>NW_027362767.1:70055763-72455763 GCF_046119375.1 Phyllobates terribilis | reverse complement strand
TTTATTGATACCATTTTGGAGTAGAAATTATGTTTTGATTGCTCGTTGTTGCAATGCTGTTTATTGACCGGATTAATTCTTTTTGTATTTTGATAGGGCGATTCTGAACACGGCGATACCAAATATGTGTATTTGAACTTTTTTAATACTTTTAAAAACTTTTTTTTATTACTTTTTACATGCTGCAATAGTCTCCTTAGGAGACTTGAAGCTGCGATCATCTGATCGCTTGTGCAACACGTAGCAGGGCTTCAGCCCTGCTGTGTGTTGCAGAAATGCTCATCTATAAATGCCGGCCATGGGGGGCACTCATAGCAGATGGGCAATGACAACCACAGGGGTCTCCTACAGATCCAGGGTTGTCATGCCAACCCATTGGCACCTCACCATCATGTGGGCGGGTCTTATGACGTGCTAAATGCCACTGTCGGAGATTGACAGTGGCATTTCACATTTTAACAGCCGTTGGTGAGTCGCGATTCCACCCGCGTCTGTTAGGGGCACATGACAGCCGATCAGATCATGTGCCAGAAAATGTGCGGGCTCAGTGCCGGAGCCCGCATCAAAGGGAGGGAGGTGACCTATGACGTATATATAAATCATAGGTTGTAATGTGGCTAATAAGGTTTTTAGAAGCACTTTGCAATTTTACCCATTTAACAAGATGAGACAATCCCTTAAAGGTGGATTCTCAAGTTGTCTCTTGAGCTGCTCAGAGCAGTGCAGTCGCCTTACTTCCTGGTTTCTGGCAGGGCGGGCTCTCCTCCCTGAGTGACAGTTCTGGTGAGCAGCTGAGCTGTAGTATTAGTAGAACTATACAGCTCATTACAGGTTGTTCTGTAACACATTCAATAGCTTGTTTTTGAGTCTACACAGCTATCACTGCATTTACACATAGACAACATGGTATTTGAACAAGCACACAAATCCAGACAGTGAGAGCTATGATAAGGAGAGCTGTTCTGAAAGCTGCTGGCTGGTGATTTTGCAAGGTTTATAAAAGAAGCTTGACAGGAGCTAAGATGGAAGGGAGGTGAGCAGATAATTGATGTATAGAAATAAGTGGGCTGGAGAGAGGTGTCTGGGATGTTAAAAGTTAACTCCTCTTCTGGAATGCACATTTTCCACCAGGGTTTGGACCAGGGCTGTGGAGTTGGTGTCGGAGCCCATTTTGGTGGAGTCGGTATAAAGTGGACTGACTCCAACTCCTAAAATATATAATAAATTGGGTACAGTAGTTCAATGCAGTTTGTGGGGAATATTTTTTTCATAAGAATTTGGTAAAGTTATGAAATGTCCTATAAATGTCTGTCCTATTCCTGATCTAAGGGTCTAGACTTTTAGCTGAGATAAATCTGTGCTACAATAAATTTATCACTTAAACATGAGCCATGTATGAGGGAGTCGGAGTCAGTGTCATGGACATTGAGGAGTCGAAGGTCTGACTTACCGACTCCACAGCCCTGGTTTGGACGCCAAGCTCCATAGAACCCAGCTGTACACTAAGAAAGATAAAAGCTGTCACAGCCGGAGACTGACAGCGGGTACAAAAAAGCAAGTCAATTGCAAACTTGCTTATTTTCATGCGAATAGCCTTTTTCTTGTAAATTGTAAATGGCCTTTTAATTTCTCTACCAGCAAGGCCACCATTACACCAACCATAGTTGTCCTATGTGTGATCTTCTAGTTACACGTACCCTTTCGTTTTGCAAATGCCGTAACATTCACGTCCTATTCTGTTTTCTTCTTTTGCTTTAGGTCGTTTCTCCGAGTTGCAGCGACGATACAACTGTGAAGAAAGACCAATGCTTGGTTCGATCCTTCGTGGACGGGAAATTGTAAGTATTTTTAACATTTCTTTATAGAAAGTGAATGTTTTGTGTGTGACCTAAATCCCTCCTCAATACTGCTGTCATCATGGCCGGCACATGTAGGGCCGTTTACTGCCGGTGTGTAAAGGGATCGGAGTCTCTTTAAAGGGAATCGGAACATTTACCTGTTGCATGAAATAAGTTTTTATATTATTCCCTTAATGACGGGAGCATTTTCCGTTTTTGCTTTTTCTCTTTTGCTCCCCTTCTTTCCAGAGCCAGAACTTTTTTTATTTTACCATCAATATGGCCAGGTGAGGGCTTATTTTTTGCGGGACGAGTTGTACTTTTAAACGCTATCACTGGTTTTACCATATTGTGTACTGGAAAACGGGGAAAAAATTCGAAGTGCGGTGAAATTGCAAAAAAATACAATTCCACAGTTGTGTGTTTTTTTTTTTTTGTTTTTTTTTTTGTTTGTTTTTTACCACGTTCACTGAATGCTAAAACTGACCTGCCATTATTATTCTCCAGGTCATTACGAGTTCGTAGACACCAAACATGTATAGGTTCTTTTTTATTTAAGTGGTGAAAAAAAATTCCAATATTTAACAAAAAATGGCGCCATTTTCCGAGACCCTTAGTGTCTCCATTTTTCGTGATCTGGGGGCCGGGTGAGGGCTTATTTTTTGCGCGCCGGGCTGACGTTTTTATTGCTACCATTTTGGGATAAATCCGACGTTTTGATCGCCCGTTATTGCATTTTATTGCAATGTTGCAGCGACCAAAAAAAGTAATTCTGCCATTTGGAATTTTTTTCTCGTTACACCGTTTACTGATCGGATTAATTCTTTTTTTATATTGCTAGATTGGGCGATTCTGAACGCGGCGATATCAAATGTGTATGTGGGGTTTATTTTTTATTTTATTTTGAATGGGGCGAAAGTGGGGTGATTTAAACTTTTTTTATATTTTTTTTAATATTCTTAAAAACATTTTTTTACACTTTTTGCATGCTTCAATAGTCTCCATAGGAGACTAGAAGCAGCAGTTATCTGATCCCCTCTGCTACATACAGGGGATGAGCAGATCGCCTCTATGTAGTAGAAATGCTCACTTGCTATGAGCGCCGACCACTGGGTGGCGCTTATAGCAAGCGAGACATGACAACCACAGGGGTCTGCTGCAGACCCCAGGTTGTCATGCCCACACCTCGGTGACCCGCGATCACGTGACGGGGTTACCGATGGGCGGGGCTAATGCCGCTCTTCCGGCACGGCGCTGTTAAATGCTGCTGTCAGAGATTGACAGTGGCATTTATCTGGTTAACAGCCGCAGGTGGATCACGATTCCACCCGCAGCTGTTGCTTGCACATGATAGCTGTAAGAATCAGCTGACATGTGCCCAGTTCAGTGCGGGCTCAGCGCCGGAGCCCCCGCTGAACCGGCCTTTCCGACATGGTGCGTACTATTATTGACCACGTCGGAAAGGGTTTAAGCATGTTTTAAGTTGATGATTGATTTCTTTTTTATTTTCAAATGTGAGTATCTGTATTAAAAAAATCCTGAAATCTGCTGTCTTTACTCTGGCCGATGTGCCTTTTAATAAGCTGACACTCCCTGCTCTGTTCAGATACTTTTCAGCTGTCTCATTATCATCACAGACAGGTGAACACTTTTTATACAACACAGAATCCAACATTCACAATAGGGTGATGACACAGCTCACCTCCTCCCTCTTCTGCAGGGATCTTGCCTTGAAAACTCTGATAGAAGTCAGTGAACATCTCCAGGCTTTTGTTATCTGTGTGGCCGCTGTTTGCATGTCTCTAAATTCAATGAACAGCAGCCCCGGTATGATGGCCGCCCCTTTAATCTCTATCACAAAACAAAATAAAAAGTCTATAATCTGCAACTAAAAAATAAAAAAAAAAAATTGAAAATTATATAGATGAAAAGAATTTGAATGCCTGAATTGCCATTTTCTGCCTCACCCGTCCCCAAAAAATGCAATAAAAAGCGATCAAAATGTCAAATATACCCCAAAATATTATAAAAAAGTCAGCTAAGGGCTTCAAAAAATCAGCTCCATGGACGAAAGAATCCAAAAGTTACAAGGCTCTGAAAAAAGTGACACAAATAACTTTATATTTTTTTTCTTTAATACCATCTTCAGGTTATTTTTTTCACCACCCAAAAAAAAAAAATAATAATTGGAAAAAAAAGTTGAATTGCTTTTTTGGCAATTTCACTTCACTTGAATTTTTTCCCGTATATTTGTTCGTGTAATTAAAAACTACGACTCGTCCTGCAAAAAAAACCAAGCCCTCGTACAGTTACGTCGACAGAAAAATAAAAAAAGTTATGGCTGTTGGAAAAATAAGAAGGGAAAACGAATGCGCAAATTGGCAACTTATTTTCTGCTCACTAGTGGGTACAACTATGAAATTATTTTTTGCACTTTTGGACGGCAATCTCATTTTTCTGTAAAACCTTGCTGTGACCTAAACTTATATTAAGAAGAATAGTGCCACCCTGTGGCCAAATTGAGTTACTGATGTACCGTGGGCATTCTTCCCCATCCGTAATCTCGGGCGAGGGCTACAGGGAAGTCGTGGTAAAATGGCAGGATGATCACAACGCAGTCTCATTGAGGAAACCGGACATTACATTGGGACATCTTAAAGACTTTGTCCACTTTTGGGGACAATTTTTTATTTTTTTATTTTATTAAATGCATGTAATTGAGGCTCAAAATAAATGTTGCATTTGGGCTTCATTAAAAACGTTGCACTGTTTTCCTTCTATAGCCTCTGTGTTGCACTATTACTGACTGCAGAAAGAATTAACTGAGTATCCATCAGTGAGCTCATCATGACAGTCTGACGGGTACTATCGAACGCTTATCTCTTCTTCTGATCTCCTCTCAGCTGATTTATGACCACATGAAAGTTGAATGTTTAGAGAAACAACTGGTAAAATCCAAATGGTGCAAAACTTGCAATGAAACCCAATTGCAAAATTTATTATCAATCCAGGCACTTTTTTTTTTTTTTATAACAAACTTGACACCAGAAATGTACAACATATTCTCAAGATCTTAAATTGCTTTAGTTAGACAGCATGAAAATAAGTAAGTTTACAATTGACTTGTTTTCTGTCTGCTGTCATTTTTCTGCTGTGAGAGCTTTCATCTTTCATAGTGTACAGCTCGTTTCTGTGGAGCTTGGCAATTAGTGCCTGCCCAGACCTTGGCCAAGTGTGCGCATTAGCTACTTTCTAGGAGAGGAGATAACTCCTAACATACCAGCCACCTCTCTCCAGCCCATTGATTTCTATACAGCAGTTATCTGCTCAGCTCCTGACAAGCTGCTGTTATAAACCTTGCAAAATCACTATCCCTCAGGTTTCCGAGCAGGTCTGCTAATCACTGCTCTCACTGTCCTGAGCTGTGTGCTTGTTCTGATTCTCTATATGCGTGTGTATATATAGTGCTAGCAGTGTAGACTCAGGACAAACCACGAGATCTGAATGTGTTACAGCAGAACTTGTGCTGAGCTTTATATTTCTACTAACACTACAGCTCTGCTGCTCACCAGATCTGTCACTCATGCCAGAGAAGTGCCCGCCCTGCCAAGAACTAAGGACACTGTAAGGGAACTTCAGAGCTGAGCTGCCCAAGAGACCACTTAAGAATACCCTTTTTAAGGCCAAATTCACCCATGTGCTGGAAATGCATCGGATGTTTTGATCAGAGTTGTCTTTGCAGATTGTTGAATTACATTGCTAATTTTTCTCAACAATGGACACTGCGGCCGAATCTTGACGGTCACCATTAAGTCAGTAGGGACTGTGTGTCATCAACGGAGTCCATTGTGCCCACAGAGCCTGCTCTCAGTTGTGGTCGTCTCTTTAACATCGATATGAGCAGAACTTATTATAATCGCGCCGGCACAGAAATGTGGCTTTTTTATCGGTTTTTTTTTTTTTTTATTTACTTATTTTCTAGTCTTTTCTTTTTCCTTTTATTTAGCCTTTCAGTAGCAAGGAAAGATATTGAGGAACTTGACATGAACGCACTAAAATCGGAGAGCGCTGCGGAGCCAGGTAATTGTGCCCATCTTGATTTGTATTCTTTCCATATGCAGGGAGGTGGTCTTTTCTGTTACTGCACTTAGTATTGATACGAGCTAAAATTTTAGAAGTTCTCCTATCTGTAATAAGGTATACGTGCGCAGGTTATCAGGTCCAGATTATCAGCCTGCATCCAGCGCTCAAGTCCTTGCAGAAATATGTTTCCAAAGTTCTAATTTTGTGGAAGGAACCTGCCCTATGATTGTGCAACGTCATGGGGAATTAGTGCATGATGATGAAACGTTTTTTTGTTTTTTTTTTTCTCCGACCAGGTATAAAGGAAGCCATAACTTTTTTCAACTCCCGGACAATCCCCTGCAATTGGAAAATGGACATAAGTGAAATATTGGAGTCTTCCAGCAGCGATGAAGAAGACCGGGACGCAGAGGCTAGTGACGGCGAGCGGAACAAAGAAGAAGAGGAAGATGTGGAGGTGAGTGCTCCGTCATTGGCATACAGTGCAATAATTCAGCACCTTATAATCTAGGTTCTTGGCTCTTAAATCTGCGCTGTAGACCTGATATTTATTTTCAATATGTTTACAACTGGGCTTAAAACACAAATATTAAAGTTTGAGATTTTATATGGAAATTTTCTGTTGTGCAGTTGAAGCTATTTTTCCCTGTTATCAGCCGTTTTTGGCTGGCTCTAATGTGCAGATGAATCTCGTCTCTCCTGTATATTTACACATGTGAGAGTTTTGCCTTTTAGTTGACTTCTCCCTTATTTCAGCGTGATACCAGAGAGGATAGTACTTAGTGAATGGTGCAAAAATGGCATTATATGTGACACTGTGCAGAAGTACTCCGGACTACACTCCTACTCGCCCACCTAAGGCACGGTTCGCACGTCTCATATTTGTTACTGATTTGCTAAATTTGAAGTCCACAACGTTCCTGCATCTATATCCGTGCATATTTTCCGCACTTATTCATTAGTTTTTGGGTTGTTTTTTTTCACTCCTTACAAAACAATGCCAGGCCAGTGATGTAACCCTAGTGGATTTAGGGCAACCATTTGAAATGAAAGGGTAACATTCGCACCGATTAAGGAGTTTCCACAACAAAAAAAAAACAATTTCTGCTGAATTTTGCATGAAAAAAAAAAAAAAAAACAATAAGTGCATGAGGTTAAATGGAACTGGTCACTTCCCAGGAACGATATTTACTTGCAGATAAAGGCTTGCTGGAGCAGCAGATACAGGGAAGAAATGAAGTTATATCCTCCCTGCAGCCACTCTCTACCAGTCAGCGGGGCGGTGCAGGAAGAGGTTACAGTCACACTCGCTATACTGTGAACGCAACTGTAATCACTCCCCAGCATTTTGATTGATAGCGCGTGTGATTGAGAGCCTGCTCTGTGCACAATGTGCCGCTTAGTGATTACTGCTCACCCATGGTGTAGTGAGCTCCCTGCACCAACCCGATTACTGGAAGCAAGCTGTTGCATGGAGGATATAACTTAAAGGGGTATTCCCATCTCCAAGATCCTATCCCATTATGTAGTAGGTGTAATAATAATATTAGCAAATACTTCCAATTAGAAATGTAATGTAGTTCTTCAGATTTGCTATGTCACTTACCCCATGTGCAGGGCATTGCTGTAGCTTGGGTATCAATGGTTACGACCACTAGCAACTAACTGTCACTATATGAGTTGTCTTAACCACGGATACCTAATCTACTACAATGCCCTGTACATCTGGTAAGTAACATAGCGAATCTGAAGAACTATACTACATTTCTAATTGGAGGTATTTGCTACTATTATTATTAATATTACACCTACTACATATTGGGATAGGATATTGGAGATGGAAATTCCCAATTTCAATAAGACAGCCCTGCAAGCTTTAAATGCTATTAACCTGCAGATTAAAACTATATCAGCAAATTTAAATAGCGTTTCTGGGGGTGATAGGTTCCGTTTAAATTTAATTTGGCACTACTTTTCTCACCATATTAGAGCAGCATGATGTAGGGACAGAGACCCTGATTCCAGCAATGTGTCACTCACTGAGCTGATTGCTGCAGTTTTGATAAAATCGCTGTTTTATCTTCTGTAGTTCTCTGACTGCTGAGCTCTGTATAACCCCACCCACATCACTGATTGGCAGCTTTCTGCCTATGCACAGTGTGCACAGAAAGCAGCCAATCAGTGGTGCTGGGGGCGGGGTTATACCAAGCTCATGAATATGGAGGACTACATGGCAGCAGGTTTACTAGTCCTCTAGTGATAATCTCCTGCTGATAAAACTGTGATTGTGTTCAAAACTGCAGCAAATAGACCAGTAGGTGACACATCACTGGAATCAGGGTCTCCGTCTTTACATTACGATGCTCTCAGGTTACTTGGCGAAAACCTGGAGACAGATTCCCTTTAAACTTTAAAGGGATTCCCTTTAAAGATTCCCTTTAAACTCAACCACTTTGCATGTAATCTAAAATCCACAGCAAATCTGCCATGTGTGAACCAAGCCTAAAAGGGTCTGTCAGATATTCGGGAAACCTCAAACCTTGTCAAGCATTTAGAAATCTGCCCTGCTGACCATAGGATATCCATCCTGGTCCCCCCTATACCTGACAAATGTTTGGATTAAATGTTAGTGATGTGACGTCACATTATGGCTTCTGTTAATGTCAGCCGAGGTCTCCGGACACTGATGTTTGCGGACATTCTGTACCCGGTGTTATCCTTAGGGGGTGGCGTCTCGTATTTGGGGTTGAATGTACAACATTGTAGGATTTTTTTTTGATATTTAGTATTTCCAGTATTTCTGCTCTCAGGTACAGAACATTTCTGTCTCAGTTTCATCATGTTCAGCATTAATGATTTCAGCTCTTGAGAAATATCCTGTATTTTTTTTCTTTCATAATGAGCATGTAAAGGGTTTTCCAGGTTTAACTTTTGTCTGCCGGCCTGCCCTGTGTAAAAGTGAGAACATCAGCTGAAGTTGCTCCAGCGCTGTCTATAGCCTTCCCTCCGGTCCATGCTGACGCGGCGGCAGCAGCAGAGACATCAAGGCTGGAGCACGTTATCACCTCTGCTGCCTCGTCAGCAATGACCAGGGGCAGCGCTGTAATGGCGGCAGGAAAGTCTGATTTTCCAATAGACCTTGCTTGTAGAAAAAGTTAAACCTGGAAAACCCCTTTAAGGTTTGGATCAGATGAGCGCAGTTTTGCTGTGTGCCATCTGCACGCACAATGGATTGCGCCCTGATCACACATGGACCAATCTAAGTGATCAGGGTGACTTTCCATGTGCAGCAGACCCTAATCTGGGTGCTGACTGCAAATGTGTACCTATAGCAATCAATAGCATGATTTGGTTTCTAAATATTTTTTATTAATTGATTTTCTGTTGTCCGGGGTCTTTATAGTGGGTTTTTTGTTTTTTTTTTCGGGAAAACCCCTGTCCTATGGCTGCAGTTAAAAAAACAAAACACAACCTGTGGTTTACACGCCAGCGCTGAGTCTCCCCCTGCGTGGTGTCTGTTGTGTGGAGCGCTAAAGTCACGGTGATAGCGCTGCCACTAATCACTGAGCTCAGCGTTTCTGCCTGAGTTTATGGCACAAGCCACTGAGCTCATTGATTGGATGTAGAGCTAACAAAATGACGTGAGCGCTGCCGACCTCGGGAGCAGCGGCGGAGACTCCACCCTGGACCCGGGGAAGGGCGTGGAAAGTAATGTTTTGTTTTTGAACAAACTTGCTGCATCCCAAGGACAGGAGTTTTCTGAAAGTTTTATAATTTGGCAGTCTGCTGTGCATTCTGATATAAGTTACGCTCTGGTCTGATTAATTTTGGGGACTAGGCTGGGGTATGGATTTGTTTAGGGCACGTGTTGCCCGTGTTCCATGCTGAGTTTTTCGCACTACTATTTGGCGATAGTATTTTGGAAATATGGGTACAATTATGCTTTTAGGGTTTCTAATCAAACAATCTTCCATATATTCAAGTATGTGAACCTCCTTGGACAAAGCTCTTAACGCTCCTCTGATGTCCTGTTGTGTGGCTGAATGCTATTGTATGTGCATTTCTCTTCTATAGGGTACCGTTACTGTAAGGGTCACATTGTGCTTGGCACTTTTATTCTACTTTGATCATTATTGGGTATTTCTTTTTTTTTTTCCCTACTTTTTGTGTCATGGTGCACATTTTCCTGCAGATCAGATTTAACCAGATTTAACCAATCTACTTGTATGGGGGTGATAGTTGTTTTGTAGTAATGATGCATCACCCATCTGATCAAATTACAGGAGTTTTCTTCTTACCCAAGAGGAGAGACTCCAGGACGGGCTGATTTTCAGCAGCATGTCTGACATACTCGTTATGTGCCCCACTGTATAGATACCGATGCCAATCCCCTAGTTGTCAGATTACTGCTTTGTATAGCATTTTCTGTAGCCAGAACCAGAGTTATCACTGGAGTCCATAGATGCCTCTAGGGTCGTTTCCATCTTTGTAGATGATTAGTGCCTGTCATTACTAGCACTTTTGCAATTTACTGCTTGTTAAAATTTGCAGCAGTTCTTGAGATATCAACACTTTTTTTTTTTTTTTCTTTTGTTTGCAGCTCGTTGCCTCGGAGACCGGCCACCACTGCTGAACAGCAGAACATGCGTAGTGCTTACATGCTCTTTTCTGTTTGATGCTATGTTTGAAGTTGCTGGTCAAGATCGCTGGAGTTGATGTTTATCTCCTAATCCAGGCCAGCTCTTACAAGCTAGACAGACAGCAGCAGTAGTCGGTCTCCTAGGAAACGAGCGGTAAACAAGTGTAATTGTTAATATCTCCAGAACGGCTGCAAATTTTAATAAGAAGTAAATAGCAAAAGTGCTTGATTTTACAAGGACAATCCAGCAATATTCATCTAATGAAGGATGGATGCCAGCTGGATATGAAGACCAGAGAAGGTTGGGCACATGAAGATGGACATGAAGGGTAGTGACGTATACGGGACCTTTACTGGTGTGAATTAAAGAGGTTTTCCAGTTCTTTAGGGTGGGCCACCAATATGAGACTGGTACACTCTCCGATCAGCTGTTCGCAGAAGAGCGTTGTGCGGCTCTGTACTTTTTGTCGGCCGTTTTTATATGAAGGGAGCATTCTCACGGGGCATTTCCACTGCAGATATCTGCAGATACGGCCCAGGTAAGCCATACATGTCACCCCTTCTGCATTTCATAACTGAAGATTTTTACATTCACAGCGTTGGTCAATTTACGTCGTGGATATTCTGTAAAGATTTCTAAAAACCTCATACACATTACTGCTACTGTAAAGCCCTGCTGATTTTTCCACCACCCCAAAAGAAAACAATCTGGACTTAAAATCTTACAATCTGCTCCAAGGGAAAGTACTCCTACTGGGACGCTAATGCATCGTTAGCGGTGTGCTAATGGGGGTCAGAGCATTGGTGCCGGACTCAAAATATCCGAGGATCACATTGGAAAAGTCTTTGTGAAAATGTTAGAAGATTCTCACAACAGATTTTTTTTTTTTTTTTTTACATTTGAGTGTCACTTTGGTCCCGTGTCGTCGGACCTCCTGCAGGACCGGCTGCTGCATAGTACAAGTCCCGTGTTGTCGGACCTCCTGCAGGACCGGCTGCTGCATAGTACAAGTTCCGTATCGTCGGACCTCCTGCAGGACCGGCTGCTGCATAGTACAAGTCCCGTGTCGTCGGACCCCCTGCAGGACCGGCTGCTGCATAGCACAAGTCCCGTGTCCTCGGACCCCCTGCAGGACCGACTGCTGCATAGTACAAGTCCTGTGTCGTCGGACCCCCTGCAGGACCGACTGCTGCATAGTACAAGTCCTGTGTCGTCGGACCCCCTGCAGGACCGGCTGCTGCATAGCACAAGTCCCTTGTTGTCGGACCCCCTGCAGGACCGGCTGCATAGTACAAGTCCTGTGTCGTCGGACCCCCTGCAGGACCGGCTGCTGCATAGCACAAGTCCCTTGTTGTCGGACCCCCTGCAGGACCGGCTGCATAGCACAAGTCCCTTGTTGTCGGACCTCCTGCAGGACCGGCTGCTGCATAGCACAAGTCCCGTGTCGTCAGACCCCCTGCAGGACCGACTGCTGCATAGTACAAGTCCTGTGTCGTCGGACCTCCTGCAGGACCGGCTGCTGCATAGCACAAGTCCCGTGTCGTCGGACCCCCTGCTGGACTGACTGCTGCATAGTACAAGTCCTGTGTCGTCGGACCCCCTGCAGGACCGACTGCTGCATAGTACAAGTCCTGCATCGTCTGACCTCCTGCAGGACCAGCTGCTGCATAGCACAAATGCTGGGTTGTCTGACCTCCTGCAGAACCGCCTGCTGCATAGTACAAATCCCGGGTTGTCGGACCTCCTGCAGAACCGGCTGCTGCTGAGTACAAGTCCCGTGTTGTCGGACCTCCTGCAGAACCGCCTGCTGCATAGTACAAATCCCGGGTCGTCGGACCTCCTGCAGTACCGGCTGCTGCATAGCACAAGTCCCGGGTCGTCAGACGTCCTGCAGAACCGGCTGCTGCATAGTACAAGTCCTGGGTCGTCGGACCTCCTGCAGAACCGGCTGCTGCATAGTACAAGTCCCGTGTCGTCGGACCTCCTGCAGAAACTGCTGCTGCATAGTACAACATCACTTTTCAGGGTCACAAAAGCTAAAATGATTGTATTGCCTGTCCGAGGACTTTATAATCGCAACCCGAATGACTTGGTGACCCAGGGGGGTGAAAGCCTGTTTCATCTGCTGGTAAAGAAAATATATATAAAAAAAATATATATAGCAACCACAGTGAGGATATCCGTAGTAAAGCTAGAAATGGAGATGAGCAATTTGATTTAATCAGCACTGGTCCAATGTAAAGTTAGGACCCTCGTTTCCACCCCTGGTATCCTCAGACTTGGCTTCCTTGGCTTTTCTGATGTCACAGAGACTTGTAAGCGCAAGTGGCGCCCAAAATGCTGGGTGCAGAAATGAAGACCAGCTGCCATGAAGAAGTGGACTGGACAGTTTACTGTAGGTCTATTGCTGCCGTGTAAGGCTGTGTTCACACGTTGCGTTTTTGCTGCATTTTTTATACAAATTAAAAGCTGCTTTTTACAGTACCAGCAAAAGCTGAGATTTCAGAAATCTCCTGCACACACATTGTTTTTCTTCCCTGACTGAATTGGAAAACTGCTGCTTTGTTTTTTTTAAAAACTTCAGCATGTCAGTTCTTTCAGCATTTTTGCAGTGTTTTTTCACTCATAGAAAGCAATGGGTAAGTGCAAAAAAGCAGCAACAACACGGCAAAAAGCGCTGCCATCAGTTTTTGCTGTGTTTAGTGAAAAAAAATCAGGTACAGAAGGATGTGAAACCCATTTAGTTTTGTGATTTTCTCAAGTTTAAACCAAAATGTCTTGGTGTCCTGAGAATGGCTGTTAGTATTACTACAGTTTAATTAAATTAGTGATATGTGTGCAAAGTAAACATTGGCAGATCATCTCAATGTCCAATCAATGTGTCAAAGTAAACAATGTCTAACCTACAAAATGCATTGCCAGTGTGTTAGGCAAACTATTCCCGACCAATTCAACAGACGCAAACTTTTAAGACTAAACGGTAGACCAGAAGCAAGCTTTTAAGACGCCATCCTGTGGCCCAGGATTAGCACTGTTGAATGACTATGGGGCTAATAGTAATGTGGGTCCTTTGCAAACAGGGCAGATCATCCACAGCAGTCCCAGGGCAGATCATCCACAGCAGTCCCATGGCAGAATCCATAGGTTTTTAGCTGTATGATCATGGCCAACTCTCTGTCCTACGTGTTGGCTATGCCACATCGTGACTGCGGTCAACAGCATGGCGGTCCAACTATGGGCACAACTTCACCGAAGTCCACAATGAAAATAGAATTATTGTTAGGTGACAGAAGAGTCCAAAATATTTTAATTGTGGTTTCTTCATAAGAAAACTATTGAAGTCGCCGCCGTAACCAAAAGTTGTCCAAAGGAAGTTTAAAAAATAGAAACTACTACACCCCGACCGATGGAAAGTTCTGTCAAAGGGCTTGTCCATTAATGCCAAAAATAAAAATAATGGATACCTCTTCAGCAATGATGGCGCTGGAGTTTCCAGTGGATGACATTGGCTGCAGTCGTTGCATGATGTAACAATCGGTTGTTGCGGATTGTCTGCAGCTCCTCAACATTCCGTCAGAATGAATCATGAAATGGCAAAGGCTGCATCCCTGATTGGCAGCAGCGCTGACGGAACAATGTCACGCAAAATGTATTCGGTGTTTAAGAATAGATTGTTTTTTAATTGAAATTGGTAATGAAACCGTTTATAAAAAAAGAAAAAAGTTACTTGTCCCATTAACTGAAACGCCACTATCATGCAACAGGTCCGTGCATTGCAGGAGTCCCTTTACGCCACAAGTGGCGCTGCCCGGACCTCTCCTATGGAGCCCACACGTAGCCTGGAGCTCTTGAGCCATCCACACTTTCTCTGCCCCCTTTGTGTCTGGATTTCTAAGTCCCTCGATGAAGGATCACTCCTCTATTCCTGTGCCCCAAAGTGACCTTAAGTCCAATCCCGTCACTCCTCAGGGATTCGGCCCCCCCCCAAAAAAGTTAAAGACCCGGAGGGTTGCACCTTGTAACTCGTGCCGTATCTGATTCCCTTTATGCACTTTTTTCCCCCCTTTTTGGAGGATTGGACATGAAGACCATCTCCTGTTTTTTCCCAACGTGGTATTGTGTCTGGCTGTTCAGAAACATTTCCTCTTTCCCCCCTCCCTGCCTTACATGCCTGCTGATGGGATTTTTTTTTTTTGTCTATGTGAAAGCATACCGCTTTCTCCCCCTACCAGGGGGCTGCCTAGAGCGTTACCATGGAAACCTGGTGCTGGCCATAAAGCACGCATGCTCTACGGAGACAGGAAGGTTGAGCAGAGGCTTGGCAAGCTGCCAGGGGAGGTTCGCCAGATGCTTTGAAAATGGGGCTGTCTTTTTCTTTTTTCTTCATGTAATGTCTGATGGTTTTTTTTTTTTTTTTGCTTCTCCAACACGGGAGGGAATAATGCAGGCAAAGCAGGGAGCGTGCAGCCACCCCGGGCGGGCTGGAGAGCTGTAAGGCTGCTGGCCTGGCTGAGAGCAGCACCGGGGCTAGGACATGCATGAACAATCCCCATTCTTAGGTAAGCTCCATGCGATGCCTCCTTCTTCTTCCTCCTCCTCGCCGCCGTCACTCTCGTACGGTCCTACCAGCCGCCACCTATACGGATAATTGTATCCGCGGGGCGAGTCGGCGCCCTGCAAAGTGAGAATGGGCTTAGTGCTGGGGAAGCAGCGTGCGCAGACTGACATGAGGGGCTGGGCAGTACGGCAGACAATAAGTGGGATCTGTCACCCGCTCCATATCTTTTTTTAATAAAGAGATCACGGAGAACTATCTGCCGCCTTCTCCTCGTCTGTCGGGCGGCCTGCAAATCATTAAGCTCTGGGGATGGTTTAAGTTTTAGATCGACCTGATGTATAGAGGGGATTAAAAAAAAACAAAACTGGAAGGCCGAGCCAAGATCCAGCCCCCCGGTGACTTCAGGAGTTCGGTGGCACGCAGAGCTGAATGAAGATTTGTGCTTGTGGGTTTTTTTTTTTTTTAAATGTAGCCAAGAGGGTTCCAGGGTCTCATTAAGGGGGTCCTGACGTGAGTATGCAAGAAGGATGTTCACCGAGGGGCCACGCTGCATTGATTTATCGGAGTTTAACCCTTGCAGGGCCGCGTCTGCAGAAAAGGGCTTCTGCACACATGGCTCTTGTTTTTTTGGCACCGTCCTGGGGCAGGATGGGCAGGGGTGGGTGGTGTAAACCTCTCCTATGGTGATGCGTGTCAGGCAGGTGGGTGTGGAGGAGCAGCACGGCTTCATTGTTTTCTGTCTCTTTTCGATTAGCTTGGATTCTCTCTAATGTAAGCTTTGGGTCGGCAGAACTTGTTTGTTGGGATAAGAGAGGATGTATTCAGCCATTTTTTTTTTTATATATATATATTTTTTTCCTGCCTGCGTGCCGTAGTTGCTTCTGTGCATGCCATTTGCAATTAATGTCTTCTTCTCTGACTAGCCTGCCCGTCTCTCTGTGCACAATGAATAAGCGTGCACCCGTGGGCAGAGCACAACCAGACCTACATTTTCCTGCTTGGAAACCTGCTATAATCGTCTTTTTTTTTTTTTTCTCCATCCTTTTAAATAGCAAAATGGAATATCGAATGCACGATCCCAGGGTGTACACAAAGGACATATCCAGCACATGTGTATGTGACCTGGCTGCACCGTTAAAGCACACTCCTTGTTTTTAATACTAGTGACAAATGGTCTTGCTTTTTAATGCAAATTGTGTATATGGTATAGCATCATTAGTATGTGGGGATCTGTAAGGGAAATTTAGATTGTAAGCTCCTTGGGGCAGGAATCCATGTAAGCACTTTGCATAGGTTTACGTGACTGGTGTAAAGCTAAAACGTGCAGCGGGCACTTGAGTCATTTCTGCTGCTACAATGGTTATCACCCAGCTTTCCAAAAAGGCAAATCTTACTTATGCAGTGGTTTGTGTGTTGGCCTGTATCACTGCATAACTTGGCATTTGCTATTCAGGGCCCTGAGATAGCAGGGTTTCTACCCTGAGATGGCTATAACTTTGGGTTGTCAACATACTTTCCAAAATTCCTGAAAGGTAAGTTTTCTTATGAATGCAGTGATTTGTGTGTCAACTGATATCGCTGAATAACCTGGCATTTGCTATTCAGGGCCCTGAGAAAGCTGGGTTTTTACCCTGAGGAGGCTGTGATGGGGTTTGTCACCCAGCTTTTCAAAAAGGCAAATCTGCTTATGTATGCAGTGGTTTCTGTGTCTGCCTGTTTTACTACATAACATGGCATTTGCTATTCAGGGCCCTGAGAAAACTGGGTTTCTATTCTGAGAGGGCTGTAATGGGGGTTGTCACCCAGCTTTCCAAAATTCCTGAAAGGTAAGTCTGCTTACATATGCAGTGGTTTGTGTGTCAGCCGGTATCACTGCATAACATGGCATTGGCAAATCAGGGCCCTGAGAAAACTGGGTTTCTACCCTGAGGAGGCTGTAATGGGGGTTGTCACCCAGATTTCCCAGAACAATTCTTCTTAGACTCTTCGGCTTCCCTGCTTTTGTCGTTCTGCTGAGCGTTAGAAATGAAGCTTTTTTTTTTTTTTTTTTGGGGGGTTCCTGAATGGCAGATCTAACGAGCTGTGTATCATTACTCAAATAGTAAGATGGGAAAGAAGCTGTATCCATGCAGATATGCCATTCAGAAGGCTGGAAAAGCTGGGTCCCATCCTATGAGAAAGCTGCAGGGGTTGCATTTTTTTGTTTTTCGCTCAGTTTTCCCAAAACTGTTAAGCTGCTAAATAGAAGAGGCATTATATATAATGGGAATTGTATCTTCTTGACTGGTTTATATCTTTTAAGGAAAACTACAGGCAAAACCTACGTAATGGTGTATGGTTAGTATAGGGCCTGATTGGGCAGTACAGGGCACTATCGTTGGGCTTTCTTTTACATTGTTAGGTCATTTACTACCCCTCTCCGGCTCAGCTTTCTTTCTATGTCCCCTTTAAAACACTTGTCCAACCATGCGTAATAAATTAAAGTGGTTGTGCTTTTGGGTTGTACGTTTTATAGCTCTGCTCTACCTTCTTCAATACCAGACACAACCCATGGTCATGGCTAGTGTGGTTTCTTAAAAAAAGCAGCTTTGTTTTTCAAATCTGGTACATCCCTTTAACGTCTGGATAGCCTGCCTCCATACACATTAGGTAACCCTGCACAACCTGCCAATTTTTGGCATGATTGGCCAACCATCTAATGTGCATGGAGGCCTTTTGACTGTCCCCCTACAGATTATGTCTGGGCATATAGGATCAGACAGTTTGAATTCAAGTCTTCCCATCTTTTTGTTCTGCAGACAGGTAAGTCGCTACCAGACTATTCTCTCCCCATACAGATCACGAAATCTTAGCCGAGCACTATTGTATGGGGGAGTCGGAAGAGATGGCTGTCGACTGTTTGGCCGACCAGTTTCCTAATGTGTATGGCCATCTTTAGGCTGACTTTAGCCTTGACACACATCACTGTGTTGATGCTAAATCGCGCTGTAACGAAAGCAAATGTGGGTTTATTACAACCAGCAAATTACCGCAAACACAACATGCAAGTCAGAACGGCTCACCCCAGTTTAGGATTTGACGTGGCCCGGTCCTCTGGGCGTCCCGGGGCCTCTGCGTAGCCCTGCCTCTGGGCGTCCCGGGGCCTCTGCGTAGCCCTGCCTCTGGGCGTCCCGGGGCCTCTGCGTAGCCCTGCCTCTGGGCGTCCCGGGGCCTCTGCGGAGCCCTGCCTCTGGGCGTCCCGGGGCCTCTGCGGAGCCCTGCCTCTGGGCGTCCCGGGGCCTCTGCGGAGCCCTGCCTCTGGGCGTCCCGGGGCCTCTGCGGAGCCCTGCCTCTGGGCGTCCCGGGGCCTCTGCGGAGCCCTGCCTCTGGGCGTCCCGGGGCCTCTGCGGAGCCCTGCCTCTGGGCGTCCCGGGGCCTCTGCGGAGCCCTGCCTCTGGGCGTCCCGGGGCCTCTGCGGAGCCCTGCCTCTGGGCGTCCCGGGGCCTCTGCGGAGCCCTGCCTCTGGGCGTCCCGGGGCCTCTGCGGAGCCCTGCCTCTGGGCGTCCCGGGGCCTCTGCGGAGCCCTGCCTCTGGGCGTCCCGGGGCCTCTGCGGAGCCCTGCCTCTGGGCGTCCCGGGGCCTCTGCGGAGCCCTGCCTCTGGGCGTCCCGGGGCCTCTGCGGAGCCCTGCCTCTGGGCGTCCCGGGGCCTCTGCGGAGCCCTGCCTCTGGGCGTCCCGGGGCCTCTGCGGAGCCCTGCCTCTGGGCGTCCCGGGGCCTCTGCGGAGCCCTGCCTCTGGCCGTCCCGGGGCCTCTGCGGAGCCCTGCCTCTGGCCGTCCCGGGGCCTCTGCGGAGCCCTGCCTCTGGCCGTCCCGGGGCCTCTGCGGAGCCCTGCCTCTGGCCGTCCCGGGGCCTCTGCGGAGCCCTGCCTCTGGCCGTCCCGGGGCCTCTGCGGAGCCCTGCCTCTGGCCGTCCCGGGGCCTCTGCGGAGCCCTGCCTCTGGCCGTCCCGGGGCCTCTGCGGAGGCCTGCCTCTGGCCGTCCCGGGGCCTCTGCGGAGGCCTGCCTCTGGCCGTCCCGGGGCCTCTGCGGAGGCCTGCCTCTGGCCGTCCCGGGGCCTCTGCGGAGGCCTGCCTCTGGCCGTCCCGGGGCCTCTGCGGAGGCCTGCCTCTGGCCGTCCCGGGGCCTCTGCGGAGGCCTGCCTCTGGCCGTCCCGGGGCCTCTGCGGAGGCCTGCCTCTGGCCGTCCCGGGGCCTCTGCGGAGGCCTGCCTCTGGCCGTCCCGGGGCCTCTGCGGAGGCCTGCCTCCGGTGGCCCAGGTATGGGAATCCTGGGCCCTTAGTCTTTCATTACTGATTCCAGCACACTAATTCTTTACCATAACAACTTTCCTTTCAGCTACTGAACAGGAATTTTGCACAATTTCTGACATTTTGCTTTTCTTTCTTTCTTTTCTTCCATATAGCCGGAGGAAGAAGCCGACCCCATTGAAAGGGACCACTTCCTGCAGCAGCTTTACAAGTTTATGGAAGACAGAGGTAAGGTGGTGCCAATGGGTATGGAGTCCGCCGGTGACAAGGCAGCCGCCAGCGCACATATAGACTACAAACACTGGAAATCATCATACCACTAACCCCCATCATCTTCTTAGGAGCCGGGCCAAATAAATCCAGCAAAAGTAAAATTAGCCTATTTTATCAGAGAGAGACCAGTTTAGAAAATGACTTCTATTTTACCAGGCTTGTCTGAAACGCATTCGGTTTGTGCTGCCATTTTCTCCAGCGCGGTGTGCCTTACGCCTCCCTTGTCCATAAAATACCTTCTCTGGGATTTTTTCTTTTTTTTTTTTGAGATTTCTTTATTCATTAGTTTGTCCTACTATAGAATAAAGTGCTCACAAAACAATATGGATGGCTGTAGTAGATTAGGTTTCCAAAAGAAAGTCTACCTCGGATGTGCGTGCCCGCTAATTATCTAGGTGTGGCAGTAATTCGGCTTGGCAGCTCTTACCTGTCGCAACACGGGCTCTTTTTTTTTCCCCTACACAACATAAGCACAGATCCACATTGGCTTCTTACATATCGGAGGAGCAGCCGTACAGTTTCACAAGAACAGTAACCACCATCATCTGAGTGTGTTAATAACATTAAGGGAAGTAGTAGTTAACTAATAGAGTTCTGTATCTTGTGGAGAGAGAAAGAAATTGCTGTCAGAGAGGTCTAGTACCTGCACAGGTAAGAAAGTGCTAAAGAAATACTAAGACGTTGCAAGTAGCAGCTCCGGAAATCTGATCTTGGCGTCTGCTTTTTATAAAAGCCCAATTACCTGCCAGATGCGTCTTATGGGATTACACAGTTTGACACCGATCCACGGGATAGGTGAAAACTACTAGATTAGGGGGGGGTCTGACCACGGAGACCCCCAAAGATTGCCAGAACTTGAATGAAGCATCCATCCAACATGTCCCCCGCCTCCTCATTCATTCAGTCTCTTTCTAGCGCTGTACTTGGCTATACAGAATGAATGGAGTTGCAGTGTGCATGCTTGACCACAAAGGGGGGAGACAGAAATCCTCCAATCTGGGGGTCTCAGCAGTTGGACCCCTAACAAGTACCACCTATCCAACTTTTTCAGGCTGTCATGTCCCTGGTTTAGGAAATAGGTTTTGAAACATCCTTTTAGGAATTCTGAACCAGGGAAGGTTACACAGAGCTCCTCTCTCTAACCTGTTTTGGTGTTTTTTTTTTTGTTTTTTTTTTGCACATATTTACTTTTTCTGTGCCTTTTTTGTGTATCTGATCTTCCTCTTTTGAGGCTCAACACTCGACATGTCTCTTACTTGTTCAAACACAGTTAGAGAAAAATACCTGCAGCTGCATCCCCCTCCTCCCGATTTACTATCGGCCAGATTACTCTTTTTTTTTTTTTTTTTTTTTTTTTTTTGAGGAATTTAGTTTGGAGCTTGCAAGTAGAGATGACTACTAGAGGATGACTTCACATTTCCTTTTTTAGTTTCATGTATTCATTGTGATTGTAGTTGGCCCTAATATTCGACATAAATTGTAGCAGGTAATGCGTATTCATTGCTGGCCACCAGCTCCTCCTGGAACATTGAAAAGTGAGGGATTAGTTGCTGCATTCGTATTTGTAGCTTTTGGGAATTTATTTTTTCTTGCTATTCAATCGATGTGCTGCCCCCTAGAGTTCGCCTTGCTGACTCATTGAACTGGATTAGTCTCAGGGAAAAAAAAGAGTAGATTCCATTCTAGAAAAAATATATGTCAAGAGAACATCTCCCACACACTTGCAGGATGCTGAAATTAAGGGGCACCTGTCGCCTACACGTGGAGGGAACAGCCGTCTTGTGGGATGGCAGTCGTCGTTAATGCGTTAACTGATTAGGGCTGAGATCTAGCACCAGGAAACAGATCCTCCATCAGCATTGCATGTAAGCAGGAGGGAAGGCCGAACTGATTCAGAAAAAAATTCAGAACTGATTCTGAAAAATCAGAACCCGAACTGATTCAGGAAAAAAAAAATCATTTTAGAAAATACATTGGGTTCTTTATTAAAACAACTTTAAAAAGGGACCCAAAATCAGGTTTACCGATTCTAAACTGCTGCCACCAGTTTACGTGTCCCATAATTAGGATCCTAATGATCCATATCCTGCAGACCACTGATCTTTATACACCGCTTTCGCTAGATGGTAATGATGGGCCAACCTCGGCTCCTTAAAGCCCAGCCTGTCTGCATTTGATGAGATGATATCTCCACCAAGATCAATTGTATGATAAACACCATTGCTCCACCGAGTTGTACCAAACTTACCTCTACTACATCTATTTACTGTCACTGGGGTACTGCCCTATAGCGGAGATCTCAAAAGCCCCCTGGCATTGTGCTAGGGTCTTACCACAAAAGACAAGATGGCCTGATGTTTGTTCTTCCATTACTCCTGGTCTGCTTCCCACCCGCCTTGCTGGCTAACAGTGTAGGTCTTCTAATAAGATGGACAACTCTCAGCCTGTTAACGAGCGCTAAGTGACTAAACTACGCAGAAAGACGAAAACTGATGGTATCCCCCACGATCAGTAGAAAAGGGAGCTTTTAAGCTTTTATCCCATAATCCACATGCCCGACCGCCGCTCTATAAATTCTCTGTGGGGCTGCAGTGCCCTGTGCTCTAATCCCTGCAGCCCCAGAGAGAATGAATGGAGCCATGGTAGAGCGTCCCTCTTGTCTCTTCATTATGTATCGGGGCTAAAAGTCCCCAGTCTGCTGATCCCAGCAATTGCACCCCCACCGATCAGCAAGTTATCACCCATTCTGTGGATAGGTGATGACCTGTTTATCTGATCACTGTCTTATTTACATGGGCTGATAATTTGGAACGAACGTTCAGATTCTTGCTCAAAGTGCTCTTTAAGGAAGGAATTCTGTGTGGGTTCTTGCCAGCCAGTGCCAAGGAGAATGGGACCAACCATGGGAGAGCTCCCTCCAGGGCCCCAAAGTAGCCTATGGTCTGCCCTTCCCTGTAGCGGCGGGGCCGCCCTTCCCTGTAGCGGCGGGGCCGCCCTTCCCTGTAGCGGCGGGGCCGCCCTTCCCTGTAGCGGCGGGGCCGCCCTTCCCTGTGGTCCCTGACACTTGTTATTTTTCCGTTCTTTCTTAGTAGTAATCATCCTGTTCTGCTAACTGCTATGTAGTAATGTGGGTGCACGTCTCCTGTGTCTCTTGTATGGCTTCCTTTTTACCTTATGCACACAGAGTATATAAAAGTTGCAGGAACTTACTAGGATGCTGGTCATCTACCAAAGGCAAGACCTGCCGGTGTACGTGTCATGCAGCTGTGGGCCATGTACCTCCTCATAAAGCTGATTCAATTTTTCTACTTTTTGCAGCGCTGCCTCCAAGCCTCAGACTGTAGGCTGTCCCTCACCCACTGACCCGACCAAGGGCCCACGCCGCGGGGGTGCTCGTCTCCCCAAGGCAGTGACTCGTTCTGTAAGTTCGGTCGGTCTGTGTGGGGGCCTAAGGTTTACACTTAATCTCGTTTTGGGAAGATGGCTGTTCCTATGTAATTTTAGCTGATTTTCTTTCACAAACTTTAATTGCAGAACCTTTTCAATTACAAGATCATGTTCTTTTTTTTGGGGGGGGGGATTTTTTCCTTAGAGTTACACCACAGCCAGTGCATTTTACCTTGTAGTGCATTTACACCTTTCTGACACAAGCATTCTTGTATACCTTCTGTGCATTTGGTTTTTCCTGTTAATGTACTATGACATCATTCCTAATAGCAAATATTACTCCTGTAGGGAACGTGACATCAGAGAATGACCTATTGTATAATTCAGATTTTTATGTTAAATATATATATATATTTTTTTTAAATAGTGTTTCTTCACCCCCCTTCCCCTCTCCATAAAACGTAAATATTCACACTGGCACTAGGCTAAATATTAGACTCCAACTTCCTGTTCTTCACATGTACATTAGCAGCAATAGACTGACCAAGATCGCATTTGTTTGTACAGAAGCGTTATATGACCATGCTCTAATCTGGGCAGAAGTCACACCACAGAGGTGATCTGGAGGTGAGCTGTGACATCATCTATTATCAATGATGGATCTTATGTTATCAGTTATTGAACAGTAGGGAGGAGAAGGTGAGCTGTGACATCTATTCTCGGTGGTGGATCTTGTGTTATCTTCTGTATATAGAGGTGTTATCTGTTATTATACAGTAGGGAGGAGGAGGTGTTGAATGGTGGATCCTGTGTTATCTTCTGTAATATAGCCGTGTTATCTGTCATTGTAATCCTGTGTGATGATAATGAGACTGCTGAAAAGTCTTCTGTACACAACAGTAAGTATGAGTCTCATGTAAGGCCTAGTAGCCAGTGTGAAAATTACAAGATGTAAGGGGCTGTCCACTTCTTGGACAGCCCCTTCTTGTATGCTTTATTCCCCCTTTCAAAATAAAATGGAGAAAGAAAAACACATATATGCCTCCCGCAGCCGTGCTGTTGCCGCAATGTCAGTGCCCGCTCTCACAGTATTTGTGTGACATTGGCTGCAGTGCTCACGTGGCATAGCAAGTGCTGGCAGACCCAGCTGGCACCGACATCACTGCAACAGCATCAGTGCTTGGGGTGTGTATGTGCGAGCATTTTTGTTTTTTAATCTCTTTATTATTTTGGAAAGGTGACTACAAGTAGTGGATAGCCCCTTTAATTTTTATATAGATTGTGATATGAAAAATCGATAAGAGCATCAACATTTTTTTTTTAATTAAATATCTACATGTCATTTTCTGATGAAACATTCTCTTCAAAGGGATCCTATCAGCTTATGCTGCCCAAACCACAGGCGGCATGAATCGGAGCCTCGCAGCCCGGTGTATATATATTTTTTCCTAAAAATACTTTGAGCAGCCGGCCGGGGGTGGTGCTGGATTAGCCTTTTCCATCTTTATGGTCCCAGGCTGGGTTGGAGAAAAAAATGCCTGTCTGTAGTCGTGCAGCCAGACTCCGGTTCCTACTGCCTGTGGTCTGGGCAGCATAAATCATCTGACGGGTTCCCTTTAACAGGACAAGTTGATTCAAAGTTTGTTTTGCCAAATAAAAGTTTTTTTTGTTGTTTTTTTTCTTCCCTCTTGTTCTACCACCTATATTCAGAAACGCACCGTGTGCTTAAAAATAGTACAGGGTGGGCCATTTATATGGATACACCTAGATGTGCAGCATCTGAAACAACGGATACTGGAAGCAGAAGTTCTTCTGCGGTGTTGCTATCAGTGTGTCAAGAGTGGGAGAAGAGGGTTGCATTGACAATCCAGCACAATGGGCAGCACTTTGAACACATTTTATAAGTGGTCATAAACTTGTAAAAAATTCATGAAAGAATAGCGTTACGTTAAAACCAAGCACACCATTTGTTTTTCTTATGAAATTCTCAACAAGTTTGATGTGTCACATGACCCTCTTCCCATTGAAAAAAATAAAGTTGGATCCAAAATGGCCGACTTCAAAATGGCCGCCATGGTCACCACCCATCTGGAAAAGTTTACCCCCTCCCATATACTAATGTGCCACAAACAGGAAGTTGATATCGCCAACCATTCCCATTTAATTTTGGTGTATCCATATAAATGGCCCACCCTATACTTTACTCTTCTATAGCTATAAAATAATAAAGAAAGTTACTGGTAAAGGATCTGCTCACTTTACTGATATCTATAGTAATTCCTTCTATTCCCCCCAAAAATAAAATTTTTAGAACTCTTGTCTAGTATATTCCTCCTGGAAATGTGTGACTTAAAATTTAGATTTAAGCAAATAAATTCACAGGACCCTGATCCAGTGTCTGTGGAACCCTGGCATGCACTTGCTGGTTTATGGCAATATCTCCTATTGTGTCCTGTCACCTTTTCTCCATTTGATTAATCACTCGTAGAGCACCTTGTGTCCAGTCCCAGTTGTCCTTACGGGTTGTCTTCCTTTTTTTTTTACAATTCCTAGGAACGTCCATCAACAAGCCGCCAGTATTGGGTTACAAGGATCTGAACCTCTTCAAGCTCTTTCGACTCGTGTATCAGCAGGGGGGTTGTGACAATGTAAGTACAGGCAAAGCCCGAGCCGGATATTGGCTCTGCTTTACTGACCTGGCGGAGTATAACTCGTATACCTTATTTTTTGTTTTCCCCCAGATTGAAAGTGGTGCCATATGGAAGCAGATTTATATGGACCTTGGCATTCCTATTCTGAATTCAGCAGCATCCTACAATGTAAAGACTGCCTACAAGAAGTAAGTCAGTGGCTTAAGGGAGGATTTTCTTGAAGATGGAAAATGAGGGTGCAACTATACACCCCAATCTGTTTTGTAGCACGCGGAAATGTCTCCCTATTTATGACATCGGGTGACCATTTCATAGGCACCTACCATTACGACCCCATATATGCCCCTTATCCTGAGATCTTGGCAAACAGTTGGTTCGCTCGTAGCTTTTCCTAGGCCATTGTACCAAGCTCTAGTTTTATTCTCTACCATCTTTCTTTACAAGTACATGTACCCCAAGGAATATAGGGCACTGTCAATAATCCTTGGGTGAAGGAGCAGATGGAGGACATTCATCTCTCTGCAAACCCCCATTTTGCCAATGCACTTTCAATGATGAAGGGAAGATGCAGGGGAGGCAAAACTATAGTTGAAGGGGTTGTCCAGCATTGAGTTACAAGTCTGCAGTTACTCTGCAAATCTTCACAGCGAGCAGTGTGCACACCATCAGGATTCACCAGCGCCGACAGCTGCTGGGCATGTAACCTGCAAGTATGCAATTTGCATACATTCGGTCACATGCCGACTAGACGTGCTCTGCCTCACTCAATACAAGTGAATTGAATGAGGCTGGGCAAGTCTAGTCGTAATGTGGCTGGGAGTATGCATATTGTACAATTGCAGTCACCGGCAGAGGAGAATCCTGACCGTGCACACTGCGAGCTTTGAGGAATCACAAATCGGCAGTCGTATATAATGACTGCAGACTTGTATACCAAGCCTGGACAACCCCTTTTAACGATTTGTACACTACCGGACAGCCCATTACTAACGAGCCCCCAAGCCGGCGCCACTCCTTTCATGCTTTGTGTTGCTTCTCACTCCCGATCGGCCGTTGCTGCACTGACCGCGAAGGAGCAGCTTTGATTCAGGAGAATAGTTTTTGCTTTATTATATCTTATTTTCTTCACCTCCCAGTACCCATTAATAAAGGATGTCCACTAATTTCTAACCTCCCCCGTAAGAAAGCCAGCATTTCCCGATGGTCATATGATTCACATGTCCCTGTACATTGACTCTCGGTCTGTTTTGCCGCTTTCTTCCGAACTCTGGATTTAGATGGGTCATCAATAGAGCAGAGCAAAAGATTTAAAGGACCCTGGTACAGCACCCATGTCAGTAGCCCATGTTTGCCAGACCAGATCCTGGTAAACCTATGACATCCTCAGAGCCTTTTCTGATTAGAAGGCCCTGCAATGACATGACGTCCGGGGGGGGGGCTGCTAATTGGAACATGCACTGGACTGGGAATGCTGTCAGCATGAGGTTCATAGGACTCTTGTCCGTTGGCCACAGACTACCAACATGGCTGCTAGATTGGCGGAATGCAAATCTTTTTGCTTAACATCACCAATTTTTCATGGTGACGATCTCTCCAAATCCAGAGACTGGAGGAGGAGTGGATTGGACCAGAAGGAAACTAGGAACGCATTGAGTCAAGTGACCTGAGACGAGATGCTGGCTTAAGAGCATGTAATCCCGTAATTATAAATATGCTTGTCTGCAGCGGTCAGGACAGATTGGGAGGTTAGAATGTAGTGGACAACCCCTTTAAACACTGCAAGCTACCTTGTATCTAAGGCTTTGTTCACACATCACGGCTGTGGTGTGGTTTTTCTAGGACCGCTTGCAAGTGGTTAAAAATGCAAATTTTTACAACAGTTTTTCCAAAATTGTGTCCAAGTCTCTACAACTTTCTATGTAAATAGCTCTTTTAATTATTGCTGAATTTTTCTATTTTTGATTTGCTCTTCCAGGTATTTGTATGGGTTTGAGGAATACTGCCGTTCTGCAGAGATTCAGTTCAGGACTATTCACCATAATGACCCCAGACCAGTAGAGGAAAGCCTGACAAAGGAAGAACCCATGGAGAATAGTGACAAGAACGAAGCCACAGACGACCCCCCAGTCAGTACAAATATTAAAGAAGACGATGACACGGATTCTACCAGCGACAATGACAATGAGAAGGATGAGACGGAAGTCAAGTCACCGAGGGTACCTCCGTTATTATTTATTTATTTTTTTTAAACCATAAAATATGCGTATTATGTGGCTTTTTGTAGTTGTGCAGCTCCTGAAGGAGCGCTTGTTGCTTCTTTGCGAAACCATACACACACCTTCGTATACGTGGATGTTGGAAAATGCTTAAAGGGGTTGCCCCTTTTCAGAAAAAGTTTTTCATATATACTCCTTTTGTAGTAAATAGATAAATAAACTGTTCTTGGGTGTTGGATGGGGTTTTCTTGTTTTTAGAAAATGCCTGTCTCACACCAAAAACAAACTGTGCTTTATTCACCCTTCACAAGTCCAGCGCTGAAACTTCGCTGCTGCTCCGGGGGTCTGTGATTCCCTGCAGCGCTGCAGCCAATCGGTGAGCTCAATGATTGGCTGCAGTGCTGTCAAAGTGACGTAATTAGCAGACACTGGGAGCAGCGGTGGAGATTCATCACTAGACCACAGGAGGGTGAGAAAAGCAGTTTGTTTTTGTTTTTTTACTACTAATGGAGCTCATTGGTAAGACTTCTCTGAAAACCCTTCTGACAAGGATAAGATTTTGTTTTTTTCTTGTCTTTTTGGTCCGAGTTTCATCACTTTTTCTTGGATGAAAGACCAAAAAAAAAAAGTTTCTCTTTCTTCTATCAGTCCGTGGATGACGTCTGAGTGCTGTCCAATTTTTTGTCACCCACAGTCCTGCATTGGTGATTTTGAGCCGACAGTTAAATCGATATGTTATTTCTCCATTATTTTGCATTGACCACTTGGTCCTCAAAAAAAAAAAATTGGACATGTGAACGGCCCCATTGACTGTCACAGGTATAAGTTCTATTCATGCGTCCGCCTTTCTAACGTGAAAAATATTTGTGGGCTTCTGGATTGCTGGAGGGGTGTGTTGCAATTATTGCTCATAAATACCTTGAAAACCCATTCAGGATGATAACATGTACCTTTTTTTTTATATTTTCGTTTTTAGGGGAGGCGAAGACTTGCTTCCAATGCAGCTTTAGTCTTAGAAGATCCTGAAGATTGTGACAAAAGGAAGGACAGCAACAAGGAGAACAAAGATGTGGAAGAGGATCTGGAAAAAAGTGACGAGAAGAAGGAAATTGACTCGCCTCCGGGACGGAGAAGCTTATCCTGCAAATCAAAAGAGACAAGAAGCCAGAAACAAGAGGAGTCTGATCGAGAGTCAGAGGAGGACGAAGACGAAGAGGAGGACGAGGAGGATGAGAAGCTCTTTGATGGGTGAGTTGTGTCCAGCCAAACGTGGAAACAGTCACTAGAAAACAGGGACATGATTGCCCATTGCAAACTGCTGCTTCAGAGAAAATCTAAGTAAGAAATGAGCCACGAAGGGGGAAAAGAGTCAGGATAGTCATTGACCAACAAAAAACCTGTTCAGACCCCTATTGATGGGACACTGCTGGCATATCCTAGCTTTACTGAGTATATGAGCTATGAAGTCTTCTGTGTCAAGACCCAGAGGATTTTAGAAATCAAGAACTTAATGACTATTGGATTTGTCAATGGTGTTAGTGACAGAAAGTCCAAAACATGTCTATTCACTTCTCCAGCTCTAGTAGCCTTAAGGGGATTGTCCACTTCTGTGACCCTTTAATCAAGTGAAAAAGCACATTCTTACTTCTGAATGAATGGCTGCGACCGATCAGCTACTGATTGTCTGCAGCGGTGATATGACACAACATCGGCATACTTTTTAAGAAAATGTACAATAGCAGATAACTTATTTAACCTTCCAAACTCCCTGATTTCTTCATGCGCTTTTTTTCTATTTCTCTTTTTAGCAAAATGCATATCCGACATTTGAACTAATGTTCATGACTCTCTCTCCTATTGATCTGTGACGAATGCTGCCACATAAAATGGAAAAAGGCACTCACATAGCCCCACACACACACTTTAACAATCAAATATCTCTTATCCCTAAAGACCTCAAGATTCAATCTACCCACATCCTCCCAAAACCCAACCAGGTGA
Source organism: Phyllobates terribilis (assembly GCF_046119375.1). Lineage (NCBI taxonomy): Eukaryota > Metazoa > Chordata > Amphibia > Anura > Dendrobatidae > Phyllobates > Phyllobates terribilis. Next base: position 72,425,830 of record NW_027362767.1, on the reverse strand, counting down.
GAGCAGGACCACAACATATGGACCAAGTCTGCACCATCTTCCCTACAACGTGAGCAGCCATCATCTGTCCTGTGGCCCATCCTGTATAGCACTTTTGGAGTTCTATATACTCTGTGTATGAGAAATGTTTGGGATTTTCTTTGGGACTTATTTATCAATACTTTCCCTGGTGACTCTAAAATATCATCCCACTTCTCTGAAGTAATATGTCCCATAGCCCTCTTCACCTGGATTTACCTGCACCCATACGGTCTACCTGGATTTTTATTAATAAGTAGTTATACATGAAGGCTATAAGGCCTTCAGTGTTCAACACCCCATTCAAGGAGATGGACAGATTGGAGATCCCTGAGCTCTAATCATGTGCCGTAATTACAGATACTTGAACTTAAGTTACACAAATTAAAAACCTGTTTTAAATACTCAAATGTGCAGCAATAACCCTCCTATTGATGTAAGTATTTTAATCAAATTTTGAGACTACTGGGTCCATGAAAGAACGACTTAGTCCTGAGACGTCTTTATCGTCCAAGGGAAGCAGCACTTTGACCAATTTATGGTCAATCCGGAGAAGGCCCCAAATCGCTCTATAGATCCCATTATAATTGGAAACTAAATGTTTATGTTATTGACAAATAATAAGAGATCTGTATGTAGAGCAATCTTTTCTTCCTGATTCCCATATTTAAAACCCTCCATCCCCGTACTATGCCTACGTAATGACCATTAGGGCAGCCCTGCCAAACTTCACAATCCTCTTGATGTTTCACTTTTCACTTTTTTTTTTAACGCCTCTTTAAATTAAAGATCAGATTTATTGATTCAGCTTTTCTCCCCATTTACCTTTTTGATTTTTGTCTTGTGCAGAAGAGATGACACTGACCATAAAGGAGACAGCGAAGGGGATGACGACTCTGATACGGACTGTCTCGCAGGCACCAAAGTAAAAGTCAAATATGGACGTGGGAAAACCCAGAAAATCTATGAAGCCAATATCAAAAGCACGGAGGTGGATGGAGGAGAGTTGCTTTACCTGGTGCACTATTATGGCTGGAATGTAAGGTAAGGCAGGGTGTCCTAGGGGCTTTTGCACTTACAATTCAGATTTGCTTATTAAAGGGATAGTCCAGGATTTATATATTGATTACCTATCCTTGGGGCGCAGTCAGACGGCTTTATAAATTGGAACTCAATTCACGGATTGGCCAGTGGTTCTCCCGACCCGAGCATGACGGGTTAATTTATTTATGCAGCTGTAATGTTTGGGTCGGGAGAACCAAGCCAATCCGTGCACTGCGTTCCGATATCTCTCCCATTTTATACGGTCCTCTGATTGCACCTTTAGGTGATCAATATCCAATTGGTGGGGGTCCGACGGCTGGCACCCCCACTGATCAAGCTGCAGCCAAAATTTAACTGCTCCATACACTGCATAGTGGCCATTCTCTAGTACTGCAACTCATCACTTACTGAAGTGAAAACCCCTTTTAACAGCTTAGGTTTAGGTCTCTACTTTTAAAGAGAATGTTGAAATAACAGTAGAGCGGTTTTTGTTCGCTGTTCTTATTATGCGAGATGCGAATATTGAGACGTGCAATTTATTCTTTCCCAGGTACGATGAATGGGTAAAGGCTGACCGAATCATCTGGCCTTCAGAGAAAGCTGGAACGAAAAGAAAGCAAAAGAAAAGAACAAAAGTAATTCTAAACCTTCCATATAATGTCTTTAGTTATAATGCAACGCTGTGACTAGTCCAAAGTAAATTTGATGCTTAAAGTGTGACATTAGATTTAAATTTTATTCCATAAATATGTGAAAATAAGAAACTTTGTAATATAATTTGGCTGAGAAATCTGCTTTTTTCTCAATTTATAGGTATTATCTGTCTTCCGTGTACAGACTTTCTCATTACGGAGATAGAAGATGACAGTTGGTGCTTATTAAGTTCTATGGAGGAGGGAGGAGCTAGAGGCCGACAGTCATTCTACTGCTAGTTCTCTTGAAACGACAGTTACAGTTCTTTATAGAACTTTATGAGCACCAACTGTCATCTCCTATCTCAGTAATGGGAAAATCTGTCATCACTGAAGACAAATTTTACCCAAGAATCAATAATTTTGAGAATGAATGATCAGTCCAGGAGGAGAAAGAAGCCTTTTTTCTCTGATAAGGTTTTACAAAGTGTTGATATTTTCATATACATTTTTTTTTTTTTTTTTTAAATGACGGTTCATCTTTTTAATCTTTGGGGTAAGGGGGGGGAGCTGATGTACAACACAGAAAAGTAAACTCGTTTGTTCTTTCAGAATAAAGATGAAATTGACGAAAAGAAGGACGAGGAGAAGCACAAAACGAAGCGAGGACGACCTCCCTTAAAGTCAACTCTGCAGACTAATGTGGTCTGTGCTATGCCCAAGACCCCAAATAGTGAGAGTAAAGCAGCCAATAAACTTGTGAAGAACAGTCTGCCCGACAATAACTTCTTGTCGAATGGATTGGAAGGTAAGTGCGCCAGCAACTAAAGAGGTCAAATCAGTCAAAGGACTCATTCACGTGTCAGATTTTACAGTTTGGACTGTCAGTGTTTTTCTTTATATTCATAAATACATGGGGCTATTGACTTCTTAAAGGGAATCTGTCAGCAGGTTTTTGCTATATAACCCCGCCCACATTCCTGATTGGCAGCTTCCAGTGTACATTGTCAGCAAGCTACCAATCAGTGGTGGGGGCGGGGTTACACAGATTAGCTGGACTGCTGTGCACATGACACCTAGTCCTGCAGTGATAATCTCCAGGTGGTAAATCACTGTTTGTATTGAAACTACAGAACACAGCCTAATAAGTGACGCATTCCTGGAATCGGGGTCTCGTGGCCTATATCATGCTGCTCTTAGATTAAATAGCAACCTTTTAAGGTTAGTTTTTATTCGGACCATCAGTCAATAAAAAAAAAAAAAAAAAAAATGAGTTGTCCTTTTTCGGGCCTCTCCCCAGAAAAAAAACTTACTCCATTGAAGTGAAAATGTCTGTGGTGAAAAAAAGGACAAATCACAAATGTCATCCTAGTGCCGTCTTTCTTTGAGTGGGTGCTGGGAGAAGCTCTGGAAACCTCCACCAGTATTTTTAATTATTTTTTTTGTCTGCATATGAGAAATATGGACACACAGACCAAATAATGTACCTATGAGGCTGTAGGTTCAAGCCATCAGACCTGCAGTCTAGGCTAGAAATTCTGGTCCTAATAAGGACACACAAATATTGTTGCATTATTATTGTCTGAATTGAGCCTTAAGATGTCCATACATATTAAAGTCCAGTGAATATGAAGTTTGCAGCACGGCTGGCAGACGTCGGCTGTGTATGGGGTATCCTGACGCCATACAGTAGACGGTGGGGAAAAAGACACTAATACTTACCTTTCTATGCTTTTTCACAGCTCGTAGGAGGACGAGGAGGAGCTCGGGATTGTACGACTCCGATAGATGCTCCAATGGTGAGTTCATGTCATATCCATAACCATATAAATGTGCAGGTGGATGTATATATACACATGTATGTATCCTGAGACATTCCTGTGTAATGATTGTTAACTCCCATGATCCTAGATTCATCCACGTCGGAAAGCGAGTTGGAGGAGGCTCCCGAAAAGTCACCGGTGAAGGAGGAGATTATACCAATGGTTGAAAAGGAGCCCGAGCAAACGGACAGCGTGGCTGAAACCATTATTGAGCAAGAAGCAGCCCCAGTTGTTTGCGCCGCCATTGAACCGGAAACAAGCCCAATAAAGCCAGCAGAGACCCTACAGCAAGAGGTGGAAGAAAGCGAACAAATTGTTCAGAGTTACGTCAAGCAGACTGAAGAAATGATTGAAGTCAAGGAGACCGAAAATCTGCCAAAAAAAGGAAGAAGAAGCAAAACAAAAGAGCCTTGTGTGGAGACGATAAAAAGCGTCCACGTGCCCGTAGAAGACAGCGTGGTAGAACCCAAGGTAGAGCCTAAAGTAGAACCGGAGGCGTTAGACTTTCCATCATTTGCCTCCTTACAGAGCAGGGAGTTTCATTTTGTTCCAAAGGAATTGGAGCTTCAAAATGATCTACAGATGAAGGAGAAGAAGGGGTTTAAGAGGAAACCTGTGGAGCAAACGTCCCCAGAGAAAAAGCCGCGCACAGAGTGCGAACCGGAGCTGCCCATCATTACCTCGGAGGAGAAACTGGTAGAAAGCTGTGAAGCGCTGGAGCCCATCAACACCATGAAGGAAGAGCAGGTCCAGAATAGCAATGAGGAGATGCCCTCTCTAACCGCGGAGCTAGAACACGTGCAGAGCACTAGGACGGAGGACTATGACATGCCACTGACGGAAATCACAGGGGTTTCATACAGAGACGAGCAGGAGGATATCATGCCCATGATTGGACCAGAAACTCTGGTTTGTCATGAAGTGGACTTAGATGATTTTGATGAAAAAGATAAGGTGGAGGACATGGTAATAACGAAGCCAGAGCCAGACACACAGACTGTACTTGCCCCCATGCTGCAACCAGTTGTCCTCCCACCTCATACTTATTCTGAGCCTTCTCCCCTCGCACTGAGCCATGATGAGTCTCACAGTATAAAGAGCGAGAGTGACATCACCATTGAAGTGGACAGTGTGGCGGAAGAGTCACAAGAAGGCCTCTGTGAGAGCGAGTCCGCCAATGGCTTTGAAGCCAGCACCACATCTAGCAACTGCAGCATAACCGCCCAGGAAGCAGAGATGCAGGACAAAGGTAATCTATCCTGGTTTACTCTGGCTACCATGGCATATGGTTACCCAGACAGGCATCGGTAGTGCGCTCCTCTGCTGGTTCTATAAATATGTGGCCCGCCGTCGGCCCGCGCGCTGCCTGCCCGCCGTCGGCCCGCGCCCCCATACCACACTCCCCTTTCTGCTTCTGTAAAGCTAGCTCCAGGCGCTGCAGTTACAGATGGATGCAGACATACAGTCATCCCCATATGTGCCAAGCGGCTAATTTGGCCATCTTTGCCAGGCTTGAGCTCCTTTTTAAACCATAGTGCCATGGAAATTGACTGCTTAGTTTAAGCTTAGTGTCTGTAGGAGGTAGACCTGGATCCTACTGATCCAACCCTGTTGTGTTTTATTAACATTTCTTCTTTATTTTTCAGATACAGCTCTTCAGGGTTAACAGGGAACACTGCGTCCCCTGTTATCCCCATTCTCAAGCGACCGAGAGAGCAGTGTGGCATTTCCCACATCGCCCACTCTCGGACCCGCTGGGCAGGACCTATCCCCTGTCACCTTCGGGTGTCTCAGGGTGATTCTTGGTGGCCAGTCCTTGCCCATTCCCCACCCCAGCCCCCTCCTCGGAGCGGCCTGGGAGGGAGACGGTGGTCACTACGGTGACCTTCCCCCAGATTCTGGGGTCAACACCGTCTCCTGCACTGTCCAGGACTGGTCAGTGCGGGAAGGAGGAAGAGCCAGGATCCCCCCTATCCACGGAGGACCTCCTGTGTACATCCTCAGAGGGAAGGGCTTCCCCAGACGATCTGGCTGACCTAGCGGATCAGATCGCCCACGCAGGGAGATATCTCCTCACGGCGTCCTTTGACGCCGCTACCTGTTCAGCACGCGTCTCCAGCAATATCATCGCTATACGTAGGATCCTTTGGCTGAAGGCTTGGAACGCCGACCCGGCCTCCAAGAAATCGTTAACAAATCTCCCTTTTTAGGGCTCCAGACTGTTTGGGTCTAAATTAGACCAGATCATCTCTGATGTCACTGGGGGCAAGAGCACTTCCTTTCCTCAGCCGAGACCTAATCGCCCTTTTCCTAGGAAACGTTACCTTCAGTTCCGGTCCTTTCGTCGGTTCCTCAACCAGGATCCTCCTTTCAACAGGACCGTACCCCAGCACAGCAGGACAAACGTAAGCCTACCTTTAGGCCCACTCCCAGCGCAAAGTGTCACTCTTCCAAGCCCTCTGGATCCCGATCACGATCCTATAGGTTTTCCTCAGCATGACGGGTCACTCCCACCTGGGATTTCTCCCAGTGTGGGCGGCCGTCTTCTTCTGTTCTGAGACCCTTGGGTATCGGCAATAGAGGATGCCTGGGTCAAGGAGATAGTGACCTCAGGCTACAAGATCGAGTTCAACGCCATACCAAGAACACTATTTCTCAGGTCCCGCCACCCGCATTCATCTCTACTTCCCGGTTTCCTTCAGGCCATTGCCTCCCTTCTGCGCTCAGGAGTCATAGTTCCAGTCCCCCTTCAAGAAAGGTGTTCGGGTTTCTACTCAAATCTTTTCGTCGTTCCAAAAAAGGACGGCTCACTACGTCCAATCCTAGACCTCAAACAACTAAACCGACAGGTACGCCTACGGCACTTCAGAATGGAGTCCCTCAGGTCGGTAATCGCGTCGATGGAGGCTGGGGAATATCTATGTTCCGTGGACATTCAGGATGCGTATCTTCATATCCCAAACGGCGCACCACATCAGAAGTTCCTTCGATTTGCCTTCCAGAACGCACATTACCAGTTCACTTCTCTCCCCTTCGGGCTTGCCTCTGCCCCGAGGGGTTTCACAAAGGTAATGGCGACGGTCATGGCCATTCTACAAGCCAGGGGGATTGTAATTATCCCCTACCTCGACGACCTAATGATCAAGGGTCCCACATTCAGGGACTGTCTCCACAGTCTCCAGATCACCCTGAACACGCTTTCTCGGCTAGGCTGGCTGATCAACACAGACAAATCCTCCCTGGTCCCATCTCAGCGCTTAACCTTTCTAGGGATGCAGTTCGACACGACCCATGCCCGGGTCCTTCTTCCAAGGGAGAAGATAAACTCTCTCCGTCGGGGGATTCACCTTCTCTCCGACCCGAGTCCACTCCTCCTTCGCCTGTGCATGAGTGTTTTGGGAAAAATGGTCGCAGCCATGGAAGCAGTCCCGTTTGCCCAGTTCCATACCCGGCCTCTTCAACTGGCCCTTCTGTCGGCATGGGACAAGAACCCGTCGTCTCTAGATCGACGCATCAGGTTACCTCCTCATGTCAGAAGGTCACTAATATGGTGGACTCGTCCTTCTTCCTTCAGACCCAGGAGGTCATTCCTACCACTTCGCTGGCAGGTAGTCACAACCGATGCCAGCCTCATAGGTTGGGGGGGGGGCAGTCTTCCTCCACCACATGGCGCAGGGCCGTTGGAGTCTCCACGAAGCCTCCCTACCGATCAATATATTGGAGATAAGGGCAATTGCGTCACTGGCAGGACATTCTTGCAGGATTCCCAGTCCGCGTACAATCGGACAACACCACGGCGGTGGCATACATAAACAGTCAGGGAGGAACACGCAGCAAGTCAGTCTTCAAAGAGGTGACAAGAGTGCTAGTTTGGGCCGAGAACACTGTTCCGGCAATCTCAGCAGTGCACATTCCGGGGGTTGACAATTGGGCGGCCGACTTCCTCAGTCGGCAGGGCCTTGCCTCAGGAGAATGGTCTCTCCATCCCGAGGTGTTCCATCAGATATGCCTACGATGGGGCACGCCGGACGTCGACCTCATGGCGTCTCGGTTAAACCACAAGGTTCCATCCTTCGTAGCCCGGTCCCGCGATCCCCTTGCGATCGCTCAAGACGCGCTAGTCATCTCATGGTCTCAGTTCCAGCTCCCCTATCTTTTTCCCCCTCTACCATTGATCCCTCAGGTCGTCAAAAAGATCAAGACAGAGGGAGTACCGGTAATTCTAATAGCCCCGGATTGGCCCAGACGCGTCTGGTACGCAGATCTAGTAAACCTGCTCGTTGACTCCCCCTGGAGACTGCCGGACCGTCCGGACCTCCTCTCTCAGGGACCTATTCTTCTTCAGAGTTCTCGGTCTCTGAATTTAATGGCATGGCCCTTGAGGCCGCAGTGTTGAGGAAGACTGGTTTTGCGGACAACGTCATCCAAACCCTAATTAGTGCCAGGAAACCCGCAACCTCGCTTAGATACCGCAGAACCTGGAGAGCCTTCTTTCGTCACTGCGAAAAGGATCAGCTAGCTCCTATGTCCTTTTCGCTACCGGTCATTTTGGCCTTCCTTCAGTCTGGTCTGGAAGCGGGACTCTCTCTAAGCACTCTCAAAGGCCAAGTTTCGGCCTTGTCTATTCTATTCCAGTGTAACTTGGCTTTCCGTCCTCAGGTCAAGACATTTCTGCAAGGGGTGGCTCACCTGGCGCCGCCTTATCGCCCCCCGGTGGATCCATGGGACCTTTAATATGGTCCTCAGCGTCCTTCAGCAGCCCCTGTTTGAACCCATTCAGGACATCTCTGCCTCTCTTCTCTCCTGGAAGGTGGCTTTTCTGGTGGCTGTTACCTCTATTAGGAGGGTTGCAGAGCTCGCAGCCCTCTCTTGTCGGTCGCCTTTTCTGGTCTTCCATAAGGACAAGGTAGTGCTCAGGCCAGTGCCCTCCTTTTTGCCAAAAGTAGTCTCCTCTTTCCACATCAATGAGGACATTGTTTTGCCTTCCTTCTGCCCGGCTCCAGTGCACCCTCGGGAGAAATCCCTGCACAAACTGGATCTGGTCAGAGCTCTACGTGTGTACCTTTCTAGAATGGCTTCCTTCGGACGCCCTGTTTGTCGTTCCTGAGGGGCGTCGCAGGGGTCTCCCTGCTTCCAAGTCAACAATCGCTCGTTGGATACGTTCTACCATCTTGGAAGCATATCGCGTTTCAGACAAATCTCCCCCTCTGGGGGTAAGGGCTCACTCCACCCGGGCGGTGGGGGCCTCTTGGGCTGTTCGCCATCAGGCTTCAGCTTCTCAGATCTGTAAAGCCGCAACGTGGTCTTCACTCCACACCTTTTCAAGGTTTTATAAGGTCCACACTTATTCCTCAGCTGATGCCAGTCTTGGACAGAAGCTTCTGCAGGCAGCAGTTGCCTGCAGTCAGACCTAGTCTGTGGCTATCTTTCTCTGTTCTCCCACCTTAGGGACTACTTTTGGACGTCCCATGGTCCTGTGTCCCCCAATGAAGCGATAAAGAAAGAGGGATTTTTGGTACTCACCCTAAAATCTCTTTCTTGGAGCCTTCATTGGGGGATACAGCACCCTCCCTGATTTTGGGCATAGCTACAGTGGGCCCTGTTGGGCATCTAATATAGTTTTCGCGGTTGTGCCACGTTGGGCATTGCATAGTTAATTGTTTAAGTTCCTCCTACTGCTTTAGCCACTAACTGGTGAGCTTGGTGCCTGTAGGCGGGTGTATACTGCGGAGGAGGAGCTTTTTCTTTTTTGCCTAGTGTCAACCTCCTAGTGACAACAGCATACACCCATGGCCCTGTGTCCCCCAATGAAGGCTCCAAGAAAGAGATTTTACGGTGAGTACCAAAAATCCCTCTTTAGCGCCCACAGGACCTGTAAATGATAAGGAAAATTAAATTGGTTGTTTGAAAATTCAGTTGATGGGTTATTTTTTCATAGAATTAGCGCCACTCATGTCTATGGTGTTGTCTGGTACTGCAACTCTGGAGCTAAACTGCAGTACCAGACACCATGGGCAAAAGTGTCACTATTTCTAATGATTAGATCACATCGGTGTCATATTTTTATGTTTTATTAAATTTCAGGCCATAAACGGATCAGTGACAGCAACATTGGAGCACTAGCCAAGAAGCAGAAGCGTACACCAAAGCGACTAAATACTGCATCGAAAACCGAGAAGAATGGAATCGGTGAGTCGCCCGTACATGTGGCATCTGATGACCGGCTTGTGATATTTTGCTGTGCGTGCGTGCGTGTGCGCGCCGCGTTATGAAATGTTTAATTATTGGTATTGTTTCACTTTCAGGGCAAAGCAGTGACAGCGAAGACCTCTCTGCTGTGGACAGCGCCAGCAAGTGTTCTCCAGCGAAACACATCAATGTCCCCAAGCCTCAGAAGATCATGAGATCACCAGCAAGAATCACGTCTCCGCACACAAAAGATCTGGAGAAGGATAAGCATCGAGAGAAACACCAGCACTCCTCAAGGACGTACAAGTGGACGCTGCAGCTCAGTAAGTGCACGGTCTGTGGTCGGAAGGCCTGTTGGAGTTTATTCAATCCATTAAATTAGATAGCTGAAAAATAAGGGAACAATGAGATTGGGTAAGGGAGGGGAGGACTAGTTGGAAGGTTCCACAATGATCAATAAAGCAGTCTGTCTCACGAGACCCCCCCCAGATTTTCCTGGGAAGGAGGAACTACAGACTAGTTTGGATGATTAAACGTCTCTTGCAAAAATGGCATGTCTTTGCTAAATCAGGAGTCCCTGCTTGCCAGTGGATTTTGCCTCAGGTCCCCATAGGGCACCCTTCTTTATAACAATCATATGCTTTTACAAGGGCAGAACACTGTTTTACTCAAAAGTTTACGTGATTGTGCAGGGAAATTGTGAAAAAACTGCAGGGATTAAAGGCTGTTGTAAACATAGCCCAATACTTGTCAAATGTTTCTAATGGTAAGTGATTCCAATGAATACTTTAGTTGGAGGTCCATTCTTCACAGTGATGGTATTTAGATATGAAGGTATATTGGCTAATGGGCTGTGTGCTCTGCTACATCATACACCGCCTATGGACCAGAGTATCGCTTTTTCTGGAAGGAAAGCAGCCATGGCCGACCCCAGACAACCGCTGAAGTGCATTTTAATTGATGAGCTAAATAAATTCTATGTTTTTCATGTATTCTGTAGGTGAGTTGGATAACATGAATGGGGCAGAAAAGATTGTTTTTCTCCAAGACAAACTGCAAGAAATCAGGAAATACTACATGTCTTTGAAATCTGAAGTAGCTACAATAGACAGGCGGCGAAAGAGGTTAAAAAAGAAAGATCGGGAAGGTACGTTTTGGAGCGTGTCCCTGCCGGAGCTTTCCCGCACTCGTATGCAGAATCTGACGTGTGAATGAGCCCTACTTGTGCGAGTTTACTTACAGCTGAAGATTTTTTTTTAGTGGTCATTGCTTCCATGTAATATATATATTTTTTATCCCTTCTACTTCAACAGTGTCCAATACAGGAGCATCCATGTCATCTGCATCTTCTGAGACTGGAATGAGCCCCTCATCGTCTTCTCCCCCACAGAACACACTTGCTCTTGAGTGCAGGTGATATGCGCACTCCCCTCCACCTCAGCAGTCTGCTGCCATGGACACTTATCCTCCCCTCCCCCCTTTAATCCAACCACACAAAAGCACTCAACCGGTTTGACATTGCCAAGTAATATTTTTTTTATTTATTTATTTTTTTTCTTCAAAAATTTCCTCTGCTGGATTTTGTTTTTTTTTGTTGTTTTTTTTCCCAATATGTATTTTGTTTTTTTTAATTTTTTTCTTCTACTTAATTCTGATTTAGGAATAGGAGACTAGCAGTCAGCGTGCCACAATGGCTTCTTATTTTCTTCAACCTGATGAAATGACAACTTTTTATTTATTTTTATTTTTTAAGAAAATTGACAAATGTCTGAATAAAATTTCAAGGCGCTCCGCAAAAAAAAAAATGAAATAATAATAATAAAATATTCTCCATTAATTAATAAATTAAATAAAAAAGGCGCAGTGCATACAATAGACATCAGCAGGCTATTACAGATACAACCCCAGCAGCTGCACTTTACTACAAAGCTGCAAATTAGCTCCTGATGTATTTTATTTTTTTTTTTTCCTAGTAAGTTTTCGGAAGCGCTTGCAATGTACAGAACTGCCAAAGTCCAGCGTATTCAGCAGAGTGCCCACTTTTAAAGCTGTAAGCGAGACAAAATACATTGTGTAAGGGAATGTAGTGGACTGAAAACTACATGAAGAATATTAAAAAAAAATATATATATATATATAGTCTTCCACTTTTTACAGGAATTTAGAGCACAGAATTATGCAACTATTTTAAAAGTTTATTAATGTTTACAGTGGAATTGTGAATCTGTTTTCAGTGGACTATCTTATCCCTTGACAAAGATATTTTGTCTTTTTTTTTTTTTTTTCTATGTAATTTCAGAGTTTTTATTTTGTTACAAAAAAAAAAAGACAAAAACAAAATATATGACAACGGCGAAGTTATTTAACAAGATTTCTAAAGCTGAATTTTTTTTTTTTTTTGTGTAAAATAAGGTATTATCTTGCAACTTGTTAAATATATTTATTCAGACATTGGATGTTGTATTTTTATGTATTTTTTAAAATATTAATTAAAAAAAACAAAACAAAAATAAAATAAGAGAAGGGTCTAGCTTCGTTCTCTCTTCCAATATAACTGTAGCTCTTAGCCTGGTTTACACAGTGGGAATTTTTTTTTTTTAAATTTACAGTACAGACCAAAAGTTTGGACACACCTCATTTAAAGATTTTTCTGTATTTTCATGCATCAAAACTATGAATTAACACATGTGGAATTATATACTTAACAAAAAAGTGTGAAACAACTGAAAATATGTCTTATAGTCTAGGTTCTTCAAAGTAGCCACCTTTTGCTTTGATGACTGCTTTGCACACTCTTGGCATTCTCTTGATGAGCTTCAAGAGGTAGTCACCGGAAATGGTTTTCACTTCACAGGTGTGCCCTGTCAGGTTTAATAAGTGGGATTTCTTGCCTTATAAATGGGGTTGGGACCATCAGTTGTGTTGTGCAGAAGTCAGGTGGATACACAGCTGATAGTCCTACTGAATAGATTGTTAGCTGCTTTTTTCTTGACATAATACAAATTCTAAGTAAAGAAAAACGAGTGGCCATCATTACTTTAAGAAATGAAGGTCAGTCAGTCCGAAAAATTGGGCAAACTTTGAAAGTGTCCCCAAGTGCAGTTGCAAAAGCCATCAAGCGCTACAAAGAAACTGGCTCACATGAGGACCGCCCCAGGAAAGGAAGACCAAGAGTCACCTCTGCTTCTGAGGATAAGTTTATCCGAGTCACCAGCCTCAGAAACCGCAGGTTAACAGCAGCTCAGATTAGAGACCAGGTCAATGCCACACAGAGTTCTAGCAGCAGACACATCTCTACAACAACTGTTAAGAGGAGACTTTGCAGCAGGCCTTCATGGTAAAATAGCTGCTAGGAAACCACTGCTAAGGACAGGCAACAAGCAGAAGAGACTTGTTTGGGCTAAAGAACACAAGGAATGGACATTAGACCAGTGGAAATCTGTGCTTTGGTCTGAGGAGTCCAAATTTGAGATCTTTGGTTCCAACCACCGTGTCTTTGTGCGACGCAGAAAAGGTGAACGGATGGACTCTACATGCCTGGTTCCCACCGTGAAGCATGGAGGAGGAGGTGTGATGGTGTGGGGGTGCTTTGCTGGTGACACTGTTGGGGATTTATTCAAAATTGAAGACATACTGAACCAGCATGGCTACCACAGCATCTTGAAGTGGCATGCTATTCCATCCGGTTTGCGTTTAGTTGGACCATCATTTATTTTTCAACATGACAATGACTCCAAACACACCTCCAGGCTGTGTAAGGGCTATTTGACCAAGAAGGAGAGTGATGGGGTGCTACGCCAGATGACCTGGCCTCCACAGTCACCAGACCTGAACCCAATCGAGATGGTTTGGGGTGAGCTGGACCGCAGAGTGAAGGCAAAAGGGCCAACAAGTGCTAAGCATCTCTGGGAACTCCTTCAAGATTGTTGGAAGACCATTTCCGGTGACTACCTCTTGAAGCTCATCAAGAGAATGCCAAGAGTGTGCAAAGCAGTCATCAAAGCAAAAGGTGGCTACTTTGAAGAACCTAGAATATAAGACATATTTTCAGTTGTTTCACACTTTTTTGTTAAGTATATAATTCCACATGTGTTAATTCATAGTTTTGATGCCTTCAGTGTGAATATACAATTTTCATAGTCATGAAAATACAGAAAAATCTTTAAATGAGAAGGCGTGTCCAAACTTTTGGTCTGTACTGTATATACATCCTTTTTTTGTTTCGGAGGGGAGGGTCAAAGGTCAGTTTTGGCTATATAAAAATAAAGCTACATTGTGTAAATCTTGGCTTAAAGGAGTTGCCCACCTTTGGGGGATACATTTTTTTTTTTCTTGAATTCAGGTAATTTGGGCTAAAAAAAATTGTTACAATTCGGTTTCATTAAAAACTTTGCACCGTTTGTGTTGCACTGTCTAGTGCTGGTTGCAAAAAGAGTTAAATGTGTTGTCCAAGCTTGCTGTTCAAGTTTGCCGTCACTCAATGTGGCTGCAGACTTATGAATCAGCACAGTGTGCAAAGTGCACGCTGTCAGGACGGCGCTGCAAGCGGGACCGCAAGTATGCAAGCTGCACACTTCTCGCCACATTCCGACTAGACTTGACCAACCTTGCTCTATTCACTTGTATTGAGTGAAGCTGAGCACGCCTTGTCGGCATGTATGCAAATAACATACTTGCAGTCACGTGTCAGCCCGCTCCCGGCATCGGAGAATCCTGAAAGCGCACAGTGAGGATTCACAAGTCTGTAGTCCCCAAGCTTGGACAACCCCTTTTAACTGAGATGGGGAATTTTTATGTATTTTTTTTTTTTTTTTTTATCTCTCAACTAATTTATTACCATAGACCACATCAAAGTTTAATGTACAGGGATACAAAGACCCTGTAAAAGTCAAACTGTGCAAAATTTTTAACAAAACCCAATTGTAAAAAATATTTTTAGCCCCAAATACATAAGTTAAAATTGAAAAAAAAACTTGTCTCCAAAGGCGGACGATCCTTTCAATCCTTTTAACATAATTTACTGCGTTTTGCTTTACGGCACTGAAGATGATAATTTTTTGGGCATTCTCTACAATGCCAGTTTGTTTCTCCCTTTCTTGCTCTTTCTGATTTTCAGGTAGCCCTTCTTTTTTTTTTTTTGTATATTTAATATACTGCCAAACTAAGTTGTTTTTTTTTTGTTTTTATCCAACCATTGAAGAATTTCTCTCCAATAGTTGAGATTGCAGCATTACAGTAAAGAAGCGTACCGACGCCAGGACTGTGGTTCATTCCATAGGCTAGTACATTATGTAAATATTTCTTCCTGAAACCTGTATTTAAGAGTTTTCTGCATATACATTATGTACAAAAGTGATTTTTTTTATCAATTTTTTTATTCATGTTTGTACATTAAAAAAAGGTTTTTTTTTAACCCCTTCTTCTGTGTTTACTATGTGTAGAATAATGTAGATTTCTCTAGAGCAATCTTTTTCAACCATCCGAGCATAACCCCACTATACAAGCAGTCTGAATATCGATGTATATATGACTGGTATATCATCAATGATTTTTATATATATATATATATATATATATATATATATATATATATATATATATATATATATATATATATATATATATATATATATATATATATATATATATATATAATATTATATATATTTTTTTTCTTAATTTATTTTTATTTTTTTCCCACCTCCGCGTTCAGGAGATCAGAGCCTTTTGATTGTGATGGAGGCTCAGACTATGGCTGGGTTATGTGGAGAAGAGAGGTTAGGAATGGTTTTAGATGGCTTATCAGAGACCTGTTCACACTAGCTGATAACCTGAGCGAAACACTAAAAATGGGTCATTGCTAAAATAAAGAATTTATCCTAACTTTTTTTTTTTTTTTCATTCTGCTGCATTGTGAACTTTTATCTGTTTCTTTTCAGCACAGATAATTTACCTTCTCAGTTACCAGAGGGGGTCATACAGAAAATACCCTTGTAATATGCACTTTTTTCTGTTTTTCTTAAGCAACGCAGAGTTGTGTATGTAAACGGCGCTCCATGAAGAACATCAATAAAGGCCATGATTTAAACTTAGTTTTTTTTTCCCCCCTATTTTTATTTTTTTATTTATTGAATTCCTCTTTTAACCAAATTTCATACGTGCAATCATTCCGGCATTTTATTACAGAGACACTTGGGAGTAAAAATTAAAGGGACGTTCTGTATCCATTTCACACAGTCTTTTGGAGCAGATCTGCTCCTGAAAATCTGCTTAAAAGACTCTTCATATATTTCAGCCTTTTTCTCCCACCAGACATTTTTCAAAACCTGAATTAGAAGAAAATTAAAAAGCACATGTCCCTTCTTTTGAAGTTACTCCTGGTGGAAATTCATCCAAACTAGGTTCCGTCCAATCAAAAGGCTGCAAAAAAAAGTTTGAAAAACTCTTCAAAACTGCTTCAAGAAACAAAAAAAGCGTTTTTTTTTTTTTTTTTAAGTTTCCCACCAGAAAAATCTTCATTTTTGACTGCCCCAAAAAAACAAACATGCACATACCCTTATATTTATTTGCAAAAACAACCAGTTTCACATACAAGTCCCTCCCTCTCCCCCCTCTCATGCGGTAAAAATCGACCATAAGGGTCGTGCATACGTTGCGGTTTTGTCACAAATCCTGAAGGATTTCCTTTTACCAGCAACGTGAATGAGAATCCTGAAGACTCCTGCACACATTGCTCATTTTTTCCATGCAGATTGGCAATTCTTTCAGTGTTATTGCTGCAAATTTCACCCATACTAATAAGTGGGGAAAAATCTACAAAAAACACGTGCATATTTTCCGCAAAGTTTTTTTTCTGCCAACAGATCAGGATTTGCAGCAGTATGTTCTACTGCAAATCCTGAACGTGGGCACACGTGGGTTTTTTTTTGTTTAGTTTGGATCCATTTTTGGGTCCACGTGTCCGTTTTTATCAGGGCTGTGGAGTCGGTAAACCAAACCACCGACTGACTCCTCATTTTCCCTGACTGATGACTCCACAGCCCTGCCTCACTACTGAGCATGTACATAAAGTGCTGCACAGATTCAACTAAAAGCCGAGATCCTCAGGAACAGAACAGACATTTATAGGACACTTCATAACTTTCCCAAATTCTTATGAAAACATTTACAGCACATCCTGCATCGTACTACTGTACCCAATATATTTTATATTTTAGGAGTTGGTCCATTTTATACCGACTCCACAGCCCAGATTTTTACAATCCTTTGTTGCATTTTTTTTTTTTTTGTTGTTTCTATTCTCCTACCCATTTAACCGTAAAATACACATACTATCCGTTTCTTTTCACAGGGCCATTGACTTGCATTGGCAAGGTTGATCCACAACACAGATCACTTTTTTTTTTTGGGAGGGGGTGAGAGGAAAAAAATAAGACGGGTGAAAAGGCACATTCACATTCATTGTAGTAATTTTGTGGTTACATTACAGACCTAATGTATAAAACACGTTCCCAAAAAAAGCTGATGTGTGATGGAACCCTAAGGTCTATCGTTTCCCATATATACAGGCAGGCGGTTTAGGTGTTAGGGATAGTGATGAGCGCAAGTGCTCGTGACTCCAGTTTGCCTAGGGTGCTTGCCCTTTGACCGAACCAACAGGTTTTCTGGTGACCCGATCAGAGACTAGTTGATCCAGCTGCATTCAGTTCATGCTACGGGTTTTCCCAGGTCACTGTTTGCGGCGCATGTGATAAAATCCCCAGCAAAATTGCAATGGAAAAATGCAGATTTTTTTATTTTATTTTTCTTCTGTACAGCTTGGGTCCCAGGTAGAAGTGCTAAACTGACTGTCTGCTTCATACACAGTGTAATGTGTTCAGCATTAAGGTGGTTTTAAATTCTAGAGGAAATAAAAATATTAGGCGTCTACTTGACTATAGTAACATAAAGCAAATTTATCAAGTTATTCAGTATGAAATGTAATTTATAAAAACTTTAAAAAAAAACAAACTTTTTTTTCCTCCTCTATCTGGCAATGTAAATATATACGTATCCCAAACCTCCATGAAGCAAAACATCTTCTAGTCACATCAATGGAAATTGAAGTCTTCAATTTTCACATTTTTAGCTGCCAAATTATTCTTTTCCCCATTGTTAGACACATTTGTGACCCCCTGACTCTTGCGCCTATTTTGGTCTACGGTATATCTTCAAAGCTAAGAAAGTGAACAGAAATCCTTCCAATAGAAAACCAGAGCAAAGGCGTAAACCTGATCCAGCACGACTTAAAGGGAGTATGTCAGCACAAAATGACTGTTCAAACAAAGCATAGGCGCCCAGTGCACCCTTGGTACGGTCGAGCAGTTCAGTGCAGCATTTCACCCACCAGCTGTCTCTGACCCCTCTTTTCCTTGATTAACAACTCTGGCTTTACAAGAGGAGAGCAGATATAGAAGGAGCAAACAAGAAGTTTGGAAGGTGCAGTGCACCAAGCACTTCTGCTTGGTTTGGTCAGTCATTTTGTGTAGACATCCAAACGCTGCCTTACACATTAGATCGCTGACAGCCTCTGCCATTCACTTATTCTCCTATGTGTTCTCTGAGAAAGCCACCGACTGAACTCTCTACTGGCGGCTTATCTCCGGGAGAACAAAGCGATCAGAAAGCAGACATACCCAATCGACATCTCCCCCAACTATCAATTGGCTGGCGACCCCATACATATTAGTGTGTTGGCTGAACTCATCAATATTGGTCGGTATAGACAATATTAGCCGAATGTGTTGGCGGGGGCTGTGTATCCCCAACCAAAACAAAAAATTAATGACTAGGTGTAGGTAATGGGCAACCAACAGTCATGACATTCACGTGGCTAATTGAATGTAATTGACTTAATGAAAGGGGGGGGGGTGTTCTAATTAATAGCAGTGCAGAGTTCAATTAGTGAGATTATTCCTTCTGTGAAGAATTAGTTGTCAATTACGGACCTTATTTAAAGAAGGAGGGCAGCAAACCTGCTGGATTTAGCCCTTGCTCAGTGAATAAAATGGGTCGTTCCACACATTGTGCCGAAGGCGAAAGAACTTTGATCAAGAAGTTGGAGAGGGGGAAACATATAAAGTAGTGCAGAAAATAATTGGCTGCTCAGCTAAAAAGATTTCCAATGCTTAAGATAGAAGACAAAACCCAAAACACGTGGTAGGAAAATAAATTCTACCATCCGTATAAATCATAGAATGGCAAAGAAGCATCCAATGATCATCTCCAGTGAGATCAAAGATCTTCAGTTACCTGAGTCTTACAACCATCCGAAGATGCCTACGTGAAGCCAAACTATTTGCCACAAACCCTCGGAAAGTTCCAATACTGGAAAAAAGACATTTGTTGAAAAGGTTACAGTTTGCCAAAGAACAGACTGACCGGCCTAAAGAGAAGTGGGGGAACGTTCTATGGACAGATGAGAGCAAGATTGTTCTTATAGGGTCTAACCATTTGTGAGACGACCCGTAAACACTGAATTCAGGCCACATTACACTGTGAAGACTATAAAACATGGAGGTACAAGCAGAATGGTTTGGGGATGTTTCTCATACTGTGGAGTTGGGCCCATTTATCGCATACCAGGCACCATGGAGCAGATTGAATATCAAAATACTGGAAGAGGTCATGTTGCCTTATGCTGAAGAAGAAATGCCCTTGAAATAGGTGTTTCAGCAGGACAACGACCCCAAACACAACAGCAAGCGAGCAACATCCTGGTTCCAGAACAATAAGACTGATGTTATTGAGTGTCCGCCCAATCCCAGACCTCAACCCGGTGCGGTTATTGATACAAAACCTAAGAATGTAAAAGACCTGTGGACTGTAGGGCAGGAATATCTCTCCGCACAGACGTAAAGCCGTTATCAGAAATAACGGTCATATAACTAAATATTAGTTCAGAGATTAACAGAAAAGCGAAGTCTGGAAACAAATTTCAGTTTATACAGTAAATATTTGGGTTTGTAAATGAAAATGCAGACACAGCTAGTTTTTGAGCAGCCGATTATTCCCTTTTCTTTTTCAGGTTAAAAAATTAATATTTTAGTTTGGAATTGTATGTGCAGCTCCCAGCGCCTTTGTGTATATGGAAATAAATGCGATTATGAGGACTGAGATTTTTCTCAGTGGTTTTACACATAACTAAGGTTATGGATCACCCATAGATACTGATAATGAGGCCCCCATATGCTTGGCTATCCCTGGAAGTGCCACAGACAATGTAGTAGCGGTGTTTGCATTTAGATAGATAACTCGTCCAGTTATGAATCTGGTATTACAACTCAGCCCGATGAAGTGAATAGAGTTGGAATACTACACCCAACCAATGATATTTCTGAATTCCTTATAAAAAAAAAAAATTAGTAGTAAAATACAAAGGCATTCAACAATTCATCCTTACAATCAAGTTTATTTCACTGGAACATTGGAACTTCAGCTTGTAGAATATGTAACATTATCTTCGGTCATATCTTCAAGAAAAATACAAGTAATCTGTTTTTCCATCATAATGTTAGCTGAATCTTATTAGAAAAGTGTTCAGAATATCTAATAGAGGACACCTGTTAGGAAGAACAATCTAGGATTGCCTCCCTTGACCAGTCTTCTTCTGATGTCAGCCATTCTTCAGCACCTGGGGCTCTGCTAGTAGACTGGCACAACCCGTCTTCAGAGCCTTTTTTTCTGGACAGCACAGCATGTTGTTCGCTGGACTGATAGAGATCCTATCAGCAATCTCAACTCTTATCGTGGCTGACCAATGAGTCCTGCTTTGGCGGCCAAGGCCTCGTTCTGTTGTATGTGATACTCCTGAAATCTCATGGATATCCTCTGTGTCATTTTCAGATACTTCTGTAGACAGTGCTCTGAGCAAGTAACCTAACAGTAGAAAGAGGAGTGCAAGTTAGTAATGGCGCAATCCAAATTGTGAAGCAGCAATCTTTGCGAAACTTTAGGCTTAGTGCCCAGAATGCAGAAATGAAGCAGAAATTCTCCTGAGCATTTCTGCATCTCCTTGGCAGAAAAACGCATGCGGTTTTTGCATGCGTATTTGCCATGCGTTTTTCCAATGCATTGTATAGGCAAATCTGCATGCAGAAACGCACAAGAACTGGTCATGTCCGGATTTTTTCTGCGAGTAAAAGCTGCACAATGTGCACAGAACTTGCAGAGTGTCATAGGAAGTCATGGGATAAGGTATGCAATGCGTTTCTGGAGCGTTTCCGCGCTGCAAATCCGCACAAAAAAAATGCACCAAAAACGCATTGTGGTCACACAGCCTTAAGGGCAAGGGCTACTTTCTGCAAAATAGGGTATTCTTTTTATAAGGGGAGATGCACAAACATGGAGAGGCCATGCGTAAAATGGTTGCTGTTTTAACAATTGAAAGTAGCAGCGAATACAAGAAAATTTGTAATATTTGTCACATCTCCTTTGGGACATCTGTGTCTGTCACCACGTGTCACCATATTCACTCTGCAGGTGGAGTTGGTGACGGAGGAGACGTCGTGGGCGGAAGCTCGGGGCAGCGCAGGCTCTATCCAGCCACTAAGATTAGGGTGGTTGGGACCTGTAGTGCCGTCCAGTCTGGCAAGTATGGAATGAACAGCTCCCTGCTTTGGCTAATTGGACAGCACCACACCCTACTAAAGCTACCAGCTTACTGCTGTGAGCTGCCAGGTAGAGCATTGTTCTCTCTGATTTGCTGCAGCTTCTCAGATCCTCTTTTGTCTTTTTTGGATTCCTGTTCTGACCTCGATCTGTTTACTGTCTACTCGTGTCTTCTGATTTTGTACCTTTTTATATAAAAGTTTCCCAAGATCATACTAAACTAGGGCACATCTGCATGCATAAGTAAGAGTGTGCCCATGTAACTCCAAAAACATGAAAGAAACCAGAGAAACTAGAAGTTTCTTCTACAAAAATATAACAAAATCTTTATTAAATACACATGTACACTTTTTTCCTGACACTGCTCCTTATGCACACTGCTTTTATCCATATTGTCTTTTTGCTAATATGTATACATGTGTATTTAATAACATATTAGCAAAAAGACAATATGGATAAAAGCAGTGTTTTTTGTTCAAGAAACTCCTAGTTTCTCTGGTTTCTTTCATGTTTTTGGAGTTACATGGGCACACTCTTACTTATGCATGCTGATGTGCCCTAGTTTAATATGATCTTGGGAAACTTTTATATAACAGTTGCTTCTGTGTTCCTCACAGTTTTTCCCAATCCTACCATGGATTTCCGAGCTCGTGATGATACATGGCTCTCTTTACTTGATGATGTGAGCAAGGACAGTGCCGTGGGCAGCACTGAAGGAACTAGCATAAGTACTAACGCGATGACTATTCAATTAAAAGATTTAATTAAAAACACATACACGGTGGACTCACGCGTTTTTAGAAAAATACCTCCAAAGGGGGTTGATCCCCAGAGGGCTACGCATCCAGATTTTTCCCTCATTTCCCATTGAGGATGAGAAATTTAAATGGGAGTGGGAAAGTCTGGCTAATACTTGCTCAAGTGGCTTTACAGAGCTCTTGAAGGAAAGAAATCGTGCCTCACTGACAAGTATGGAGATAGTAGAGAGAAGTTCCTCAATTTCTATTAAAAAAGAGGCTCCAGTTAGTACTCTTAAAAGGCTCAATGATGAAATCGAGCAGGAAACACAGAAATGGGTTGAGGACCTACAAAAAACCAAAATGAAGCTTCAAAGAGATATTAATGACTTTAAAACTAACCGAGTCTATAAATGGCGGAATCCACTAGACATATCCCGCCCACGTTTTAGAGAGGACTTTTCCTCTAGATCAAGATCCTCTTCCCTTAGATCTACATCCTCTCAGGATAATATACAATCTAGTACTAAAGGCTCTACCCCTTTGACGCAGGCAACCTCTCATCCCACATATCGTGTGAAAATGCAAGAAAACACCAGGGACCAGTTAGTGGTCAAACAGCGACGGATAATGCTGGGAATCTTCAGGTGATTCATTTGTCTACCCGTGTCCTCTCTAAACATGAGCTTGATGTACTAAGCAAGGGTTTGTCATTTTCGCCTACTAATGGTTTCCATTTTTTCACAGCTTTGAAACATCTTCAGCTGTTTTCTCGAAAGTTGATTTTAAAAAATTACATGACAAGAACCATAATAATCCAGCCCTGGTGAGTCCTGCCGAGAAGGAGGCAATACAGGTATTAGAGGAGTTATTCAATGAACAAACATCAAACCATCAAGGTAGGTTCCCTCAGCACATTTTACCTAAGTCAAAACGTTTCCCCCCAGTACTCTGGTACCTATATATGTGTTTATGGTGGCCCCGGGAGTTTGTATTTTAGCAGGCACACTGTGTGCTTATACTCCTATTACTTGCTTTATATACACTACCTAGATTAACCTGTTATGATCAACCTTAAATATTCCGCTTTTCCCGGCCCATACCTAGTATACAATTACAGATAACCTCTGACTAGTCCTTTTGTTCAAGGGGTGGGGGGGGGGTTCTTGACACTGCTTCTTATGCACACTGCTTTTATCCAGATTGTCTTTTTGCTAATATGTATACATGTGTCTTTAATAAAGATTTTGTTATATTTTTGTACAAGAAACTCCTAGTTTCTCTGATTTTGTACCTTGTCTGCCCACCTGGTTCTGACCCAACAACCTGACCCCCTCCTGCACCACCAAACAACCCACAGCGTTGCCCCCATGTAAGTCAAGATATCTGTACAGAGGTAAAAGGGTGAAGGCCAGGACTACTCTCGGGATCCGGTAAGACTATTCCGTGGTAGACATTCTTAGAGCTGCCAGGTGACCACTGACAGAGCCTCATTACAATATCTATAGCAGACCCATGTAGATGCTTTCTAGTAAGTGTTTTATCTCACTCCAGTGCTGAATGCACAGCTACACTGCTTGCTAAATATGTGCTACCTAGAGGAAGGAGGGCAGGAATCCCACATGTCTGTGTGCACAGTGTATGGGAAACATCACAGCAACTAGTCTCCACCAGCTCAGGGGCAACTGATGATTAAAGAGGATAAACTGCAGGACGCAAGTCACTATAGATGCTCCGAAAGATGCAGTCTATTGCTTCTATGACATAAGTACTCAACAGCCTACATAATCAATGTGGAGGACGCAGACCGACCTCTTCAGGCTTAACCTCCCGTGTAGTAAAATCCTTCACACAGTCCAGGAAGCAGTTTTCTGTCAGTTTATTATAAGTTCCAAGAAATTCTTTAAACTGCGAAGAAAAAGGAAAAAGCATCTGAACGTCAGACTTGAATTCTGATATATGCACATACAAGTGAAATAAAGAACCTTGCCCAAGTGTTATTGAGGCGATAGTAACATTGGGGGCTTTCTTATGGTCATTCCCAAGTAGTACAGTAAAAGAAGTGACCAGCGTACAGCTCCTCTGGGCGGGCCCAGCACATGTATGAAATTATATAGGCACAGTGTAATCCTTAATTTCCCCTTTCTTGAATTCATCAAGATTGGCGTTTTATATAGCCACCTTCATCAAAAGTCCACAGGAGTACGATGCACCAAACTAAGAGGCACACATGTCTTAATAAATTTGGCACATCTTTCAAGCTGTCCATGCACCAGAATCAGAAACGTACTCTAGTTATAATCAGGAGAGCATTTCTGTGAGAATTTACACAACGACCATGAATTATGAGATGAATGTTCCAGACTCCTCCAGTGAAATCTCATCTTCTCTTGGACAAGAGGCAGGACTGGCCTAAAAAATGTCAAAAAACAGCAGAGCTGATCAGCTGTACCCAGCAATGGCCAATACGCAGGGTGGTGGAGCAGTGGAGATCTAATCCTCACGCTTTACATCCTGCTACTGCCAGAGCTTGTAACAGCTGATCGATGAAGGTGCCGGGTGTTGTACCCTCACGGGTCTGATACTGATGACCTACCCTAAAGTCATCAATATACAATAGTGGACATCCCCTTTAATCAGATGGAAGGTGTTTAATGAGCTGATTTACCTGTTTGATTTGATCCGATTCTGAGATTTGCGCCGCCATGTCTCTTTAGACTTTAGAAATCAGTCGCCTGGAAATACAAGACAAGAAATAAGATAACAGATTAATTTTGCAAACAACAAAAATGCATCCAAGAGTTAAATGCAAAATATGAGGGAGGTTAGAAAACCGTCATGGATGGATAAATGTCACCGGATCGACACGGACGTGTGGTTAAAGGGCATGTCTCTAACGCTGTCCATTTACATGGGTGACCTTGAGTATGACAGCAAGGTCAAACCCCCACAACAATGAAGGGACACAGTGACCCTTTGGTAAAACTTGGAGGGGTTAATAGGGCCACGGAGTTATACAATGTCTGCATCTTACTACAAGGCCACCCAAACCTGTATTAAAGGGGTGTTCCCATACCCCATCCCAGAGATTTACAGGATATCTGCAGGATCCCAGAGCCCTCATCTTGAGATTGCTTGTGGTCCCAGCGGTCAGACCCCCCCCAGTGATAAGTTATCCCATATCTTTTGGATAGGGAATAACTTATTATTTGGGAAATAACTTAACAGCTTTTATTCATTTTTGCTTAAAACATGAGTGGATCCAACAGATCAGTATAAAAGAGGTTCAGCAAAACTTTAAAGGGACCTGTCAGCAGGATTTGCCCCTGAAAAGATCATTGTGAAGTGCTATCCAGGGACGTGTCTCGGTAATCAATGAGGCGCTTCCTAGAGAGGTGCAGCCACTGCATTCAGATGATCGGCAGGGGCGCCGAGCCGCCATCAATCAGTTAGTGGGGGCTTTAAGATACTAATTTTATCCCCTATCTGCAAGGTAGGGGTAACCTACTGATCGCTGGGGGTCCCACTGCTGGGATCTGTCAGATCCGGTCTTGAATGCAGTGGAGCTGCGCTTGCAGAGATAAAGTATGAGTACCTCCACAGCATTCAACAGATCCCAGGATACCGAGCCGCTTTCTCAGTGACCCCCCAGCGATCAGTAAGTTATCTACAAGCTATGGAATAGCCCTTTATCAAGGAACTGGCAGACAGGTTCTCCTTATGGTTGGGCTATTGTTCAGTGGGGTCCGACTCCTGCAGATCAGCTAAAAAGGTGGCCGCCTTGATCCCCCTCACTACTGACCAATACACAGCGCCACACACACTGGTGGCCGTTACTGGTACTGCAGCTCATCAATGCTGCAGGTAAGGAGCCCATGGAGCAGAGGTCACACTATGAATGGTCCTGCAGTGCACAGGCTGATAGATCCAGGGACCACGTGACCTATAAGCCACATGCGGCAAGGACACAGCACCAAGGCTATGGGGGCATCAGAGTGCTGCCTGCACCCCCCCCCCCAATATTTCCGAGCAGTCCCACGCCCGGGCCTCCTCGCCTCTGCCCCGCACCCCGGCAGTCACTGACCTCCTCCCTGCAGTGATCGCCTCTCCGCTTCTTGCAGGAGGAACACGTGGGCGGGGCGACAGTGATTTTTCCACAGCAGATTCGTCACATATGAGGACGCCGGCTCAGTATTACGCGGGATATAACAGCCAGTCTCCATGTAACGTCACTCGTGCTATCACCCCTATCACGATCCCGTTACCTTGATAATTCGTCAATACATTTATTTTTCTGTAAAATGTTCAAACATTAAACGTCAGATAGATTTACAACCGGTACCCAGGACGCTTCAGTGCATCACCATTAACCTTCCGGCAGGAACAAAACCTTTGTTCTTTAAGTTCCTAGTGATATATGTTCTTCTCTTCCATAAGCTATAACTTGCAGCTGTACCAGGACTTGTTTTGTTGTGGTACCAGCTGTAATTTGTATCATTACAATTTTGGGGTCCATATGACGTTCTCATCTTTTTATTCCATTTTTTGGAAGGCAATATCAAATATGTTAAATTTTTTAAAATGTTTTAGATTCTATGTTCAGAGAAAAGGGAAGGGGGGTGATATAAACTTTTTTTTTTCTTTTTTAAAAGTATACATTTTTTTTATTAATACCCCTAAGGGACCTAAAAGTGTGATCACTTGTACAGTACAATGCTATGATACTGTGGTGTATTGTATAATTACCTATCTCCTATAATCTCCAGCCACCAGCTAGATGTAATAGTTGTACTAATTAACTATAACAGATATAGGGGTCTTTAGGGGGTCCCCCGGCACCATGACATTGCCTTTGGCACCCTACAATCATGTTTGCGGAGGGTTGAGGCCGATGAGCATTGCAGGCGACACCTTCCCCAATTCCCAACATTATAAGTGCTGCGGTCATATGTGACATTGGCACCTAAGAGGTTAAATTGCTGCATTCTGCGCTAGCTCTGATCACTGCAGTTAGGCCATGTTCACACATTCAGTATATGGTCAGTATTTTACATCAGTATTTGTAGCCAAAACTAGGAGTGGGTGATAAATACAGAAGTGGCGATTTGTTTCTATTATACTTTTCCTCTGATTGTTCCTCTCCTGGTTTTGGTTACAGATACTGATGTAAAATACTGACCAAATACTGAACATGTGAACGTGGCCTTAGACTCAGGTGCCCGCTCCCTACACATACAGCGCACATTGAACGTTCATGTACAGCGTATGTCGCCAATTGAAACCTGGGCTTAGTAGACCCCGGTACTTACCTAGGTTCATCCGGCGCTGGCATCAGTTTTGCATGTGCGCATAAAACGGTAGCAACATTCATAGAAACTGATTGGAGAATGGTTACGCCTATGGATAATGAAGTGTTTGTATCCATTCATTTAGGGTCAGTCCAGTACTGCTATGTATTACACTGTCACACATTTTTTGTGCATTGCTACCTTTTCTATCAGAAAAGATGCTGGTGTCGTAAAATAAATACACAAAAAGGGGTGTTTCTTTAGGGCATTCAAGGTACTTAGGGATTAAAGAAGTTTTTCAGTTTGAGAAAAACACTTTCTCCCAATTGCACTCACCCTCCCCGGGTCCAGTACTGATTCTTCACACTGCTTTCGGTGTCTGTTGTTGTCTGCACTGCTGATATCCTGCCAACAGCACTGGCACTGCAGCCAATCAGTGAGTTCAGCAGCTCTGCCCGAGTTCGTGGTATGAGCCTCTGAGCTCACTGATTGGCTGCAGCGCTGCAGACAATAACATACATTGGGAGCAGTAGTGGAGACTCAGCGCTGGACCACAGGAGGGTGAGTAAGCACAATTTGTTTTTAAAACAAACTGCGGGGGAAGAGTTATATTCTGAAAATGGAAAATCCCTTAAAGGGCAGACAGCATTCTAACATCTGGTATGGAGAGATGTTGTTGTAAAAAGGTGAGATGACTTGTGAAGAAACCATCCACTGCCCAGCTGGTCTCATCTTACTAATGGGACCACCTATTAATTAGATAAGACCAATTGGTTGTCAGATGAATGCTTTAGAACTGTCCCACTCGCTCACAGCAACGTCTTCCTACGCCCAACATTGGATCAGGTGGTAGAGAGAGACGCCAGACAATCCCTCTAACAACTAACACTGCTAGGCAGTTTAACATACTACTTTTATCTCTCCTGGTAGTCAATGCAAACGTTCTTGGCAATCTGGCACCCTTCATGTGAACCTGTCATCACATTTTTACAAGTAGTGGTATCACTGTATAGAAGCTTATCCCCCAAATCTGGTGTAGAAGACATATGCAAATCAGGATGGAAGTGCTTTTGAAGTACTTTGAAGAACCAATGCACTTTGAAGAACTAGTGGTTGCACATGTGTGCAATATTGATCCTCTGGACAATGCCGCAGGTGACGCGCCCAGGGGATGGGGACGACTACTCGGCGCCCGGGCCTTGCTGGTAGTTTTGGGGGGATGTCGCGGTGGCCGGCTCCCGGGCCCGTACCCTGGGGTCACTCTTAAAAAGGAAGGAATTGGGGGAAAAGGTGTATGGGAAAGGGAAAGTTTGTGACGCCACCCGTGGTGTCTGGTGAGGATCACCAGCGCTGCTGCAATCCTCTGAGGTCGGTGATCAGGCAGCTTAGTTGGTGCGGCTCCCCACAGGTGGAGCGGGGCCTCAGGGCAGTGTAGGAGAAGGGATGCAGGACAGAGGGGACCCAGCCGGGTCAGAAGAAGAATAGGCACACACACGACAGTTCACTTCAGTACCTTTACTGGTGGTGTTTCAGGCACGATCCAGGGCAACGTAGGGTGAAGGGTGCATTTCAGGACTCTCCCCAGTGAGCGGGTGTGGGGCCTCCTGTTTCTTGCCTTTTCCTGATAAGTTTATGACCTGCCTGGAGCTAGGCCTAACTTGGTCTCTGTCTTGCAATGGCTGACCTGGTAGTAGGGCTTTCTGTTGGAGATCACACTCCCCGGTCTCTTGGGCCTCAGTGACTCCTGACCCTGGTATGACAGTCAGCTTTTGGTGTTCCTGGGACATATAGTTCGCCAGGGGTTCCGGTAGTTTCTGCTGGGCCTTAGGGATCCCTGCAGACACGAACCCGGTGTCCGGTATATGGTCTTGGGGTGAGCTGGCTAAGCTCCTCTGCCCCTATGTAGCTCACTTACTTCACTTGCCTTCGGCCACGCTTGGGGCCCTCGCTAGGCTTCACACTGGCAGTAGGCCTCGCTACTCTTCACCGCTCTTACGGCGTCGGCACGCCTTAGGCTCACTAACCTGAGCTCCCTGAGTCTGGGCTGGACTGACTTTCTCACAGACTTCACTCTCTGTGGACTCCAGACTGACTCTCTCCCAGACTGAACTGCCTAGCTCCACCTTCCCTTTTTATATCCCTATCCGGGCTCCCTCTGGTGGTCTGAGGTGGAAGGTGGAGGTGTGTGTATGCTGTGAGGGCCTCTTGTGGAGGAATCCGTCCATGCACCCCTCTAGGATCTGTGGCACCAATGCGCAGCAGGGCGCCACACAGGCATGAGATTTGTCTGGCTCAGTGGGTGATGTAAGAGATATCAACCACATCAAAGGCGGAAAAATGGCAATAGGGGTTCAGAGGTGGCCTCAAGGGATCCAGAGAAACCACATGGTGCTCATTATTAAACCATACAAGACAGTAATCTTTTCTTTTTTTTCAGGTATGTGAAGCAGTAAGAGGGTTGGAGGGAAGTGAAAAACTTTTTTTTTAACATGGTAACACTGCTTTACATAGGGAAAACCAGTTGATAGGGTTTTTTTAATATAGAGAGTCCAATATTTTGGCAGGGTGTATGTATTGTAAGGCAGCGCCTTTCACACCAGCATGATAATGAGCCAGTGACCCAAGTAGGTTCAACATAAAAAGTCTTTATTTGGCAACTTACAAAATAAACTCAAAGTGTTATCATCCAGTTCGCAGCCAGAACGTCCATATCCAGTTCGATGCCGTGGGCGCCTGCACCACTGTAGGAATCTCGGGTGCCGTAATGGCTTTGCCCAAGTCTCTGGTCTGTGTTCAGCCTCATGCGTGCACACACACCACATGAAACCAACACTGACAAACACACACAGTACCTCCAGCTCTGCTGCACATAAAATCAACACTGACAAACCAAACCCTTACCTGCAGGTTTAAATGTGAATCGTGACCATGGGCCACTTGCAAAACCTGGACAGATGGAAAATATCTGTCCCACTACCTTCCTACAGATCTCTCCAAAAGTAAAAGCCCATATAAGGTTTTCCTAAATCTGACTTGGTCAAATAACTTGACCCAGTCCACACTAACTTGTATTTTACGTTGTAACCACAGCTGTGGCTGTAATTACAACGCTCTCCAGCGGGTTCAGTATGACATCCTGCAGGACATGTAGCGACCCACGTATATGACTCTCATCACTGCATGTTCCACCATTTTTGACCCAGAAGATGCCTGAATTTCAGAGATTGTTTCCAGAAATTTGGTACTGTAGGCAGCTATACAGACCATATTATATATACTTACTCTCCCTCATTAGTGTAGCTTGGATTGCCAACACCCTGCAAGTATTGCACCCCCTAACCAATTAATAATGACTCTTGACTGCCCCTTTAAAAAGTAATGAGGCCACCTCCTGCAAAATAAAGTAAAGATTATGCTCACCTAATCTGAGCGAATGAGTCCTCCCCAGCACACATAGCGGGTCAGTACAAGTGGTGCAATGTAGAGACGTCATTGCCCCTTTCTGCGCCCAGACGCTGAAGTCTTGTAGTACTACAGGATGGAGAGTGGAGGAACCTATGGCTCGGTGCTCCACCACAGGATCAAACTGTATTGGCATCATGCTGATGGCGATACGGCTCAAAATGACACTCGTCCAGAGATCAGCCAGAAATCCAAGGGCATGTGCCATGCTTCAGATCAGATCTTCTGTGCTAGTAACTTCACAGCCACAGTTTTTACTTTTGATGTTCAATTCCCCTTAGAATTTTGCACCTAAGACATTCAGTTCTGAGGCAGTCCCCAAACTCTGTGACTACCCTCCCCATTCCCATCTGGACATTATCAATATTTTGTGCAACAGTGCCCGGGGCTGAAGAAGAGCCAGGAATGTGGAGGGGAAACTCTCTTAAAGGGTTATTCCCATCATTCTAGATGGGTATCGTCAAATAGTGCTTGTCGGTCTCCAAGGTTACAAGCTGAAAAGTGTTAAAGGATTTGTCCATTATTGGAAAACAATATAGCTGAGTAATCTGCTCAATATTGCAGGTCCTATCTTCCAGAGTAATAATTAAGTATTAAAGCATCGACAGGCTCATTAAAACATAAACTTTTAATTATGCATTTAAAAACTAGTATAACCTTGGACATAATGACACAAAACTCCTAGGTACATAGGTGGATCCTTTTAACAAATAAGGAACCACAGGACCTAATGGTACTGATTTATCAAGTATAAGTTCCATTATTCGATTATATAATCAGCTTGACAATCTACACCACACCTGATTAGAACAAATAGAAAAAATTGTCATAGTGCAAATAAGTTTACAAAAAGTCTCAATCTCACCCATTCCAGCTGTAGAGGGTAACCATATCCGACCAGTTTCTATGGATGTCCAGGAGCCGCTGATGGAACCTATTTGCACTGTTGTGCCCTCTGCATTTGCTCCTGCACTAACAAGGGCAGTACCCAAGTATGGCCTTAAATAAATAGCCCATAAGCCTCCCGACGCGTTTCTTTTCTCAGTTTCGAGATGTCATCAGGGGAATGTACTTGTTAGGGAAAGAATTTTGCACAAAAAGGACATGAGGTCTACATTGCTTCCTATTTCCTGGAGCAGAAAGGTGCCTCAGTGCCTCAAAGTGCTTTGTGCCAAAGAATAGAGCAAAAAAATGAAAAAAAAAAAAATGAACAGAGAAGCCCACAGTAGTGGGTCTTCTCTTAGGGGCAGCATGGTGGCTCAGTGGTTAGCACTGCAGCCTTGCAGCACTGGGGTCCTGGGTTCAAATCCCACCAAGGACAACAACTGCAAGGAGTTTGTATGTTCTCCCTGTGTTTGCATGGGTTTCCTCCCACACTCCAAAGACATACTGATAGGGAATGTAGATTGTGAGCCTCAACGGGGATAGTGATGATAATGTTTGCCTCTTTAAGAGGTGTTATGATATAGATATAGTTTTCCTACTATGTAAGAGGTGAAACGTGTCGGCAGGCTTATGGGCTATTTAATTAAGGCCATACTTGGCTACTGCACTTGTTAGGGCAGGAGCAAATGCAGAGGGCACGACAGGGCAAATACGTTCCATCAGCTGCTCCTGGACATCCATAGAAACAGGTTGGATATGGTTACCTTCTACAGCTGGAATTGGTGAGATCAAGACTTTTTTAGAAACTTATTTACACTATGACACTTTTTTCTGTTTGTTCTGTTTGGTGCTGATTGATTATATAAGCGAATAGTGGAACTTATACTTGATAAATCAGTACCATTAGGTCCTGCGGTTCCTTATTTGTTAATAGGATCCACCTATGTACCTAGGAGTTTTGTGTTATAATGTCCAAGGTTATACTAGTTTTTAAATGCATTATTGGAAAAACCCTGCTCAATCAATACAGGAGGGCAACTAAAATAAAAGCAGTGTATACTCCCCTCCTGCAATGATGCCGGCGCCACTGTTCCTGGAGGACGACGTGACGTGTGCCCCCAACGATTTGGCTGGATTCTTGTCACCCTCCGGGAACAACACCGCTGATATCAGTGAGCGATATGAGAATACTTTGTTTTTATTTTAGCTGAAAACTTGAATTGATTGCGTGGACAAACAATTCAATTTCTCAAGAACGTCTCAAAATTTTAACAAGCATTAAATTGTAAAATTGTTTGCATTTATAAGCTCTGTCCAACAATATCCATTTATAAAAATGAGAATAACCCTTTAAAAACTTGGGTGACTGTTAAATCTGCTGTAAGTAATACAGTATATGAAACCTTTATCATTACTCCGGAACTATAAGCAGAGTGCTCCAGCTTCCGCACGGGACACTGTATTGCGCGGACAGCCCAACCGTTACTAGTCACAGGAACCTAGCAACCAGCTAGAGGCCGCTCTACAAACCCCTGTTGTCTCTTTTAGTGGAAGCCATTTTGTCGGTGATATGTTACGCATTTCAAATTATAAAGCGGCCTTTGAAAAGATGGCCGCCGACCGTAGTGTTCCTTACGGCAATGGCGACACTTTCCGTAATAAAGCAGTGGACTTTGCCCGCTCTCATTTGATTCGCCCTGTTATGCTTCTTGCAGCCTAGTGACCGGGTAACAGCCTGAGAGGAATGGGGGAAGAAGCCTCGGATAATATCAGCCTGGATTCTGTGGCGAGCAGCACTGCCAGTGATGTCCTCATTCGCTCCACCAGCCTCCATATGTCCTCCTCACAGAGGAAGGTGGGCAGCAGCAGACCGGCAGCAGCTGACATCAGCCCTTTGCACCCAGGCTGCCATTATTCAGGGGTATCTAGGACGGAGCACAGTCAGGTGGCATCTGGTAATGCCAGTGTATGCCAGAACAGCAATGGCAGGAGGGTACGAGAGGTGCCGGCGCTTGTCCTCCCAGACTTTGCCTTTAAGAAGCGAGACCATGCCCGTGTCCCCCCGGCTCTGCCTGCTAACAAGTACCCCACTGTCACCTTCACCCTGATGGATGGTAAGTTGGCACCTGGCACAGGCAACACTAATGCACGGGTTGTCACCTAGAGCCACCGCCGCCATACTAGCATGGGTCCGTGTAGAAATCATTGGGTGTCTACATTAGCAGCGTTCAGTGATTGGCTGCAGTGGTGATGTGCACTCTCAGGACCCGGGAGGGTGAGTACTATCTGATTTTGTCATTTTTTTTTTTTTTTTTTCACATTTCTTAAAGTGGAAAACCCCTTTAAATCATGTAATGTCACCGGGCCTCCATACCGGATCCATACTGGATCCATACTGGTCCCATACAAGCATAGATGGCTGTTTCCCATTAACAGAGCCCAGCGCACGTCTTGCATTGCAGTGCCGTCCGGAGTGTGCATATATAACGGTGCCAGTCGCACCACCTCGCTGCTGTTCTTGGTGTCCCCATTATAGGGCAGCCGTAGTTTTCTTGTTTCACAGCCAACCACAGTGCCCCTATGACAGACAGTTGGCCAATAATAAAGGCAACTAGCGTGCGCCAGTCTGGGGCTGGGTTCATGTTGACCTGATCAAGGAGAGCACCGGAGTCTGCACATGGACTGATTGTGGCCTGTACGTGCACATAGGCAGATACCTGTCAGTCCAGGGCAGCAAACCGGGAGAAGCTGCTGGGGACCGACCTGTCCGACTAGTCTCTAGTGTGGCTCAGAGTCAGACATACCTGGCTGAGATCATACATGCCGTGCCTGATTCGTGCTGCACGATCCATGGGCTGCACATATCAGCTGTCAGGTGCCGTTTAAAGCACATATGTCATACTCTGGCCCATAGGGTGAATATATTTGTTCCAGCTGTGCCTGGTGGCAACGCCCCCCGCACGGCATCACACTTTCAACTGTATCGGTATCCTGGATGCTGATACAGTTGAAAGCAATGAAGGAGGAGGGAGCATCAGCTGACGCTCCCTCTGCCATCATTATCCCCCTTTGTCTGACTTCTCAGCACAACGGGCGCGATGACGTCATTACAATGCGCCCGCTGAGCCGAACAGTGAAGAGCTTTAGAGTTCTCACTGCCAAGACTGGAGCAGCGGAGGAACATGGAGAGATTTTTTACTTTTTTTTTTTTTTTTTTTAATGCTGGGCCGGGGTCAATTATACTATGTGGAGGGCTGTGTGGGGCCCATTATTCTGTGCGGAGGGCTGTGTGGGGCCCATTATACTGTGTGGAGTACTGTGTTTTATTCTTAGATCTGTTAATTAAAATATACTTTGTTTGTGGGACAACCCCTTTAATTTTGTTTCCATATGAAAAGTTTTATCATTACATTTTATGATAAGGAAAAACTTCCTCAATTGTAGACTTTTTTTTTCTTCCAATAAATATCAAGGTTGGCAGCGACTTTGTCCAAGTTTTTAATTTCGGCCCTCTGTGTATTTGAGTTTGACATCCCTCCTTTTGGTGATGTATAAAACTACACAGTCACTTATCAATGTAATATCCACCAATTTGGTGTTTGGGGGGGTCTCATCTCTTCAACTCCATCTTGGAAATAGATGTACCCATGAGCTTCTCTCTATTAGGCGACTCCTTTGAGAAGCCCCCTGACCGCGGTGTTGAGCAGTTTTGTGATTATTGTTTTTTTTTATGGGGGGACTTTTCAACAACGGAATCTATACCTGGTCTCTTTATGGCAGAATCACAGTGCCACCTTGTGGATAAATTGTGAATGACATAAGTTACACACTGCTTATGTGTATACAGTGTGTGCATGGGAAAGGATCCACGTAGAGAAGATAAAGGCTTTCATGCCTGATTTGTCAAAAATTAAAAGAACCCATCACAATTATCAGAAGATTTAGCTGTGATAGTAAAAGGAATGAACTCATCTGATTGCTTAAATAAAAAATATCTTCAAGGAAAAAGTGTCTAATGTTACCCATAGTAATCCTCTTGTGGCAGAAATCTGATTAATCACCGCAGTTATTTTCACCCGTTATTAGAAGTGGTAAGAGGTCCCACATATTGACAAGATGCTATGTTTATTAACCCTTTCACTGTCTTCACTTTCTAGATGCGATTAATAGCTCTACAGTACAGAAAACTGATTCTACGGCACAGAAGGTAAGAAGGATCAGTTACTTGTATCGTTATGGATGAAAATGCATTCAGTTTTTCATGCTTTTTTTTTTTCATATTGATCATATTTATTATTACTTTTAATAACGGATCCATCTCTCAGGTGATAGATGTGTGCTAACAGCTCTCATATCGCTCAGTAACGTTGTCTTAGAGCGCAGCCTGACAGACGTATTACGTGTACAAGTGTCGCATCGCAATCCTCGGACTGGCCGGCGGCTCTCTTGACCTGAGTGTGACAGCATGTATTTCTATGCAGCACTCACTCTTAGGTCAGGAGAGCCACCGGCCAGTCCGAGGATTGCGATGCGATCCTAGTGCGATTAAAACTGCCGTCTGACTGCACCCTTAGAGTGCATTTTTATTACTCGTTAAACCACCGATCAATTGCTGCATGTTTGTTGATCAGTGGTCGTTTCATAGTTCGGCCGATGGCACATACATGTGCCCATTACAATCGGTTAGAAATCGTTCTGTGCACATAAAATATCATGTTATTGGCAGCACATCTTCTTCTGTTTTAATCCAAACAATGTGCTGCAGAAAATGATGATCTATATATATATTATTATACTTATTCATCTGGTGATTGGCTCTGCGATTCCCCATAATCGTCCAGTGTAAATGCAGCCTTAGACCTTGTGACAACTGTTAGAACCTTAACGTGAAGCCCAATCCCAACATTGCATAACAAAAGGATTTGGCAAGCTGCACATCTTGCTGGAATTTTACTCTGGGGATGGACAACTCACTTAAGGACAGATTTGGTTAATTTTAGCCTTCTGAATCAATAAGGGAGAAACTGTTGTAAAATTGATTAATTTTAGTAGCTAAGCCAGCCGTCTTCTCCCTATGCACCGGCTTAGTTATTAAAGATAAACTGTCTGTAAGATCAACCACCCAAACTGCACATTTGGGCATGGTGAAAAGCAGCCCCAAACTTGTAGGACCCCCCCATAGTAGTACTTCACTGCTGCCTGCAGCCCATTGGAGACCAAACTTCATTCTGTTACAGCCAAATATTTCACAGTTTTACTCATCAATCCAGAACACCAGCTGTCATTTTTCTGCACCCCAGTTTGTGTTTTCGCACATAGTTGCTTCACTTGGCGTAGTTTCCATGTTCAAAATATAGCATTTTGGCCACAATTTGTCCAAGAAGACCACTTCTGGCCACACTTCTCTGAACAGTAGATGGATGTAGCTGGGTGCTACTTGTTGCTGCCATTTCTGAGCTGATGGCACTGCTGAACATCTTCTGATATTTTAAGGGAAGTAAGCATGATGTGTCCGTTATCTGCTGCACTGTTTCCTTGGTCGACCACTGCATCTACAGTCCTTAACTTTGTCCATTTCTTAGTGCTTCTTCAAAAAATCCTGAACAGCACATATTAAATCCCCGGTCTGCTTTACAATCATTGCCTGGGAGAGACCTCGCTGATGCAGCATAACTACCCTGTGTCTTGTTGCTGTGCTCAGTCTGTGACATAAAACTGTTTTCCACAGCCTGAACTTTAAAGCAGAGTTTGGCTCTTCCACACCCAGTTGTAAGCCTCCCACACAGCTGTTTCTGTTTCAGTTAACGACCGTCTTTCAACCTACGTATGTAAAATGTTGATCATTATAACCTGTTTGGTATAATTAGTTACTCATACACCTGACTGTAATCCTGTAAAATCCCTGGTTTTGCACAAGCTTACCTTTAGAAAAGATCTGATGCTGAAGTTATAGGGCTCTCCCAGAAAATATTAATTCGACTTAGATTTCTCTTTTGTTCATTCATTTTGCATTTTGTTAATTGATACAAATAAGCTATTAACACTTCTATTTGGGAAATCCTGCAGTTTTTTTCCCCCACACCTGCCTAATACTTTTGCACAGTGCCATATGTGATAGAATATATTTCTTATTTATGGTACCAACCCCTTGTGATGCTTTTTTTAAAAATTTTTATTGCTAAAAAAGGTTCTGGTGACGAAACATTTTCAGGACCCTACCGAAGAGAAGCAAGTAATGAAGAAGCCACTAGAGGGCAGCACACAGATAAGTAAGTGCCCGGCTGTGACCACTGCTGGTTCCTGTACAGCTTGTACATGTGTGTGATATGAGATGGTCGTTTATATAGGTGTCCTGGCTGACCCTTCTTTTTGGTGCTATGCTGCTAACCTATGTATCTTTCTTTGCATTGCAGCTAAGGACGTGCAGATTTTACACTTCGCTACCGGTCAAAAAGAGAATTTATTGGCAGCATTAAATAAAAGGTAGGTGATGAGTGCGGTGTGTGTGCAGAGCCCGGGCAGTGCGCAGGTGACTTCTCTTACTGTATGTTCTGTTCCTCCTATTCTCCCGGGCAGCACACGCTTTCTGCAGCATTGACCCCTGAGATCTGGCTTCTCACTAGTGCAGTGACTGGCGGTCCTTGGGTTTGCAGTGCTGACACCCCTCTGTCGGGGTAGTATACGTATGTGAGATTTACCATGACTTCCATATTTCTTTTTTGTTAGCTGTTTTAGTGTTTTGGGGGTGAAGAGAAGGACTTTGTGCTTGATTTTTGCAATTGTTTCTTAACTGTTATTCACAACATTAAAAGTTAAGAAAAATCAATAGGATAAGTGATCACTGGGACCCTCGGCGATCCCCGGAATGAGACTTTAAAGGTAATCTGTTCTTAGGATCAACCCTTCTAAGCCATCTATATGGGCATGCAGGTCATAGGAAACTGAATAAAGACTCACCTTGTTGATATCTGTGATCCGATGTCTTATTCCAGAGAAATCCACATTTTTTTAAAATATGTAAATGAGCTGTTAAGATCTATGGGCCGAACATAGATCTCCCTGAGAATCTGCCTCCAGAGATTATTGGCGTTACCAGCGTGAGACATGTAATGACTGACAGTCTGCTGTCCTGATCTACATGTCTCACGCTGGTAATGCCAATAATCTCTGGAGGCGGAATCTCAGGGAGATCTATGTCCGGCCTATAGATCTTAACAGCTCATTTACATATCCAGAAAAATGTGGATTTCTCTGGAATAAGACATCAGATCGCAAGTATCAAGGTATCATTTTATTCTGCTTTCTATGACCTACATGCCCATATAGACAACTTACGAGGGTTAATCCTATTGACAGATTCCCTTTAAAATGCCTTGTCAGAATGGAGCAGTAGCTGATAGTGCTACCATAGATCATTACAGGTCCTTCTTATGGGGGTCAGCTGACTACTGTGGCCCCCACTGATCACAAAGTTGTCACCCATCGTGTGAATAGGTGATACATTTTTAATGTTCGGAATAACCTTTTTAAAGGTATTGGCCCATCAGGACGCTTATTTGCTGATGATCAGTCCTCACCATCGGACAAGCGGTTGATTCCCACTCCCCCCAGATCAGCTGATGTGAAGCATGGCGTGGCTGACAACCCCCCCAGAGAAGAGGTTGTGAAGCATGGTGTGGCTGACCCTCCCCCCCCCAGATCAGCTGATGTGAAGCATGGCGTGGCTGACAATCCCCCCAGATCAGCTGATGTGAAGCATGGCGTCCTCCAGATCAAAAACCTCTTTACAATTGCCTTTGCTTTATAAATCCTGATTGTCCATAAAGAAACTTGTAGTCCTGAAAGACAATTACTAGATATTTCATCTCCCTCGTGTATTTCTTGCTGTGTTGATAAGTGATCCGGTGCCCATTAGTTACTGAAGCTTTTGCACTGTTACCTTGGGGTGTAAAGCAGCTGTTGTCACTTCCGCAGAGCACAGAGTGGCCCAGTGACCAAACAAGTTCCCGTCCAGTTGCTTCACGATATTGCTGGTAAAAGCCAAAAGACTGAGACGAATCGGGAGACTAGTGACATCCAGACCGCCTCCATTGCTGCTGCTACGGCTGCCGCCATCGCTGCCACTGCTCCTGTGCTAAAGGTGAGGGATGTTTCAGTGATTGTCTCTATGCAAATGTCTGAACTTTCATATAAGTGTGCGAAATGTTATTATATTTGGGTTGACCAATAAAGGCCTCCATACACAATATGCTAAAGTCGTCCGAAGCCGCCGATGGTCCAATGCAGGGGTGTTAAACTCATTTTCCCCAAGGGCTACATCCACATTATGGTTCCCTTCAATGGGCCACTTGTAATTGTAAGGGCTCATGGAGACGTTCGTGCAACACTGTATGAGCACGGAATGCAATGCTCAGTATGGCCATAGTCATAGATGGAGCCACACAAAAGTGCTGGCTGACTGCGTTCACTTCTTGCGCTGGCTGACTGCGTTCACTTCTTGCGCTGGCTAATTGGATTTGAAATGTTGAATTTCATTGACCAATTCCTTTACTCTCCCTAGTTATAAGCCACTGCCAGAGAAGTCTCGGGTAGATTGTCAGACAATTATCTATTGTGTATGTGGGCCTTAAAGGGGTTGTCCAATACCTATAATGTTTTTTATAAATATCGATCTGTAAGCCCTAAC
Source organism: Phyllobates terribilis (assembly GCF_046119375.1). Taxonomy (NCBI): domain Eukaryota; kingdom Metazoa; phylum Chordata; class Amphibia; order Anura; family Dendrobatidae; genus Phyllobates; species Phyllobates terribilis. The sequence continues at coordinate 72,385,417 of NW_027362767.1, read as the reverse complement.
TGCTTTTGTAATTTTTGCTTTTTTATAAAAATTTCCCACCATTCTCTGTATACAGCTACTCCCTATATCTGTCACTTTTATGACGTTTTGTTTGCGGGGAATCTCGAATGGGACGTCACAGGAGGATGGTCCTGCATCACTTCTCTGCAACTTTAACCATCCCCCTTAAACAGGATGTCATCAGGGGTTGGCTCTGCAGTCATTTAGCACAGCTTCTGTCACTTTCATTCCCTGACAATGTCCTGGTTTAGGAGGGGTGACGAAGTGATCTAAGCCACATTTCTTCTGTGGCCGTCGCCTACATCTTCAGTGGCCGTCTCCACAGTCCCTGCTTTTGTCATTGCCACTCATAGTTGCAGTCACCGCCACCACTGTCCCTGCTTCTGCTGCCACATCTCCTTTTTTTTTTTTTTAAATGAGACCTCATCAGGGGGTGGAGATAGAAGCAGGGTAAGTGACTGCAGCACTGCCCCACAGGTTCTGTCACCATCCTCAAATGAATAGTCATCGGGTGACATCACGTTTCAGGGGTGTCAGAAATGGGGACAGTGGCGTTGACCACTGAAGAATGTGCGTCGTGAGCACAGAAGGGTGGCGGCTACTAAAGCTGCAGACACTTCTCCATCATGATCTAAGGGTTGACGTAATTTGTCTTTTGTTCCCCTAGGTTCAGAGTAATCTTGAGGCCCAAGTGAACTCTGTGTCTCAGCTGCTTAACAAACTCCAGGAGGCCGATAAGCAGCTGCAAACGCTGACCGAACAGCACAGCAAGATCCAAAGTCGGCCGGTGGAAAGCTTGTATCAGGGGCGAGTCAGCGAGCTGGAGAGGCAGCTCAGCCTACTGACAGAGCAGAGGCTCCAGCATCTGGAAAAGCTCCAGCAGCAGCAACTCGAGATGCAGGTATAGACTCGCTTTCCATCGGAAATGTACAAGTAATGAGTGTCCTGTGGCTTTCCGTATTCTGCACTCTGCTAGGAAAGCTTTCATGTATTTCCTAAGATTTGATCATTGATAACTATATGTAATTTGTAGCACAATTGCTCCTGAGTTTTCATGGTTGGTTATTTTATACGTAGAGCATTATGGTGACTTGTAGGGTTTAAAATATTTTATCGGAGAGGATGCATTAAAGTTTATAAAAAAACAAAACTCTAATGTCTAGGAGCGGTCTGACAATCCCCTGCCTCTCTTATGTAGGGAATGAAGGCTAAAGATGCATTAACACTGCACAATCATCATGATCGATAAGCAGACCACCAATCACCCGACAAACGAGCAAAACACTCATTCGCCAGGGAAAATAATCTTTTGGTGGCTGTGGTAGATAGGCTCACTCAACAGCACACGGCGGTAGACACGGGAACACTGTCTCTTTAATTTCTTCCCAGGTTTATTAGACAGGCAGCATAAACCGTGGTGAATTAAAAATAAACACTGCCCTTTTGGTAAAAACAGAAAAACAAAACAAAATGGTAGCACAAAGCACAGTCCTTGTTTAGCAAACAAACAATTTAGTTTTTCCTTGTCAGGACACAAAGCACAGGAGTTAATCTCTCCAGCCCTACTGAACACTGATTCAAAAGGCCAGCTATTTATAACCCAGGCCACACCCTGGGGTGGAGATATGGTTAACAGCCTCCCACCCGCTCTACAGCTGTTCACATAAAATCCTAGCCCATTAAAAATGGCCGATTAACCGCTAGACACATAGTGTGCTGGACAAACTTTTGGGTTTCAGGTCACTAAAGCTAATATCTTCAGTGAAACATATCTCCCCTCCAGTACGACTTTGTAACATGGCTCAAAAGATCATCATCCTCGGCAGCACATTGACCTGTGTGAACAGGACTTGTGCTGCTGAAAACGATGGTAGCTTATGCACACGGCTTATTACTAATTGTGCTGTGCAAATCTGCGGTCAACCTTTGTAAACAGGCTATTAAATGACCGCCGATCATCAGTGGTTTCACACCCCAAAATCAGTTCAGATAAATGCACCCATAGTCAGGGGAGATTTTAATCTTTTGGATCCTTTTGTTACCTATAGAGATAAGAGGCGCTGTACAGTACGGCTATGTGCCCACGATGCTGAAATTCTCCGGATTTTTTCCTGAGCGTTTCTGCATCTCCCTGGCAGAAAAAACGCATGCGGATTGTACATGCGTTTTCCTGCCAGGGACATGCGGATGTGAAGCGTTCTTCACTTGCATTTCCGCATGCGGGTTGACAAGCGCTTTCCAAGCGATTTTAACATCACTTGGAAAGTGCTTGTCAACTTGGTCCCACTATATAAATCCATGTAACCGGCATGGATTTATATAGTGTGACCGTAAAGAATGGTAAAAAATAAATATATACTTACCTTCTGATGGCCTCCGGCGTCTTTATTCGATCCGTCCTGGCTTGCCGGCAGCTCACTGTACACTTAAGGACCCGCCGTCACATGACTAAATGACGTCAGCACAGGTCCTTCAGTCCACCGCGATCTGCCAGCAAGCAAAGACAAGCGCACCGCGGGCCCTCAGAAGGTAAGTATAACATTTATTTTTTATTTTATTCTTTTTTTTACAGTTTCTATGGTACCTGGGTCCGGAGGAGAGTCTCCTGTCCTCCATACCCGGGTACCATCCGCACATTGAAACGCATGTAATTGGTAGTGCTGCGTTGTTTTCTGCAATGATAATCCGCAGCGGAAATTTCCAGCAGCATGTGCACAGCACATGCGGATTATCATTGGGGAACATGGCAGACCTTCTACCGAGCGTTTTTTAAGCGTTTCTGCAGAGGAATTGCCTCTGTGGAAACGCTTAAAAAACGCATCGTGGGCACACAGCCTACCAGTCAAAACTTTCCACACACCGGTTTATGCAATGGTTTTCTTTGTTCTTTTTTTCTTTTTTTTGTAGATTTAGACTTAAGGCAGCACAATCACAGAGGAACACATATGGAATCAAGGAGTAAAGAAACACGCATGAAAAAATCCAGAATATGTGTTAATTCGTAGATTGCTCAAATTACCCATTTTTTATGCCGATGGCGGCTTTACACCCCCTTGGCATTCTTTCCAACAGCCTTTAAGGAGTTCCCAGTGGTGCTGACCACTTGTCGGATGATTAGATGGGGAATAACTTCCTGAATTCTGGAGGGGTCTGATCCTGAGATTAAGGGATTTAAAGAGCCCTGTATAAATGCATATGCACCTCTGCTTTATTCATTTTCTATGGGACTGACAGAAGAAGCCCAGTTCAGCGCTCCACTCTCTCTGGCAGTCCTATATAGAATGTATGGAGCCAAGGAGCGCAGGCTTGATCTCTGCTTCAATAAGACGGGGCCTGTTCTTGAGATCGATGTAGGTCCCACCTGTCGGATACCAGCGATCTAGAAGCTAAAAGAATAAATTCTGTATTGGCTCAGTCTACAAGGGATGGGTGAGGATACAGATATGGGTCTTTTTATTTAGTGGCAGTAAAAGGTAGAAAATCCAGGTTGTGACACCAGCATTATAGTGTAAATATGGTTTAATAGAAAAACTTTTGACTTACTCCATGTCTTTGTGACGCCCGGGTGGAGGAGAGAGATGGGTTCTTGTAATACTTCCGAGTCGGTTGGACTAGGGGACGCCGCCTCTTCTCCTTCCCCGCTCGCTAGCCCACCCTGAGAGTTGGGGTACTCAGAAGCCGGGCCACTGTGCAGGGTGGATGTAGTTTCGGCCTAGGCCCGATCCGTGCCCAGGGTTGTCACACTAAAAAGTTAAGGGCTAGGAGGAATGGTGACAGTGATTCGAGTGGTGTGAAAGACTACGCCACATGTGGTTTCTGGTGATCCTCCACCATCGGTGCGTTCAGTCCTCTGAGGCGGGATGTAGTGGCAGCTGCAGATGGTACTACTCCCCACAGGCGGAGCAGGGCCTCAGGGCAGAGGAAACAGGAGGATGGGAATTGTAGTAGGAGATGTGGTGCGGTGTCGTGCGGTGCCGCGTTGCAATAAGAAACTGGAGGCCATAGGGGTAGTCTTCCAAGTTTTACTCACGGTAGAATGCACAGCTGCAAAGCTTCTCCCTGCTCCTCACGGCGCGCTGCGGCCACCAGGACCGGGGGTCGACAACCTCCGAGTAGTTCAGGTGCTTTGGTCAGGACCCCGCACCAGAGTGTTCCTAGACTTTTCCCACTAGGTCCTCTCCTGTCCGTATGTGGTATGTGTACTAAGGCCTGGTCTCCCTCTGTTCTATGCACAGAACAAGGGTACGGGTGGCGACTCCGCTCTGTCCGTTACCCGGTGGGATCCACTGAGCCTCCGGGCTTCTCCGACTAAGACTTAAAGTGACAGAGTGAGATATTGGGGGGCCGGTACCCCTTTTGCAGCTGGAATCCCTCTGACTAGGCCAGAATAGTGAGGACAGGTGGCGTACACCGCTCCGTCTGCATCCCCCTGGGATCCTTTTGCCTATGGAGCTTGTCTCCTCTGCTCCTCTCCAGGCCTTCTTAGGTAGGGACCTTGACCGGGTAGAGACAGCCGTTAACTCTTGCCCGCTCCTCGTCTCAAGGCCAGAGTATGAGGACCATGTCCCCATCAACTGCAGGTTCACACAGAAAGCCATGTTCAGTGATGAAGATCACAATCAAAGACCATAAGCCCAAGATGGCTGTTTATTAAATATGAATTTTTGTTGTGTAACCTAAATGTGCATCCTCCACCCTCACCCACTACTAGGTTCCCCCTATCTTTTGGTTAACCCCCCCCATCTCCTCTTATCCCGGCTGGGGCAGCACCCTGGTGCCTATAAGCCCTTCTCAGGTGGGAGAGGTGTAGTGTTGGATGCAGAGGTGGGGTCCTGACAGTTACTCCATCCTTACCGCGAAGGAGAGATACCACACCTTATTAAAGAGATGCTGTACCCCTGTGGCGACCGAACCATCAGGGGCGCCACATCTTTCTCGTTAAAGAGGACCTGTCGGCAAGTCAAAAGTGGGCAGTATGAGCTCTTATTTTATTCCCGCTGTTCCCCACTATACAGCTCCAGAGATGTGGAACATCTTTTATTTAGTTCTAATGTTTATGGTTTTTACTAAGGAAGGCATGGCTCCTGGATCTTCCTCTTGAGTTGATCTCCTCCAAAATAGCTGGGGAAGGCAGACTCAGGCATTCATTGTAAAATATTTGCAAAAGAAATATTACTTAGCACAGTTTACATTCCTCCTCCCTACAGCAATGCTATTATGAAAAATATTACAACATTAATAAGGTGCTGGGAGTTCCAGTTTTATGCACGGGAGACTTTAATAATATTATCCATCCATATTGGGATAGATACAAATCAGGCACTGCTACAAAAACTACACCCGTAACTAAGTTTGGCGAAACGGTGTCTGAATTATCATTAGCAGACACATGGCGTCTCAAATACCCTAACATAAGCAGTTCTCTTCTTATTCTAAGACGCATAATACACCATCACGCATTGATTTAGTTTTGGGCACAGAACATATTTCTCCCTTTGTAAAAATGGTGGAGTATTTACCTAGAGTAATATCAGACCACCCGCCCCTGCTGACCACCCTCTGTCGTCTGCCCAGACCGCAGACACATCTGACTGTGGGCCATGAATCCCTTCTGGTTCCAAATTATAGATATTAAACTGATTGTATTTGGTCTTGAATATTATTTTAAAGAAAACGACAAAAAGCTGTCGCAAAATTCATTGGGGGGATCTGTAATACAGGCCATCAATAGATCAAACGCTAAGACAAAACTGTTTGGAGAGTTTTTACTGGACAGAGTGAAAGGCCATCTTTATCCACTTAAGTTATCCACTTAGCTGTGGTTTATGCTGCTTCGTATAATAAACCACCAAGTCATTTAAAAAGACAGTGTCCTTGTATCTATCTCCGAGTGCAGCAGATCGAACAGCTCTACCACAGCAGAAATGCACGCACACACACAGTACGCCGACATGCGCAGTACGCTGACATGGTGTGCAATGGTTAAACTAGGTTCTACTTCACACAAAATCATTAACTTTTAGGCTATGTGCCCACGTAGCGTTTTACAAGCGTTTATGCTGCGGAATTTCCGCAGCATAAACGCTTGGGAAACGCTTGGTAATCCGCCCCCCCCATGGTCCCCAATGACAAGCCGCAATGTCAATGCCCATGTTGCTGATTTTTCCGCAGCGTTTATGCTGCGCTCAAAAATCCGCAGCATGTCCATTAATTTTGCGGAAGCGCGGCGTTCTCACCGCCATTGACTTGCATTGAGACACATATAATCCGTGTCAGTACATTTGTACTCACGGATTATATGCGTTTCAATGTGCGGATGGTACCCAGTTCTGGAGGAGAGAAGATCTCATCCAGACCTGGGTACCCTTGTACCTATAAAAAATAAAGATTATATTCACCTTCCAACGGCCCCTGGTCTCCTCCTCTGTGCTTGCGGGCAGGACTGAAGGACCTTCAGTGACGTCGGTCATGTGACCGCAGGCCCTTCAGTGCAGTGTCCCGCGATATCCCGGCAGCCAGCACAGGAGCGCAGCAGCACACCCCGGGCCATCGGAAGGTAAGTATAGGTTTATTTTATTATTTTTAAACAATCTTTCGGTCACACTATATAAATCCATGCTGTTTGCATAGATTTATATAGTGTAACCAAGTTGTCAAGCACTTTCCAAGTGATGCTAAAATCGCCTGGAAAGTGCTTGTCAATCCGCATGCGGAAACGCATGTGAATAACGCTTCAAATCCGCATGTATTCTGCAGTAAAAACGCATGTACAATCTGCATGCGTTTTTTCTGCCAGGGAGATGCAGAAATGCTGCAGAAATTTTCTGCTTCATTTCTGCATCGTGGGCACATAGCCTTATGGGAGAAAGTTTGAAGTGTTGTATTATATTACAGATTGTATTATAAGTGCTTCTCACAAAATTAGAATATCATAAAAAAGTTAATTTATTTCAGTTCTTTAATACAAAAAGTGAAACTCATATATTATATAGAGTCATTACAAACTGAGTGATCTATTTCAAGTGTTATTTCTGTTAATGTTGAAAATTGTGGCTTACAGCCAATGAAAACACAAAAGTCATTATCTCAGTAAATTAGAATAATTAACAAAAAACACCTGCAAAGGCTTCCTAAGCGTTTAAAAAGGTCCCTTAGTCTGTTTCAGTAGGCTCCACAGTCATGGGGAAGACTGCCGACTTCACAGATGTCCAGAAGGCAGTCATTGACACACTCCACAAGGAGGGTAAGCTAAAGGTCATTGCTAAAGAAGCTGGCTGTTCACAGAGTGCTGTATCCAAGCATATTAATGGAAAGAGTGAAAGGAAAAAGTGTGGTAGAAAAAGGTGCACAAGCAACTGGGATAACCGCAGCCTTGAAAGGATTAAGAAAAGGCCATTCAAACATTTGGTGAGATTCACAAGGAGTGGACGGCGGCTGGAGTCATTGCTTCAAGAGCCACCACACACAGACATATCCAGGACGTGGGCTACAAGTGTCACATTCCTTGTGTCAAGCCACTCATGACCAATAGACAACGCCAGAAGCGTCTTACCTGGGCCAAGGAGAAAAAGAGCTGGACTGTTCTCAGTGGTCCAAGGTGTTGTTTTCAGATGAAAGTAAATTTTGTATTTCATTTGGAAATCAAGGTCCCAGAGTCTGGAGGAAGAGTGGAGAGGCCACAATCCAAGCTGCTGGAGGTCTAGTGTGAAGTTTCCACAATCAGTGATGGTTTGGGGAGCCATGTCATCTGCTGGTGTAGGTCCACTGTGTTTTATCAAGACCAAAGTCAGCGCACCCGTCTACCAGGACATTTTAGAGCACTTCATGCTTCCCTCTGCCGACAAGCTTTTTGGAGATGGAAATGTCATTCTCCAGCAGGACTTGGCCCCTGTCCACACGGCCAAAAGTACCAATACCTGGTTTACACACAACAGTATCACTGTGCTTGATTGGCAGCAAACTCGCCTGACCTTAACCCCATAGAGAATCTATTATATAGAATCTATGGGATAATGTCAAGAGGAAGATGAGAGACCCCAGACCCAACAATGCAGACGAGCTGAACGCTGCTATCAAAGCAACCTGGGCTTCCATAACACCTCAGCAGCGCCACAGGCTGATCGCCTCCATGCCACGCCGCATTGATGCAGTAATTGATGCAAAAGGAGCCCCGACAAAGTATTGAGTGCATTTACTGAACATACATTTCAGATTTTCAAAACATTTTTCAAGCTGTTGTTATAAAGTATTCTAATTTACTGAGATAATGACTTTTGTGTTTTCATTGGCTGTAAGCCATAATCATCAACATTAACAGAAATAAACACGTGAAATAGATCACTCTGTAATGACTCTATATAATATGAGTTTCACTTTTTGTATTGAAGAACTGAAATAAATTAACTTTTTGATGATATTCTAATTTTGTGAGACGCACCTGTATATGTTTGAAGAATAACATGTATATCTAAAACAAATATGAGCTTAGAACTAAGATTGGAATATGTGATGGCCGTATAGCCAAGTAATAGACCTGCAAGGTAACAATAAAAAAAGGCCAGTTCATGTTATAGCAAGAAAATAATTATAGCCATTGTTAGTGCTGTTATTTTGCTGTACCCTTATTTGAAAATGGTATTTTGGTACAATATATCATTAAAAATTGTATTATAGCACTCCTAACCAGGGCCAGCTCCAGGTTTTCGTGCCGGAAGCGCACACTACGCAGATGGGGATTGGGGAAGCTGGCAACAAGCCTCGCTCACCCACCCCCGGCTTGTCTCCCATCCAGCTCCTCTGGCATGTGGCTATGCAGGGCCGCCGATGCATGTTTGATGACCGTCACTTTCACAGACATGGCCCTGGACCATCTGGGGGGCCCACTTGCCGTCAGGGCCTGGGCCACTCCTGAGCAGCTGTGCAGGGCCGCTGGCGCTGTTTGATGGGCGTCCCTTTACCAGACATGGCCGGGCGCTTTGCGTCTGTGTCTGTTAGTAATGACGCGGCCGGGCGACACAAGCAAAATTTAAGGCGCGTCATTAGCACTGAATAAAAACTTTACCATATCTCTGGAGTTGTATGGTTGATTTCCAAAACACAATCAAACAGCAATACTCAGGGGAACAACGGGAATAAAATAAAAGCTAAAACTGTCCACTTTTAACCCCTTAGTGACCGGACCAATTTTTTTTCAATAGGACCAGTGTCACTTTATGTAGTAATAACTCTGGAACGCTTCAACATATCCCATTGATCTTGAGAATTGTTTTTTTTTGTGACACGTGATACTTTATAATAATGGTAAATTTAGATGATGTGTTTTGCGTTTATAAAAATATCAGAAATTTGACAAAAATGTTATAAAAATTGCAATTTTCAAACTTTGAATGACTATCCCTATAATCCCAATAGTCTTACCACACAAAAACATTAATAAATAACATTTCCCTCGTGTCTGCTTTACATCAGCACCATTTGTAAAGTGTTGTGTTATTTTGGTAGCATTTTAGAAGGTTTAAAAATGTAGCAGTAATTTTTCATTTTTTTTTCAAGGAAATTTACAAAAAAATATTTTTATAGGGACCTGTTCAGTCTTGAAGTGACTTTGGGGGTCCTATATGTTGGAAACCACCCAAAAGTCATACCATTTTTAAAACCGCACCCCTCAATGTATTTAAAACTGCTTTCAGGTAGTTCATTAACCCTTCTGGTTCTTTTCAGGAAGTAATGGAAAATGGCATGACAAGAATGAAAAAGTTTATTTTTACCACCTAAATTTTGATAACTTCTATACAAGCCGCTATAGCCGGAAGACTCGAAGGACATTATTTGGCCATTACTTGCCATGGCAAACATCAGGACCACACAATCACGATCTCAGGGTGCAGATGGGATTAAAGAGGGAGCCCGCACACACTGTTAACTATTTAGATTCTGTAGTCACCATTGACAGCAGAATCCAAGGGGTTAAACATCCATGGTCGGTGCCAACACTGATCGTGGCTGATGCAGAAAGTTGACAGTTACAGGATTGTCACCTGTCGGGGAACACTAGTCTCTTATATCGCAGGTCAATAAAAAGACGTCTATTGGTCACTAAGGGGTTAACCTGCTGACAGGTTCTCTTTAAGGAGAAAGACATGGAATAAGTCAAAAGTTTTTCTGTTGCCCCATATTTACACCATAATGCTGGTGTCACAACCTCAGTGGTAAACGCTAGTTCTGTTTTGTTGTTAATGAGGGTTAATAATTTTTAATACTCACTCACTAACAAATTGGGGTCATGTCATGTACTTTTCAGTCACAGTTTATGACCTCTGCAATCAAGGCCAGTGCAAGTCACCGTGAAGCTGCCGCTACAGTCCGTTCTCATTTGCCCACGACATTTCTTCTGCCCCAGTCTACTGCGCCTCCAACTATCAACGAGAAAGGTTTGATAGTCCTTTTTTACAACGGTTTGCTTAAAAATCATCATTCTCGGCAGCACGTTGCAATGTGTAAACAGGACATGTGCTGGCGAGAACAATGATAGTGTAAACGCACAGAAAGATCCATTACTGATTGTTCTATGCACATCGTAAGTGTGGCCGGGGTGTCTTAACAGACTTTTTATATGACCACCGATTGTCAAACATGTCGTTTAACGCCACAGATCGTGAGAATTCCCATACTGCTAATATTTGGACCTAGATTGATACAAGAAGTAGTGGTTCCTTACTCATGTATTTGTCCCTTTCTTTTCAGGACATGTTATATTAGAAAAAGCCATTTGTACCCATGGGTTTCCATATTTAAAGTTCTCCAAAACATTTCTCTTTTAGTTTCTGCTCCAGCCGTGTCAGAAAGTAAGAGTGATGCAGGAAAATCTCCATTGGAAACTCCAGCTCCTCGCAGATTTGCCCCTGTACCAATATCTATGGATGTGCAAGTGCCGCCAAAGTCTTCCCTAGGAAAAGAAAACGTGGAGGAACTCGGAGCATCAACCTCTGGTGAGAAAGTTGAGCTTTGTCTTTCTTTTACCGCTTTCTAAAAAGCCACACACAAGGATTACAACCGATGATTTTCCTTACCGCTGGTTGAATACATGTAGTCTGTTTTTTGGTAGGGAGGTAAGATTTAGTGACATAAGTTTTAGTCGGTGTAAACTTGTCAAATCTGAAAATTCTCACCAATTTGCAGAATGCTATTGAGCTCTCAGTTCGGATCAGGAGCCCCACTTCAGTACTGGCATGGTGGTCCACACATGGACCGTGAAACACTGCCTTCTACTAACTATAGACCCACAAAAAATGGCTTTTTGTTAGTTACTGGTACCGTCTTTTCGAGGACAGAAGACCATGGGCCATAGCTGCTGCCATAAGGAGGCATGAAGTATTTGCTTTTCTCACCGACTATAGCACCCTTCCACTAATCAGTTTACAAGAAGCAATAATTAAAGACACGTGTGTTACACGCCATAATTATTCATCCACTTGAGGATCAAGGAAACTTTCTTTAAGAACTGTAGGGAAAATAGAATACCATTGGGTGGATGCTATGCCCATAAATCGATGGTATGAAATAAGGCTTTTACCGGTAAGTAGCAGAAAGCTAGTTTTCTCATTCCGTTGCATTGGGGAACACAAGACCTCATGAAATACTTCAATGGCCATGACATCAAATGAAACTTAACTAATTTCAGGTGGAATAGAGGACCCTGACAGAGTAGATCTTGTCGAAAAGGAAGGCTCTAGTTCGGCTTTCAACAACTGTGTGGGACAGTGTGGAGCATTGAGGATCATTGAGACGCCTTCTGCTTTCAGCATGTTGAGGACTCCGGGAAGTGGAGGAAGTGGAGGGATAGATGTAAGGTAGCTCTAATTGGTTCCAGGGGATGGCCAGAGCTTTCACCTCTAGAGTTGTGGGTTTTCCGATATGGACATGAACCATTGGAACTAAGGCCATGAGGTCGACAACCTGAAGATCTCAATTAGAAGATTCATAGGGCAAACATCTCTGAATCCTGGGTAGAATCTCTGAGTAGCCGGTCATCCAATAGTCCACTCCTGAAATGTGGGCTGCTGAGAGGGCTGGAACGTGTGTTGTGGCCCACTGCAGGATTTTGACTGGTTCTGACATAGCTGCTGGGCTTCAGGACTGACATTGTGTTGTCCTTCTGGGCTCTGACTGGGTGATCTATCAAGATGTGAGTCTACTGCCTCGGAGAGAGGAGCATGGCATGGAGTCCTCAGAACTTTGATAAACAGCAAAGCCTCCTGAGGGACCAGACTCTTTGATCCGTCCTATCTTGCGGTACCCCATCCCCAGCTGTGTAGACTGGCATCTGTCATGATGACTCGCCATTAGAGCGGGAGGAAAGATCATCCCCAATAGAAGAAGAGTGCAACCACCTCCAAAGAGCGTGAAGGACAGATAAGAGAAGTAGGATTGTCTGCTCCAGAGAATCTTCCAATTTGATGCTTCTCGATGAGGAGGGCGAGTGTGAAATTAGGCATATGAAATCGCTTTAATTTATGAAACCATAAGATCAAGAACAGTGCTGAATTGGGGTCAAGCTGAAGCCCTGAAGGGATGAGACGTGTTGCTGGAGGGTGTGGAATTTCTCAAGTGATTGTTTAGCTCTGTATTGCAGCCTATATAAAAAAAAAAAAGTTCCTGAAAAATGTCTTCATCCTACAAAGCTAAAACGAATTACTGTAGCTTAGTGCTTGCAGGAGGGATATAACTGGTGCAAGGAGCCAACACTTTACTACTCAGTGAGTGCCCTCCTAGTGGTAACCCAAGGTGATGTGTCCCCCAATGGGGACAAGAAATTATTCTGCTGAGCTCCTGCTCTACAGCCTAAAGATCGAATAGTATGACCATTGTAGTAGTCTCGAGTGGGTGACTGCTCCTCCTTAACGTCTAGAAGCTTTAGTTGTACTTACGGACATGGTTTGTCTACTGGGGTAGGCCCATTAAAGCAATTGGGAATCAGTTTTATTTTAAAAGGAATCTGTCCGCCCAAACTGACAGTATACACTGAGCTTACAGCCCTTATACAAATTGCACTTTGAGGGCGCGTTCTCACAGTGCAGCTGCAATGCATTTTTTTTGTCATGATTTTCCAAAAAATACTGTGTATACAAGTTTTTCTACTTTCTTGGCAAAAAAGCATTGTGTGAACACAGATATTCTGCCTTAGTTCTACAGAAACTGAAGTTTAATCCAATATCCTAATTAAGGTGCTCAGTGCTCCCTGGGTGTGCACCGTTGTAACGGGTCTGGGAGGCGGAACCTCTGAGCTACTATACAAGGGGGCGGTCCTTGTAAGGGAGCGGGTGGCGACCAGGGAAGACGGGCAGGCAGTCACAGCAGGTGACCGGGACAGTCTCTGGGTGAACGGGCTGGAGGTCACGGCAAGTGACCGGGGTAGTCTCTGGATGAACGGGCAGGAGGTCACGGCAAGTGACCGGGGCAGTCTCTGGGTAAAGGGTAGGTATGACCTGTGATGGCTGAGCCTCCAGGTAGGCTAGCAGGCAGATGGTAGATGTGTGCTCCCAGGTGAGCAAGCGAGAGTCTCTGGATAAACGGGTGGTCACAGCATGTGACGGCGGAGCCTCCAGGTAGGCCAACAGACAGGCAGCAGATGAGCGCTCCCAGGTGAGCGGGTAGGTGTCTCTGGAATGGCAGGTGGTCACAGCACGTGACGGCGGAGCCTCCAGGTAGGCTAGCAGGCAGGTAGCAGATGTGCGCTCCCAGGTGAGCGGGCAAGCTGGTCCATAGACAGACTGACAGGAGTAGGAAGGCAGACCGTTGGACCTCTGGCTAGCAAGCAGGTAGGAGGAATGTCAGGCAGGAAACAGACAGCAAACTGGCAGGATTCTGGCAGGTAACTGGCAGGTAACTGGCAACGGGACCTGAGGGCTGAAGCAGAGTAGTGAACAGTGCAACAACATTGCTCGGGCACCTCCATTTTGGAGGAGGTGCCTTATATATGGTGAAGTCCTCCGGCCATTGGCCGGGGACTCCTTAGGACGGCGCGCGCGGCCCCTTTAAGAGGGAGGGAGCGCGCGCGCGCCCTAAGCACAGTGGCCAGGAAGGAGCGCGCGCTGCCAGCAGAGCGGGAGGAGGACGCCGGGCTCGGAGCAGAGGGGTGAGGGGAACAGCGTCCCTGCCTAGCAAGCAGAGGGCAGGGACGCCGGCGCTACAGTACCCCCCCCTTTAGGCCCCCCCTTTTTTAGGCCAGAGAGAAATTTAGCTAGGATGAGAGGGGCATGGATGTTCTCCCGGGGCTCCCACGTTCTCTCTTCAGGATCAAACCCCTTCCAATCTACTAGAAAAAAGGTCTTCCCTCTTACCCTTTTGGTGGCCAGAATGTTCTCTACCTCAAATTCGTTTTCAGCGGAAACCGGAGCAGGAGGCGTACCTGTAGACTTGGAAAAAGAGTTAAGTATCACAGGTTTGAGGAGAGATACATGGAAGGAGTTAGGGATCCGCAAGTTGGCCGGGAGTTTCAATTTATAGGCCACCGGGTTGATCTGACTGATGACCTCCAGGGGACCGATGAACCGAGGCCCTAACTTATAGGAAGGAATCTTGAGCCGGACATACTTGGACGAGAGCCAGACCTTATCCCCTGGACAGAATTGAGGAGGATCCAGACGTTTTTTGTCAGCATGTCTTTTCATACGCTCGGATGACAGAAGGAGTGCGGACCGGGTACTCTCCCATATGGAGGAAAATTTGTTAACAAGAGATTCCGCAGCCGGATTGTCCACCGAGGTGGAGACGGGAAATGGGATCCGAGGATGCTGACCGAAGACAACAAAAAACGGGGATTTGGAGGAAGATTCGCTCTCGTGATAGTTGTAAGAAAATTCGGCCCATGGCAGGAGATCCACCCAGTCTGAATGTGGGCATTAACGAAGTGCCGGAGGTAACTGGTCAGGTTCTGATTGATCCGCTCCACTTGACCATTAGACTGTGGGTGGTAAGCGGAGGAGAAGTCCAGGGTGACGTCTAGCAGTTTACAAGTGGCTCTCCAGAAGCGTGAGGTGAACTGTACCCCACGATCCGACACTATGTGGAGGGGCAGTCCATGAAGACAGAAGATGTGGCGGATAAAGTCTTTAGCCAGCTCGGGTGCAGACGGGAGGCCTGGCAGGGGAACGAAATGAGCCATCTTGGAAAAGCGGTCAGCGACCACCCAAATGACCGTACAACCGGCAGAGACGGGGAGATCAGTTATAAAGTCCATTGCTATATGCTGCCAGGGGGCAGCAGGTACTGGGAGCGGAAGGAGGCGACCGGCTGGCAGGTGTCTCGGAACCTTGTTGCTGGCGCAGGACACACAGGCAGAAACAAAGTCTATTACGTCCTTGTGCAGGGTAGGCCACCAGTAGTGCCGAGTAATAAGCTGGAAGGTCTTTTTCTGACCGGCGTGGCCAGCTAGTTTAGACGAGTGACCCCAGTGTAGGATCTTCTCCCGATCAGGTACTGATACGAACGTCTTACCGGGAGGGAGACGATTTAGACTCACGGGAGCCACCTGCATTACTCTGGCGGGATCGATGATGTGTTTCGGTTCTTCCTCGAGATCAGACACCAGAAAGGATCGGGACAAGGCGTCCGCCTTGATGGTTTTTGTCAGCCGGGCGAAAATGAAGAATAAAATCAAAGCGAGCAAAAAACAAGGACCACCGAGCTTGGCGCGGGTTAAGTCTCTGGGCATGCTGGAGGTAAGCCAAGTTCTTGTGGTCAGTGTAAATTATTACCGGGTGAAGAGCCCCTTCGAGCAGGTAACGCCACTCCTCCAATGCCAGCTTGATGGCCAATAACTCTCGATCTCCTATGGAATAGTTGCGCTCAGAAGAGGAGAAGAGTTTGGAGAAGAAGCCACAAGTTACCATTCTCCCGGAAGATGATTTTTGGGTAAGTACCGCTCCGGCTCCAGAGGAGGAGGCGTCAACCTCCAGGAAGAACTGCTTGTTGCCATCTGGGCGATGCAGCACCGGGGCGGAAGAGAAGGCCTGTTTTAAGGAAAGAAAGGCCTCCTCTGCTTCGGGCGGCCACTCTCTGGGATTAGTGCCCTTACGGGTGAGCGCGGAAATTGGGGCAGTCCGGGAAGAGAAGTGCGGTATGAAGAGGCGGTAGTAGTTAGCGAAGCCCAGGAATCGCTGAATGGCCTTCAACCCCTCCGGTCGAGGCCATTTCTCGATGGCAGACAGTTTCTCTGGATCCATTCGTAGGCCGGTCTGAGAAATAATGTAGCCCAAAAACGGAAGCGAGGTCTGCTCAAAGATGCACTTCTCATATTTAGCGAAGAGGTGATTCTGCCTGAGCCTGAGCAGGACCTGACGAACGTCTCTCCGGTGAGTCTGGAGATCCGGAGAGAAGACCAAGATGTCGTCCAGGTACACCACTACGCAGGAGTAGAGAAGGTCCCGGAAGATGTCATTGACCAACTCTTGAAAGACGGCAGGAGCGTTACAGAGACCAAAGGGCATTACCAGATATTCATAGTGGCCGTCCCGGGTGTTGAATGCAGTCTTCCATTCATCCCCTTGACTGATACGGACCAGGTTGTACGCCCCACGGAGGTCCAGTTTGGTGAAGATTCTAGCCCCCCTCAGACGATCAAATAATTCTGGAATGAGCGGAAGGGGGTACTTATTCTTCACCGTGATCTGGTTAAGGCCTCTATAGTCTATACAGGGACGGAGAGAGCCGTCCTTCTTTTTTGCGAAAAAGAAGCCTGCTCCCGCCGGGGAGGTAGGTTTCCGGATGAATCCCCTGGCCAAATTCTCCTCAATATATTCGGACATCGACCGGGTCTCAGCAGCGGACAATGGGTAAATACGCCCACGGGGAGGCGTAGTACCTGGTAACAGGTCGATAGGACAGTCGTATGGTCTATGAGGGGGTAATGTCTCTGCCTCCTTTTTATTAAAGACATCAGCAAATGACCAATAGGGAATCGGAAGTCCAGGTAGATTAGTTGGGGTAGGAGAAGGACGGGCGGGATGAACAGGAACCAAACAAGTCTTATGACAGTCCTGTCCCCAGCGAAGGACTTCTCCGGTCTGCCAGTCAAGCACGGGTGCATGTCTCTGGAGCCAAGGTAGACCTAGTAAGAGGGCGTGAGAGAGTCCAGGCAGAACGTGAAAAGAGATGCTCTCAGAATGCAGCATTCCCACCTGCAGAGTTATGGATTCGGTGATGAGTTGGATGGGACGTGGTAAGAGGCCCCCATCCACAGCAGCGACAGATAATGGTATAGCCAGAGGTTTGGTGGGAATGCGGTATTTTTCTACCAGGGCCTGTGAAATAAGATTCCCGGCCGCTCCAGAGTCAAGTTGGGCTAGTTCGAAATAACGATTCTCCCCGCAGATAATTGAGACTGACAGCAGCAGAGATGGAGAGGATTTATTCTTGTCTAGGTCGACCTCTCTGAGCGAACCTAGACACAGGCGTTTCCCGACCTCTCTGGGCAGGTACGGATCCGGTGCTCCTTACTGCCACAGTAGAAGCAGCTCCCCTCGGCACGGCGTAAGTCCTGACGGGTTTTGACCATCTTGGTCTGGTCGACCTGCATAGGCTCAGGAGAGTGTACCTGGGGAGAGACGGATTTCTGAAAAGTAGGAGCTAGACGTGGAAACCTCCTCTCACGGGTGACTTCTTTGGCACGCTCCTGGAACCGTAGGTCAATCCGGGTGGAAAGAGTTATTAGGTCATCGAGAGTGGTAGGAATGTCTCGACCGGCGAGTTCATCTTTAATACGGCCGGACAGACCCTCCCAGAAGACAGATACCAGAGCATCGTTATCCCAGGCCAGCTCCGAGGCAAGGGTACGGAACCGTATGGCATATTGGCCCACGTTGAGACTTCCCTGACGGAGGCGTAGCAGAGATGATGCGGATGAGGTCTTCCGTCCGGGTTCGTCGAAGACTTTCCGGAAAGCCGTGAGAAAGGCAGGCAAGTCGGACACCAGGGGGTCTCCTCTCTCCCATAGAGGATTTAGCCAGGCCAGGGCCTCCCCGGTGAGATGGGACATGATGAAGGCAATTTTGGCCCGGTCGGAGTTAAACTGGTGGGACTGGAGTTCAAAGTGCAGGGTGCACTGATTTATAAAGCCCCGAGCCTGAGCGGAGTCGCCTCCGAAGCGAGGAGGTGCAGAAAGCCGGGGTCCGGGGTAGGATACCATAGTATTGGTGGGCAGCGGAGCTGCCGGATTGCGAGTCATGGCACTGGCGGTGGTTGCTGGTGGAGCAGGCAGAGTGTCCAGGCGAGAATTGACATTCCGCAGGTGACCCAGGATGGACTCCTGTTGGGACCTCTGACGGGACAGTTCATGACACAGGTCCGAGAGTGAGGGAGCTTGGGTGCCACCGGGTTCCATGGCCCGAGCAAACTGTAACGGGTCTGGGAGGCGGAACCTCTGAGCTACTATACAAGGGGGCGGTCCTTGTAAGGGAGCTGGTGGTGACCAGGGAAGACGGGCAGGCAGTCACAGCAGGTGACCTGGGTAGTCTCTGGATGAACGGGCAGGAGGTCACGGCAAGTGACCGGGGCAGTCTCTGGGTAAAGGGTAGGTACGACCTGTGATGGCTGAGCCTCCAGGTAGGCTAGCAGGCAGATGGTAGATGTGTGCTCCCAGGTGAGCAAGCGAGAGTCTCTGGATAAACGGGTGGTCACAGCATGTGACGGCGGAGCCTCCAGGTAGGCTAGCAGGCAGGTAGCAGATGTGCGCTCCCAGGTGAGCGGGCAGGAGTCTCTGGAATGGCAGGTGGTCACAGCACGTGACGGCGGAGCCTCCAGGTAGGCTAGCAGGCAGGTAGCAGATGTGCGCTCCCAGGTGAGCGGGCAAGCTGGTCCATAGACAGACTGACAGGAGTAGGAAGGCAGACCGTCGGACCTCTGGCTAGCAAGCAGGTAGGAGGAATGTCAGGCAGGAAACAGACAGCAAACTGGCAGGATTCTGGCAGGTAACTGGCAGGTAACTGGCAACGGGACCTGAGGGCTGAAGCAGAGTAGTGAACAGTGCAACAACATTGCTCGGGCACCTCCATTTTGGAGGAGGTGCCTTATATATGGTGAAGTCCTCCGGCCATTGGCCGGGGACTCCTTAGGACGGCGCGCGCGGCCCCTTTAAGAGGGAGGGAGCGCGCGCGCGCGCGCCCTAAGCACAGTGGCCGGGAAGGAGCGCGCGCTGCCAGCAGAGCAGGAGGAGGACGCCGGGCTCGGAGCAGAGGGGTGAGGGGAACAGCGTCTCTGCCTAGCAGAGGGCAGGGACGCCGGCGCTACAACCGTTATATAGCTGGGGGCCACTGGGCAGGAAAAAATTATAAAGGGGTCAGAATCCCACCACACAAATTGTGTGTCCTAGTGTTATGCCATCACTTTACCTTGTAGGCATAAGAATGTTATCTAATATCTCACTGTAAGGTCTTGCTATATATATATTTTTTTTTTTAGGTAAAGTGCATTTTTT
This sequence comes from Phyllobates terribilis, assembly GCF_046119375.1. Lineage (NCBI taxonomy): Eukaryota > Metazoa > Chordata > Amphibia > Anura > Dendrobatidae > Phyllobates > Phyllobates terribilis. Next base: position 72,365,946 of record NW_027362767.1, on the reverse strand, counting down.
ACATGAGATCCTTGGACGTGACAGTGCGCCAGTATCCAGATCTTCATATAAAACCCACACTCCCTTAAACCTGAGCACCTCTGAGAGTCAGCCCTACAGTGACAGGTAATCCAAGGAGCACAACATTATCACATCATCACTTGTTGTAAATTATTTCCCCATAATTATCTTCTAGTTCTCAGCTGATAATGGCATCTCCACCTCTTTTAATTTCTCAAGTCGCAAGTTATCTCATTCCCATAGAATAGGGGATAACTTGCTCTTCACTGAAGGTCCGACGGCTGCGATCCCCGGCGTTCTGTGAACTGAGCTTTACAGAACCCTGTGGTGAATGGATCAGAAGTTCACATGCTCGACTTATGCTCCATTCATTGTCAATGGGAGTGCCGGAAGTAGTTGAGCGCAGTAATCTGCTTCCTCCCATAGTCCGTTAGATAATGACAGAAGCGGAGATCAAGCATGCGAACCTCTGCTCCATCTAAGACTGGGCTCTGCTCTTGGGTCGCTTGAGGTCCGAGCCATCAGACCCCAGTGATCAGGAACTTATCCCCTATTCTATGGAAAGGGAAACCCCTTTAACCTAGGGCATCCAGCTAGAATAGAAACCTCTCTTATTTAGTGTGTCTCCACAGAGATAGGTCCCTTTTAACCATGATGGGCACATTTATGGGACCCTTATGATATTTCAAAATTAAAGGTAAAATGGTCCCTTATTACAGGGAAATTTTATCTATTTTTTTTTCACGAACTATGAACAGTGTTGAAACATTGTCCATCTGTGGATTACCATGCACACGACACATGTAAACCCATCCAATAATTATTTCTTGTAAATAGTGACACCCACCTAATTGCACGTTGTTGGGATCCTCAGTGAACATACAGATTTCTCTAGAGAACATGAATACATATCAGGAGTAAATTATCATTCCGCAGCATGGTGTCATCCCTGATTTCTGAGCTGGTCGCTCCTCCAGCTGCCTCTTATAAATCTCAATTAACTACATGTATCTCATTAAGAAAAAAAAGGGTCTGAAGAAGTCTGCGCCGCTACATCTGTCAGTGCAGCACCCATGACAACCGGTAGTGTTATTGATTCATCTTGAGCGCGCTAATGAGAGAAGGGAGCAGCTGCTCCCTCCCCAAGCTTGTCGGTACATGTCAAGCATGACCTAAAAAAAAAAAATCTGTAAAGGTGCTGGGGATTCCTGCAGGATGGAGGCAATTTGTATCGCTCGTGTCGTGCATCCACTGACCACCGATGTGATTCCTGCACCAGGGTCCTGCACACTTTTTAATTGTAACCTGCTCGGTAGACCTGGCCCATTGTCATGCTTGGGGCTTGATTCATGCCTGTTGTTGCTCTGGGCCTTCTAAAAGGTGCCGGGAATTCCTACAGGTAGGAGAGGGTTCGCAGGGCGATCATGGACCATTGGGTCTTCAAATGGGTTTGCACATCTCTAGTCACAATATCTCTTTGTGTTTGCTTTATTCCAGCTACCTCCAGAATAAGCACGCCTGCACCGCTCGGATGTCCGCTCTCACAGCGAGTACTGCTGTGCAGAAGGCCAATGACGTATTGCAGGATTTGGGCGCTTTAAAACAGGAGATGCAAAGTATGATGAACGTGAGTCTTGGGTGCTTACTTGGTTTTGTCACATACCTATTTTTTTTTTAAGCGGTTTTGTCATATCATGAACTGACGTTCTATGGTTAGATTGCAACACAGTGATCGGGCTGTCCGAATCCCCCATAGGGAATGAAGCACTGAAGAATAAACACATCCCTGCATTCTCATTTAAGTTGTCCCCGCACAGCATTGTTCTTAGCCACCTGGTTGTCCAGGTAGCCCACCCACTTCTCATGAACTCTGTGTAGCTCCATACATTGGGAACTGCTGGTGTGCCGCTTTGCAGAGGGAAAACTAAAAGAGGGTTGTAACTAAGTGTCCTTCAGTCTCTGTTTTGGTTGAATTACAGAGGTCAAATAATCATGACGTAGCCTAGCGATATGCCATCACTTTATAAGACGGGAATAGCCCTTTAATATTTACATGCTGTGAATTCTAATTATGTGGAAATTTTGAGATTGAACGTGTATGGGGTTGTTTCAGAAAGACAACTTCTTTACAGATAGAAGCAGTCCTCAGGGTTTATGAATCTCCTAATCTAGTGTTAGTGCCTGCAAAATCATATGCTGGTCATACAGTTCCTGCAAACTTCATTCTTTCATTCATTTTCACACCCTCTGATATGCAGTTTGCACCCTGATTAAAGTTTCAGATTTTTTTCTCTTGTGGGAGTGTCCATCCCAGTAATATAGGTTGGATATGAAGTGTGTGTGTGTGTGTCCTAGTCGCTGCTGTCTTGCTCGTGTCAGGACAGCTCCTATTTTCTACTTATTTCCTCTTCCCGTGCTTTCGTCCTTTTCTGTATCCTGTTTTCTCACCTTCCATGAGACTGTATATGCTTTCTTTCCTGTCCACAGTACGAAGATCTGTGTACAATCCCTCCCTGCTGCTGTTTTTAACACTGAAAGAAGGGAGGGTGAGAGCAGAGAGAGTGGTCATAACCAGGAGCAGGAACTCTGAGAGATTTGTAACATTGTTGCAAAAGCACACAGCTAGATAAACCATTTATGGGCACCCTGCAGCAGCAAAATGGTAGAATTTATTTAATCCGGACTATTTAGAAAGTTGATTAGCTTTTGAATTAACAAGCAAATGTCGCACGACCAGACTTTACTGGGTGTCGCTGTTAGATAGCAGCGCAATACAAGTGAATAGAGTCTTGAGAGTACTGCCATAAGCTTATCGCTTTCGCAGTACCCCCAAGGTCACAATGTGAATGTTCACTTGTATTGCTCTGTAAAAAGTGACACCTAGCAAATTTTGTTCATACGGCAGATATCACGGCCAAAGTCACGTGTAGTCCCAGCTTGATTTTGCGACTTTCATACACATATGAACCCCATTTTACATATAGAACTAATCTACCTAAACAGCCCAGCAAATATATTTGTACTGATAATCAGTCAGTCTGTATAAGGTGGATTTGGCAGTAAAGGGAATCTGTTAGCAGCTTTTTGTTACTTAATCTGAGAGCAGCATAATATAGGGCTAAGAGATCCTGATTCCAGCGATGTCACTTATTAGGCTGTGTGCTGTAGTTTCAATACAATCAGTGATTTATCAGCAGGAGATTGTCACTGCAGGACTAGGTGTCACATGCAGACCAGTCAGGCTAATCTGTGTAACTCCGCCCCCCACCACTGATTGGCAGCTTGCTGAGAGTGTACACAGGAAGCTGCCAATCAGGGGTGTGGGCGGGATTATACACAGCTTAGCATTCATAGCACTGCTACATCTACAGCTGAGAAAAGAGATTCTATCAAAATTGCACCATGTAGGCCAGTAAGTGACACATCTCTGGAATCCGGGTCTCTGACCCTACGTCATGCTGCTTTCAGATTAGCAAAAACCTGCTGACAGATTCCCTTAAAAGTATGAAACCATAGATGAGTCCAGGTCAACATTTTTGGTTGGCAGCCAGAGGTCATTGTGCAGCAACTAGAACAATACCCATTTTGTCTCGATCCTTTGCTACAGTCCATGGCTCCTTTTTCCCGCTCTGCAACACTGTCTCGCCTCTGCTCCTTGCCAATATCTCGCACATCCTCCGCTCTTCTTTCAGCTGGCTCAAGTGCAGTACAAGACCAAGGATTCGTGCTTCATACAGTAGAGTACTGCGCATGTGCCGGCCAGAAGAAGTGCAGCGCGTGTACAGTATTTCATGCAGAAGCAAAAGTGACATCTTGCAGCAGAGACTTTCTCCACTGTCAGTCCAATAGATGAGTGCAGCGCCGGGCGGGTAGAAGTGAAGAGGAGCCATGGACTGCAGATTTACCATACACCTACCTGTCCACTTGCAGTCTAATTAGCACATGGATAAAAGAGCAAATTTCTGTACAACGAAGCAACAGATTATCACACAACAGATGGATATTGTTGGATCATGCATGTAGAAACAAACACTTTTGCAATTTGCTCCTTGTTAATATTTTAAGCCGTTCCTGAGATATTAACACTCTTTTGTTTTGTTTACAGCTCATTGCCTAGGAGACCGACCACCGCTGCTGTCTAATTTTTAACTACTGCTCTAAAGTTGGCTTCGATTAGGAGGTAACGGCGCCCTTCATTGATCCTGGCCGACTTCAAAACAGGGCTCACAAGTGTAATATTAAAGCGCTTGTAATGTTCTCCTGTCTGGCAGCGGTGGTCGGTCTCCAAAGCTTCCAGTTGTAAACATAAGTGATAATATCTCAATAAGTGTTGAAAATTTTGATAAATAGTAAATTGAAAGAACTGACATTCTGCAAATGTGAAGCTACTTCAGATCTGCTAGAAAGAAAATAAGCCGCATGAGATTTCAGAAATCTCATTCACTTTACTGATACTGTAGAACGCAGCTTTTTTTTTCTGCTGCATAAACGCATGGGTGAAAAAAACATGGCAAAAACACAACGTGTGAACATAGCCTTAGGGATATATCTGATAACAAATTTGTTGACTATTGACAGCAGTGTGAATGCAGCTCTGGAGAATAATACAGGTAGTAACGGGGTCCAGTACGGGATAAGTAATCCATTGCATTCAAAGCTAATTGCTTTATCGACATCGGTTCCAAAAATTTGCAATGATGAAACAATTTTACAAAGTGTTTCATCTGTCCCCTTTTTCTTTAAGGATGCTAAGCAGTGGAAAACTCAAGACCGTGATCTGCAGGTGTGTGCTCCTTTTTTGTGCTGTATATTTCATAGGGGTAACTAAGGTTTTTGGCTGTACAGGAGTGTTCGACCTACAGCGATCTCTCCTGACTTCCATCCTGGCCCATACACAAGAGCGCTCTGCTCGGCTGAGCTTTCCCTGTGTTCTCTGGAAGATAAAAAGCCTGGAAGTCGGGAAGAAGAAAAGTCTGCCATCTTTTACCCTCCTTTTCCTACTTAGAACAAGAGGATCTACCAATTGAGATCCAACCACCCAATACTTATTTTCCCTGAATTCTAACTTTGGGGGGATGGTGGGGGGTGGAGTGTTGGGTCCTGGCAAAATTAGCAATTTTGGCCAAGTTAAATCTCATACGTATGGCTGTCTGTAGACTCATTTTTGGAAAATCATAGTAATAATCCACCTCTAGAATAACAATTTTTTTCCTGTAGCTCAGGGAGAAGCCTACATTTTCAACATCACTATCTAAATCACCCGTCATCTGGAGAAAAGCCATAAATCCCCCCAAATCGATGTGTGAGGACGCTGAGTGCATCCTAAGAGAAGTGCAGAATAAAAGGAAAGTGCTTGAAGACAATTTAGAGGCGGTTGCCCGTGCCAATGATTGGGCACGCAGATACACCCTGATCAGCACTTTGGCCACAGACAGGTAACATCCCGATTGTATCTGTGCTGATTCTGTCTTTCGGCAGTACTAATATCGTGCCTTGCCTCAATTGACCGAATCAGTGGTTTGCTGTACTGACACCTCCTTTTTATTTTCCACATCCAAAGTGTATGTGAATGAGTAACATTTACTTTCTTACTTTGAGGCTGTGTGCCCACGTAGCGTTTTTCAAGCGTATATGCTGCGGAATTTCCGCAGCGTAAACGCTTGTAAAACGCATGTGTATCCGCACCCCATGGTCCCCAATGGCATTCCGCAATGTCAATGCCCATGCTGCGGATTTTTCCGCAGCGTATATGCTGCGGTCAAAAATCCGCAGCATGTTCATTAATTTTGCGGAAGCGCAGCGGAATCAATGTGCGGATGGTACCCAGGTCTGGAGGAGAGGAGACTCTCCTCCAGACTTGGGTACCAAAGAACCTGTAAAAAAAAAAAAAAAATAAAGTTTATACTTATCTTCTGATGTTTTCCCTCCGTCGCGCTGTTGTCTGAAGGACCTGCCACGTCATTGAGTCATGTGACCCATCACATGACTCAATGATGTCACCGCAGGTCCTGCACACAACAGCGTGAGCCGCTCAAGACTCCGGACGGGGCAGAGAATGCATCGGAAGGTGAGTATAAACTTTTATTTTTTTATTTTTTACCATTCTGATTCTTTTTTTTAACTATTACTTGGTCACACTATATAAATCCATGCCGGTTGCATGGATTTATATAGTGTGAACAATTTATATAGTGTGAACAAGTTGTCAAAGCACTTTTCCAAGTGATGCTTAAATCACTTGGAGAAGTGCTTGATAACCCGCATGCGGAAATGCATGCAAAGACGCCTCACAAACGCTTCTACCTGGCGGGAAAACCGCATGTAATATCCGCATGCGATTTTCCCGCCAGGGAGATGCGTAAAAAATATGCTTCAGGTCCGCAACGTGGGCACATAGCCTTATACAGTTTGGATTTTTTTCATTTTATTGAGGCTGAGTTCACACGATGCGTATTTCATGCGTTTCCGCATGAAAAACGCATGGTAGAAGGGCAGCAATGTTACCCAATGGAAATCCGCATGTGCTGTGCCCATGATGCGGATTTTTCCGCAGCGTGAACGCTGCGGTCAAAAATCCGCAGCATGTCAATTAATTTTGCGGAAACGCGGCGATTTCGCCGCCATTGACTTGCATTAGAACGCGCCAATTCCGCAAGACAGCATCTGTACTTGCGCTATTGGCGCGTTCTAATATGCGGATGGTACCCGAGTGTGGAGGACAGGAGACTCTCCTCCACACCCAGGTACCATTAAAAAAAGCTGTAAAAAAAATAAAATAAAAAATAAATGTATTCTTACCATCTGTCGGCCCGCGCAGCGCTCCCGCTTGGTTCCCGGCACTTGCAGTGAGTTGTAGGACCTGCGCTGACGTCAGTCATGTGACGGGTCACGTGACGCTGACGTCGGCAGGTCTTTCAATTCAAAGTTGCCGGCAGCCGGGAACTTTGTAAAGCAGGACAGCGCGGGCCATCGGAGGTAAGTATATACACTCTCTCGGGTCACACTATATAAATCCATGCTGTTTGCATGGATTTATATAGTGTGACCTAGTTGTCAAGCACTTTCCAGGTGATGCTAAAATCGCCTGGAAAGCGCTTGTCAATCTGCATGCGGAAACGCATGTGAATCTGCATGTGGATTCGCATGTATTCTGCAGGAAAAACGCATGCACAATCTGCATGCGTTTTTTCTGCCAGGGAGATGCAGAAATTTTCTGCTTCATTTCTGCGTCGTGTGCACATACCCTTATTCCTTTTTTTTCTCCCCAGTGATGTAGCAGAGAAAATTCGACTTCAGAAGCTTGTGGATTCAATGATTACTGAAATCACTTCTGAAGTTCAGGTCAGTCATACGCCGGCATATCCGAGACATGTTTATTGGTTGGGAAATCACAATTAGTCTATTTTGGTTGAAGACCATTCCCTTCTTTTCTGTAAGCCACTAGATTTGCAGAGATTCCTGACAAAAGATAAGTATCTTTCATCATCGAATTGCTTTAGTCAACTAGTTATGTGCAGGGGATGAATGATCGTACAGTGATGGTCGCGCTAGGACACGGAGATCTGGGAAGAATCTAAATCTGGTATCGGCCTAACAATGTCATTAAGAAGTCCATGTCCCTTTTACTGATAGTGACTGTATGGATCATAGTCTTACTATTGAGCCCATACACCGCTGTCTGATGGGGGACTTATGGACCATAGACTTACCACTGAGCCCGTACACCGCCCTGTGATGGGGGATGTAAGGACCATAGACTTACTATTGAGTCTGTACACTTCCCTGTGATGGGGGATGTACGCACCATAGACTTACTATTGAGTCTGTACACTTCCCTGTGATGGGGCATGTACAGACCATAGACTTACTATTGAGCCCATACACTGCCCTGTGATGGGGGATGTACAGACCATAGACTTACTATTGAGTCTGTACACTTCCCTGTGATGGGGGATGTACGCACCATAGACTTACTATTGAGCCCGTACACCTCCCTGTGATGGGGGGATGTACGGACCATAGACTTACTATTGAGTCTGTACACTTCCCTGTGATGGGGGATGTACAGACCATAGACTTACTATTGAGCCCGTACACCTCCCTGTGATGGGGGATGTACAGACCCATAGACTTACTATTGAGTCTGTACACCTCCCTGTGATGGGGGATGTACAGACCATAGACTTACTATTGAGTCTGTACACTGCCCTGTGATGGGGGACGTATGGACCATAGACTTACTATTGAGTCTGTACACCTCCCTGTGATGGGGGATGTACAGACCATAGACTTACTATTGAGCCCGTACACCTCCCTGTGATGGGGGATGTACGGACCATAGACTTACTATTGAGTCTGTACACCTCCCTGTGATGGGGGATGTACGGACCATAGACTTACTATTGAGCCCATACACCGCTCTATGTACATAGCTGATGTGGGATTGCGCACTTCCGAGCAGTATTTTGACCAATCGGTGAAGGAGGAGTGGAAATTTTTTTTTAGCCCCATTACTGATCAGTATACTTCCCTAGGAACCATAATCACTATCTTTTCTGAAGACCCCACCTGTCCAGAGACTTTATATCTGTATATGAATCATTTACCTGGTATTTAGTATGTGATTATATTTTTTCCAGGATGAAATGGCGAAAGAAGACTCAAGAAAAAAGAAGGCAGATGAGAGCTGTAAACAGCCTGCCGGAAGGAAAAACACCGGAAACACCAAAAACATAAAAGACAGTAGATGTCGGGACATCAAAGCTCCAGCAAGCCACGAGATGAAGAGTACGAAGCCTTCATCTGGGGTCCCTGCCAAACCTCAGTGTAAGAAAAGTGGAGAGAAGCTCGCAGGGCCGAGCGGAAGAGTCTCTTCAAAGAAAGATGGAAGTTCAAAGGTTAGATCCTTCGAGACCTGACCATGCAGAGATTCCTCTACACCCCTGTCCTCCTCACCTCTGCTCTTGGTTGTTTCCCACAATACTTCTTAGAGTCAAGTCTTTATCCTTTTCTTATAATAGAAAATTGATCAGCACTTTTCATACATTTGGACCAAAGTAATGTGAGCTCATAGGTAAAAGGCAAAGATGAATTTGTATCAAATTGTGCTGAAAAGTCAGCATTAATGGAATATAATATGTGATACATTGTCATTGACGAGTAGTAAATCCTCGCTGGTAAAGATTTGAGAACACACTAGATGTAAATCATCAGAATCAGCTGATGTCTGTGCAACCAGGGTTAAACCTAATGGGGCCTCCCGATTGTCCTGATGGCAGATGATGGGAGGACGGGTTGGATAAAATGGCCAATCCTTCTTTTTTTTTTTCGTGCCATGAGATAAGCTGCTTCCCAAGGCATTGAGCTACAGTTTACTTTCCTATTCCTACACAGATCATGTGCGTATTCACTTATTGAAGTTAGACTGTTTCAGGTTTTGGAAAACCCCTCTTCTTCTTGTTTGAAAAAAACAAAAGCATTTTCTGTACTCCCTCTCCCCAGGTCCAGCTTTGAGTCTCCGCTACTGCTCTCAGTGTCTGTTATTGTCTGCAGCACTGACGTCACATCAACAGCGCTGCAGCTAGTCAGTGATCTCAGCAGGTTGTGTCATCGACTCGGTCAGAGCCGCTGAGCTCAATTATTGGCTGCAGAGCGGATAACATAACATCAATAACAGACATGAGAGCAGAAGTGGAGACCCTGCATTGGATCTGGGGATGATGAGGTCGAAGGATGTTGGACTTCCATGAATCTTGTATTGATGACCCCCAATCAGACATTAATGATTTTTAATTATTTTTCCCAAGGATAAGTCATCAATATTGCGTCCCGGCCAACCCCTTTAAACATCTAGTGTTGGCCAAAATGTATTTTCTTTATATTGTTTACATTTACACTGCTTAAAAAAATAACGGGAACACTCAAATAACACATTCTAGATCTGAATGAATGAAATATTCTCATTGAATACTTTGTTCTGTACAAAGTTGAATGTGCTGACAACAAAATCACAGAAAAATAATCAATGGAAATCAAATCTATTAACCAATGGAGGCCTGGATTTGGAGTCACCCCCAAAATTAGAGTGGAAAAACACACTACAGGCTGATCCAACTTTGATGTAATGTCCTTAAAACAAGTCAGAATGAGGCTCAGTATTGTGTGTGGCCTCCACGTGCCTGTATGACCTCCCTACAATGCCTGGGCATGCTCCTGATGAGGTTGCGGATGGTCTCCTGTGGGATCTCCTCCCAGACCTGGACTAACGCATCCGCCAACTCCTGGACAGTCTGTGGTGCAACGTGACGTTGGTGGATGGAGCGAGACATGATGTCCCAGATGTGCTCAATCGGATTCAGGTCTGGGGAACGGGCGGGCCAGTCCATAGCTTCAATGCCTTCACCTTGCAGGAACTGCTGACACACTCCAGCCACATGAGGTCTGGCATTGTCCTGCATTAGGAGGAACCCAGGGCCAACCGCACCAGCATATGGTCTCACAAGGGGTCTGAGGATCTCATCTCGGTACCTAATGGCAGTCAGGCTACCTCTGGCGAGCACATGGAGGGCTGTGCGGCCCTCCAAAGAAATGCCACCCCACACCATTACTGACCCACTGCCAAACCGGTCATGCTGAAGGATGTTGCAAGCAGCAAATCGCTCTCCACGGTGTCTCCAGACTCTGTCACATGTGCTCAGTGTGAACCTGCTTTCATCTGTGAAGAGCACAAGGCGCCAGTGGCGACTTTGCCAATCCTGCTGTTCTGTGGCAAATGCCAAGCGTCCTGCATGGTGTTGGGCTGTGAGCACAACCCCCATCTGTGGACGTCGGGCCCTCATACCACCCTCATGGAGTTGGTTTCTAACCTTTTGTGCAGACACATGTACATTTGTGGCCTGCTGGAGGTCATTTTGCAGGGCTCTGGCAGTGCTCCTCCTGTTCCTCCTTGCACAAAGGCGGAGGTAGCGGTCTTGCTGCTAGGTTGTTGTCCTCCTACGGCCCCCTCCACGTCTCCTGGTGTACTGGCCTGTCTCCTCGTAGCGCCTCCAGCCTCTGGACACTACGCTGACAGACACAGCAAACCTTCTTGCCACAGCTCGCATTGATGTGCCATCCTGGATGAGCTGCACTACCTGAGCAACTTCTGTGGGTTGTAGAGTCTGTCTCATGCTACCACAAGTGTGAAAGCACAACCAACATTCAAAAGTGACCAAAACATCAGCCAGAAAGCATTGGTACTGAGATGTGGTCTGTGGTCCCCACCTGCAGAACCACTCCTTTATTGAGGGTGTCTTGATAATTGCCAATAATTTCCATCTATTGTCTATTCCATTTGCACAACAGTATGTGAAATTGATTGTCAATCAGTGTTGCTTCATAAGTGGACAGTTTGATTTTACAGAAGTTTGATTTACTTGGAGTTATATTCTGTTGTTTAAGTGTTCCCTTTACTTTTTTGAACAGTGTATTTGTCGGCTGCTTGTATGTGAACATTTCTGCAGAACTGCTATATTGGGTAGAAAAAAATGTAACCGGCATTGAGGGATTGAGCGAGAGCGGCCGCCAGTAGGAGATGACTTTGGAAAATGGTTTTAACTTCAGTTTAGAATTGTCTCCTCCACTTAGGGATCCTGTCTTGACCGGGAAATACATCAGAAATTCATAAATGTTTCCCCAGTGTGACACAGAAGTAATCCATCATCGCTAATCCATCCAACACTTCCATACAGATGACCCCCCTCCGTGCCGAAAATGTTTACATAGCCCCAGCGTGTCGGAGAACTACAGCAGGTAGCCAGTAAATCAATGTCAGACGTTTTACCCTGGCGAATATTCAGGGGCCCCAGGACCTCAGTGTCACAATTGGAGAGTCCGGATCACATTGTATCCAGCAATTTGCTCCAATTTTTGGCTTAAACTAAACCCTAAAAAGCAACGACTCACAAAAGGACACAAATTGTGCAAAATGATCAATTTATGTTTTTAAACAAAAGTTGAAAAAGTGTATATGGAGTTCCAGGAGGGGGTCTGGACAGCCACATTCCGACAGATTAAGCCTCACAAACTTTTTTGCTCAACTACGTATCTGCTTATTTGTCGTGTAGTTATTATTTTCTAACTTTAGGTCAGTCTAAAACTGTGCAAAATTTACTAACTGGTTTTCACCTCTTTAATAAATTTGGTGCAATTTACTCAAATGATCTTATGAGCATATAAAAAGCCAGTGTTAATGTATTTACCCCTTTAAATGCATGTCTTTAGGGGTGAAAAATCTTTTTTGCATTTCAGTTCCATTAAAAATATTGCACCGTTTTGCCTTTGCAAACCTTTTGTCTCATTGTACACTCACTGAAGGATTCTCAGTTAACTCATTCTGCAGCCAGCAATAGACAGCGCATGAGAGTAGCTATAGGAGGCAAGCGGTCCCAAATTTTTAAGGAAATCCAATTATTACATTTATTTTTAACCAAAATGCATACATTTAAGGAAGAAAAAATTGTCCCCAAAGGTGGACAACCTTTTGAGGTCTGTACATCTGTGACATGCTTCTCCACGCTGCTCTTTCCATGACCTTACCAGCATTGTTTGATATGTTGCTACTAGAGTTCTCCTTCTTATCCAGGGGCCTGAGAAGGTCGACGTGTCATCTGTGATGGATGAAGACATGCTGGACCGAGTGTACGGGACACCTGTCTATCAAGGACACCGCCGCACTCTGAAAAAGGGTCCTTATCTTCGGTTTGGCTCTCCCCCTGCTAAGCCCAAACCCCAGAGGCCTAAAGTTCTGGAGACTGTGAGGGGTAAGTGACTTTAAACCTTGAAATGGAATTCGAAGACAAATTAAAATTTTAGGAAGGAATAATTCACAAATATTGATCCCAATATAGTAAACTATTAAAATATTTAATGAATGCACTGATGTCACAAAGATGAGATGTGTTCACTGAGCGATTTTTCACAGGTTTTGATCTGCAACTCTAGCAAAACTAGCTCCATTATTCAATAAGAAAACCACATTGCCCTTCACACGGCTGTGGCTGATCCTGGGGCGGTTTATGGGCAGATTCAATCTGAAAACAGTGCAAATTTGCCCCATTGTATGAGCCCTGAGGTTTTCTCATATCTCTTCTTCAGGACCACACCGCTCCCCTGCCTCACAGTTTACTGCTTCCTGGTGGTGGGGCTCTCCTGATTGGTTGATTTACAGTTAGACCACCCAAGCTGTGTGTTCCCTGATGCTGCAAGCAGGGGTAGCTATGTCTCTGCTGCATCGCAGGAGTGTATGGGCATGGGAAGCTGATTGGATCCAGTGATCCGGTCAGCTTCTAAGTGCAAAGAGCTTATAAGTGCTGTGCTCCTTGCTTAGGAGACCGGTCACCTCTACCCAACTGCAGGGGTAACCTGCATATCTATGGCAGAAACCTGAGGTCCCTGATGCAGTTATTGGGATCAAATACGCTTTGGATTTTTCCATGCATATTTGTTCCATGTGAACATTCCCTAAGACCAGGTGTGAGCAATTATTAATTTTCCCAAAGGCCACATGAGAGACCGTAACTTTTGTTACATAAATCATACAACTCCTGTAACTCAGCCCTTGTACCTTGATCAACAGCTCCCAACAAAATATAATGTCCCCACTCCACACAGTATTGTGTCCCTCCACACAGTATGGTGTCCCCACGGTCCCTCCACACAGTATGATGTCCCCACACATTACCTTGATCAACAGCTCCCAACAAAATATGATGTCCCCACCCCCCACAGCTCCCCACACAGTATGGTGTCCCCACAGTCCCTCACCGCGGTATGGTGTCCCCACAGTCCCTCACCGCGGTATGGTGTCCCCAGTCCCCCCCCCCTCCCCCACACAGTATGGTGTCCCCACAGTCCCTCCCCACAGTATGATGTCCCCACACATTACGTTGATCAACAGCTCCCAACAAAATATGGTGTCCCCACGGTCCCTCCACACAGTATGGTGTCCCCACGGTCCCTCCACACAGTATGGTGTCCCCACACATTACCTTGATCAACAGCTCCCAACAAAATATGATGTCCCCACCCCCCACAGTTCCTCCACACAGTATGATGTCACCACACAGCTCCCCACACAGTATGGTGTACCCACAGTCCTTCCCCGCGGTATGGTGTCCCCACAGTCCCCCCCTCCCCCCCCAACGCAGTATGGTGTCCCCACAGTCTCTCACCGCGGTATGGTGTCCCCACAGTCTCTCACCGCGGTATGGTGTCCCCACAGTCGTCCCCCCCCCCCCCCCCCCCCGCAACGCAGTATGGTGTCCCCCCAACGCAGTATGGTGTCTCCACAGTCCCTCACCGCGGTATGGTGTCCCCACAGTCCCCCCGACGCAGTATGGTGTCCCCACAGTCGTCGCCCCCCCCCCGACGCAGTATGGTGTCCCCACAGCCCCCCCGACGCAGTATGGTGTCCCCTCAACGCAGTATGGAGTCCCCACAGCCCTCCCCCCACGCAGTATGGTGTCCCCACAGTCGTCGCCGTCCCCACGCAGTATGGTGTGTCGTCGTACCCCTCCCTCCCCCCCCAACGCAGTATGGTGTCGTCCCCCTCCCTCCCCCCCCAACGCAGTATGGTGTCGTCCGTCCCCCCCCCCCCCCCACGCAGTATGGTGTCCCCACAGTCTTCCCCCCCCCCCCCCAACGCAGTATGGTGTCCCCCCCCATGCAGTATGGTGTCCCCACAGTCCCCCCAATGCAGTATGGTGTCGTCCCCCGTCCCCCCAATGCAGTATGGTGTCGTCCCCCCCAATGCAGTATGGTGTCGCCCCCCCCCCCCCACGCAGTATGCTGTCCCCTCCACGCAGTATGGTGTCCCCACAGTCCCCTCCACGCAGTATGGTGTCCCCACAGTCCCCTCCACGCAGTATGGTGTCCCCACAGTCCCCTCCACGCAGTATGGTGTCCCCACAGTCCCCTCCACGCAGTATGGTGTCCCCACAGTCCCCTCCACGCAGTATGGTGTCCCCACAGTCCCCTCCACGCAGTATGGTGTCCCCACAGTCCCCTCCGCGCAGTATGGTGTCCCCACAGTCCCCTCCGCGCAGTATGGTGTCCCCACAGTCCCCTCCGCGCAGTATGGTGTGTCCCCTCACAGTCCCCTCCGCGCAGTATGGTGTGTCCCCTCACAGTCCCCTCCGCGCAGTATGGTGTGTCCCCTCACAGTCCCCTCCCCCACGCAGTATGGTGTGTCCCCTCACAGTCCCCTCCCCCACGCAGTATGGTGTGTCCCCTCACGGTCCCCTCCCCCACGCAGTATGGTGTGTCCCCTCACGGTCCCCTCCCCCACGCAGTATGGTGTGTCCCCTCACGGTCCCCTCCCCCACGCAGTATGGTGTGTCCCCTCACGGTCCCCTCCCCCACGCAGTATGGTGTGTCCCCTCACGGTCCCCTCCCCCACGCAGTATGGTGTGTCCCCTCACGGTCCCCTCCCCCACGCAGTATGGTGTGTCCCCTCACGGTCCCCTCCCCCACGCAGTATGGTGTGTCCCCTCACGGTCCCCTCCCCCACGCAGTATGGTGTGTCCCCTCACGGTCCCCTCCCCCACGCAGTATGGTGTGTCCCCTCACGGTCCCCTCCCCCACGCAGTATGGTGTGTCCCCTCACGGTCCCCTCCCCCACGCAGTATGGTGTGTCCCCTCACGGTCCCCTCCCCCACGCAGTATGGTGTGTCCCCTCACGGTCCCCTCCCCCACGCAGTATGGTGTGTCCCCTCACGGTCCCCTCCCCCACGCAGTATGGTGTGTCCCCTCACGGTCCCCTCCCCCACGCAGTATGGTGTGTCCCCTCACGGTCCCCTCCCCCACGCAGTATGGTGTGTCCCCTCACGGTCCCCTCCCCCACGCAGTATGGTGTGTCCCCTCACGGTCCCCTCCCCCACGCAGTATGGTGTGTCCCCTCACGGTCCCCTCCCCCACGCAGTATGGTGTGTCCCCTCACGGTCCCCTCCCCCACGCAGTATGGTGTGTCCCCTCACGGTCCCCTCCCCCACGCAGTATGGTGTGTCCCCTCACGGTCCCCTCCCCCACGCAGTATGGTGTGTCCCCTCACGGTCCCCTCCCCCACGCAGTATGGTGTGTCCCCTCACGGTCCCCTCCCCCACGCAGTATGGTGTGTCCCCTCACGGTCCCCTCCCCCACGCAGTATGGTGTGTCCCCTCACGGTCCCCTCCCCCACGCAGTATGGTGTGTCCCCTCACGGTCCCCTCCCCCACGCAGTATGGTGTGTCCCCTCACGGTCCCCTCCCCCACGCAGTATGGTGTGTCCCCTCACGGTCCCCGCCCCCACGCAGTATGGTGTGTCCCCCCACGGTCCCCGCCCCCACGCAGTATGGTGTGTCCCCTCACGGTCCCCGCCCCCACGCAGTATGGTGTGTCCCCTCACGGTCCCCGCCCCCACGCAGTATGGTGTGTCCCCTCACGGTCCCCGCCCCCACGCAGTATGGTGTGTCCCCCCACGGTCCCCGCCCCCACGCAGTATGGTGTGTCCCCCCACGGTCCCCGCCCCCACGCAGTATGGTGTGTCCCCCCCACGGTCCCCGCCCCCACGCAGTATGGTGTGTCCGGCCACGGTCCCCGCCCCCACGCAGTATGGTGTGTCCGGCCACGGTCCCCGCCCCCACGCAGTATGGTGTGTCCGGCCACGGTCCCCGCCCCCACGCAGTATGGTGTGTCCGGCCACGGTCCCCTCCCCCACGCAGTATGGTGTGTCCGGCCACGGTCCCCTCCCCCACGCAGTATGGTGTGTCCGGCCACGGTCCCCTCCCCCACGCAGTATGGTGTGTCCGGCCACGGTCCCCTCCCCCACGCAGTATGGTGTGTCCGGCCACGGTCCCCTCCCCCACGCAGTATGGTGTGTCCGGCCACGGTCCCCTCCCCCACGCAGTATGGTGTGTCCGGCCACGGTCCCCTCCCCCACGCAGTATGGTGTGTCCGGCCACGGTCCCCTCCCCCACGCAGTATGGTGTGTCCGGCCACGGTCCCCTCCCCCACGCAGTATGGTGTGTCCGGCCACGGTCCCCTCCCCCACGCAGTATGGTGTGTCCGGCCACGGTCCCCTCCCCCACGCAGTATGGTGTGTCCGGCCACGGTCCCCTCCCCCACGCAGTATGGTGTGTCCGGCCACGGTCCCCTCCCCCACGCAGTATGGTGTGTCCGGCCACGGTCCCCTCCCCCACGCAGTATGGTGTGTCCGGCCACGGTCCCCTCCCCCACGCAGTATGGTGTGTCCACCCCCACGCAGTATGGTGTGTCCGGCCACAGTGTCCACCCCCACGCAGTATGGTGTGTCCGGCCACAGTGTCCACCCCCACGCAGTATGGTGTGTCCCCCCACAGTGTCCACCCCCACGCAGTATGGTGTGTCCCCCCACAGTGTCCACCCCCACGCAGTATGGTGTGTCCCCCCACAGTGTCCACCCCCACGCAGTATGGTGTGTCCCCCCACAGTGTCCACCCCCACGCAGTATGGTGTGTCCCCCCACAGTGTCCACCCCCACGCAGTATGGTGTGTCCCCCCACAGTGTCCACCCCCACGCAGTATGGTGTCCGGCCACAGTGTCCACCCCCACGCAGTATGGTGTCCGGCCACAGTGTCCACCCCCACGCAGTCTGATCTCTGTTCCAGCATTGTATTCACCTATATCTGCATCCCAAGGTGACTGTAGACTTTATCCGCAAGGCTGGACAACCCTTTAATGTTCTCTGAGCTTTCATGCAGGCCTTTCAGTAGCACAGATCCAGCCTGTGTCTGCTGGTAGCTTGCATGGCGCCCCATGTCTGCAGTACATCGTCAAAACACATGACTTTTGGATTTTGCAGGTGTCAAGCTCAAATCGGCTAAAATACAGACTGCTTCCCCTGATATGGAGAGAGTCATTGGGAAATCCCGATCACCTGAGTATTCTGTACCAAAGAGTTACGAGCCTCAGTATGCATTTATTCCATCAGGCGAGACGCAGGCATCAGACTCCCCAATGCAGGGGCACCTCATCGAAATGGCTATTCCACTGGGTAAGATCTGTGTGGTATCTTTTACTACAAGGGTCGTCCATAGGATGTTATATATGTCTGATCGATGCGTGCTTGCTCATCAGTATCTGGAGCCCCCATAGCCGTGAATAGTCAGTTGCCACATCTGCTGTCACCATGAATGGGGGGGGGGGGGATCCCATACCCCATTCTCATCATCTATTAGACATGTGGAATGTCTGTCGTAAGACAACCCCTTTAAATGTAGGAGTATAGCAGCCAGCAGTCAGGCAACGGCTTTCATATTGTTCTCGGACAGCTATTATTTGATTGAGTACTATGGCCAGCACCCAGATTTTTTTTTCAGGATAAGTGTAATTTATTCTGAAATGGTTATTCCTGATTGCCTGGTGTAGATATTTCAAGCTAAAACCTCTGACTGTGCAGCAAGATAGAGAATGATTCCCTGTGAGGTTATAGAAGCGGCGTATTGTACGAGAACTATAGACGCATTCACATAGCTCTGAACTTGGGTGACCCTTTCAAGTTTTCCCGTATTTTTTTCTTTTTCCCCATATGGATTTTGACAGCTCTTTAATCTTCAAACGATAGAATATTTCCATCTTCAAAGAGCGAAATGTTTTGAAAATGGCCGTGCACCTTGGTACGAGCCCTCCCCATGGGTCCGCAACACTGACATCAGACAGACAGAAGACAGAGTCCTGGGATCTCCAAGATCCACCCCACCCTCGCTGATGTCTCCACAAATCCCTCACTGTTTATATAGCTGCTCTCCTCCGTGTGCAGTAATCCGAGAGGAATTACCGCGCGTTATTGGGCGCATTTAATATCATTTCAGCTGGGGATATTTATGGAGTGTGTTAACCAAGCTTAAAGGGATTGTCCAGGACTATGGATTCTAGGAGCCCTGAAGGTCATCAATATGTTAGTCCTGGACAACGCCTTTAATCCTTGAAGATACATCCGAAGCAAAGAGGGTGATCATTCTATAATAACACTTCTTTAGTAGATTGCTGTTTGTCATTCCCTGGGGGTAGAGAGCGGCAGGTAAAGCCTCCCTTTCAAGCAGGGATGTCAAACTGAAATACACAGAGGGCCAAAATTAAAAACTTGGACAAAGTCGTGGGCCAGCCTTGTTATTTATTAATAAAAATGTCTACAATAGAGGAAGGTTTCCTTATCGTTCTTTACAGAATAATGGGCTCAAACATAGTCCTCCATAGGGAATAATGGGCCCCACATGGTCCTCCATAGGGAATAATGGGCCCCACATGGTCCTCCATAGGGAATAATGGGCCCCACATGGTCCTCCATAGGGAATAATGGGCCCCACATGGTCCTCCATAGGGAATAATGGGCCCCACATGGTCCTCCATAGGGAATAAAAAATAAATAAAATACCCCTTCCCCCGTCCCCCGCTGCTCCGGTCTCTGCAGCTCTTCACTACTCAACACAGTGGATATGAAAACCATGATGCCGATACAGTTGAAAGTGCAATCCCGGGGTGCGGGCAGTGCCAGCGTTGTGGGCCAAATATAATCACCCTGCGGGCCAAGTTTGGCTCACAAGTCAGTGACGTGTACTTCAAATTGATTGCCCCCCCTCAGAACACTGATAATTAGGTGCATTTCTGCGCATCTTTACATCAGTCGCAACCTTTTTTTTTTAAAAAAAAATTTAATCAAGGCTCTAAATCCACCTCTTGGATATATAACTAAACACTATTTGTACCTTCTGAAGCATTTTTGGTTTCTTAAAGTGCATACATTTTGTAATCAAATCACTTTTGTAGTAGGATTATATAAAAAATGTACAACGGTTTGGCTTCTACAGCCTCTATGTATCACTGTACATAACAGATCACAGAAGAGTTACCAGTGAGATTGTTCTGAGGATTTAATTCTGATCTTTATTTTTCAAAACTTCTCCTTATCTAAGTGGATTTCCTCATATTTTAGCTCAACTTTGATGTGGTCATATTTTTTGAGTATTTTAGAATGAGCATAGAAGAGTTAGAAACCCTGCAGTCAGATCGCGCTCTCTGTCAGATACACAGTTTGCTCTTTCTGCAGTTTGCTATGTTCAGTGAAGCAAGAGGCTGTAGAACGAAAACTGTTAAAGGAAGGAGGTGTCTTATCTTCCTTCTTCAGGAGGGCACCGCTCTTATGCTTCCTGGGGGATAAAGGGGTGCACTCTTGTAGAATGACTGTCCGGACCAACATCGTTAGTCTGAACTGTGCACTCTCTAATGCTGCCATCATCGACGGCTTTGCCCCTGAACCTTCAGAGGAGCGCAGGAACAGGCAACCAGATCAGCTTCAGAGCTGCGCTCATCATTTATTTTGCTTTACTGCAGGGAGACCGCGGTTCGGGAGAGCTGCTCCATTACCGTCAGCTGTCATCCTCGCCCATCCGCAGCCCATAGTGAATGTTTCCATTCCACCAATGCCACCGAAGCCTACCGCGGAGGTTGTGAGGCCCAATATCGCTGTGGTTGAGATAAAGTCTGAGAAGAAGGATCCCCCACAGCTTAGTGTGCAGGTATGGGTCACAGGCATGTTTTCTTTAATATCTCTGATGTGTCTTGTAATAAATCTGATGACTAAATACATGTGATGATTGTGAGCAGTGGTCAAATAAACACTCTGAATCACGGCTGCCATTACTGTCAGAGGTCCTGTAGTGGTGTCCATCATCTGGATGACCATAATTACGATCCATCCGCTCGGGGGTAATGGTCCATATAACATAAATAATGCCTCTCATAGCCGCCTTCTTTTTTTTTTTTTTTTGTTCCAGGTGTTACCTTGCGTTGATATAGACAGCATTACCAGTGACAGCCCAGGAACAACCCATAGGACCCAAAGTCCAGATCCACCACCTCGTACACCCAGTCCTGTCAAAACTGATATACAGGTACGACGCTCCGAAACCTACAGTCCTTATCCCTCATCTTCATAGTCCGGGTACACAGACCATGAATGTCAGATGTGTGAAACCGGCCTCTAGTTAAAGGGTTGTTCTAATATTTTGTCTTTGGGATTGCGTCACACCACTACCTCCCCAGATTTCCTCTTTCTAGGGGTTGCTGCGCTCCTGTAGATTGACAGTTCAGACCAACAGCATGGCTGCACCGCTGGCCAGCACTGTGCCACTCCCGACCAAGGGCATGGCTGCACCGCTGGTCCGAACTGCGCCACTCCCGACTAAGGGCATGGCTGCACCGCTGGTCCGAACTGCGCCACTCCCAACCAAGGGCATGGCTGCACCGCTGGTCCGAACTGCACCACTCCCGACCAAAGGCATGGCTTCACCGCTGGTCCGAACTGCACCACTCTTGACCAAGGGCATGGCTGCACCGCTGGCCAGCACTGTGCCACTCCCGACCAAGGGCATGGCTGCACCGCTGGTCCGAACTGCGCCACTCCCGACTAAGGGCATGGCTGCACCGCTGGTCCGAACTGCGCCACTCCCAACCAAGGGCATGGCTGCACCGCTGGTCCGAACTGCACCACTCCCGACCAAAGGCATGGCTTCACCGCTGGTCCGAACTGCACCACTCTTGACCAAGGGCATGGCTGCACCGCTGGTCCGAACTGGGCCACTCCCGACCAACGGCATGGCTGGCCTAAACAGCGCCTCTCCCTACCAGCGGCATGGTTGCACCACCGGTCCGATCTGGGCGCACTCCCATTCTGCAAACAGAGGCAACTTGGTCTTTTCAGGACGGGGACCCTGAGGCAGGTTGGATCCAGTAATCCAGCCGGCTGAAGAGCATCACGAGCAGGTTACAAAGCCAGCGACTCTAAGACTGCAAGGTGGCTCTACCCCTCACAACAAGCAGTAAACTGCAGAATTAAATCAGGGCTTCAGACGTCAGTGGCTCCGTTTGGGCTTGAAAGTGGATAAAAAAGGTTGTGAACATACCCGTATGAATGCGGGACTCTCATACGGGATTGATTGGGATCTTGGGATGACTGCTGACATTAGGGAAATATCGGTAGTATTGCGATATAATACTATATTCACACCGGCCGCTCTATAGATTACGTAATATTACAATTTTCGTGCTGGCCACTGTGTCTGTTAGACTCCATACGTGTGAAGAGTTTTCAGCAGGCTCATTATCATCAGAGGCAGGATTACAATGACAGGTTTCACCACTGATCACACAGGATCCACCAATCATGTCACAGCTCCTGCTTCCTTCACAGTGACTATTGCACACGCTCATTAGATGCTTTAATACAGAAGATAAGATCAGGGTCCATTGTGGCTAGGGTACATGTGAATTTCCTGTATAGAAACAAAAAAAACAAAACACTAAGTTTGAGTCTAAAAAAAAAAGCCCCACTGGCCGGTGTGAAAATTGCAAGATTTCTAATTTTTATTTTTAATACGGATCTTCATATGGGAAAAAAAATATACATTTCCAAAAATGAAAGAAAAATACATTGAATAGTGATTTAAACATTGGGGCATTTTCCTTTTAATCCGTGCGATGGCTCATTTTTCACCCTTTTTTTTTTTTTTTTTTTTTATCTTTCTTGTGTCATCCGTTTTTTCCTAAGTGCTCAAAAATCTGAAGGAGCTTAAAGCCCGGCCAATCAGAATGGGGTTTGCCAAGCGACTGGTTTGTGAAAAACGGATCGGACTTGTAAGTGGCCCCATAGACTATAACGCATCGGTGTGTTGTCCGTGGTATACACTTACAGCGCACGGATGAGAAACTCAGACGTCTGAACGCAGCCTTGTATCAAGTGACCTATAACACATCTGCTGACTGTAACGTGTGCCGTTCTGGAAAACTAATGGGTTAATAGCGATGCAATCCATTAGGGCTCCCATTACAAGCAGCAATGATGAATTATTCATACTCTAATTACTCATAGTACTTGACTATCACCCGTCTGCAGCGCTCCCTGATTTAAGAGGTAATTTATTCATTCTTCATTTGGTTCTGGAAACTTTTCAATAATGTCGCCAAACCGTACATGCGTCCGTAATGGAAAACATCTGTGCGGATTGTGCTAAAACGCGCTGTTTCCATAACATTAGACAACACATTCAATTACAGAGCGAGGTTGTCGCTGATTGAACCCCCGGCAGGCGGGAGACGCATCTGTATCTCCTCCTTCTTCGTTGCGGTACCTCTGACTAACAGTCAGTTTACACCGACGCTTTTTTTGTGCCGTTTTAAGAGCCCGAGCGATCGGGAATATACATGGTCCATAGTGTTCTCTGCAGTAGTTAACTTGGAGTTTACAGATGTTTTTGTCTTCAGTGTCCTATTACTGCCTTTGTCTTAGGCCGGCAGCTATCAGCCCCGACTCGTTCACATTCATGTCTTGCTCAGCCAAAAAAAAACAAAAAAACACGTGATTTCAATAAAGGGAGGATAAGCAGCTACCAGATTCCTCCTATTCCACTGATCTCCGGGGAAAGCAAAGGCTCAGGCAAGGGGAAAGAAAAAATCCAGCCCTGTTGGATCATTTTTTTTACTTCCATCTGTGGTTAGATTGATCCAGTAGATCAATAATAATCTAATATCTATGGGTATAAAGGCCACATACAAATTAAGGAAAATGTTTTTCAGCAGGACAGGCCAACTATATATAAAATATATACACTGCTCAAAAAAAATACAGGTAACACTAAAATCCCACATCCTAGATATCACTGAATGAAAGGAATAAAGATTTGCAACTGGAATACTTCACAGTGGAAATAGTTGACAACAATAAAATCTAAAAATGATCAATGTAAATCTAAATTAATATCCTGTGGAGGTCTGGAGTGTAAAATCAACTTACAGGCTGATCCAACTTCAGTGGAAATGCCTCAAGATAAGGAACTGATGCTCAGTAGTGTGTGGCTTCCACGTGCCTGTATGACCTCCCTACAACGCCTGGGCATGCTCCTGATGAGGTTGCGGATGGTCTCCTGTGGGATCTCCTCCCAGACCTGGACTATCCGCCAACTCCTGGACAGTCTGTGGTGCAACGTGATGTTGGTGGATGGAGCGAGACATGATGTCCCAGATGTGCTCAATCGGATTCAGGTCTGGGTAACGGGCGGGCCAGTCCATAGCTTCAATGCCTTCATCTTGCAGGAACTGCTGACACACTCCAGCCACATGAGGTCTGGCATTGTCCTGCATTAGGAGGAACCCAGGGCCAACCGCACTAGCATATGGTCTCACAAGGGGTCTGAGGATCTCATCTCGGTACCTAATGGCAGTCAGGCTACCTCTGGTGAGCACATGGAGGGCTGTGCGGCCCTCCAAAGAAATGCCACCCCACACCATAACTGACCCACTGCCAAATCAGTCATGCTGGAGGATGTTGCAGACAGCAGAACGTTCTCCATGGCATCTCCAGACTGTCACGTGTATCACATGTGCTCAGTGTGAACCTGCTCTCATCCATGAAGAGCACAGGTCACTAATTTGGAATCTGCCAATCTTGGTGTTCTCTGGCACATGCCAATCACCCCGCACGGTGTTGGGCTGTGAGCACAACACCCAGTTGTGGACGTCGGGAACCTCATACCACCCTCATGGAGTCTGTTTCTGACAGTGAGCAGACTCATGGATGTTAGTGGCCTGCTGGAGGTCATTTTGCAGGGATCTGGCACTGCTCCTCCTGTTCCTCCTTGCACAAAGGAGTAGGTAGCGGTCCTGCTGCTGGGTTGTTGCCCTCCTACGGCCCCCTCCATGTCTCCTGGTGTACTGGCCTGTCTCCTGGTGTCTGCTCCATGCTCTGGACATTGTGCTGACAGATACAGCTACCTTTCTTGTCACAGCTATCATTGATGCGCCATCCTGGATGAGCTGCACTACCTGAGCAACTTCTGTGGGTTTTAGTCACCGCATCATGCTTCTGTATCTTTAGGGGTGAGAGCAATGACAAAATGCAAAAGTGACCAAAACAGCCAAAAAGGATGAGGACAGAGAAATGGTCTGTGGTCACCACCTGCAGAACCTCTCCTATATAGGGGGTGTCTTGATAATTGCCGATCATTTCTACCGTTTGTCTGTTCCATTTTCACAACAGCAGGAAAAATTGATTCACAATCGGTGTTGCTTCATAACTGGGCAGGTTGATTTCACAGAAATGTGAAATCAACCTGTCCATAAAGAATGGACAGTGTATAAAGTATAGGAGGCCTCCCAACTCTTCCTGACAGAAGGGAATGGAAGGGATAGGCTTGTTAACTTTGACCAGAATATCCCTGTCATGACACAGCTGTCGGGTGATCAGTGATCAGGGGCTCCTACCCTGACCCTAACACTAGGGGGCGACCTAGGTCGCCCTATTCCCTAGGATACCTCTGAAGGTGAGGATGCTGAGGCCTCCGCCCTTGCCCTAACTCCTGAGTTAGTCCTCCGCTTGTTCTCCTTCCCCACCCAGGGAAGAGGGGCACTACTGTGCAGTGAAGTACACCCACCCGACAAACAAGGCAACACGGACAGGGATAAACAGAAAACTCCAGCCACACAAAATATTCTATCACATATAACAGAGGGAAGCACCGGGGTGTGTAGGTAGGGGGAATAAAATAAAATAGAGAAGGATAAGGAATAACCACGCATACAAACCAGGCAACAGTCACAAATTATTCCTCCTAAACTCCTTCTCATAGAGCTGCTCATTCTCCTTAGCCATGCAGCAAATGCTGGCTCTGACAAGGACTTAGTATCAGAGCCCAGGTGATAAAGGAAAAGGGAGTGGCTAACTGAGCTCGGCTGTGTGCACAGGGAAATCCAACATGGCTGCTTAACCCCTGTTCTGCTGGAAGAAATAAATACATTTAAAATGACGGAGAAGTGCTTCTTCTCGGAGTTGGTGCAGGAGCCCTCCGGCGCTGAAGACTCCTGGCTCCAACCTGTCGCGGTAACCCCGTGACAATCCCTTTAAATTATCACATAGCCATTGAATAACTGATAACTTATAGATTTGGGGTTCGACTTCTGGGAACCCTACCATCAGCAGAATGGGGTACTTCTCTCCCCATGAGACTGGAGCTGCAGTGTGCTTATTCTATCCCCACTCCATTGCCGGGAGTACTGAGCACAATGCTCGGATTTTTCCAGCCTTCCCCATAGAGAATAAATAATACAGTGTGACCCCCACAGTCAGACCCCCACGATCTATACGTCATCACCTCTCATGTGATGACTTTTACCTTACAACCCCTTTAAGGAGGACCTTTACCTGTACTTTAATTTAATTCCTCCAATTTGTTCTGCTCTGCTGATTCTGGAGCAGATCCTGTATGCAGCACCCATGCGGGCTGCAGGTAATAGCTTGGTTAATGGGGTTTACAGTCGGGATGAATGGGGAGAGGAGAGACCACTGAGCAGAGGGGGTCCGGCAGGTGATGTATGGTAAATCAGTACAGCAGGCATGATCAGCGGCCGTGGCAATTATTTTCCAGAGGAACTAAAGGATTTGATGGAAAAATAGTTAATAAATTCCTATAGAGTTTACATCATGGTTGCCAATTATTATAATAAATGTTTTTTTTTAGATGCCCGAAAATGTTGAAACGGAAGAAGAACTCCTCGCTCTTCCGGGTGGCTCCTTACAAGAAGCTGACGTCACCCCGGTAAATGTTCAGTTGTGGCTTGTACTGATCCCTGAGGAAGTAATAACAGCACTCCGAATAATGTGCTCTATTAGAGATATAATATGACTTTTGCAGTGTTGCTTTACATCAAAGCTCGCTGACAATCCCTGCCGCCTGTTGGAGGCACACAGTCTAATTTTAGGCAAAAAAAACAACCTATTCTTTACATTTTAATGTGGACTTCACCAGAATAGGAGTTCCCCTGGGTCATCTTGTCATTCATCGTCCTCTTGTGCTTGTCAGGCTGATGATGGGGTAGATGGAGATCCCTTAGTGACTATATGTATCGGTGTCCCTGTGTATGTCCCCTTAATTGATAAGACCCCGCACTCCAGAATTACCCCAATATCTACTCTTCTCACTGGCTGAGCAGTAGGGATCATTGTATTATAATTATGGATTTTCTTCTCTAGGATGATCAGGTGGAGGAAGTCCCAGAGCCATTATTGGAGCTCGATGGCTTCGGGGATACAAACCCACCTCAGTATGGAGGAATTCCCTTCCCACCTCCGGCTCCGGCTCTACAGACAGACGCTGATGTTCTGGATGGGATCACTCTAAGGAGGGAGACAATGGTGAACAGATTGGCCGGCAGGTAAGATTTACATTTACCTCACTTCTTTCACTTTTTTTGGAACACGTCTGAATGTGTTGGGAAACATGGACAGGGAACTAATTAATTTATCCAGTTTCTCTGCCACTTTTATTTATTTATTTATTTTTTTAAGAAAACACTAGTTCTTACTTGGAGTTGTGTAAACCCCTCACCATTTAATTAATATGACTCGTGACACTGGCGCGCTTGATAATATAAAGCCTCCTCTAGTGTTGTGCTGCCTCCTTTTTGTCCTATAATTAAAAATTACCTGTCCCCTTGGGACAATCAGGGACATAAGTGGATTTTACCAAGCAGTGTCCTCTTATCTCATGGCTAGGGGGGCACAGCCTTGGACTTTGCGCCAAAACTTTTACAAGTTACAGGAATTTTTTTTCCATATCTTTTAGGGTGGAGCAGGAAGTTTTTGACAGAGTCATCAGTGAGATGCAATCAAAGAGACAGGACATCATGCCTCATGTCACCCCGTCCATCAGCGACAGCAGTGAATGCTTGTCTTCTGAAATCGGTAGGTTGGTTGTTGTGCGTTTCAGCTTTATATGGTGGAGAAAATATGCTCAATTTTTTGGTCCTTAAAGTTCATATAAACTGGATATTTTTCATCTGGTGTCATTGATTCTTGTGGCCTTTGGACTGCTCAGTTCTGGTGATCTTTCTAAATGTAAGTTAATGTCAGAAGTGACCCTACTGCCCCTTGAAAGGGCTTGACCTTGCTAGGACATCCGTGTTGTGGGATCTTGGCATGCAGTGCGGGATCCCATAACCCTTTTGGCCGTTTTCACGGTGAAAAAAATGAGATCTTGCAATTTGCACTAATCCAGCGTTGCTGCGTACCTTCCTAAAATGTTCGGTAACCGCTTAGTAAAGTACACAGCAGTGGTGGATTCATGTACAGAGAGATCTCTTTCACTGCGAGAAGGGCCGAGGAGCGTTCTGGGAGCCCACAGCCTGCAAGTTCGTGCCCCCAAGAGCATAGGGACTTCCATATTGATTAGTTGACCATCCAGTCTCCTCAATAATGATGGGCTCAGATGATCTCATCTAATCTATATGGTCAGCATTAGGCTCACTTTGACGTACATCTACACGGAGGGCCATCCCTGAGACTACATCTATTCTACTCTGAGACTCCTTGAATACCGTGATCAGTTTTAGACTTTATAAAGATTTGGCACAATTGCTTATCATTGGATCACAGTGCGGTGGTATCTGGATGCACAAAGACTAATCAGTTATCCCCTTTTCTTTGGCCGTAGATGCCCCTGGTGCTCCTATAGAACCCGGTCTGATCCGGCAATATGTTGAAGAGTTCATGGCAGAGAAAGTCGCCATGATACTGGCTGAAAGAAAGACTCAGCGTGCTCCAGCTTCTCCACCAGAGCAGACCGTTGTCCAGGTATATAAAATGTGACTTTAAAGGAAGCATTTTTATTTTTTAATAAATTTTGTGCCATTTGTTCACTCCTCACTGATACCCCACACATGTTTCATGATGGGGCGGTTGCGTGGGTTGTCAGGTTCATCCACTGTGAGGGCCGAGTCCCCAGCATATTTGGTGTGTTGATCAGGGGAGAGGTGTTTGTTATTCTCATGTCGGCAGTGATGTGATGTAATATTTTCCTTTCTGCAGCCTGTCGAGATGACTCCAGTTCCCACTCCTCAGTGCACCCCACCATCCTCTCCTGTTCCTCCTCCAAGAGAGACGATGGTGAAAACACCTGAACTCTCTCCACAGACGTCACTGGATGAACCTGAACTTCAGCAAGAATCAGGTTAGTTTTTGGTTAGATTCAGACCAGCGCTCATTTTATTGGACCAGTTTCATGCAGTATTGTGGCTCCTAAAATGGACCAGTCTGGTGCATGCTGTACTGTTCTATGTGCGAAATTGCTCATATAGTAGTCATTGTGCAGTCCGTCGCAGAACACGGACCCAAAGCACAGTAATGTGAATGTAGCCTTAGGAAACTAATCATTACATCTAATTTAAAGGACAGATGTATTGGTCTTCCTAGAAAGCGGTATACTTAAAGGAGTTGTCTCCTGAGCGCATTGCTCCCCGGCCTCTCGGCTTCATGCTTGCTGGGAGGGCACCGTGGGCTCCTGATGGTTGACGTTTGGACCAGCGGCCTAGTTGCACCACTGACCCAAACTGTGTACTAAACTTGCAATATCTGAGGAGCACAGGGCACTGAACCGGCTATTTCTAGCTACCCTGTCAGCTTCAGAGCAGCACTTACAAGATCTATAGTGAAGAGCTTGTAAGCACTCTGGATACAGTCCACCACTGATAGACTGCAGTGGTGCCAAGTAACCTAGGCAATGAGCAGTAAACTATAAAATTAAAAAGCCCTCCATGCTTGAAAACAGGGAGGATCTTAATAACCAGTAAATTGCTTGTTTTTATAATTTTACCCATTTTAAAACATGAGACAAACCTTTTAATATGTGACACTTATCATGGTGTCCGTAGCAGCATCTGATGATGTATCTGCCAACATAGACCACACATTTTGGCAGTAGATGCATCTAAAAGTATCATTAGAGTGACACTTTACAGAAGGGGAAGAATTTGGAACATTCAGAGAAGCGGACGTTACATTTACACATAAGACTGTAGTTAACCAGGATGTGGCCGATGCATTGGATCATTCTTATGTATAATACCCTCTTATGTATCTACCGCTGCAACCTGTTAAATTAAACCGGCGGGCTAGATATAGATATATTTATCTATAATTAATGTGTAACCTGTTTGTGCAAACTGAGATTTCGCTGATGATGTCGTACACATCTAGTTACAGCAGTTCATGGTCAAAATTTTCCAACATAACAGATTACATTCTCAACAGAACAGACAGAAGTTTGCCATCATCACCAGTGTCGGACTGGGGTGCCAAGAGCCCACCAGTAACCAACTCCAGAGCCCCACTTTTCAGCTACTTGCAAATGCAACATTATCCTCACAAATTTATATAACAATGAACTGGGTAGATTGTTAAATGACTAAGATGCTGCCTCTGTCTGTACATAGTGATTCAAGTATATAGTGCCAAGTACTGCTCATAAAAGAGGATGGTGGTCCGCTCTTGCGCAGGGGCCCACCGGAGGATTTTCCTGTTCTGTGGGCCAGACCAAGCCTGGACATCACCAAAATCCATTCACGTAAAATTTGAAAATGACGGTCAGCTAAAATGGTCCATATCTGTCGACTTTTATCTTATTTGTATGGCTGGAAAATGTGCACTTGTTCCTGTAAGAAAAACGTTGTGATATTTCAAGATCTTGTGTATGAAGAGTTTCTTGATCCAGGTATAAATTACATTGTATATAGAAAATATAATTTTTATGTTTTTTCTTTTAGGGAAAATTGTTCCTTTAACCCAGGTGGTCACACCTACAATGACACCAGTAGCTTCTCCTACCAGAGCAAATACTCCCATATCTCTTCTATCAGAAGACCATGAAGAACTGTCTTCCGTAAAGAGTCCTCGTCCCGATGCTTGGAACAATACTGAGCTGCCATTAGAAGAAGAAAACCCACACTCCCTAAAAGAGGCCGTGCTATACAAAGATGCTGTGTAAGTAGTATATTAAAGGGGCTGTCCCCTTTCAGAAAATCTTGGGCAATAGGTCCACCGTTAAGTCTCCGCCGCTGCTCCCGATGTCTGCCGTTGGCTCCGACACTATTGTCACGTGGTACCCAGTCAGTGAGCTCAGCGTCTCAGAATGGAGCGCGTCCTCTACATGGGCAGAGCTGCCATGCTATCGAATGCTTACCCGCCATCAATTAGGTATGGCTATGACTTGTAGTATCTTTCCACCCCTTATCAAAGCACAGTATTTCCATGCACAACGTTGGCCCTGCACGGGATTTAGTTTTAGTTTTCGATTTGCATTTGCGCTTTAGGACCTCTAACTTTGTTTCTGATCACAGCCGTATGTTTGTTGTCATTGTCATGTTGTATTGGCCAGGGAAATGGTAGTTGTCAGTTTAATACATTTTCAAGAGGAATAACCATGCAGGATTTGAAAATGTATATATTTATATAAGTATATGCTAAAACAGACATGGCAGTAGCGCTGAAAAGTCCTGTTTAGCTACTTCTGGACTGCAAATACACTTTAAATCTCTGGGCAGTTTACATTGTAATCTTCAGTGACGTTCTAAAATGTCACTGCATAGTAGAGTAGCTGCAAGTGCAAGGAGCCGGCTGTCAGACACAGCCAGACTCCCCAAGGAGAAGGCAGAGACTGTTTAGTACCATCTCTGCGTTCCTGGTTGTTGTATGCAAAATACTGAACAAGTGCTTGTTTATATAGTATAGATGGCACTGACAGCACTTCCTCCTCCAGATACAGTTGTCATCTGATCACCTGGTGCTGTGAGGGAGCAGGAGCTGCTTGGTCCTAAGAGAATTTTCCCTGCAACTGGGGCTAATATATCAGCCGTAGTTACAGGGAAAATTAGATTAAAAAAAATGTATTTTAGTGGTCCTTTAAAAAAAAAAAATAAAAAAATTGTTTTCTCCTGCAGCGGCTCGGCTGTCACGTGTGTCCACTATTAAAGAACACGAATATTCGCTACTCCCCACGCCCATGGGAGTGGGGAGTAGTGAATATTCATGCTTACTCTTTAATAGCGGACACACGTGACCGCCGAGCCGCTGCAGGAGCCACGGCTGCTGCTGACACTGTGCACTCTATTAAGGAGAATGAATATTCAGTGCTCCCCAAGCCCATGGGCGTGGGGAGCAGTGAATAGTCATTTTCTTTAGCAGCGGGGACAGTGTAGGCTGAAGCAGGCGGCTCCTGCCTCTTGTGACCCGCTCCGCTGCCGCTCCCCCCCCCCCCCAATAGCAACGTATAATATAGTACATTCAGAAAAAAGTGCTTCTTATAGTCTGAAAAATACGGTATTTGAATATCCAAACATGTCTGTGCCCTGGGCTTTAAGAGCCTGACCCGTATTAGTACGTCATCGCGATCGCGCGCGCACACAGGCT
Organism: Phyllobates terribilis; assembly: GCF_046119375.1. NCBI lineage: Eukaryota > Metazoa > Chordata > Amphibia > Anura > Dendrobatidae > Phyllobates > Phyllobates terribilis. Next base: position 72,333,667 of record NW_027362767.1, on the reverse strand, counting down.
GTGCGGGCGCGATCGCTGCCGGGTGTCAGCTGATTGTCACAGCTGACACCCGGTACTATGTGCAGGGAGCGGTCCCGCACCGCTCCCGGCACATTAACCCCTGCAATGCTGCGATCGAAGTCGATCGCAGCATTGCGGTGGCTAAGGGGAGGTGATCGGTATACTCACCTCCTCTTCCGGCCTCCAGCGCTGTCTGCCGCGGCTTCCCGGATGTTACCATGACGACCCGATGTCGTCATGACAACATCCGGGTCACCAGACAGCAGGAAGATTTTTTGGTTATGCGCAGTGCATCTCCAAACTATCTTCTCACTGTGCAGTGCTGACCGCCTGCATAGCATAGGGATGGAGCACCATCCCTGTGCCATGCAGGCTATCAGAATAAAAAATAAGTGAAAGTCCCATAGTGGGACAAAGTATAAAAGTAAAAAAACTGTCAGAAAGTTAAAAAAAAGATTAAAAAAAAAATTGTAAAAATAAAAAAAAATAATCTACCAAAAATAAAAATATAATGTACCCATCAATAAATATTATTATGAAAAAAAAAACAAACAATAAAAGTACACATATTTGGTATCGCCACGTCCGGAACGATGTACCCTATAAAATTGTCCCACTAGTTAACCCTTTCAGTGAACACGGTAAAAAAATAAAATAAAAAGCGAAGCAAAAAACAATGCTTTATCATCATACCGCCAAACAAAAAATGGAATAACACGTGATAAAAATGGTACCGCTGAAAACGTCAGCTCGTTCCGCAAAAAACAAGCCACCATAAAGCTCCATCAGCCGAAAAATAAAAAAGTTATAGCTCTCAGAATAAAGCGATGCAAAAAAAATAATTTTTTATATAAAATATCTTTTATTGTGTAAAAGCGCCAAAACATTAAAATGATATAAATGTGGTACCGCTTCAAACGTACTGACTCAAAGAATAAAGCTGCCTTATCAATTTTACCACACGCGGAGCAGAATAAAAAAATAAAAAAAAAAACAATTCCTGAATTGTTGGTTTTTGTTCTGCCTCCCAAAAAACGGAATAGAAAGCGATCAAAAAATGTCTTGTGCCTGAAAATTGCACCAATAAAAACGTCAACTCATCCCGCAAAAAACAAGCCGTCACATGACTCTGTTGGCCAAAATATGGAAAAATTATAGCTCTCAAAATATGGTAATGCAAAAACTAGATTTTGCAAAATATGCGTCTTTGAGTGTGTGACAGCTGTCAGTCATAAAAACCCGATATGATTCTGGTATCTCTGTAGTCGCACCGACCCGAAGAATAAAGTCGTCTAATCACTTATACCACACTAGGAACGGCGTAAATACTAAATGCTGGGGCTGGGGCTGGGGTTGTTTTTTTTTTTTTTTTCAAAACTAAAAAAAAAAAAAAAAAAAAAAAAAAAAAAATGACGATATGGCAACTAGTGTTGAGCGCAAGTGCTCGCTACTTGAGTTTGCATCGGGTGCTTGGGTATGCACTGAGTATCGCGGGTGCTCGAGTGACGTGCTGGAGTCCCTGCCCCATATGCTTCGCGGCCAAAAAAACCTTGCGGGGATTGCCTGCCATGCACGAGCGATCCCCGCATGTTTTTTTTTTGGGTGTCTAATAACCGTGAAACATGCGGGCGGGGACTCTAGCATGTCACTCGAGCACCCTTGATACATGGTGCATACCCGAGTACCCGATGCAAACTCAAGTAGCGAGCACTTGCGCTCAAGACTAATGACAACTTATTCAATATGATGACCTAATGTTATCAAATTCTGTGTCGTACCTCTGGGTTCAAAATGTTCACTATACCCCTTGATAAAATCCTTGAGGGGTGTAGTTTCCAAAATGGGGTCACTTGTGGGGGAGCTCCACTATTTAGGAACATCAGGGGCTCTACAAACGCGACATGGCGTCCGCTCTCGATTCCAGACGATTTTGCGTTCAAAAAGTCATACAGTGCTCCTTCCCTTCTGAACTCTGCTGTGCGCCCAAACACTGTATTTTCCCCACATATGGGGTATTGGCGTACTCAGGAGAAATTGCACAAAAGTTTTTGGGGTCCATTTTCTCCTCTTACCCTTGTAAAAATAAAAAAATTGGGGCTAAAACGTCATTTTTGTGGAAAGTTTGATTTTTTTATTTTCACGGCTCCATTTTATAAACTTCTGTAAAGGACTTGGGGGTTCAGGGTGCTCACCACACATCTAGAGAAGTTCCCTGAGGGGTCTAGTTTCCAAAATGGTGTCACTTGTGGGGTTTTTTCACTGTTTAGGCACATCAGGGGTTCCCCAAATGCAACATGGCGTCGGCTAATTATTCAAGCAAATTTTACATTCAAAAAGTCAAATGGCGCTCCTTCCCTTCTGAACCCTGCCGTGCGCCCAAACAGTGGTTTTCCCCCACATATGGGGTATCAGCGTGCTCAGGAGAAATTGCACAACAAACTGCATGGTGCAATTTCTCCTGTTACCCTTATGAAAATGCAAAAGTAGGGGCTGAAAAACATTTTTGTGGGGAAAATGTGAAAATTTTATTTTTATGGCTCAATGTTATAAACTTCTGTGAAGCACCTGGGGGGTTCAAGGTGCTCACCACATATCTAGATAAGTTCCCTGAGGGGTCTAGTTTCCAAAATGGTGTCACTACTGTTTAGGCACATCAGGGGCTCTCCAAACGCAACATGGTGTCCGCTAACAAATTGAATGGAAAATCTTCTCAAATTGTTAGCGGACACCATGTTGCGTTTGGAGAGCCCCTGTGTGCCTAAACATTGGAGCTCCCCCACAAGTGACCCCATTTTGGAAACTAGACCCCCCAAGGCACCTATCTAGATGTATAGTGAGCACTTGGAACCCTCAGGTGCTTCACAAATTGATTCGTAAAAATGAAAAAGTGGAAAAAAAAATACTTTTTCATTTTTACAAATCAATTTGTGAAGCACCTAGGGGTTTCAAGTTCTCACTATGCATCTAGATAGGTGCCTTGGGGGGTCTAGTTTCCAAAATGGGGTCACTTGTGGGGGGTTTCCACTGTTTAGACAAATCAGGGGCTCTCCAAACGCAACATGGCGTCCGCTAATTATTCAAGCAAATTTTGCAATCAAAAAGTCAAATGGCGCTCCTTCCCTTCCGAGCCCTGCCTTGCGCCCAAACAGTGGTTTTTCCCCACATATGGGGTATCTGCGTGCCCAGGGGAAATTGCACAACAAATTTTGGGGTCCATTTTTTCTTGTTACCCCTGCGAAAATAAAAAAAATTGGGTCTAAAGTAACATTTTTGTGAAAAGAGTGAAATGTTAATTTTTTTTCTTCCACATTCCAAAAAATCCTGTGAAGCACCTGAAGGGTTAATAAAGTTCTTGAATGTGGTTTTGAGCACCTTGAGGGGTGCAGTTTTTAGAATGGTGTCACTTTTGGGTATTTTCTGTCATAAAGACCCCTCAAAGTGACTTTAAATGTGATGTGGTCCCTAAAAAAAATGGTTTTGTAAATTTTGTGGGAAAAATGAGAAATCGCTGGTCAACTTTTAACCCTTATAGATCCCTAATAAAAAAAATGTTGATTCCACAATTGTGCTGATGTAAAGTAGACATGTGGGAAATGTTATTTATTAACTCTTTTGTGTGACATATCTCTCTGATTTAAGGGGATAAAAATTCAAATTTTGAAAATTGCAAAATTGTCAAAATTTTTGCCAAATTTCCATTTTTTTCACAAATAAACACAAGTAATATCGAAGAAATTTTACCCCAGTCATGAAGTACAATATGTCACGATAAAACATTCTCAGAATCAGGGGGATCCGTTGAAGCGTTCCAGAGTAATTACTTCGTAAAGTGACAGTGGTCAGAATTGTAAAAATTGGCCTGGTCATTAACGTGCAAACCACCTTGGGTTGTAAAGGGGTTAAACTGCATGTAAGAAAAACCTGAAAATGTGGCTGGTCAGGAACAGGGGTAAAGGCCCGATCCTGAACTGGTTAAAGACAACCTATCACCGGGTAAAAAGTGGCCAGTTTCTACCCTTATTTTGTTCCTTCTTCTCCCCTCAGTATTTTTTTGTGTTTTTTCTTGCCTCTTTGAATCCGCCATGCGGGCATTTTAATTTAGCACTACTTTTTCTGGTCTTTACTAAGGGGTGTGTTGCACAGGATCTTATGGGGCGTGTCTTCAGGCTGTTCAGCATAATTACCCTATGAACCACGCCCCCTTGGTAAAGCCCATAAAAAGCAACACTAAATAAAAACGCCCATATCTCTGCAACCGTACAGAGGATTTACAAAAAGAAAAACCGCATAATTAGGAGAGCAATGTGAATACAATAAAAAAATAGAAACTGGGTAGTTTTGACCTGCTGACAAGTCTTCAGTAAAGGGATAATCTAGCGCCTCGCACTAGCGGATCAGGAATTGAGGCTTTGGTTACATGACGTCCATCAGCTGCTAAGATATTGGCACATCTTGGGGAATAATTAGGAAAGGTGCACACTTTGCAGGATACATCAGCAGCTCCTCTTCTGTCAAAATGTGAAAGTGAAAAGTATTAGATGGCCCTGGTTAAAGTTCACCTGTCACGTTGTACGTGCTGTCTGATTGGGAATACCGCGATATAGAGAAGGAGAAGCTGAGCAGAATGATGGGAACTCACCACAAATATGCAAGCTAACAAATACACACACTCCTTTTTATTCATGTTTTCTTTACATTTTGCTCCTTAGTGTAATGACGGTGGCTGAGGAAGAAGAACCAAAGAGCCTAATTACTTCTCCTGAAACACAGAAGCCAATTGTTCCTTCTCCTAAACGAGATGTGACTCCTCCTCATTCTTCATCCAGCTCCTCAACATCCACCGAGGAGAGCAGCACGGTCACCGAGTCCGACACCCCGGACAGACCGCTCTCAGAAGGAGAGGTCCTGTACAGCGATGGACAGATCATCATCCCGGGAGGTGAAGGCTGCAAGAAACAAAATGATTGACATGCAGGGTGGTTATAAAACGCATTTTACACGCGATTACACCCATCATCTCTTACATCTGAAGCAGGTGCACAGATTCTTGCAAACCGCATTCAGATAAAAGGGACAGTCATAGACATTTCTACAACAAATCTGTCACATGTAAATCTAATCCAAGGGTTTTTTGATCAATGGCTTTTTCCTCTCCAGCTGATGGTGACCCAACTGGTCTCTCTAGGACAGGCCTAAATGTAGGTACTGGTCTTGTAGATCAGGCCTGGGCAAAATGCGGCCCAGGGGCCACATCGGGCCCTCTGGCTGTTCCAGTCCGGACCAAGACAGCCGAAGGGCTGAAACAGTGCCCCTCCCTGCGTGTATGGAATATTTGTTTGTATATAGGGGACTGTGTGGGGATCATACTGTATATAGGGGAGTCATACTGTATATAGGGGGCTATGTGGGGCTCATACTGTATGTAGGGGGCTATGTAGGGCTCATACTGTAGATAGGGGGCTATGTGGGGCTCATACTGTATGTAGGGGGCTATGTGGGTGCTCATGCTGTATATAGGGGGGCTACATGGGCTCATGCTGTGGGGGACATTCTGTACATGGGAGGATTTATGGGGCTAATGGTGTATATAGGAAGCTATATGGGGGCTCTTACGGTTTATAGGGGGCTATGTTGGGGCTCATGTTATATTTGTCATATAGGGGTGCTGTATTAGGCTCTTGCGGTATATAAGGGGATGTCAGCATACTTTCATTCTGATCAATCTTAAGTCATACAATTAATATAAAATAATTATAATTAATATGTTAATATTAATGTTGAGCAGAAATAATTTGAGTCTATTGGTTCGGCCTCCACAGCAGTCATGGTCTCTCATGTGGCCCCTTGGGAAAATCAATTTCCCACCCCTGTTGTAGATGATAGCAATGTAGAATGAACTCTTCAGTATTGCTGCACTCCTAGCCACCTATATCTAGATTTACCCCAGTGAGACCAGTCAGTTTCCTTTCTACAATGTGGGGAGGAAGGTCTGCTTGTTGACTACATTTTGCAATATTCATGCAGTTTGTTTCTAAGTTTCATAGTTTTAAACTAAACCTGTGAGGTCCGATAACGCTAATAACCGGCAGATATAGGGTTAGTCTGCAGTCTAACCGGTGCACAGCTGTAGCACTGAAAGTGCAACATCCAGGAGAGAATGAACTGTATTTCTCTCGGGAGCCGCCGGCTTTCAGTCATGCCAGAGCATTTACAGTCACTGCTCACAGCACTGAGAGCAGTGGGTATAAGCACACCCTGGCACTGACTGACAGCTCGCTCAGCAATGCATCAGTGCAGAGCCGGCTGTTAGTTCCGGGTTGTGCTTACATCCAGCGTTCAGTGCTGTGACCGCTGACTGTAATTGCTGTGGCACGCCTGCGTGACTGAAAGCTGGCGGCTCTGGGAGAAATAAAGTTCATTTTCTCCCAGCTGCTGCACTTTCAGTACTACGGTCAGGCACCTTCTTATTGCTATTAACCCCATATCTGCAGGTTAATAGCATTATCGTGGCCATACACGCTTTCTTTTGGCAGACTAATATCTCTCCACTCACCCATACATATCCTCGGCCAGGCGTTCATGTGTTTAACAGGGAGTGAAAAAGCCGCTGCCAGAGGTATCTTTGCCTGAAAACAAAAGGATTGGGGTGATGAAATTTCAACTGTCCGAACATCATCTGTCAGGGTAGCGTCTGGAGCCCCCCATACACATCAGATGGTTGTGTATGGGGTGGTTGGGAGGGATCCTGTTGGCAGACGGCTGTCTTGATTCTTCCAGAGAGCAAGAGCCGTCCTGCTACGTAGTTATTTGTCCTGAGTCACACATTTCATTAATCATTCATTATTGTGCAATTATACTCGGTTGCCATAATGTTTTCCAGAACTGTCTGATTTTAATTAAACGATCTTTATTTAAACTTTTAGCTTGAAACCTTATGCTACATATTTTATGTTTTTCGTTCCAGACTTGGCAGCAGGTGGATTGGTCTTTCCAAACTTGATGGAAAGTTTTTCCAGCACCCTTAAGGACGCCAATGACATGGTAACAAGTCATGTGATTACAGCTATACATCATTCAGTGATAGCTAAACATTTGATACAAAAAAAATAATGACATTCAGAAATATCTCCTATTCTGAGCTTATAAATATAAATGTTCCCTTACTGCGGCCGGCGGTATGTACTGGGGGAAGCTACATGTGTGAAAATGTTCTTCCCACTATTCTGCTGCAGAGAGACATTCATAGAAATGTGCTTTATTACATGTTACAGCTTTTCTTAAAAAAAGAAAAAAAATTGGTGTTGATTTAGTGAAGCAGTGGCTTGTAACAAACAGCCATGTTCCAAATTGCCTGAAATCCTATTGTTTGCCATGGGCATCGCTCCAGTTTTTACTTCCACTAGTTTGGGAAAATCTTTCCCAAAGTTTTTACTATTTGTACAAAACATAAAGGTGAAAGATGCTCCTTCAAGGGAATGTGCTGTCAGAAAATGACTTATTATTTAAATCCAGTTTTGTGTTGCATGGAGTTTTAATACATTTTTGGCAATAGTTTTTTTTTTCCCATATAAGATCACAATATGAAATTAATTTAAAAACAAAATTGGTAATCCTGCAGTTTTTACACTGACCACTGGGTTCTTTTTTTAGACTTTCAGGAAGAGTTTTCAGCAGACTCCTTATCCTCAGAGGCAGGATTACAGTGTCAGGTAACACATATGCACATGTGATAACACAGGATCCATTAATCACAGTAGTCTATGCCACAGCTTGCCTGCTCCCCCTCCGTTCACAATGACTTTTTCACACACTCATTAGATGCTTCAATACAAAAGATAGGGTCAGAGTCTGTTCATTGCAGCTAATGTACGTGTGAATTTTCTGAAACGACAGCAGGTTAAGGCTAAAAAAAAAAAATAGCCCCAGTGACCAGTGTGAAAATTGCAAGATTTCTAATTTTTCTTTTTTAATAAAAATTGTGATATGGGGAAAAAAACATTGCAAAAAAAAAAATTCTTAAGACAAAAAAATTTATTTAAAATTTTTAAACTTTTATAGTTATTTTTTAATTAAACAGATGGGTATTAAATGGGTTAACCAAGACTAAGATGTCAATGACCTATTCTTAGGATAGGTCACTGATATCCGATCAGGGGGCGTCTGACACTGCTTCCCCACCCATGGCTCATTACAGAGTCCTGTGTTGGCTGGGGGTGCAGATTATACAGAGCCAGGACATTTGGAACGTTTTGTCTACTTCTATCATGCACAAAAATTCGGCAACATATCCGCCACATCTGAACCTAAGACACTTCTGAGTTTTGCCCTTTTGCAAATCTGATAGCCATATATAGTTTATACAGTTATCAGGAGTCATCTTGACTAGTTTGTCAATTAGGATTCAACTCCACCAACCTCTAGGTATTGCCGTAAACTGCCAAGAATTGTCACACAAGCCCATTGTGGCCAAATACCAGCATTCTTATGTGATTTTCATTGACCATCACTTCTGACGGTAACAGCGAGACTCTTCCTTCAGGAATTGGATCCTCCCAGTGAAGGACAAGTAATGGACAGAGGAGCAAGTCATGACCCCGTCCGGTCGCTCTTGGCCAAATTGAATCCGGATCCTGTAGCACGGCAAGAAGTATTTTACCATCCCGAGGTAACGTGCCCTCTTCACTGCGGCATTAATGGGGTTATGTAAGTCTATCGGTGCAGAGATTTGGGAACTCATGTGTAGCTTTCTTCGGTCACGTTTTTGCCTGTTTACGTCTATTTTCTTAGTATTTATGATGGCGGCTTGGTATAACTGCACATGTATGGCCTCATTACATCATTCTGGACATTTACAGATCCTCTTGACGCGTTCATTTACTTGGCTATTTATTGTCTTTGCTCTAGAGCTCTGGGGATGAGAACAGCATGGGGGAAATCAGCGAGGGTCAGAGGCCAGGTCTGACACCAGCAGCCGAGCAAATCCTAGTGGGACGTTCTGCTTTTATGGACCGAGGCGGCTCTACAGGTCAAACTGCAGGACATCTAAGGAGGCATCCATCACCCCATGGACCACAAATGAATATACCAGGTTATATACATTTACTTTTTTTTTTTTTTTTGCAGCTACTTCAATACAGCCATCATATTTTGTAAGGAAACTGACTCAATTTGCACCAGTTACTGTCCCAAATCTAATCTGTTTATTGCTAGGCTACAGAGCTTTCTGTGGCTTTAATATTCCTGCCCCTATGAGGGCTTATTTTTTGCAGGACAAGTTGTACTCTTGAATGACACCATTCATTTTACCACTTAAAGTGTACTGGAAAAACGGGCCAAAAAAACCCCCTTAATTGTGGCGTTCCTGATTGGCGGCGGCCAATATTTAAAGTCCTAGCCTCTCGCAAGTAGTAAAGCTTGAAATCAAGATCTGGGGTAACTTTAGAGTTTCTTAGCACAATACGCTCACATTTATGGCATATTAGAATTTTTACTGTAAAGGGGCCAATCCCTTTAAGGATATAACGAAGAAACGGCTAAATTACATTGGGCAATAACAGAAGAGGCCGAGTCGGGGGCTTACATGTTACATTTGCTGGTAATTATTATTTTTTTTATTTTATTTTAAACATGTATTCGTACACTAAAAGAAAGCGTTTCCTCCCCAGGAGAGAGCCAGGGAGACGCCGATAATATTAGTTCTGGGCCAATGAGTCTCGGTGATCTGGGATCTCAGCTTTTGCCTGCTTATTATCCACATGCCGAAGATTTCCACCAAATTCCAGCTGCGGCCAGAAACACCTCACAGGTGAAGACATGAATGCTTTGTTCTGTACTGCCATTTTTTTTTCTTTCCCCACATGTGTTTTATATTTTGGTCTATTTCTACTCCTGGAACAAACAAGGGCCCCTCAGTACCTCACGTTTTATAGCCGCCTCCGCCAGAAGAGAAACCCCAATTATTTGACTTCAGTCGGGAATATGAAAAGGAATGTCTGTTCCTGGAACGACAAGTGGAGTATTTGTGGGGAAAGATCTCAATTCCGTCTTATATTTAATGTTTGGTTACATGAAACGGCCAATAATCGTATACCTATAGATTAGGCTACTACATGAAAGGCAGGCGTGCAGCATATCAGGAGCTGGATCGCTGCGGCTCGTGGAGCCGGGGTCCCAATTACAGCCGAGGGTCCTGCTGAGCGTTTTCAGCTTATCGCGGGGAGGTTTCCATATGTCTTGTTCTTAATGACATTTCAAAGATGGCTACGAGTAGAGGTACTCTCTAAGGTCCAACTCCAACTTTGCTTTGAACTTGACTTTGCTTTATGGTCCAAAATTTAACATGGATTAGTGTCCAGCCCTCTGGTTCCCGTCATGTAGAGAAAAACTTAAAGGGGTTTTCCAGCATTAAAATATTGATAACTTCTCCTTAGGACAGGTCATTAGTATCAGATCAGTGGAGTTTGACTCCCAGTACCTCGGGCACTTGAAGCGTTCTAACAATAGCGCATCAGTCCTTGCCCGGCTTGTTAGTAAGCTATACACTCCTTGTATCTAATCCCAGCCTGTGATACTGTCTGTGTATCTAATCCCATCCTGTGTGATGCACTCCACTGAACCCTGTATTTAATCCCATCATATGTGCTACACCTCACTGAGCCCTGTATCTAATCCCAACATGTCATACAGTCCGTGTATCTAATCCCAGTTTATGATACAGCGAGCAGCACCAACTATCAGAATCGGTGCTGCCGGCCGTTCTCAGCACTTGTCAGTATCACTGGCAGTCACCAACAAAATGGCTCCGCACTGTGATCCTAAACGTCATCTTTCCTTATCCTTTCGCAAATGCCCAGAAGGGGTGGAGAGTTGTGACATCACACACACACAAACAGATCCCACCCCCATTTACTGCGATCATAAAGCGAGCTAGCTGTACACTAGGTTTTCATGGCAAATTTCAGCAGTTGCTCCCCCTAGTGTTTTTAAAGTGGAAAATATCAAACATCTTTTTAATTATTTTTCATATTTTATACCATTAAAAAAAAGGTAATATTTTTTAAAAAAATTAAAGCATGAATACTTATTTTTTTTGATGGCACATTCCCTTTAACGTCTGTGGCTATTGAGAAGATAAATGAGAAAGTATGCAGAGTTATTGATGGTGGCCTGGATGGAATCAAGTAAATTGCCAAATTTGGAGCCTTGTATAAAAGTGCTGTGCCTTCCTCGGTGCTTTCACAGTTTTGGCCATTTGTTGAATGAACCAAAAATCTTAATGTTAGAGATTTTAATTTAAATTGTTTGTCCCATGTTTTGTCTTCAGGAGCAAACCGCTCCCCTGCCTCCCATATTCCTCCGGGGATGTTCGGGTCAGTGGCATGGGCGCTCATAAAGTAGCTTTGCCTCTGCGGCATCAGAGGAACGCAGGGCACAGAAGCCGGCTGTGTCCAGCAATCCAGCACTGACAAGCTCCATAGCAAAGAGCTTGCCAGCTCTGCACACCTTGCCCAAGAGACTGGTCTCTGCTGATAGACTACGCTTAGTGGTAAACTGCAAAGTTGCTTGTTTTTACTAGTACTTTGCGATTTCACCAGAAGATGAGACAACCCCTAAAAAGATAAAATGCATAAAAGTGAACTAAGTAGGTAAATATATTGCTTAATTTATCTTGTGACCCTGATGATTCACAGCATGTGCTATAGTCCAGACAAAACCCAAGACCGAAACAAAATGAACCGGAGTATAAGTTGGTATGCATGCAAAATAGGAGCATGTTCACACTGGTCATTAAACAGACAAAACCCAAGACAGGAACAAAATGAACATATCCCCTGCTGTAAGTAAAAGCAATAGTGCGTATAAATAACATGGGGTACTTAGTAAACACAGTTTTTGATCAAAAAAAGAGTAAAAGCCCTCCCACCAGCGCCATTGGTGTACCCTGATGATTCACAGCCTGTATTATACTCCAGAGCTGCATTCGCTATCCTGCTGGGTTTAAGCACATGTCTTTTTCATGTATATTCTGCCTGGAATCCGCTTGAAAAACCAGCGCAAAAAAAATGAACATAGTGGACAGCAATGTAAAAACCACATTACTGTGCACATGTTCCATCTAATGTCACTTCATTTAACAGCTTCATGGTTTGGAAACACTTAAGCAGTTAAAAGAAGTGACATTACTCGTCTTAATGGTCAAAAGCATTAGGAAAAGTTGCTAAAACGACACCAAAAATGCCAGCAACGCTGCTTAAGGAAAAAGACCGCCGGCTCTATCCTGCAGTGGCTTCACCAGAAAAACCTCAGCCGGTCCGCCATCTGAATGAGGACGTCATGTGCACGTACCTTTACTAGTAACAGTATATTCCCAAGGATACAAATCACCAGAGCAGAATTGTGAATGCAGCTTTCCGTGGATCGATACCAGGTAAGTTTTGTCATTTCTAAATTTACTCCATTTTCCATGCACCTTATTTCTACTACAACCGTACAGTTGGATTTAGGGCTAAACTCTGTAGCAAACCTTCATGCATCACTATACGGTCAGCTCTTAGCCATCCGTCGGTGTTTGCGTGCCATGTTAGTCGCACACACTGGCTGGCAGCCGCACTAATTAGCAGCCCCGTGCGACCTTCTAGGTTATATTTAGATAGTCACAGACACCAAAGGTGTAAATTTCCCGACAGTACAATGTCACAGTGGGCCATCATGTACTGACCAGAACTGGACACTCCCTGAAAATCACCGAATATACTCATTTATGTAAGGGCAGCGTATTACAGCTCCAAACTCCTAATGGACTAAATGGTACAAAATGAATATTGTTCCCTTTCGGTTAATGGGTTCCAAATTGAAAGCTGTAATTACATGGTGGTCGTCCTCTCAATCACCGTCCTGAGGGGCAGGGGTAGAGCTCCTCTCACTAATACCCCTATTTAGTCCGCTGTATATTAAATGGGGATCCCACTAATGGGACCTGAAACAGAAAAATCCTTTGTTTTATGGTTTACCTTCAGAGCAATGAATGCAGCTGTTTAGGGTCCGTCCCCACGTCGTTCAGGCATCGTGGATGCGATTCCCTGTCGGCTCATGCCTGCTGTATGCTACGAGATGCTGCAGAACTCTGTGTTTTTTGGTGCTTTTTCCCCCATAAACTTCCATAGGGAACCTGAAAAGTGCATGTAAAATTGCAATTGTTAAAGAAAAAGAAAAAAGGGAAAATGCATTAAATAAATAAAATTGCACTAAACAGTGTTGTATATTTTGTTGCAAACACCTGCGGGGAAAAAAACCAGAGCGTTTTCACTACATGGAAATGTACTTTTTAAAGGGTTGTTCCAGCTTTGTTCACTTACGCATGAGGGAGGAGATGCCACAACTACTGATACCTGCCTGGTCGTGCATTGTAATAAGGCAGGTAGACGAGACATCAATGGCGTCACTCGCCTCCAGAGGAAGTGAGTAGAGCCAGAATACTCCTTTAAGGTGGGCAACTGTATAGGAAAGCTCAGGAACAAGAAAAAAACTTTACTGATGTATACCGGTCCTGAAGGACATACTGGTGGGATGACTGGTGTATGGGGGCCCGTGTTCGGTGTATGCAGCTGTAGTATTTCCCATAATTTACAAGGAATTACTCTAACCACGGCAGCCATTTTTGCATGACTGTAATGTGCGATTACCTCTGTGTTGTGCCCAAGCATTTTTTAAAATTACAGTTGCATTTCCTGCTTGCACACCATGATGGCGCATCGCTGCTGGCCTTGCACACCATGATGGCGCATCGCTGCTGGCCTTGCACACCATGATGGCGCATCGCTGCTGGCCTTGCACACCATGATGGCGCATCGCTGCTGGCCTTGCACACCATGATGGCGCATCGCTGCTGGCCTTGCACACCATGATGGCGCATCGCTGCTGGCCTTGCACTATGAGATTTGCACCCCTCCGTAGATCTGGATGAAATTGGTCAGGATGTGATTCCCAGACTAAGATTAGTCACAGAGCTAAGTGCTCGGCACCCGGACCCCAGATGGTTTATCTAGAAGAAGTGTGAACCCGGGTTGGAGTGACAGCAGGGCTATGGCTGCCTCCATCATCCATTTACGCCTGTTTTTAACCGATTTGCTGCCGGATCCTTGATCCATGATCATTTCTGGAAAGGAAGGTGTACCCAGCTGTCAGTTTGCAGGAGTGCAGCATGGGGTGTTTTTCTTTCTTTCTTAGTATCCCATTCACAGTTGCTTTTTAACACTTTCTATAATTATCACAGAGTCCTGGAGAACCTCAAAGAGAGCACCAGCCAGCGCCCACCCGCCTCATACAAGTTGGCGTGAAGTCAAGCGATGATCCACAGCAAGGTAAATGTTTGTCTGAGTTTTAACAGCCAGCGGTTTGGCAGAGGATGTTTTTCTATGCACATGCTAAGTATTCTGAGGCCGGTGTGAAAGCGAATTCTGCTGGGCGGTGTCAGACTCCCCTATGGAAGGAACGTGGATGTCAATGTGGCAGAGCGCCACAAGATGGCAGCACTGTTGTTCCTGCACACTGAGGCCATACAATATGGTCGGTGGATACTGTGCGGGGTTTTTAAGAGTCTTGGTTCAAACTTTAATTTTCTTTCCTAAAAGTTAGGAGCGCCCTTAACTTTTTTTTTTAACATCATTCGCGTTTTTACATGTAAAATGTCTATGGTGGTGAATGAGGCCCCATACACATTAGACTTTTCAGTTGATCCCTCAGATTTCAGTGGGTTCGTTCAATGTATATGACAGCCTTAAGAGTGAGTTGTAATAAATTCACACCGTTGTGGCAACACACAGAGGGATTCCTAGACTGCAGAATCACTCAGATTTGCTATCAACAATTTTGCAATGGTCAAAACAATTTGTCTACAAGACCATGGAAATAGCGTGCAGCCCTGCCAAGGGACTAATGAAATAGCGTGCAGCCCTGCCGAGGGACCGAGAAAATAGCGTGCAGCCCTGCCGAGGGACCGAGAAAATAGCGTGCAGCCCTGCCGAGGGGCCGAGGAAATGGCGTGCAGCCCTGCCGAGGGGCCGAGGAAATAGCGTGCAGCCCTGCCGAGGGGCCGAGGAAATAGCGTGCAGCCCTGCCGAGGGGCCGAGGAAATAGCGTGCAGCCCTGCCGAGAGGCCGAGGAAATAGCGTGCAGCCCTGCCGAGAGGCCGAGGAAATAGCGTGCAGCCCTGCCGAGAGGCCGAGGAAATAGGGGGCAGCCCTGCCGAGAGGCCGAGGAAATAGGGGGCAGCCCTGCCGAGAGGCCGAGGAAATAGGGGGCAGCCCTGCCGAGAGGCCGAGGAAATAGGGGGCAGCCCTGCCGAGAGGCCGAGGAAATAGGGGGCAGCCCTGCCGAGAGGCCGAGGAAATAGGGGGCAGCCCTGCCGAGAGGCCGAGGAAATAGGGGGCAGCCCTGCCGAGAGGCCGAGGAAATAGGGGGCAGCCCTGCCGAGAGGCCGAGGAAATAGGGGGCAGCCCTGCCGAGAGGCCGAGGAAATAGGGGGCAGCCCTGCCGAGAGGCCGAGGAAATAGGGGGCAGCCCTGCCGAGAGGCCGAGGAAATAGGGGGCAGGCCTACTGAGGAAATAGAGTGGAGCACTGCCAGGGAGAAAAAACCAAAGGGGCAAGGAAGTAATGTCCTTGTGGACTAAGACGTGGCCACCTATGAATCTGAATTTATGTGACTTGTGTATAGCACCATGAATATATTTTTTTAGTCCTAGCCTGGGCCTGGTTCAGTGTGGTATGCTGATATAATAACAGGCTCTGCTTGTGTCAGTGGAGAGGCGGTCAGAAATCCCATACAAATGAATGGGAATTGTAACCACCTCACACTGAAAGCAGCAAACGTCAGTGCGCCATTCTTAAGAATGCATTCTTGCATCTACTATACCCTGGGGATATGGCAGAAATGTGCAAGGTGGCAATACCTATTTAAAGAGGTTTCAAGATGCCAATTTGTCAGCAGTCTTCACATTATGGGCTCCACAGCAGCCGCATGTTATGCATCCATTAGCGGCTCGCCGTTTTATTTGGAATCCGACATCCGGCTCAAAAAACTGTCTCAAAGCCTTGAGGTGTGACTCTAGGATGGTTTCATACATATCTGTGAAACACATCCATTATGTGTCCATAGACAATACAGAAAAATATGTGCTCTCCTAATTTCTATGGAAGATCCTATTTAATTTAATAGGGATTTTTAGAATAGGATACCGCCCCTTTAAGGAAAATGCAACTGAAATCCACACAGTCGTCACTTGCAGCCACCATGGAAAGTGTATGTGGAGATCATTATGATTTATTAATCTGTATTATTCCTTAAATGACATTTGTAAATCTACTTTATAATTAATAGAAAAATATTCTCGTGTTTTGTAGACAAGCTGGAGACTTTGGGACAATTTATGTCTAATTTTGGGCTTTGTGGCACCCGGGAATCTCTTCCCCAGTTTCTGCAGCTGTTTTTTGCTGATTTAATGCCCTATTATTTATGTGGTGGTGAAACCACAGAGACTGTCTCTATAATAAGAGTTTTCCATTTTTTTCTATATCTGACCAGTTCTCGTTCATGTGAGGCTCTATAGGGGGACAGATTTTTGGTGATTGACGATGTGGATAAGGACATAATGAATTGTGTTTTCCCATCGTTGTCCACCAGAAACTTGTATGTAGTAATTATGTGAATATACAACTGTAACCCATTCATAACAAACCCTTTAAACATTTAGCATAGGACTTCAGTCTCCAGAACTGGAGGCTCTCGCCTGTATTACATACACTTTTGGGTACAATTTTTATTTTTTATTTTACTTAAATGCTCTTATTTTGGCTTAAACTGCTTTTTTTGCAATTGGGTTACTCTAAAAATGTTACACTATTTGCTTTCTATAGCCTCTGAGTTGCATAGTTAATTGCTGTCTGCAGAAAGAGTTAACTGAGAGTCTGTTGGTGAGCCTGTTCAGAATGTAGTGTCTATAACCCTTACCTTCCTTCTTCTGAGCTCCTCTAATCTGATTAAGGATCACATTAAAAGTTGAGCTAAACTTTGAGCTTATAAATGCGCTCAGAAGTAGGAAAATAAGAGTTTTTATTACTTTTTTAATATTACTAAGGGACCGTACCGACGAGTTTCCCATCATTTCATGAACACATGGCCAGGTGACACGTCACCGCCTTCACATATCTGCGTGTCACAGCCCAAGTATGGAGCCTTGATGCACAGATCGGCCGTGGGTCTCCTGACCCAAACTTGACGATCTTATTGATATACGCCTGAGGCCGTCAAGTTCAGGTGAGGAGTCCCACGGCCGGTCATTGTATTACGATCCGTCCTCAGATATGTGAATGCGGCATTAGGGCACATTTACATGAGCCAATAACCATCAAACGAGGGGTCATAAGAATGCTTCTTCCCAACTGTCAGCCCACGGGAAAATGCCAGGGATTTCTCGGATGTATTTGCAATAAATCTCACTCACCCATTGATCAAAATCATTGTTAGAGGCAACCCATCGCTCGGCAGCACATCGCCCCTGTATAAATGGACAATGTGCTGCCAACAACATGCTGGGGACAGAACCATTGTAGTAACGTTTGTTCTGTTCCCATCAGTGTCCATCGGCCCGTATAACTAGACCAGTAAATTGGAGACGAAGCCTTCTATATATGCGATCAGCGCTCATTAAGTTGCCGAGATCGACCGCTAGAGGGTCAGAAAACTGGAAATCTCTGCTTCCTACCAAAGAAACAAGACAGAAGAGGAATCAACACCTTCGAAATTTGGCGCTGGAGAAGGATTTTATAAATACCATGGATGGCAAGAAGAACAAACAAATCAATTTTGGATCAAATCAAGCCAGACATGTCACTCGAAGCAAGGATCACCAAGCTACGACTTGTCTACTTTGGACACATCATACGGAGAGAGCAGTCACTGGAGAAGGACATCATTGCCGGAAGAATAGAAGGAACAAGGCAAAGAGGAAGACCAGCAACCCTATGGCTTTATATTGTTGTTATTATTATTTATTATTATAGTGCCATTCATTCCATGGCGCTTTACATGTGATAGGGGAATACATAATAAAAAACAGGTGCAATAATCTTGAACAAAATAAGTCACCGACTGGTACAGGAGGAGAGACGACCCTAACCGCGAGGGTTCACAGTCTACAAGGAATGGGTGAGGATACAGTAGGTGAGGGTAGAGCTGGTCATGCAGCGGTATGGTGGAGCGGTGGTTACTGCTGGTTGTAGGCTTGTCGGAAGAGGTGGGTCTTCAGGTGCCTTTTGAAGGTTTCCACAGTAGGCGAGAGTCTGATGTGTTGGGGTAGAGAGTTCCAGAGTAGGGGAGATGTAAGGGAGAAATCTTGTCTGCGATTTTGGGAAGAGGAGATAAGAAGGGAGTAGAGAAAGAGATCTTGTGAGAAGCGGAGGTTGCGTGCAGGTAAGTACCAGGAGACTAGGTCACAGATGAATGGAGGAGACAGGTTGTGGGTGGCTTTGTATGCCATGGTTAGGGTTTTGAACTGGAGTCTCAGGGCAATGGGGAGCCAATGAAGGGATTAACGGAGAGGAGAGGCCGGGGAATAGCGGGGGGACAGGTGGATCAGTCAGGCAGTAGCGTTTAAGATAGATTGGAGGGGTGCAAGAGTGTTAGAAGGGAGGCCACAGAGCAGGAGGTTGCAGTAGTCAAGGCGGTTGATGATGTGGTTCGTGCACTAGTGTTTTTGCAGATTCTTGGATTTAAGGAATGTGCGGTTCCGGAAAATATTTTTGAGTTGCAGTGGCAGGAAGTGGAAAGGGCTTGGATGTGTGGTTTGAAGGAGAGATCAGAGTCGAGGATTACCCTGAGGCAGCGGGCTTGCAGGACTGGGGAGAGTGGGCAGCCATTGACTTTGATGGATAGGTGTCATGCTAGGTATGGGAAGGACCTAGTGAACGACTACTGGAAAAGGGGGGAAGCCCAGCAACTAGGGAAAGGGAGAGTGGAGACCCCTAGGAAGATCTAACACCCTGGCTCTCCTATCGTCCCTAAAGCCCCCGTCTCACATAGCGAGATCGCTGCTGTGTCACTTTTTTGGTGACGCAACAGCGACCTCACCAGCGATGTCTCTATGTGTGACACTTTGCAGCGATCAGACCCCTGCTGTGAGGTCGCTGATCGCTGCAAAGTGTCCTGGACCATTTTTTGGTCGTTGCCCTCCCGCTGGTCAGCACACATCGCTGTGTGTGACCAGCGGGAGCAGCGATCAGGCTGGTAACCATGATAAACATCGGGTTACTAGGGGCACACGCGCACCTAGTAACCTGTTGTTTATCATGGTTACGAGCCCGCTAAAGTGAGCGGTAACCTCCTGCTCACCGTAGCAGAGTGGTAACCATGACAAACAACGGGTTACTAGATGCGCGTGTGCCCCTAGTAACCCGATGTTTATCATGGTTACGAGCCTGCTAAAGTGAGCAGTAACCTTCCGCTCATCGTAGCAGAGTGGTAACCATGATAAACAACGGGTTACTAGGTGCGTGTGTGCCCCTAGTAACCCGATGTTTACCATGGTTACCAGCCTGCTCCTGCTTCAGCAGGCTGGTAACCAGGAGCAGGACTTTGTGGAAAGATTCTTTCCACGATGTCGCTGCTCCCCTGATCGTTTGACAGCTCACCAGCGGCCACATAGCGACGCAGCAACAATCCCTGACAGGTCGTATCGTTGTCGGGATCGTTGCAGCGTCGCTAAGTGTGACGGGGCCTTAAATGGGTTCCTCACCTATCGCCGAGCAGGATACCTTAGCCCTGGCTGTCCCTAGAAGTGGGCCATAAGTAGGGAGGGGGAGGGGTGAGCACTAGTCAGCCCCACTGCAACTAAAGACAAAACAAGGGAAACCTACAAGGGGAAACACTTAGCTTTGAGAAGATACCAGAGAGATCACGATTACTATCCTCAAAGGAACTCCAAGACTAATCTAGCCAACTGCTAGCAACCAGACCTGAACAGAGGAGTTTTACTCTCACCAGCGATTCTCTGGAGCAACTGAGTGTATTTAAAGATCCAGCAAGGGTGTGTTAATTAGCATCAGAAGGTGGAGATCACCGCTGCGTCCTAGAGTCCTAGAGAGGGAGGAATGATGAAAGGATCAAGAAGGTGTCTGCAAGGCCAAGCGCATCGACCTTCTACAGCCGGATCCAGAATGACTGTCTGTCAAACCTGACACACCTGTGACAATAGGTCAGATGGAGGGGTTGAGTGAGATGGTGGAAAGATGATGAATTCTGTTTTATCCATGTTAAGTTTTAGAAATCCAGAAGAGAAGCAGGATGAAATGGCAGACAAACATTGTGGGATTCTAGTTAGTGATCGGTGCATGTTTGAAGCAAGGGGGGAAAACACCAATTATTAGTGATAGGTTGAAGAGATGGGTTGGGATGAGGTGGGACGTGATCGGGTCAACTGCACAGGTGGTGATCTGGAGAATAGAGAAGAAAGTTGATCTTCCGTAATGGCGGAGAAGCTGGTTTTGGAGGAGGATGGCTGAGTAGTTATGAGGAGAGGCATGGGGACTGTAGGCCAAAGCTTTCTCTGCTGTTATCAATCTTCTGCTTGAAGAATGAGGCAAAGTCTTCCGCTGAGAGGAGAGGGAGGAGGTGCTGGGGGACAGAGGAGAGATTTGAAGGTGTTAAATAGCTGTTTGGGGTTGTACGACAGGGAGGATATGAGAGATGAGAAATAGGTTTGTTTTGCTGCAGTGAGTGTGGACTTGAAAGTAGTGAGGGACTGTTTGAATGTGATGAAGTGCTCGTTAGAGTGGGATCTTTTCCATCTCTGCTCAGCAACTCTGGAAGCCTGCCTCAGTTCTTTAGTCAGGCTGATGTGCCAGGGTTGCCTGTTGATTGTGCGAGCTTTGGTATGTGTGAGGGGGCGACCGATTCGAGAGCTGCAGCGGTTGTGGTGCTATATAAAGCGGCAGCAGCATCTGCATTGTGTAAGGAACTTATGTCTGCAAGAGGGAGAAGGGATTCAGAAAGTGAGTGTAAATCAAGGTGTTTTTCTGCAAGGGTGTGCAAGTTTGTAGAGTGGGGATTGTGCACCTGGGGAGGAGAGAGAAGAGAGTGTGAGTAAGTTGTGATCAGACAGAGGGAGAGGTGCGGAAGAGAGGTGGGTGAAGAGGAGGTCCAGTGTATGGCCACCTTTGTGAGTGGCCGCGGAAGACCATTGAGCGAGGCCGAAGGAGGAAGTGAGGGATATAAGCTTAGAGACAGCTGAGTGGGAAGTGTCCATGGAGATGTTAAAGTCACCCATGATGATAGTGGGGATGTCAGCAAAAAGGAAGTGACGTAGCCAGGTGGTGAAGTGGTCAGAAACATGGAGGCTGGCCCTGGGGGGTGGTAAATGACAACCAGTTGGAGGGGGGAGTAGATGCACACAGAGTGCACTTCAAAAGAAAGAAGAGTAACGTAGGGTGGCAGTGGAATTGGGGTGAAGGTACAGTTATCTGACAAAAGAAAACCAACTCCTCCACCAAGCTTGCTGCTGGGGCGAGGTGTGTGAGAAAGCTGGAATCCACCATAAGAAAGTGCAGCTTGAGAGGCTGTGTCAGAGGGGTAAGCCAGGTTTTGGTGATGCCGAGGAAGGAAATTTTGTTAGTAATGAAAAGATAATGGATTAAGATAACGGTGGAGAATACCCTGGTAGACTTGTCTAGGCTTGCACAAGATCGATTTTTCTACAGAACATTCATCCATCAAGTCGCCATAGCTCAAGATCGAGCCGAAGGTTGTTAAAATAAAAAATGTATATCTGGCCACGTGGAACCGAGATGGATATGTCTTATTTGTGCATAGTGGCAATTACTGTGATGTCCACTTCTCTGTACGCAGCTGGCTCTGTATTACACAGTCTGGACCGAGCGGTTGAAATAAGACCTTCTTCCTGGCTGTTCGCTCCAGCAGCTTATTGCCTGAAAGCTACAGTATGATTTCCCACTAAGCGTTACTGGAATAAAGTCCACTGTGCTCTGTTGGGACTTTGTGTCTAGTGTAGGACATTTGGAAGTGGGAACCCTTGAAGAGCCCGGCTGGGGTTTAGGCCACGGCACAGGTGGAGTGTGCTGGTCTGTGCGCCACAACCATCCTTCATCCGTGGACTCTGACAAGTGGAAATCATTGCTTGTACTGCACAAAGCCACAAAAGCTGATGAAGCCCAAGTCTCCTGCAGCAGTCAAGAAAAGAAGAGTTGCACAAAAGTCAAAGCTGCTTATGTAGCATCCACCAGGGATGTAAAAAATTATGGTTTTTTTTAACTCTTTTTGTAACTTTTTTCACAATGCACAGGCACCTGCACAGTGCTCGGCTATTTCCGGCAACCCCATAGACAATGAATGGAGCACCTCTGTGGAGCCCTGTCCTCAGGATCACTGGAGGGTCCCAGTGGTTGTAACTTACGATCTTGGGAATAGCCCTATAAGTGATTGTTTGGAAGGAAGAATGCCTCCAGAATATGCACATGATGGAACACTATTTCTGGGCGGCACAGTTTTTCGGCGGCACAGGTTTTGGCACCAACATATCCTTTGTTTCCAATGTGAGCAGAGCCACATTTACATAGATGTGATAATGGGATCTCTCAGGTATATAGGATTATTAAGACGCATGGACTGAGCTGGATACAAGTTAATAGCCGACTATTAATAACTTAGTTTTGGCCTTTTCTGCACATCCCGTGTGCACTTTTTGGAGCCTTTTGCACAGCTTGTGCGTTATACTGACTAATCTGTTCCATGCATTCTGTGTTTTTTGGGAAGAGATAGAGTGTGGGTTCTGCTGGCCGGGCTCCCGCAACATATCCCTGAATGCGAGCAGATGGCAACGAAGAACCGGTGACCAATTTCCGTAATCGTTTTGCGTACATTCCCACTTAATGAAGGAAAATAACATGTTGTCGGCCCGCTCGGCAGATCTCTGCCTACAGTTCAATCCATTTTTTTTTATGTTTAGTTAACATTTAAGCTTTCTGAGTGGGCTTAAAATCATCTTCTCTGCAAAAGGTGAAGCTGCAGATTTTTATTTTAATATTCTCTCAGGGGAAAGTGTGGAAAGAATTTACACAACGATAAATCTAGGGGTAAAAAAAAACCACAGGGTTTGTTTTGGGAACATGCAATCATCCAAGTTGACAGTCTTGTAGAAATCTTGCAGAGAACGCAGACCCAAAAAAGGAACAATTTTTGCACATTTTGCTGCAGTTTGCCTATGACTTTGCTGAGTTTTTAGGCTTTAGGCCGGGTTTACATTACATGTTGGGTTCTGCTTAATGCCTGACAATGGGATTTGGATGTAATCCACATAGTCCTCCATACAGTATAATGGCCCCACATAGTCCCCCATACTGTATAATGGGCCCCACATAGTCCTCCATACAGTATAATGGGCCCCACATAGTCCTCCATACAGTATAATGGGCCCCTCATAGTCCTCCATACAGTATAATGGGCCCCTCATAGTCCTCCATACAGAATAATGGGCTCCACGTAGTCCTCCATACAGTATAATGGGCCCCACATAGTCCTCCATACAGTATAATGGGCCCCACATTGTCCTCCATACAATACAATATAATCGGCACCACATAGTCCTCCATACAGTATAATGGGCCCCATAGTCCTCCATACAGTATAATGGGCCCCACATTGTCCTCCATACAATACAATATAATGGGCCCCACATAGTCCTCCATACAGTATAATGGGCCCCACATTGTCCTCCATACAATACAATATAATGGGCCCCACATAGTCCTCCATACAGAATAATGGGCCCCACATAGTCCTCCATACAGTATAATGGGCCCCACATTGTCCTCCATACAATACAATATAATCGGCACCACATAGTCCTCCATACAGTATAATCGGCACCACATAGTCCTCCATACAGTATAATGGGCCCCATAGTCCTCCATACAGTATAATGGGCCCCACATAGTCCTCCATACAATATAATATAATGGGCCCCACATTGTCCTCCATACAATATAATATAATGGGCCCCACATTGTCCTCCATACAATATAATATAATGGGCCCCACATTGTCCTCCATACAATATAATATAATGGGCCCCACATTGTCCTCCATACAATATAATATAATGGGCCCCACATTGTCCTCCATACAATACAATATAATGGGCCCCACATTGTCCTCCATACAATACAATATAATGGGCCCCACATTGTCCTCCATACAATACAATATAATGGGCCCCACATTGTCCTCCATACAATACAATATAATGGGCCCCATATCGCCACAGTTTGACATGTGTGCTTTAAACACTTTACAATAAAAGGATGTCCTTTTTTTGCGGGAGATGTATGAAAGAGGAATGAAAAGCAATCAAAGTTTTATGTACATCAAAATAATACCACTAAAAATTACATTGCACCCACACACAACTCCATTGACGAAAAAAAAAGAAAAAAGGTTAGCAGTATCAGATTGTGGAGACCCAAAAAGTTGAACAAAAAGCGATCAAAGCGTCATACGTACACCAAACTAGTATCAATGAAACCGTCCGCTCATCGTGGAAACCATAAACCCTCACATAGGTTCATCAACGGAAAAATAAAAAGTTACTGGTCTTAAAAAAAAAAAAAAAAAAAAAAAAAAAATTTTTTTAAAAATGTGGCTTGTGTAGCGATTTTTTTCTGAGAGGTTCAGATTTTTTATTTTTTAACCATTAAAATATAATATAATACAAAACCTTACAAGTTTGGTGCCGCCGTAATCGCACTGCACTAAAAAATCAAATTTTTACCGCAAAATGAGGCCGTATAAACAAAACCCCAAAAAACAAATGGTGCAACTGAGGTTTTTTTTTTCACCATTTCACCGCAATTGGATTTTTAAATTTTTTTTTATTCAATACATTATATAGCAAAGTGAACAATGCCATTAAAAACTACAACTCCTGCAAAAATATAGCCCTCACACAGTTACGGTATGTCAGCGGGAAAAAAAGATAAAAGTTCTGGCTCTGGGGAAAAAAAAATAGAAAATTGTCCATTATGAAAAGGTTAATTTCCAATTCTGGACTGATCACAAATCGGAAGGTTAATAACTTCTATAGAATTGAATTATTGTCATGTTTACTGCAAATAATATGAAATATTTCCACAAAGCCCCTATATTAGATGAACGCCCCCCAGTGCAGCTGACGATGCGATCAATCCTTCCATTGTGTCTGGGTGATTTGTATGTGACGGGATCTGGTCTCTTGAGATCACCCAGGTCTAAGTGATCTGTTCTTCATTTCCTGCCTTAAAATCGGCATGGAGCGGTCTGGCTGTAACACGTCGCACATGCACCCACTGATTAGATTATGAGGGGTTTTTTTTGTTTTTTTTATAGCACAATTACCAGAGACTAAACAATAACATGTAAAGCGGTGACAGTAATTCAATTCACAGCTCCATCCATTAACATTGCCTCTGTTGTACACAGTCAGATTTGCCTGCAGAATTCAATTATGTCCCTGCTTCTGTAAAAACCGATCGGTATAGTCGGCAGCCATTATTACACATGGGAAGCATCATGTTCTGGTTTTCGCCTGTGACTTTACCTGTATCGCCAGGTGGAGTAGTATATTATCTTACTCTAAGGCTGCATTCACACATCAGTGATGCACAGACCGGCCAAGGATCTCCTGACCAAAACTGAATGAGTGTCCTAGGCATATATGGGGCTCTTGAGTTCAGATCTGGAGACCATCAGCTGGCCCGTACTCTTGTACTGGTACTGGTACTCTGGTTTTATGAATCTGGATTTATTTATGTGGCACCTTCCCAAAGACTTGTTTTTTAACAATCTTCCCCCTTCTCTTCCTTGATTGATAGCTCTGGCATTACAGGAGTCAGAGAAGAGTGAAGATAGATTGGAAAGAAGCGTTTGCATGTGCTTGGTTTGAACAGTCATTCTGTGTTGACAGACTCCCTTTACCACTGCTAAAAATAAATGAAAAAAAAGTTTGGAAATCCTCCAGTAATCAGCTGTTATACATTGCACGACGTGACCGCTATTAAAGTGATTACCGGAGTGACAGTCGCTCTGTGCTCCTGGTCATAGATGTGGACTGACCTCTATGGTGTCCATATTCACCCTATAATATCCCCAGGATATGTCAGGGGGCAATTGCGTGAACGTTTTTTGATACCGGCGCTTTAAAGAAACTGCCCATGAGTATTGTGATTGTTGTTTGCTTCAGGATCCTACTAGAAAGCCTGCAAAGCAGCATCATCTCTCCCACGCCAGACCCTGAATTATTTACTACATGGTGACGTGCTGCACACACACCCAGCTTTGTTCCTGCTGATATTAGAAAATAAAAGCCGTCACATTGTAGCACAGCGCCGCAGGTCAGCACTGATGGTAGGATGTTCTGTCCTCCTGTATGATCGGGATGTATTCCCTTACAGAACATCATGGCCTCGCTGTTCTCCGGGTTGAGGCTCTTATGACTTCTGCGTATAATTACAATATCTCTATGCTGGGATCAGGCCTCTGGATCTGTCCTAAGCACTTGGCGTTCTCTCAGAAGGGGGAAGAAAGGCTGGTTTAAAGGGATTGTCCAGGCTTCTGACAAGTCTACATTTTCTTTGTGACTGCAGACTGCTGAATTGTGACAGAATTGCGCTGTACACCCACTGTTATGACTTCCCAGTGGCCGGTCACATAACTGCATGTATGCGATTTGCATATTTGCGGTCATTTTCCGACTAGACTTGTCTGGCTTCTCTAACAAGTCTGGTCGGCATGTGACCGCAAGTATGCCAATTGCACACATGCAGTTACTTGACCGTCCGCTTGCACCAGCAATACTAGGGAATTGTGCACACCACGTGCCATCACATAATGACCGCAGACTTTTTTCTCAAATCAGGACAACCCAAAAGGGCAAGGAATATTTTATCCACAAAGCAGTGGGTGTCAGGCCTACCTCTGAATATTCATGTTTAGTTTAAAGGGGTTGGAAAAACAGTGCTGTTCCAGCTCTTCTCTTGAGCAACTTTACCCTATAGGTTAGGGCTATGCAGCAAGTTTGGTCACCCAACAAAATACATGTGGGGCCTGGAACAAAAAGGGGAGTTGTTTACAAAAACACAAAACAAATGTTTTCGGGCAAATTGGGGCAGTCCTATGTGGGCGTAAATAGTCACATCGCTGTACCGCAAGACATAATTGTAAATGTGGGTGCGTTCGTAGCTGCACCTTCAAAACAATAGTTGCAAAATATCTAAACCTGCTGTTCCCAAATTGCCAGGGACTTCTCTAGCACAGATTTGATGTGAGTCGCGGGTGACTGTGACCCCTTCAGCAATTTTTAGTGCATAATCGGTGTTGCTAATCCACAAACCCAAACAGTCTCCATAAATAGTTGTGTGACTTCAATGCAGCAGCAAGTTGCAGACAAAAAGAAGTTGGAAAAAATGTTAGCAATCAAAAAATTGTGGCATACTCACCTTCCAGCACCCCAGCGAACCCAGAGATCTGCACCAGCTCCAGAAGTCTCAGTACCGCTGCAGCCAATCGCCAGTGACTAGAAGAGCATGTCATCACAAAAACAATGGATAATGTGCTCTTATAGTCACCTTTCCACTGTAGCCAATCACAGATTGCAGCAGTACTGTGACCATCAGTTTTGGAGCTGGCACAGAGCCCCGGCGCTGCCTATGCTGAATCCGCTGGTGCCATGGAAGGTGAGTATGCCACTGGTTTTTATTTTAAGCCCATCCATGCCTTACAGTGGGTACGGAAAGTATTCAGACCCCTTTCAATTTTTCACTCTTTGTTTCATTGCAGCCATTTGGTAAATTCTAAAAAGTTCATTTTTTTTTCTCATTAATATACACTCTGCACCCCATCTTGACTGAAAAAAACAGAAATGTAGAAATTTTTGCAAATTAATTGAAAAAGAAAAACTAAAATATCACATGGTCATAAGTATTCAGACCCTTTGCTCAGTACTGAGTAGAAGCACCCTTTTGAGCTAGTACAGCCATGAGTCTTCTTGGGAATGATTCAACAAGTTTTTCACACCAGGATTTGGGGATCCTCTGCCATTCTTCCTTGCAGATCCTCTCCAGTTCCATCAGGTTGGATGGTGAACGTTGGTGGACAGCCATTTTCAGGTCTCTCCAGAGATGCTCAATTGGATTTAGGTCAGGGCTTTGGCTGGGCCAGTCAAGAATGGTCACAGAGTTGTTCTAAAGCCACTCCTTTGTTATTTTAGCTGCGTGCTTAGGGTCATTGTCTTGTTGTAAGGTGAACCTTCAGCCAAGTCTGAGGTCCAGAGCACACTGGAAGAGGTTTTCATCCAGGATATCTCTGTACTTGGCCGCATTAATGTTTCCTTCAATTGCAACCAGTCGTCCTGTCCCTGCAGCTGAAAAGCACCCAAATGGCATGATGCTGCTGCCACCACCATGTTTCACTGTTGGGATTGTATTGGGCAGGTGATGAGCAGTGCCTGGTTTTCTCCACACATACCGCTTAGAATTATCACCAAAAAGTTCTATCTTCGTCTCATCAGACCAGAGAATCTTATTTCTCATAGTCTGGGAGTCCTTCATGTGTTTTTGAGCAAACTCTATGTGGGCTTTCATATGTCGTGCACTGAGGAGAGGCTTCCATCGGGCCACTCTGCCATAAAAGCCGACTGGTGGAGGGCTGCAGTGATAGTTGACCTTGTGGAACTTTCTCCGATCTCCCTACTGCATCTCTGGAGCTCAGCCACACAGATCTTGGGGTTCTTCTTTACCTCTCTCACGAAGGCTCTTCTCCCACAATTGCTCAGTTTGGGTGGACGGCCAGGTCTAGGAAGACTTCTGGTGGTCCCAAACTTCTTCCATTTAAGGATTATGGAGGCCACTGTGCCATTAGGAACCTTGAGTAATGCAGAAATTCTTTTATAACCTTGGCCAGATCTGTGCCTTGCCACAATTCTGTCTCTGAGCTCCTTTGGCAGTCCCCTTGAGCTCATGATTCTCATTTGGTCTGACATGCACTGTGAGCTGTGAGGTCTTATATAGACAGGTGTGTGCCTTTCCAAATCAAGTCCTATCGGTTTAATTAAACACAGCTGGACTCCAATGAAGGAGTAGAACCATCTCAAGGAGGATCACAAGGAAATGGACAGCATGTGACTGAAATATGAGTGTCTGAGCAAAGGGTCTGAATACTTATGACCATGTGATATTTCAGTTTTTCGTTTTTAATAAATTTGCAAAAATGTCTACATTTCTGTTTTTTTCAGTCAAGATGGGGTGCAGAGTGTACTTTAATAAGAAAAGAAATGAACTTTTTAGAATTTACCAAATGGCTGCAATGAAACAGAGTGAAAAATTGAAAGGGGTCTGAATACTTTCCGTACCCACTGTACATTTTTTCCTATATTGCACAGCATGAAAAAAGTTGTATGAGGAACTGACAATACAGGAATGATGAAAATCCTGATTTACTGCAGCCTTGGCGTTCGCTTCGGCATACTTGGCATGGAGTAATTGGCACCATTATTAGAAATTGTCCTATTGTAATTATTTTCTAGACTGCACAGTAATTAAACCTTGAATGAGTTATGATTTTCATTAGTGTAGGTAGTTTGCGTGTACAAACTTTAGTCTTTATTAAAATATGTTTTTTACCACATTGTAGAAGTGAAAAACAGAAATCAAAAATTTGTCAGTGCGTCCTGTTTCTGGATACGTTGGGGGAAACTTACTATTCTACATGCGCCTCAAGTTTTGCGCAAAATCCTGCCTCACTTATCTTGATCAATTGTATTGTGTATTTTAAGCATTCGTTCTGACCAGGTGGTGGATTATGATATCATAATTGGTGCAAAATTGCAAAAAGTAAGCTATGTGCATACAGAGTTTTTCAAGGACACTGAGTTTTTGAGGAGAAGTCTGAGCTTTCTCTCGGTTTCCACTAAAAAAAAAAGACTCTGCTTGCACATAGCCATTATGTGGTGTGAGACTAGACTGTCCAAAGAGAAGTGAAGAAGAGAGGTATCTCTCGGTCTGCACCTTTCCCACTGAGGAAGATCTTGGATGTTTGCCTTGTAGTGACATCTTTATGACAGTCAATTAGGATGTAGAGTGTTTTGAAGACAAACCACCTCTTTGGTCTCATGATGGTTTTTACCTGACCAGTTTGTTTTCCCTGAGATGTGTTGTCTCAGTAGCAATCCTGCTCCGTACCAGAGGATCCGCAGGCTCAGACACTTGGTGCGCGATCTTCCATCTGTGGCACTATGACTGCACACCTCTAAGTCAGAATTCCCTATAAATGACACAATACCACAATATTGAGTATCTCAATCTGGACCAGGATAGCCGGGAGCTTCTACGCCCTTGTCGAGTAGCGCCACACACTCCGTGGACCGGAAAGCGTCTGGAAGCCCCCCACTTTTCTTCCAGACCACAACTTTAGCCAGCCTGCTTCTGACTCAGGGGTTTCGTTCGTAGCAGAGCAGCTCCGATCACACTGTGCGATCTATTGAACGTCAACCCTGCAGACCAGAAAGATCATTGATTTTACCTGTTTGTCCTTGAAATGCGTCATATCTAGTGATGAGCGAGCATGCTCGCCACTGCTCGGTACTCACCCGAGCATCTCACTGCTCGAGATGCTCGGAGCTCGCCGAGTACTTGCGCGATGCTCGGGTCTTCTCCCTGCATGTTTGGTGTTATTTAGAGAGCCAATCAACATGCAGGGATTGCCTGCCACTCACTGTAATGCCGCTGCCATGGTGGTTGTGGCATTACAGTGATTGCCCAAATCGATGGGAACAGTGTCAGTGAAACATGAAAAACCGGCAATTCAGCAGCCGCACACAGTTATAACACCAGTACCCGACAATTTAGAACAGAAAGAATAGAGCATCACACATAGATTAGATAGATAGAAACATGTCAGTCACATATATAATAAGTACAGTGACAGTGTTGATTACTGTACTTGTCATGTAGTGTTAAAATAAAGGATTTATTAAAAAAAAAATTTTGCATGGGGTTCCCCGTAATTTTAGTCTCTAGTGGAGGTTAAGCAGACGGCTGGGGCAGATGTTTGAAGCCTGGGAAGGGAGTAATACCCATGGAGCTTCCCAGGCTACTAATATCAACCCCCATCTGAACACCTAGCCTTTACTGGCTATTAAAATGGGGGACCCCCCCAAAAAAATGACGTGGGGTCCCCCTATTTTAATAGCTAGCAAAGGCTAGGCAGACAGCTGGGGGCTGATATTAATAGCCCAGGAAGGGTGCCATGAATATTGGCCCCCTCCCAGGCTAGAAACACCAGCCCTCAGCCGCCCCAGAAATGGCGCATCTATAGGATGCGCCAATTCTGGCACTTAGCCTCGCTCTTCCCACTGCCCTGTAGCGGTGGCAGGGGGTAATAGGGTTGGGGTTGATGTCCGCTTATAATGCCAGCTGACATCAAGCCCAGGTTAGTAATGGAGAGGCGTCTATAAGACACCCCCATTACTAACCCCATAGTCAAAGTGAAATGTAAAATAAAAACACCAACACCCAGAATAAAAATCTTTTAATTGAAATAAGCACACAATACTTTAATATTCTAAATTAAACTCTACTTACAGTCACGCCCATTCCAGCTGAAGCCAATGATCTCCTGCAATAAAAGTAAAATAATGAACCAACCTCATCCTTACCTTTCCATGGTTCCCACGACGGCTCCAGCTCTGCTACATCAAGATGGCAGGCTGGATCGCAGCAGAACGCTGCCATCCAGCTTGCCATGCCGCAGAGACATGCTTGCACTCCTCAGTGTCTGGCTGTGACGGCATCCAAATGAACTCTGCTCACCTCATGCACGTCACTGACAGCATGGGAGAATTCTCCTGCTCAAGCGGTGACGTCATTTGCCGGCACTGCATGCGCAGGAGAATTCTCCCACGCTGTCAGTGACGTGCATGAGGTGAGCCGAGTTCATCTGGATGCCATCACAGCCACTGAGGAGCGCAAGCATGCCTGCGCTCCTCAGTGTCTCTGCAGCATGGCAAGCTGGATGGCAGCGTTCTGCTGCGATCCAGCCTGCCATCTTGATGTAGCAGAGCTGGAGCCGTCGTGGGAACCATGGAAAGGTAAGGATGAGGTTGGTTCATTATTTTACTTTTATTGCAGGAGATCGTTGGCTTCAGCTGGAATGGACGTGACGGTAAGTAGAGTTTAATTTAGAATATTAAAGTATTGTGTGCTTATTTCAATTAAAAGATTTTATTCTGGGTGTTGGTGTTTTTATTTTAGATTTGCCTTACACTATGGGGTTAGTAATGGGGGCGTCTTATAGACTCCTCTCCATTACTAACCTGGGCTTGATGTCAGCTGGCATTATAAGCTGACATCAACCCCAGCCCTATTACCCCACTAGCCACTGCTACAGGGCAGTGGGAAGAGCGAGGCTAAGTGCCGGAATTGGCGCATCCTATGGATGCGCCATTTCTGGGGCGGCTGACGGCTGGTGTTTCTAGCCTGGGAGGGGGCCAATATTCATGGCACCCTTCCTGGGCTATTAATATCAGCCCCCAGCTGTCTGCCTAGCCTTTGCTAGCTATTAAAATAGGGGGACCCCACGTCATTTTTTTTTGGGGGGGTCCCCCATTTTAATAGCCAGTAAAGGCTAGGTATTCAGCTGGGGGCTGATATTAGTAGCCTGGGAAGCTCCATGGGTATTACCCCCTTCCCAGGCTTCAAACATCTGCCCCAGCTGTCTGCTTAACCTCGGCTATAGACTAAAATTACGGGGAACCCCACGCTAATTTTTTTTTTTAATAAATCCTTTATTTTACCACTAAATGACAAGTACAGTAACCAACACTGTCACTGTACTTATTATATATGTGACTGACATGTTTCTATCTATGTAATCTATGTGTGATGCTCTATTCTTTCTATTCTAAATTGTCGGGTACCGGTGTTATAACTGTGTGCAGCTGCTGAATTGCCGGCTTTTTTAAAGAGACGGGTGCATGAAAGTCAGAGGGCACTAGTGTGTTCCCAGTGCCCTGCTATGTTTTTCATGCACCCTCCTATATACCCTGCCTGCCTGTCTGCCTATATATTCTGCCTGCCTGCCATGTTTCATTGAGTACTGTTCGCATCGATTTGGGCAATTATTGACCTTCTGCAGACCGCCGGGGGGGACCGCCAGAAAACTGCTAGAGTTTCCCATAGACTTACATTGGGCTCGTTGCTCGGGTCGAGCACTCGAGTATCACGATGTGCTCGACCCGAGCATTTTAGTGCTCGCTCATCACTAGTCATATCCTAATTACTTGTAATAAAGCACTTACTTCATGGCAAACACCCAAGCTCTTCATCGTTGGGAAAATGCTCCGGCCAGGAGATACCTCTTTTCTTTATCGATTGTGCAATTTCTGAACCTGTCCCAAAGGGCGATCAGAGTGGAGGTCTGGCAGCCATCCACCATCTAGTTTAGGACGAGGCATTCATGGGTGTTATACACCCGATAATTCTAATTTTCTAGGAGGTGCGGCTCTAGGAAGTGCATTCTCGTCTTTCTTTCTATATGTGTAGACTGCTTGAAAAAGCGCTAAATTAATCAGTGGCTCATGCTGATTAATACATTTGGTGCATCTTCAGTCTAGTGTAAATTTGCACAATCTAAAACTTAGCCGGGATTAGTAAATCTGCCTTGGTGAGTGGCCGTGGTGCTTCACTATCCGGTGGTCCAAAGGCCGAATGTGCCTGCTCTGTGGTACCAGCGCCAGGTGGGCAGATGTATGGGCTGTGCATGTTGTGCTACACATGGATATGGATTTGTATAACCAGCGCTTCTCTGGATATAGCATATACACTGGACCAGTCTTAAACATACAGATGCCATTAAGTTTTGAGTGCCGCAAGGCTTCTCACATCATCATTTATAGCCGGGACGAGAGGAGAATTGCATTTTTCTCCGGCCGTGCCACATAGCCGTTCCTTGTTTGCCTCGGTCCTGCCTGACTTATTGTCTTGTGTTAATTCTCTGGGGCAGGGGTCTGACTTTGGTGAATGAGCCAATTGTTTTCCTTTGTGTTGCCCATCCAGTCTGCCCTCCATCTGGTTTGTATCAGACTGTTTTCACAGCCAACAACTGCTGCCTTTTCTATATCCTGACACTCAAGGGCCCCCTGCTATCAAAGCATTACTGTGATAGCGTGTGTGTCTGGCCCATACAGCTGTGCACCGCAGCTTGTAACCATTACACCAGAAATACTCACCGAGAACTTGACCTGTCTCCTTCATTCCTAACAAATAATCCATACGTCCCGGCTATGATGAGGGCTGTCACCCCTAGAGCAGGACTTATGTGACAGTCACCTCGCCGGATTATTAATCTTACACAATGCGTCTCTCCATAAATAAGCATGTCTGATAGATGGCCATTATATCCTGGCTGGACATGACTTCTCGGAACAGTGGTTACTACATCATCTTATATCCGGGTACAATTTGGTATTATATGGTGAACTTGCGCTTCGTTACATTCATAGTCAGCAAGGTTAACTATAATTTTACATTATTGGTTTATGTTTAGTGGAGTATTTCAGCATAAACAAGCTATCACCTGTCCATTGTATAAGTGGTAACTGTTAGATCAGTGTGACCCGCCACCAATTGCCAAAATGGGGGTCTTATGACCTTGGTTCTCCCCAGAATGCAAGGCCACAGCGAGGAGGAACTGTGTGCCATGTCCCACGTACGCCCTGTCACTCTACTCACCATGGTCTTGCTGCCAGAGTTCAACGAGGACACAAGTTCCCTATTCTGGCGATCCATGGGGAGCCCAGCCGTGGGACCCATATTACTCTGATAGATAAATCATACCTTATTTAGGCTGCAACACCCCTTTAACTCCTTCACCACCTTGCGATTTTCCTTTTTTGCATTTTCCTTTTTTTGTTCCTGTTCTTCCCAGAGCCATAACTTTTTTTATTTTTCTGTCAATATAGCCATAGGAGGGCTTGTTTTTTGTGGGACAAGTTTGTAATTTTGAATGACACCATTGATTCAACCACATAATGTACTGGAAAATGAGAAAAAAATTCCAAGTGATGTGAAAATGCAAAAAAAATTACAATTCCACAATGGTTTTTTGTGTTTTCTTTTTACCGCGTTCACTAAATGCTAAAACCGACCTGCCATTATGATTCTCCAGGTCAGTATGAGTATACAGATACCAAACATGTACAGGTACTTTTTTATTTAAGTGATGAAAAGAAATCCAAAATTTGTAAGAATATATATATTTTTTTTTGGGTTCTGAGGCTTGGTGAGAGCTTACTTTTTTGCGCAACGAGCTGACGTTTTTATTGATACCATTTTGGGGTAGATACGATGTTTAATCTCCCGTTATTACATTTTATTGCAATGTTGCAGCGGCCAAAAAAAAATTAATTCTGGTGGTTAGATTTTTTTTTTTTTTTTTTTTCCTCTCTCCTCGTTACTCCGTTTACCAATCGGATTAATTTACTTTATATTTTGATAGATCGGACATTTCTGAACTCGGCGATACCAAACTTGTATTTTTTTAAATTATTTTAGTTTGAATGAGGCAAAAGAGTGGGGGGTTTGAACTTTTTTAAATATTTATTTATTTTTTAACGGCTTCAAATCCAGACTTGAAGTTGCGATCATCTGATCACATGTGCTACACCTAGCAGGGCTTCAGCCCTGCTATGCATAGCATAAATCATGATCTCGTATGAATGCTGTCCATGCGCAGGAGTTCATAGGAGATTTACAATGACAGGCATGGGGGTCTTCTGCAGATCCCCGGCTGTCATGACAACCCATCGGCCCCCCACGATCACCTGACAGGGGCGCCGATGGATGTGTCTTGTGACGCGCTTCCGCCCTGCGCCTGTTAAATGCCGCTGTCAGAGATTGACAGCGGCATTTAACTTAACAGTTAAATTAGGCTGTTAGATGCACATAACAGCTGATCAGATCAGCTGTCATGTGCAGGGAAAGATGCGGGCGCTGAGCAAACACAGGGAGACTACCTTGGATGTACCTATACGTCCAAGGTTGTTAACGAATTAAAGGGGGCCTGTTACTTGCTCAAAACATTGAGTTAAATACCTTGCAAAAAAAATCCCTGAGCACCCAATTCTGCCGCTTTTTTCTGTTTTGCACCGTGTCACTCCATTACAGAAATATTCACATTTGTTGCTTCTGGAGCATAGTATGAGAAATCTCTTCGTGCAGTGTTTCTTCTGAGTCTTCTCTGGGGACTTGCACTTTCACAACTCTCCTCCTAGAAGCGGCCTATCACAGCTCGGCAGCCTCTGTGACTGATAAACTGCTAGATCAGATGCTGAGCTGTGGTGATTGGCAGCGAATGGGAGGGAGGGGTGAAGACGCACACCCACAGAGAAGACTCGCCCAGTTGCACTACAAGCAGAGATTTCACATACTGTTCTCCAAAAGTAACAAATGTGAATCTCTGCAATGGAGCAACACAGTGCAAAATGGACAAGAGCAACAGAATAAGGGTAGCTTAGGGATTTTTTACAAGGCATTTAAAGGGAACCTGTCATGTAATAATATGCTATTAACCTGCAGATATCGGGCTAATCTGTAGGGTAATAGCGTTCTGACACCGTGCGTCCGCTGCACTGAAAGCCCCGTAGGGCTAGTGAATACTGTCCGCTGTCCTACCTCACCATGTGACTGGGCTGGGAACCAATCATATATCAAGTACAGCTCTTGCCATATGTGCCCCACAAACCCCCGGTTTGAAATAAAAAGGGTTTTTTTTGCCCTATTTGGTGAAATATTTTTGGCCAGATTTCCACAATTCTTGGCCAGTTTGGCTAAATACCATTTTCTCTGACGCTTAAAAAAAAAAAAAAAAAAAAAAAAAAGTCTATAGGATTACCTATCTGGAATAAAAAGACTTACAAGCTGCTACTCTGGCTCTGAAGACGTCACTTTTCTGGTCCAGCGCTTAGGAGCTGAGAGTCCTGGCTTCTGATACAGGTGTTAAATCCTCTTTGCTGTCATAAACCAGATAAAACGCAGCTCAATCTAAATTAGGCAGCAGTCATTTGCAGATAGCTGCTGCTTTTAGAAAGGAGAGCATTATCCTCATATCACACAGACATGGAGGTGTTTGCCTGATGATTTCAGCCTGATGTCCTGGGAGAAAGCTACCCTGGCAGCAGTCTCTCTCTCACATAAGTGGCAACCTATTTATGGTGCACTCCAACTGATTGTGGTCGCCTGTCTACTAATGTAGTTAAAATGTGGTTACTAAAGCTGGTCATGCACAGTGACATTTTCCTGTCTGTAAACCATGTGTACATGTCAGGCCATATATGCACTGTATCTATCTGCTATCTGTAGCAAAATCATGTTGTGTTGTGTGCAGATTCTGCTCTTAAAAGGGGACTTATCACTTGCCATAAATATGTAATTTTGTTTCTCTGTGTAAATGTCGCTGTTCTCCTGAATCCAGCATTGGTTTTCTTTTGTTCCTGCGCCTCTCTGTTATGGAGATATGGCCCTCTCTTCCCTGTATGTAAATCTAGTCTTTGTACATAAGTGGGCGTGGTCACCAACTCTTCCTTGTGGGCGTGGTCTTGTGGACTTCTCCATGTTGACTAAAAAGACTAGATTTATACACATGGAAGAA
This sequence comes from Phyllobates terribilis, assembly GCF_046119375.1. Classification (NCBI taxonomy): domain Eukaryota; kingdom Metazoa; phylum Chordata; class Amphibia; order Anura; family Dendrobatidae; genus Phyllobates; species Phyllobates terribilis. The sequence continues at coordinate 72,295,928 of NW_027362767.1, read as the reverse complement.
AAGGCCATATCTCAGGAACGGAGAGGCGCAGGAACAAAAGAGAAGTAACACCAGATTCGGGAGAATGGCGGCATTTGCACCAGGCAATAAGAAAAAATGATATATTTATGGCATTTAAACGACAGGTTTTCCTTTAAATTATAATTTGGCTCAGATTCTTTTACATGATTATAAATGTAAAATGTTATTTCTACCTATAAAATTGTAATACAAACATTGTAGCCCATTTTAAATGTTTTTTCCAGATAATTTCGCAATTGTTTTTATGGTTATTGCAGAAATACGAGAGGACTCGGACAGAACTGTAGTAGAACCCAGTGTGTACCTCAACAATTCAGGTAAGCCCCAGTCTTATTGGCAGGAGTCTGATCTGGAAGGCCGATCCTAAGGATAAGCAATCGATTTACAGTGGGTGAAAAAAAAGTATTTAGTCAGCCACCAATTGTGTAAGTTCTGCAACTTAAAAAGATGAGCAAGGCCTGTAATTGACATCATAGGTAGACCTCAACTATGAGAGACAAAATGAGAAAACAAATCCTGAAAATCACATTGTCTGATTTGGAAAGAATTTTTTTTTTTTTAATTTTGGTGGAAAATAAGTATTTGGTCAATTACAAAAGTTCATCTCAATACTTTGTTATATATCCTATGTTGGCAATGACAGAAGTCAAATATTTTCTGTAATTCTTCACAAGGTTGGCCACACTGTTGCTGGTATGTTGGCCCATTCCTCCATGCCCATCTCCTCTAGAGCAGTGATGTTTAGGGGCTGTCGCTGGGCAACACGGACTTTCAACTCCCTCCAAAGGTTTTCTATAGGGTTTAGATCTGGAGACTGGCTAGGCCACTCCAGGACCTTGAAATGCTTCTTACGAAGCCACTCCTTTGTTGCCCTTGCGGTGTGCTTGGGATCATTGTCATGCTGAAAGACCCAGCCACATTTCATCTTCAATGTCCTTGCTGATGTATCGTGAGATTTTGAGTGCAAACCTCCTTCCTTGGCCCCATTCATTCTTTCATGTACACGGATCAGTCGTCCTGGTCTCTTCGCAGAAAAACAGGCCCAAAACATGATGTTGCCACCCCTATGCTTCACAGTAGGTATGGTGTTCTTTGGATGCAACTCAGCATTTTTTCTCCTCTAAACACGACGAGTTGTGTTTCTACCAAACAGTTCTACTTTGGTTTCATCTGACCATATGATATTCTCCCAATACTCTTCTGGATCATCCAAATGCTCGCTAGCAAACTTCGGACGGGCCCGGACATGTAATGGCTTAAGCAGGAGGACACGTCTGGCACTGCAGGATCTGAGTCCCTGGCAGTGTAGTTTGATACTGATGGTAGCCTGTGTAATGTTGGTCCCAGCTCTCTGCAGGTCATTCACTAGGTCCCCCCGTGTAGTTCTGGGATTTTTGCTCACTGTTCTTGAGATCATTTTGACCCCACGGGGTGAGATCTTGTGTGGAGCCCCAGATCGAGGGAGATTATCAGTGGTCTTGTATGTCTTCCATTTTCTAATTATTGCTCCCACAGTTGATTTCTTCACACCAAGCTGCTCGCCTATTGCAGATTCAATCTTCCCAGCCTGGTGCAGGGCTAGAATTTTGTTTCTGGTGTCCTTCGACAGCTCTTTGGTCTTCACCATAGTGGAGTTTGGACTGTGACTGTTTGACGTTGCGGACAGGCGTCTTTTTTACTGATAACAAGTTCAAACAGGTGCCAGTACTACAGGTAATGAGTGGAGGACAGAGGAGCCTCTTAAAGAAGAAGTTACAGGTCTGTGAGAGCCAGAAATCTTGCTTGTTTGTAATTGACCAAATACTTATTTTCCACCAAAATTTGAAAAAAAATTCTTTCCAAATCAGACAATGCGATTTTCAGGATTTGTTTTCTCATTTTGTCTCTCATAGTTGAGTTCTACCTATGATGTCAATTACAGGCCTCTCTCATCTTTTTAAGTGGGAGAACTTGCACAATTGGTGGCTGACTAAATACTTTTTTTCCCCCACTGTATAAGGCCAGATACCCCCTTTAAATGTATAAAAGTACAGCGCAGCTGCTCCTTGTCTGGATGGATGCTTATACAAGCTTATGTAAATCCAGAATCTGTTACTTTCCAGCTAGTTATGACTTTCCTTCATATATAATTGTCTTTTCTTATTGGATCACATTCTGATTGATGCTTAATGGCCTCTTGAAAGTTTTGTTTTGTGTGCCAGACGCTAACGATGATTTCATTTAATGCTGCGGTTTTTCTCAGAACATAATCTCTATCCCGGTAAGAGGTGTGGCAATGGGGAGATTAGGACGGGAGATGTTTCTGAGGCTGACGAGTGACGTACTAATTATCACACATCATTACCAGCATTGTACAAGAGTCCGGATCACTACGACCAATTATGTCTTAGTTAGAGATGCCGAGCTTGTTATTTCTTTACTGGGATTATTCTTTTGTACTGGTTTTCACCTAGAAGCAATTTCCTTGTTGTATCCTGTATTTGCGATTTCAGTGTAAAAGGCCTCGAGCGGGATTCTTCTTATACTATAATGATCTGTCCTGCCGATTTATAGCAAGCTGTATGTACTCAGGATACGGATTTCTGCTCTCTGGTTTATACTGTATACATAGCAGTACTGTCTACCAGTGGTTTGCATTCTTGATAGTCCACAAAATACTCTTTGCCAATATGCTATTTTTTTTATAAAAAATTGCAGCGTTTGGAATTCCTAATATTTATTGTCCCTCTTTTTTTATTCATTCTGTTCTTTATCTCATCACTGCATTTCCATTTAAAACTGAGAAATCGATTTACCAGTATTAGTTGATGGTAATAGTCTTTGAGAAAAGGGGGAGGCTAGAGGTTCACATTGGCCTAGGAACGCTCATTTTCCGATTATTGGCATGTCTAAACAGGCGAATCACCCGAAGAACCAGCAAAACTCTTTTTAAGCTTGCTTAAAAATGATCGTTCTCAGCAGCACATTCAACCTATAATGATCGTCAGCTGTCTCGAATGTTAGTTTTGACCGACGCCCGACCAACGAATAATCATAATTGTCCACAACACTGATCAGGCAAGTTGAATTTCTTCGGCCGGTGATGCTTCTACAAAAAAAAGCTCCAACAAATACGGCCAAAGCAGTTTGAGATTTTTTTTTTCTGCCAACGAACGACTTTTTGTCCAATTGATGATTGATCGTTCGTCTGTTTTTATGTTATGTGTATGGGGGCCCTTTAGGATCCCAAAAATTAGATCTTCATCTCTTTTTCATTTACTGTATCTTACCTACCCTGGATTGACAGGTTATGCAAGCAAAACAAAAAGGTTCTGAGATAGGACAACTCTATAGAGCATTTCCATATTGTAATTTCAATGTCTACTACCCGTCCCTACCCCATCTTTTTATCTATGGGAAATCTGCATTAAAGGCACGGTATTCTTGTATATTTTAGGTCGTTCTCTTTAAGCAAACGTGCAGCAACAACTCACAGCAAAAATTCATTTGCTGATGGCGCTAGAATAGCTGCGTCTGTGCCGCTGGGAGCCTCGTTATTTTGCCCGGTTGAGGTGTAATTTAGTGTAACACCTGCGTTCTTCATTACATTTCCTGCCTTGTTTCACTCCTGTGTCGTTCTGCCAATAGCAAGAGCTTGATGTTTTTCTCACTTTGTAAATGGTGATAAATCATAACGCTTCAGCCCGCGGTGCGATGATTGCTTTGTGATTTACATACATGGGCGGAAAATGGTGCAGGTGCAGGAATGTCGACGAAAAATCTCCAGCCGTTTGTGATGTGAACGTGTAACAAACAAATCAACAAATCCATCCTCTTCCAGACGGCACAAGTCCATGGTACATTTACTGGAAAATACTACGTTTTATAAATTTGGGCACATAAATGCTGGGGCGAGACAAATCGCAGTGACACATTGCATCTTGTGTAGTGTTACGTTGCAAACTGCGACAATGTCGCATAGGTTTCCAAATGTGTTGTATTTTCTGTTGCTGGTTGCAAGCTGAACATGATGCCCATAGACTTCAATACAAGTTGTGTGCAACGTGGCTGTTATTTACAGCAAAATCAGAGGTTTAAAATAGTCGCACAATAACAAGTTACAAATGTTTTGCAAATTCCCGGCAGACTTGAAACTTCAAAATAAAAGGCCATCACTGTACATCTGAATGTCAGTCAGGACCATCGGGCACTGGTAATACTTGCCATAAAATCCAGAAAGTACGTGACCATTGTGGTCTTGCTCTTGAGGACTTAACATGACCATGTATCACTAGGCCACCCATTCATTTATATGTAAATCATGTAATTTTACATGTGACACTTATGATCTGATTATGGACCTCAATGTCCGTACCGTCCACAGATTTGCGAAGCTGAACTCAATAGCTTCATAGGCATATACGAGACTGTTGAAGTCTGGTCAAGAGACCTGTGGCCAGTCCGGATATCACATAACCTGACCATAAATTTGTGAAACCAGTCTTAGGTCTCCATACACAATAGGTGAAAATGGGTTCACACACGATCATTCATGGATCGTCCAAAATACATCACAAACTATATTGTATTTTTTTTCAGCCTATGATAATCAGCCGATGCAGATCATCGACTGAAAAAAATCCAACATTCCTGACCATCCAACAATTGTTAGGGTTGATATTGTCCATTTTGCAAAGTGCTGCCGATCTGTGATGGTCCAGGTCCTGAGATCCTCACCGATCACCCAAACTACCACTCTGAAGTGCAAAGCTCCTGCATGAGCCCATGAACATGGGCTCAGTAGTAATAGTCCACGCTGATCTCTCAAGACCTTCACTGATGGGCAGAACTTTGCAGTTTCTTTAATGTTAAAAAAAATCTTCAGATTAAAGGTTAACCATCAGTTCTAAAGTGTATGGGCTCCATTACTCTTCTGCGGACTTTCACAGTTTCCCTCAGTGATCACACATCGTTTTTGGATATATCAATTTTTTTATTCGATCAGTGAAGTCCAGAAGCAATGATCAGTCTCTTTAGTGGTGAAGTAATTAATTCCAAGCTGCTAAGAAACTACTATAATTTAACGACCAGTAGGCATCGCAAAGTACAAAATGTAGATGTAAACTCCATGGAAGTGTTGTGGTGATCAGGGCAGTTCTCCACTATACACAACTTTTCCTTATGTCGCCAGTTTTTGCAGCTGTCAATCCAATGACGTGTAGCTTAGAAGGTTGACCATGAGCTGTGTCCAACTATGGTCCATGCTCTAAGAATTTAGCAAAGTGGGAAACTGCTTTCATCATGAGAGGAGGAAATCCAAGTCCATCTTGCAGCTTATTAGGCTCAGTTTGGCCTGAACTCTCCTTTCCTATGAGTGACTGAGATAAAATTATGGAGATGACCAGCCCTTTAGTCTTCTACAAGAAGTCCAGTCTTGTCTAGGGTTGGGTGGCGATACCTACTGATGCTAGTTATGGTATATCCAACCAGCATCTAAGCACACCAGTGGGCAAGGTCATGAATGTAAAAATATGACCCTCCAACCTATGGCTACAATCATGGTGTTGTATTTAGGATACATAGAGATTAGTGTTGAGCGATACCTTCTGATATCAGGAAATATCATATCGGATTGGATCGGACCGATACCCAAAAAGTATCGGATATCGCCGATTCCGATACCGGAAACCAATGCAAGTCAATGGGACACAAATATCGGAATGAAAATAAACCCTTTCTTTCCTTGTAGGTTAATTCTACATGAAGGAAAACAACTAAGAATAATGTAGAATGTATTACGCGAAAAGCCGGCAATTCATCAGCGGCATACACCGGTACCCGACAATTTACAACAGAAAGAATAGAGCTTCACACATAGATTAGATAGATAGAAACATGTCAGTCACATATATATGAAGTACAGTGACCGTGTTGATTACTGTACTTGTCATTTAGTGTAAAGGATTTCTAAAAAAAAATATAATAGTGTTTTCGTGCACCGTCTCTTTAAAAAAGCCGGCCGGCAATTCAGCATCTGTACCCGACAATTTAGAATAGAAGGAATAGAGAATCATACATAGATTAGATAGATAGAAACATGTCAGTCACATATATAAGAAGTACAGTGACAGTGTTGATTACTGTACTTGTCATTTAGTGTTAAAATGAAGGATTTATTTAAAAAAAAATTGGCGTGGGGTTCCCCGTAATTTTAGTCTCTAGCGGAGGTTAAGCAGACAGCTGGGGCAAATGTTTGAAGTCTGGGAAGGGGGTAATACCCACGGAGCTTCCCAGGCTACTAATATCAGCCCCCAGCTGAATACCTAGCCTTTACTAGCTATTAAAATGGGGGACCCCCCAAAAAAATGACGTGGGGTCCCCCCTAATTTAATAGCTAGCAAAGGCTAGGCAGACAGCTGGGGCTGATATTAATAGCCCAGGAAGGGTGCCATGAATATTGGCCCCCTCCCAGGCTAGAAACACCAGCCGTCAGCCGCCCCAGAAATGGCGCATCCATAGGATGTGCCAACTCTGGCACTTAGCCTCGCTCTTCCCACTGCCCTGGTGCGGTGGCAGGGGGTAATAGGGCTGGGGTTGATGTCAGCTTATAATGCCAGTTGACATCAAGCCCAGGTTAGTAATGGAGAGGCGTCTATAAGACACCCCCATTACTAACCCCATAGTGAAAGTTAAAAAAAAAACACAAACACCCAGAATAAAATCCTTTAATTGAAATAAACACACAATTCTTTATTGTTCTAAATTAAACCATACTTACCATCACGCCCATTCCAGCTGAAGCCAACGATCTCCTGCAATAAAAGAAAAATAATAAAGCAACATCATCCTTACCTCTCCATGGTTCCCAGGACAACTTCAGCTCTGCTACATCGAGATGACAGGCTGGACCGCAGCAGAACGCTGCCATCCAGCCTGTCATCCCGCAGACACTGAGAAGCGCAGGCATGCTTGCGCTCCTCAGTGTCTCTCTGTGACGTCATCCAGATGAGCCGAGGTCATGTCCAATGAACTCTGCTCACCTCATGCACGTCACTGACAGCGTGGGAGAATTCTCACTCTGAAGCGCTGAGTGCAGGAGAATTTTCCCACGCTGTCAGTGACGTGCATGAGGTGAGCCGAGTTCATTGGACATGACCTCGGCTCATCTTTATGCAGTCACAGCCAGACACTGAGGAGCGCAAGCATGCCTGCGCTTCTCAGTGTCTGCGGGATGACAGGCTGGATGGCAGCTTTCTGCTGCTGTCCAGCCTGTCATCTCGATGTAGCAGAGCTGAAGCTGTCCTGGGAACCATGGAAAGGTAAGGATGATGTTGCTTTATTATTTTTCTTTTATTGCAGGAGATCGTTGGCTTCAGCTGGAATGGGCGTGATGGTAAGTATGGTTTAATTTAGAACAATAAAGAATTGTGTGTTTATTTCAATTAAAGGACTTTTTTCTGGGTGTTGTGTTTTTTTTAAATACTTTACTAGAAATTCATGGCGGTCATGTCTAATATTGGCGTGACCCCATGAATTTCGGGCTTAGGGCCAGCTGATAATGCCAAGCTGGCCCTAACCCCTTTATTACCCAGTGAGCCACCGCACCAGGGCCCTGGATGAGTTGGGTACAGCGCCAGAAGATGGCGCTTCTATGAACGCGCCATTTTCCGGGGTGGCTGCGGACTGCAATTTGCAGCAGGGGGGACCCAGAAAGCTTGGGCCTCCCTGCGCTGCAGATTCCAGCCCCCAGCTGCCTAGTTGTACCTGGCTGGACACAAAACCAGGGCGAAGCCCCACGTCAATTTTTTTTTTATTATTTCATGAAATAATTAAAAAAAAAAGGGCTTCCCTATATTGTTGTGTCCGGCCAGGTACAAATAGGCAGCTGGTGGTTGGGGGCAGCCCGTTCCTGCCTGCTGTACCTGGCTGGACACAAATATAGTGCGAAGCCCCACTTAAATTTTTTTTTTAATTATTTCATGAAATAATTAAAAAAAAAAAAAAAAAAGGGCTTCCCTATATTGTTGTGTCCGGCCAGGTACAAATAGGCAGCTGGGAGTTGGGGGCAGCCCGTTCCTGGATGCTGTACCTGGCTGGCATACAAAAATATGGCGAAGCCCACGTCAAAATTTTTTGGAAAAATTAATTAAAAAATAAATAATAATTTAGGGACTGCATCTTTATTAACCCCTCAAGTGTCATTTAGTGTTAAAATAAAGGATTTATTAAAAATAAAATTGGCTTGGGATCCCCCATAATTTTAGTCTCTAGCGGAGATTAAGCAGACGGCTGGGGCAGATGTTTGAAGCCTGGGAAGGGGGTAATACCCACGGAGCTTTCCAGGCTACTAATATCAGCCCCCAGCTGAATACCTAGCCTTTACTAGCTATTAAAATGGGAGACCCCCCCAAAAAATGACGTGGGGTCCCCCCTATTTTAATAGCTAGGCAGACAGCTGGGGGCTGATATTAATAGCCCAGGAAGGGTGCCATGAATATTGGCCCCCTCCCAGGCTAGAAACATCAGCCGTCAGCTGCCCCAGAAATGGCGCATCCATAGGATGCGCCAATTCTGGCACTTAGCCTCGCTCTTCCACGCTGCCCTGGTGCGGTGGCAGGGGGTAATAGGGTTGGGGTTCATGTCAGCGCCAGTTGCCATGAAGCCCAGGTTAGTAATGATGGGTGTCTATAAGACACCCCCATTACTAACCTACAAAGTGTTAAAAATAAAAAACACACTACACCCAGAAAAAAATAATTTATTTGAAATAAAACACACCATTTTATTTAATTCTTAGTTTACTAAAAAAAATAGTTACCTGTCCCACGTTCCTGCGCTGATCTCCCATGCACAGCTGTCACATCTGGAGATGGTGACAGCTGTGCATGGCTGCTGTAAGCTCACACTGCCGGGAACATGTCCGCTCCCGGCAGCGGGAGCCACTGACTGAGGTCACCGGAGTGCATTCAGGCAGCGCTGCTCCGGAGACCTCCTTTACGGCACTGCTGTACCATGGGAATTTCTCACGGTACAGCAGGGCCGTAAAGCAGCTAACCGGAGCAGCGCTGCCTGAACTCCGGCGAACCCGCTTATGCAATGACGGGGCTGCTTTACGGCCCCATCATTCTAGCGGCGGCAGCGGTTCAGAGCGGTCACATTCTATGTGGCTGCTCTAAACTGGAGATCATCGCGGGACACTCGTGGACTACTACGGAGGGGTAAGGATAAGGTTGTGGTTTATTATTTTACATTTTATTACAGGAGATCGATGGCTTCGGGGAATTAGGTGTCTAGGTGAGTATAGGTGTAGTTTTTTTATTTTTTACTTTATTTTAGGTGGCGATCGGCGGGGACAGGTAATGTATGAACTAATTTATTGTAGGCAACCACTGGCCACCAATGACATGTATTTAACATTTATTGGGGACACAGTAGGGCAATTTATATAGCAGGATCAGGCTGATGGGAACTACTGCTCCCATCGAGCTGATCCTGCTGGCACGAGTGGACGGGGGACAGACATAGGCCGATGGGAGTAGTAGTGTCACATCGGCCTATGTTTGCCTGCACGCGCACACCCGCAGACATCGCACACACATCGCACAGACACATCGCACAGACACCCACACACACCAATCATGATGGGTCTGATCGTCTGGGAGGTGAGGCTGACCTGTGCAGCCGTGGGAAAGTTCATGTGAGTTCATGCAATGCAGTCAAGCATGAACTCACATGAACCCTCCGAGGGCACCGCGGCTACTTCAAATGAACAGCTGATCGGCATCACCTGATACCTCAGCTGTTCATTTGAAATAACCGGCGGGAAAGCGCAGCACAGAACGGGAAAGCCGCGGTGAAGTCTTTTCACTGCCGGCTTCCCCGCCCGGGTCCTTTGCTCCCCGCTCCTTGGTGCTGTGCTCCCCGCCAGGTCCTAACTTACGATCGGGATGGCAGGTGTCGAGGGGAGCGGAGGATCGGGGTGGGATGCTGTGGGGAAGCAGTATGGGGCTGTGTGATTGTTTATAAGCCGGCGGCTTTTTACCGCCCGCCGGCTTTTAAACAATCAGGAGAATTCTCTCACGCTGCGATGGCATTCTGATGACAGGCTGGATCGCAGCTGAGCGCTGCCATCCAGCTTGTCATCCTTCAGAGACACTGCAGAGAATTATGGGAACTTCCGATTCCGGTATTCGGTATTCTAAAAGTATCGGAATTAAGTATCGGCCGATACCCGATATTTCAGTATCGGAATGCTCAACACTAATAGAGATTGATCAGATTTTTCTATGCATAGCTGTTCTCCAGTACCATTACCCATCTTAAGAACATATACACGTTATTAGGGCAGGAGTCACACATGGAGTTTATGATGCATCTTTTTGAGCTTACGTCCGGATTAGATTCAGATTGAGTGGGAAATCAAAGAAAATTAAATGACAGGAATAGGGAGAGACCTGTCACTCAATCTGAGCTGGGTGGGGAGAAGCTTGCGGGAATCACCCACCAGACTCCTCTCCCAGTTTCAGGCTTATTTTTACACTACATCTGCAATGCTGCAGAGTGTGAGCGGTGTATAATGAGGGACCTCTCCCCGTTTCAAGTTTAGGACTACAAGATTCTCCTGACAGGTTCCCTTTAAGGCAATGTGTCATTTCCATTTAAGGTCCCTTTAATTCTTGGTAGCAGAAACTAAAAATGGATTCATTAAATTTCTCCATCAGATTTATTTGGGCGTTGTGCTTTCACCTCTGTGTGACCTGAAATTTTTTTTTAGAGCTGAAGAAAACAGAATCTTCCCCAATCCTTTGAGGACATTTAATATATTAAATATTTGAAAAGGTTAAAAATTCAGGACTGAGGCGTGGATGCCGCGGGCGGAGAAAGGTCCGGTGTAATAAAGCATTACAATTCCCTATGAAGGAAGTAGCCGCGTGTTTGGATGATTATTGTTCCTAAAAAGAAAAATCTGTTCTTGAAGCTGTTGAGCAGAGAGATCATGGGCAGATGCTGATGGCTCTGATTCTCAATGAAGGTTTATAGTAGCCATCACTTTTGGCCAAACCTGCCAATATTAGCATATGATGTTTTTAAGGAAGGTAAGTCACCGCCATGCCCTATTGTGGACATATGGACACTGTGCCAAGTGTGTATGTGCAGTTGTATGCGGTTCAGACAGGGATCTAAAGTGTATGGGCAACTTTACAGCGTAACTTCCATATGATGAACCAGCAAGCTGTAGTTCCTTTGTTTCCTATTGGTCCATGTTGGTGCTTTCTTTTCCTAATTAATCACATGGTCCTGACTTGACTCTGACACATATCATAAAGGCGACATAATGGAAGATGTTGTCCCAGAAATCACTTACGTGAATGATTTAATTCCCTCATTTTATTTTTGGGGCTTCTGCAAAGGAGATCGCCAAGAGCATAGACCCCGTGTGACGACATATGGAGTCACTACAGGTCTATATTACAGACACATAGGCGCTCTACATGCCGTCTCTCTGATGTTATGCCATGACGTATGGCACATTTTCTCATTGATTCATGCACAAGAAAAAGGACCTTCATGTTAAAATGACCTGCGAGGTTTCATTATAGGCCCCATAGTCTTCACTCGTTAGTCAGATGAAATGATCATTTCTACTGCACAGAAGATCATTGTTCTCAACAGCGCATCTACCTGTGTAAACAGAGCCTGTGCTGCCGAGAACAATGGCAGCCTGTGCTGCCGAGAACAATGGCAGCCTGTGCTGCCGAGAACAATGGCAGCCTGTGCAGACGATATCTAACTGATCAGTCAGTGCACCCCGGAAGTGTGGTCTGCCTGTGCAACCAGTATGTACACGAACTGCCAACCGCTTAGTGCTGCCCATCGGCTGGTGTACATAGACCCTTATTCAGCTTGACAAAGAACGCTGGTTGGTGTTGGAAACGCGTTGCTATGTGAATTTCCATGTACCTTGTAACCTCATCAGATTTTAAATTGTTTTAATAAAAACTTGAATTTTTTTTTATATAACTTTTTGGAGCTGGAATATTTTAGTTCTTTTTTTGCATTGAATCCACATGTGACGACATGTTGTTCCTGGCTTTCGACACACTGAAATCTGTGGAGGGTGAGCTGACTTCCATTTGTTCTCTATTGCTATACCCTTATTCATACACCGCTCTGTGTTCCTGAACTTTTTCAGCATGTGGATGGGATGTTGTGAAAGCTCATTTACAATGCTAGCTTCCCCTCTATTTCAGTGTAAAATGTCCATTTGATAAGAATGGCGAAGACACGAGAGCTTTTATAAATACCTTGACTTCAAGATTTTTGTCTGGAGAAAGATCCCTATAGACTATTCTTATGTAGACACTTGCCAAGAGTGTGTCCTTCTGGTTTGTTTTGGTTTATCACAGCCCCAACTTTGAAGAAAGAATAGCACTTCTCTATTAAGGTGTATGCAAACCAGAGGTTTCTATGCATCTTTTTTTCTTTCCAATGGCACGGGTATATCACCGAATGCACATAAATCAGCATGCCACTGGGCACATCTATTACGCATCACGCATACAGCGGCATACCACTGGGCACACGTCTATCACGCATACAGCGGCATACCACTGGGCACATCTATTACGGATAACGCATACAGCTCCATACCACTGGGCACACGTATATCACTCATTACGCATACAGCGACATACCACTGGGCACACGTCTATCACGCATACAGCGGCATACCACTGGGCACATGTCTATCACGCATACAGCGGCATACCACTGGGCACATCTATTACGGATAACGCATACAGCGCCATACCACTGGGCACACGTCTATCACGCATACAGTGGCATACCACTGGGCACATCTAATGGATCACGCATACAGCGGCATACCACTGGTCACACGTCTATCACGCATACAGCGCCATACCACTGGGCACATCTATTACGGATCACGCATACAGCGCCATACCACTGGGCACACGTCTATCACGCATACAGCGGAATACCACTGGGCACATCTATTACGGATCACGCATACAGCGGCATATCATTAGGCACATCTATTACGGATCACGCATACAGCGGCATACCACTGGGCACATCTATTACGGATCACGCATACAGCGCCATACCACTGGGCACACGTCTATCACTGATCACGCATACAGCGGCATACCACTGGGCACATCTATTATGGATCACGCATACAGCGGCATACCACTGGGCACACGTCTATCACGCATACAGTGGCATACCACTGGGCACATCTAATGGATCACGCATACAGCGGCATACCACTGGGCACATCTATTACGGATCACGCATACAGCGCCATACCACTGGGCACACGTCTATCACGCATACAGCGGAATACCACTGGGCACATCTATTACGGATCACGCATACAGCGGCATACCACTGGGCACACGTCTATCACTGATCACGCATACAGCGGCATACCACTGGGCACATCTATTACGGATCACGCATACAGCGCCATACCACTGGGCACACGTCTATCACTGATCACGCATACAGCGACATACCACTGGGCACATCTATTACGCATCACGCATACAGCGGCATACCACTGGGCACATCTATTACGCATCACGCATACAGCGGCATACCACTGGGCACATCTATTACGGATCACGCATACAGCGCCATACCACTGGGCACATGTCTATCACTCATCACGCATACAGCGGCATACCACTGGGCACATCTAATGGATCACGCATACAGCGGCATACCACTGGTCACACGTCTATCACGCATACAGCGGCATACCACTGGGCACACGTTTATCACGCATACAGCGGCATACCACTGGGCACATCTATTACGGATCACGCATACAGCGGCATACCACTGGGCACACGTTTATCACGCATACAGCGGCATACCACTAGGCACATCTATTACGGATCACGCATACAGCGGCATACCACTGGGCACATCTATTACGGATCACGCATACAGCGCCATACCACTGGGCACACGTCTATCACTGATCACGCATACAGCGGCATACCACTGGGCACATCTATTACGGATCACGCATACAGCGCCATACCACTGGGCACACGTCTATCACTGATCACGCATACAGCGACATACCACTGGGCACATCTATTACGCATCACGCATACAGCGGCATACCACTGGGCACATCTATTACGGATCACGCATACAGCGGCATACCACTGGGCACATGTCTATCACTCATCACGCATACAGCGGCATACCACTGGGCACATCTAATGGATCACGCATACAGCGGCATACCACTGGTCACACGTCTATCACGCATACAGCGGCATACCACTGGGCACACGTTTATCACGCATACAGCGGCATACCACTGGGCACATCTATTACGGATCACGCATACAGCGGCATACCACTGGTCACACGTCTATCACGCATACAGCGGCATACCACTGGGCACACGTATATCACTCATTAAGCATACAGCGCCATACCACTGGGCACACGTCTATCACGCATACAGTGGCATACCACTGGGCACATGTCTATCACGCATACAGCGGCATACCACTGGGCACATCTATTACGGATCACGCATACAGCGCCATACCACTGGGCACACGTCTATCACGCATACAGTGGCATACCACTGGGCACATCTAATGGATCACGCATACAGCGGCATACCACTGGGCACACGTCTATCACTGATCACGCATACAGCGCCATACCACTGGGCACACGTCTATCACACATACAGCGGCATACCACTGGGCAAATCTATTACGCATCACGCATACAGCGGCATACCACTGGGCACATCTATTACGGATCACACATACAGCAGCATACCACTGGGCACAAATTTATCACTGATCACACATACAGCGGCATACCACTGGACACACGTCTATCACTCATCACGCATATAGCGGCATACCACTGGGCAAATCTATTACGCATCACGCATACAGCGGCATACCACTGGGCACATCTATTACGGATCACGCATACAGCGGCATACCACTGGGCACACGTCTATCACTGATCACACATACAGCGGCATACCACTGGACACACGTCTATCACTCATCACGTATATAGCGGCATACCACTGGGCACACATCTATCACTGATGACACATACAGCGGCATACCACTGGGCACACGTCTATCACACATACAGCGGCATACCACTGGGCACATCTATTACGGATCACACATACAGCAGCATACCACTGGGCACACGTATATCACTCATTACGCATACAGCGGCATACCACTGGGAACACGTCTATCACTGATCACGCATACAGTGGTATACCACTGGGCACATGTCTATCACTGATCACGCATACAGCGGCATACCACTGGGCACACGTCTATCACTGATCATGCATACAGCGACATACCACTGGGCACATCTATTACGCATCACGCATACAGCGGCATACCACTGGGCACATCTATTACGGATCACGCATACAGCGGCATACCACTGGGCACATGTCTATCACTCGTCACGCATACAGCGGCATACCACTGGGCACACTTATATCACTCATTACGCATACAGCGACATACCACTGGGCACACGTCTATCACGCATACAGCGGCATACCACTGGGCACACGTCTATCACGCATACAGTGGCATACCACTGGGCACACGTCTATCACGCATACAGTGGCATACCACTGGGCACATCTAATGGATCACGCATACAGCGGCATACCACTGGGCACATCTATTACGGATCACGCGTACAGCGGCATACCACTGGGCACACGTTTATCACACATACAGCGGCATACCACTGGGCACACATCTATCACTGATAACGCATACAGCGGAATACCACTGGGCACACATCTATCACTGATCACGAATACAGCGCCATACCACTGGGCACACGTATATCACTCATCACACATACAGCGGCATACCACTGGGCACATCTATTACGGATCACGCATACAGCGCCATACCACTGGGCACACGTCTATCACGCATACAGCAGCATACCACTGGGCACACGTCTATCACTGATCACGCATACAGCGGCATACCACCGGGCATACGTCTATCACTAACCACGTATACAGCGGCATACCACTGGGCACATCTATTACGGATCACGCATACAGCGGCATACCACTGGGCACACGTTTATCACGCATACAGCGGCATACCACTAGGCACATCTATTACGGATCACGCATACAGCGGCATACCACTGGGCACACGTTTATCACGCATACAGCGGCATACCACTAGGCACATCTATTACGGATCACGCATACAGCGGCATACCACTGGGCACATCTATTACGGATCACGCATACAGCGCCATACCACTGGGCACACGTCTATCACTGATCACGCATACAGCGGCATACCACTGGGCACATCTATTACGGATCACGCATACAGCGCCATACCACTGGGCACACGTCTATCACTGATCACGCATACAGCGACATACCACTGGGCACATCTATTACGCATCACGCATACAGCGGCATACCACTGGGCACATCTATTACGGATCACGCATACAGCGGCATACCACTGGGCACATGTCTATCACTCATCACGCATACAGCGGCATACCACTGGGCACATCTAATGGATCACGCATACAGCGGCATACCACTGGTCACACGTCTATCACGCATACAGCGGCATACCACTGGGCACACGTTTATCACGCATACAGCGGCATACCACTGGGCACATCTATTACGGATCACGCATACAGCGGCATACCACTGGTCACACGTCTATCACGCATACAGCGGCATACCACTGGGCACACGTATATCACTCATTAAGCATACAGCGCCATACCACTGGGCACACGTCTATCACGCATACAGTGGCATACCACTGGGCACATGTCTATCACGCATACAGCGGCATACCACTGGGCACATCTATTACGGATCACGCATACAGCGCCATACCACTGGGCACACGTCTATCACGCATACAGTGGCATACCACTGGGCACATCTAATGGATCACGCATACAGCGGCATACCACTGGGCACACGTCTATCACTGATCACGCATACAGCGCCATACCACTGGGCACACGTCTATCACACATACAGCGGCATACCACTGGGCAAATCTATTACGCATCACGCATACAGCGGCATACCACTGGGCACATCTATTACGGATCACACATACAGCAGCATACCACTGGGCACAAATTTATCACTGATCACACATACAGCGGCATACCACTGGACACACGTCTATCACTCATCACGCATATAGCGGCATACCACTGGGCAAATCTATTACGCATCACGCATACAGCGGCATACCACTGGGCACATCTATTACGGATCACGCATACAGCGGCATACCACTGGGCACACGTCTATCACTGATCACACATACAGCGGCATACCACTGGACACACGTCTATCACTCATCACGTATATAGCGGCATACCACTGGGCACACATCTATCACTGATGACACATACAGCGGCATACCACTGGGCACACGTCTATCACACATACAGCGGCATACCACTGGGCAAATCTATTACGCATCACGCATACAGCGGCATACCACTGGGCACATCTATTACGGATCACACATACAGCAGCATACCACTGGGCACACGTATATCACTCATTACGCATACAGCGGCATACCACTGGGAACACGTCTATCACTGATCACGCATACAGTGGTATACCACTGGGCACATGTCTATCACTGATCACGCATACAGCGGCATACCACTGGGCACACGTCTATCACTGATCATGCATACAGCGACATACCACTGGGCACATCTATTACGCATCACGCATACAGCGGCATACCACTGGGCACATCTATTACGGATCACGCATACAGCGGCATACCACTGGGCACATGTCTATCACTCGTCACGCATACAGCGGCATACCACTGGGCACACTTATATCACTCATTAAGCATACAGCGCCATACCACTGGGCACACGTATATCACTCATTACGCATACAGCGACATACCACTGGGCACACGTCTATCACGCATACAGCGGCATACCACTGGGCACACGTCTATCACGCATACAGTGGCATACCACTGGGCACACGTCTATCACGCATACAGTGGCATACCACTGGGCACATCTAATGGATCACGCATACAGCGGCATACCACTGGGCACATCTATTACGGATCACGCGTACAGCGGCATACCACTGGGCACACGTTTATCACACATACAGCGGCATACCACTGGGCACACATCTATCACTGATAACGCATACAGCGGAATACCACTGGGCACACATCTATCACTGATCACGAATACAGCGCCATACCACTGGGCACACGTATATCACTCATCACACATACAGCGGCATACCACTGGGCACATCTATTACGGATCACGCATACAGCGCCATACCACTGGGCACACGTCTATCACGCATACAGCAGCATACCACTGGGCACACGTCTATCACTGATCACGCATACAGCGGCATACCACCGGGCATACGTCTATCACTAACCACGTATACAGCGGCATACCACTGGGCACATCTATTATGAATCACGCATACAGCGGCATACCACTGGGCACACGTCTATCACGCATACAGCGGAATACCACTGGGCACATCTATTACGGATCACGCATACAGCGGCATACCACCGGGCACATCTATTACGGATCACGCGTACAGCGGCATACCACTGGGCACATGTCTATAGCGCATACAGCGGAATACCACTGGGCACACGTCTATCACTGATCACGCATACAGCGGCATACCACTGGGCACACGTCTATCACTGATCACGCATACAGCGGCATACCACTGGGCACACGTCTATCACCAATCATGCATACAGCGGCATACCACTGGGCACACGTCTATCACTGATCACGCGTACAGTGGAATTCCACTGGGCACATCTATTACGGATCACGCATACAGCGGCATACCACTGGGCACACGTCTATCACGCATACAGCGGCATACCACTGGGCACACATCTATCACTGATCACACATACAGCGGCATACCACTGGGCACACGTCTATCACACATACAGCGGCATACCACTGGGCAAATCTATTACGCATCACGCATACAGCGGCATACCACTGGGCACATCTATTACGGATCACACATACAGCGGCATACCACTGGGCACATCTATTACGGATCACACATACAGCGGCATACCACTGGGCACATGTCTATCACTGATCACACATACAGCGACATACCACTGGGCACATCTATTACGCATCACGCATACAGCTGCATACCACTGGGCACATCTATTACGGATCACGCATACAGCGGCATACCACTGGGCACATGTCTATCACTCATCACGCATACAGCGGCATACCACTGGGCACACGTCTATCACTGATCACACATACAGCGGCATACCACTGGGCACACGTCTATCACTGATCACGCATACAGCGGCATACCACTGGGCACACGTTTATCACGCATACAGCGGCATACCACTGGGCACATGTCTATTACGCATCAAGCATACAGCGGCATACCACTGGGCACATCTATTACGGATCACGCATACAGCGGCATACCACTGGGCACATGTCTATAGCGCATACAGCGGAATACCACTGGGCACACGTCTATCACCAATCATGCATACAGCGGCATACCACTGGGCACATGTCTATCACTGATCACGCATACAGCGGCATACCACTGGGCACACGTCTATCACTGATCACGCATATAGCGCCATACCACTGGGCACACGTCTATCACTGATCACGCATACAGCGGCATACCACTGGGCACACGTCTATCACGCATACAGCGGCATACCACTGGGCACATCTATTACGGATCACGCATACAGCGGCATACCACTGGGCACACGTCTATCACCAATCACGCATACAGCGGTATACCACTGGGCACACATCTATCACTGTTCACGCGTACAGAGGAATACCACTGGGCACATCTATTACGGATCACGCATACAGCGACATACCACTGGGCACATGTCTATCACTCATCACGCATACAGCGGCATACCACTGGGCACATGTCTATCACCAATCACGCATACAGCGGTACACCACTGGGCACACATCTATCACTGATCACGCGTACAGAGGAATACCACTGGGCACATCTATTACGGATCACGCATACAGCGGCATACCACTGGGCACATGTCTATCACTCATCACGCATACAGTGGCATACCACTGGGCACATCTATTATGGATCACGCATACAGCGGCATACCACTGGGCACACGTCTATCACTGATCACGCATACAGCGGCATACCACTGGGCACACGTCTATCACCGATCACACATACAGCGGCATACAACTGGGCACATCTATTACGCATCACGCATACAGCTGCATACCACTGGGCACATCTATTACGGATCACGCCTACAGCGGCATACCACTGGGCACATCTATTACGGATCACGCATACAGCGGCATACCTCTGGGCACGCGTCTATAGCACATACAGCGGAATACCACTGGGCACACGTCTATCACCAATCACGCATACAGCGGCATACCACTGGACACATCTATTATGGATCACGCATACAGCGCCATACCACTGGGCACACGTCTATCACTGATAACGCATACAGCGGCATACCACTGGGCACATCTATTACGGATCACGCATACAGCGCCATACCACTGGGCACACGTCTATCACTGATCACGCATACAGCTGCATACCACTGGGCACATCTATTACGCATCACGCATACAGCGGCATACCACTGGGCACATCTATTACGGATCACGTATACAGCGGCATACCTCTGGGCACGCGTCTATAGCACATACAGCGGAATACCACTGGGCACACGTCTATCACCAATCACGCATACAGCGGCATAGCACTGGGCACATCTATTATGGATCACGCATACAGCGCCATACCACTGGGCACACGTCTATCACTGATCACGCATACAGCGCCATACCACTGGGCACATCTATTACGCATCACGCCTACAGCGGCATACCACTGGGCACATCTATTACGGATCACGTATACAGCGGCATACCTCTGGGCACGCGTCTATAGCACATACAGCGGAATACCACTGGGCACACGTCTATCACCAATCACGCATACAGCGGCATAGCACTGGGCACATCTATTATGGATCACGCATACAGCGCCATACCACTGGGCACACGTCTATCACTGATAACGCATACAGCGGCATACCACTGGGCACATCTCTTACGGATCACGCATACAGCGGCATACCACTGGGCACATGTCTATCACTCATCACGCATACAGCGGCATACCACTGGGCACATCTATTACGCATCACGCATACAGCGGCATACCACTGGGCACACGTTTATCACTCATTAAGCATACAGCGCCATACCACTGGGCACACGTCTATCACGCATACAGCGGCATACCACTGGGCACATGTCTATCACGCATACAGCGGCATACCACTGGGCACATCTATTACGGATCACGCATACAGCGCCATACCACTGGGCACACGTCTATCACTCATACAGCGGCATACCACTGGGCAAATCTATTACGCATCACGCATACAGCGGCATACCACTGGGCACATCTATTACGGATCACGCATACAGCGCCATACCACTGGGCACACGTCTATCACGCATACAGCGGCATACCACTGGGCACATCTAATGGATCACGCATACAGCGGCATACCACTGGGCAAATCTATTACGCATCACGCATACAGCGGCATACCACTGGGCACATCTATTACGGATCACACATACAACAGCATACCACTGGGCACACGTCTATCACTCATCACGCATATAGCGGCATACCACTGGGCACACATCTATCACTGATCACACATACAGCGGCATACCACTGGGCACACGTCTACCACACATACAGCGGCATACCACTGGGCAAATCTATTACGGATCACGCATACAGCGGCATACCACTGGGCACACGTCTATCACCAATCACGCATACAGCGGTATACCACTGGGCACATGTCTATCACTGATCACGCGTACAGAGGAATACCACTGGGCACATCTATTACGGATCACGCATACAGCGGCATACCACTGGGCACATGTCTATCACTCATCACGCATACAGCGGCATACCACTGGGCACATGTCTATCACTCATCACGCATACAGCGGCATACCACTGGGCACATCTATTATGAATCACGCATACAGCGGCATACCACTGGGCACACGTCTATCACGCATACAGCGGCATACCACTGGGCACACATCTATCACTGATCACACATACAGCGGCATACCACTGGGCACACGTCTATCACACATACAGCGGCATACCACTGGGCAAATCTATTACGCATCACGCATACAGCGGCATACCACTGGGCACATCTATTACGGATCACACATACAGCAGCATACCACTGGGCACATGTCTATCACTGATCACGCATACAGTGGTATACCACTGGGCACATGTCTATCACTGATCACGCATACAGCGGCATACCACTGGGCACATCTATTACGCATCAAGCATACAGCGGCATACCACTGGGCACATCTATTACAGATCACGCATACAGCGGCATACCACTGGGCACACGTCTATCACGCATACAGCGCCATACCACTGGGCACACGTCTATCACCAATCACGCATACAGCAGCATACCACTGGGCACACGTCTATCACTGATCACTCATACAGCGACATACCACTGGGCACATCTATTACGCATCACGCATACAGCGGCATACCACTGGGCACATCTATTACGCATCACGCATACAGCGGCATACCACTGGGCACATCTATTACGGATCACGCATACAGCGGCATACCACTGGGCACACGTCTATCACTGATCACGCATACAGCGGCATACCACTGGGCACATCTATTACGCATCAAGCATACAGCGGCATACCACTGGGCACATCTATTACAGATCACGCATACAGCGGCATACCACTGGGCACACGTCTATGACGCATACAGCGCCATACCACTGGGCACACGTCTATCACCAATCACGCATACAGCAGCATACCACTGGGCACACGTCTATCACTGATCACGAATACAGCGCCATACCACTGGGCACACGTCTATCACGCATACAGCGGCATACCACTGGGCACACGTATATCGCTCATTAAGCATACAGCGCCATACCACTGGGCACACGTATATCACTCATTACGCATACAGCGGCATACCACTGGGCACATGTCTATCACGCATACAGCGGCATACCACTGGGCACATCTATTACGGATCACGCATACAGCGCCCTACCACTGGGCACACGTCTATCACTGATCACGCATATAGCGCCATACCACTGGGCACACGTCTATCACGCATACAGCGGCATACCACTGGGCACATCTATTACGGATCACGCATACAGCGCCATACCACTGAGCACACGTCTATCACTGATCACGCATATAGCGCCATACCACTGGGCACACGTCTATCACGCATACAGCGGCATACCACTGGGCAAATCTATTACGCATCACGCATACAGCGGCATACCACTGGGCACATCTATTACGGATCACACATACATCAGCATACCACTGGGCACATGTCTATCACGCATACAGCGGCATAGCACTGGGCACATCTATTATGGATCACGCATACAGCGCCATACCACTGGGCACACGTCTATCACTGATAACGCATACAGCGGCATACCACTGGGCACATCTATTACGGATCACCCATACAGCGCCATACCACTGGGCACACGTCTATCACGCATACAGCGGCATACCACTGGGCAAATCTAATGGATCACGCATACAGCGGCATACCACTGGGCACATGTCTATCACTGATCACACATACAGCGGCATACCACTGGGCACATCTATTACGCATCACGCATACAGCGGCATACCACTGGGCACATCTATTACGGATCACGTATACAGAGCCATACCTCTGGGCACACGTCTATCACTGATCACGCATACAGCGGCATACCACTGGGCACACATCTATCACTGATCACGCATACAGCGGCATACCACTGGGCACATCTATTACGCATCACGCATACAGCTGCATACCACTGGGCACATCTATTACGGATCACGCCTACAGCGGCATACCACTGGGCACATCTATTACGGATCACGCATACAGCGGCATACCACTGGGCACACGTCTATCACTGATCACGCATACAGCGGCATACCACTGGGCACATGTCTATCACTAATCACGTATACAGCGGCATACCACTGGGCACATCTATTACGGATCACGCATACAGCGGCATACCACTGGGCACGCGTCTATAGCACATGCAGCGGAATACCACTGGGCACACGTCTATCACCAATCACGCATACAGCGGCATACCACTGGACACAACTATTACGGATCACGCATACAGCGCCATACCACTGGGCACACGTCTATCACTGATCACGCATACAGCGCCATACCACTGGGCACACGTCTATCACTGATCACGCATACAGCGACATACCACTGGGCACATCTATTACGCATCACGCATACAGCGGCATACCACTGGGCACATCTATTACGGATCACGCATACAGCGGCATACCACTGGGCACATCTATTACGAATCACGCATACAGCGGCATAGCACTGGGCACATGTCTATCACTGATCACGCATACAGCGGCATACCACTGGGCACACGTCTATCACTGATCACGCATACAGCGACATACCACTGGGCACATCTATTACGCATCACGCATACAGCGGCATACCACTGGGCACATCTATTACGGATCACGCATACAGCGGCATACCACTGGGCACACGTTTATCACTCATTAAGCATACAATGCCATACCACTGGGCACACGTCTATCACACATACAGCGGCATACCACTGGGCAAATCTAATGGATCACGCATACAGCGGCATACCACTGGGCACACGTCTATCACACATACAGCGGCATACCACTGGGCAAATCTATTACGCATCACGCATACAGCGGCATACCACTGGGCACATCTATTACGGATCACGCATACAGCGCCATACCACTGGGCACACGTCTATCACGCATACAGCGGCATACCACTGGGCACGTCTATCACTGATCACACATACAGCGGCATACCACTGGGCACACGTCTATCACACATACAGCGGCATACCACTGGGCAAATCTATTACGCATCACGCATACAGCGGCATACCACTGGGCACATCTATTACGGATCACGCATACAGCGCCATACCACTGGGCACACGTCTATCACGCATACAGCGGCATACCACTGGGCACGTCTATCACTGATCACACATACAGCGGCATACCACTGGGCACACGTCTATCACACATACAGCGGCATACCACTGGGCACGTCTATCACTGATCACGCATACAGCGGCATACCACCGGGCACACATCTATCACTGATCACGCATACAGCGGCATACCACCGGGCATACGTCTATCACTAACCACGTATACAGCGGCATACCACTGGGCACATCTATTATGAATCACGCATACAGCGGCATACCACTGGGCACACGTCTATCACTGATCACGCATACAGCG
Organism: Phyllobates terribilis; assembly: GCF_046119375.1. Lineage (NCBI taxonomy): Eukaryota > Metazoa > Chordata > Amphibia > Anura > Dendrobatidae > Phyllobates > Phyllobates terribilis. Next base: position 72,270,329 of record NW_027362767.1, on the reverse strand, counting down.
GCATACCACCGGGCATACGTCTATCACTAACCACGTATACAGCGGCATACCACTGGGCACATCTATTACGGATCACGCGTACAGCGGCATACCACTGGGCACATGTCTATAGCGCATACAGCGGAATACCACTGGGCACACGTCTATCACTGATCACGCATACAGCGGCATACCACCGGGCATACGTCTATCACTAATCACGAATACAGCGCCATACCACTGGGCACACGTCTATCATTGATCACGCATACAGCGCCATACCACTGGGCACACGTCTATCATTGATCACGCATACAGCGCCATACCACTGGGCACACGTATATCACCAATCACGCATACAGCGGCATACCACTGGGCACATCTATTATGGATCACGCATACAGCGGCATACCACTGGGCACACGTCTATCACGCATACAGCGGCATACCACTGGGCACACGTCTATCACTAATCACGAATACAGCGCCATACCACTGGGCACACGTCTATCATTGATCACGCATACAGCGCCATACCACTGGGCACACGTATATCACTCATTACGCATACAGCGGCATACCACTGGGCACACGTTTATCACACATACAGCGCCATACCACTGGGCACACGTATATCACTCATTAAGCATACAGCGCCATACCACTGGGCACACGTCTATCACCAATCACGCATACAGCGGCATACCACTGTGCACACGTCTATCACTGATTACGCATACAGCGGCATACCACTGGGCACACGTCTATCACACATACAGCGGCATACCACTGGGCAAATCTAATGGATCACGCATACAGCGGCATACCACTGGGCACACGTCTATCACACATACAGCGGCATACCACTGGGCACACGTCTATTACGGATCACGCATACAGCGGCATACCACTGGGCACATCTATTACGGATCACGCATACAGCGGCATACCACTGGGCACACGTCTATTACGGATCACGCATACAGCGGCATACCACTGGGCACTCGCCTATCACCAATCACGCATACAGTGGTATACCACTGGGCACATGTCTATCACTCATCACGCATACAGCGGCATACCACTGGGCACATCTATTATGGATCACGCATACAGCGACATACCACTGGGCACACGTCTATCACTGATCACGCATACAGCGGCATACCACTGGGCACACGTTTATCACGCATACAGCGGCATACCACTGGGCACACGTTTATCACGCATATAGCGGCATACCACTGGCCACACATCTATCACTGATCACACATACAGCGGCATACCACTGGGCACACGTTTATCACATATACAGCGGCATACCACTGGGCACATCTATTACGCATCACGCATACAGCGGCATACCACTGGGCACATCTATTACGGATCACGCATATAGCGGCATACCTCTGGCCACAGGTCTATCACTGATCACGCATACAGCGGCATACCACTGGGCACACGTTTATCACACATACAGCGGCATACCACTGGGCACATCTATTACGCATCACGCATACAGCGGCATACCACTGGGCACACATCTATCACTGATCACACATACAGCGGCATACCACTGGGCACATCTATTACGCATCACGCATACAGCGGCATACCACTGGGCACACGTCTATCACTAATCACGTATACAGCAGCATACCACTGGGCACACGTCTATCACTGATTACGCATACAGCGCCATACCACTGGGCACACGTATATCACTCATTACGCATACAGCGGCATACCACTGGGCACACGTCTATCACGCATACAGCGGCATACCACTGGGCACATGTCTATCACGCATAGAGCGGCATACCACTGGGCACATCTATTACGGATCACGCATACAGCGCCATACCACTGGGCACATGTCTATCACGCATACAGCGGCATACCACTGGGCACATCTAATGGATCACGCATACAGCGGCATACCACTGGGCACACGTCTATCACTCATCATGCATATAGCGCCATACCACTGGGCACGTCTGTCACTGATCACGCATACAGCGGCATACCACTGGGTACACATCTATCACTGATCACGCATATAGCGGCATACCACTGGGCACATGTTTATCACACATACAGCGGCATACCACTGGGCACATCTATTACGCATCACGCATACAGCGGCATACCACTGGGCACACATCTATCACTGATCACACATACAGCGGCATACCACTGGTCACATCTATTATGAATCGCGCATACAGCGGCATACCACTGGGCACACGTCTATCACTAATCACGTATACAGCGCCATACCACTGGGCAAACGTATATCACTCATCACACATACAGCGGCATACCACTGGGCACATCTATTACGGATCACACATACAGCGCCATACCACTGGGCACACGTTTATCACGCATGCAGCGGCATACCACTGGGCACATCTATTACGGATCACGCATGCAGCGGCATACCACTGGGCACATCTATTACGGATCACACATACAGCGGCATACCACTGGGCACACATCTATCACTGATCACACATACAGCGGCATACCACTGGGCACATCTATTACGCATCACGCATACAGCGGCATACCACTGGGCACATCTATTACGGATCACGCATACAGCGCCATACCACTGGGCACACGTTTATCACGCATACAGCGGCATACCACTGGGCACGTCTATTACCTATCACGCATACAGCAGCATACCACTGGGCACGTGTCTATCACTGATCACACATACAGCAGCATACCACTGGGCACATCTATTACGGATCACACATACAGCAGCATACCACTGGGCACACGTCTATCACTGATTACGCATACAGCGCCATACCACTGGGCACACGTATATCACTCATTACGCATACAGCGGCATACCACTGGGCACATGTCTATCACGCATAGAGCGGCATACCACTGGGCACATCTATTACGGATCACGCATACAGCGCCATACCACTGGGCACATGTCTATCACGCATACAGCGGCATACCACTGGGCACATCTAATGGATCACGCATACAGCGGCATACCACTGGGCACACGTCTATCACTCATCATGCATATAGCGCCATACCACTGGGCACGTCTGTCACTGATCACGCATACAGCGGCATACCACTGGGTACACATCTATCACTGATCACGCATATAGCGGCATACCACTGGGCACATGTTTATCACACATACAGCGGCATACCACTGGGCACATCTATTACGCATCACGCATACAGCGGCATACCACTGGGCACACATCTATCACTGATCACACATACAGCGGCATACCACTGGTCACATCTATTATGAATCGCGCATACAGCGGCATACCACTGGGCACACGTCTATCACTAATCACGTATACAGCGCCATACCACTGGGCAAACGTATATCACTCATCACACATACAGCGGCATACCACTGGGCACATCTATTACGGATCACACATACAGCGCCATACCACTGGGCACACGTTTATCACGCATGCAGCGGCATACCACTGGGCACATCTATTACGGATCACACATACAGCGGCATACCACTGGGCACACATCTATCACTGATCACACATACAGTGGCATACCACTGGGCACATCTATTACGCATCACGCATACAGCGGCATACCACTGGGCACATCTATTACGGATCACGCAGACAGCGCCATACCACTGGGCACACGTTTATCACGCATACAGCGGCATACCACTGGGCACGTCTATTACCTATCACGCATACAGCAGCATACCACTGGGCACGTGTCTATCACTGATCACACATACAGCAGCATACCACTGGGCACATCTATTACGGATCACACATACAGCGGCATACCACTGGGCACATCTATTACGGATCACACATACAGCGGCATACCACTGGGCACACATCTATCACTGATCACGCATACAGCGGCATACCACTGGGCACATCTATTATGGATCACGCATACAGCGACATACCACTGGGCACACGTCTATCACTGATCACGCATACAGCGGCATACCACTGGGCACATCTATTATGGATCACGCATACAGCGGCATACCACTGGGCACATCTATTATGGATCACGCATACAGCGGCATACCACTGGGCACATCTATCAGTGATCACACATACAGCGGCATACCACTGGGCACACGTTTATCACGCATACAGCGGCATACCACTGGCCACACATCTATCACTGATCACACATACAGCGGCATACCACTGGGCACACGTTTATCACGCATATAGCGGCATACCACTGGCCACACATCTATCACTGATCACACATACAGCGGCATACCACTGGGCACACGTTTATCACACATACAGCGGCATACCACTGGGCACATCTATTACGCATCACGCATACAACGGCATACCACTGGGCACACATCTATCACTGATCACACATACAGCGGCATACCACTGGGCACATCTATTACGCATCACGCATACAGCGGCATACCACTGGGCACATCTATTACGGATCACGCATATAGCGGCATACCACTGGCCACACGTCTCACTGATCACGCATACAGCGGCATACCACTGGGCACACGTTTATCACACATACAGCGGCATACCACTGGGCACATCTATTACGGATCACGCATACAGCGGCATACCACTGGGCACATCTAATGGATCACGCATACAGCGGCATACCACTGGGCACACATCTATCACTGATCACACATACAGCGGCATACCACTGGTCACATCTATTATGAATCGCGCATACAGCGGCATACCACTGGGCACACGTCTATCACTGATTACGCATACAGCGGCATACCACTGGGCACACGTCTATCACCAATCACGCATACAGTGGCATACCACTGGGCACATCTATTATGGATCACGCATACAGCGGCATACCACTGGGCACACGTCTATCACTGATCACTAATACAGCGCCATACCACTGGGCACACGTCTATCACTCATACAGCGGCATACCACTGGGCACGTCTATTACCTATCACGCATACAGCGGCATACCACTGGGCACATCTATTACGCATCACGCATACAGCGCCATACCACTGGGCACACATCTATCACTGATCACACATACAGCGGCATACCACTGGTCACATCTATTATGAATCGCGCATACAGCGGCATACCACTGGGCACACGTCTATCACTGATTACGCATACAGCGGCATACCACTGGGCACATCTATTATGGATCACGCATACAGCGGCATACCACTGGGCACACGTCTATCACTGATCACGAATACAGCGCCATACCACTGGGCACACGTCTATCACTCATACAGCGGCATACCACTGGGCACGTCTATTACCTATCACGCATACAGCGGCATACCACTGGGCACACGTCTATCACTGATCACGAATACAGCGCCATACCACTGGGCACACGTCTATCACGCATACAGCAGCATACCAATGGGCACATGTCTATCACTCATAGAGCGGCATACCACTGGGCACATCTATTACGGATCACGCATACAGCGGCATACCACTGGGCACATCTATTACGCATCACGCATACAGCGGCATACCACTGGGCACATCTATTACGCATCACGCATGCAGCGGCATACCACTGGGCATGTCTATTACCTATCACGCATACAGCAGCATACCACTGGGCACATCTATTACGGATCACACATACAGCGGCATACCACTGGGCACATCTATTACGCATCACGCATACAGCGGCATACCACTGGGCACATCTATTACGGATCACGCATACAGCGGCATACCACTGGGCACATGTCTATCACTGATCACGCATACAGCGCCATACCACTGGGCACACGTCTATTACGGATGACGCCTACAGCGGCATACCACTGGGCACACGTTTATCACTCATCACGCATATAGCGCCATACCACTGGGCACGTCTATCACTGATCACGCATACAGCGGCATACCACTGGGTACACGTTTATCACACATACAGCGGCATACCACTGGGCACGTCCATCACTGATCACGCATACAGCGCCATACCACTGGGCACGTCTATCACTGATCACGCATACAGCGGCATACCACTGGGCACACGTCTATCACGCATACAGCGGCATACCACTGAGCACATCTATTACGGATCACGCATACAGCGCCATACCACTGGGCACACGTCTATCACTGATCACGAATGCAGCGCCATACCACTGGGCACACGTATATCACTCATCACACATACAGCGGCATACCACTGGGCACATCTATTACGGATCACGCATACAGCGGCATACCACTGGGCACGTCTATTACCTATCACGCATACAGCAGCATACCACTGGGCACATCTATTACGGATCACACATACAGCGGCATACCACTGGGCACATCTATCACTAATCACATATACAGAGCCATACCTCTGGGCACACGTCTATCACTAATCATGTATACAGCGCCATATCACTGGGCACACGTCTATCACGCATACAGCGCCATACCACTGGGCACGTCTATTACCTATCACGCATACAGCAGCATACCACTGGGCACACGTCTATCACTGATCACGCATACAGCGGCATACCACTGGGCACATGTCTATCACTGATCACGCATACAGCGGCATACCACCGGGCATACGTCTATCACTAACCACGTATACAGCGGCATACCACTGGGCACATCTATTACGGATCACGCGTACAGCGGCATACCACTGGGCACATGTCTATAGCGCATACAGCGGAATACCACTGGGCACACGTCTATCACCAATCACGCATACAGCGGCATACCACTGGGTACACGTCTAGCACTGATCACGCATACAGCGACATAACACTGGGCACACGTCTATCACGCATACAGCGGCATACCACTGAGCACATCTATTACGGATCACGCATACAGCGCCATACCACTGGGCACACGTATATCACTCATCACACATACAGCGGCATACCACTGGGCACATCTATTACGGATCACGCATACAGCGGCATACCACTGGGCACACGTTTATCACGCATACAGCAGCATACCACTGGGCACATCTATTACGGATCACACATACAGCGGCATACCACTGGCCACACGTCTATCACCAATCACGCATACAGCGGTATACCACTGGTCACATCTATCACTAATCACATATACAGAGCCATACCTCTGGGCACACGTCTATCACTAATCATGTATACAGCGCCATATCACTGGGCACACGTCTATCACGCATACAGCGCCATACCACTGGGCACGTCTATTACCTATCACGCATACAGCAGCATACCACTGGGCACACGTCTATCACTGATCACGCATACAGCGGCATACCACCGGGCATACGTCTATCACTAACCACGTATACAGCGCCATACCACTGGGCACATGTCTATCACTGATCACGCATACAGCGCCATACCACTGGGCACACGTCTATCATTGATCACGCATACAGCGCCATACCACTGGGCACACGTCTATCACGCATACAGCGGCATACCACTGGGCACATGTATTACGGATCACGCATACAGCGCCATACCACTGGGCACACGTCTATCACTAATCACGTATACAGCGGCATACCACTGGGCACATGTATTACGGATCGCGCATACAGCGCCATACCACTGGGCACACGTCGATCACTAATCACGTATACAGCGGCATACCACTGGGCACATCTATTACAGATCATGCATACAGCGCCATACCACTGGGCACACGTCTATCACTAATCACGTATACAGCGGCATACCACTGGGCACATGTATTACGGATCGCGCATACAGCGCCATACCACTGGGCACACGTCTATCACTAACCACGTATACAGCGCCATACCACTGGGCACATGTCTATCACTGATCACGCATACAGCGGCATACCACTGGGCACACGTCTATCATTGATCACGCATACAGCGCCATACCACTGGGCACACGTCTATCACGCATACAGCGGCATACCACTGGGCACATGTATTACGGATCACGCATACAGCGCCATACCACTGGGCACACGTCTATCACTAATCACGTATACAGCGGCATACCACTGGGCACATCTATTACAGATCACGCATACAGCGCCATACCACTGGGCACACGTCTATCACTGATCACGCATACAGCGGCATACCACCGGGCATACGTCTATCACTAATCACGAATACAGCGCCATACCACTGGGCACACTTATATCACTCATTACGCACACAGCGGCATACCACTGGGCACATGTCTATCACACATACAGCGGCATACCACTGGGCACATGTCTATCACTGATCACGCATACAGCGGCATACCACCGGGCACATGTATTACTGATCACGTATACAGCGCCATACCACTGGGCACACGTCTATCACACATGCATACAGCGGCATACAACTGGGCACACGTCTATCAGCAATCACGCATACAGCGGCATACCACTGGGCACACATCTATTACGGATCACGCATACAGCGCCATACCACTGGGCACACGTCTATCATTGATCACGCATACAGCGCCATACCACTGGGCACACGTCTATCACGCATACAGCGGCATACCACTGGGCACATGTATTACGGATCACGCATACAGCGCCATACCACTGGGCACACGTCTATCACTAATCACGTATACAGCGCCATACCACTGGGCACACGTCTATCAGCAATCACGCATACAGCGGCATACCACTGGGCACACATCTATTACGGATCACGCATACAGCGCCATACCACTGGGCACACGTCTATCACTCATCACGCATACAGCGGCATACCACTGGGCCCATCTATTACGGATCACGCATACAGCGCCATACCACTGGGCCCATCTATTATGAATCACGCATACAGCGGCATACCTCTGGGCACACGTCTATCACTGATTACGCATACAGCGGCATACCTCTGGGCACACGTCTATCACTGATTACGCATACAGCGGCATACCTCTGGGCACACGTCTATCACTGATTACGCATACAGCGGCATACCACTGGGCACGTCTATTACCTTTCACGCATACAGCGCCATACCACCGGGCATACGTCTATCACTAATCACGAATACAGCGCCATACCACTGGGCACACGTCTATCATTGATCACGCATACAGCGGCATACCACTGGGCCCATCTATTACGCATCACGCATACAGCGACATACCACTTGGCACATCTATTACGCATCACGCATACAGCGGCATACCACTGGGCACACGTCTATTACGGATCACGCATACAGCGGCATACCACTGGGCACACGTCTATTACGGATGACGCCTACAGCGGCATACCACTGGGCACACGTTTATCACGCATACAGCGGCATACCACTGGGCACACGTTTATCACGCATACAGCGGCATACCACTGGGCACGTCTGTCACTGATCACGCATACAGCGGCATACCACTGGGCACACGTCTATCACTGATCACGCATACAGCGGCATACCACTGGGCACATGTTTATCACACATACAGCGGCATACCACTGGGCACATCTATTACGCATCACGCATACAGCGGCATACCACTGGGCACACATCTATCACTGATCACACATACAGCGGCATACCACTGGTCACATCTATTATGAATCGCGCATACAGCGGCATACCACTGGGCACACGTCTATCACTAATCACGTATACAGCGCCATACCACTGGGCAAACGTATATCACTCATCACACATACAGCGGCATACCACTGGGCACATCTATTACGGATCACACATACAGCGCCATACCACTGGGCACACATCTATCACTGATCACACATACAGCGGCATACCACTGGGCACATCTATTACGCATCACGCATACAGCGGCATACCACTGGGCACATCTATTACGGATCACGCATACAGCGGCATACCACTGGGCACATCTATTACGGATCACGCATACAGCGGCATACCACTGGGCACATGTCTATCACTGATCACGCATACAGCGCCATACCACTGGGCACACGTCTATTACGGATGACGCCTACAGCGGCATACCACTGGGCACACGTTTATCACGCATACAGCGGCATACCACTGGGCACACGTTTATCACACATACAGCGGCATACCACTGGGCACACGTCTATCACTCATCACGCATATAGCGCCATACCACTGGGCACGTCTATCACTGATCACGCATACAGCGGCATACCACTGGGTACACGTTTATCACACATACAGCGGCATACCACTGGGCACGTCCATCACTGATCACGCATACAGCGCCATACCACTGGGCACGTCTATCACTGATCACGCATACAGCGGCATAACACTGGGCACACGTCTATCACGCATACAGCGGCATACCACTGAGCACATCTATTACGGATCACGCATACAGCGGCATACCACTGGGCACACGTCTATCACTGATCACGAATACAGCGCCATACCACTGGGCACACGTATATCACTCATCACACATACAGCGGCATACCACTGGGCACATCTATTACGGATCACGCATACAGCGGCATACCACTGGGCACACGTTTATCACGCATACAGCGGCATACCACTGGGCACACGTTTATCACGCATACAGCGGCATACCACTGGGCACGTCTATTACCTATCACGCATACAGCAGCATACCACTGGGCACATCTATTACGGATCACACATACAGCGGCATACCACTGGGCACATCTATCACTAATCACATATACAGAGCCATACCTCTGGGCACACGTCTATCACTAATCATGTATACAGCGCCATATCACTGGGCACACGTCTATCACGCATACAGCGCCATACCACTGGGCACGTCTATTACCTATCACGCATACAGCAGCATACCACTGGGCACACGTCTATCACTGATCACGCATACAGCGGCATACCACTGGGCATACGTCTATCACTAACCACGTATACAGCGGCATACCACTGGGCACATCTATTACGGATCACGCGTACAGCGGCATACCACTGGGCACATGTCTATCACCAATCACGCATACAGCGGCATACCACTGGGTACACGTCTAGCACTGATCACGCATACAGCGGCATACCACTGGGCATACGTCTATCACTAACCACGTATACAGCGGCATACCACTGGGCACATCTATTACGGATCACGCGTACAGCGGCATACCACTGGGCACATGTCTATCACCAATCACGCATACAGCGACATAACACTGGGCACACGTCTATCACGCATACAGCGGCATACCACTGAGCACATCTATTACGGATCACGCATACAGCGCCATACCACTGGGCACACGTATATCACTGATCACACATACAGCAGCATACCACTGGGCACATCTATTACGGATCACACATACAGCGGCATACCACTGGCCACACGTTTATCACGCATACAGCAGCATACCACTGGGCATATCTATTACGGATCACACATACAGCGGCATACCACTGGGCACATCTATTACGGATCACGCATACAGCGGCATACCACTGGGCACACGTTTATCACGCATACAGCGGCATACCACTGGGCACGTCTATTACCTATCACGCATACAGCAGCATACCACTGGGCACACGTCTATCACTGATCACACATACAGCAGCATACCACTGGGCACATCTATTACGGATCACACATACAGCGGCATACCACTGGCCACACGTTTATCACGCATACAGCAGCATACCACTGGGCATATCTATTACGGATCACACATACAGCGGCATACCACTGGCCACACGTCTATCACCAATCACGCATACAGCGGTATACCACTGGTCACATCTATCACTAATCACATATACAGAGCCATACCTCTGGGCACACGTCTATCACTAATCATGTATACAGCGCCATATCACTGGGCACACGTCTATCACGCATACAGCGCCATACCACTGGGCACGTCTATTACCTATCACGCATACAGCAGCATACCACTGGGCACATCTATTACGGATCACACATACAGCGGCATACCACTGGGCACATCTATCACTAATCACATATACAGAGCCATACCTCTGGGCACACGTCTATCACTAATCATGTATACAGCGCCATATCACTGGGCACACGTCTATCATGCATACAGCGCCATACCACTGGGCACGTCTATTACCTATCACGCATACAGCAGCATACCACTGGGCACACGTCTATCACTGATCACGCATACAGCGGCATACCACTGGGCACACGTCTATCACTGATCACGCATACAGCGGCATACCACCGGGCATACGTCTATCACTAATCACGAATACAGCGCCATACCACTGGGCACACTTATATCACTCATTACGCACACAGCGGCATACCACTGGGCACATGTCTATCACACATACAGCGGCATACCACTGGGCACATGTCTATCACTGATCACGCATACAGCGACATAACACTGGGCACACGTCTATCACGCATACAGCGGCATACCACTGAGCACATCTATTACGGATCACGCATACAGCGCCATACCACTGGGCACACGTATATCACTCATCACACATACAGCGGCATACCACTGGGCACATCTATTACGGATCACGCATACAGCGGCATACCACTGGGCACACGTTTATCACGCATACAGCAGCATACCACTGGGCATATCTATTACGGATCACACATACAGCGGCATACCACTGGCCACACGTCTATCACCAATCACACATACAGCGGTATACCACTGGTCACATCTATCACTAATCACATATACAGAGCCATACCTCTGGGCACACGTCTATCACTAATCATGTATACAGCGCCATATCACTGGGCACACGTCTATCACGCATACAGCGCCATACCACTGGGCACGTCTATTACCTATCACGCATACAGCAGCATACCACTGGGCACACGTCTATCACTGATCACGCTTACAGCGGCATACCACCGGGCATACGTCTATCACTAACCACGTATACAGCGCCATACCACTGGGCACATGTCTATCACGCATACAGCGGCATACCACTGGGCACATGTATTACGGATCACGCATACAGCACCATACCACTGGGCACACGTCTATCACTAATCACGTATACAGCGGCATACCACTGGGCACATCTATTACAGATCACGCATACAGCGCCATACCACTGGGCTCACGTCTATCACTAACCACGTATACAGCGCCATACCACTGGGCACATGTCTATCACTGATCACGCATACAGCGCCATACCACTGGGCACACGTCTATCATTGATCACGCATACAGCGCCATACCACTGGGCACATGTATTACGGATCACGCATACAGCGCCATACCACTGGGCACACGTCTATCACTAATCACGTATACAGCGGCATACCACTGGGCACATGTATTACGGATCGCGCATACAGCGCCATACCACTGGGCACACGTCTATCACTGATCACGCATACAGCGGCATACCACCGGGCATACGTCTATCACTAATCACGAATACAGCGCCATACCACTGGGCACACTTATATCACTCATTACGCACACAGCGGCATACCACTGGGCACATGTCTATCACACATACAGCGGCATACCACTGGGCACATGTCTATCACTGATCACGCATACAGCGGCATACCACCGGGCACATGTATTACGGATCACGTATACAGCGGCATACAACTGGGCACACGTCTATCAGCAATCACGCATACAGCGGCATACCACTGGGCACACATCTATTACGGATCACGCATACAGCGCCATACCACTGGGCACACGTCTATCCTTGATCACGCATACAGCGCCATACCACTGGGCACACGTTTATCACGCATATAGCGGCATACCACTGGCCACACATCTATCACTGATCACACATACAGCGGCATACCACTGGGCACACGTTTAGCACACATACAGCGGCATACCACTGGGCACGTCCATCACTGATCACGCATACAGCGCCATACCACTGGGCACGTCTATCACTGATCACGCATACAGCGGCATACCACTGGGCACACGTCTATCACTGATCACGCATACGGCGGAATACCACTGGGCACACATCTATCACTGATCACGCATACAGCGGCATAACACTGGGCACACGTCTATCACGCATACAGCGGCATACCACTGAGCACATCTATTACGGATCACGCATACAGCGCCATACCACTGGGCACACGTCTATCACTGATCACGAATACAGCGCCATACCACTGGGCACACGTATATCACTCATCACACATACAGCGGCATACCACTGGGCACATCTATTACGGATCACGCATACAGCGGCATACCACTGGGCACGTCTATTACCTATCACGCATACAGCAGCATACCACTGGGCACATCTATTACGGATCACACATACAGCGGCATACCACTGGGCACATCTATCACTAATCACATATACAGAGCCATACCTCTGGGCACACGTCTATCACTAATCATGTATACAGCGCCATATCACTGGGCACACGTCTATCACGCATACAGCGCCATACCACTGGGCACGTCTATTACCTATCACGCATACAGCAGCATACCACTGGGCACACGTCTATCACTGATCACGCATACAGCGGCATACCACTGGGCACATGTCTATCACTGATCACGCATACAGCGGCATACCACCGGGCATACGTCTATCACTAACCACGTATACAGCGGCATACCACTGGGCACATCTATTACGGATCACGCGTACAGCGGCATACCACTGGGCACATCTATTACGGATCACGCATACAGCGACATAACACTGGGCACACGTCTATCACGCATACAGCGGCATACCACTGAGCACATCTATTACGGATCACGCATACAGCGCCATACCACTGGGCACACGTATATCACTCATCACACATACAGCGGCATACCACTGGGCACATCTATTACGGATCACGCATACAGCGGCATACCACTGGGCACACGTTTATCACGCATACAGCAGCATACCACTGGGCATATCTATTACGGATCACACATACAGCGGCATACCACTGGCCACACGTCTATCACCAATCACACATACAGCGGTATACCACTGGTCACATCTATCACTAATCACATATACAGAGCCATACCTCTGGGCACACGTCTATCACTAATCATGTATACAGCGCCATATCACTGGGCACACGTCTATCACGCATACAGCGCCATACCACTGGGCACGTCTATTACCTATCACGCATACAGCAGCATACCACTGGGCACACGTCTATCACTGATCACGCTTACAGCGGCATACCACCGGGCATACGTCTATCACTAACCACGTATACAGCGCCATACCACTGGGCACATGTCTATCACTGATCACGCATACAGCGCCATACCACTGGGCACACGTCTATCATTGATCACGCATACAGCGCCATACCACTGGGCACATGTATTGCGCATCACGCATACAGCGACATACCACTTGGCACATCTATTACGCATCACGCATACAGCGGCATACCACTGGGCACACATCTATTACGGATCACGCATACAGCGCCATACCACTGGGCACACGTCTATCCTTGATCACGCATACAGCGCCATACCACTGGGCACACGTTTATCACGCATATAGCGGCATACCACTGGCCACACATCTATCACTGATCACACATACAGCGGCATACCACTGGGCACACGTTTAGCACACATACAGCGGCATACCACTGGGCACGTCCATCACTGATCACGCATACAGCGCCATACCACTGGGCACGTCTATCACTGATCACGCATACAGCGGCATACCACTGGGCACACGTCTATCACTGATCACGCATACGGCGGAATACCACTGGGCACACATCTATCACTGATCACGCATACAGCGGCATAACACTGGGCACACGTCTATCACGCATACAGCGGCATACCACTGAGCACATCTATTACGGATCACGCATACAGCGCCATACCACTGGGCACACGTCTATCACTGATCACGAATACAGCGCCATACCACTGGGCACACGTATATCACTCATCACACATACAGCGGCATACCACTGGGCACATCTATTACGGATCACGCATACAGCGGCATACCACTGGGCACGTCTATTACCTATCACGCATACAGCAGCATACCACTGGGCACATCTATTACGGATCACACATACAGCGGCATACCACTGGGCACATCTATCACTAATCACATATACAGAGCCATACCTCTGGGCACACGTCTATCACTAATCATGTATACAGCGCCATATCACTGGGCACACGTCTATCACGCATACAGCGCCATACCACTGGGCACGTCTATTACCTATCACGCATACAGCAGCATACCACTGGGCACACGTCTATCACTGATCACGCATACAGCGGCATACCACTGGGCACATGTCTATCACTGATCACGCATACAGCGGCATACCACCGGGCATACGTCTATCACTAACCACGTATACAGCGGCATACCACTGGGCACATCTATTACGGATCACGCGTACAGCGGCATACCACTGGGCACATCTATTACGGATCACGCATACAGCGACATAACACTGGGCACACGTCTATCACGCATACAGCGGCATACCACTGAGCACATCTATTACGGATCACGCATACAGCGCCATACCACTGGGCACACGTATATCACTCATCACACATACAGCGGCATACCACTGGGCACATCTATTACGGATCACGCATACAGCGGCATACCACTGGGCACACGTTTATCACGCATACAGCAGCATACCACTGGGCATATCTATTACGGATCACACATACAGCGGCATACCACTGGCCACACGTCTATCACCAATCACACATACAGCGGTATACCACTGGTCACATCTATCACTAATCACATATACAGAGCCATACCTCTGGGCACACGTCTATCACTAATCATGTATACAGCGCCATATCACTGGGCACACGTCTATCACGCATACAGCGCCATACCACTGGGCACGTCTATTACCTATCACGCATACAGCAGCATACCACTGGGCACACGTCTATCACTGATCACGCTTACAGCGGCATACCACCGGGCATACGTCTATCACTAACCACGTATACAGCGCCATACCACTGGGCACATGTCTATCACTGATCACGCATACAGCGCCATACCACTGGGCACACGTCTATCATTGATCACGCATACAGCGCCATACCACTGGGCACATGTATTGCGCATCACGCATACAGCGACATACCACTTGGCACATCTATTACGCATCACGCATACAGCGCCATACCACTGGGCACACGTCTATCATTGATCACGCATACAGCGCCATACCACTGGGCACACGTCTATCACGCATACAGCGGCATACCACTGGGCACATGTATTACGGATCACGCATACAGCGCCATACCACTGGGCACACGTCTATCACTAATCACGTATACAGCGGCATACCACTGGGCACATGTATTACGGATCGCGCATACAGCGCCATACCACTGGGCACACGTCTATCACTAATCACGTATACAGCGGCATACCACTGGGCACATCTATTACAGATCACGCATACAGCGCCATACCACTGGGCACACGTCTATCACTGATCACGCATACAGCGGCATACCACCGGGCATACGTCTATCACTAATCACGAATACAGCGCCATACCACTGGGCACACGTCTATCACGCATACAGCGGCATACCACTGGGCAAATCTAATGGATCACGCATACAGCGGCATACCACTGGGCACATGTCTATCACTGATCACACATACAGCGGCATACCACTGGGCACATCTATTACGCATCACGCATACAGCGGCATACCACTGGGCACATCTATTACGGATCACGCATACAGCGGCATACCACTGGGCACACGTCTATCACTGATCACGTATACAGAGCCATACCTCTGGGCACACGTCTATCACTGATCACGCATACAGCGGCATACCACTGGGCACACATCTATCACTGATCACGCATACAGCGGCATACCACTGGGCACATCTATTACGCATCACGCATACAGCGGCATACCACTGGGCACATCTATTACGCATCACGCATACAGCTGCATACCACTGGGCACATCTATTACGGATCACGCCTACAGCGGCATACCACTGGGCACATCTATTACGGATCACGCATACAGCGGCATACCACTGGGCACACGTCTATCACTGATCACGCATACAGCGGCATACCACTGGGCACATGTCTATCACTAATCACGTATACAGCGGCATACCACTGGGCACATCTATTACGGATCACGCATACAGCGGCATACCACTGGGCACGCGTCTATAGCACATGCAGCGGAATACCACTGGGCACACGTCTATCACCAATCACGCATACAGCGGCATACCACTGGACACAACTATTACGGATCACGCATACAGCGCCATACCACTGGGCACACGTCTATCACTGATCACGCATACAGCGCCATACGACTGGGCACACGTCTATCACCAATCACGCATACAGCAGCATACCACTGGGCACACGTCTATCACTGATCACGAATACAGCGCCATACCACTGGGCACACGTCTATCACGCATACAGCGGCATACCACTGGGCACACGTATATCGCTCATTAAGCATACAGCGCCATACCACTGGGCACACGTATATCACTCATTACGCATACAGCGGCATACCACTGGGCACATGTCTATCACGCATACAGCGGCATACCACTGGGCACATCTATTACGGATCACGCATACAGCGCCATACCACTGGGCACACGTCTATCACTGATCACGCATATAGCGCCATACCACTGGGCACACGTCTATCACGCATACAGCGGCATACCACTGGGCACATCTATTACGGATCACGCATACAGCGCCATACCACTGAGCACACGTCTATCACTGATCACGCATATAGCGCCATACCACTGGGCACACGTCTATCACGCATACAGCGGCATACCACTGGGCAAATCTATTACGCATCACGCATACAGCGGCATACCACTGGGCACATCTATTACGGATCACACATACATCAGCATACCACTGGGCACATGTCTATCACGCATACAGCGGCATAGCACTGGGCACATCTATTATGGATCACGCATACAGCGCCATACCACTGGGCACACGTCTATCACTGATAACGCATACAGCGGCATACCACTGGGCACATCTATTACGGATCACGCATACAGCGCCATACCACTGGGCACACGTCTATCACGCATACAGCGGCATACCACTGGGCAAATCTAATGGATCACGCATACAGCGGCATACCACTGGGCACATGTCTATCACTGATCACACATACAGCGGCATACCACTGGGCACATCTATTACGCATCACGCATACAGCGGCATACCACTGGGCACATCTATTACGGATCACGCATACAGCGGCATACCACTGGGCACACGTCTATCACTGATCACGTATACAGAGCCATACCTCTGGGCACACGTCTATCACTGATCACGCATACAGCGGCATACCACTGGGCACACATCTATCACTGATCACGCATACAGCGGCATACCACTGGGCACATCTATTACGCATCACGCATACAGCGGCATACCACTGGGCACATCTATTACGCATCACGCATACAGCTGCATACCACTGGGCACATCTATTACGGATCACGCCTACAGCGGCATACCACTGGGCACATCTATTACGGATCACGCATACAGCGGCATACCACTGGGCACACGTCTATCACTGATCACGCATACAGCGGCATACCACTGGGCACATGTCTATCACTAATCACGTATACAGCGGCATACCACTGGGCACATCTATTACGGATCACGCATACAGCGGCATACCACTGGGCACGCGTCTATAGCACATGCAGCGGAATACCACTGGGCACACGTCTATCACCAATCACGCATACAGCGGCATACCACTGGACACAACTATTACGGATCACGCATACAGCGCCATACCACTGGGCACACGTCTATCACTGATCACGCATACAGCGCCATACCACTGGGCACACGTCTATCACTGATCACGCATACAGCGACATACCACTGGGCACATCTATTACGCATCACGCATACAGCGGCATACCACTGGGCACATCTATTACGGATCACGCATACAGCGGCATACCACTGGGCACATCTATTACGAATCACGCATACAGCGGCATAGCACTGGGCACATGTCTATCACTGATCACGCATACAGCGGCATACCACTGGGCACACGTCTATCACTGATCACGCATACAGCGACATACCACTGGGCACATCTATTACGCATCACGCATACAGCGGCATACCACTGGGCACATCTATTACGGATCACGCATACAGCGGCATACCACTGGGCACACGTTTATCACTCATTAAGCATACAATGCCATACCACTGGGCACACGTCTATCACACATACAGCGGCATACCACTGGGCAAATCTAATGGATCACGCATACAGCTGCATACCACTGGGCACACGTCTATCACACATACAGCGGCATACCACTGGGCAAATCTATTACGCATCACGCATACAGCGGCATACCACTGGGCACATCTATTACGGATCACGCATACAGCGCCATACCACTGGGCACACGTCTATCACGCATAAAGCGGCATACCACTGGGCACGTCTATCACTGATCACACATACAGCGGCATACCACTGGGCACACGTCTATCACACATACAGCGGCATACCACTGGGCAAATCTATTACGCATCACGCATACAGCGGCATACCACTGGGCACATCTATTACGGATCACGCATACAGCGCCATACCACTGGGCACACGTCTATCACGCATACAGCGGCATACCACTGGGCACGTCTATCACTGATCACACATACAGCGGCATACCACTGGGCACACGTCTATCACACATACAGCGGCATACCACTGGGCAAATCTATTACGCATCACGCATACAGCGGCATACCACTGGGCACATCTATTACGGATCACACATACAACAGCATACCACTGGGCACACGTCTATCACTCATCACGCATATAGCGGCATACCACTGGGCACACATCTATCACTGATCAAACATACAGCGGCATACCACTGGGCACACGTCTATCACACATACAGCGGCATACCACTGGGCAAATCTATTACGCATCACGCATACAGCGGCATACCACTGGGCACATCTATTACGGATCACACATACAGCGGCATACCACTGGGAACACGTCTATCACTGATCACGCATACAGCGGCATACCACTGGGCACACGTTTATCACTCATACAGCGCCATACCACTGGGCACACGTCTATCACCAATCACGCATACAGCAGCATACCACTGGGCACACGTCTATCACTGATCACGCATACAGCGACATACCACTGGGCACATCTATTACGCATCACGCATACAGCGGCATACCACTGGGCACATCTATTACGGATCACGCATACAGCGGCATACCACTGGGCACACGTCTATCACTGATCACGCATACAGCGGCATACCACTGGGCACACGTTTATCACTCATACAGCAGCATACCACTGGGCACATCTATTACAGATCACGCATACAGCGGCATACCACTGGGCACACGTCTATCACTCATACAGCGCCATACCACTGGGCACACGTCTATCACACATACAGCGGCATACCACTGGGCAAATCTATTACGCATCACGCATACAGCGGCATACCACTGGGCACATCTATTACGGATCACACATACAACAGCATACCACTGGGCACACGTCTATCACTCATCACGCATATAGCGGCATACCACTGGGCACACATCTATCACTGATCAAACATACAGCGGCATACCACTGGGCACACGTCTATCACACATACAGCGGCATACCACTGGGCAAATCTATTACGCATCACGCATACAGCGGCATACCACTGGGCACACGTCTATCACTAATCACGCATATAGCGGCATACCACTGGGCACACATCTATCACTGATCACACATACAGCGGCATACCACTGGGCACACGTCTATCACACATATAGCGGCATACCACTGGGCAAATCTATTACGCATCACGCATACAGCGGCATACCACTGGGCACATCTATTACGGATCACACATACATCAGCATACCACTGGGCACATCTATTAGGGATCACACATACAGCGGCATACCACTGGGCACACGTCTATCACGCATACAGTGGTATACCACTGGGCACATCTAATGGATCACGCATAAAGCGGCATACCACTGGGCACATCTATTACGCATCACGCATACAGCGGCATACCACTGGGCACATCTATTACGGATCACGCATACAGCGGCATACCACTGGGCACACGTCTATCACTAATCACGTATACAGAGCCATACCTCTGGGCACACGTCTATCACTGATCACGCATACAGCGGCATACCACTGGGCACACATCTATCACTGATCACGCATACAGCGCCATACCACTTGGCACACATCTATCACTGATCACACATACAGCGGCATACCACTGGGCACACGTCTATCACCGATCACACATACAGCGGCATACAACTGGGCACATCTATTACGCATCACGCATACAGCTGCATACCACTGGGCACATCTATTACGGATCACGCCTACAGCGGCATACCACTGGGCACATCTATTACGGATCACGCATACAGCGGCATACCACTGGGCACATCTATTACGGATCACGCATACAGCGGCATACCTCTGGGCACACGTCTATCACTAATCGCGTATACAGAGCCATACCACTGGGCACATCTATTACGGATCACGCATACAGCGGCATACCACTGGGCACGCATCTATAGCACATGCAGCGGAATACCACTGGGCACACGTCTATCACCAATCACGCATACAGCGGCATACCACTGGACACACGTCTATCACTGATCACGCATACAGCGACATACCACTGGGCACACGTCTATCACTGATCACGCATACAGCGACATACCACTGGGCACATCTATTACGGATCACGCATACAGCGGCATACCACTGGGCACACGTCTATCACTGATCACGCATACAGCGGCATACCACTGGGCACACGTTTATCACTCATACAGCAGCATACCACTGGGCACATCTATTACAGATCACGCATACAGCGGCATACCACTGGGCACATCTATTACAGATCACGCATACAGCGGCATACCACTGGGCACACGTCTATCACCAATCACGCATACAGCAGCATACCACTGGGCACACGTCTATCACTGATCACGAATACAGCGCCAGACCACTGGGCACACGTCTATCACGCATACAGCGGCATACCACTGGGCACACGTATATCGCTCATTAAGCATACAGCGCCATACCACTGGGCACACGTATATCACTCATTACGCATACAGCGGCATACCACTGGGCACATGTCTATCACGCATACAGCGGCATACCACTGGGCACATCTATTACGGATCACGCATACAGCGCCATACCACTGGGCACATCTATTACGGATCACGCATACAGCGGCATACCACTGGGCACAAGTATATCGCTCATTAAGCATACAGCGCCATACCACTGGGCACACGTATATCACTCATTACGCATACAGCGCCATACCACTGGGCACACGTCTATCACGCATACAGTGGCATACCACTGGGCACATCTAATGGATCACGCATACAGCGGCATACCACTGGGCACATGTCTATCACTGATCACGCATACAGCGGCATACCACTGGGCACACGTCTATCACACATACAGCGGCATACCACTGGGCACACGTATATCACTCATTAAGCATACAGCGCCATACCACTGGGCACACGTCTATCACACATACAGCGGCATACCACTGGGCACACGTATATCACTCATTAAGCATACAGCGCCATACCACTGGGCACACGTCTATCACACATACAGCGGCATACCACTGGGCACACTTCTATCACTGATCACGCATACAGCGACATACCACTGGGCACATCTATTACGGATCACGCATACAGCGGCATACCACTGGGCACACGTCTATCACTGATCACGCATACAGCGGCATACCACTGGGCACACGTTTATCACGCATACAGCGGCATACCACTGGGCACACGTTTATCACGCATACAGCGGCATACCACTGGGCACACGTATATCACTCATTAAGCATACAGCGCCATACCACTGGGCACACGTGTATCACGCATACAGCGGCATACCACTGGGCACATCTAATGGATCACGCATACAGCGGCATACCACTGGGCACATGTCTATCACTGATCACGCATACAGCGGCATACCACCGGGCATACGTCTATCACTAACCACGTATACAGCGGCATACCACTGGGCACATCTATTACGGATCACGCGTACAGCGGCATACCACTGGGCACATGTCTATAGCGCATACAGCGCCATACCACAGGGCACACGTCTATCACGCATACAGTGGCATACCACTGGGCACATCTAATGGATCACGCATACAGCGGCATACCACTGGTCACACGTCTATCACGCATACAGCGCCATACCACTGGGCACATCTATTACGCATCACGCATACAGCGGCATACCACTGGGCACATCTATTACGGATCACGCATGCAGCGGCATACCACTGGGCACATCTATTACGCATCACGCATACAGCGGCATACCACTGGGCACATCTATTACGGATCACGCATGCAGCGGCATACCACTGGGCACACGTCTATCACTGATCACGCATACAGCGGCATACCACTGGGCACACGTTTATCACTCATACAGCAGCATACCACTGGGCACATCTATTACGCATCAAGCATACAGCGGCATACCACTGGGCACACGTTTATCACGCATACCGCAGCATACCACTGGACACACGTCTATCACTCATCACGCATACAGCGGCATAAAACTGGGCACACGTTTATCACACATACAGCGGAATACCACTGGGCACACATCTATCACTGATCACGAATACAGCGCCATACCACTGGGCACACGTCTATCACTGATCACGCATACAGCGGCATACCACCGGGCACACATCTATCACTGATCACGCATACAGCGGCATACCGCCGGGCATACGTCTATCACTAACCACGTATACAGCGGCATACCACTGGGCACATCTATTATGAATCACGCATACAGCGGCATACCACTGGGCACACGTCTATCACTGATCACGCATACAGCGGCATACCACCGGGCATACGTCTATCACTAACCACGTATACAGCGGCATACCACTGGGCACATCTATTACGGATCACGCGTACAGCGGCATACCACTGGGCACATGTCTATAGCGCATACAGCGGAATACCACTGGGCACACGTCTATCACTGATCACGCATACAGCGGCATACCACCGGGCATACGTCTATCACTAATCACGAATACAGCGCCATACCACTGGGCACACGTCTATCATTGATCACGCATACAGCGCCATACCACTGGGCACACGTCTATCATTGATCACGCATACAGCGCCATACCACTGGGCACACGTATATCACCAATCACGCATACAGCGGCATACCACTGGGCACATCTATTATGGATCACGCATACAGCGGCATACCACTGGGCACACGTCTATCACTAATCACGAATACAGCGGCATACCACTGGGCACACGTCTATCATTGATCACGCATACAGCGCCATACCACTGGGCACACGTATATCACTCATTACGCATACAGCGGCATACCACTGGGCACACGTTTATCACACATACAGCGCCATACCACTGGGCACACGTATATCACTCATTAAGCATACAGCGCCATACCACTGGGCACACGTCTATCACCAATCACGCATACAGCGGCATACCACTGTGCACACGTCTATCACTGATTACGCATACAGCGGCATACCACTGGGCACACGTCTATCACACATACAGCGGCATACCACTGGGCAAATCTAATGGATCACGCATACAGCGGCATACCACTGGGCACACGTCTATCACACATACAGCGGCATACCACTGGGCACACGTCTATTACGGATCACGCATACAGCGGCATACCACTGGGCACATCTATTACGGATCACGCATACAGCGGCATACCACTGGGCACACGTCTATTACGGATCACGCATACAGCGGCATACCACTGGGCACTCGCCTATCACCAATCACGCATACAGTGGTATACCACTGGGCACATGTCTATCACTCATCACGCATACAGCGGCATACCACTGGGCACATCTATTATGGATCACGCATACAGCGACATACCACTGGGCACACGTCTATCACTGATCACGCATACAGCGGCATACCACTGGGCACACGTTTATCACGCATACAGCGGCATACCACTGGGCACACGTTTATCACGCATATAGCGGCATACCACTGGCCACACATCTATCACTGATCACACATACAGCGGCATACCACTGGGCACACGTTTATCACATATACAGCGGCATACCACTGGGCACATCTATTACGCATCACGCATACAGCGGCATACCACTGGGCACATCTATTACGGATCACGCATATAGCGGCATACCTCTGGCCACAGGTCTATCACTGATCACGCATACAGCGGCATACCACTGGGCACACGTTTATCACACATACAGCGGCATACCACTGGGCACATCTATTACGCATCACGCATACAGCGGCATACCACTGGGCACACATCTATCACTGATCACACATACAGCGGCATACCACTGGGCACATCTATTACGCATCACGCATACAGCGGCATACCACTGGGCACACGTCTATCACTAATCACGTATACAGCAGCATACCACTGGGCACACGTCTATCACTGATTACGCATACAGCGCCATACCACTGGGCACACGTATATCACTCATTACGCATACAGCGGCATACCACTGGGCACACGTCTATCACGCATACAGCGGCATACCACTGGGCACATGTCTATCACGCATAGAGCGGCATACCACTGGGCACATCTATTACGGATCACGCATACAGCGCCATACCACTGGGCACATGTCTATCACGCATACAGCGGCATACCACTGGGCACATCTAATGGATCACGCATACAGCGGCATACCACTGGGCACACGTCTATCACTCATCATGCATATAGCGCCATACCACTGGGCACGTCTGTCACTGATCACGCATACAGCGGCATACCACTGGGTACACATCTATCACTGATCACGCATATAGCGGCATACCACTGGGCACATGTTTATCACACATACAGCGGCATACCACTGGGCACATCTATTACGCATCACGCATACAGCGGCATACCACTGGGCACACATCTATCACTGATCACACATACAGCGGCATACCACTGGTCACATCTATTATGAATCGCGCATACAGCGGCATACCACTGGGCACACGTCTATCACTAATCACGTATACAGCGCCATACCACTGGGCAAACGTATATCACTCATCACACATACAGCGGCATACCCCTGGGCACATCTATTACGGATCACACATACAGCGCCATACCACTGGGCACACGTTTATCACGCATGCAGCGGCATACCACTGGGCACATCTATTACGGATCACACATACAGCGGCATACCACTGGGCACACATCTATCACTGATCACACATACAGCGGCATACCACTGGGCACATCTATTACGCATCACGCATACAGCGGCATACCACTGGGCACATCTATTACGGATCACGCATACAGCGCCATACCACTGGGCACACGTTTATCACGCATACAGCGGCATACCACTGGGCACGTCTATTACCTATCACGCATACAGCAGCATACCACTGGGCACGTGTCTATCACTGATCACACATACAGCAGCATACCACTGGGCACATCTATTACGGATCACACATACAGCAGCATACCACTGGGCACATCTATTACGCATCACGCATACAGCGGCATACCACTGGGCACATCTATTACGGATCACGCATATAGCGGCATACCTCTGGCCACAGGTCTATCACTGATCACGCATACAGCGGCATACCACTGGGCACACGTTTATCACACATACAGCGGCATACCACTGGGCACATCTATTACGCATCACGCATACAGCGGCATACCACTGGGCACACATCTATCACTGATCACACATACAGCGGCATACCACTGGGCACATCTATTACGCATCACGCATACAGCGGCATACCACTGGGCACACGTCTATCACTAATCACGTATACAGCAGCATACCACTGGGCACACGTCTATCACTGATTACGCATACAGCGCCATACCACTGGGCACACGTATATCACTCATTACGCATACAGCGGCATACCACTGGGCACACGTCTATCACGCATACAGCGGCATACCACTGGGCACATGTCTATCACGCATAGAGCGGCATACCACTGGGCACATCTATTACGGATCACGCATACAGCGCCATACCACTGGGCACATGTCTATCACGCATACAGCGGCATACCACTGGGCACATCTAATGGATCACGCATACAGCGGCATACCACTGGGTACACATCTATCACTGATCACGCATATAGCGGCATACCACTGGGCACATGTTTATCACACATACAGCGGCATACCACTGGGCACATCTATTACGCATCACGCATACAGCGGCATACCACTGGGCACACATCTATCACTGATCACACATACAGCGGCATACCACTGGTCACATCTATTATGAATCGCGCATACAGCGGCATACCACTGGGCACATCTATTATGGATCACGCATACAGCGACATACCACTGGGCACACGTCTATCACTCATACAGCGCCATACCACTGGGCACACGTTTATCACGCATGCAGCGGCATACCACTGGGCATGTCTATTACCTATCACGCATACAGCGGCATACCACTGAGCACATCTATTACGGATCACGCATACAGCGCCATACCACTGGGCACACGTCTATCACTGATCACGTATACAGCGCCATACCACTGGGCAAACGTATATCACTCATCACACATACAGCGGCATACCACTGGGCACATCTATTACGGATCACACATACAGCGCCATACCACTGGGCACACGTTTATCACGCATGCAGCGGCATACCACTGGGCACATCTATTACGGATCACACATACAGCGGCATACCACTGGGCACATCTATTATGGATCACGCATACAGCGGCATACCACTGGCCACACATCTATCAGTGATCACACATACAGCGGCATACCACTGGGCACACGTTTATCACGCATACAGCGGCATACCACTGGCCACACATCTATCACTGATCACACATACAGCGGCATACCACTGGGCACACGTTTATCATGCATATAGCGGCATACCACTGGCCACACATCTATCACTGATCACACATACAGCGGCATACCACTGGGCACACGTTTATCACACATACAGCGGCATACCATTGGGCACATCTATTACGCATCACGCATACAACGGCATACCACTGGGCACACATCTATCACTGATCACACATACAGCGGCATACCACTGGGCACATCTATTACGCATCACGCATACAGCGGCATACCACTGGGCACATCTATTACGGATCACGCATATAGCGGCATACCACTGGCCACACGTCTCTCTGATCACGCATACAGCGGCATACCACTGGGCACACGTTTATCACACATACAGCGGCATACCACTGGGCACATCTATTACGGATCACGCATACAGCGGCATACCACTGGGCACATCTAATGGATCACGCATACAGCGGCATACCACTGGGCACACATCTATCACTGATCACACATACAGCGGCATACCACTGGTCACATCTATTATGAATCGCGCATACAGCGGCATACCACTGGGCACACTTCTATCACTGATTACGCATACAGCGGCATACCACTGGGCACACGTCTATCACCAATCACGCATACAGTGGCATACCACTGGGCACATCTATTATGGATCACGCATACAGCGGCATACCACTGGGCACACGTCTATCACTGATCACTAATACAGCGCCATACCACTGGGCACACGTCTATCACTCATACAGCGGCATACCACTGGGCACGTCTATTACCTATCACGCATACAGCGGCATACCACTGGGCACATCTATTACGCATCACGCATACAGCGCCATACCACTGGGCACACATCTATCACTGATCACACATACAGCGGCATACCACTGGTCACATCTATTATGAATCGCGCATACAGCGGCATACCACTGGGCACACGTCTATCACTAATCACGTATACAGCAGCATACCACTGGGCACATCTATTATGGATCACGCATACAGCGGCATACCACTGGGCACACGTCTATCACTGATCACGAATACAGCGCCATACCACTGGGCACACGTCTATCACTCATACAGCGGCATACCACTGGGCACGTCTATTACCTATCACGCATACAGCGGCATACCACTGGGCACACGTCTATCACTGATCACGAATACAGCGCCATACCACTGGGCACACGTCTATCACGTATACAGCAGCATACCAATGGGCACATGTCTATCACTCATAGAGCGGCATACCACTGGGCACATCTATTACGGATCACGCATACAGCGGCATACCACTGGGCACATCTAATGGATCACGCATACAGCGGCATACCACTGGGCACACGTCTATCACTCATCATGCATATAGCGCCATACCACTGGGCACACGTCTATTACGGATGACGCCTACAGCGCCATACCACTGGGCACACGTTTATCACGCATGCAGCGGCATACCACTGGGCATGTCTATTACCTATCACGCATACAGCAGCATACCACTGGGCACATCTATTACGGATCACACATACAGCGGCATACCACTGGGCACACATCTATCACTGATCACACATACAGCGGCATACCACTGGGCACATCTATTACGCATCACGCATACAGCGGCATACCACTGGGCACATCTATTACGGATCACGCATACAGCGGCATACCACTGGGCACATGTCTATCACTGATCACGCATACAGCGCCATACCACTGGGCACACGTCTATTACGGATGACGCCTACAGCGGCATACCACTGGGCACACGTTTATCACTCATCACGCATATAGCGCCATACCACTGGGCACGTCTATCACTGATCACGCATACAGCGGCATACCACTGGGTACACGTTTATCACACATACAGCGGCATACCACTGGGCACGTCCATCACTGATCACGCATACAGCGCCATACCACTGGGCACGTCTATCACTGATCACGCATACAGCGGCATACAACTGGGCACACGTCTATCACGCATACAGCGGCATACCACTGAGCACATCTATTACGGATCACGCATACAGCGCCATACCACTGGGCACACGTCTATCACTGATCACGAATACAGCGCCATACCACTGGGCACACGTATATCACTCATCACACATACAGCGGCATACCACTGGGCACATCTATTACGGATCACGCATACAGCGGCATACCACTGGGCACGTCTATTACCTATCACGCATACAGCAGCATACCACTGGGCACATCTATTACGGATCACACATACAGCGGCATACCACTGGGCACATCTATCACTAATCACATATACAGAGCCATACCTCTGGGCACACGTCTATCACTAATCATGTATACAGCGCCATATCACTGGGCACACGTCTATCACGCATACAGCGCCATACCACTGGGCACGTCTATTACCTATCACGCATACAGCAGCATACCACTGGGCACACGTCTATCACTGATCACGCATACAGCGGCATACCACCGGGCATACGTCTATCACTAACCACGTATACAGCGGCATACCACTGGGCACATCTATTACGGATCACGCGTACAGCGGCATACCACTGGGCACATGTCTATAGCGCATACAGCGGAATACCACTGGGCACACGTCTATCACCAATCACGCATACAGCGGCATACCACTGGGTACACGTCTAGCACTGATCACGCATACAGCGACATAACACTGGGCACACGTCTATCACGCATACAGCGGCATACCACTGAGCACACGTATATCACTCATCACACATACAGCGGCATACCACTGGGCACATCTATTACGGATCACGCATACAGCGGCATACCACTGGGCACACGTTTATCACGCATACAGCAGCATACCACTGGGCACATCTATTACGGATCACACATACAGCGGCATACCACTGGCCACACGTCTATCACCAATCACGCATACAGCGGTATACCACTGGTCACATCTATCACTAATCACATATACAGAGCCATACCTCTGGGCACACGTCTATCACTAATCATGTATACAGCGCCATATCACTGGGCACACGTCTATCACGCATACAGCGCCATACCACTGGGCACGTCTATTACCTATCACGCATACAGCAGCATACCACTGGGCACACGTCTATCACTAACCACGTATACAGCGCCATACCACTGGGCACATGTCTATCACTGATCACGCATACAGCGCCATACCACTGGGCACACGTCTATCATTGATCACGCATACAGCGCCATACCACTGGGCACACGTCTATCACGCATACAGCGGCATACCACTGGGCACATGTATTACGGATCACGCATACAGCGCCATACCACTGGGCACACGTCTATCACTAATCACGTATACAGCGGCATACCACTGGGCACATGTATTACGAATCGCGCATACAGCGCCATACCACTGGGCACACGTCGATCACTAATCACGTATACAGCGGCATACCACTGGGCACATCTATTACAGATCACGCATACAGCGCCATACCACTGGGCACACGTCTATCACTAATCACGTATACAGCGGCATACCACTGGGCACATGTATTACGGATCGCGCATACAGCGCCATACCACTGGGCACACGTCTATCACTAACCACGTATACAGCGCCATACCACTGGGCACATGTCTATCACTGATCACGCATACAGCGGCATACCACTGGGCCCATCTATTACGCATCACGCATACAGCGACATACCACTTGGCACACGTCTATCATTGATCACGCATACAGCGCCATACCACTGGGCACACGTCTATCACGCATACAGCGGCATACCACTGGGCACATGTATTACGGATCACGCATACAGCGCCATACCACTGGGCACACGTCTATCACTAATCACGTATACAGCGGCATACCACTGGGCACATCTATTACAGATCACGCATACAGCGCCATACCACTGGGCACACGTCTATCACTGATCACGCATACAGCGGCATACCACCGGGCATACGTCTATCACTAATCACGAATACAGCGCCATACCACTGGGCACACTTATATCACTCATTACGCACACAGCGGCATACCACTGGGCACATGTCTATCACACATACAGCGGCATACCACTGGGCACATGTCTATCACTGATCACGCATACAGCGGCATACCACCGGGCACATGTATTACGGATCACGTATACAGCGCCATACCACTGGGCACACGTCTATCACACATGCATACAGCGGCATACAACTGGGCACACGTCTATCAGCAATCACGCATACAGCGGCATACCACTGGGCACACATCTATTACGGATCACGCATACAGCGCCATACCACTGGGCACACGTCTATCACTCATCATGCATATAGCGCCATACCACTGGGCACATGTATTACGGATCACGCATACAGCGCCATACCACTGGGCACACGTCTATCACTAATCACGTATACAGCGGCATACCACTGGGCACATGTATTACGGATCGCGCATACAGCGCCATACCACTGGGCACACGTCTATCAGCAATCACGCATACAGCGGCATACCACTGGGCACACATCTATTACGGATCACGCATACAGCGCCATACCACTGGGCACACGTCTATCACTCATCACGCATACAGCGGCATACCACTGGGCCCATCTATTACGGATCACGCATACAGCGCCATACCACTGGGCCCATCTATTATGAATCACGCATACAGCGGCATACCTCTGGGCACACGTCTATCACTGATTACGCATACAGCGGCATACCTCTGGGCACACGTCTATCACTGATTACGCATACAGCGGCATACCTCTGGGCACACGTCTATCACTGATTACGCATACAGCGGCATACCACTGGGCACGTCTATTACCTTTCACGCATACAGCGCCATACCACCGGGCATACGTCTATCACTAATCACGAATACAGCGCCATACCACTGGGCACACTTATATCACTCATCACTCATTACGCATACAGCGGCATACCACTGGGCACATGTCTATCACTGATCACGCATACAGCGGCATACCACTGGGCCCATCTATTACGCATCACGCATACAGCGACATACCACTTGGCACATCTATTACGCATCACGCATACAGCGGCATACCACTGGGCACACGTCTATTACGGATCACGCATACAGCGGCATACCACTGGGCACACGTCTATTACGGATGACGCCTACAGCGGCATACCACTGGGCACACGTTTATCACGCATACAGCGGCATACCACTGGGCACACGTTTATCACGCATACAGCGGCATACCACTGGGCACGTCTGTCACTGATCACGCATACAGCGGCATACCACTGGGCACACGTCTATCACTGATCACGCATACAGCGGCATACCACTGGGCACATGTTTATCACACATACAGCGGCATACCACTGGGCACATCTATTACGCATCACGCATACAGCGGCATACCACTGGGCACACATCTATCACTGATCACACATACAGCGGCATACCACTGGTCACATCTATTATGAATCGCGCATACAGCGGCATACCACTGGGCACACGTCTATCACTAATCACGTATACAGCGCCATACCACTGGGCAAACGTATATCACTCATCACACATACAGCGGCATACCACTGGGCACATCTATTACGGATCACACATACAGCGCCATACCACTGGGCACACGTTTATCACGCATGCAGCGGCATACCACTGGGCACATCTATTACGGATCACACATACAGCGGCATACCACTGGGCACATCTATTACGCATCACGCATACAGCGCCATACCACTGGGCACACGTTTATCACGCATACAGCGGCATACCACTGGGCACGTCTATTAGCTATCACGCATACAGCAGCATACCACTGGGCACACGTCTATCACTGATCACACATACAGCAGCATACCACTGGGCACATCTATTACGGATCACACATACAGCGGCATACCACTGGGCACATCTATTACGGATCACACATACAGCGGCATACCACTGGGCACACATCTATCACTGATCACGCATACAGCGGCATACCACTGGGCACATCTATTATGGATCACGCATACAGCGACATACCACTGGGCACACGTCTATCACTGATCACGCATACAGCGGCATACCACTGGGCACATCTATTATGGATCACGCATACAGCGGCATACCACTGGGCACACGTTTATCACGCATATAGCGGCATACCACTGGGCACATCTATTATGGATCACACATACAGCGGCATACCACTGGGCACACGTTTATCACACATACAGCGGCATACCACTGGGCACATCTATTACGCATCACGCATACAACGGCATACCACTGGGCACACATCTATCACTGATCACACATACAGCGGCATACCACTGGGCACATCTATTACGCATCACGCATACAGCGGCATACCACTGGGCACATCTATTACGGATCACGCATATAGCGGCATACCACTGGCCACACGTCTCACTGATCACGCATACAGCGGCATACCACTGGGCACACGTTTATCACACATACAGCGGCATACCACTGGGCACATCTATTACGGATCACGCATACAGCGGCATACCACTGGGCACATCTAATGGATCACGCATACAGCGGCATACCACTGGGCACACATCTATCACTGATCACACATACAGCGGCATACCACTGGGCACATCTATTACGCATCACGCATACAGCGGCATACCACTGGGCACACATCTATCACTGATCACACATACAGCGGCATACCACTGGTCACATCTATTATGAATCGCGCATACAGCGGCATACCACTGGGCACACGTCTATCACTAATCACGTATACAGCAGCATACCACTGGGCACACGTCTATCACTGATTACGCATACAGCGGCATACCACTGGGCACACGTCTATCACCAATCACGCATACAGTGGCATACCACTGGGCACATCTATTATGGATCACGCATACAGCGGCATACCACTGGGCACACGTCTATCACTGATCACGAATACAGCGCCATACCACTGGGCACACGTCTATCACGCATACAGCAGCATACCACTGGGCACATGTCTATCACTCATAGAGCGGCATACCACTGGGCACATCTATTACGGATCACGCATACAGCGGCATACCACTGGGCACATCTAATGGATCACGCATACAGCGGCATACCACTGGGCACACGTCTATTACGGATGACGCCTACAGCGCCATACCACTGGGCACACGTTTATCACGCATGCAGCGGCATACCACTGGGCATGTCTATTACCTATCACGCATACAGCAGCATACCACTGGGCACATCTATTACGGATCACACATACAGCGGCATACCACTGGGCACACATCTATCACTGATCACACATACAGCGGCATACCACTGGGCACATCTATTACGCATCACGCATACAGCGGCATACCACTGGGCACATCTATTACGGATCACGCATACAGCGGCATACCACTGGGCACATGTCTATCACTGATCACGCATACAGCGCCATACCACTGGGCACACGTCTATTACGGATGACGCCTACAGCGGCATACCACTGGGCACACGTTTATCACGCATACAGCGGCATACCACTGGGCACACGTTTATCACACATACAGCGGCATACCACTGGGCACACGTCTATCACTCATCACGCATATAGCGCCATACCACTGGGCACGTCTATCACTGATCACGCATACAGCGGCATACCACTGGGTACACGTTTATCACACATACAGCGGCATACCACTGGGCACGTCCATCACTGATCACGCATACAGCGCCATACCACTGGGCACGTCTGTCACTGATCACGCATACAGCGGCATAACACTGGGCACACGTCTATCACGCATACAGCGGCATACCACTGAGCACATCTATTACGGATCACGCATACAGCGGCATACCACTGGGCACACGTCTATCACTGATCACGAATACAGCGCCATACCACTGGGCACACGTATATCACTCATCACACATACAGCGGCATACCACTGGGCACATCTATTACGGATCACGCATACAGCGGCATACCACTGGGCACACGTTTATCACGCATACAGCGGCATACCACTGGGCACGTCTATTACCTATCACGCATACAGCAGCATACCACTGGGCACATCTATTACGGATCACACATACAGCGGCATACCACTGGGCACATCTATCACTAATCACATATACAGAGCCATACCTCTGGGCACACGTCTATCACTAATCATGTATACAGCGCCATATCACTGGGCACACGTCTATCACGCATACAGCGCCATACCACTGGGCACGTCTATTACCTATCACGCATACAGCAGCATACCACTGGGCACACGTCTATCACTGATCACGCATACAGCGGCATACCACTGGGCATACGTCTATCACTAACCACGTATACAGCGGCATACCACTGGGCACATCTATTACGGATCACGCGTACAGCGGCATACCACTGGGCACATGTCTATCACCAATCACGCATACAGCGGCATACCACTGGGTACACGTCTAGCACTGATCACGCATACAGCGGCATACCACTGGGCATACGTCTATCACTAACCACGTATACAGCGGCATACCACTGGGCACATCTATTACGGATCACGCGTACAGCGGCATACCACTGGGCACACGTTTATCACGCATACAGCGGCATACCACTGGGCACGTCTATTACCTATCACGCATACAGCAGCATACCACTGGGCACACGTCTATCACTGATCACACATACAGCAGCATACCACTGGGCACATCTATTACGGATCACACATACAGCGGCATACCACTGGCCACACGTTTATCACGCATACAGCAGCATACCACTGGGTATATCTATTACGGATCACACATACAGCGGCATACCACTGGCCACACGTCTATCACCAATCACGCATACAGCGGTATACCACTGGTCACATCTATCACTAATCACATATACAGAGCCATACCTCTGGGCACACGTCTATCACTAATCATGTATACAGCGCCATATCACTGGGCACACGTCTATCACGCATACAGCGCCATACCACTGGGCACGTCTATTACCTATCACGCATACAGCAGCATACCACTGGGCACACGTCTATCACTGATCACGCATACAGCGGCATACCACCGGGCATACGTCTATCACTAACCACGTATACAGCGCCATACCACTGGGCACATGTCTATCACGCATACAGCGGCATACCACTGGGCACATGTATTACGGATCACGCATACAGCACCATACCACTGGGCACACGTCTATCACTAATCACGTATACAGCGGCATACCACTGGGCACATCTATTACAGATCACGCATACAGCGCCATACCACTGGGCACACGTCTATCACTAACCACGTATACAGCGCCATACCACTGGGCACATGTCTATCACTGATCACGCATACAGCGCCATACCACTGGGCACACGTCTATCATTGATCACGCATACAGCGCCATACCACTGGGCACATGTATTACGGATCACGCATACAGCGCCATACCACTGGGCACACGTCTATCACTAATCACGTATACAGCGGCATACCACTGGGCACATGTATTACGGATCGCGCATACAGCGCCATACCACTGGGCACACGTCTATCACTGATCACGCATACAGCGGCATACCACCGGGCATACGTCTATCACTAATCACGAATACAGCGCCATACCACTGGGCACACTTATATCACTCATTACGCACACAGCGGCATACCACTGGGCACATGTCTATCACACATACAGCGGCATACCACTGGGCACATGTCTATCACTGATCACGCATACAGCGGCATACCACCGGGCACATGTATTACGGATCACGTATACAGCGCCATACCACTGGGCACACGTCTATCACTGATCACGCATACAGCGGCATACCACTGGGCACATGTCTATCAGCAATCACGCATACAGCGGCATACCACCGGGCATACGTCTATCACTAACCACGTATACAGCGCCATACCACTGGGCACATGTCTATCACTGATCACGCATACAGCGCCATACCACTGGGCACACGTCTATCACGCATACAGCGGCATACCACTGGGCACATGTATTACGGATCACGCATACAGCGCCATACCACTGGGCACACGTCTATCACTAATCACGTATACAGCGGCATACCACTGGGCACATGTATTACGGATCGCGCATACAGCGCCATACCACTGGGCACACGTCTATCACTAATCACGTATACAGCGGCATACCACTGGGCACATGTCTATCACTGATCACGCATACAGCGGCATACCACTGGGCCCATCTATTACGCATCACGCATACAGCGACATACCACTTGGCACATCTATTACGCATCACGCATACAGCGCCATACCACTGGGCACACGTCTATCATTGATCACGCATACAGCGCCATACCACTGGGCACACGTCTATCACGCATACAGCGGCATACCACTGGGCACATGTATTACGGATCACGCATACAGCGCCATACCACTGGGCACACGTCTATCACTAATCACGTATACAGCGGCATACCACTGGGCACATGTATTACGGATCGCGCATACAGCGCCATACCACTGGGCACACGTCTATCACTAATCACGTATACAGCGGCATACCACTGGGCACATCTATTACAGATCACGCATACAGCGCCATACCACTGGGCACACGTCTATCACTGATCACGCATACAGCGGCATACCACCGGGCATACGTCTATCACTAATCACGAATACAGCGCCATACCACTGGGCACACTTATATCACTCATTACGCACACAGCGGCATACCACTGGGCACATGTCTATCACTGATCACGCATACAGCGGCATACCACTGGGCACACGTCTATCACACATGCATACAGCGGCATACAACTGGGCACACGTCTATCAGCAATCACGCATACAGCGGCATACCACTGGGCACACATCTATTACGGATCCCGCATACAGCGCCATACCACTGGGCACACGTCTATCATTGATCACGCATACAGCGCCATACCACTGGGCACACGTCTATCACGCATACAGCGGCATACCACTGGGCACATGTATTACGGATCACGCATACAGCGCCATACCACTGGGCACACGTCTATCACTAATCACGTATACAGCGGCATACCACTGGGCACATGTATTACGGATCGCGCATACAGCGCCATACCACTGGGCACACGTCTATCAGCAATCACGCATACAGCGGCATACCACTGGGCACACATCTATTACGGATCACGCATACAGCGCCATACCACTGGGCACACGTCTATCAGCAATCACGCATACAGCGGCATACCACTGGGCCCATCTATTACGGATCACGCATACAGCGCCATACCACTGGGCCCATCTATTATGAATCACGCATACAGCGGCATACCTCTGGGCACACGTCTATCACTGATTACGCATACAGCGGCATACCTCTGGGCACACATCTATCACTGATTACGCATACAGCGGCATACCACTGGGTACACATCTATCACTGATTACGCATACAGCGGCATACCACTGGGCACGTCTATTACCTTTCACGCATACAGCGCCATACCACCGGGCATACGTCTATCACTAATCACGAATACAGCGCCATACCACTGGGCACACTTATATCATTCATCACTCATTACGCATACAGCGGCATACCACTGGGCCCATCTATTACGCATCACGCATACAGCGACATACCACTTGGCACATCTATTACGCATCACGCATACAGCGGCATACCACTGGGCACACGTCTATTACGGATCACGCATACAGCGGCATACCACTGGGCACACGTCTATTACGGATGACGCCTACAGCGGCATACCACTGGGCACACGTTTATCACGCATACAGCGGCATACCACTGGGCACACGTTTATCACGCATACAGCGGCATACCACTGGGTACACATCTATCACTGATCACGCATATAGCGGCATACCACTGGCCACACGTCTATCACTGATCACGCATACAGCGGCATACCACTGGGCACATGTTTATCACACATACAGCGGCATACCACTGGGCACATCTATTACGCATCACGCATACAGCGGCATACCACTGGGCACACATCTATCACTGATCACACATACAGCGGCATACCACTGGTCACATCTATTATGAATCGCGCATACAGCGGCATACCACTGGGCACACGTCTATCACTAATCACGTATACAGCGCCATACCACTGGGCAAACGTATATCACTCATCACACATACAGCGGCATACCACTGGGCACATCTATTACGGATCACACATACAGCGCCATACCACTGGGCACACGTTTATCACGCATACAGCAGCATACCACTGGGCACATCTATTACGGATCACACATACAGCGGCATACCACTGGGCACATCTATTACGGATCACACATACAGCGGCATACCACTGGGCACACATCTATCACTGATCACGCATACAGCGGCATACCACTGGGCACATCTATTATGGATCACGCATACAGCGACATACCACTGGGCACACGTCTATCACTGATCACGCATACAGCGGCATACCACTGGGCACACGTTTATCACGCATATAGCGGCATACCACTGGGCACATCTATTATGGATCACACATACAGCGGCATACCACTGGGCACACGTTTATCACACATACAGCGGCATACCACTGGGCACATCTATTACGCATCACGCATACAACGGCATACCACTGGGCACACATCTATCACTGATCACACATACAGCGGCATACCACTGGGCACATCTATTACGCATCACGCATACAGCGGCATACCACTGGGCACATCTATTACGGATCACGCATATAGCGGCATACCACTGGCCACACGTCTCACTGATCACGCATACAGCGGCATACCACTGGGCACACGTTTATCACACATACAGCGGCATACCACTGGGCACATCTATTACGGATCACGCATACAGCGGCATACCACTGGGCACATCTAATGGATCACGCATACAGCGGCATACCACTGGGCACACATCTATCACTGATCACACATACAGCGGCATACCACTGGGCACATCTATTACGCATCACGCATACAGCGGCATACCACTGGGCACATCTATTACGGATCACGCATACAGCGCCATACCACTGGGCACACGTTTATCACGCATACAGCGGCATACCACTGGGCACGTCTATTACCTATCACGCATACAGCAGCATACCACTGGGCACACGTCTATCACTGATCACACATACAGCAGCATACCACTGGGCACATCTATTACGGATCACACATACAGCGGCATACCACTGGGCACATCTATTATGGATCACGCATACAGCGACATACCACTGGGCACACATCTATCACTGATCACACATACAGCGGCATACCACTGGGCACACGTTTATCACGCATACAGCGGCATACCACTGGGCACACGTTTATCACACATACAGCGGCATACCACTGGGCACGTCTATCACTGATCACGCATACAGCGGCATACCACTGGGTACACGTTTATCACACATACAGCGGCATACCACTGGGCACGTCCATCACTGATCACGCATACAGCGCCATACCACTGGGCACGTCTGTCACTGATCACGCATACAGCGGCATAACACTGGGCACACGTCTATCACGCATACAGCGGCATACCACTGAGCACATCTATTACGGATCACGCATACAGCGGCATACCACTGGGCACACGTCTATCACTGATCACGAATACAGCGCCATACCACTGGGCACACGTATATCACTCATCACACATACAGCGGCATACCACTGGGCACATCTATTACGGATCACGCATACAGCGGCATACCACTGGGCACACGTTTATCACGCATACAGCGGCATACCACTGGGCACGTCTATTACCTATCACGCATACAGCAGCATACCACTGGGCACATCTATTACGGATCACACATACAGCGGCATACCACTGGGCACATCTATCACTAATCACATATACAGAGCCATACCTCTGGGCACACGTCTATCACTAATCATGTATACAGCGCCATATCACTGGGCACACGTCTATCACGCATACAGCGCCATACCACTGGGCACGTCTATTACCTATCACGCATACAGCAGCATACCACTGGGCACACGTCTATCACTGATCACGCATACAGCGGCATACCACTGGGCATACGTCTATCACTAACCACGTATACAGCGGCATACCACTGGGCACATCTATTACGGATCACGCGTACAGCGGCATACCACTGGGCACATGTCTATCACCAATCACGCATACAGCGGCATACCACTGGGTACACGTCTAGCACTGATCACGCATACAGCGGCATACCACTGGGCATACGTCTATCACTAACCACGTATACAGCGGCATACCACTGGGCACATCTATTACGGATCACGCGTACAGCGGCATACCACTGGGCACACGTTTATCACGCATACAGCGGCATACCACTGGGCACGTCTATTACCTATCACGCATACAGCAGCATACCACTGGGCACACGTCTATCACTGATCACACATACAGCAGCATACCACTGGGCACATCTATTACGGATCACACATACAGCGGCATACCACTGGCCACACGTTTATCACGCATACAGCAGCATACCACTGGGTATATCTATTACGGATCACACATACAGCGGCATACCACTGGCCACACGTCTATCACCAATCACGCATACAGCGGTATACCACTGGTCACATCTATCACTAATCACATATACAGAGCCATACCTCTGGGCACACGTCTATCACTAATCATGTATACAGCGCCATATCACTGGGCACACGTCTATCACGCATACAGCGCCATACCACTGGGCACGTCTATTACCTATCACGCATACAGCAGCATACCACTGGGCACACGTCTATCACTGATCACGCATACAGCGGCATACCACCGGGCATACGTCTATCACTAACCACGTATACAGCGCCATACCACTGGGCACATGTCTATCACGCATACAGCGGCATACCACTGGGCACATGTATTACGGATCACGCATACAGCACCATACCACTGGGCACACGTCTATCACTAATCACGTATACAGCGGCATACCACTGGGCACATCTATTACAGATCACGCATACAGCGCCATACCACTGGGCACACGTCTATCACTAACCACGTATACAGCGCCATACCACTGGGCACATGTCTATCACTGATCACGCATACAGCGCCATACCACTGGGCACACGTCTATCATTGATCACGCATACAGCGCCATACCACTGGGCACATGTATTACGGATCACGCATACAGCGCCATACCACTGGGCACACGTCTATCACTAATCACGTATACAGCGGCATACCACTGGGCACATGTATTACGGATCGCGCATACAGCGCCATACCACTGGGCACACGTCTATCACTGATCACGCATACAGCGGCATACCACCGGGCATACGTCTATCACTAATCACGAATACAGCGCCATACCACTGGGCACACTTATATCACTCATTACGCACACAGCGGCATACCACTGGGCACATGTCTATCACGCATACAGCGGCATACCACCGGGCACATGTATTACGGATCACGTATACAGCGCCATACCACTGGGCACACGTCTATCACTGATCACGCATACAGCGGCATACCACTGGGCACATGTCTATCAGCAATCACGCATACAGCGGCATACCACCGGGCATACGTCTATCACTAACCACGTATACAGCGCCATACCACTGGGCACATGTCTATCACTG
The DNA here is from genome assembly GCF_046119375.1 of Phyllobates terribilis. Classification (NCBI taxonomy): domain Eukaryota; kingdom Metazoa; phylum Chordata; class Amphibia; order Anura; family Dendrobatidae; genus Phyllobates; species Phyllobates terribilis. The sequence goes on along the minus strand of NW_027362767.1, from coordinate 72,225,584 downwards.
ATCACGCATACAGCGCCATACCACTGGGCACACGTCTATCACGCATACAGCGGCATACCACTGGGCACATGTATTACGGATCACGCATACAGCGCCATACCACTGGGCACACGTCTATCACTAATCACGTATACAGCGGCATACCACTGGGCACATGTATTACGGATCGCGCATACAGCGCCATACCACTGGGCACACGTCTATCACTAATCACGTATACAGCGGCATACCACTGGGCACATGTCTATCACTGATCACGCATACAGCGGCATACCACTGGGCCCATCTATTACGCATCACGCATACAGCGACATACCACTTGGCACATCTATTACGCATCACGCATACAGCGCCATACCACTGGGCACACGTCTATCATTGATCACGCATACAGCGCCATACCACTGGGCACACGTCTATCACGCATACAGCGGCATACCACTGGGCACATGTATTACGGATCACGCATACAGCGCCATACCACTGGGCACACGTCTATCACTAATCACGTATACAGCGGCATACCACTGGGCACATGTATTACGGATCGCGCATACAGCGCCATACCACTGGGCACACGTCTATCACTAATCACGTATACAGCGGCATACCACTGGGCACATCTATTACAGATCACGCATACAGCGCCATACCACTGGGCACACGTCTATCACTGATCACGCATACAGCGGCATACCACCGGGCATACGTCTATCACTAATCACGAATACAGCGCCATACCACTGGGCACACTTATATCACTCATTACGCACACAGCGGCATACCACTGGGCACATGTCTATCACTGATCACGCATACAGCGGCATACCACTGGGCACACGTCTATCACACATGCATACAGCGGCATACAACTGGGCACACGTCTATCAGCAATCACGCATACAGCGGCATACCACTGGGCACACATCTATTACGGATCCCGCATACAGCGCCATACCACTGGGCACACGTCTATCATTGATCACGCATACAGCGCCATACCACTGGGCACACGTCTATCACGCATACAGCGGCATACCACTGGGCACATGTATTACGGATCACGCATACAGCGCCATACCACTGGGCACACGTCTATCACTAATCACGTATACAGCGGCATACCACTGGGCACATGTATTACGGATCGCGCATACAGCGCCATACCACTGGGCACACGTCTATCAGCAATCACGCATACAGCGGCATACCACTGGGCACACATCTATTACGGATCACGCATACAGCGCCATACCACTGGGCACACGTCTATCAGCAATCACGCATACAGCGGCATACCACTGGGCCCATCTATTACGGATCACGCATACAGCGCCATACCACTGGGCCCATCTATTATGAATCACGCATACAGCGGCATACCTCTGGGCACACGTCTATCACTGATTACGCATACAGCGGCATACCTCTGGGCACACATCTATCACTGATTACGCATACAGCGGCATACCACTGGGTACACATCTATCACTGATTACGCATACAGCGGCATACCACTGGGCACGTCTATTACCTTTCACGCATACAGCGCCATACCACCGGGCATACGTCTATCACTAATCACGAATACAGCGCCATACCACTGGGCACACTTATATCATTCATCACTCATTACGCATACAGCGGCATACCACTGGGCCCATCTATTACGCATCACGCATACAGCGACATACCACTTGGCACATCTATTACGCATCACGCATACAGCGGCATACCACTGGGCACACGTCTATTACGGATCACGCATACAGCGGCATACCACTGGGCACACGTCTATTACGGATGACGCCTACAGCGGCATACCACTGGGCACACGTTTATCACGCATACAGCGGCATACCACTGGGCACACGTTTATCACGCATACAGCGGCATACCACTGGGCACGTCTGTCACTGATCACGCATACAGCGGCATACCACTGGGTACACATCTATCACTGATCACGCATATAGCGGCATACCACTGGCCACACGTCTATCACTGATCACGCATACAGCGGCATACCACTGGGCACATGTTTATCACACATACAGCGGCATACCACTGGGCACATCTATTACGCATCACGCATACAGCGGCATACCACTGGGCACACATCTATCACTGATCACACATACAGCGGCATACCACTGGTCACATCTATTATGAATCGCGCATACAGCGGCATACCACTGGGCACACGTCTATCACTAATCACGTATACAGCGCCATACCACTGGGCAAACGTATATCACTCATCACACATACAGCGGCATACCACTGGGCACATCTATTACGGATCACACATACAGCGCCATACCACTGGGCACACGTTTATCACGCATACAGCAGCATACCACTGGGCACATCTATTACGGATCACACATACAGCGGCATACCACTGGGCACATCTATTACGGATCACACATACAGCGGCATACCACTGGGCACACATCTATCACTGATCACGCATACAGCGGCATACCACTGGGCACATCTATTATGGATCACGCATACAGCGACATACCACTGGGCACACGTCTATCACTGATCACGCATACAGCGGCATACCACTGGGCACACGTTTATCACGCATATAGCGGCATACCACTGGGCACATCTATTATGGATCACACATACAGCGGCATACCACTGGGCACACGTTTATCACACATACAGCGGCATACCACTGGGCACATCTATTACGCATCACGCATACAACGGCATACCACTGGGCACACATCTATCACTGATCACACATACAGCGGCATACCACTGGGCACATCTATTACGCATCACGCATACAGCGGCATACCACTGGGCACATCTATTACGGATCACGCATATAGCGGCATACCACTGGCCACACGTCTCACTGATCACGCATACAGCGGCATACCACTGGGCACACGTTTATCACACATACAGCGGCATACCACTGGGCACATCTATTACGGATCACGCATACAGCGGCATACCACTGGGCACATCTAATGGATCACGCATACAGCGGCATACCACTGGGCACACATCTATCACTGATCACACATACAGCGGCATACCACTGGGCACATCTATTACGCATCACGCATACAGCGGCATACCACTGGGCACATCTATTACGGATCACGCATACAGCGCCATACCACTGGGCACACGTTTATCACGCATACAGCGGCATACCACTGGGCACGTCTATTACCTATCACGCATACAGCAGCATACCACTGGGCACACGTCTATCACTGATCACACATACAGCAGCATACCACTGGGCACATCTATTACGGATCACACATACAGCGGCATACCACTGGGCACATCTATTATGGATCACGCATACAGCGACATACCACTGGGCACACATCTATCACTGATCACACATACAGCGGCATACCACTGGGCACATCTATTACGCATCACGCATACAGCGGCATACCACTGGGCACACATCTATCACTGATCACACATACAGCGGCATACCACTGGTCACATCTATTATGAATCGCGCATACAGCGGCATACCACTGGGCACACGTCTATCACTAATCACGTATACAGCAGCATACCACTGGGCACACGTCTATCACTGATTACGCATACAGCGGCATACCACTGGGCACACGTCTATCACCAATCACGCATACAGTGGCATACCACTGGGCACATCTATTATGGATCACGCATACAGCGGCATACCACTGGGCACACGTCTATCACTGATCACGAATACAGCGCCATACCACTGGGCACACGTCTATCACGCATACAGCAGCATACCACTGGGCACATCTATTACGGATCACGCATACAGCGGCATACCACTGGGCACATGTCTATCACTCATAGAGCGGCATACCACTGGGCACATCTATTACGGATCACGCATACAGCGGCATACCACTGGGCACAAATAATGGATCACGCATACAGCGGCATACCACTGGGCACACATCTATCACTGATCACACATACAGCGGCATACCACTGGGCACATCTATTACGCATCACGCATACAGCGGCATACCACTGGGCACACGTCTATCACTAATCACGTATACAGCAGCATACCACTGGGCACACGTCTATCACTGATTACGCATACAGCGGCATACCACTGGGCACACGTCTATCACCAATCACGCATACAGTGGCATACCACTGGGCACATCTATTATGGATCACGCATACAGCGGCATACCACTGGGCACACGTCTATCACTGATCACGAATACAGCGCCATACCACTGGGCACACGTCTATCACGCATACAGCAGCATACCACTGGGCACATGTCTATCACTCATAGAGCGGCATACCACTGGGCACATCTATTACGGATCACGCATACAGCGGCATACCACTGGGCACACGTCTATCACTGATCACGAATACAGCGCCATACCACTGGGCACACGTCTATCACGCATACAGCAGCATACCACTGGGCACATGTCTATCACTCATAGAGCGGCATACCACTGGGCACATCTATTACGGATCACGCATACAGCGGCATACCACTGGGCACATCTAATGGATCACGCATACAGCGGCATACCACTGGGCACACGTCTATCACTCATCATGCATATAGCGCCATACCACTGGGCACACGTCTATTACGGATGACGCCTACAGCGCCATACCACTGGGCACACGTTTATCACGCATGCAGCGGCATACCACTGGGCATGTCTATTACCTATCAGGCATACAGCAGCATACCACTGGGCACATCTATTACGGATCACACATACAGCGGCATACCACTGGGCACACATCTATCACTGATCACACATACAGCGGCATACCACTGGGCACATCTATTACGCATCACGCATACAGCGGCATACCACTGGGCACATCTATTACGGATCACGCATACAGCGGCATACCACCGGGCATACGTCTATCACTAATCACGAATACAGCGCCATACCACTGGGCACACTTATATCACTCATTACGCACACAGCGGCATACCACTGGGCACATGTCTATCACACATACAGCGGCATACCACTGGGCACATGTCTATCACTGATCACGCATACAGCGGCATACCACCGGGCACATGTATTACGGATCACGTATACAGCGCCATACCACTGGGCACACGTCTATCACTGATCACGCATACAGCGGCATACCACTGGGCACATGTCTATCAGCAATCACGCATACAGCGGCATACCACCGGGCATACGTCTATCACTAACCACGTATACAGCGCCATACCACTGGGCACATGTCTATCACTGATCACGCATACAGCGCCATACCACTGGGCACACGTCTATCACGCATACAGCGGCATACCACTGGGCACATGTATTACGGATCACGCATACAGCGCCATACCACTGGGCACACGTCTATCACTAATCACGTATACAGCGGCATACCACTGGGCACATGTATTACGGATCGCGCATACAGCGCCATACCACTGGGCACACGTCTATCACTAATCACGTATACAGCGGCATACCACTGGGCACATGTCTATCACTGATCACGCATACAGCGGCATACCACTGGGCCCATCTATTACGCATCACGCATACAGCGACATACCACTTGGCACATCTATTACGCATCACGCATACAGCGCCATACCACTGGGCACACGTCTATCATTGATCACGCATACAGCGCCATACCACTGGGCACACGTCTATCACGCATACAGCGGCATACCACTGGGCACATGTATTACGGATCACGCATACAGCGCCATACCACTGGGCACACGTCTATCACTAATCACGTATACAGCGGCATACCACTGGGCACATGTATTACGGATCGCGCATACAGCGCCATACCACTGGGCACACGTCTATCACTAATCACGTATACAGCGGCATACCACTGGGCACATCTATTACAGATCACGCATACAGCGCCATACCACTGGGCACACGTCTATCACTGATCACGCATACAGCGGCATACCACCGGGCATACGTCTATCACTAATCACGAATACAGCGCCATACCACTGGGCACACTTATATCACTCATTACGCACACAGCGGCATACCACTGGGCACATGTCTATCACTGATCACGCATACAGCGGCATACCACTGGGCACACGTCTATCACACATGCATACAGCGGCATACAACTGGGCACACGTCTATCAGCAATCACGCATACAGCGGCATACCACTGGGCACACATCTATTACGGATCCCGCATACAGCGCCATACCACTGGGCACACGTCTATCATTGATCACGCATACAGCGCCATACCACTGGGCACACGTCTATCACGCATACAGCGGCATACCACTGGGCACATGTATTACGGATCACGCATACAGCGCCATACCACTGGGCACACGTCTATCACTAATCACGTATACAGCGGCATACCACTGGGCACATGTATTACGGATCGCGCATACAGCGCCATACCACTGGGCACACGTCTATCAGCAATCACGCATACAGCGGCATACCACTGGGCACACATCTATTACGGATCACGCATACAGCGCCATACCACTGGGCACACGTCTATCAGCAATCACGCATACAGCGGCATACCACTGGGCCCATCTATTACGGATCACGCATACAGCGCCATACCACTGGGCCCATCTATTATGAATCACGCATACAGCGGCATACCTCTGGGCACACGTCTATCACTGATTACGCATACAGCGGCATACCTCTGGGCACACATCTATCACTGATTACGCATACAGCGGCATACCACTGGGTACACATCTATCACTGATTACGCATACAGCGGCATACCACTGGGCACGTCTATTACCTTTCACGCATACAGCGCCATACCACCGGGCATACGTCTATCACTAATCACGAATACAGCGCCATACCACTGGGCACACTTATATCATTCATCACTCATTACGCATACAGCGGCATACCACTGGGCCCATCTATTACGCATCACGCATACAGCGACATACCACTTGGCACATCTATTACGCATCACGCATACAGCGGCATACCACTGGGCACACGTCTATTACGGATCACGCATACAGCGGCATACCACTGGGCACACGTCTATTACGGATGACGCCTACAGCGGCATACCACTGGGCACACGTTTATCACGCATACAGCGGCATACCACTGGGCACACGTTTATCACGCATACAGCGGCATACCACTGGGCACGTCTGTCACTGATCACGCATACAGCGGCATACCACTGGGTACACATCTATCACTGATCACGCATATAGCGGCATACCACTGGCCACACGTCTATCACTGATCACGCATACAGCGGCATACCACTGGGCACATGTTTATCACACATACAGCGGCATACCACTGGGCACATCTATTACGCATCACGCATACAGCGGCATACCACTGGGCACACATCTATCACTGATCACACATACAGCGGCATACCACTGGTCACATCTATTATGAATCGCGCATACAGCGGCATACCACTGGGCACACGTCTATCACTAATCACGTATACAGCGCCATACCACTGGGCAAACGTATATCACTCATCACACATACAGCGGCATACCACTGGGCACATCTATTACGGATCACACATACAGCGCCATACCACTGGGCACACGTTTATCACGCATACAGCAGCATACCACTGGGCACATCTATTACGGATCACACATACAGCGGCATACCACTGGGCACATCTATTACGGATCACACATACAGCGGCATACCACTGGGCACACATCTATCACTGATCACGCATACAGCGGCATACCACTGGGCACATCTATTATGGATCACGCATACAGCGACATACCACTGGGCACACGTCTATCACTGATCACGCATACAGCGGCATACCACTGGGCACACGTTTATCACGCATATAGCGGCATACCACTGGGCACATCTATTATGGATCACACATACAGCGGCATACCACTGGGCACACGTTTATCACACATACAGCGGCATACCACTGGGCACATCTATTACGCATCACGCATACAACGGCATACCACTGGGCACACATCTATCACTGATCACACATACAGCGGCATACCACTGGGCACATCTATTACGCATCACGCATACAGCGGCATACCACTGGGCACATCTATTACGGATCACGCATATAGCGGCATACCACTGGCCACACGTCTCACTGATCACGCATACAGCGGCATACCACTGGGCACACGTTTATCACACATACAGCGGCATACCACTGGGCACATCTATTACGGATCACGCATACAGCGGCATACCACTGGGCACATCTAATGGATCACGCATACAGCGGCATACCACTGGGCACACATCTATCACTGATCACACATACAGCGGCATACCACTGGGCACATCTATTACGCATCACGCATACAGCGGCATACCACTGGGCACATCTATTACGGATCACGCATACAGCGCCATACCACTGGGCACACGTTTATCACGCATACAGCGGCATACCACTGGGCACGTCTATTACCTATCACGCATACAGCAGCATACCACTGGGCACACGTCTATCACTGATCACACATACAGCAGCATACCACTGGGCACATCTATTACGGATCACACATACAGCGGCATACCACTGGGCACATCTATTATGGATCACGCATACAGCGACATACCACTGGGCACACATCTATCACTGATCACACATACAGCGGCATACCACTGGGCACATCTATTACGCATCACGCATACAGCGGCATACCACTGGGCACACATCTATCACTGATCACACATACAGCGGCATACCACTGGTCACATCTATTATGAATCGCGCATACAGCGGCATACCACTGGGCACATCTATTACGGATCACACATACAGCGGCATACCACTGGGCACATCTATTACGGATCACACATACAGCGGCATACCACTGGGCACATGTCTATCACCGATCACACATACAGCGGCATACAACTGGGCACATCTATTACGCATCACGCATACAGCTGCATACCACTGGGCACATCTATTACGGATCACGCATACAGCGGCATACCACTGGGCACATGTCTATCACTCATCACGCATACAGCGGCATACCACTGGGCACACGTCTATCACTGATCACACATACAGCGGCATACCACTGGGCACACGTCTATCACTGATCACGCATACAGCGGCATACCACTGGGCACACGTTTATCACGCATACAGCGGCATACCACTGGGCACATGTCTATTACGCATCAAGCATACAGCGGCATACCACTGGGCACATCTATTACGGATCACGCATACAGCGGCATACCACTGGGCACATGTCTATAGCGCATACAGCGGAATACCACTGGGCACACGTCTATCACCAATCATGCATACAGCGGCATACCACTGGGCACATGTCTATCACTGATCACGCATACAGCGGCATACCACTGGGCACACGTCTATCACTGATCACGCATATAGCGCCATACCACTGGGCACACGTCTATCACTGATCACGCATACAGCGGCATACCACTGGGCACACGTCTATCACGCATACAGCGGCATACCACTGGGCACATATATTACGGATCACGCATACAGCGGCATACCACTGGGCACACGTCTATCACCAATCACGCATACAGCGGTATACCACTGGGCACACATCTATCACTGTTCACGCGTACAGAGGAATACCACTGGGCACATCTATTACGGATCACGCATACAGCGGCATACCACTGGGCACATGTCTATCACCAATCACGCATACAGCGGTACACCACTGGGCACACATCTATCACTGATCACGCGTACAGAGGAATACCACTGGGCACATCTATTACGGATCACGCATACAGCGGCATACCACTGGGCACATGTCTATCACTCATCACGCATACAGTGGCATACCACTGGGCACATCTATTATGGATCACGCATACAGCGGCATACCACTGGGCACACGTCTATCACTGATCACGCGTACAGTGGAATACCACTGGGCACATCTATTACGGATCACGCATACAGCGGCATACCACTGGGCACATGTCTATCACTCATCACGCATACAGTGGCATACCACTGGGCACATCTATTATGAATCACGCATACAGCGGCATACCACTGGGCACACGTCTATCACGCATACAGCGGCATACCACTGGGCACACATCTATCACTGATCACACATACAGCGGCATACCACTGGGCACACGTCTATCACCGATCACACATACAGCGGCATACAACTGGGCACATCTATTACGCATCACGCATACAGCTGCATACCACTGGGCACATCTATTACGGATCACGCCTACAGCGGCATACCACTGGGCACATCTATTACGGATCACGCATACAGCGGCATACCTCTGGGCACGCGTCTATAGCACATACAGCGGAATACCACTGGGCACACGTCTATCACCAATCACGCATACAGCGGCATACCACTGGACACATCTATTATGGATCACGCATACAGCGCCATACCACTGGGCACACGTCTATCACTGATAACGCATACAGCGGCATACCACTGGGCACATCTATTACGGATCACGCATACAGCGCCATACCACTGGGCACACGTCTATCACTGATCACGCATACACCTGCATACCACTGGGCACATCTATTACGCATCACGCATACAGCGGCATACCACTGGGCACATCTATTACGGATCACGTATACAGCGGCATACCTCTGGGCACGCGTCTATAGCACATACAGCGGAATACCACTGGGCACACGTCTATCACCAATCACGCATACAGCGGCATAGCACTGGGCACATCTATTATGGATCACGCATACAGCGCCATACCACTGGGCACACGTCTATCACTGATCACGCATACAGCGCCATACCACTGGGCACACGTCTATCACTGATCACGCATACAGCGACATACCACTGGGCACATCTATTACGCATCACGCCTACAGCGGCATACCACTGGGCACATCTATTACGGATCACGTATACAGCGGCATACCTCTGGGCACGCGTCTATAGCACATACAGCGGAATACCACTGGGCACACGTCTATCACCAATCACGCATACAGCGGCATAGCACTGGGCACATCTATTATGGATCACGCATACAGCGCCATACCACTGGGCACACGTCTATCACTGATAACGCATACAGCGGCATACCACTGGGCACATCTATTACGGATCACGCATACAGCGGCATACCACTGGGCACATGTCTATCACTCATCACGCATACAGCGGCATACCACTGGGCACATCTATTACGCATCACGCATACAGCGGCATACCACTGGGCACACGTTTATCACTCATTAAGCATACAGCGCCATACCACTGGGCACACGTCTATCACGCATACAGCGGCATACCACTGGGCACATGTCTATCACGCATACAGCGGCATACCACTGGGCACATCTATTACGGATCACGCATACAGCGCCATACCACTGGGCACACGTCTATCACTCATACAGCGGCATACCACTGGGCAAATCTAATGGATCACGCATACAGCGGCATACCACTGGGCACGTCTATCACTGATCACGCATACAGCGGCATACCACTGGGCACACGTCTATCACACATACAGCGGCATACCACTGGGCAAATCTATTACGCATCACGCATACAGCGGCATACCACTGGGCACATCTATTACGGATCACGCATACAGCGCCATACCACTGGGCACACGTCTATCACGCATACAGCGGCATACCACTGGGCACATCTAATGGATCACGCATAGAGCGGCATACCACTGGGCACGTCTATCACTGATCACACATACAGCGGCATACCACTGGGCACACGTCTATCACACATACAGCGGCATACCACTGGGCAAATCTATTACGCATCACGCATACAGCGGCATACCACTGGGCACATCTATTACGGATCACACATACAACAGCATACCACTGGGCACACGTCTATCACTCATCACGCATATAGCGGCATACCACTGGGCACACATCTATCACTGATCACACATACAGCGGCATACCACTGGGCACACGTCTACCACACATACAGCGGCATACCACTGGGCAAATCTATTACGGATCACGCATACAGCGGCATACCACTGGGCACACGTCTATCACCAATCACGCATACAGCGGTATACCACTGGGCACATGTCTATCACTGATCACGCGTACAGAGGAATACCACTGGGCACATCTATTACGGATCACGCATACAGCGGCATACCACTGGGCACATGTCTATCACTCATCACGCATACAGCGGCATACCACTGGGCACATCTATTATGAATCACGCATACAGCGGCATACCACTGGGCACACGTCTATCACGCATACAGCGGCATACCACTGGGCACACATCTATCACTGATCACACATACAGCGGCATACCACTGGGCACACGTCTATCACACATACAGCGGCATACCACTGGGCAAATCTATTACGCATCACGCATACAGCGGCATACCACTGGGCACATCTATTACGGATCACACATACAGCAGCATACCACTGGGCACATGTCTATCACTGATCACGCATACAGTGGTATACCACTGGGCACATGTCTATCACTGATCACGCATACAGCGGCATACCACTGGGCACATCTATTACGCATCAAGCATACAGCGGCATACCACTGGGCACATCTATTACAGATCACGCATACAGCGGCATACCACTGGGCACACGTCTATCACGCATACAGCGCCATACCACTGGGCACACGTCTATCACCAATCACGCATACAGCAGCATACCACTGGGCACACGTCTATCACTGATCACTCATACAGCGACATACCACTGGGCACATCTATTACGCATCACGCATACAGCGGCATACCACTGGGCACATCTATTACGCATCACGCATACAGCGGCATACCACTGGGCACATCTATTACGGATCACGCATACAGCGGCATACCACTGGGCACACGTCTATCACTGATCACGCATACAGCGGCATACCACTGGGCACATCTATTACGCATCAAGCATACAGCGGCATACCACTGGGCACATCTATTACAGATCACGCATACAGCGGCATACCACTGGGCACACGTCTATGACGCATACAGCGCCATACCACTGGGCACACGTCTATCACCAATCACGCATACAGCAGCATACCACTGGGCACACGTCTATCACTGATCACGAATACAGCGCCATACCACTGGGCACACGTCTATCACGCATACAGCGGCATACCACTGGGCACACGTATATCGCTCATTAAGCATACAGCGCCAAACCACTGGGCACACGTATATCACTCATTACGCATACAGCGGCATACCACTGGGCACATGTCTATCACGCATACAGCGGCATACCACTGGGCACATCTATTACGGATCACGCATACAGCGCCATACCACTGGGCACACGTCTATCACTGATCACGCATATAGCGCCATACCACTGGGCACACGTCTATCACGCATACAGCGGCATACCACTGGGCACATCTATTACGGATCACGCATACAGCGCCATACCACTGAGCACACGTCTATCACTGATCACGCATATAGCGCCATACCACTGGGCACACGTCTATCACGCATACAGCGGCATACCACTGGGCAAATCTATTACGCATCACGCATACAGCGGCATACCACTGGGCACATCTATTACGGATCACACATACATCAGCATACCACTGGGCACATGTCTATCACGCATACAGCGGCATAGCACTGGGCACATCTATTATGGATCACGCATACAGCGCCATACCACTGGGCACACGTCTATCACTGATAACGCATACAGCGGCATACCACTGGGCACATCTATTACGGATCACGCATACAGCGCCATACCACTGGGCACACGTCTATCACGCATACAGCGGCATACCACTGGGCACATGTCTATCACTGATCACACATACAGCGGCATACCACTGGGCACATCTATTACGCATCACGCATACAGCGGCATACCACTGGGCACATCTATTACGGATCACGCATACAGCGGCATACCACTGGGCACACGTCTATCACTGATCACGTATACAGAGCCATACCTCTGGGCACACGTCTATCACTGATCACGCATACAGCGGCATACCACTGGGCACACATCTATCACTGATCACGCATACAGCGGCATACCACTGGGCACATGTCTATCACTAATCACGTATACAGCGGCATACCACTGGGCACATCTATTACGGATCACGCATACAGCGGCATACCACTGGGCACGCGTCTATAGCACATGCAGCGGAATACCACTGGGCACACGTCTATCACCAATCACGCATACAGCGGCATACCACTGGACACAACTATTACGGATCACGCATACAGCGCCATACCACTGGGCACACGTCTATCACTGATCACGCATACAGCGCCATACCACTGGGCACACGTCTATCACTGATCACGCATACAGCGACATACCACTGGGCACATCTATTACGCATCACGCATACAGCGGCATACCACTGGGCACATCTATTACGGATCACGCATACAGCGGCATACCACTGGGCACACGTTTATCACTCATTAAGCATACAATGCCATACCACTGGGCACACGTCTATCACACATACAGCGGCATACCACTGGGCAAATCTAATGGATCACGCATACAGCGGCATACCACTGGGCACACGTCTATCACACATACAGCGGCATACCACTGGGCAAATCTATTACGCATCACGCATACAGCGGCATACCACTGGGCACATCTATTACGGATCACGCATACAGCGCCATACCACTGGGCACACGTCTATCACGCATACAGCGGCATACCACTGGGCACGTCTATCACTGATCACACATACAGCGGCATACCACTGGGCACACGTCTATCACACATACAGCGGCATACCACTGGGCAAATCTATTACGCATCACGCATACAGCGGCATACCACTGGGCACATCTATTATGGATCACGCATACAGCGCCATACCACTGGGCACACGTCTATCACGCATACAGCGGCATACCACTGGGCACGTCTATCACTGATCACACATACAGCGGCATACCACTGGGCACACGTCTATCACACATACAGCGGCATACCACTGGGCAAATCTATTACGCATCACGCATACAGCGGCATACCACTGGGCACATCTATTACGGATCACACATACAACAGCATACCACTGGGCACACGTCTATCACTCATCACGCATATAGCGGCATACCACTGGGCACACATCTATCACTGATCAAACATACAGCGGCATACCACTGGGCACACGTCTATCACACATACAGCGGCATACCACTGGGCAAATCTATTACGCATCACGCATACAGCGGCATACCACTGGGCACATCTATTACGGATCACACATACAGCGGCATACCACTGGGAACACGTCTATCACTGATCACGCATACAGCGGCATACCACTGGGCACACGTTTATCACTCATACAGCGCCATACCACTGGGCACACGTCTATCCCCAATCACGCATACAGCAGCATACCACTGGGCACACGTCTATCACTGATCACGCATACAGCGACATACCACTGGGCACATCTATTACGCATCACGCATACAGCGGCATACCACTGGGCACATCTATTACGGATCACGCATACAGCGGCATACCACTGGGCACACGTCTATCACTGATCACGCATACAGCGGCATACCACTGGGCACACGTTTATCACTCATACAGCAGCATACCACTGGGCACATCTATTACAGATCACGCATACAGCGGCATACCACTGGGCACACGTCTATCACTCATACAGCGCCATACCACTGGGCACACGTCTATCACACATACAGCGGCATACCACTGGGCAAATCTATTACGCATCACGCATACAGCGGCATACCACTGGGCACATCTATTACGGATCACACATACAACAGCATACCACTGGGCACACGTCTATCACTCATCACGCATATAGCGGCATACCACTGGGCACACATCTATCACTGATCACACATACAGCGGCATACCACTGGGCACACGTCTATCACACATATAGCGGCATACCACTGGGCAAATCTATTACGCATCACGCATACAGCGGCATACCACTGGGCACATCTATTACGGATCACACATACATCAGCATACCACTGGGCACATCTATTACGGATCACACATACAGCGGCATACCACTGGGCACACGTCTATCACGCATACAGTGGTATACCACTGGGCACATCTAATGGATCACGCATAAAGCGGCATACCACTGGGCACATCTATTACGCATCACGCATACAGCGGCATACCACTGGGCACATCTATTACGGATCACGCATACAGCGGCATACCACTGGGCACACGTCTATCACTGATCACACATACAGCGGCATACCACTGGGCACACGTCTATCACCGATCACACATACAGCGGCATACAACTGGGCACATCTATTACGCATCACGCATACAGCTGCATACCACTGGGCACATCTATTACGGATCACGCCTACAGCGGCATACCACTGGGCACATCTTTTACGGATCACGCATACAGCGGCATACCACTGGGCACATCTATTACGGATCACGCCTACAGCGACATACCACTGGGCACATCTATTACGGATCACGCATACAGCGGCATACCTCTGGGCACACGTCTATCACTAATCGCGTATACAGAGCCATACCACTGGGCACATCTATTACGGATCACGCATACAGCGGCATACCACTGGGCACGCGTCTATAGCACATGCAGCGGAATACCACTGGGCACACGTCTATCACCAATCACGCATACAGCGGCATACCACTGGACACACGTCTATCACTGATCACGCATACAGCGACATACCACTGGGCACACGTCTATCACTGATCACGCATACAGCGACATACCACTGGGCACATCTATTACGGATCACGCATACAGCGGCATACCACTGGGCACACGTCTATCACTGATCACGCATACAGCGGCATACCACTGGGCACACGTTTATCACTCATACAGCAGCATACCACTGGGCACATCTATTACAGATCACGCATACAGCGGCATACCACTGGGCACACGTCTATCACGCATACAGCGCCATACCACTGGGCACACGTCTATCACCAATCACGCATACAGCAGCATACCACTGGGCACACGTCTATCACTGATCACGAATACAGCGCCAGACCACTGGGCACACGTCTATCACGCATACAGCGGCATACCACTGGGCACACGTATATCGCTCATTAAGCATACAGCGCCATACCACTGGGCACACGTATATCACTCATTACGCATACAGCGGCATACCACTGGGCACATGTCTATCACGCATACAGTGGCATACCACTGGGCACATCTATTACGGATCACGCATACAGCGCCATACCACTGGGCACATCTATTACGGATCACGCATACAGCGGCATACCACTGGGCACACGTATATCGCTCATTAAGCATACAGCGCCATACCACTGGGCACACGTATATCACTCATTACGCATACAGCGCCATACCACTGGGCACACGTCTATCACGCATACAGTGGCATACCACTGGGCACATCTAATGGATCACGCATACAGCGGCATACCACTGGGCACATGTCTATCACTGATCACGCATACAGCGGCATACCACTGGGCACACGTCTATCACACATACAGCGGCATACCACTGGGCACACGTATATCACTCATTAAGCATACAGCGCCATACCACTGGGCACACGTCTGTCACACATACAGCGGCATACCACTGGGCACACGTATATCACTCATTAAGCATACAGCGCCATACCACTGGGCACACGTCTATCACACATACAGCGGCATACCACTGGGCACACTTCTATCACTGATCACGCATACAGCGACATACCACTGGGCACATCTATTACGGATCACGCATACAGCGGCATACCACTGGGCACACGTCTATCACTGATCACGCATACAGCGGCATACCACTGGGCACACGTTTATCACGCATACAGCGGCATACCACTGGGCACACGTTTATCACGCATACAGCGGCATACCACTGGGCACACGTATATCACTCATTAAGCATACAGCGCCATACCACTGGGCACACGTCTATCACGCATACAGCGGCATACCACTGGGCACATCTAATGGATCACGCATACAGCGCCATACCACAGGGCACACGTCTATCACGCATACAGTGGCATACCACTGGGCACATCTAATGGATCACGCATACAGCGGCATACCACTGGTCACACGTCTATCACGCATACAGCGCCATACCACTGGGCACATCTATTACGGATCACGCATGCAGCGGCATACCACTGGGCACATCTATTACGCATCACGCATACAGCGGCATACCACTGGGCACATCTATTACGGATCACGCATGCAGCGGCATACCACTGGGCACACGTCTATCACTGATCACGCATACAGCGGCATACCACTGGGCACACGTTTATCACTCATACAGCAGCATACCACTGGGCACATCTATTACGCATCAAGCATACAGCGGCATACCACTGGGCACACGTTTATCACGCATACCGCAGCATACCACTGGACACACGTCTATCACTCATCACGCATACAGCGGCATAAAACTGGGCACACGTTTATCACACATACAGCGGAATACCACTGGGCACACATCTATCACTGATCACGAATACAGCGCCATACCACTGGGCACACGTCTATCACTGATCACGCATACAGCGGCATACCACCGGGCACACATCTATCACTGATCACGCATACAGCGGCATACCACCGGGCACATCTATTATGAATCACGCATACAGCGGCATACCACTGGGCACACGTCTATCACTGATCACGCATACAGCGGCATACCACCGGGCATACGTCTATCACTAACCACGTATACAGCGGCATACCACTGGGCACATCTATTATGAATCACGCATACAGCGGCATACCACTGGGCACACGTCTATCACTGATCACGCATACAGCGGCATACCACCGGGCATACGTCTATCACTAACCACGTATACAGCGGCATACCACTGGGCACATCTATTACGGATCACGCGTACAGCGGCATACCACTGGGCACATGTCTATAGCGCATACAGCGGAATACCACTGGGCACACGTCTATCACTGATCACGCATACAGCGGCATACCACCGGGCATACGTCTATCACTAATCACGAATACAGCGCCATACCACTGGGCACACGTCTATCATTGATCACGCATACAGCGCCATACCACTGGGCACACGTCTATCATTGATCACGCATACAGCGCCATACCACTGGGCACACGTATATCACCAATCACGCATACAGCGGCATACCACTGGGCACATCTATTATGGATCACGCATACAGCGGCATACCACTGGGCACACGTCTATCACGCATACAGCGGCATACCACTGGGCACACGTCTATCACTAATCACGAATACAGCGGCATACCACTGGGCACACGTCTATCACTAATCACGAATACAGCGCCATACCACTGGGCACACGTCTATCATTGATCACGCATACAGCGCCATACCACTGGGCACACGTATATCACTCATTACGCATACAGCGGCATACCACTGGGCACACGTTTATCACACATACAGCGCCATACCACTGGGCACACGTATATCACTCATTAAGCATACAGCGCCATACCACTGGGCACACGTCTATCACCAATCACGCATACAGCGGCATACCACTGTGCACACGTCTATCACTGATTACGCATACAGCGGCATACCACTGGGCACACGTCTATCACACATACAGCGGCATACCACTGGGCAAATCTAATGGATCACGCATACAGCGGCATACCACTGGGCACACGTCTATCACACATACAGCGGCATACCACTGGGCACACGTCTATTACGGATCACGCATACAGCGGCATACCACTGGGCACATCTATTACGGATCACGCATACAGCGGCATACCACTGGGCACTCGCCTATCACCAATCACGCATACAGTGGTATACCACTGGGCACATGTCTATCACTCATCACGCATACAGCGGCATACCACTGGGCACATCTATTATGGATCACGCATACAGCGACATACCACTGGGCACACGTCTATCACTGATCACGCATACAGCGGCATACCACTGGGCACACGTTTATCACGCATACAGCGGCATACCACTGGGCACACGTTTATCACGCATATAGCGGCATACCACTGGCCACACATCTATCACTGATCACACATACAGCGGCATACCACTGGGCACACGTTTATCACATATACAGCGGCATACCACTGGGCACATCTATTACGGATCACGCATATAGCGGCATACCTCTGGCCACAGGTCTATCACTGATCACGCATACAGCGGCATACCACTGGGCACACGTTTATCACACATACAGCGGCATACCACTGGGCACATCTATTACGCATCACGCATACAGCGGCATACCACTGGGCACACATCTATCACTGATCACACATACAGCGGCATACCACTGGGCACATCTATTACGCATCACGCATACAGCGGCATACCACTGGGCACACGTCTATCACTAATCACGTATACAGCAGCATACCACTGGGCACACGTCTATCACTGATTACGCATACAGCGCCATACCACTGGGCACACGTATATCACTCATTACGCATACAGCGGCATACCACTGGGCACACGTCTATCACGCATACAGCGGCATACCACTGGGCACATGTCTATCACTCATCACGCATACAGCGGCATACCACTGGGCACATCTATTACGCATCACGCATACAGCGGCATACCACTGGGCACACGTTTATCACTCATTAAGCATACAGCGCCATACCACTGGGCACACGTCTATCACGCATACAGCGGCATACCACTGGGCACATGTCTATCACGCATACAGCGGCATACCACTGGGCACATCTATTACGGATCACGCATACAGCGCCATACCACTGGGCACACGTCTATCACTCATACAGCGGCATACCACTGGGCAAATCTAATGGATCACGCATACAGCGGCATACCACTGGGCACGTCTATCACTGATCACGCATACAGCGGCATACCACTGGGCACACGTCTATCACACATACAGCGGCATACCACTGGGCAAATCTATTACGCATCACGCATACAGCGGCATACCACTGGGCACATCTATTACGGATCACGCATACAGCGCCATACCACTGGGCACATCTATTACGGATCACGCATGCAGCGGCATACCACTGGGCACATGTCTATCACGCATACAGCGGCATACCACTGGGCACATCTAATGGATCACGCATAGAGCGGCATACCACTGGGCACGTCTATCACTGATCACACATACAGCGGCATACCACTGGGCACACGTCTATCACACATACAGCGGCATACCACTGGGCAAATCTATTACGCATCACGCATACAGCGGCATACCACTGGGCACATCTATTACGGATCACACATACAACAGCATACCACTGGGCACACGTCTATCACTCATCACGCATATAGCGGCATACCACTGGGCACACATCTATCACTGATCACACATACAGCGGCATACCACTGGGCACACGTCTACCACACATACAGCGGCATACCACAGGGCAAATCTATTACGGATCACGCATACAGCGGCATACCACTGGGCACACGTCTATCACCAATCACGCATACAGCGGTATACCACTGGGCACATGTCTATCACTGATCACGCGTACAGAGGAATACCACTGGGCACATCTATTACGGATCACGCATACAGCGGCATACCACTGGGCACATGTCTATCACTCATCACGCATACAGCGGCATACCACTGGGCACATGTCTATCACTCATCACGCATACAGCGGCATACCACTGGGCACACGTCTATCACGCATACAGCGGCATACCACTGGGCACACATCTATCACTGATCACACATACAGCGGCATACCACTGGGCACACGTCTATCACACATACAGCGGCATACCACTGGGCAAATCTATTACGCATCACGCATACAGCGGCATACCACTGGGCACATCTATTACGGATCACACATACAGCAGCATACCACTGGGCACATGTCTATCACTGATCACGCATACAGTGGTATACCACTGGGCACATGTCTATCACTGATCACGCATACAGCGGCATACCACTGGGCACATCTATTACGCATCAAGCATACAGCGGCATACCACTGGGCACATCTATTACAGATCACGCATACAGCGGCCTACCACTGGGCACACGTCTATCACGCATACAGCGCCATACCACTGGGCACACGTCTATCACCAATCACGCATACAGCAGCATACCACTGGGCACACGTCTATCACTGATCACTCATACAGCGACATACCACTGGGCACATCTATTACGCATCACGCATACAGCGGCATACCACTGGGCACATCTATTACGCATCACGCATACAGCGGCATACCACTGGGCACATCTATTATGGATCACGCATACAGCGGCATACCACTGGGCACACGTCTATCACTGATCACGCATACAGCGGCATACCACTGGGCACATCTATTACGCATCAAGCATACAGCGGCATACCACTGGGCACATCTATTACAGATCACGCATACAGCGGCATACCACTGGGCACACGTCTATGACGCATACAGCGCCATACCACTGGGCACACGTCTATCACCAATCACGCATACAGCAGCATACCACTGGGCACACGTCTATCACTGATCACGAATACAGCGCCATACCACTGGGCACACGTCTATCACGCATACAGCGGCATACCACTGGGCACACGTATATCGCTCATTAAGCATACAGCGCCATACCACTGGGCACACGTATATCACTCATTACGCATACAGCGGCATACCACTGGGCACATGTCTATCACGCATACAGCGGCATACCACTGGGCACATCTATTACGGATCACGCATACAGCGCCATACCACTGGGCACACGTCTATCACTGATCACGCATACAGCGGCATACCACTGGGCACACGTCTATCACTGATCACGCATACAGCGCCATACCACTGGGCACACGTCTATCACTGATCACGCATACAGCGCCATACCACTGGGCACACGTCTATCACGCATACAGCGGCATACCACTGGGCACATCTATTACGGATCACGCATACAGCGCCATACCACTGAGCACACGTCTATCACTGATCACGCATATAGCGCCATACCACTGGGCACACGTCTATCACGCATACAGCGGCATACCACTGGGCAAATCTATTACGCATCACGCATACAGCGGCATACCACTGGGCACATCTATTACGGATCACACATACAGCGGCATACCACTGGGCACATCTATTACGGATCACGCATACAGCGGCATACCACTGGGCACACGTCTATCACTGATCACGCATACAGCGGCATACAACTGGGCACACGTTTATCACGCATACAGCGGCATACCACTGGGCACACGTTTATCACGCATACAGCGGCATACCACTGGGCACACGTATATCACTCATTAAGCATACAGCGCCATACCACTGGGCACACGTCTATCACGCATACAGCGGCATACCACTGGGCACATCTAATGGATCACGCATACAGCGCCATACCACAGGGCACACGTCTATCACGCATACAGTGGCATACCACTGGGCACATCTAATGGATCACGCATACAGCGGCATACCACTGGTCACACGTCTATCACGCATACAGCGCCATACCACTGGGCACATCTATTACGCATCACGCATACAGCGGCATACCACTGGGCACACGTCTATCACTGATCACGCATACAGCGGCATACCACTGGGCACACGTTTATCACGCATACAGCGGCATACCACTGGGCACACGTTTATCACGCATACAGCGGCATACCACTGGGCACATCTAATGGATCACGCATACAGCGCCATACCACAGGGCACACGTCTATCACACATACAGCGGCATACCACTGGGCACACTTCTATCACTGATCACGCATACAGCGGCATACCACTGGGCACACGTCTATCACACATACAGCGGCATACCACTGGGCACACTTCTATCACTGATCACGCATACAGCGACATACCACTGGGCACATCTATTACGGATCACGCATACAGCGGCATACCACTGGGCACACGTCTATCACTGATCACGCATACAGCGGCATACCACTGGGCACACGTTTATCACGCATACAGCGGCATACCACTGGGCACACGTTTATCACGCATACAGCGGCATACCACTGGGCACACGTATATCACTCATTAAGCATACAGCGCCATACCACTGGGCACACGTCTATCACGCATACAGCGGCATACCACTGGGCACATCTAATGGATCACGCATACAGCGCCATACCACAGGGCACACGTCTATCACGCATACAGTGGCATACCACTGGGCACATCTAATGGATCACGCATACAGCGGCATACCACTGGTCACACGTCTATCACGCATACAGCGCCATACCACTGGGCACATCTATTACGGATCACGCATGCAGCGGCATACCACTGGGCACATCTATTACGCATCACGCATACAGCGGCATACCACTGGGCACATCTATTACGGATCACGCATGCAGCGGCATACCACTGGGCACACGTCTATCACTGATCACGCATACAGCGGCATACCACTGGGCACACGTTTATCACTCATACAGCAGCATACCACTGGGCACATCTATTACGCATCAAGCATACAGCGGCATACCACTGGGCACACGTTTATCACGCATACCGCAGCATACCACTGGACACACGTCTATCACTCATCACGCATACAGCGGCATAAAACTGGGCACACGTTTATCACACATACAGCGGAATACCACTGGGCACACATCTATCACTGATCACGAATACAGCGCCATACCACTGGGCACACGTCTATCACTGATCACGCATACAGCGGCATACCACCGGGCACACATCTATCACTGATCACGCATACAGCGGCATACCACCGGGCATACGTCTATCACTAACCACGTATACAGCGGCATACCACTGGGCACATCTATTATGAATCACGCATACAGCGGCATACCACTGGGCACACGTCTATCACTGATCACGCATACAGCGGCATACCACCGGGCATACGTCTATCACTAACCACGTATACAGCGGCATACCACTGGGCACATCTATTACGGATCACGCGTACAGCGGCATACCACTGGGCACATGTCTATAGCGCATACAGCGGAATACCACTGGGCACACGTCTATCACTGATCACGCATACAGCGGCATACCACCGGGCATACGTCTATCACTAATCACGAATACAGCGCCATACCACTGGGCACACGTCTATCATTGATCACGCATACAGCGCCATACCACTGGGCACACGTCTATCATTGATCACGCATACAGCGCCATACCACTGGGCACACGTATATCACCAATCACGCATACAGCGGCATACCACTGGGCACATCTATTATGGATCACGCATACAGCGGCATACCACTGGGCACACGTCTATCACGCATACAGCGGCATACCACTGGGCACACGTCTATCACTAATCACGAATACAGCGGCATACCACTGGGCACACGTCTATCACTAATCACGAATACAGCGCCATACCACTGGGCACACGTATATCACTCATTACGCATACAGCGGCATACCACTGGGCACACGTTTATCACACATACAGCGCCATACCACTGGGCACACGTATATCACTCATTAAGCATACAGCGCCATACCACTGGGCACACGTCTATCACCAATCACGCATACAGCGGCATACCACTGTGCACACGTCTATCACTGATTACGCATACAGCGGCATACCACTGGGCACACGTCTATCACACATACAGCGGCATACCACTGGGCAAATCTAATGGATCACGCATACAGCGGCATACCACTGGGCACACGTCTATCACACATACAGCGGCATACCACTGGGCACACGTCTATTACGGATCACGCATACAGCGGCATACCACTGGGCACATCTATTACGGATCACGCATACAGCGGCATACCACTGGGCACACGTCTATTACGGATCACGCATACAGCGGCATACCACTGGGCACTCGCCTATCACCAATCACGCATACAGTGGTATACCACTGGGCACATGTCTATCACTCATCACGCATACAGCGGCATACCACTGGGCACATCTATTATGGATCACGCATACAGCGACATACCACTGGGCACACGTCTATCACTGATCACGCATACAGCGGCATACCACTGGGCACACGTTTATCACGCATACAGCGGCATACCACTGGGCACACGTTTATCACGCATATAGCGGCATACCACTGGCCACACATCTATCACTGATCACACATACAGCGGCATACCACTGGGCACATCTATTACGCATCACGCATACAGCGGCATACCACTGGGCACATCTATTACGGATCACGCATATAGCGGCATACCTCTGGCCACAGGTCTATCACTGATCACGCATACAGCGGCATACCACTGGGCACACGTTTATCACACATACAGCGGCATACCACTGGGCACATCTATTACGCATCACGCATACAGCGGCATACCACTGGGCACACATCTATCACTGATCACACATACAGCGGCATACCACTGGGCACATCTATTACGCATCACGCATACAGCGGCATACCACTGGGCACACGTCTATCACTAATCACGTATACAGCAGCATACCACTGGGCACACGTCTATCACTCATTACGCATACAGCGGCATACCACTGGGCACACGTCTATCACGCATACAGCGGCATACCACTGGGCACATGTCTATCACGCATAGAGCGGCATACCACTGGGCACATCTATTACGGATCACGCATACAGCGCCATACCACTGGGCACATGTCTATCACGCATACAGCGGCATACCACTGGGCACATCTAATGGATCACGCATACAGCGGCATACCACTGGGCACACGTCTATCACTGATCACGCATACAGCGGCATACCACTGGGCACATCTATTATGGATCACGCATACAGCGGCATACCACTGGGCACACGTCTATCACTGATCACGCGTACAGTGGAATACCACTGGGCACATCTATTACGGATCACGCATACAGCGGCATACCACTGGGCACATGTCTATCACTGATCACGCATACAGCGCCATACCACTGGGCACACGTCTATTACGGATGACGCCTACAGCGGCATACCACTGGGCACACGTTTATCACTCATCACGCATATAGCGCCATACCACTGGGCACGTCTATCACTGATCACGCATACAGCGGCATACCACTGGGTACACGTTTATCACACATACAGCGGCATACCACTGGGCACGTCCATCACTGATCACGCATACAGCGCCATACCACTGGGCACGTCTATCACTGATCACGCATACAGCGGCATACCACTGGGCACACGTCTATCACGCATACAGCGGCATACCACTGAGCACATCTATTACGGATCACGCATACAGCGCCATACCACTGGGCACACGTCTATCACTGATCACGAATACAGCGCCATACCACTGGGCACACGTATATCACTCATCACACATACAGCGGCATACCACTGGGCACATCTATTACGGATCACGCATACAGCGGCATACCACTGGGCACGTCTATTACCTATCACGCATACAGCAGCATACCACTGGGCACATCTATTACGGATCACACATACAGCGGCATACCACTGGGCACATCTATCACTAATCACATATACAGAGCCATACCTCTGGGCACACGTCTATCACTAATCATGTATACAGCGCCATATCACTGGGCACACGTCTATCACGCATACAGCGCCATACCACTGGGCACGTCTATTACCTATCACGCATACAGCAGCATACCACTGGGCACACGTCTATCACTGATCACGCATACAGCGGCATACCACTGGGCACATGTCTATCACTGATCACGCATACAGCGGCATACCACCGGGCATACGTCTATCACTAACCACGTATACAGCGGCATACCACTGGGCACATCTATTACGGATCACGCGTACAGCGGCATACCACTGGGCACATGTCTATAGCGCATACAGCGGAATACCACTGGGCACACGTCTATCACCAATCACGCATACAGCGGCATACCACTGGGTACACGTCTAGCACTGATCACGCATACAGCGACATAACACTGGGCACACGTCTATCACGCATACAGCGGCATACCACTGAGCACATCTATTACGGATCACGCATACAGCGCCATACCACTGGGCACACGTATATCACTCATCACACATACAGCGGCATACCACTGGGCACATCTATTACGGATCACGCATACAGCGGCATACCACTGGGCACACGTTTATCACGCATACAGCAGCATACCACTGGGCACATCTATTACGGATCACACATACAGCGGCATACCACTGGCCACAGGTCTATCACCAATCACGCATACAGCGGTATACCACTGGTCACATCTATCACTAATCACATATACAGAGCCATACCTCTGGGCACACGTCTATCACTAATCATGTATACAGCGCCATATCACTGGGCACACGTCTATCACGCATACAGCGCCATACCACTGGGCACGTCTATTACCTATCACGCATACAGCAGCATACCACTGGGCACACGTCTATCACTGATCACGCATACAGCGGCATACCACCGGGCATACGTCTATCACTAACCACGTATACAGCGCCATACCACTGGGCACATGTCTATCACTGATCACGCATACAGCGCCATACCACTGGGCACACGTCTATCATTGATCACGCATACAGCGCCATACCACTGGGCACACGTCTATCACGCATACAGCGGCATACCACTGGGCACATGTATTACGGATCACGCATACAGCGCCATACCACTGGGCACACGTCTATCACTAATCACGTATACAGCGGCATACCACTGGGCACATGTATTACGGATCGCGCATACAGCGCCATACCACTGGGCACACGTCGATCACTAATCACGTATACAGCGGCATACCACTGGGCACATCTATTACAGATCACGCATACAGCGCCATACCACTGGGCACACGTCTATCACTAATCACGTATACAGCGGCATACCACTGGGCACATGTATTACGGATCGCGCATACAGCGCCATACCACTGGGCACACGTCTATCACTAACCACGTATACAGCGCCATACCACTGGGCACATGTCTATCACTGATCACGCATACAGCGGCATACCACTGGGCACATGTATTACGGATCGCGCATACAGCGCCATACCACTGGGCACACGTCTATCACTAACCACGTATACAGCGCCATACCACTGGGCACATGTCTATCACTGATCACGCATACAGCGGCATACCACTGGGCCCATCTATTACGCATCACGCATACAGCGACATACCACTTGGCACACGTCTATCATTGATCACGCATACAGCGCCATACCACTGGGCACACGTCTATCACGCATACAGCGGCATACCACTGGGCACATGTATTACGGATCACGCATACAGCGCCATACCACTGGGCACACGTCTATCACTAATCACGTATACAGCGGCATACCACTGGGCACATCTATTACAGATCACGCATACAGCGCCATACCACTGGGCACACGTCTATCACTAATCACGAATACAGCGCCATACCACTGGGCACACTTATATCACTCATTACGCACACAGCGGCATACCACTGGGCACATGTCTATCACACATACAGCGGCATACCACTGGGCACATGTCTATCACTGATCACGCATACAGCGGCATACCACCGGGCACATGTATTACGGATCACGTATACAGCGCCATACCACTGGGCACACGTCTATCACACATGCATACAGCGGCATACAACTGGGCACACGTCTATCAGCAATCACGCATACAGCGGCATACCACTGGGCACACATCTATTACGGATCACGCATACAGCGCCATACCACTGGGCACACGTCTATCATTGATCACGCATACAGCGCCATACCACTGGGCACACGTCTATCACGCATACAGCGGCATACCACTGGGCACATGTATTACGGATCACGCATACAGCGCCATACCACTGGGCCCATCTATTACGGATCACGCATACAGCGCCATACCACTGGGCCCATCTATTATGAATCACGCATACAGCGGCATACCTCTGGGCACACGTCTATCACTGATTACGCATACAGCGGCATACCTCTGGGCACACGTCTATCACTGATTACGCATACAGCGGCATACCTCTGGGCACACGTCTATCACTGATTACGCATACAGCGGCATACCACTGGGCACGTCTATTACCTTTCACGCATACAGCGCCATACCACCGGGCATACGTCTATCACTAATCACGAATACAGCGCCATACCACTGGGCACACTTATATCACTCATCACTCATTACGCATACAGCGGCATACCACTGGGCACATGTCTATCACTGATCACGCATACAGCGGCATACCACTGGGCCCATCTATTACGCATCACGCATACAGCGGCATACCACTGGGCACACGTCTATTACGGATCACGCATACAGCGGCATACCACTGGGCACACGTCTATTACGGATGACGCCTACAGCGGCATACCACTGGGCACACGTTTATCACGCATACAGCGGCATACCACTGGGCACACGTTTATCACGCATACAGCGGCATACCACTGGGCACGTCTGTCACTGATCACGCATACAGCGGCATACCACTGGGCACACGTCTATCACTGATCACGCATACAGCGGCATACCACTGGGCACATGTTTATCACACATACAGCGGCATACCACTGGGCACATCTATTACGCATCACGCATACAGCGGCATACCACTGGGCACACATCTATCACTGATCACACATACAGCGGCATACCACTGGTCACATCTATTATGAATCGCGCATACAGCGGCATACCACTGGGCACACGTCTATCACTAATCACGTATACAGCGCCATACCACTGGGCAAACGTATATCACTCATCACACATACAGCGGCATACCACTGGGCACATCTATTACGGATCACACATACAGCGCCATACCACTGGGCACACGTTTATCACGCATGCAGCGGCATACCACTGGGCACATCTATTACGGATCACACATACAGCGGCATACCACTGGGCACACATCTATCACTGATCACACATACAGCGGCATACCACTGGGCACATCTATTACGCATCACGCATACAGCGGCATACCACTGGGCACATCTATTACGGATCACGCATACAGCGCCATACCACTGGGCACACGTTTATCACGCATACAGCGGCATACCACTGGGCACGTCTATTAGCTATCACGCATACAGCAGCATACCACTGGGCACACGTCTATCACTGATCACACATACAGCAGCATACCACTGGGCACATCTATTACGGATCACACATACAGCGGCATACCACTGGGCACATCTATTACGGATCACACATACAGCGGCATACCACTGGGCACACATCTATCACTGATCACGCATACAGCGGCATACCACTGGGCACATCTATTATGGATCACGCATACAGCGGCATACCACTGGGCACACGTTTATCACGCATATAGCGGCATACCACTGGGCACATCTATTATGGATCACACATACAGCGGCATACCACTGGGCACACGTTTATCACACATACAGCGGCATACCACTGGGCACATCTATTACGCATCACGCATACAACGGCATACCACTGGGCACACATCTATCACTGATCACACATACAGCGGCATACCACTGGCCACACGTCTCACTGATCACGCATATAGCGGCATACCACTGGCCACACGTCTCACTGATCACGCATACAGCGGCATACCACTGGGCACACGTTTATCACACATACAGCGGCATACCACTGGGCACATCTATTACGGATCACGCATACAGCGGCATACCACTGGGCACATCTAATGGATCACGCATACAGCGGCATACCACTGGGCACACATCTATCACTGATCACACATACAGCGGCATACCACTGGTCACATCTATTATGAATCGCGCATACAGCGGCATACCACTGGGCACATCTATTACGCATCACGCATACAGCGGCATACCACTGGGCACACATCTATCACTGATCACGAATACAGCGCCATACCACTGGGCACACGTCTATCACTGATCACACATACAGCGGCATACCACTGGTCACATCTATTATGAATCGCGCATACAGCGGCATACCACTGGGCACACGTCTATCACTGATTACGCATACAGCGGCATACCACTGGGCACACGTCTATCACCAATCACGCATACAGTGGCATACCACTGGGCACATCTATTATGGATCACGCATACAGCGGCATACCACTGGGCACACGTCTATCACTGATCACGAATACAGCGCCATACCACTGGGCACACGTCTATCACGCATACAGCAGCATACCACTGGGCACATGTCTATCACTCATAGAGCGGCATACCACTGGGCACATCTATTACGGATCACGCATACAGCGGCATACCACTGGGCACATCTAATGGATCACGCATACAGCGGCATACCACTGGGCACACGTCTATTACGGATGACGCCTACAGCGCCATACCACTGGGCACACGTTTATCACGCATGCAGCGGCATACCACTGGGCATGTCTATTACCTATCACGCATACAGCAGCATACCACTGGGCACATCTATTACGGATCACACATACAGCGGCATACCACTGGGCACACATCTATCACTGATCACACATACAGCGGCATACCACTGGGCACATCTATTACGCATCACGCATACAGCGGCATACCACTGGGCACATCTATTACGGATCACGCATACAGCGGCATACCACTGGGCACATGTCTATCACTGATCACGCATACAGCGCCATACCACTGGGCACACGTCTATTACGGATGACGCCTACAGCGGCATACCACTGGGCACACGTTTATCACGCATACAGCGGCATACCACTGGGCACACGTTTATCACACATACAGCGGCATACCACTGGGCACACGTCTATCACTCATCACGCATATAGCGCCATACCACTGGGCACGTCTATCACTGATCACGCATACAGCGGCATACCACTGGGTACACGTCTATCACCAATCACGCATACAGTGGCATACCACTGGGCACATCTATTATGGATCACGCATACAGCGGCATACCACTGGGCACACGTCTATCACTGATCACGAATACAGCGCCATACCACTGGGCACACGTCTATCACGCATACAGCAGCATACCACTGGGCACACGTCTATCACTGATCACACATACAGCGGCATACCACTGGGCACGTCCATCACTGATCACGCATACAGCGCCATACCACTGGGCACGTCTATCACTGATCACGCATACAGCGCCATACCACTGGGCACACGTATATCACTCATCACACATACAGCGGCATACCACTGGGCACATCTATTACGGATCACGCATACAGCGGCATACCACTGGGCACACGTTTATCACGCATACAGCGGCATACCACTGGGCACGTCTATTACCTATCACGCATACAGCAGCATACCACTGGGCACATCTATTACGGATCACACATACAGCGGCATACCACTGGGCACATCTATCACTAATCACATATACAGAGCCATACCTCTGGGCACACGTCTATCACTAATCATGTATACAGCGCCATATCACTGGGCACACGTCTATCACGCATACAGCGCCATACCACTGGGCACGTCTATTACCTATCACGCATACAGCAGCATACCACTGGGCACACGTCTATCACTGATCACGCATACAGCGGCATACCACTGGGCATACGTCTATCACTAACCACGTATACAGCGGCATAACACTGGGCACACGTCTATCACGCATACAGCGGCATACCACTGAGCACATCTATTACGGATCACGCATACAGCGCCATACCACTGGGCACACGTATATCACTGATCACACATACAGCAGCATACCACTGGGCACATCTATTACGGATCACACATACAGCGGCATACCACTGGCCACACGTTTATCACGCATACAGCAGCATACCACTGGGCATATCTATTACGGATCACACATACAGCGGCATACCACTGGGCACATCTATTACGGATCACGCATACAGCGGCATACCACTGGGCACACGTTTATCACGCATACAGCGGCATACCACTGGGCACACGTCTATCACTGATCACACATACAGCAGCATACCACTGGGCACATCTATTACGGATCACACATACAGCGGCATACCACTGGCCACACGTTTATCACGCATACAGCAGCATACCACTGGGCATATCTATTACGGATCACACATACAGCGGCATACCACTGGCCACACGTCTATCACCAATCACGCATACAGCGGTATACCACTGGTCACATCTATCACTAATCACATATACAGAGCCATACCTCTGGGCACACGTCTATCACTAATCATGTATACAGCGCCATATCACTGGGCACACGTCTATCACGCATACAGCGCCATACCACTGGGCACGTCTATTACCTATCACGCATACAGCAGCATACCACTGGGCACACGTCTATCACTGATCACGCATACAGCGCCATACCACTGGGCACATGTCTATCACGCATACAGCGGCATACCACTGGGCACATGTATTACGGATCACGCATACAGCACCATACCACTGGGCACACGTCTATCACTAATCACGTATACAGCGGCATACCACTGGGCACATCTATTACAGATCACGCATACAGCGCCATACCACTGGGCACACGTCTATCACTAACCACGTATACAGCGCCATACCACTGGGCACATGTCTATCACTGATCACGCATACAGCGCCATACCACTGGGCACACGTCTATCATTGATCACGCATACAGCGCCATACCACTGGGCACATGTATTACGGATCACGCATACAGCGCCATACCACTGGGCACACGTCTATCACTAATCACGTATACAGCGGCATACCACTGGGCACATGTATTACGGATCGCGCATACAGCGCCATACCACTGGGCACACGTCTATCACTGATCACGCATACAGCGGCATACCACCGGGCATACGTCTATCACTAATCACGAATACAGCGCCATACCACTGGGCACACTTATATCACTCATTACGCACACAGCGGCATACCACTGGGCACATGTCTATCACACATACAGCGGCATACCACTGGGCACATGTCTATCACTGATCACGCATACAGCGGCATACCACCGGGCACATGTATTACGGATCACGTATACAGCGCCATACCACTGGGCACACGTCTATCACACATGCATACAGCGGCATACAACTGGGCACACGTCTATCAGCAATCACGCATACAGCGGCATACCACTGGGCACACATCTATTACGGATCACGCATACAGCGCCATACCACTGGGCACACGTCTATCCTTGATCACGCATACAGCGCCATACCACTGGGCACACGTTTATCACGCATATAGCGGCATACCACTGGCCACACATCTATCACTGATCACACATACAGCGGCATACCACTGGGCACACGTTTATCACGCATATAGCGGCATACCACTGGCCACACATCTATCACTGATCACGCATACAGCGGCATACCACTGGGCACACGTCTATCACTGATCACGCATACGGCGGAATACCACTGGGCACACATCTATCACTGATCACGCATACAGCGGCATAACACTGGGCACACGTCTATCACGCATACAGCGGCATACCACTGAGCACATCTATTACGGATCACGCATACAGCGGCATACCACTGGGCACACGTATATCACTCATCACACATACAGCGGCATACCACTGGGCACATCTATTACGGATCACGCATACAGCGGCATACCACTGGGCACGTCTATTACCTATCACGCATACAGCAGCATACCACTGGGCACATCTATTACGGATCACACATACAGCGGCATACCACTGGGCACATCTATCACTAATCACATATACAGAGCCATACCTCTGGGCACACGTCTATCACTAATCATGTATACAGCGCCATATCACTGGGCACACGTCTATCACGCATACAGCGCCATACCACTGGGCACGTCTATTACCTATCACGCATACAGCAGCATACCACTGGGCACATGTCTATCACTGATCACGCATACAGCGGCATACCACTGGGCACATGTCTATCACTGATCACGCATACAGCGGCATACCACCGGGCATACGTCTATCACTAACCACGTATACAGCGGCATACCACTGGGCACATCTATTACGGATCACGCGTACAGCGGCATACCACTGGGCACATCTATTACGGATCACGCATACAGCGACATAACACTGGGCACACGTCTATCACGCATACAGCGGCATACCACTGAGCACATCTATTACGGATCACGCATACAGCGCCATACCACTGGGCACACGTATATCACTCATCACACATACAGCAGCATACCACTGGGCATATCTATTACGGATCACACATACAGCGGCATACCACTGGCCACACGTCTATCACCAATCACACATACAGCGGTATACCACTGGTCACATCTATCACTAATCACATATACAGAGCCATACCTCTGGGCACACGTCTATCACTAATCATGTATACAGCGCCATATCACTGGGCACACGTCTATCACGCATACAGCGGCATACCACTGGGCACATCTATTACGCATCACGCATACAGCGGCATACCACTGGGCACATGTCTATCACTGATCACGCATACAGCGGCATACCACCGGGCATACGTCTATCACTAACCACGTATACAGCGCCATACCACTGGGCACATGTCTATCACTGATCACGCATACAGCGCCATACCACTGGGCACACGTCTATCATTGATCACGCATACAGCGCCATACCACTGGGCACACGTCTATCACGCATACAGCGGCATACCACTGGGCACATGTATTACGGATCACGCATACAGCGCCATACCACTGGGCACACGTCTATCACTAATCACGTATACAGCGGCATACCACTGGGCACATGTATTACGGATCGCGCATACAGCGCCATACCACTGGGCACACGTCTATCACTAATCACGTATACAGCGGCATACCACTGGGCACATGTCTATCACTGATCACGCATACAGCGGCATACCACTGGGCCCATCTATTACGCATCACGCATACAGCGACATACCACTTGGCACATCTATTACGCATCACGCATACAGCGCCATACCACTGGGCACACGTCTATCATTGATCACGCATACAGCGCCATACCACTGGGCACACGTCTATCACGCATACAGCGGCATACCACTGGGCACGTCTATTACCTTTCACGCATACAGCGCCATACCACCGGGCATACGTCTATCACTAATCACGAATACAGCGCCATACCACTGGGCACACTTATATCACTCATCACTCATTACGCATACAGCGGCATACCACTGGGCACATGTCTATCACACATACAGCGGCATACCACTGGGCACATGTCTATCACTGATCACGCATACAGCGGCATACCACTGGGCCCATCTATTACGCATCACGCATACAGCGACATACCACTGGGCACATCTATTACGCATCACACATGCAGCGACATACCACTTGGCACATCTATTACGCATCACACATGCAGCGGCATACCACTGGGCACATCTATTACGGATCACGCATACAACGGCATACCACTGGGCATTTGTTGGGCGGACTGTTTCACATGGTCCTGCTGCATGTAATGTCCGAACATGGGGCGAATCCATCCTCGCTCGTGTCATTTTGATACACGTCGTTCCCGTCTGTATGCACAGTATCTGTGCTCTATTCATCTTCCACATTAATGTAAAGCTGTATGCATTCACCTAATACAAACCGAGCTGCTGAAACCAGTAATCTGTGTTGTAGTCTGAGGACATTGCTGCTGACAAGCCCTATTGAAGCCCCCCCCAACACTCTGTGTCCACCCCCTCGGTGTGTACGAGATAATGCCGTCTGCATAACGTATTACCAGCTACGTTTGGGAGAGTTCAGCATGAATTGGCTTTCAGCGCCCCGACTTCAAACACTTGGCACCGACGAGCCAGAAAGCCCACAGGACTGGGATATTCTTTATTCCAGAAACATAGAAGCAGCTGTTGAAACAGTGACGACATATTCCGGGGGCTCCGGCTTGTGGGAAAGATCACTGCGAAAAAGCATCAAATTGTGTTTTATGAGGACAGAACAGACTACTAGTGTGATGTGCCGGCATTAGCTCCGCACGGCTCCGGGACCCTTCATGCGAAGGTGCTGGACAAGCATGGAGGCTCCCTGAGAAATGGATCTATGGTTCTTACTGGAAGAAACCCACTCCTCATTGAACAATTATATCTTTGTAACACCTTCCTAAAAATCCTCTAAATTCAGAAATACATTGTGTGTTGGCTGCGAGGAATTGGCAGAGCGTTCAACCTTCAGAAAACAGCCATTCAGATGGTCTGATTTCCCCTTCTCTTTAAAGCTCGGAACCAGAAAGAGAGAACGATGATGGGTCTTTAAGAAAGTAACTGCAGAACTGATATAAAGGAAACTTGTCATCAGAACATCACCTACCGTTTAAATTAGTCTTGTTTTTTCGAAATTGCCAAATATTTTTTAATCACAATCTTTAAAAAATAAAGAAAGAAACAATTTTCACACTGTATTTTAGACTTCTCTCTTTACAGAAGATTTTTCATCAGAGGCAGGATTACAATGAACACCTCTCTGTGATAAGACAGGATCCACCAATCACAATAGGCGATGCCACAGCTCACCTCTTCTCCCTTCACAATGACCTTTGCACACACTTATCAGAAAGCAATACAAAAGCTAGGGGCAGAGTCCATCTATTGCTGCCAATGTACATGTGTTGTTTCCTGAAACAGGATGGATGAGGCTACAATAGTTCCAGTAGCCGGTGTGAAGATGGCAAGATTTCTAATTTTGTTAAATACAGATTGTGACATGAAAAATTAAAAAAATTCATATAGGATAGCGGATAACTTCCTGATTTCTGAGGGTTTGACTGGGACCAAATCGATCCTGAGTACCCCTGTGTAAATGTAGCAGAGGTCGATCACTGCCGCCCTTTTTCAGCACTCGGCTGATCCTCAGCACTCCAAATAAGAACGAATGGAGAGCCAGTGATCGACCCCCGCTTTATTCACACAGCAGTTCAGACCCCTGGTTCTTGTGATCAATGGAGGTCCCAGCGAAGTTATCCCTTATCCTACTTGTAGAGGATGACCTCTAAATTGGTAAAACCCCTTAAAGGTTTCTGTTAAAAGCAGCCATAACAGGAATTTGGGCTCCATTTTTGACAACCAATTAATCCAGATGGACCCAATGGCTTATAATGGAGTCCTCATTCCACCTACATCTGCAGGATTTTTACATTAACTCTGTAGAGCTGTTTGTTTTATAACCCAAATCCCCATGGATATACTGTATTAGTAGCCCGCTCAGCACTGGGTTGGCTTTTTTTTTTTTTCCACCAGTTTCCACTTAAACCAATGTGGACTCTGATCATCCTGACCGGCTAACATTATGGGTTGGTGAGCCCTCAATGTTCAGTGATGGCACAATTATCCCTTTTCATATAAATTACTAGCCCCAATGCTTTCACTTCCAGAATACAGTTTGCCAATTCACTGGTGTTAGGAGCCCCAATTAGCACGTCTCTTCACATCACCGTGTTGAGGGTCTTTGTACTTTCTTGGACCTGTTTACTTAATTTCTAAGTAATTGGGGAAGTCCTGGTGTTATATCCAGCACATGCTGTATGTGCGAGGTTAGCAGTATTTTTTACAAGCCTGAGGTTAATAAACACGGCAGCCTCCACACGTCTTATACCAAGCACCAGAATGCAATTATTGCAGCAATCCGTTATGGATGTCCTCAAAGTGACCCTACGCTCGTTAATGATCCTATCGATTTGTAAAGATGCGGAAATGGTCATCTCTTTAGATGGAAGCCTGGTATAAAAAGTCTAAAGCTGGCCATAGATACAGTGGGTACAGAAAGTATTCAGACCCCTTTAAATATTTCACTCTTTGTTTCATTGCAGCCATTTGGTAAATTCTAAAAAGTTCATTTTCTTTCTCATTAAAGTACACTCTGCACCCCATCTTGACTGAAAAAAAACAGAAATGTAGAAATTTTTGCAAATGTATTAAAAAAGAAAAACTGAAATATCACATGGTCATAAGTATTCAGACCCTTTGCTCAGTATTGAGTAGAAGCCCCCTTTTGAGCTAATACAGCCATGAGTCTTCTTGGGAATGATGTAACATGTTTTTCACATCTGAATTCGGGGAACCTCTGCCATTCTTCCTTGCAAATCCTCTCCAGTTCCGTCAGGTTGGATGGTGAACGTTGGTGGACAGCCATTTTCAGGTCTCTCCAGAGATGCTCAATTGGGTTTAGGTCAGGGCTCTGGCTGGGCCAGTCAAGAATGGTCACAGAGTTGTTCTAAAGCCACTCCTTTGTTATTTTAGCTGTGTGCTTAGGGTCATTGTCTTGTTGGAAGGTGAACCTCCGGCCCAGTCTGAGGTCCAGAGCACTCTGGAAGAGGTTTTCATCCAGGACATCTCTGTACTTGGCGCATTCATGTTTCCTTCAATTGCAACCAGTTGTCCTGTCCCTGCAGCTGAAAACCACCCCCATAGCATGATGCTGCCACCACCATGTTTCACTGTTGGGATTGTATTGGGCAGGTGATGAGCAGTGCCTGGTTTTCTCCACACATACTGCTTAGAATTATCACCAAAAAGTTGTATCTTCATCTCATCCGACCAGAGAATCTTATTTCTCATAGTCTGGGAGTCCTTCACGTGTTTTTGAGCAAACTCTATGCGGGCTTTCATATGCCTTGCACTGAGGAGAGGCTTCCGTCTGGCCACTGTGCCATAAAGGCCCGACTGGTGGAAGGGCTGCAGTGATAGTTGACTTTGTGGAACTTTCTCCCATCTCCCTACTGCATCTCTGGAGCACAGCCACAGTGATCTTGGGGTTCTTCTTTACCTCTCTCACGAAGGCTCTTCTCCCATGATTGCTCAGTTTGGTTGGACGGCCAGGTCTAGGAAGACTTCTGGTGGTCCCAAACTTCTTCCATTTAAGGATTATGGAGGCCACTGTGCTCTTAGGAACCTTGAGTAATGCAGAAATTCTTTTATAACCATGGCCAGATCTGTGCCTTACCACAACTCTGTCTCTGAGCTCCTTGGGCAGTTCCTTTGAGCTCATGATTCTCATTTGGTCTGACATGCACTGTGAGCTGTGAGGTCTTATATAGACAGGTGTGTGCCTTTCCAAATCAAGTCATATCAGTTTAATTAAACACAGCTGGACTCCAATGAAGGAGTAGAACCATCTCAAGGAGGATCACAAGGAAATGGACAGCATGTGACTTAAATATGAGTGTCTGAGCAAAGGGTCTGAATACTTATGACTGTCATATTTCAGTTTTTCTTTTTTAATAAATTTGCAAAAATGTCTACATTTCTGTTTTCTTTCAGTCAAGATGTGGTGCAGAGTGTACTTTTTAGAATTAACCAAATGGCTGCAATGAAACAAAGAGTGAAAAATTCAAAGGGGTCTGAATACTTTCCGTACCCACTGTATATCCAATGTTCGAAAGTTATCACCCCGACTCATCCACATTCACCCTACATCTGCAAGGAATATTGCTTAAAGGGGTCATCCAGTGAAAAAAACAAGATGGGTGATAACGTGCTGATCGATAAGTGTTCGACCACCGATTGGCAAAACAAGGAAATGTATCCCCGTTGAAAAAATGGAGCAGAAGATCAGACGTCCGACCAAGTCTCCATTCATTCACTATAGTGCTGCCAGAAAAAGCTGAGCGCAGAACTTTGTAGCCCCATAAAGAACGCATGGAGCTGAAGAGCGCATGGTCTTTCTAACGAAACAAAAAGAAACACAATTTTTGAAAATGAAGGCACTAAAGGGCATTGAGGTTCTCAAAACTGGAGGACTATTTGAGTGGTGTGACCCATATTTAAGCCTAAAGCCCCCGTCACACTAAGCGAGATCGGTGCGGAGTCACAAGTTTTGTGACGCAACAGCGACCTCAGCAGCGATCTCGCTACGTGTGACACTTAGCAGCGACCAGGCCCCTGCTGTGAGCTCGCTGGTCGTGTCGAAATGGCCTGGACTTTTCTTTGATCGTTGAGGTCCCGCTGGGTAGCATGCATCGGTGTGTTTGACACCTTACCAATGACCTTGTTAACGACTCAGAACTGAGACACATAGGCGTGCATTTGCGTTGCATTGTTATACAGGTCGCTACGGGTCGCCGCATCGTTGCTGTGTCTTTGGGAAGATCTGCCTGTTTGACATCTCACCAGCGACCACACAGCGACGCAGCAACGATTCCTGCCAGGTCGTATCGTTGTCGGGATCGCTGTAGCGTCGCTAAGTGTGACGGGGCCTTAAGGCTGAAGACCTAAACACTTTGGTAGAAGAAAGTTGCAGAA
This sequence comes from Phyllobates terribilis, assembly GCF_046119375.1. Classification (NCBI taxonomy): domain Eukaryota; kingdom Metazoa; phylum Chordata; class Amphibia; order Anura; family Dendrobatidae; genus Phyllobates; species Phyllobates terribilis. Next base: position 72,183,159 of record NW_027362767.1, on the reverse strand, counting down.
CTTTGCTTTACGGATTACACCTCATTTTGAGCATATGGGAAAAGTGATAAATGACAGGAGAACCTTTAATTGTTTGCCCAGACCAAGTGATGGTGCCAGGGCCATGGGGGCAGACAGGATCTGGGGCTGTTTACATATCTAATTGAATCAGCCATTATTTTCACAGGAAGGTGTTGGCTTTATCTCCCCTGTACACAGTATAGATCTGTAACTGGCAAGTCATTCATAAAGTAGTGCGAGCAAATAAAGAGAGGAGGGGGGGGAGGCTGCCGGCTCTGATCTGCCAATTATTGATCTTTGGTAATCACATCACACAGAGGGATCATAGAGTACAGAGGCTGGATTACCCAGACATATCAGGACCCCAGCTCCCCGAACCAACATCTGTAATCCACTGAATAATTACAGTACGCAGACTGCCAATATTGGGCGAGGGGGGGAATAAAGTCCTCTACTGATACCAACCAATCCTGCCATCCTCTACCTTCCCATACTGGAAGGAAATCTCCATCCAAAATAAAAATTGTAACTAAAACTGCATTTTCTATAAATTATTTCCCAACTTTTAGGTTTTATTTACTTGAAGAACTTCCTTTATTTTTGGTTCTCCAGCCTGCACCCACAAGCTGCATGCGAAACGCATGGTGCAACAAGAATTATTTAGGGTAAATCTGCAGCTGGAAAATCACATGAATATAACAGTCACAGAAATGTGTGTAATAAATCTGCCACATGTGAATTTACCCTTAGCATAGAGAATACTGTGCAGGGCACACCAATGTCCATATGACACCGGCCCCTGTACAGGATATTAACTTACATCATCTTATACAGTAGAAGCTCATTCTACACAAATCCTCATAATGCCCTGAAGAAATTATGGCCCTAAGGCAGGTGACAAAAAGTTTTGAAGATATGAAGTTTACATTTTGATCTGTTTTTTTCTTTAAAGAAAAACAAAAAACTTTTTTTTTTTTTTTTTTTTACAAACAAAACTAGCTTTGGGTCTGGATTAGATGTACACATTTTTAGTCACGGATCCATTCACTTCCATAGTTTGTGTGATAGTTGCCATATCAGGGGCAACTTTAAAATTGTAAGCAATTATTTGGCCCCTTTAGGTTCCCCATCAGGTGGTCACGTCACATCAATAGCCATTTTCTAATAATGAATAGGACAGGTGTATCAGACCAAGACCAAGAGCTTGGGGATATTTGAAGATGTGACATTACTGGCCCCGCTGACCATCCGATTAAGCAAGTGGGCCAGATTACCCCTTTAAAGGGGACCTGTCAGGACCCTTAGATGTTTATTCATGTATTTCGGTAATATGTTTGTGTTTTGGGACTGCACATATTTGAGTAAAATAAACTTATATTCAGCACCTCTCCATATGCTAAAGAACCAGGACTAGTACAGGGAAGGCGTTTAACTCATGGACACCAGTCTAGCATCCGTAGCTGCAGTCACTGTGATTGACAGGCCCCACACTGCCCAGGTCGTCACATTTGCACCACTTTTCCCATGTCACGTGTGTCCTAATAGCCCACGGCAAAGCAGAACTGTGATAGGGGAACCGTGGTGCCAGGAGGCAAGGTAATGTCAATAGGGGACGTAACTACAGCTACAGAACCCGGACCAGTGTCAGTCCTGGTTCATTAGCATACAGCATGGTGCTGTATACAAGTTTATTTAACTCTAATATGTGAAGTCCCAAAACAGAATGGTCATAAATTACTGGAACAAATGAAAAAATGGCCCAAAGGTCATGGGGGCAGTTTAATAGCGTCAGTGGACTCGGCAGATTACCTATAAACTGATTTCCTGACAATAAGCTAATTACAGACTATCCTACTTCTCGGATTCACATTGACTCACTGTAAACTGCAGAGAGCCAATGTATTGCTAAAACAGGACCCATCACTTGATCAAAATAATTGACTTAAATACCTTTATAAAAATCCCTGCTGCTACTCTTTTCTGTTTTTCGCTGCTTGGCTCCATTACAGAGATATTCACATTTGTTTGTTCTGTAGCACAGTATGTGAAATCTCTGCCTGTAGACCAACTGGTTGTTTCTTCAGAGTGTTCTCTGTGGGCGTGCTCTTTCAGCCTTCCCTCCCAGATGCTGCCAATCACAGCTTGGCAGCCTCTGTGATTGATAAACTGTTAAATCAGCCACTGAGCTGTGATTGGCAGCATCTGGGAGGGAGGGATGAAAGCGCACGCCCACAGAGAAGACTCTGAAGAAACGGCCAGTTGGGCTGCAAGCAAAGATTTCACATACTGCGCTCCAGAAGAAACAAATGTGAATATCTCTGCAATGGAGCCACCCAGCGCAAAATGGAAAAGAGCGATAGAATCGGGGAACTCAAGGATTTTTACAAGTTATTTCACACTTTTTTTTGCGCAAGTGATAGGTCCTCTTTAAAATATTAAATTCCCCTGCAACATCACCACAGAAGAAGTGAAGCATTACACAATTTTAGCCTGTGTTCGCAAAGCATTTGCAGTGTACATTTACCATATACACCTAGACAGCTCTTGGTATGTATGTTAAATGTAGCTATAGGTTCCCCCCAAAAAAACACATACCACATGCATATATGTTTTCTTTAGCAGGGCAGCCTATGGGTGAAGGAGGACACTGTGTTAATATTCATACATTGACAGTATGTCTCCCTCACCTATACACACCATTATCATTGAGATCAATGGGTAGCCTGTTTAGTGCACAGCTAGAGAGGGAGAGGAGCAGGACACGTATATATATATATATATATATATATATATATATATATATATATATATATATATATATATATATATATATATATATATATATATATATGTAGGCCATGAGAACTTGGTAAACTTTTCTCTAACCATTCAGAAACTCTTAATAACATTCTGTAGAAGGTGAAGTTCAGTGAATGTTACCGCCACCCGCAGCGCTATATAACCGCTCTGCTGCCATTTGTGCTCCCCCTGCCGTGAGCCGCCCGCCCGGCCATTACACATCTCATCTCTTACTTCCAGAACACAACTACGGAAAGATTTGCAGAAATTACAGTTATTGTGAAGTTAAGTGTTTTATGTGACGCCAATCGCTATTTTCAGCAAATTAATCTTTCTGCCTCCAGTGGGAGCGAATAACCTGCGCTTACCGGATAGAAATGAGGAAATTACACAGAGGCAAAGCTGGAAATGTCAGCAATTTGCTCAAAAAGATTTTATGAAGCTTTCAGGTTGGCACCTTCCGGTCTACAGGTGTATTATACAGGATGAGGCTGCTGAATTATATATAAAGACATCTGGCGGCATTATAGCATGTGGTTATGGATGCCAGCTCCTATCTCTGCTTGGCGGCAGAGGATGGATTGCTTCTCTGTTTTGTGGAAAATATTCCAATTAAAAGTCATGTCAAAAATCAAAAACGGAAAGGCTTGTGGTGTATGGAGAAACGAGCGGCTTATCCTTCCTGTATTACAATCATCGATATATGTACCACAGGTGAGGCTCAGTGGGGGGATCCGGCATGGCATGTGTGCCCCTGGTGCTGGGTGGGATTGTGGGTGCCCATTCAGTAATCGTGAGACAGGTGGTCCTGTATTTAAGACCATGCCAAGCTATGCTTCTGCCATATTACTGTAGATTGGGGCTTGTGTCTTGGTGAGGTATAACTAACGTGGCGCGGGGCAGTAGCAGTGGGCGAGGTACTAGTCTCTTACGCCCCGGCACGTTACATGAAGGTGGGGGTCCTGGCTGGGTGTGTGGACTTGTGCTATGGGGGCGTTATGCCCCTGCAGGCTGCATGATGCCGGTGACTTTTGTTGGCCAGGACCAATTGTTGTCAAGTTCAATGAGGGAGACCACCAGTCAACAATAATCAGTCTTTTACTAAACGACAACTGGGTGGGAACTGTACAGTAGATAGCGGGTGCAATACTTCACGAACGTTTCCTTTAATGCATAGAGCATCTTCGCATACATTCTTCCTCTCCTTCTCAGAATGACTCTGTTTTGCCTCACTCAGTCCTATGTCTTCACCACTACCCAGAACAATACTACAGTCCAGTAAGTGAGAGTCCCGTACTTCAACCCACATAGTCTTCCCTATTAAGGGAACTAGTTTGCCAGTTTGGCCGGTACTTAGCTTCTCTGTTTCTGACGCCTTGGAAGTCCCCGACATCTCCAGTAACGGAAAAACCCGCACTGGAAATGTCCGTGTGCACCTGTATGCCACTCATGTGCCGCATCAGGATCACATGTACTGGCGCTTGGGAATCAGCGGTACAGTTAGCACTGTTCCCAAGCGGCGGTTGCTGAACGCTGCCCTCATCATAGTCCCCTGCCGGCGCTGTGATCAGCACCAGCAGGGGATAATGATGAGTGTCGTAGTGTCTACTCCCCGTGTCTCCACCTGTAAAAATAAGAGTTAAATAATAAAATCCATATACTCACCTTTCATAAGTGTCCCCCGCTGTAATCCACTTAGCAGAAGAGCCAGGGAGAATGACTCCTGCAGCGAGCGGGCCCCCGGAACTGTGCTCAGCAAGCGGTGTCCTGTCACTCACTGAGCGCAGCTGAGGGCTGGAGCCTGCTCTCTGCAGGAGTCATTCTCCCCAGCTCCTCTGCTGAGTGGTCGAAAGGATTACAGTGGGGGACACTTAGGACAGGTGAGTATAAGGATTTTTTTATTTTATTCTTATTTTTAGGCTATGTGCCCACAATGCAGAAATGAAGCGGAAAATTTCCGCTTAATTTCTGCATGTCCTTGCCCGGAAAAACGCGTGCGGAATTTGACACGTGTTTTTCATGCGTTTTTGACATGCGGAATTGCCTTGCGTTTTTTAATGCATTGAGAAGGCAATTCCGCATGTGTAAACGCACAAATAATGGACATGCTGTGGATTTTTCCGCACATCAAAAACGCTTTCGAAAAATCCACAGCATGGGCATTGACAGTGCGGATCGTCATTGGGGACCATGGGGGACGGATTTACAAGCGTTTTACAAGCGTTTACGCTGCGCAAATTCCACAGCAAAAACGCTTGAAAAACGCATCGTGGGCACGCACCCTCACAGGTGGAGACACGGGGAGCAGACTACTACTCATCATTATTCCTTGCTGGTGCCGATCACAGCACCGGCAGGGAACTATGATGAGGGCAGCATTCAGCACCCAGCGCTTGGGAACAGCGCTAACTGTACCGCTGATTCCCAAGCGCCGGTACATGTCACACGGATGGCATTTGTGTGCAGTACGTGTTTACACTGACCCATTGACTTGAATGGGTCTGTTTGATCCATGCTGCCAGCTAAAAACGGACACATCTACGTGTAGCTCACACGGTCTGTGGAAACACACTCTACGTGTGTATATGTCTCCGGTACGTGTGGAAACTGTCACAACACGTACCGGAAATACTGACGTGTGAAAGAGCCCTTATAAACTTGGGGACGCACTGCTAGGCATCCTGTCCCAGAACCCGTCTCCAGTGCATCACTGTGTCCTTCAGTCACACTCTCTCTCTACTCAGGATCATGCTATCCACCTCCTCGGTCTCCACGAACGTTGGGGACACCCATGTTACATGGCTCTATTCAATAGTAAGGCCATAGGTCTGCTTTTGCTGCATGCTGGGCCCTATCTAACGTCCTGACAGGAAAACCGTCTCTGTCCCTCCACCTTAGCCCCTTCCACTCTGGGCTAGTCCCAGCTATTAACCCCAACTCTCCCTACTGTCGGGCAGAACACAACACGATCACTATTAACGCATATCACAATTCACATTATATAGTACAGCAATACACGTGTTCTTCAGGGGGAGCGTGGGCAGTATGTCCATCTTTTTACTTAACTGGTAATTTAATTTGGACAATCCCTGATGAAGAGAATTGAAAAGTTGTGACAGATGTTTCTAAGGGTTCTAATAGTGGATCAATTCATCCAAGGGGGACCTCATCTAAAATGGACAACCCCTTTAAAACACTCTTTGCCCTCTACTGATTTATTATGGGGTGTAATTTTTTTTTATCTTAATAGGCTTGATCTTGGTAAAAATAATAAAATCAGCATTGCTCACCCTTCATCTCCGGCAACCCCGCTCTGCCACTGCTCCAGGCCTTTGTAGACAGGCTGCAGCGGTGATGCCATCACCGCTGCAGCCAAATCACTGGGTTTAGCAATGATGCTGATGTAGTTAGCATAAGACCATTGAGCCCAGTGAGTGGCTGCAGTGGTGATGTCATGACTATAGAGCATGTGACCACTGCAGCCACTCACTGGGCTCAATGGTCTCTTGACAGCTACATCCACATCAGTGCTAAGCCAAGTGATTGGCTGCAGCAGTCATTTGTTGTAGTCGTGACATCACCACCGCAGCCCATGGCACATCAATTTATGCAGTGGACATCCTATGGATTTAATCCAATGCAAAGGGTGAAATCTAATCTAAATTTGCAACATTTCTGCCATTAAATCCGCACAATTTTAGTTCAGATTTTCGTCAGGAATTTTCACAGTGAATCGGTCCCTTGTGGACGCACAATGACTCTCTGCCTGGTGCAGGGCCTGGAGAGGAGCAGGGATTCGGCCTCCTCTAAGGCTATGTGTGCACGCTGCGGATTTGATGCAGTTTTCCGTGCGGATTTACTGCGGCCAATCCTCAGCATAATACTTACCAGCTAAGCGGACGAGATTTTAAAGATCTCCTTTCCTTTCCAAGTTGCTTAGTATAAATTGACCCAAGGTTTTTAGTCTTTATTTGTAAACCAGAATGTTTCGATCCACTGATGACAAACCGTGAATTTGTAAAACAAAAAGGTGAAGAATTAAAACAAAAAGTATGTAAGAAAGTTCATATAACTTCATTCACGCCATTACATGGAATTGTACAGAACTGGAAGAACATGGCTGATTTCTTCATAGCCAACCCGCACTTGTCGGCTCAGTGATGGAGCCATTTACGCCTGTGACCTGCACAATACATGTGATAGAGCGGATCAGGAGGAGGGCGGCCGGGGTGTGTAATCCTATATACGACGGATGGTTAGGACATCGTCTGCCATCTAGTAACGTTCGCCAGCGCGTCTCGCTTCTTCCTTACATGGAGCGGAAGATTTCCATGTGGTTAACGCTGCGCTGGATCCTTCACTTGGAGAAACACTTTTCCTTTCGCAAGAAAACAAAGCTTTCAAAGCGGCCAGAAAACGCAGATTTTTTTCCCCCCTTTTATTAGACTCTCTGCGCTGCGCACCAGCTGTAATTATAAACACAATGCAGGAAATCGGCCGCAGCTCAGAATCCTCTCATGTTACTTGGCAGAAGCGAGGGAATCCGTACACGGCTGGAGCCCGCGGCGCTGCTGCCTCCTCCTCCTCTTACATTTTTTCTAAAATGCAGTGGGTGAGAAGCAGCAGCAGACAGGAGTCTGGCACTGGAGCCATTGTTCATGATCCATGCCAGACACATAAGGATGCAATGCTCTGCAAAGTGTCATTTTCACCTCTAAAGCCAATGAGTACAGGGTCCGTGTGGAGAGGGCATGATGCGCAGTGGGCATATGTACCTCATACTGTATTCTGCAACCGAGAAACACTACCGGCGGCTTCATACAAACTTTAACCCTCACAAACCATTTATAGGACTGTCTAGCCCTTTAAAAGATAAGCCAATCAATCACATTTTGACCCCAAAGAGCTGCTCCCTGAGAAATTTGCGTTTTGAAGTTGTCTGAAAGTGCGTTGGGGCATGACGGTGCACTTACAGCTTCTCAGCCTCACGTTGTATTTTAACTAGCAGCATCGCCCCTGGCTGATTGACAGGTCAGTGGCCGTGTACCAGAGCAGACGACCTGTCAATCAGCCAGAGGAGGGTCCTGGTAGGAGGAGATACAGTGCGAGTCCGAGAAGCTGTAAGTGCATCATTACGCCCCAATGCACTTCCAGACACAACTTTAAAACATGATTTCTCACTGATGGAGCAGCATTTTGTGTAGCCCTTTAAAAGATGACCCCCAATCATATTAATGGTTTTAGGAGGGTAAAAGTTTATGACGGGTTCACTTTAAGGGCTATTGATGACGACCGTAGTTTCGGTTTGAGTGCGATCTATCAGCACATCCTCGTACATGTTATTCAATGAGGCCGTGCACAGGTCTGATTTTTTTTCCTTGTATCGAGTGGTCGGAGGAAAAAAAAAAAAATCGCAGCATGCACAATATCCATCCAATGATCGGATCACACTAGCCCAAGAAGGACCTGTCCGCTTTCCTGGCGTCTGCTTTGGCAGATAATTTTCCTTATAAAACGACAATATTGGAGCATTTTTCTTGGAACACCACATTGTGCCTGTCCTCTGTTATTCCTCCTGGAAATGTACGAATAAAATTGACATCTGGTTCACAATAATCTCGCAATGTAAGTGACCCTTAAATCCTTTAGTGAACACCTTGCCCCTTTAATTTGAGTCGATTTTCCGAGATTACATCTAAGAAGAGGCCTAAGGACTTTTTTCTGTCAATCCAGGCAATGAGATGTAGTATGACTACTCCATTGTAGGGCGGACAATCTTCCTGTTGATGCATTTTAATCCCGCAGATTAGCAGATCTCCACATGTGTGGTTTAATAACACAAAGCCTCCTTCCTATTATTCCTTATCTTATCCGCTCTCACCTTCCAGTAACCTGTTCTCCAAACTTTCTGACAATCATTTGCTTGGGTTTCCTGATCGGACCTCATAGCTGGTGGGATTATTGACACACCTCGAGCTTTATCTTTATTGCTGGTCTATCCCTTGTGTAACATTAGTGTAACAAACTACCAAGGACACCACTCAATGGATCGCCTCCTCCACCCCAGGACGGCAAACATCAGGGTTCGTCGTAAGATTAGGTTCTCATTTTAACTATTTTTTTTTTCACAAAATAATTTGTAAATTAATTTATTTGCATTGTGAATGTTGGGTGGAAACCAATATGGCTGCCATTGCATATCCTGCAGGGGGCATCACTCAGCTTCCGAGACTTCTACATAGCAATTTTGTCTGGTTTTAAAGTGATATAGGAGCAGAAACTATATTGCCACATAAGCTGAAAATACTGGTAATGCCACTGGCTAGGCTGTAATGTCTGATAGTTATTGGTCCCACCACTGGGACATAGGATGGGGAACAGGGGACTCCATGTTCTTGTTCTCACTGGGGCCAGACACGTGCAGCTTTCTCCATAGGAGTTCTGAAAACAGTGAAGTGTGCCGGTCCCTTAAGCTGCCCATACACATCAGATGGTCAGCCGACATTGCCGAAATCTACGGGTTCAGACGAGTTTTATCCAATGTGTATAATATATACTTATTATTAATTGTATTTTTTATATTATGTTCCGAGGTGTGAATCCTAAAAAATTGGGTATTTGCAGCTTCCCGTTAACCTACTATATGGTGTTTCTTCCCATGCAGGAGAAGCATCCGAGTCTCCGAAAAAAAGGTCTGTGACCCTCCCATCTATGATCGAAGATGACGAAGATGTTAAAACAAACTTTATGGAGTCTGATTCTTCAGGAGCGGATACTTTCTAAAAAAAAAAATGAACCGCGACCAGGCCGAGACCCGATGCCAGACGAGTAGATGTGCAGGGACTGAACCATCGTAGGGACAGTGACATCGCGGCCGCCATCACCTGACTGCACCTACAGATCATCGGGATTGTGTGGGTGAAATTTAAATTGTCGCGTGATTGCAGAGTGATGGATGAGGTGTACATACCTAGAGGTTTTATATTTTGATTTTGTAAAATTGGTTGTGATTTATATATTAAAACTTTACAATTTTTATTTGGTGTTTTTTGTTTCTTTGTGTTTTTGTAATAATAATATAGTTTGAAGCAGTTTTAGCCCCCAAATCTATGCAGATAACTTTTTTAATGGTCATAATGTGCAGAATGTACTTTATTGCTCCATTCCGTGTTTACATCTGGCCATGGCGGAGTTGATCAGCGGGGGTGCTTGGTGTCGGACCACCACCGATCCAATAATGATAACCTATTCTAAGGATCAATATCATATGCCTGCAGACACCTTTAAACCCTTTCTGACATTGTCAGTAATAGTACATCCCTGCGCCCTGGGCCTTATGGACCAGGTGCGTACTATTACGCACAATGTGATCGTGCCCGCACACAAGCTGTGCGGGGCGATCGCCGTCAGGTGATTCTCACAACTGACACCCGGTGCTATGTGCAAGGAGCGGTCCCGCACCGCTCCTGGCACATTAACCCCCGAAACCTTGTTTCCGGGTTTCCCGCGCTGTGTCTGTTGGGTCCCGGTCGTTGCCGTGGTGACCCGATGTCGTCATGACAAAATCTGGGTCACCAGGCATCAGAAAAAGTTACTTTGATTATGCGCAATGCACGATCAAAGTAATTTGTGCCTGTGCAGGGCTGACAGCCTGCATAGCATAGATGCAAGCGATGAACCTGCAAAAAGTGAAAGTCCTATAGTGGGACAAAGTGTAAAAGTAAAAAAAAAAAAAAAAAAATGTCAGAAAATTTTAAAAAATAAAAAATAAATAATCCAAAAAAAATAAAAATATACTGTACCCATAAATAAATATGAAAAAAAAACTATAAAATTACACATATTTGGTATCGCCGCGTCCAGAACAACATGATCTATAAAACTGTCCCACTAGTTAACCCCTTTAGTGAACACGGTAAAAAAAAAAAAACTAAGTAAAAAACTATGCTTTATCTTCATACTGCCAAAAAAAATTGCAATCAAAAAGACGAATGTAAATAAAAATGGTACCGCTGAAAACGTCATCTTGTCCCGCAAAAAAAAAAGTTGCCATATAGCTCCATCAGCCGTAAAGTGAAAAAGTTATAGCTCTCAGAATAGAGATGCAAAAATATATATATTTTTTTATAAAATACTTTTATTGTGTAAAAGTGCCAAAACCTTAAAAAGATATGAATGTGGTACCGCTGTAAAAGTACTGACCCAAAGAATAAAGCTGCCTTATCAATTTTACCACACGCGGAACAGAATAAAAAAAAAAAAAAAATTCCTGAATTGTTGGTTTTTGTTTATTCTGCCTCCCAAAAATTGGAATAGAAAGCGATCAAAAAATGTCATTTGCCCGAAAATGGTACCAATAAAAACGTCAACTCGTCTTGCAAAAAAAAAGCCCTCACATGACTCTGTCAGCCAAAATATGGAAAAATGATTGCAAAAACTAGTCTTTGCAAAAAAAAGCGTCTTTTAGTGTGTGACAGCTGCCAAACCTAAAAACCCAATATGAATCTGGTATTGCTGTAATCGCACCGACCTGAAAAATAAATTTGTCTAATCACTTATACCGCACAAGGAACGGCGTAAAAAAGAAAACTCTAGGGTTAGGGTTAGGGTTGGGATTTTTTTAAAAATGACGACGATATGGCGACTAGTGTTTAGCGCAAGTGCTCGCTACTTGAGTTTGCATCGGGTACTCGGGTATGCACCGAGTCTCGCGGGTGCTCGAATGGCATGCTCGAGTCTCCTCCCCATATGTTTTGCGGCTGTTATGCTGCCAAAAAACGCGGGGATTGCCTGCCATGCACGAGCTTCCCGCATGTTTTTTTGGGTGTCTAACAAGCATGAAACATGTGAGGTGGGGCGGGGGACTCAAGCATGTCACTCGATACATGGTGCATACCCGAGTACCCGATGCAAACTCAAGTAGTGAACACTTGCGCTCAAGACTAATGACAACTTATTCAATATGATGATCTAATGTTATCAAATTGTCATACCTCTGGGTTCAAAATGTTCACTATACCCCTTGATAAAATCCTTGAGGGGTGTAGTTTCCAAAGTGAGGCCACTTGTGGGGGGTTTCCACTGTTAGGCACATCAGGGGCTCTCCAAACGCGACATGACGTCCGTTCTCTATTCCAGCCAATTTTGCATTCAAAAAGTCTCACAGTGCTCCTTGCCTTCTGAACCCTGCCGTGCGCCCAAACAGTGGTTTTCCCCCACATATGGGGTATCGACTTACTCAGGAGAAATTGCACAACAGTTTTTGGGGTCCATTTTCTCCTCTTACCCTTGTGAAAATAAAAAATTTGGGGCTTAAAAATCATTTTTGTGGAAAAAGTTTGATTTTTTTTTTATTTTCACGGCTCTACATTTTGTGAAGCACCTTGGGGTTCAGGGTGCTCACCACACATCTAGAGAAGTTCCCTGAGGGGTCTAGTTTCCAAAATGGTGTCACTTGTTTCTACTGTTGAGGCACATCAGGGGCTCTCTAAACGCGACATGGCGTCCGCTAATTATTCAAGCATTTTACATTCAAAATGTCAAATGGCGCTCCTTGCCTTCCGAACCCTGTTTGTGCACCCAAACAGTGGTTTTCCCCCACATATGGGGTATCAGTGAGCTCAGGAGAAATTGCACAAATTTTGGGGTCCATTTTTTTCCTGTTACCGTTGCAAAAATTAAAAAAAAAAATTGGGTCTAAAGTAACATTTTTTTGAAAAAAAGTTAAATGTTCTTTTATTTCTTCCATATTTCAAAAATTCCTGTGAAGAACCTGAAGGGTTAATAAACTTCTTGAATGTGGTTTTGAGTGCGTAATGGTGTAATTTGGGGTATTTTTTGTCATAAAGGCTCCTCAAAGTCACTTCGCATGTGATATGGTCCCTAAAAAAATGGTTTTGTAAATTTTGTTTGAAAAATGAGAAATCGCTGGTCAACTCTTAACCCTTTTAACTTCTTAACTAAAAATAATTTTTGGTTCCAAAATTGTGTTGATGTAAAGTAGACATGTGGGAAATGTTATTAACTATTTTGTGTGACATATCTCTCTGATTTAAGGACATGAAAATTAAAATTTTGAAAATTGCCAAATTTTCACCAAATTTTCGATTTTTTTCACAAATAAACGCAAGTGATATCAAAGAAATTTTACCACTATCATGAAGTACAATATGTCACGAAAAAACAATCTCAGAATCAGCGGGATCCGTTGAAGCGTTCCAAAGTTATTACCTCAAAGTGACAGCGGTCAGAATTGTAAAAATTGGCCCGGTCATTAACGTGCAAACCACCTTTGGGGTTAATGTTGGCATATAATTCAAGGCTTAGGCTAGGGCTACATTGCACCATATGCTGCACGCCAGCAAAAAAAATGCAGTCAAATTGCTGATATGTTGCATGCAAGTAGCAGTTGCTCATTACTTATACTGAAGTCTATAAGGGTTGTGTGCGCCTCCATTGACCGCTTTTAGATGCAGTGTCCCAGTACTATAAAAAGATCCTTTACTCCATGTAACATGTGTCATAGTGTAGCCCTAGGCTACAGTATCTCCTTCACTATTCTGGTGGCCACTAGAATCAGTTGCCAGCTTTAGGGCAAGAATTGCTACACAAGCGTTCATAAGACCACACCTTCTCAATTGTCTACCTACAATGCAGATTTTCACAGTGATGACTCTGTACAGACTGTGAACAAGTAGCATATGTTGAAAGATTTAGATTGGCAGCAGCCTGCAGAATTACGATTGCAGCTGTAGAGGAGTATGGTTTGTAATACAAGCTGTAACTAAATATTAGTACAGGAGTAATACACACTCCAATATTGAAGTTACAACACCAAGCAGGAAAAGTAATCTAATGATATCACTCAAAGGATGGATAGACATGTTAAAGGGAACCTGTCACCAGCTTTTTCCTATATAAAGGACGGCCACCACCATTAGGACTTTTTTTTTTTTTTACAGCATACTGGAATGCTGTAAAAAAAAAAAAAAAATCCCCAATCCAGTCTGTAGATCCCAAAAATGAGCTTCTGTTATATTTACAGACTGGGCGATGGGCATCTCTGGTCTTTATCGTTCTACGTCATCCACATGGGGTCCTCCATTGCTCTCTTGCACAGGTGCACTTCTCTCCGTCCTGCTCGATGGAGGATACTGTGTTGATGATGTAGGATATGTCATCCACAAGAAGCAGGGAAGGAGGGCAGCGATCGTTTGAATAGAGGAAGTGCCTGACCGGAGATGCCCATCGGACTGGAGTGCACCGTCTGAGAGTATAAAAAGCTACAGTATATTTTGGGATCTGCAGACTGGCTTGGGGACTTTTTTTTAACATCATTCCAGTATGCTGCAAAAAAGACCCTAATGGTGGTGGTCGTACTTTATATGGGAAAAAAATTGTGACAGGTTCCTTTTAACGATCTGAAAATGATAGAAACAAAATTTTCAAAACATCTCGATTTATTCAGTATGGAGTATGAGCTCCGAGTGCAGAAATCCTGCACTTACAGCCTTGGCTGCTCTCACTGAACTTATTAATGGTCATCTGAGAAATGTTCTGCCGCACTGAATACACTTGGGAAAATCATCAAGATCCGCTGCTGACAGTTCCTGTGCAATTGATGCACCACAAAAAAATTTCAGCTTGCAGGATACAGAAAAAAAGATAATGAACATGTTTCCAACGCAACAGTGATTCTTAGTCACAGACTTCAGATATGTCATGGATTACTTTTAAGGGAAATGGTTAAATAAGTTTCACCTATTCTAGAAATCACAAAGTATATCAGAGTCTAAAGTATCACCTGCATTGCACTGGACAACTGCAAAAAATACATTACATGGACACTTTTTGCAATTGGTCCCCATTACATTTTTTAAATGTTTGTTTTCTGCAGCTTGCATGTTTTCCAGTACACTGCAAACTGCTTAACTCTGTTCAGTCTCAATCGGTATAGCTGGCTTCCTTGAAGGATCAGACTCCTGCCCCTTTCTCTCCTCCCCCTTTCTCTCCTCCCATATGCTCATATATGATTTTGAGTTGATTACGGTATATTTTAACTGAGAATCCATCAGTGAGCTCATTCTGACAGTTTGACCGGAGACTTTGTATATCTTATCAGTCTTTTTTTTGGTTCTTCTAAGCGGATTTTATAACCACAGACAAGTTCAATGTGCAAGAAAACAGAGTCTGTGCAAAGATTTTAATGAAACCCAATTGCAAAAATGATTTTAACCCCAAATACAATGACAGTAACAGTATAGATCTGTGGTGCAGAAGTGTGGCTGAAGGTGCCAATGTATTTCACTGGTAACTAAAAACATCCCACCTTGGGGTTAAGTAGATCCAGATATTGAGAACGGAGTCCCAGACTCTTTTAGAAAGTGGCTCTTTAGGAGCTGCACTTCAGATGTCCTCCATAGGCACTCTGACACTACGTGGGACCCCAGCGTTATACAGAAGTGCATGTGCTTACTTGTTGTTTAGCTGCTCTGTTTGACACCCAGTGAGAACGACTCCATTTTTCTTAGGTCGTGTTCACACTGCATTTTATCCCCAAGTCAGTGGCTCCGTAGGGGCTTACATTTGTAGCCCCTGGAGAACGGGATTCGGGCATATGTGCTGATGGGGCCATTGACTGTAACGATGCAAAGTCCCAGAGCAAATTCTCATCAGTCAAGCATCTGTAACTGCAATGGATGCCGCCTCCTGAATAAGATCTTTAATCAGCAAGAACCAAAAACTGCCAAAATATTAGAAAAACAAATATGTAACCCAGTCGTACAAATTTTCATCCTAATATGTCCGGAATCAAGATAATAAAAAATTAACAAGGTTTTCAGAAATCTACAGAACAGGTCTTTCAAGTCTTGAGGTTTGCACAGAACTTCCCGTCCTGCACCGTGGAAGGAGGAGGATTTATTGACTCTAGTTTTACGTTTTCTTTGGCGCAAATTTCGAGGGATCCACTTTTGGTAATACGCAAAAGTTCATATAGGAATTTGTCATCTGCAGACACTGAACTGAATAAAGCCAAAGTAAACCCCGAGCTGATATTTTGGATGAGGGGACATATTTTTTCTTGTCGCTCATTTTTCGTGATTAATGGTGGTCAAACGCGGCTCTGATTTCAAGGCCTCTTTTTTGCTTATGGTAAGAAAAAGTGAAAATCGGAGAAGTTGCCGGAGGTTCTGTGTTCAGCGCACAACCTGCAAGTCATTTAAGTGTAATAGGATAGATGGCGGGGGATGCTATTTTGCATTATGAAAGTAAACCATGCTGACATTTGGCCAGAGCAATCCATAAATGTTCTGAGCATTTGTATATGTATTGAGTAGATCAGAAATCAAAGATAGTGTTAGATGTAATTTTGTCTAGGAGATGGAGACGCTGAGATCAAAACTATTTTGTGCCAGCCACAATGACGGCAATAATTGCTGCTACGTCTGGTAATGGCACAGTGATAGGAGTGTTACTCCAGGCATAAAACACAATGTAGTATTTGTCAAAGTCATGTGCAACCTCTCATTGCCCATCTGGGTGTCCCGTGATGCAGAGATCTCAGTGGCTTTCCCTGGATCATGAAACGCTTACTACCGGAATGGAATTGACAATATCGAATCTATCCTGAAAAACATTCAGAAAGAAAACTAAGTGTTATAAAAGTCATCCTAATTTGTCCTGACCATAGTATATCACTCTGTACAGACCCATAAGTTATGATCTGCAGGACCTAAGAGATCCCTCTCATAGGATCTCAAGAAGGAGATGAATCTTCAGCATGGGACTGACCATCCATGCACCATAAATGATGCCTAGTGCACCTAGTGAAGGATCCCCCTAGGATAGGGGGGAGCACAAGTACTGAAAGCTCATGGGTTCTCGATTCTGTATAAAAGGGACTTTATATTATGTGTTCATGGTGGGTAGGCATAATCACTTATTACAACTGCACAGTCAGTAGGTGAAGGGATATTATTATAGAGGGTCATTCACTGATTTTTTTTCTATGTAAGTTGAGCACCTCTTCCAATTGCTGCTGCTTCACTGATTCTAGAACAGTTTTTCTTCTGTGTCCCTCCGTTCCAAAGTTATTCCCCCTGCTAATAATGGTGCAAAGTTTCCCTTCAACCAACCAGGCGTATTCCACAGAACTTTGACTTTTCACCTCTGATGCTGGCCAATCAAAACATGGACGCGCCCATAGAGAAGTTCTGTGGTATACGCCCAGTTGGGTAAAGGGAAAAATTTGCTCCATTACTTCCGGGGGGAATAATGATGAAACAGAGGGGCACAGAAGAAAAAAAACCTAGAATCAGTGGAATAGTGGTAATTGGAAGAGGAACTCAATTTTAAACTTTACATAAATTATTGCCTAACTACTGAATAGGTTAGATCGGTGTGGATCCCACCACTGGGACATTTAATCGATCTTATTTACGATGGACTTGTATCACCTCTTTTTCCCCCCAAGACAAAGCCATGAGGAGTTGTATAGAGCAGTTGTAAAAATTTTAAGAGGCCATTCACATTGCATATTGTCCCTTCTGTTGGGTGTTTGTCTAAATTCCCCCCAAAAATTGAGCCCCCTCCTAACCGAGCCAAAGAATACACAATCTGGGTTCAATGAACACCATTTAAGCTTTTTTTCCATCAGTGTCCTTCTTTTAAGATGGGCAAAAGAAAAGCACCCGCTACGTTTTATTGTACACCATGGCTCCGTCGGAGGTTCAGTCTGAATCGTGTTTTTTGAGGAATTGGATAGAAGTAACAAAACGCAATGTGAGTGAACATAAGAAGATCGTCAAGTGCACCGCTCTGCATGGTTATCAGCAGCGCCATAGACTTTGAATAAAGTTTAACAAATCTTACCATCAGATAGGTGATTACTTTTGTAGATCGGACTACCCTTTTAACCGAGTAAATTTCCTAAGGCTGAGTTCACATGTCCAGTAATCATCCATGTGGCTCTCGAGCTACAGGTTGGGGACCCCTGGTCTAAAGTATCTCCTGCATTGTACTGAGCATCTGCAAAAAATACACTACATAGAAAACTGTAAAAAAAAACAACTTATCTATGTGTTATATAATTAAAACATTTTTACAATTGGTCTCTATTCCATTTTTTAAATGTTTTTCTTCTGCAGCTTGCATGTTTTACAGTACACTGCAAACTGCTTAAATCCGTTCAGCCTCAATCCATATAGCTGGCTCCTTGCAGGATCAGACTCCAGCCCCTGATGCACTTCAAAACTGATCCTTTTACATTGACTTCAATTATTTAACAAAAGATCCAGCAGCAATCAGTATTTTATTTTTTGCCCAGATAAAAAAAATTGTCTACACAACCTTTTAGACAGACTATAAAAAAAATTGATTGCTGCTGGATCTGTTTGTTAAATCACTTTAGTCAAATGTGAAAATATGTTACATTCACACATCTGTTTGAGTGTTACCATTCGAGAGAAACACACTTATATTTTTCTCAGGTATCATCCTTGTTCTATTCAAGTTGCTTCCATTTTTTCTTCACAGAAGCAGGGAGACTTTCTGAACTTTTTTTATCCATTGACCCTTAGCAATGTATCAGTTCAAAATGGATGGACCTCTAAAATACAAAGTCTGTCTTCTGTGTTATATGGATCCCCATAGACTTTAATGGCCAAGCCTGACCTACAAAACTGATGAGAATAGGACATGGTCTGAGTCTCACGGAACGGAGACACAGATCTGGTTTTAAAATGGATGCGTGTATGGATTAATGAAACTCTATGGGTCTATTTCCTGAAAAAACTTACAGCCCCAGGACCAGACACACAGATGTGTGAATGTAGCCTCAAAGTCCATCAGTTTTCATTAGTTTGATGATCCAGTTTACTGGATCTTTCTTAAACAGATGATTATTGGACATGTGAACTCACCCAAGTCATTAAAGATCGGCTACTTTGATAATATTTAAAGCATACCTAAGATTTAGATTTTTTTCTATCATCTAAGTAGGTCCAAAATTCTTTGCCGATTAATTTTATAATTTTGCTTGGTCACAGTCTGTTACAGATCTCAAAATCCCCTTCTTCCTTTTAGAAAGCCCTGGATATAATCTGTCTACCTAGGAGCTCACTCATTTCTACAGCTTCCATTGAGTTGAATAATAAATTTGTCTTCAGCAGGCTCCAAAGCTCCCCCTACTGGTATGCGCAGGCAGCCAGAATATTGTCATTTACCTCCATGGCTATATAAATCATACATCGGAATCATAGATATATTATGGAATTAATCAGCACTGTTCTTTACTTATTTAATTAAATAATAATCTATTTATATAGTGTTTCAGAGAGAAATATTCCTGGCTGCAATCGTGCTGCCAGGTTCTGATTCATGCTGAACGTGGTTGACTGACAGATTCTTATTAAAATAAAATAAAAGTAAATCCCACCAAGGACAACATCTGCAAGGAGTTTGTATGTTCTCCCCGTGTTTGCGTGGGTTTCCTCCGGGTTCTCCGGTTTCTTCCCATACTCCAAAGACATACTGATAGGGAATCTACATTGTGAGCCCCAATGGGGACAGTGCCCATAATGTCTGTAAAGCGCTGTTGAATTTATGGTGTTATATAAGTGAGTAAAATAAATAAATAAATATTTAACACTTTTATATTGTTGCTATATTTTGTGTTATTTCATGCTCATACACGGTTCTGTTTCTTTTACAGTACAGGGTATGGACACCTTGGATTTAATTCTAAATCTGCCACAAGACTTGATGCATTGGAAATTAATTCCCGTCAAATTGTCAACTATTTTGATACGTTCTAGAAAAAGCCAAAATCAAAAGTGTGTGACAATTTACTGGTAGCGCACTGTGCTGTATTCCATCACAGTCTGACAATGAGGAATTGCTCTCCGCGCCTCACTGATCCTGCAATGGTATCATCAAAGTCACAGCGTCTGGATTTGATGCTACGTTGTATCTACCTGTTTGATGCCTTTGTATACGTGGAGAATCGCAGAAACTTCTGTGGTCAATATATTAAACTATGAGCTGTAAGAATGTCAGAAAGGATAATGAAAGAAAAGCCAGAAGCTGCACCTGCATCCATCCTATACACTGAAAAATGCAAATACGTGCAATGGAAATGTATGGCTGCAACCTTCAAATTAATGTAAATTATGGTTTAGGGCAAACAGTATCTACAGGACAAGTTATACAACTATGTTGATGGAGCCTGCCTGGGAGAGACTACAAGACTTATCTAATTTTAGTTTTAGGCCCCCCCATACACTTTAGACTAATGATGGCTGCACCCACTGATATGGACATGACCCTGTACAACTGATCATCGGGGGAGATGTTGATCAAGCATGGCTGATTTTGGACTGCCGGACACTTTGTTCTCCTAGAGATAAGCCACCGGCAACGGAGTCTGCCAGCGGCTTTCTCATAGAGAACACAGGAGCAAGCGACCAGCTGAACGAGCGCTCCTGTATGGGGGAGACGGGAGAGATGGCTGCTGTCTGAATGATTGGCCAACAGGTATATAAAGACTACCTAGATACAAAGCCAAGTAATACTCTTATACTATGTTGACATAATTCTACGATTCCATACCAAAATAAAAATAAATACCACCATACAATGCCTAAGACATACTGAAAGACATAGTATAGAAAGTGCTGCCATACACAGCGCACATCATTGCTTCATATAGCGTTACAGGATATTGTTTAGTTGCCTTCAGCTCAAGCCATGGCAACTTGATGGAAGAACGTTCTTTAGGAAGATCGATCTTGTGCAAGCCTAGATAGGTCCATCAGGGTCTTCTCCACCATTATCTTGATTGTGTCAAGCCATCTGGTTTCTGACTTTCCTCTTCGCCATGTTCCTTCTATTCTTCCCACCATGATGTCCTTCTCCAGTGATTGCTCTCTCCGCATGATGTGTCCAAAAGAGGCAAGTCGTAGCTTGGTGATCTTTGCCTCCAGTGACATGTCTGGTTTGTTCCAAAATTGATTTGTTCTTGCCATCCATGGTATTGATAACATCCTTCTCCAACACCACATTTAAAGGCTTTGATTCTTCTTCTGTCTTGTTTCGCATCCGTATGTTACCACAAAAAAACAAAACAGACTATGTACGAGCCGTGTCTTCGTCGCCAGTGAAATGTTCCTCGATTTGAAGACTTGTCCAGTGACTTCATTGTTGATTTACCCACAGTTATTCTCCTATTGACTTCCGGTGGTTTTGCCGCATCTGGAGTTATTATTGATCCGAGTAGGCTGAAGTCCTTTACAACTTCTAGTTCATCGCCGTCCATCTCAAATATGTCCCAGTCGTACCAGGCTGTAGTCAATATCTTCGTTTTCTCTGTGTTGAGTTCGAGCTTTGAGTAGCTGTTTGAGCATTGAGTAGCAGTCCCATGTTCGAGCCAATATGATATACAGGATATAAATATTACCAAATAAAACGGTAATATCCACATAATACTGACATTGAAGTATCACCCACTGGTACATAATAACCCTTTCAGTAAGTCCTATTGGAGGGAATTGAGATGTTCTTGAAAATGGATGAACGTTTGCCCAAATGGCTGCTGTGTATCCTCACCAGTGATCACTACAAGAGAAATAACTGGCTGGTAGTGTCTTCACCAGGATAAAACAGCGGCTTCCCAGGGCTGCCAGAAAGTAGTTCAGGAGCAATCAAATAGGGGCTGCATTTTGAAAGCATATCCACTTTTGTATCCATGGCATCAAAGTTAAAGAAAAAAATGAAGCAACTTTGCAAGTAGTGCTGATTGATAATCTGTCACTGCTTTATGTATAAAATTGATATGCAGACTTGGGTATCTCCATGGCAACAGACTACAAAACAATGCTGCGTAGTCTGACTCTACCTATGAGGAGTAGGATTATAAATGTGTCCATTTGGAATGGTATCTATGATAATAAACACCAAAGACCCGGACTCATCAAGTAGTTTTGACAGAATTCTGGTGTAAAACAGTTTGAAAAGTCTTAATAATTTTTGTGCAACTCAAATTTATGCAAAATTGTTGGAACTTTTGGTGTTTTTATACCAGTCTTGGTCAACTTTTTGAACAGTGGGTAGGGCTGGACCAAGCGTGTCCAACAAATTAATTACAACAGAAACGTAAACATAAAACAGAAATGGTGGCTGGCGTCCATTTCTGGTGGTGGCACACGGCTGTTGAAAGATGCAACAATTTTATTAAAGAGGCGCACGTCTCAATGAATTTGGCGGATCTTAATCCATCACTTCCATCAATAAGACTGGTGCACGGTGTAATGAATCAGGGCCTATAAACTGTGAGTGATCTGTTGGCCACTAGATGAAGTCTTCACGTGGTTTCCATTTTGCAGCCAGTAGCGGTCATCAGCCGATGCAGGACATGAAGCCTTTCCTTGTTATTCCTGGGCACATTCCTTTCTCTACAAACACATTACTAGATTAGACTAAACAATTTGCAGGCAGAGCTGTTTGGGCTGCACTGACCTCCACTGTTTTGTTCACCCCTGTATCACATTTTTTAAGTTCTTCTGCTCTCCATCAAATACATTTGCTTCCTTTGTAAAATGCGCCAAATGGCAGACACTTAGCCCCAATTTTGCCTCCCTCGCTAACGTGTCTGCTGCGCTGCTTACCGTAAACGACAGTGTCTTCTACAAATAAGCGGATCTGACAGATGCTGCCAGGCAGACGCGGCCGCTTTCATCTACATCTTGTACGCTTCGCATTGCTTATAATGTAAACGGCCGATGGTTTGTTCCTGCTTTAGATGTGAAAAGTAAATAGTGAATCGGAAATGTCTGTCAAACATAGAACTGCATGGGAGATCATGCACAAAGTAAGTAAATGATAACCGTGAATGCTTCGCTTATTTTTTAATCTATGAACGTCCAACATTCTGTGCTTATATATTCTTTTTCAGATACGGAGCTCCAAATCCTCTGCACAGCATAGAGTCCACTGATCAAAAATTGTCTACCTGCAGCCACCACTAGAGGGAGCTCAGGAGTACATTGCAAGTTCATAGGCTCCCTCTAGTGGTGGCTGCAGGAACACACAATATTCATTATTTTGCACAACAAGATCTTGGTGCCCAAGCAGCTTAGTGTTGATAAACCTTTTTAAAAACTATTGGTGCACCTATGTGTGTTAATTAGTATCTGCTTACCC
Organism: Phyllobates terribilis; assembly: GCF_046119375.1. Classification (NCBI taxonomy): domain Eukaryota; kingdom Metazoa; phylum Chordata; class Amphibia; order Anura; family Dendrobatidae; genus Phyllobates; species Phyllobates terribilis. The sequence continues at coordinate 72,160,164 of NW_027362767.1, read as the reverse complement.
TTTTCACACTCCATGACAATATATACACCATAGAGTTGGTCAGGAGGGAGTGTGGAGCGGGCAAAGGAGCCAACTCTGATCACTGCTGTTAACCTCTCTCTGACAGCAGCATTTAACCCACACGATCCTGCGAGGCCTTCGTCCATAGAAAGCCTCTACCCCCACGCCATATTATCACAGAGTGCGGATGGGTTGACCTGGCCAGGGGCTGCCATCCTTAAATGTTGGTACTCCTGTAAAGCTTCAGAGGAGGCAGCGATTTGTCCTGTATTCAGCAATACTGAAATCACAAGTTGAAGTCACCATAGGAAAGCTAAAAAAACGCCTAAAGTAAAAAAAACAAACTAAGTTTGCCATTGCTGCCCTGACTTATAGAAAAAGGTTTCCAGGTCAATTATACTGCACAATGAAGGTTCTAAAACTAAAACTTAACACAATGACGGAATTGCATTTTTTTCACCATTTTATCCCACGATATTTTTTTTTCCATTTTTCGGAACATTATATTGTAAAATGATTGGTGCCATTTAAAACTACAACTCGTTCTACGGAAAAAAAAAAAATAGACTGCATATGACTAGCGATGGAAAAATAAAAGAAAAGTTCTGGCTCTGGGAAGAAGGGGAAAAATGGAAACGCAAAAACGATAATTCGTCAGCTTCCTCTATATGATATGACAACACTTGTTTTCCATCATGTGCATGCACAGCTCTTCTGTTGTGGTAAGGTAACCTGCAGTGGCTTTATGCCTCTATATGATCAAGTTACTAGAGCTGAAAAAAAGAAAAAATTGTAACCAAAATAATGCAAATTAGCACTTTCCTTAATGGGAGGAGAAAGACGTCTCTACCCAGTAAGTAAGTGGTGTCCAACCCCTAAACGAATCTTGCTGATTTTGGCAGGTCGCATTTATATGATATTTTTCTTTTCACCCAAGAGAGCTGATTTTTTTTTGATGAAAGGAGTTAAAAAAAAATGTGTAGAATTAAAGATAAATTAAAGATAAATCAAGCAGATGGACTCCAAATAGGAACGATATTTGATTGAAGATCTCTCTCTTTCTCTATCTATATATATATATATCTCCCTGGAAATATGTTTAACAATGAACATCTTCATGTAGTAAAATACTGTGCAGATCGCAGTTTCAGGGGCCATGCCTCATAGGTTAACCTTCCACCTCCAGCGTCCTTCTTCTGGCTTCACTGTCCTGATTACACCAATTTCCTGCATCAAAACACCAAAATATATCAAGAAAATAAGGTTTGTGTAAGGAATTCCCGAGCACCCGTCTACTTGTTTATTCATGCCCTGAGCTACCGGCCGGTTCCCCTGGGCATGGTCCTAGCTAACAGAGTAGAGCTCAGTCCAATCCTGCGGCCATTGAAGGAATGCCACAAATTACTTGCAGGATAGAGGTTCACAGACTCATAAGAAAGCAGTTAATCTCTGGTCTGGAAGGTGAAAGGCTAATTCACAGTAGTAATGAATACCACAAGTGTCCACTCTGCCGCACCAGCACCCCATTCACTTCACAAATTTTCTTTTAAGTGGCATGTGTGTGACATGGGCAGACAGTTTCAGATCATTCAAAAATGACCGCAAGGATCGGTTTTAAGTAGACATGAATTTCAGTCTCCTCCATACTCAGGCAGTGTGAAACTACCATCCCTCCTGCATGCTGGGACTTGTAATTTTGCATACTCTAGGGGAACTACTCTTTGGCATTTCCAAACCTGCCATCACAATCATGGACAGCTGATCTCTAATGCTAGTATGGAGGAAGCAGCAGTCCAGGACATTGTTCACACCTGTCACTAGACGTCAAACTAAAGAGAACATGTCAAGTTGAGAATGGTATCTGATCTGCAGGCCGCATATTATAGGGCAGGAGGAGCTGATCAGATTAATATACATTTTTGTGGGAAAAGTTTCAGTAAAAATTATATTTTTTTAATAGAAATCCATGGTGTTTGTAGTATATGCGCCAGTGGGCGGTGCTATTCTGTGATTGACAGTCTTCCCAGTATAACTATATGCAGAAATAGCTGTCAATCACTAGTAGGACCGCCCACTGGACTGATAAGACTAGGACCGCCCACTGGACTTGTATACCACAAGCACCAGGGATTTCAATGAATATCTGATGAATCTTTTCCATCAATCCTACACATCATTCTTCTTAGCTTCTTCGTCTCTATACCATGGTGTCCACAGATTGGACAGCAGGTGCCACGTGACAAGTCCCCCTTAAGCAAATTTACCAGGTGAGCAAAGCTGGTGATGTCACTTACTCCATTCGAATCCAACTTTAAGCCAAACATCTGACATTTAAGACAGTCTGGCTCACTTCTTATGAGTCTGAGGTTAGAGGCTTGGTAGTACTCAGTCCACCGCAGCTTATTCCCCTCATAGACTTTGGGTAAGCAATCATTCAACCAACCACTATATGTAAGGTGCACATAAAACATAAAGGAGCGGCCCATTCTCATGAAAAATTGGGGTGAAGGTAGCCAATGTTGTAAATATCAAAATATGTATTACTCGCCAGTTACTTCCTCTGCTATCCTAGGACCACCTCTCTCCGGCAGTCATTTTTATAAAGATGTGGAGGTGACGTCCCATCTACAACATATCGTAGATGGGAACGCACAACTGCAGCCCTGTAAATTAGCACTGTCGGGGAGCGGCGGAGAAGTCACACCGGAGCAGTAGGGACTTCAATAGGCAAATCATGCTTATTTTGTTATTTTACAGCATTACTTTCCTTTGCCCCAATTTTATCTCAGAACAGACAATTCTCATTCAGATGGATATATTTTACTTGCTTTCACCCGTCCATTTTCCGGATGGAACAATTGGAATCCTCTGTGGTTCTATTGAAAGGAAGTTTTGACACTATAGATCCAACCATGCAAGTTCAACCTAGTAAAAGCACAGGGGTTGGGATTTTCTGCATGGTACATCAATGTGTGGTACAGGCACAATACACCCATCTGAATGAGGCCCAACGACACTACGTATCTATACACATAGGCCTACTGTGTGACTAAGAAGCAGAGAGATCAAAGGTTCTGCATAATAACTCCTGTCTTATAGACCTCTTGCCTAATCTTTTTATGGAATATCCACAAATTAAATATATTTTTCACAATTTTGGAATGAACATTGATTTTATCTACTCACGTGTGCTCGTTCCCGTACCACATAGGCTTACTGTGTCTATTAACATTTATTATATTATTATACACAAACTCAACAATAATAGCATGATCAACCCACTGGCGGACACAGACAGAAAAGGGCCCCTGTGGAAGAACAATATACGGGCCCTTTGCAGCCCAAGAGCTCCTAAAAATGCAAAATTTCTTTGGAGGTAGAAAGGGGCCCCCTTAGCTCTTTGGCCCCTGTGCGGCTGCACCAATGATATGTCCACCCCTGGATCAACCGTTCAACAGTCTAATGTGTATGTGGGCCGCCCGACTCTTCCTTGACAAATTATGTCAGTGGAGAAAAGGATCAGGCATGTTGAATTTCAGCGGCTGATCCTTTTGTTCTCGCAGGGGATAAGTGGAGTCTATCTCTCATAGAGGAACTCTCGGCAGAGTGGAACGCTCCGGTGTATAAGGGAGTCGGTAGAGAGAGGTGTCCATGAATTATAATTTGGCCTATACCCATCTATGTATGAGGGCCTTAAGGTAGGGTCACCCAAGAGAAGATGTTCTCCTTAAAGTCCTAATTATGAATTTAGCTCTAAGGGGGGCCACACACTTTAGAGCCTTATCTACCTTCCGAACAAAAAGATCAGGCATGTTAAAAGTTAGACATGTCCAACTCCTCTTTTCCTGATATCTGATGACATATGGCACATGACAAATGGAATGTATGTACCATATGTATCTGATCGGTTCCTCTAGGAAAAGGGAATAGTTTTTTTTTTTACGTAATTTAATACATCTGATGGCAGAAGAGATACCTGAGAGGAAAGGGATTGAGGAGTTTGAAAGGAATTGCTTATTTAATTAGTGACAAACACGTCCTGTAATTTGTGGTAATGTTTCCTGTAATTAGGTTTTTACAAAAATAAGCTCAGATTTTTTTCACAGGAAAGCAACATGGCCACCCTGCCATTTCTATTATATTCATTGTTTGGGATAGACTTCCCCTAAATTATGGTGAATTTAAATATGGTGGAGATTTGGAGGAATGTGACATGATTCTTTTGAAAATCTCATGTACAGTACATATGCAGAATAGAGCTACGGTATATAGGAAAAAAAATGAATGTTGCATCTTTTTTTTTTGCTTTTTAAGTGCAAAATTGCTGCTGTCACATCACCGATTTCATCCTATGCAATGTCGAAATCCACAGAATAATCCGCCGTGGACACGAATCTGCATCCGTGATAGAAGAATGTGGATTTAATAGAGGTAGCAGTATAATAAAAATGAGGGCAGCGTGCAGCTGGAAAACTTATGCCTCCTCCATTGTCCAGTCAAAGGCATGGCGTCTTTTTCCCCCCATCAGCTGGGTCCCATACTATACTGCTGAAAGAGTAAATAAACTTTTATTTTTTATTTCATTACTTTTCCAGCATTGCAAAATTACATATTTTTTGTAATATACTTCATTACTTTAAATTTAGCCTCCTTCTCTCTCAAATACCATACTGCAGTGTTGTTTCAATGCCAAGTTCATGTTTTTTTAGCAGCTGCTTTCAACTGCTGCTCCACAAAGATTCATACACCATATTCAAACAGTCTATGTATGGCACTTTCCCTGTCTAAGTCTCTCTGCTGCACACCCCATAATTAGACAGGGGAATTCCCATACACAGACTGTTTGAATACAGTGTGTCAATCTTTTCTGAGCAGCAGGTGAAAGGATCTCCTAAAGAACTAAAACAACATTGCAGTATTGTGTTTGGGTAGAAGGATACTGAATAAGGTAATGAAGTATATTAGAAAAAAAATAGATAACTAATGCCTGGAGGATAATTAAATTAAAAAAAGGTTACTGTTTAACCTATGATCTTGTACAATATGGTGTGGTTCAGGCAGTGGTGGTAAACCTGTAACTTTCACCACCCAAAATGAGTTAGTTCACTAAAAAGTTTAGTATTATGATGGGTTGTTTCTTGTCCAAAACTGTTTGTACCCCTATAGGTTGTGCTGTCATACAGTGCACAATTACCTTTAAAAAATAATGGTGACCAATTACCGTACTGTCATACGTTGCCCAAATAACCAATCAGCTACATTGCCTAAATCACCCCCGCCATACACACAGCTCCAAACATTATTGCCTAAGTTATACGTACATATGTTCTATATTGATATAATAGTATATATGTGATATAGATACAACATTTGTGATGGACACATAAGGGGGGGGGCTGATGTGACCTGCTATGATACCTTAGGGGCACATAGGCACTTTGAGTGCCGCTTTATCACCACCGCAATAAGATGCACTTTTTTTTTTCTATTGGAAGTACACAAGAGGTTACAGTATAAGTTGCTATAGGTTAGCAGATTTTTTTGTGCTATGCATGAGATCTTATAGCTTTTCAGAATTTCTGGGAAATCTCTCAGAAATATATATTAGACTGCATTGCTCGTTATTGTTCTTGCCTTGACGCTTCATTTTCGCACCAAATATAGGAATTCCCGGCATATGCTTTGAATTAATATTATTGTTTATTTTATTTGGCACATGTTTGTAAAACATCAACGGCAAATTAACATCCTGTGCTGTGCAAAATATATATATCTTGCATAGTTACCAAAATTGGAAAAAAAAAACACATTATTCTGAAGCGATAGTGAAAGAAAACCCATCAAGTTAGTAAGTATTCTAACCATGTTTATGAATTATTCTAGATTTGTCGTCTGAAGGGTATCTTACATGCTTTGACCACTAGTGGCACCAGTGAGATTAGGATTTTCACATAAGGGACCATTTACACTTGTTGAATCCTCGTGGCCACAATCACCTGACAAATGCGATCACTTATATATATGCCTCCGCATGGAGTAGGTAAATAAGTATAGGGCATGGTGTATATATTTGTTCCCTATGCGGTCCAATAAATGTACAATCTATGCCTACACAGTGGCATACATAGGAGTCTTCCATCTGAGATATATATGTTGACAAATGCTCATTGTACATGTGGCGCCCTGCTGTGCATTGGTGCCGCAGAACCCAGAAGGGTGCATGGATGGACTTCTCCACAAGAGGCCCTCAAACATTCACACACCTCCACCCTACCACCTCAGACCAGCAGAGGGAGCCCGCTAGGGATATATATAGGGAGGGTGGAGCCAGGCAGCTCAGTTTGGTGTTTAGTTTGAAGTGAGTGCAGACAGTTTAGTGTTCAGAGACAGAGAGGAACACAGCTCAGAGTGAGAAGAGAGCGTGCTGACGCTCAGCAGTGAGGAGGCAGCGAGCTGGCTGCTGTGCTTAGGCGAGCCAAGGCCTACAGCACATGTGAAAGCCTAGTGAGGGCCTTGAGTGGACCGAAGGCAGAGAGGAGAAGGAAGACATAGTGAGGGGGCAGAGGAGCATACCAGGCTCACCCCGATATATATACCGGACACCAGGTCCGCGTCTACAGAGACCCTTTATACTCAGTAGGAACCACCGGAACCCCTGGAGGACTACAGGTCACAGGTTCACCAAACGCTGATTACAGTACCAGAGCTAGGAGTCACGGAGGTCCCAGCATCCAGGGAGAGTGATCTCCAAAGAGAAGGCCCTACCACCAGGTCAGCAGGTGCAAATAGAGACAGTAACCAAGCTAGGCCTAGCTCCAGGCAGGTCAGAAGCTTAGAGAAGAAAGCAACGGATCAGGAGGCCCTATACCCGCTCACTGGGGAGAGTCCAAAAGTGCGCCCTTCACCTGGAGTACCCTGGACCGTGCCTGCAGCATCACCAGTAAAGGTACTGAAGCTTACCCCCGTGTGAGTGTCCGTCTTTCCTCTGGGACCGCCCTGCTGTCTCTCCCCTGCACCACCATCCACTACACCCCACGCTGCCCTGGAGCTAGCTCTACCTGTGGAGAGCCACACCATCCCTGCTGCCGCAACACCAGCTCCAGAGGACTGCTCCGCAGCGGCGGCACCCCTTAGCCGCATTCCACAGGTGGCGTCACGAACTGTCCAAATCCCCCATATCTATCCCCCTTTTTCACTGACCGCCCTGGGTCACGGACCGGGCCAGCCACCGTGATATCTCCCAGCAACCAGAGGCCCGGCTGCCGAGTACCCCACGGCCCAGGGGGGCGCGTCATACATTTTTGATGGAAGGCAACAATGAAGTGTGAACAGAGCCTAATTTACACCAATACAGTGAACGTAAGAATCTGCTTCAGGACTAGTGAATGTGGCATCCTATGACGGCACCATATTAAAGGACACCCAGGCCCCCATTCAACATTACTGTTTCTCTACTTTTCTGGAGTAATTTGCTCAGTTTTAGTGGCTTTATTATTTGCGTCTTATTCTTTATAAATTTTTTGGCGCAATTCATTCCAGTTATTACCTGGAATAAGGTTCAATTTGATGCATTTTTTGTAACCTTTTTAAAGGATTTACAACTTTTGGTACTAAAGTCGCAAAAACTAGTCAAAGACAAATATAAAGAACATTTTTGATTTTGAGCCAAATACATGAACTGTGTGCGCCATTTTGAATAACTAATATTAGCGAATACCAGACAAAGAAAGTAATGTGACTTCAATAAATCGCAATTGATGAATTGGGCCCACAGTTCTTTAAAGAAAATCTGTTTTACTACATACACGGATACGACATGGACCTATCAGGAGCCTGTAGGCACAAATTGTTTGGTGCCTTAAGGCCCCCATACACATTTGTCTAATGTCAGCCGATATTAACTGATAGTTTGTTGTGAATGGGGCCTCCTGACTCTCCCTCAACAGATGATGTCATGGGGTGTGAAGGATCTGGTACGCTGAATTTCCGTTAGCCGATCCTTTTATTCCCTGTGAGATGAGACCTTGCTAGAGGACAATGCATACCGCTAATGCTGCCTCTGCTGGCAGCACTGGAAAATGCACAGTTCGGGTCAACAATGCAACAGGGCCCCCTAGTCCAACCTATCAATCAAGCAGGAGTGCACCTCTTCGGAAAGCAGGAAGTCATGCGGTAGGGGAATGATGAGCTCCTGCAGAAGATGTTGAGAAAACCTTTTTAACAGTGGGAAGTCTCCAGAAAAAAAAAGAGGAAAAAAAAAAGAAGCCATTCATCCCATCAGAATCTGACCATCCTGCTCCAGCACCGCTGATACAGTGGTCTCCATTGGACCACCAGTCACCTGACCCTGAAGTCAATCAGTGGCCTCAGCAATCAGATCACTGGTGGTTGGGATGTCATCACTTCTGGTCCAGCAGAGATTGTTGGAGTGGCAGGACTGGAACAGGGGGTGGATTCCCAAGGTAAGTATGGATTTTTTTTTTCTTTAATCTGGATGGCTTTTCACTGTTAGGTCACGGCCCACCTATCAGTATTTGGTCAGTATTTTTTCTCAGGAGTGGGAGCCAAAACTAGGTGAGGAACAATCAGAGAAAAGGTATAATAGAAACAAGTCACCAATTCTGCATTTATCACCCACTCCTGAGAAAATATACTGACCGAATACTGACCAAATAATGATAATGGGGCCGTGGCCTTAAATTAAAAAGCAGAGCATATCACCCCTTTAACTACTGAGGCGGGAAGCCTTGGTGTCCCTTTTTCCGTGTCTCAAGTAACTTTTCCTCTTCTTGGTTCCTAAAGAGATGTGAGGTTTTCACTGCAAAGTTAGCAAGTTCATACAACCATTCTAATGTCAACAACGTCAGCCTAGGCTGGACCCCCACTTTTCAGGGGCCAAATAGCAGCCACATGATTGGCCTTAATGGTATATACTCTTATTTCACCATTACATTAGTTTTGTTTGAACAAATATAATATAGAGACCTCACTTTTAATATATAAACTATGGTGTGAAGATTGAGATATATGTATAAATATATAGATTACGCACATATAAATATGCATTAAACACCACGGAAATCTCAATGCTTGGAACCTATTTAGTACACTGTAATGTTTAGAGCTATAGTAGTAGCCGGTGAACCCTAACACTACCGGGGTCAGGAGATTTGTGGAATATACATGTACAACTTACAATAAATTGTGTAGCCTTTTATTCCTCTAATCTCTTGTCTTGCCCATAATGAGAGGGGATCGGCTCAGAGCTTATACCAATGTGAAAACCATTTGCAGGACCATCAGCAATCTGAGCCCAAGGCTCTCCTTTCAGGAAGTTCCCAATTTTCAGGCTACATCAAATTGAATTAGTTTTGGTCTGAAGCGGAGAATGCCTTCATGAGAGTGTGAGGGTAATTTACCTCCACGTGATCCTTCTGTCATTGGGAGCTAAAAACAGACCTCAATCTACAATAGCAGAGAAGTGACGAGATCATGCATATTCAATCTGATCTGTAGGATGTAATTGGATTGGGTGACAGATGATTATTCTCCAGCATAAGGCCAGCGGGGCGATAATGAGTTGTGTCACAGAAGAAGTTATTTATCTAAAGAATCATAATAGGATTGAGAGAATGGCTCTGAATGGGTCACCGTGTTATATACCATGCTGCCAATGTGAAGCCTTTCTAAGGGTTGAAAGAGAGTTTGTCAGCACAGAATGACTGTGCAAACCAAACAGAGTCACTCAGTGCACCCTTGCCATGGCCAAACAGTTCAGTGCATCTTCTCACTTACTTGTTTTCCATTTATCACCTCTGGCTGCTGCCTAGCTCTTAAAGAACGAAATGATCAACAATCCTAAACCAGACATGCTCTGGATCCTCTGTTCGGGGGAAGGTTTGGAGACCCTATACACATTAGACCACACATGTCAAACTCCGGCCAGTGGGCCAAATCTGGCTCTCAGAGTGATTATATTTGGCCCGCAAAGCCAGGGACTCTGTTGGGCCATTATACTGTATGGAGGAGTATATATGGGGCTATTATACTGTATGGAGGACTATGTGGGGCCCATTATACTGTATGGAGGACTATGTGAGGCCCATTATACTGTATGGAGGACTATGTGAGGCCCATTATACTGTATGGAGGACTATGTGAGGCCCATTATACTGTGTGGAGGACTATGTGAGGCCATTACACTGTATGGAGGACTATGAGGGGCCCATTATACTGTATGGAGGACTATGAGGGGCCCATTATACTGTATGGAGGACTATGTGGGGACCATTATACTGTATGGGGGACTATGTGAGGCCCATTATACAGTATGGGGACTATGTAGGGCCCATTATACTGTATGGAGGACTATGTGAGGCCCATTATACTGTATGGAGGACTATGTGAGGCCCATTATACAGTATGGGGGACTATGTGAGACCCATTATACAGTATGGGAGACTATGTGGGTCCCATTATTCTGTATGGAGGACTATGTGGGGGCTATTATTCTGTATGGAGGACTATGTGACGGCCATTATACTGTATGGAGGACTATGTGGGGGCCATTATACTGTATGGAGGACTATGTGGGGTGCCTATTATTCTGTATGGAGGACTATGTTGGGTGCCCATTATTCTGTATGTGGGACTATGTGGGGGCCATTATACTGTATGTGGGACTATGTGGGGGCCATTATACTGTATGTGGGACTATGTGGGGGCCATTATACTGTATGTGGGACTATGTGGGGGCCATTATACTGTATGTGGGTGTGGCACCCCAGGGGTCTGGTTTCTACAGTAACAGCTATGTTATGTCTGAGAGCAGGTGGGAGGTCTCTTGGTCAGGGATCCTATGCATGCCACACCTCCTGCCCAGTCCTGGGAGGGGAAGGACTTCCCCTATATAAACCTAGGGCTGAGGCAGGGTGAGTGAGTAGAGAAGAAGTAGAGACAGAGAAGAGAAGCAGATATAGGAAAAGAACATCAGGAGCTCTGTGGGAGCAGTGCTATAAGGAGTCAGGGGCTGGCAGCTGCAGAGCTCGCCCTGACTGAGAAGCTATCACCGGACCCGGAGTCCGAGGCTGTGGGGACTAATCTTTACCCAGCAGCAGAAACCGCCCGGCAGGGGATTTCAGGTCCTCTGGCCAAGAAACCCGAAGGCACGGTCACACGCATGGGACCAGCACCGCCGTCGTGGAGCGGACGCCACTAGAAGGCCCCGAGTCACCGGCCATACGGGTGAGCACCACACGGTACACTCAGGGACGTGGGCTACTTATACCCGCCTCTAGCAAGGTAGCCAGAAGAGTACAGTCAGTTTGGGAGGCCTACAACTCCGCCTGGCCAGGGGAGATCCCATCTGCTCAAGGACTGACCAGGCCCCGATCGCTAGCCAGTACTCCGGGAGGGTCTATCTTTATCACCAGTAAAGACCCTGAACTACACCGCATCGTCTCTGAGTGATTCCTGCTACCCCCATCATCCACGTCGGCTGCCCTGAGGCCATACCCCTCCCGTTGGGGGTGATACTACCACGCTGCACAATCCTACCACCGGCCTCCGCGGTCTGCCCTGCAGCGGCAGCTCCTTCGCTGCATTCAACGGGTGGCGTAGTCGTCCAGCATCTACCGCTAATACAACGCCACTTAGTCTGACTCCCTGGGCACGGACCGGGTCACCGCCACGAGACTACAACCCTCAACAGATCTGGCTCCGGGTAAGCTCCTGCATGCGCAACGCTGTGCGACACAGGCCCAGGGGTGCGTCAACTTTTGGCGTAGTCGGCAGGATCTCGTGCCCGCAACCACCGGGTACTGCGTGCCTGAAAAAGACTGTTCAAACTTACCAGTGGTGAAGATTCCCGCCATCCGTAGAGGTTTCCCGCCATCCGGCGCCATCTTCTACCTTCTTCCCGCCATCCGCGAAGTTTTCCCGCCATCCGGCGCCATCTTCTGCCTTCTTCCCGCCATCCGTGGAGTTTTCCCGCCGTTGGACGCCATCTTGAAGACACCGCGCGGGAAGAAGAGGGGCGTGGACTCCGAAAGCGCGCGAGAACTGAAGCCCCGCCTCACGTCCGGACGTTGCGTAAGGTCCTGGAAGGAGCCCAGCAGACGCCGACGTCACAGGAGCGCGACGGAAGGTCCTCAACCCTGACGATCCACTGCGGAGACGCGGCCTACGGAAGAGGATCATCGCAAGGTAGGCCACGGTCCACTAGGGGGGAGGAAGATGTCGGATACGGAGGAGAGCTTCACTGCCTCAACCCCCGCCAGCGCCACCGCTGCTGCAGTCATGCCTTTCACCATGCCCTATATCCCGGGAGCGGCCTGGCTACCCCAGTACTCAGGGGAGTCACATACCCTGCATGACTTTAGAGAAAAGCTGGATAGCCTCTTCCAGGTGTATCCCCTCACAGAAGAGCAAAAAGTGAGCATCCTGGTGGCCCAATTAACCGGGGCAGCCCAAAGGGAGGTAAAGTCCTGGCCACCTGGGGGGAAGACTGTTGCAGGGATACTAACCCGGCTGAGGGACACCTTTGATACCCGCACCTCAGCCGAGATCAAACTTAGATTCTACGGGTGCAAGCAGCGAGCACACGAGAGTATAAGGGACTATGCCCTGAACCTACAAGAGGCCCTGAGAGCCATTAAGCAGACCGACCCTGACGGCGTGGGAGACGAGGACAGGCTGTTGACTGAACAATTTATAGAGGGTTTATATTGCAATGCCCACCGAACCCAGTTGCGGGCAATGGCCTTACAGGACCCTCATCTGGGATTTGCACAGTTCAAGGACAGAGCCATCCGGGTGCTCCGAGAACCGGCACCAGGTGGCGTTGTGACCCACAGACGCCCCACTACCACTTACCACCAGGAGGCGGCGCCCTTGTCGGCAGGGCCTGTGGGAGCTGATGCGCAGGCTTTGAACAATGACCCGGCTCCAGACCTGCACCATCAGGTCCAAGAGCTAGCTAAAAGCGTTGCCGCGCTAACCCGAACTGTGCAGTCTTTACAGGTTTCCACTCCAGGGAAGATCCAGCTGGCATCCGGACCGGAGGACATCCCGTGGCGTCGACCAAGGAGGACCCCACCGGCCAGAGGAAGACCCAGCGACCGATACAACGAGGACGGACAACCCATCTGCCGCCGCTGCAATCAACCCGGACATATGGCAAGGTACTGTCCTTTAAACTGGCACAACCTGGGGTAGAGGGCCAAACCCCAGGAAAAAGATCATCAGGCCCATCGAACTGGCGCGACAAATATGTGGGAGGACGTCCAGTCTTGCCTGTGGTACTGGATGGCATCCCTATGAGTGCCCTACTGGACACCGGGTCACAGGTTACCACTATCCCGTACGTGCTCTTCAAGCAGTACTGGAATGACTCGGATATCACCCGCTACCCTGACGACGATTTGAGTATCATCGCCAGCAATGGTCAGCCCGTGCCACAGATTGGATTTAAAGAGGTGACCATTAAAATCGGTAGAGTTGAACTGGCGGCACAGGGACTGATCATTGTAGACATTGACAAGCACGAGAGTCACCCAAAGATAACTCTAGGAACTAATGTAATTGAAAATTGTCTTGCAGAGGTGATTTTCCTTTTACAGCAGGTTGCCAAGAACGCCAGCTCCGGCCAGCAGCGAGTGCTCCAGAAAGAGATCCGGGCACTGATGCGACGGCAACAGATAGAACTCTCCGGTGGTGAGATTGGTAGCGTAAGAATGTGTGACCCTTTCCCTATTGCCATGCCCCCAAAAAGTGAAATGATGATTTGGTGCCGGGCAGCTATTGGTCTGAGAGGTAGAGATTACCAGGCAATGGTAGAACCAGTTTACTCAGACAGTAGGCCCACCATTTTGACAGCACGGGGGGTGGTCAATGTACGCCATGGGAGGGTGCCCGTTCGCATAATAAATATCGGGAAGAGGGAAGTGTACCTGCCCCGGTATGCCACGCTAGCCAAATTGTATACCATCAATCAAAATTCCATACAGTCCGTAGAACCCTTGCCTCCATCTTCCCCGGAGGAAGGTAACGGCTCTAAGGAAACAATGGAAGGCTGGTGTCAGCAACTACATTTGGGTACTGACTCCACTCCCTCACACCAGAGACAGGGAGTCTATCGGGTGGTTCAAGAGTACGAGAGAGTGTTTAGTAAACACCCGTTAGACTTCGGGCGAGTCAAGGGGGTAGAACACCGCATCCCCACGGGAGACCATCTTCCCATAAAAGAGAGGTATCGACCCGTACCCCCTGCACACTATCAACACGCCAAGGGGATGCTTAGGGACATGAAGGAGGCTGGGGTGATCAGGGATAGCTGTAGCCCCTGGGCAGCTCCACTAGTCTTCGTCAAAAAGAAAGACAACACCATGAGGGTGTGTGTAGATTACCGGAAAATCAACCGTATCACACACAAGGATGCGTACCCCTTACCAAGGATAGAGGAGTCTTTGGCTGCTTTAAGATCTGCTAACTTCTTCTCTACCTTGGATCTCACTAGTGGGTACTGGCATGTTCCTGTAGCAGAGGCGGACCGGGAGAAGACCGCATTCACCACCCCGATGGGACTTAGCGAGTTTACCTGCATGCCGTTCGGACTCTGTAACGCACCAGGAACCTTTCAACGATTAATGGAGTGCTGTCTGGGCCACAAAAACTTCGAGACGGTCCTGTTGTACCTGGACGATGTCATCGTATATTCCAAGACTTATGAGGACCACCTGAAACACTTGGCGGAAGTGTTCGAAGCTCTGGCAAACTACGGCCTAAAGGTAAAACCCTCCAAGTGTCACCTCCTAAAACCAAAGGTGCAGTACCTGGGACACGTGGTGAGCGCTGACGGAGTGGCTCCCGACCCTGATAAGATCACCGCAATTAAGGAATGGCCAAGTCCCTCCAGTGTAAAGGAAGTGCGGCAGTTCCTCGGGTTGGTAGGCTATTACCGCAGATTCATCCCCGGTTTCACCAAAAAGGCAGCTCCTATGCAGGACCTCCTGATAGGCCAGTCCCGGAAGGCCAAGAACCAGAAGCCGCCCTTCAAATGGGAGAAGTTAGAAGAAGAGTCCTTCCGCCAGCTGAAGATGGCCCTCACGGGGGATGAAATCCTGGCATACCCTGATTACAGCCAGCCCTTTATCCTCTACACCGACGCAAGTAACATCGGGCTAGGAGCCGTACTGTCCCAGATCCAGCAGGGGAAAGAACGAGTAATCGCTTACGCCAGTCGAAAACTGCGACCCACCGAAAGAAACCCTGAGAATTACAGCTCCTTTAAGCTAGAGTTCCTGGCAGTGGTGTGGGCAGTCACCGAACGCTTTAAGCACTACCTCGCTTCTTCCCGGTTCACCGTGTACACGGATAACAACCCGTTGACACACCTGGACACGGCAAGACTCGGTGCCCTAGAGCAGAGATGGATGGCCCGTCTGTCCAACTACGAGTTCACAATCAAATACCGGGCAGGACGTTCCAATACCAACGCGGACGCCCTGTCCAGGATGCCAAACCTACCGGACGTAGGAGAAGATCCAGAGGGACTGGAAGAAGTCGAACTCCCCGCGTTCCACCGTCATGGGACTATCCAGTATTCCCATCGGGTAAGGAGTAAGCAAACCGCTACGTTTAACCCCTTGCCTCACTACAACTGGGAGGAAACGCAAGACAGTGACCCTGCCGTCCGACTGGTGAAGGAGATGCTGACTCGGCCAGAGGCTCGCCTTGACCCAGACGCTCCGGAGGAAGCCAAACAACTGTGGGCTGAGAAGAGTCGACTGTTCCTTTACAAGGGGAAGTTGTGCCGCAGAATGGTTAACTCCCGGACGCATGAACTAATCTGGCAAGTAGTGGTGCCACGAAGAGACGCAGCCATGGTGATGGAGGCATACCACGACGGGGCTGGACACTTCGGATGGAAGAAGCTGGAGTTCCTGCTGCGCGGGCGGTTCCACTGGGTAGGCATGAGGGGAACCATCGAGAGGTGGTGCAGAGACTGTGGCCCGTGCAACCTAAGAAGGAAGGACCGTGCCAGCCAGAAGATCCCCCTTCAGTCCATCGTCACCAAGCAGCCGTTGGAACTGGTAGCCTTGGATCATGTAAAACTGACCCCAAGCAGAAGTGGCTACGTCTACGCGTTAACCATTGTGGATCATTACTCCCGGTTCTTGGTTGTCGTCCCCGTTAAGGACTTAACAGCTCAAACGGCAGCTAGAGCCTTCCAGCAGCATTTCTGCCGTCCACACGGGTACCCGGACCAAGTGCTGACGGATCAGGGACCTGCCTTTGAAGCGGAGGTCTTCCAGGAATTCTGCAATCTGTATGGCTGCCGGAAGATAAGGACGACACCCTATCATCCGCAAACTAATGGACTTTGTGAGAAAATGAACCAGGTGGTAATGGATCTTCTGAAAACGTTGCCCCTGGAAGAACGCAGTCTGTGGCCTGAGAAGCTGCCCGACCTGGTGGACCTATACAACTACATCCCTGTAGGTTCCACCAACTGTACCCCGGCTTACCTAATGAGGGCAAGGCCTGGTAAGCTACCTGTTGACCTGGAGATGGGAGTCCTGACACCCGAGGACACTTCACCGGAAGCAGACTGGGACACAGAGAGGCAGCAGCAGTACCGGAAAGTACAGGAGAGCGTGGAGCGAAGTCTCTGTCTCGCTAGGGAAAGACAAGAGAAAACTTACAACCAGTATGCTCCCGCTGTTCCCCTGGTACCCGGAGAGCAGGTCTTGAAGAGGAAGAGACGGCTCCACAAGTTGGACGACCAGTGGGAGAAGGACCCGTACACCGTACTGCCCTCAAGCCACGACAACCCGAAGGTTTGTACCATCAGTAAAGACGGAGGGGAAACCACAGCCATTGTATCCCGGGATCACCTGAAGAAGTGTCCCGAACAGCTACGGAACCCAGAAGGAGAGCAAGAAGACCCTCGACCCGTAGAGGAAAGGGAAGATATGGTTAGTACTGTGCTCGGAGACTTCCCTCGGTCCTGGACTCAAGTCAATGGTGCAGTTGTGGTACCCGTCCTCACGTTCCTCCAACCAGCATCCCAAGTGCCTACGGAGCAACAGGTAGAGCTGGAAGAGCAGCCGGTCCAGGAGGCAGCAGACTCCACACATGCAGAACAGGAGGATCAACCCTCTGCTCATAGTGAGCCTGCCGTACCCCTAGTGAGCCAAAAAGCCCGTAAACAGCTGCCCAGTTTACCCTTGACAGCTCCTACACCCTGTAGTTCAGGGCCAGACAGTCAGCTCCGTAGGTCCACTACGTATATAAATAGTAAAAGGATTAAATCGAATAATATTGGACCGATAAAAAGTGATGAAGGCAAAATCATAGAGAAAGATGAGGATAAAGCTAATCTATTAAATAAATTTTTTTCGTCAACTTTCACAAAGGAAAAAGAACTAACAGGCGAAATGAGAAGTGACAAGCTTAATCCTCCACTAAGTATGACAAATCTAACCCAAGCTGGGGTACAGAAACGCCTCAGTAACATTAAAATAAACAAATCACCAGGACCTGATGGCATACACCCACGGGTACTAAGGGAACTAAGTAATGTGATAGACAGACCGTTATATCTTCTATTTAAGGACTCTGTTGAGACTGGGTCTGTACCACTTGATTGGCGACAGGCGAATGTAGTGCCAATATTCAAAAAGGGAGCAAAAAGTAACACCGGAAACTATCGGCCGGTGAGTCTGACGTCCGTTGTGGGCAAAATTTTTGAAGGCTTTATTAATGAGGCAATCATGGAGCATCTTGACGCTAATAATCTATTAACCCCGAACCAACATGGATTCATGAGGAATCGCTCCTGCCAAACAAACCTGATTGACTTCTACGAGGAGGTTAGCTCTCGAGTAGATCAGGGGGAACCAGTGGATGTCGTGTATCTCGACTTCTCAAAAGTGTTCGATAGCGTGCCACATAATAGGTTGGTATACAAAATGAGAATGATGGGGCTGAGGGAAAATGTCTGCAAGTGGGTAGCTAACTGGCTAAAGGATAGAAGGCAGAGGGTGGTTATAAATGGAATATACTCAGATTGGGTAAGCGTCACTAGTGGGGTACCACAGGGGTCTGTACTAGGCCCAATGTTATTTAATATCTTTATTAACGACATAGTCAACGGGATAAATAGTAAAATATCAATATTTGCAGATGACACAAAGTTATGTAAAACAATTAATACAAAAGAGGACAGTGCAGACCTACAGAGGGATTTGGATAAGCTGGGTAGGTGGAGCATTAAATGGCAAATGAGGTTTAACGAGGAGAAATGTAAGGTCATACATATGGGAAGGAAAAATGGAAGTCACCAGTACTCACTGAATGGGAAATCATTGGGGAATTCAGAGATGCAGAAGGACTTGGGCATCTTGATTGATAGCAAACTAAATTGGAGTGCCCAAAGTCAGGCCGCTGCTGTAAGGGCAAACAGGGTAATGGGATGTATCAGAAGAGGTATAGCTGCAAAGGATGAGAACATTGTTCTTCCACTGTACAAAGCACTGGTCAGACCACACTTGGAATACTGTGCTCAGTTATGGGCCCCAATATATAGAAAGGATATAAATGAGCTTGAAAAGGTACAAAGGAGGGCAACAAAATTAATAAAGGGAATTGAGGGACTGCAATACCCAGAGAGGTTGGCAAAACTAGGACTATTCAGCCTGGAAAAGAGAAGGTTGAGGGGGGACATAATAAATGTGTACAAATATGTTAGGGGACAGTATAGAGACCTTGCCCGGGATTTGTTCAAAAGGAGGGATATTACGGTAACAAGAGGGCATTCACTAAGACTGGAAGAGAAAAGGTTTCAGCACCAGCATAGGAAGGGGTTCTTTACGGTAAGAGCAGTGAGAATATGGAATTCACTGAGTGAGGAGACGGTAATGTCAGATTCACTACACCAGTTCAAGCGGGGACTGGATGCATTTCTAGATACCAGGCAGATTTCAGCATATACTTAAAAATAGAATAAAATAGTAGGTTGATACAGGGATTTATTCTGACTGCTGGTTTCAGAGTCGGGAGGGAATTTTTCCTCAGGTGAAGATTGGCTAAATCATTTGGGGTTTTTGCCCTCCTCTGGATCAACTTTAGCAATTACAGAACTAACAGGTCGAACTTGATGGACGCAAGTCTTTATTCGGCTTTACAAACTATGTAACTATGTAACTAGGGCCACTAGAGGCCAGTTACCCGCACGTTGGAGGATTTGAAGTGTTTAAATTGTTTTATTGAGGTCACCTGTCTGTTACTTGTAAATAATTATGTGTTTCTAGTTATTTTTAGGAGTCCTTGGTGGGTTTACCGGGAATCCTTGTACAATTGGTTGGAGCGTAACCTAGGAATGGACTAAAGACTGTTAAGGACTCGGGGCAGGACAGACCCCTACCTGGTTACGTCTCCCTGTTTTGGTGAAATGGACACCTTGCTTTTCTTCAAAACTGCACCCGGTTGCGGACACGCCGTAACCATCTTTATGTGTTTTTCTTATTGTATTATTATTGTTTATACCTTGTTATGTTTTTCTAAAAATATGTTTAGTCCCGGAGTACTAAATTTCACTAGGGGGGAATGTGGCACCCCAGGGGTCTGGTTTCCACAGTAACAGCTATGTTATGTCTGAGAGCAGGTGGGAGGTCTCTTGGTCAGGGATCCTATGCATGCCACACCTCCTGCCCAGTCCTGGGAGGGGAAGGACTTCCCCTATATAAACCTAGGGCTGAGGCAGGGTGAGTGAGTAGAGAAGAAGTAGAGACAGAGAAGAGAAGCAGATATAGGAAAAGAACATCAGGAGCTCTGTGGGAGCAGTGCTATAAGGAGTCAGGGGCTGGCAGCTGCAGAGCTCGCCCTGACTGAGAAGCTATCACCGGACCCGGAGTCCGAGGCTGTGGGGACTAATCTTTACCCAGCAGCAGAAACCGCCCGGCAGGGGATTTCAGGTCCTCTGGCCAAGAAACCCGAAGGCACGGTCACACGCGTGGGACCAGCACCGCCGTCGTGGAGCGGACGCCACTAGAAGGCCCCGAGTCACCGGCCATACGGGTGAGCACCACACGGTACACTCAGGGACGTGGGCTACTTATACCCGCCTCTAGCAAGGTAGCCAGAAGAGTACAGTCAGTTTGGGAGGCCTACAACTCCGCCTGGCCAGGGGAGATCCCATCTGCTCAAGGACTGACCAGGCCCCGATCGCTAGCCAGTACTCCGGGAGGGTCTATCTTTATCACCAGTAAAGACCCTGAACTACACCGCATCGTCTCTGAGTGATTCCTGCTACCCCCATCATCCACGTCGGCTGCCCTGAGGCCATACCCCTCCCGTTGGGGGTGATACTACCACGCTGCACAATCCTACCACCGGCCTCAGCGGTCTGCCCTGCAGCGGCAGCTCCTTCGCTGCATTCAACGGGTGGCGTAGTCGTCCAGCATCTACCGCTAATACAACGCCACTTAGTCTGACTCCCTGGGCACGGACCGGGTCACCGCCACGAGACTACAACCCTCAACAGATCCGGCTCCGGGTAAGCTCCTGCATGCGCAACGCTGTGCGACACAGGCCCAGGGGTGCGTCATGGGACTATGTGGGGGCCATTATACTGTATGTGGGACTATGTGGGGGCCATTATACTGTATGTGGGACTATGTGGGGGCCATTATACTGTATGTGGGACTATGTGGGGGCCATTATACTGTATGTGGGACTATGTGGGGGCCATTATACTGTATGTGGGACTATGTGGGGGCTATTATACGGTATGTGGGACTATGTGGGGGCCATTATAAGGTATATTATACTCTAATATCTATAAATTAAAATTTACTTTCTTTGTGGGACAAAGTCTGTCTCCATATGAAAAGTTTCATCTTTCTATTTGATAAGGAAAAACTTCCTCAATTGTAGACATTTTTTTTTTATAAATATCAAGGTTGGCCCGCGTTCTTGTCCAAGTTTTTAATTTTGGCCCTCTATGTATTTGAGTTTGACACCCCAGCATTGGGCTGTTGGCCGAACCCTTTGATATCGGCCGATTTGGCCATTAAGGCTACACACACATTAGATCACTGATTTTGGTGACATAGGCATTCTGTCTAATCTGTATGATGTTATATCAGGGGAGATAACAATCTGACACTTTAAATAAAATAGTCCAATCCTTTTGATCACAGGAGACATAGGCCGCCATCTCCTCTCTATTCCATACAGATCACATGAACACTCAGTCAAGCCGAGCATGTCTGTGTATAGGGGAGTCGGGAAAGATAGGTGTCGTTCAGATGCTGGTTTGGGCTACTGCATGGGCTCCTTTTACAGATAAATCTACACACTGCTTGAAAGGGTTTCAATGGCCAGTGTTTTTCTAAATTCAGCACCATGCCAGTTGACAGGATGTGTATGGTATTGCAGCTGGGGCTTATTAATTTAAAGCTGATCCATCACCTGATTTCAAAATACAGATTGTATATAGACCCCTTAGAGCTGATTAGGCTAGTGTACTTACTTTGAAAACCTATGTCAGAATGGCTGTATACAACTAACAAAAGACTGACCGTTACTTCCAAACAGAAACAGGTTTGTACAGGTGCATACTAAGTAGTATGAATTAGGTTTGGTCCCAGCAAAGAGGACCGCCTTATTGTGGCTGATCCTGGCCAATTTATGCGCTAAAGCCCCCGTCTCACATAGCGAGATCACTGCTGTGTCACGGTTTTGGTGACGCAACAGCGACCTCACCAGCAATGTCGCTATGTGTGACACTTTGCAGCGATCAGGCCCCTGCTGTGAGGTCGCTGATCGCTCCAAAGTGTCCTGGACCATTTTTTTGGTCGTTGCCCTCCCGCTGGTCAGCACACATCGCTGTGTGTGACCAGCGAGACCAGCGATCAGGCTGGTAACCATGATAAACATCGGGTTACTAGGGGCACACGCGCACTTAGTAACCCGCTGTTTATCATGGCTACGAGCCTGCTAAAGTGAGTGGTAACCTCCCGCTCACCGTAGCAGAGTGGTAACCATGATAAACAATGGGTTACTAGGTGCGCATGTGCCCCTAGTAACCCGATGTTTATCATGGTTACCAGCCTGCTCCTGCTTCAGCAGGCTGGTAACCAGGAGCAGGACATCATGGAAAGATTCTTTCCACGATGTCGCTGCTCCCCTGATCGTTGGTGAGCCTGCCTGTTTGACAGCTCACCAGCGACCACATAGCGACGCAGCAACGATCCCTGACAGGTCGTATCGTTGTCGGGATCATTGCAGCGTCGCTAAGTGTGACGGGGCCTTAAGTATTCTTGTTTTTTCCTATTGTCTAGAGCAGTAATGCAATTCAAATTTCATATATTTCATGTTGGCTTACTATAGCGCTACAGAGTGCTACTTTATTTGTTAGTTATATATGGAGATGGCTACTC
Organism: Phyllobates terribilis; assembly: GCF_046119375.1. Classification (NCBI taxonomy): domain Eukaryota; kingdom Metazoa; phylum Chordata; class Amphibia; order Anura; family Dendrobatidae; genus Phyllobates; species Phyllobates terribilis. Next base: position 72,137,719 of record NW_027362767.1, on the reverse strand, counting down.
TTGGCTTGCACCTGTACACACCTGTTTTCTGTTTGGAAGTGATGGTCAGTCTTTTGTTAGTTGTATGCATAGGATCTTTTAATCACAGCAGGATCAGCCCAGGAGAGGAGTCACATTAGGTTAGGTCCCAGCAAAGAGAATTGTCTTATCATGGTTTCTGGGTACACATGAATTGACCAATTTATGCGCTAAGTATTCTCAGTTTTCCTATTTTGTAGAGCAGTAATTCAACTCAAATTTCATATATTTCATGTGTGCATGCTATAGCGCTACAGAGTGCAACTTTATTAGTTAGAATGGCTGTGTAATCCAAATATTAAAATAAGAATTTTATGAGTTCAACTATAGAGTGAGAGAGCTCATGAGTCTAAGTGTATTCATTCTCTGCCCACCCACTGATACCTGCAGCTTGTACTGAGTAGGGTGAGATCTCAGCCAAGGAGGAGGGACATTGAGGAGCTATCACTCAATATAGGTAGGCAAGGAATAAAGTAGCATTAATAGGCAGAGTTAAACTTTCATAATGGAGTACGCAGCCATTCTAGCATGGATTTTAAAAGTAAGTACACCAGGCTCATCAGGTCTAATGGTTCTTTTTAGTTGGTCAAACGTATACAATTTGTATTCTGAAATCTGGTGACAGATGAGATGCTGACGTGGTGCTCCTTTTGGAAGAAAGCATCCATGTTTTTCTAACCATCTACAACCCCTTTAATTATATGAGGTGTGCACAGTGATAATATAATTTAAGATGTACAAGTTCGGTACAGATTGATGCAGACCCTGAGGCTGCTAGCTGCCTCAAGTATTTCCAAATAAAATGAATATCTCCATTTCACTTATTCATTAGCAAGAGAGCATTACCCTTGACCTTCGAGCTGCCTAGGAACACAGGGGCGTATTCAGAAAGACTCTGTATATTCCCAAGGATCCTGTAGCCATGTATATGCTCCAGCTGTTCGTCCTCCTGACTAATTTTTATAATAGGCTACCTGCCAAAGGTCAGCGAGTGATTATAAGATTTAAGCTGCGCCCATCTACATCAAAGCCCCTGGCATTAATATCAGGCTACTCTTCCTCATTATGTCTCTTGTTATTGACCTGCAAGGTTTTAGGTTTTATACATAAGAGGCCCTGACAAAAATCAATACCCCCCCCCCCATGACGATGTAGCCCAGCGATGTTTGCCTCCATCTTCTACAAAGCTCTTAAACCTCTCTGTTTACTCTATGATTTAAAAAAAACAAGTTTTCTTCCCTTAAACTAAACTTTTGCTTGATCTTCAGTCATCGTTTAGGCTTTCTCAAGGTCATGGCTGAATATAGAAAATCCATTACTCACAAACAACATTTCCTGCCTTTTAATTGCTTCTAATTTGCATATCATTGCATGTGTGGTCCAAACACTTTAGGCAGGAGGCTTTATCAACGTTATGCAAATGTGTCTGTCTGGCTAATTAGAGCAATATACGCCATTCCACTTGCAGTCTAATCTTTTACTTGTGAACAGCAGGGTTACATCGGGAGATGCTGTAAATACATTTCTGCCTGAATCTGTTTCCTGGCAGCGAACTGCAGCATGGATGGAGCTGAAAGTTTTGGCGCGGAAAAGAACAACAATACAAAACTATGCAAGAATGCATGAAAAAAATACATATAATTTAATAAAAAATTAATATATATATATATATTATACATACACACATGATGTACAATACAAGTTATATTGTGGTACAGTGTTAACCAGAAAAAAGAAGTATTCTCGGAGTGATACCTTTATTAGCTAACCAGAAAAAAAAAGTTTTTTTTTCTGGTTAGCCAATAAAAGGTATCACTCTGAAAAAACTTTAGTCATTTTTTGCATAAAAGTATTTACATACACACACACACACACACACACACACACACACACACACACACACTTAACCATCATGTCGGATAATTCTGGAATGGATGATAATGTCTTGGTTGTCTTAATTATTTACACTTTCGATTCTATTTCTTGCTTCACCTAACACTGGTATGTATTAAGGTATTATTTTGGTGCTAGGCTGATATTTGGAGACCCTACAGCGATAGTATTAGAGTTGGGATTTAGTACAGAAACGTTACAGGGAAATCTGATATTTTTATTGTTTCCTTGCCAGAGCTGCATGTAGTATTGAATTCACACAGCCCCATTGTGCCCGTATTTAACAATAAGTATATTAGTTGTAATACTTGTACCCACCTATTTTTATTTTTGAGACTTGCTTATTTTGCTATAACTCTGTTCAGTGGGGAGGGAATAGGTTACAAAAATATGGACTATTAAACAAGGGTATAATACGTCTAGTTGGATAAGGTCTAAGGCAAATTGGGTCTTTTGACTATACAATACTATACGATGCCAAAAACACCAGCCAAACTCCCGCTCACAGATTTCTTTAAAAAATTGTATTTCCCTGTATGGATCCATCTGTATCACTGGAATCTCTCAGATTATAAAATAAGGGATTATGATGATATGTAAATACTTCATATAATAGTGTATTCTCTGAAAGTTAAAGGGGTATTCCAATCCACAAGAACTATCTGGATAGGTGATCATTTCTTGATCATTGAGGATTACTGATAGGCGAGCACTAAAATGCTCGGGTACTCGTTGCTCGGGTCGAGCAAATTGGAATACTCGGGAGCTCGACCCGAGCAATGAGCCCAATGTAAGTCTATCGGAAACTCAAGCATTTTTCCGGCGACTCCCCCCAGCGGTCTGTAGAGGGGCTAAAAATTGCCCAAATCGAGGGGAACAGTGCTCAAATGACTTGGGAACAGCATGGGGAAGACCACTGACTCCAACAGTGTCAGAGCTATTACGCCACTTTTATGGACTCACAATAAAACATATAAAAACAAAACCAAAATGGATTTTCCTGGGAAATATGTTAAGGAACATCCTTTCCAGGGTAATGACTTGTATATAAGGCAAAATAAATAACCAAAACCAAAAATACTCCTCCACACCTTGGGCTATTTTCACATGTAGCGTTTTTGATGCGTTTTTGCACTTTTGCATTGCTTTCAACCAAGACAAATGCATTCACCGGGAAATGTCATTTTAACATTTTACAACCTTATCTGGCCATGAGGTGTGTGACACATCATCAGACACATCCTGTTTCATTTATGATGGAGGGACTCTGAAAGTCACAAACCTATTTTTATAGGCCATCAGGTGGCCCTTACTATCTTAAAGGGCCAGCTGTCGGCCCTTGCTATTGTTAGAGAGCCATCAGCCGACTATGCTTTGTTGTTCACATTATTAATAAGTGGGTCTCCTATACTCTTATTGCGTATGCAGTGATTGCAAGGGCTGCCAACAATTTGGAGGAACTCCAATGCCCCTTGCAAGAGACGTAGAGGTCAGAGAGCCTCCTAAAAATAATGTTCCCATTATTAGGAAGTGGGTCTCCCATAGTGTTTGCCTATGCAGTGAATGCAAAAGCTGCCAAAAATTTGGAGGCACTCCAATGCCCTTTGCAAGACACATAGAGGAGGTGATATGGTAGATATGGTGGTGAATGATATGGTGATGGAGTCAGCCTGTCAGCATTTTGAGTTGACAGGCGGATGCGCTTATCAGTTATAATTCCACTAGCGGCACTAAAAATCCGCTCTGACAAAACGCTAGCTGCAGGGCGGGCCAGGACCTCCAAGGCGTAGAGAGCCCGTTCATGCCACTTGTCCAGTTTGGATACCCAATAATTATAAGGCACAGAGGAATCACGGAGGACGTTGGTACGGTCAGCAAGGTACTCCCTCAGCATCTTCCCAAACTTTTCACTCCTTGTGAGAGTACCCTGCGCCTCAGGGACTGTAAGAAGTGAGGGTCTGAGAAAACTGTCCCAGAATGCGAGGGTCACAGGAAAGGCAGCGTAACAAACTCAGCCATGCGTGCCAGACTGCTAACAAGCAAGACTTCCGTGTCCTCACCAAGAGGACGACTGACCATGCTCTCCTCCTCCTTCTCCTCCCTCTTCTCAGGCCATCCACGCTGAACAGACGGTATGACAGTTGTGCAGGTAGTACCATCTATAGCGCATGAAACTAGCTCCTCCTCCTCTTCCTCATTGTCACTCAATCCACGTTGGGATGAGATGAGGCTGGGCTGTGTGTAATCACCCTGTATGGTTCCTTGCTCCATCTCATCGTGCTCCGCCTGCAATGCATTCTCTTTAATTGTGAGCAGAGAGCATTTCAGAAGACAGAGAAGCGGGATGGTGACGCTAATTATGGCGTCATCGCCGCTCACCATCTTGGTGGAGCCCTCAAAGTTTTGGAGGATGGTACAGATGTCTGACATCCTGAGTTCTTATGTGTGGAGTCTGAACTGAATACCGACGGCCTTGTTGATGCTGGTAGTCAACAACTGCCCTCTTCTGCTCACAAATCCTTCCCAACATCTGCAATGTAGAGTTCCAACATGTGGGGACATCACACACCAGTCAGTGAGCCGGAAGTTGCAAACGCTGCTGAAACACGTCAAGGGTGGCGGAAGCTGTAGGTGACTTTCTAAAATAGGCACACAGGCGGCGTACTTTGACAAGCAGATCCGGTAGCTCCGGGTAGGTTTTGAGAAACCGCTGAACCATGAGGTTAAGCACATGGGCCAGGCATGGTACATGTGTGAGTTCGCCTCGCCTCAGAGCCGCCACCAGGTTCCGGCCATTGTCACACATGACCATGCCTGGCTGTAGGTTCAGCAGTGTCAGCCACAGATCTGTCTGCTCTTTTAGAGCTGTCCACAACTCTTTAGCGCTGTGTGGTTTGTCACCTAAGCATATTAGCTTCAGCACAGCCTGTTGCCGCTTGGCCGAGGCAGTGCTGCAGTGCTTCCAGCTTGCGACTGATGTGGTCATTTCGGAGATGGATGCTGAAGAGGAGGAAGATCAGGAGCTGTAGAATGTGGGGGCAACCCTGACTGACCTAGCGCCCGCAATCCTCGGCATCGGGAAGACATGTTCTGTCTTAAGGTCTGACTAGGTCTCGGCTTCCACTATGTTAACCCAGTGTGCCATCAGCGAGATGTACCGTCCCTGCCCACAACCATGTGTCTGTGGTTAGGTGGACTTTCCCAGTAACTGTGTTGTTGAGGGCACGGCTAATGTTGTGGGACACGTGCTTGTGTAATTCTGGATGGCACACCGGGATTTATAGTGGCGGCTGGGGACCGAGTATCAAGTGACAGCCACCGCCACCAGGTAGCAGAAAGCTTCCGTCTCCACCAGCCTAAAAGGCAACATTTCGAGCGCATGCAGTCGCGAAATGTGTGCATTTAGTAGTGTGGCCTGTGGGGCGTTGGCTGCGTATTTGTGCTTGCGTTCCAAGAACTGGGGTAGGGACAACTAAACGCTGCGCTGGGACAAGGACGTGCTTGCTGATGGTGCTAGTTGAGAGTGGGCAACGACAGGTGCAGGGCAGGAGGCATCTTCGCATGTGCCATGGACAGAGGATTGGCTTGCATTCACAACAGCGGAAGAAGCAGTGGTGCCATCCGCAGACACTGTTCCTGGATCCTGGGGTTTGGCTCACTTAGTCGGGTGCTTTGCTGCCATGTGCCTGATCATGCTGGTGGTAGTCAGGCTGGTAGTTTTGCTACCCCTGCTGATGCTGGCCTGGCAGGTGGTGCAAATGGCCTTTTTGGGGTTATTGGCAAAGTCTTTAAAAAACAACCAGATTCGGGAAGACCTAACAGTTGTACTGGCAACTTCCGTCGTGTTGATGTTACAAGGAACGGTTGCCCGCCTTCTGTCTGCGGCCACCATAGTGCTTCTTCCTGCCTGTTGTGGTGCTACGCCTCCTTCCCCCTGTGTGCTACTGTCCTCGCTCTGTATGTCCCCCTGCCAGGTTGGGTCAGTTACTATATTGTCCACCACCTCGTCTTCCACTTCCGCACCCTTGTCCTCCTCCTGACTTTCTGGCAATTGTGTCTCATCATCATCCACCTCTTGTGACACTCTCCCACCGTCGCTTTCATATGACCTTGGCTGCTCAAATATTTGGGCATCGCTACATGCGATCTCCTCTTGCCCCGCTTCAAATGGACCGGGCGAGAGGCCCGATATCTATAAATGGAAAAGCGAACAGCTCTTCAGAGTGTCCAAGTGTCGGATCAGTTGTCTCCGGGCACTCTGCATGGTGGGAGGAAGGAGGATCAGGGTGAGGAATATGCAGTCCAGACTCACGGCTACTGAGACTTGACCGTGTGGAAGACAGGGTGGTGGTGGTAGTGGCTAAGTGACTGGAAGCATTATCTGGTGTCCAACCAATAACCTTTTCACACTGCTCTGTGTTCAATAGTGGTGTTCTACGGTCCCCTATTAATTGGGACAGGAAGGTCGAGCGAGAAGATGTGGGTGTTTGTTGTGGCATAATTTCAGCCAGCCCACAGCCTCGGCCTCGTCCTCTGCATGCACCATCACGGCCACTTCCCCGCCCCTTGCCACGCGCCTTGCCCATTTTAAATGGAGGATAATATTTTCCACATTCACTACAAATGGCTGGATTTGAACCGCAGCGATATGTGATACGTGTGACGGAAAACCACAGTTTTAAATAGCTGGCCTGTAGGTAACTATTTTTAACAGTGACCTCGTGTCAATAGTTTCACTGACACTGCAACAAAATTTCAATGTAGGCCAGAAATGGTAGAATTTTCAGCTCACTTATATGTGATCCGTGTGACGGACAAACCACAGTTTTAAATAGATGGATTTTTAGCGCTGTAATATGGAAAGGACCTGGCTGTATTCTGCAGTGCCAACAAGCAAATGGAGCAGAAAAACTGTGTTCTCTGGATTGTTTTTTAAAGCAAATAATCAGGATTAAGATAAAAAAAAAAAATATTCCTGGCTCCTGATACCTGGGGCTATTTCTGGAAATATCTGTAGAAGCACCAGCAGCAGACAGAACTGGAATGGGCCTTCTTGCTATATGCACTGCAGTCTGCCACATACACTGCCTGCCTGCCTAGCACTGATACCTCTGCAGCGGGATTAGTTCTCAGAAGGACTGTTAGTTGAGATGGATATGTGTCTCTAATATAGTCTGGTATACCTACACTAACTAAGAAACAAGCAAATCTCTCCCTAGCTTAGCAGCATCTCTCCCTACACTGCCTGATTCCGAATGACTGATGAGCACTGCGGCGCCAGGTCTCATATAGACCTGATTACGCTGTGCGGCCAGCCAATCACTGTAATGCCACAACCGACATGGCTGTGGCATTACAGTGTGTGGCAGACAATCCCTGCATGTCCATTGGCTCTCTAAAGAGCTCCAAACATGCAGGGAGGGAACTCGAGCTCCCGTCGATTAACCCCGGAAATACTCGGCGAGCGCCGAGCATCTCGAGAAGTGAGATGATCAAGCGAGTACCGAGCAGTAGCGAGCATGCTCGCTCATCACTACTGAGGATCTTACACCTGGGACCCTCACTGATCACTAGAATGGGGGATTAATGTTCCCCATGATTCTTAGTAGCCAAGAGGAGTTGAATGGAGCCACCTCTTTTCATTGTCTATGGGAGGAACCATGATTATTGGCCACTTTGCTCAACTATATAGGCTTTGAAAGGAGCTGCAACGTGCAAGCTTGACAGGTACTCCATCCAAGTCCTGACCATGGTTATGAGGCTAGGAGAGAACCACCGGTGGAGACTTCCACATTGGAACCCATACCATTACCAACCTAAATATTATCACCTATACAATAGATAGCTGATATTTGTGGACTAGTGACGCGCCCCCTGGGCCATATTCTTTAGGGGAATATCCGGAGCCGGATCAGATGGGAGTTGTAGTCTTCCGAGTGGCTGTGACCCGGTCCGTGCCCAGGGTGTCAAGCTCAGAGTATGTGGCAGTCCTACAGATGTTATAAAGTTCTTAATGTCGACTACGCCACCCGTTGTATTGCGGTCACTATGGCCGCCGCTGCAGCAGGGTCCGCTGAGGCTGATGGTGTTGGTGCAGCTTTTGGTAGTATAACCCCCAACGGGTGGGGTATAGCCTCAGGGGGTCAGGTGCAGAGGATGGGGGTTGTGGTGGTGCAGCATAGATGTTAAGTGAAGACAGAGTCGGGTTGTGCAGTTTAAGGTATTTACTCACTGCTGATGTTCCGGTCACTCCAGCTTCAAGTGACCACCCGAGCCGTGCTGCGTCCACCAGGTCCTGGATTCAGCAAACCCCCAAACAAGTCCGGAGCGTGACCCTGAGCTCTCCTTCTGTCCTTTCCTCTGGCCGTCCCCACTAGTGATCCACCTAGGTCCAGCTCCCTCGGGCCTTCTGTTGGGAGACCCTTGGCCTTGGGTTCCCTGACCCTCCACGTGGTTTGCCTTCGGGGTGGATGTGGTGGGTGGCCGTGGCAGACGCTGCCCACGGCCTCCGGTCTCTGGCTAGGGTGTGCTTTTGCCCCCACCAGTTTGGGATCCGGTACCCTATTGCCGACTCTTCACCCGGGGATTGAATTTGGGTTCTCAGAGTCCTTGCTTTTTCCCTCTCTGGGTCTTTCCTTCTCTGCTCCACTCTCTCTCTGTAGGCTCATCTGGACCTCTGCTTCTTACTGACTCTGACAGACTGACCCTGATCTTTGATGGTGCCCACCTTATATATTCCCTCTATGTGTGAGCTCAGGTGACCAGCACCCAATGAGCTCCTATCTTTACCCAGGCTGCTCCCCCTATCTGCCCCTACACTACTGGGATGTACCACCCCCCTCCCACTCCAGCCAGGAACAGACTCGGTCGTACCTGCACATTTCTAAGTGGGAGTACCGTCGGCCTGCCCCTCGGAAATGGGATGTGTGTAGTGCATGCAGCCTACCGAGCTCAGGTCCACACTCCATCCTTACCCGGGAGTGGAATATCACACCTCTGGGTTGAGGTGCAATACCCCTGTAGCAGCCGAATCCTCAGGGTGCTACACTAGCATACCCCTTGTGTTAAAGCTCCAGTACATGAGAGAACAGACTGGAGATGCAATATCTTCGGAGTCAAATGCTTAATTGGATGATAAAAGAAAACATGTATATTCTATAACCTTTAATAATCTTTTTATTTATTTAGTGCCCCCATATTCCGCAGTGCTTTACAATTCAGATAATTTACAGACATTATGGGCACTGTCCCCATTGGGGCTCACAATCTACATTCCCTATCAGTATGTCTTTAGAGTGTGGGAGGAAACCGGAGAACCCGGAGGAAACCCACACAAACACAGGGAGAACATACAAACTCCTTGCAGATGTTGTCCTTGGTGGGATTTGAACCCAGGACCCCAGCGCTGCAAGGCAACAAAGCTAACTACTGAGCCACCGTACTGCCCTTTAGGATAGAAATGTTGCATTCCTCATTATCCAAATTTTCAGAACCTACATGCTTTTCAGTAAAGTGGTAAAATAAGGTTGCCACTCTAGATCAGGGGTGGGGAACCAGTCAGCGTCAGAACGTACTTTGGGGGCGGAGTTAGCTCGCGATTTGTACGGCCCCCGAAGGATGGTATAAATATCCAAATGGCCCTTGGCAGAAACAAGGTTCCCCACCCTGCTCAAGATGGAGATATTTATACCAATATTATTCTCCCTCAAGACATAACGGCGATCTCAGTTCAAGACACTTTCTCAGTACGATCGGGGGTCTTATTTTACAGCTTCTCTAGGCTTAGATAATATGTATACGACCCACAGAGCTAAATCTCAGTAAGGTTCTTTGCACTCTTCCATCTTTTCTTGCTTGGATTTACATCCACAATCATCTCGATCTATGAGGACTGGACAGATTTGTAGTTAGATATTGGAGCCAGGTTTTTGACTGCCATTCCTTCAAACAATTATAGAATCCTTTCCAGAAATTATCTACAGATGGCACGGATCATACACTTGGTGGTGTTATGGCCTTCTTCTGAAGCAGGTCTAATTTTAGTTTCCGGTCTATAATCAAGACCCTGTGTGGTCCTTCAGATCTAAACCATGATAATACCTACTGCAATGTTGAGACACTGGTCCAATATTGGCAGCTGCATATACCTCTACATCCATGGAATAAAGGATTAGAATAATCAACTGTTCTGCAGTTTGGTCCATGAGAAGTCAGCCTGAATCCAAAATTCAGGAAAGCCCAATTTTAGTTCATCTGCTCCACTAGGATAGAAGATGTGTGGAAGCCCCCATCGTGGTTTTATTTATTTTTTCTTTGTTGGCAAATGGCGCAAAATATTTTGGAAAAGTTTCTTCCACTCACTATTGGATGAAAACAATCTGAGCTGCCCCATAGCTGCCTTATGGGCTGCTTCTGTAGTATGTACACCTTTGGGATCAACCGGTTAGCAATATTTACTTTAATATAGTTAAAGGGAGCCTGTAAGCAGTAAATGACTGTTCAAACCAAGCACAAGTGCCCAGTGCACCTTTGGCGTAGCCGAGCAGTTCTGTGCCCCTTCCAACCTCCTTGTTTTCCATCTATCTCAGTTGTTCTCTTTCTTGATTGACAGCTGGGGCTTTTCAGAATTCAGAGAAGGGTGTGGATAGATGGAAAACCTGTAGGTGGGAAGGTGCACCGAACTACTCGGCCACACCAAGGGTGCATCAAGTGCTTGGTTTGACAGACTCCCTTTAACATCAATTTGCAAAAAGCAACAATTGAATCTCAATTTCCCTTCTTTTCTTCCCACCATATCAAGCCTCTTTGCATAATAAATCATTATAATTCCTGCAATAACCACCTTTACATTTTTTAATGAATGGCATTTTTCTGCTGTGTTAAAAGCTTTTTAATGGTAGCACATAGCTGTGCACAGCCACTAGAGCGCCATGCAGAGTGTTACTGTTGGGGCTGCACTGCTGTGTAAAAGGGTCTTTTGTACAATTTGCTTCCACATAATAACACTGTGGACAAAAGATTTAGTTACTGCCACCGATCAGCACAGAAACTGAATGGGGACCCAGCACGCAGTGACACGCGTCGCCATAATGAGATGCAGTCTTTGGTTTATTGTTATAGAATTAGTCGTAAAATGTGACAAGTAACCCCTGACTGCCCAAATAATCAGATATGTGTCATGAGAAGTCTCAATTTTTTTTATCTTTATAAAATATATGTATGTTACCCTTCTCCTATATATTAACAGTAATATGTATTATACACAGTTGTAGGAATGCTGCCTGACCAATTCCTTATTTTTTAGCTTTGTAACCTTCCCAAGAATTGGCCATATCTTTCACATAAGATGATGACGATTATTCGTACAAACGCTTGTTCCCAATCGTTGCCCCATGTAAATAGACCTTTAATTAAAATGGACCAATTTAGTAGAATACCCATAGATGTTACTTACATAGGTTGCGATTCCAAGCCAGGTATCTATGGATGTTGGTCTACGGGTTTCACACATAAGACATGCTATAGGTGGATTATGCAGGCATACATCATCATAGTGTTCTTATTACGCGGTGTCATTGGCTAACATGGGCACCAGATTTAGCTTCTAGGCCACGATTCTTTTCTTATCCTTATTACCATCCGGAACACCTGTCAATTTTTTCTCTCTCCCGAGGGGACAACTGTTTCCAGTTCAACCTCAGAGAAGTTTCGTGTCGGGAGAGAGTAATGCATTGTATCATTCTTACATATCTTGGTCTTTGTCAAACTTCTTTGAACAGACTAAAGTCCATTTGCCATCCATATTGTAAAAATAGCACTCTTTGCTACTGTTTTGTTTTAGGGAATCCCTGAGCAGATTCCAAGGAATACCAATGTTCACTAAATGCCTGGTTGGGGTCTAGTTCCATACAAAGCTGCCAGAAATGCACCAGTATTAAAACTCCATTTTAGAACATCCCTAATATAACGGTAATTCTTAGGAATATGTTAACCAACATGGAATTGTTGGAATTGCTCCTTTTAGCTATGAAGGCTATGCATTAATATTACACACCTGTCCTGGATATCCCTCGCTCTGCTTCCTTTACCGCAGTCCACTGCCCTCTGTTGTGCTTCTCATGGATTCTTAAACGTAACAATCGCATTCCCAATGGTCTCAATTTTCGCAATGATCTAATGTACATTTTTTGATACTTTTTTCTAATGGTGTACTTAATTTGCCAGCATACCATGCACATAAATTTAATTTATGCATATTATTGAGCAATTATCCTGTCTCCACCCTATTTTCTCTTTTGTTTCAGTCCATATGTATACATACGTCTTTTAACTATAGCAATGTAACCTATGATTAAGAACCCCTGTTTGGTTCGAAACGCATAAGGTCTGCCTTACATATGGCGCTTTTTTAATGGAACTAATAAAATGGACGTTTTAACTTTACATTTCTTGTGATGGATACGGAGAAGGTGCTGGAGTTTTTCTAATCTACTTCCTAATTCAAGTCTTTAGTTTGGCATGCTCCACCTTCTGTACATACCGTGCTTTAGCTTGGTTCATTCCCATCTGACTCCCACTTCATCCGTCCTGTTACTCTCAACTTTCCTGAATGTGCCAAAACCCCCCTTACCACATGCTATCCTACCAGCTGCACCAACGCCTCAGGTCCGTCTACACACCTGTACTTGGGGCGTAGCGGGTCCTCTTCACAAGGTGAACCTCACAATTAATCTGCAGATTTGGAAAGGACTGCAACTTGCCATGTCTCACCTGAGCTGCCAATTGTAATACGCAGATTGTCATTTGGGGCTATATTGTGTTAATAGGCTTCCAGACATAGACTAGAGCCATTGAACCGGCGGCTATCTACTCCAACTCTCCCATACACAGAAGCGTTTGCTCCTGTATTCTCTATGAAGAAGCCGCTGGCAGTTATATTTGGTGGCAGATTATCTCTTAGAGAATAATAGGATTTAGCAGTCTGAAATGGAACATGATGGATCCTTATGCCCCCTACAATCATCATAGCAGACAATTACTAGAATCACATGAAGGTGGTTGATCTAGTCCCATCTCTACTGAGCCATTGGAGAACCAGATGCTGTTGTGTAGTGATGAGGATCGTTTTACCCTGTTCCTGCCAACAACAATCGCGCCATGTGTATAGTGTCATGCGGTCTTACATGTAATAGTGATGTGCATCTTATGTAATGTATTATGGCAATGTACAGCACATGAGTCATGTAAAGGGTTATTGGATAATGTGAGTAGTGCATAGTGCAGGATAAGCATAGGATTAGCTTTGGATAGCATAAGTAAGGTTTATATAGAAAGTGATTTAGCAACGGTATAGGACATAGGATAGGAACAATAGACTAAACAGTCTATAAGATAGGAAATAGTTACTGATAGAACTAGCCCAGTGGGTGGGAACTAGTGTTGATAAAAAGGAGGGCACTTCCTGATAGTGTGTGGTTAGAGAAATGCAGTGTCGAAGTCAAGTTCAGGTGCAGTGGGCTGCAGGGGGCAGCATGGGCCAATCATTCAAGGCAATATTGAGTTCCCTGATGGACATTCCTGTAACGACTGGAGCCTAGGGCTTGGAAAAGGGTACCAAGGAATGAGCCTGGTCTTCTGACATCTCGAGGTCGGTGTACATGGAATTAACGTGGGGGCAGGAGGCCGGTCCTGGGTGCACTGCTGAAGTGAACATGAAATCCCTGAGGCTGATGGAATCAACAGGTTTAGGGGTAGTCCAGGATGAACGCGTGGCAGGGCTGAAGAGGTACTGTACTAACAAAGGAAGAAACATGAATTGTTGTGCCCTATCCCACATGTCACCACCTGATGACCTTGAACTGACCAGTAAATTTTGCCTGTTGTAAAGAACTTGGTGTCCCCTAAATTGTGTGCGGTGGCTCCTGAGAATGGAAGCCTGGAGGCACCGGAGGCCTGTGGCCTACAAGTGAGTGTGATGCACCCCACACCCTACAGCACACTGGGACTGGGACACCCCTAGTCTGTAAAGTGCCAGAGCGAAACCAGTCAGCAACTCGATCAGGACTACCGCTCTGCAGCACTTTGCATTTGCATGGAAGCCCCACTGCGTCTGCCCTGGCACACCCAGCATTTACAGTAACCACATATAGCAATTCCGCAGTATATGCAGTTCTTGCATGTATTACTCCAAGCCAAAGCTTCAGATTAAACAATAAACCAATTCACCCCTCCCCCACAACATCAGCCAGGGATGTTGCTGAAAAGTACAAATCATTGTAATTGGTCGCGCTATTTGCCTTTCGATGTTCGTCTTTGTGAGCCAGATAATAGAAGTGTCTATATAAAATGTATGGCATAAGCTGCTGCAGACCCCGCCGGTGGCGGTCACGTCACAACGCGGAAGACTGGAGCGTTTGCCCTGAAGTATGGCTAACAAAAGACGACTCCGCAGAACTATTACACTGGATTACGCTGCAGAATTCAGCTTTTCAACCCCCGAGAAAAAAACAAAAAAGTGTATTCGTCAGTTTGAAGATATATGTTATAGCTTGAAAAAAAAAATAACATCCTAATCTCACCAATTATATTTTACTCGTCAGCTTTAAGGATCAGCTCTGTAAAATACGTCGGATTAACCAAAAGAAAATATCTCAGCAGATTTCCAGCTCCCAAAGTCAAATTGTAAAATGTATTGTTATTTCTGTTAATAATGTAAACAGTATTATGTCTGGAAGCCGGGGTAGGAAGAAGTGGGGCGAGCGGTCCTGCTGGCTTGTGTGTTCCATAGTGCTGACACTGCCACTCAGCACTTTACAATATGAGGCAGCGTGCGGCGCGGCACTAAAACCCGGATTATATCTGCAAACATAACTGTGGAGATGAGATGGGCGCCGGGGGCGGACAATGTCAGCCCACAACAGGTGGATTAAAGTGCAAATGCATGTGTGAAGAACAGGAAGAGCGAGAGAAGACTGCTGTATAGTGACGCTCCATTACACGCAGATTGGTTGACTTTCTATGTCCCTCCTAAGGCTATGTTCACATGTCCAGTAATGAGCCGTTAAAACGAATCCAGCAGGGATTTCTTAGGAAAAAAAGTTGTGCTGACACAAATTTTTAGGCAGTCATTCACTAACTGATCTCTGCCGGATCCGTTATTTTAATATTGAAGACAATAGGCAACTGATTCATTAACGTGGCATCCATTGTCGTCTATTTCTAACGGATGCGACAAGAAAAGGCTTTTCCTTCTTTCGATCTGCTCTGTAAATGGGGCGTGACTGTCGACATCATGCTGATTGACAGCCAGCTCCCCACAGTAAGGCAGCGGGGAGCCTGCTATTAATCAGCATGATGTCGGCAGTCACGTCCCATGAACAGAGCTGATCGGATGAGAAGCCACTGCTCTGTCGACATGACGTCAGTGGTGGAAGCTGCTGAATCACCGGCAGGAGCAGTCCGTGACCGGTCTGTGCCAACAGAGTGTCGCAGAGTGCATCTTCTTACAGTCACTGCTGTACTTACGAGAGCTCCAGTCAGCAAGATATCTTGAGTAAACAGTATTTACTTCATACTGGATAAACATGAGATACAATTCAGTGTCACACAGTCCATGTGCTGCTGACATAACACATACAGGAAAGAAAACACACAGGAAGTATAAACAAACAATCAACAATTGAGAGCTTCCCTCCCCACATTACAGCAAGCATATAACTTTACACACTATCGTCATCTGCTGTCTGGTTAGTATAAAGTCCTCCTTTTACTTATAATAAGTCCTAATCTGTTGCATATGCCAACACAGAGATCAGCGCCGGGTACAATGGGCTGGGCAGTTCTCCAGCCCAAAGTGAAAATATTTAAATAGTCCTGGATAACTCTTTTAAGGCTGTATTGAGATGTCCATAAATCATGGTCTGAGTATGGACAACGGTGCACAGTTTGGCAACGTGTCTCGTAATCAGAACTCAACAGTCTCATAGGTATATCTGAGTATGTCGAGTATGGGTCAGGAGTAGAGATGAGCGGTGTTCGACTCGAACTGTTCGCCAATCTCAAATTCGAGCTGTTTTGGGCGGTGTTTGAGATGTTCGGCCAACACAAACAATTTGAAAAAAATTCGGCTGTTCGAGGTTATGTTCGATAACTGTTCGTGCACCAAAATCATAACTGGATTTTTTCTCAGTAATGCTGAAAATTAATGTTAATACGCAGTTTGAGTGTACAGCGGGGCGGGGGGAGGGACAGGGGATGGATCTCTCCATAAAGAAGATCTACATTTTTTTTCTCTTTCCCGCATTTACAGTGGGGAGGTGCAATCTGTCAGTCTATCAGCAGCGCACACACAGAGCGAACTGCTTTTTTTCACACAAGCAAGGGCATGTGTCATTGGCAGTGTATGTCACATGTCCTTGCCCTATAAGACCTAGCCATTTTCCCCGTCGCCACCATTTTCTCACTGCTGCAGCTGCGTGTTAGACGGCACCGCTGTTGCTGTGTGCGCTATACTTTCAGTGTTAATTTCAAGCCAATTTTCGCACAAATCTACAGATAGCTTGGGAGTAGGGAATAGTTGTGATTGCAGTCCTTTTGAGGACTAGGTTACATCATTTCCTACGACTTTTATCAGGCAGGTCTGTGCTCTTAAATAGATAGGTTGGGAGTAAAGACTAATTGTAATTGCAGTCCTTTTGAGGGCTAGGTTACATCAGTTCCTATCACTTTTTGCCAGGCAGGTCTGTGCCAGTGCTGTGCGAGTATTTTTCACAGCATTTGGCCAAATCTTGCAAAGCAAATCCTTTTTGGCCTCTTGCAGTGTGTGTTAGTCAGTGGAGTAGCCTATCTGTGTTGCAAGCTGCACCACCTGTGTATAGAATACAATTTTTTTTACTGCACCTAGTGAAGTAAAACCTTTTGGGCATAGCATCATTCTATTAGTCCATCTATACTAACCTCCACCTGGTTGCAAATACAAAATAATTTTTATCTGCATCTAGCTCTGAAAAAATATTTGGGCTTGGGCTTGTGGCAGTGTGTGGGACTTGTTCTATTAGTCCATCTATACTAACCTCCACCAGGTTGCAAATTCAAAATAATTTTTATCTGCATCTAGCTCTGAAAAAATATTTGGGCTTCGGCGTGTAGCAGTGTGTGGGACTTGTTCTATTAGTCCATCTATACTAACCTCCACCAGGTTGCAAATTCAAAATAATTTGTATCGGCATCTAGCCCAGCCAATACTTTTGGGCTAATGCCACAGTTTGGCCACTCAGCTCTGCTCGGTTCCCATCCATTGTTTTTTGTGCAAACAACTCCAGAGTTGTCAATTAGTTAACCACCAAAATGAGGGGAAAAAGGCCTGCTGCTGGTGGAAAGGGGAATAGGCGTGTTGGGAAGGGAAAAAAAGGTTGTGTCCGTGAGGTAGGTGTTAAAGCAACAGTAACATCTGCAGAAGAAAGACCATCTTCCAGCCAAACTAAAATGTCTACTTCTTTTAGCGGACAATGTGATAAGATCCCTTTCTTACGGCCACGCCAATCGCTACAAATTCCAGATGAGGCACAAAAACAGTGTAGCACCCTGAGGATTCGGCTGCTACAGGGGTATTACACCTCAAGCCAGAGGTGTGATATCCCACTCCCGGGTAAGGATGGAGTGTGGAACTGAGCTCAGTAAGCTGCATGCACTACACACATCCCATTTCCGAGGAACAGACCAACGGTACTCCCACTTAGAAATGTGCAGGTACGACCGAGTCTGTTCCTGGCTGGAGTGGGAGGGGGGGGGGTACATCCCAGTAGTGTAGGGGCAGATAGGGGGAGCAGCCTGGGTAAAGTTAGGAGCTCATTGGGGGCTGGTCACCTGAGCTCACACATAGAGGGAGTATTTAAGGTGGGCACCATCTAAGATCAGGGTCAGTCTGCCACAGTCAGTCAGCCTGTTGTAGTGAAGACTTTGCAGAGCAGTGGAAGAAAGCAGAGGAGCAGAGCAGCCCAAGGCCCAGAGAGAGTGAGAGAGGAGAACAAGAAAGACCCAGAGAGGGGGAGACAGAAGGAACTCTGAGAACCCAAGTACAACCCTAGGGTGAAGAGTTGGCAACAGGGTACCGGATCCCAAACTGGTGGGGGCTAAAGCATACCTCAGCCAGAGACCGGAGGCCGTGGGCAGGATCTGCCACGGCCACCCACCACATCCACCCTGAAGGCAAACCACGTGTAGGGTCAGGGAACCCAAGGCCAAGGGTCTCCCAACAGAAGGCCCGAGGGAGCTGGACCTAGGTGGATCCCTGGTGGGGACGGCCAGAAGAAAGGACAAGAAGGAGGGCTCAGGGACACGCTCCGGACTTGCTTGGGGGTTGGCTGAATCCAGGACCTGGTGGACGCAGCACGGCTCGGGTGGTCACTCAAGGCCGGAGTGACCGGAATATCTGCAGTAAGTAAACACCCTGAACTGCACAACCCGACTCTGTCTTTAATTATCATCTACGCTGCACCACCACAACCCCCATCCTCTGCACCTGACCCCCTGAGGCCATACCCCTCCCGTTGGGGGTTATACTATCTAAAGCTGCACCAACACCATCAGCCTCAGCGGACCCTGCTGCAGCGGCGGCCGTAGTGACCGCAATCCAACGGGTGGCGTAGTCGACATAAAGAACTTTAGTAACATCAGTAAGGACTGCCACACACTGAGCTTGACACCCTGGGCACGGACCGGGTCACAGCCACTCGGAGACTACAACCCCCATCTGATCCGGCTCCGGGTATTCCCCTAAAGAATATGGCCCAGGGGGCGCGTCAACTTTGGCATAGTTGGCAGGATAACGTGCCCGCAACACCCGGGTACTGCGTGCCTGAAGAAAAGAACAAGTTTACCTCAAAAAGAAGTCTCCTGCCGGTTCCGGAGGGTCCCCGCCATCGGACTCCATCACAGGTCGATTCCCGCCGGTTGTCCGCCATTAACAGCTTTTTCCCGCCATCTGCAGAGTTTCCCGCCACTGGGAGACGATTCCCGCCATTTCCAAAGGTTTCCCGCCTTGTCAGAGCGGACGCCATTATGGGCGTGCCAGAGGGTGGCAAGAGGCCGCCTCCCATCGTGGGCCAGGACCGAAAATGGCGCCAAAAGTGGAAACCGCCCCCACCAACAGAGACTGTGATGCTAGAGGTGTCTGTCAGCGTGAAAGAACTGCCCCTGGAGCTGACAATCACCAAGTGGCCCCGGGACCGCCCTCGAAGTGGGAGGACTGAGAAGAAGAGAGCAAAGATGGGTGTCGCCTGGAGCAGTCTGGAGAGAGCGCACCCGGAGACAAGACGTCTGGAGGAGAGTCCAGAGAGAGCCTACCCGGAGATGGAGGAAGAGCCAGGCAGCACCGACCCAGCGGTCAGGAGCCTGATGCGGGCCGCCACTCCAGGCAGCACCGACCCAGTGGTCAGGAGCCTGTTGCCGGTCGCCACTCCAGAAGGCCTGCTGGAGACAACAAGAGGAGAGCAGAGCAGCACCGACCCGTTGGTCAGGAGCCTGCTAGAAGCAACGACCCCACTAGGCTTAGTGGAGGTCCTGGCACAGCTCCCCCGAGATCGGGAGTGTGCACAGACCGCTCTGGAGGGCCTCGCAAGGAGGATGGCCCGGGTGCAGCGAGAGACGTTGGCAGAGTGGAGCCGAGAGATGGCCCAGAAGACCGAGACTCGTCAGCGGAGCACGCCACCCGAGACGAGGAAACAGACCGCCTCTGAGGATGGCGCGGGAGGATTGAAGGCCGGAGACAGCGCCGAGAAGGGAGCCGAACGAGTGGAGGCAGGTAAAGGGGACGTCTATACCCCAAACCGGGAAACCGCGTACCTGCCCCAGCTCCCCGTCGCAGAGCCCGAAGTCTATCCTGCCGTGCCTGTCGCTGCAACGTCACCGCCGCAGACTAGGCCTCAAACGGGAGCCGCGACCCCTGTGACGTCACACGCCTCGACCCCAAGCGTGACCAAGCAGGAAGTACCATCGGCCTGGTCGCAAGGCCTAGTACCCCCGGGCGCCGCAATACCAACAGCGCCCCCTACCTCCGCGGAGCCACCGGCCTGGCCGCAAGGCCAGGTAGCCCAGGGCGCCGCCGTCCTGACGGTGCCCTTCACCTTCCAGGTGCCCCAGGCCTGGCCGCAAGGCCTGGGCAACCCGGGCGCCACCACCACCGCGCCCGCACCCGTAAAACCAAGGGTGCCGCGTCTGGGAGAGGACTTGTTTGCCCAGCACACGTGGCCGGACGGGCAGCCTTTCATCTGGCCCCAGAAATATTATGAACTGGAGCACCAGAGGAGGGTTGGGGCCATGTGTGCACCCCTGATTCCGGCTCCGAAGCCCGTGATAAGGATCTCGCCCCCGCTAGCGGAAGCGCAGTTTGAGTGGGACCCCACCGGAGAAGATCTCATGGGGTTCACTCAAGAGACTCGGGCAGCTGCAGCGGAGCGTGCTGAGTGCTGCCGCCAACAGCTCGAGGACTTTGAGAGGGAGCGGAGAGAGAGGCGGGTCCGGGAACAACAAGCCCAAATAAAGAGCGCGGAGCAGAAGAGCCGGGCCAGGAGGAGTCCCCGTGCAGCTCATGGTTCCCCTTCCACCGGGACTGTGATCAAGTTTAATATGCAGCACGGGTGGGGCTTCATCCGAGATCACCGCACCCCAGGCGACGTCTTCGTGACCAGGAGAGACGTTGAGTCCCACCTACCGGAGGGACACAGAGGACGTGTCCTGTATATAGGGGACGAGGTCACCTTCACCCGGCACAAGTGTGCCAAAGGACCCTACGCCCTCCATGTGCATCGCCTGACGGAGGAGGAGCTGCGGTGTGAGGAAGAGCAAGAGGACCCGGACGGGTCTGAAGCTAAAGGTAACCACAAAGAAAGAGCAGGAGGACGTCGTCGTTAAGTACAGCAGAGTACAAGCTGTATATAGTTGCCCGTCGGGGCACAGTGAACTGTTGCTAATATAGTCCCCGTTGGGACCAGCGAATTGAACTGTTACCCGTATTTCCCTTAATCCCACTGACCGAGGACTGAGAGCGGTCATCCCTATTCCCATTAGCTGGCCGAGGACTGAGAGCGGCCATATCCCCTTGTATATAGTTGCGCTTCCTAAAGCGCCCCCTACCGGTTTTATAGGAAAACCATTTTTCTAGAGAAACAGTTGCACTTTTCCCGGGCACACGTTGCACAGTGTCCGGAGGAGGAGCTAGAAGCAAGAGAAGTCTACGAGAATGTTATTTATGAAAAAAAAAAAAAAAGAGTTTTATTGCTGATATATATGTTTTATATGTTTTTATTATGTTGTTTATGCAAAAATTGTATGTTTTGGTGTTTTTATATCTTACAGCCCGAGGACGTGCTGTGATTTACCAGGGGGGAATGTAGCACCCTGAGGATTCGGCTGCTACAGGGGTATTACACCTCAAGCCAGAGGTGTGATATCCCACTCCCGGGTAAGGATGGAGTGTGGAACTGAGCTCAGTAAGCTGCATGCACTACACACATCCCATTTCCGAGGAACAGACCAACGGTACTCCCACTTAGAAATGTGCAGGTACGACCGAGTCTGTTCCTGGCTGGAGTGGGAGGGGGGTGGTACATCCCAGTAGTGTAGGGGCAGATAGGGGGAGCAGCCTGGGTAAAGTTAGGAGCTCATTGGGTGCTGGTCACCTGAGCTCACACATAGAGGGAGTATTTAAGGTGGGCACCATCTAAGATCAGGGTCAGTCTGCCACAGTCAGTCAGCCTGTTGTAGTGAAGACTTTGCAGAGCAGTGGAAGAAAGCAGAGGAGCAGAGCAGCCCAAGGCCCAGAGAGAGTGAGAGAGGAGAACAAGAAAGACCCAGAGAGGGGGAGACAGAAGGAACTCTGAGAACCCAAGTACAACCCTAGGGTGAAGAGTTGGCAACAGGGTACCGGATCCCAAACTGGTGGGGGCTAAAGCATACCTCAGCCAGAGACCGGAGGCCGTGGGCAGGATCTGCCACGGCCACCCACCACATCCACCCTGAAGGCAAACCACGTGTAGGGTCAGGGAACCCAAGGCCAAGGGTCTCCCAACAGAAGGCCCGAGGGAGCTGGACCTAGGTGGATCCCTGGTGGGGACGGCCAGAAGAAAGGACAAGAAGGAGGGCTCAGGGACACGCTCCGGACTTGCTTGGGGGTTGGCTGAATCCAGGACCTGGTGGACGCAGCACGGCTCGGGTGGTCACTCAAGGCCGGAGTGACCGGAATATCTGCAGTAAGTAAACACCCTGAACTGCACAACCCGACTCTGTCTTTAATTATCATCTACGCTGCACCACCACAACCCCCATCCTCTGCACCTGACCCCCTGAGGCCATACCCCTCCCGTTGGGGGTTATACTATCTAAAGCTGCACCAACACCATCAGCCTCAGCGGACCCTGCTGCAGCGGCGGCCGTAGTGACCGCAATCCAACGGGTGGCGTAGTCGACATAAAGAACTTTAGTAACATCAGTAAGGACTGCCACACACTGAGCTTGACACCCTGGGCACGGACCGGGTCACAGCCACTCGGAGACTACAACCCCCATCTGATCCGGCTCCGGGTATTCCCCTAAAGAATATGGCCCAGGGGGCGCGTCAACAGCAGGTGCTTCAACGGATATCAAGTGCTCCTTTAAGTGGGCTCTCCTCCACCTCAACTTCAACATCACAAACACTCCAGTCCTCAGAGGTGTCACCCCAATCGCACTTGCTTCCTCACAGCTCCCAAGTCTCCAGCTGCCCGTCTGAGTATGGGGTAGAACAGATGGTTGAGTCTGCAGAGCTGTTTACTCATACTATAGCCTGGGAATCAGAGGTCGGCTCCAGAGCTTCTGTGAATCTAGACGAGGAAATGATCTGCACTGATGCCCAGAATCTTTATGAGTCGGATCCAGGACCAGACGCAGAAGGTTCTGACCATAATGTAGACCCTCGTTCCCAAACTGTAACTCCTGTTGGTGGAGACAATGAGGAAGACTATGATGAGACTCAAATACCTGATTGGAGCGACAACTTTAGTTTTTTGTCAGGGCAGGAAGAGGTTGGCTCTGAGGACGACGGGCGTGATAACACACAGGGTGATGATGACGAGGTTGGAGATCCCACTTACTGTCAACCCACAGTCAGCCAGTCGATGAGGTCAGCAGAGGAGGTGGAGGAGGATGCTAGTGACGACGAGGTCAGGTTGCGCCTTCCTGGACAGAGACGTAGTACTGGAAGCACGTCAACAACTGCATCCTCAAACACAACTCTGCCTCTGACCACAAGTCGTGGTGGCTTTTCAGGTCGCATGGGTGCTAAGCTTTGCATAGCCTGGGCATTTTTTCAGATCGATAAGGATGACCCAACTCGTGTTATCTGTAACATTTGTCAGCAAAAGCTAAGTAGAGGCCAAAAAATACATCGTTTGAGTACTTCATGCATGAACCGGCACATGGATATGAAGCATAAGTTGCAGTGGGAAGCTCACTGTGCTACAACGCGGCCTAGCCGGCCGGGCCAACCACCGTCTGCCACATCTTGTGCATCCGCGGCCTCTTCATCCTCTGTGACTGGGGGGACAGCAGTCACACCTGTTTTGGGACGCAGACCTGCCACCTCTTTACCCGCAACAGCCAGCGTGATTGGCAGGTCATCATTTTCTTTGGAGGTGGAAACACCAGCTGGTGTTCAGCGCTGTCCGACATCGATAGCACCACCTTTGGATCAAGGCAACCTAACATGTCCGCCTGCATCTTCCTCACAGACCGTCAGTTTGCCGGGGACACCCTTCTCAACCCCGTCTAAGCACAACAGCCAGCCCTCGGTCCCTCAGATGTGGACAAGTAAAAGACCATTTCCTCCTAGCCATGAGAAAGCTAAGAGGTTGAATTTCACCATCTGCAAGCTCTTGGCTACAGAAATGCTGCCTTTCCGCCTGGTGGACACAGAGGATTTTCGAGACCTTATGTCCGTCGCAGTGCCCCAGTACCAGATGCCCAGTCGGCACTACTTCTCAAAGAAAGGTGTGCCTGCGCTCCACCAGCATCACCGCTTCTTTGAGAAACTCTGTGTGTGACAGGGTGCATTTCACCACAGACACTTGGACGAGTAGGCATGGACAGGGGCGTTACATGTCGCTGACTGGGCACTGGGTAACTATGGTGACAGCAGGACAAGGGGCTGCTGTCCAAGTCTTGCCGTCCCCACGAGTTGTGCGTCAATCCTCTTTATCTCGAAGTTCCTCCACTGCTTCTGCCTCCTCAACCTCCTCTCGGTCCTCCACCTGCACCCAAAGCCTGACTGGTCATGCCACAAGCTTTCTAACTGCGCAGAAGGGATCCTGCACACTTCCTTACTATGCTGGCAGCAGGGCTCAACGTCATCAGGCGGTTTTCGATCCCCGGTACAAAAGTAAATTTACAGAAATTATTCCTGCCATAGAAAGAGATGCACGCATGCAGGAGTATCAGCAGAGACTGTTGCAGAATCTTACATGTGCTTTTCCATAAAACACTAGTGGTGCACGTAGTGAATCTCACAGTTCCAACTTGCCAACCGTGGGACCGTCGAGTGTTCAGCACTCAAAACGTAACAGAAACACAGTATCTGCTGGTAACATCAATTTTGCGGAATCATTTCACCACTTTTTTAGCCCATCCTTTGCAAGGCCACAGGAGACAAGAAGTCTGACACATAGTCAACGCCTAGAGACGATGGTACAGGAGTATCTCCAAGTAAACATTGAAGCCATGACTGTGTCACTGGACCCTTGCTCTTTTTGGGCTTCCAATCTGGATAAATGGTCGGAACTCGCCACTTACGCCTTGGAGATCTTGTCATGCCCCGCAGCCAGCGTTCTGTCTGAACGTGTGTTCAGCGCTGCTGGTGGTGTGCTGACAGATAAACGCACGCGGCTCTCCACTGAATGTAGACAGACTCACGTTCATAAAGATGAACAAATCATGGATCCGAAACGACTTTTCTACCCCTGTGTCATCCTGGGGAGAGTAAAAGCTTGATGATTTGTTAAAATCACCTCACCAACCGTTTTAAGCTTTCAAATTACTAATCATGTTTATCTGTATCTTGGCTGGAAAATAATTTGGGCCTTGTAGCAGTGTGCAGTACTGATTCTATTAGGCCATCTATACTAAACTCCACCAGATTTAAAATTACTAATCATGTTTATCTGTATCTTGGCTGGAAAATAATTTGGTCCTTGTAGCAGTTTGCAGTACTGATTCTATTAGGCCATCTATACCAAGCTCCTCCAGCTTTCAAATTAATAATAATTTTTAGCTGCATCTAGCCCGGAAAATAATTTTGGGGCTCCAAGATACGCAAGACACATGAGTGCCTTCTTGCTGCACTACCTGCAACATGACCCTCAGATTGTCAGAATTCGAAATAATCCTGACTACTGGGTTGCCACACTCTTAGATCCCCCACACTCTTCGATCAACCTTTTCATTTTAATAAAGAACAAAAAAATGGTCATTTTTGAAATTATAAGCATTAGCAGGTTATTACAAACTGAAATCAAACAGTTTTCAACTCAAAACTTTATTCTAGGTGATGTTACATTTTCACATAGGACCCCTTGTTCGAAAGGAGCTTCTGAACTCTCTCGTCCATTGAATTTGTCAGGTTTTGGATGGTTTCTGCTTCAATTGTTTTGCATGAGGACAGAATACCCTCCCAGAGCTGTTGCTTAGATGTGAACTGCCTCCCGCCATCATAGACACTCCTTTTGATGATGCTCCAGAGGTTCTGAATGGGGTAGAGGTCAGGGGAGCATGGGGGTCACACCATAAGTTTGTCCCCTTGTATGCCCATATCAGCCAGAGATGCAGATGTGTTGTGTGCAGCATGAGACGGTGCATTATCATGCATGAAAATGATCTTGCTGCGGAATACACGGTTCTTCTTCTTGAACCATGGCAGGAAGTGTGGTTTGTTTTGTTTTATGATCCTAAAGGGGCCGACAATCTCTCTCCCCATGATTCCAGCCCAAAACATTACTCCACCTCCTCTTTGTTGGCGCCGTAGCCGTGTTTGCATGGGGTGTCCATCAACCAGCCATCCTCCACTCCATCCATCGGGACCATCAAGCGTTGCACGGCACTCATCGGTGAACAAAATAGTTTTGAAGACAGTCTTCATGTATTGTTTGGCCTATTGGAGCCGTTTCTGCTTGTGTACAGTGGATAGAGGAGGTCGACAGGATGGCTTACGCACAGCTGCAAACCTCTGAAGGACCCTGCATCTTGTTGTTTGGGGAATGTTGGAGGCACCAGCAGCTTCAAAAACTTGTCTGCTGCTATGACAAGGCTTTTTTGCCGCTGCTCTTTTAACCTGACGTAATTGCCTGTAGGAAAGAGTCCTCAATTTTCCCTTATCAGCACGCACACGTGTGTACTGTGAATCAGCTACATACTTCTTGATTGTGCGATGATCAGGATGAGGTGTCTTGGCAATGTTGATTGTAGTCATGCCTTGACCTAAACACTCCACAATTTGTTGCTTCTCAGCAGCCGACACATCCTTTTTCTTTCCCATTTTGGCAGAAAATGTAGGCTGCTTAATAATGTGGGACAGCCTTCTTAAGTAGTCTTGCCTTTCATTGGACACACCTGCCAAACTAATTAGCACAGGTGTCTGCAATTGTTTACAGTGATATAAAGAGCCCTGACACACATCACCATCAATGAGTTTAACTGACAAACAAAAAATTCTTACCTTATCACTCCTAAACACTTTTTGCATAATAATTTGGAACACAGTGTACATGTGCTTTTCGACAAAACACCAGTGGTTCACGTAGTGAATCTTACAGTTCTAACTTGCCAACTGTGGTCTGTATAGAGTTGTTCAATAAAGGGCCCAAAATTAAGATAACATAGATGGGAGAGGTCTCTATGAATAGGAATTCCTAATTATTTGATACCCTGTGAGGGCCAGGCAAAGGGAAAGTTGGACTGAATGGAATACTGTATGGATTTGGGGAGGGAGACATCGAGGGCCTCAGACTTTGCTGCATTGATTTTAAAATTTGACCATGTAACAAAGTGATCTATTTCAGCCATAACAGCAAGGATGGATATATGTGATTGAGTGATATATACTAGGACATCATCAGCAAATGCAGAGCACTTGTACTCAATGCCTCCCACCTCAATCCACCTAATATTGGGGTTATGGCGAATTGATGAGAGCAGGTGCTCCGTCACTAGGATGTATAAGAGAGGGGACAGAGGACATCCCTGCCTTGTCCCATTGGTGATTATGAAAGGTGATGAAAATGTTCCATTTATCTTCAGCCTAGGTGACGTATTGCGATACAGGGTCGTGATTTTGCCTATAAAAGGCTCCCCTAGACCCCTACCCCAAGCTTTTTAAGAGAATAATATATGGCGTGCCAGGAAACTCTATGGAATTCTTTCTCAGCATCCAACGAGAGTATTTAATTACAAATTTTTAACTGCATCTAGCCCAGGAAATACTTTGTGCCTAGTAGCAGTGTCTGCTAGTCAGCCGATTATCCCAGCTGTTAAGCAAGCTACACCACCTGTAGTTTGGACACTTAATTTTTTCAAAGGAAATGGTTCGGGCCCCCGGGACACTCCGTGAAGAGCATCGGGGAGGCACCCCAAGGCACAGGGGCTGGTAGGACGCCTTGCGGTGGACCGCCAAGCTCGATCCTTATAAAAGCTTTTTAACTGCAGCAGCTTTAGTGGACGCTACTGGAGCTTGAATTACCGCAGCTGCTGGCATGAGACTTGCCCTTCAATAGATCCTTGTAAAAGGATTTAAAGTGTACTCATTCAAATTAGAGAGACAATTTAAATTAAAAAGATTAGACCTGCCTCCACCGCAGGGGGGCTCGCTCGACCCACCAGCGGACAGGCACCAGTATTGGGAGAGGGGGGCTGGCCGTCAGGGTCCACCGCAGCTCTGGCACAAACCCGGCGACATGGAGGTCGCACGGGCAGGAACGGACTGGCCGTGTTGGCTTCGCACTTTTTTGGATTTTAGTAGGGCATGACATGCCTATATCTGTGTCTCACCCTCCTTTTACTCCTCCACCTCTTTTCTTTTCGCATGACTATATGTACTTGTCACTTTTCCATGTGTTAGTTGTGTCTTCTGAGCAGTTTGTCAGCTTTTGGACACCTTTGAAGGTGTTTTCTATGTGTTTCTATGTGTTTTTGTTTGCCTGCCATTGGTTTTAACAGTGTTCGAAGGTGTTCGACGAACATACGGGTGTTCGACGAACCGAACCGAACTCTAACACTGCGGGGGTGGCTCAACACTAGTCAGGAGACCCATGGCCAGTCCGTACATTGTGGTCCGAACTAGAACTGTGATATATACGAACGGCTGAAATTGGCCTAAGGGCTCGTACTGTATTTACGGACTATGTTAGAATGCCACGTGCTGCCTATTTTGCTCCTCAGTGAGGAAGGACAATATGTATAAATTATCCATGTTATAGAAAAAAAATCAAGAAAATGAATTACTGCATGGAGCCAAACATTATTCACCATATTTAATATGAACAAGGATAATGGCAATAAAACTATACTTCTGGAATGAATAGAAAACATGAATTGCACCCTGCACAAACTTCAGGGGCCAATCTCAAAGCAGGTGGGACAAATTTAAATGTTTTTTTACCTGGGATTTTCAAATAGTTGGCCAACAGCAGTAATTATGATAAAACAACCATTACTCACCTGCTCAATCTCCTTTTCAGCAAGAACAAACCCTGGTGGTCCCGCAGCATTGATGCCATGTTGTCCTTTGCTGATGTGACTGCTACAGCCATTTCAACTACTGCTACCCATACATGCATTTGATCAAAGTTTGTTAGCCCATCTGCCAATGACGAGACTTTTTTTTATTTTAGATGGGACAATATACTAAAAAGATTCACCTCTATCTGTGCCTGGGCCTCAAATGAATCGGGGAAATATAGGACTCAGCTATATTTTGCTCTAAATAAAAATAGTTTTGGAAATATGGGTGGACGGGGGGCCAGACCCTGGAGATAGCCACATCACCCAATGCAAAATATATAGGATAGGGAGAGTACCAACTAAAGTATTGAATGAAAAATCTAACAGTACTCTGCTCTAATTACGAGTGTAGCAAGTGAAACTTATAAATTATAGCCAGATTCCATTCTTCCACAGTTCATATAAGGTCTATGAGAGGTCGCATAAGCAATGGACATGACATCATTGCTGCAAGACCACCAGGGATCGCTGTCGTTGGATGGGGATTGAAAAGGCAAATTATTCCTGCTGTTGGGCAACTTATTTGAAAATCCTGGAGAAAAAAAAAATTAAGTTTGTGCCACAAATGGGTATTGGCCTTGATGTTTGTACAGGGTATGCAGTAATTGGCTGCAGTGGTCAAGTGAGGTCATCCCTACGAGACCCTGAAGAACGGCTACAATGGAGGGGAATTTAGCAATGGCCCTTTTAGTAAATTCCAGACACCCCTCTTTTAGGATTGGTTAAATTTTTAAGGCCGGATGATTAGCATGGTTAGTGACATACAAATTTGCAAGTGTTCTAGTAAAGGCCTTTTTGGGCATTGCTTTAGGCCTCATTCATTAGGCATCTATGTTATGCCCTCTAGTCCGTGCCTTGTTGCGAGTCTTACCCCAACTAACAACATCTTACATGATGGTGTTAGTTTGGATTATAAAATTCATGGTCTGCCCATGGCTTGCTTCCATAATATTGATGCTAAAACATCTGAATAAAGCCATAGATGATCCATTTTTGTCAAAAGGATCTCTCAAAAAAAGGTTGTCCCACTGGGAAACTGGCAGAGTCGAATTTCCCTGCAGCACTCCCACAGGTAAAATGAAGGATTACATGATGGATATTGAAGGTAATGGGTTGCTTGTCAGAGGGAGGGAAATTCTTCAGCTGATCTATACTCAAATGGCTCCCAAACAATATTATAATTTTCCAAAAGGGACAACATATTCAACAATAGAGTAATATAATAATAATAAAATCTGCAATAGACAGCAGCAATTCTGATTCTACTACTACTACTTAAGCCACTCCCCAGTAGAGGCTCCACTGGTGGTCCTACTGTTTTTACCTGCATAGCCCAGAACGGACAATAAACGTTACTGGGTGCTATAGCTTTGAGACGAAGTAGTAACTTAACTTCTGAAAATAAAAATTTTATACAACAAGTAGAACGGGTTATACTCTTAGAATAATCCAACATCCACTGCATCATCGGTTACCATAAAGGACAATAGATTACTATGAAGGAAGCATCGGCTTGTCTAGACTGCTCCTGCTGTAGAAGAGAAAATCTCTGAGACAACTCTTAATTGCTTCCTGAATATCATACATTTAGGTTTTCAAAAAGGTTCTGTGGTCTATAAAACCCATTTTCCAATACACTTTTAGGGCATTTTGAGTTTATTGAGACCATAATTGACTAAACTTCTATCTTAACAAAAGTAGATCTCCACAAATAAACTAAAGTAGATCATGACTACAAAAGCGTCTGGATCAAATAGGTCCTTGAGCTACATAGACAGCTCATTGATCGCAATAGGCACCATGTACTAACTGCAACATTTATGAAAATAAAACAGACATCAAAATAAATTAATGTCCTGAACCAAAACCCGAGATTACTGTAAAGACAAACCCACAAACCAAAACTAAATTCAGACACCAGACTAGACTCCTAAAGTTAATTTAAGGGTATAGTCTAGAGTCTAAATCAATTCTGATCACAGGTTAAACCTCCAAAAAATTCTGACCCATGAATAAATTGCCCAGACCCCATGGCAATCTCAGTCCTCAGACCTTCTCACTAAAGTGATCATACACTTGAAAATTATGGTTTTATCTCGCTCATGCTCAATTTGGCTGATCAAGCATGTATTTTCAATGGGAGGAGTGGAGTAAAGCCCTCCATACACTTTAGATAACGGTGGACCGAAAGATGGCTCGGCCAACAGCTAGCTCACCTAACTTTCCCATACACAGAAGAGCTCTCTTGGCCAAATGCTCCTGTTCTCCATGAAAGAGAAGCTGCTAGACGCCTCTGATTTCCCGGAGAACAAAAGGATTGGCAGTCTGAAATTGGATTGTTGGCCGAACCGATCGTTATCAATGGGTTCAGCTGATGTTAGTCTAATGTGTATGGGGCCCTTCAGCCACTGCCAGAAATCTGTCGCATCGGCTTTATCTCCATAAAAACAAAAGGTTTGGGCTGTGCTTTTAGACTCAAAATGCTCCATTCTTGGCTCTTCCAAAATCATGTCAGGGCAGAGTTGGGACACTCATATACACATTAGATGGTTGATTGGTTGGCCTCACCTCTACTTAGCCCATCTTACCCTCTCCAACGTTCAGTCATCTTCATCCCTAAGTACACAATATCTTGAGAATGTGAGAACTTGTAGTTCATGGAATCTGAACATGATGCCTGGGGAACCTGTCTGCTTTCCTGCCTGCTTTTCCAAAAAATTCTAGGAGCGAAGGCAAAAATGCCTTAATATATGGCTTGATTGATTTTTATCCATTTATAAGCAGCCAGTCAGTACACCCAACATTCAAGATTCAGAATTTTCCAGTCATTATAATGAATTTAAAAATTAATTTACCAGATTTAAGCTTTGCTTACGACAATTTTATAAGACTGTTGAATCAATTTTCACATTGTATTCTATGGACTAACAACTCTGCCAACAAATCCCAATTGGCACAGCAAGCAAACTAATTTCCTCTCCCCCATTCACAGTACACACATAGTATAAAGAGGTCACAGTAATAAAGTACATTTTTTCTATTTTAAATTTTCTTAAAATCTATTTCACCCTTAATTGGATCTATTTTTAATAATGGACTTCCTATGCATTAAGCCTCTAAAAAATAGAAACCGAGATGCTTATCTCCAATATTGATAGCAGCCAGATGTACAATTACATCCCACTCACGTCCTCCCCTCCCCGCTCCAGTAACTTATTAATCAAATGTGGTTTATATTGAAGGAGAGAGAGAAATTCTCTGACGTATTTTAAGAAAAGCATCCTCATTGTCTGGCATGTCGACAGTGCGACTGCGAGACATATTTATTCTAATTTTCTCCAGCTTGTTTCTAGTTATATTAGAGGGTGGAGTTGGGATTATTTTTTATTTTTTTTTATTTTAAATTTTAATTTTTTCAAGGAAAAATAGGACATATATTATGTATGGGCACATCCCTCCACTGGTAAAGAAATAATACAATTCAGTGATTTATAATTTTCTATGTGTAGCTCACACAATAATAGAAATGTATTAACCTAAGTACTACGTATGGTCATGGGAACACATCTTACTTATTCATGTTCTAAGTCTAAACCTGTTGTCCTTAAAGGGGTTTTCCACTTAAAATCTTTTTTTTTGTGCTTAAAATTCAAGAGCAGAAGAGGCGTAGTCAAAGTAGGCAATTGCCTAGGGTTTCATTGAGTGGGGACGCAATGTATGGATTAAATAACTATCACGCTGAACTTAAGGGACTGAGGGGTGCCTTCGGTATCCACCACTTTGATCATCAACTGAGTTAGAATAATTGGACCAGCAGTTAGGACCCCCAATGATCTTCAGTTGAGTGAATACCAGAAGAAAGCTGGAAGTACATTGCTGGCCAAGCTAATGTGCACGGTCACAGTTGCAACTTCTACTGCTATACCTTTGTTTTAAAGACCCAAAATGTAACTTATAGGACTCCTCCAATATATAAAAAAAATGTCCAAAGCAGTTAAATAAAATATTTCCTAAGTCTTGTAATTCTTAAAAGGTATTGTCCAGAATTAGAAAAACATGGCGGCTATCCTCAATAAACAGTGAGATAGCTGTCCATCGGTTGTGTGTGGCTTTCCAACTTGGCCCCTTTTACTATTATGGACCCGGAGCACCGAAGACTTGGAAACCGGAGGAACCCGAGAGGTGCTACACAGCAATGACCAAGTGTAGCCACCTTAAGACACGTCAGTGAGCTGGCAAGAGACCATGGAAGCCATTGCAGGTTTAAAGTGGGCTATGGATGTGGCAGCATAGAGTTGCAGAGACCAGTGGATAGACAGAGACTGGCTGTCCTGTAAAATACCAAGTCGAGCAGAGTGAGTAGAGTCATGTGCAAGTGGAACACAGGGCCAAGCCTAGAGAGTTATACAAGTGAAAGATCAGGGTCACGCCATTAATGTGCTCAGTAACTATTCAGCATCTTATGTTCAAGTCACCATTGGGCTACCCCTTTCAAACCAGGGCTGGAACTCTGTTAGTCACTTGGTGTCTTTGCCCGCACACACTCACAGCTGTGGATAGTTGGGGAAAATAGTGCCCATAGTGACCGACAGAACCTATGGGTAGCGAGAGCAGCCACAGGAGCGGTTGCCCAGGGTGCAACATTTCAAAAGAAAAATGAACAAAAATTTGCAATTTCATTGCAATTGTTGAAGGTCTAGGGCTGATCGTGTGCCCTGCATCTCTTAGAGAACCGTTTCTACATCAACATGAAGTTGACACAGTTCAATCCTGTTGTAGAGCATTGATCATACTGCCAACAAGACATTAGCATCACTACACAGGTGATGCAACAGCATCACTGTATTGTGCCAAATTTTCTGCGTGCAGGGGAGAAGAAGACTCAGTTGCTTGGATTAGGGGAGCATCAAGTTTGGTGGGGTGGGTGGCACAAAAGTGGAATTTCTTACCTTTGGAGGGGGTACTTGGGGCATCATTTTTAAGGGGCACTATGGGGGCAATATTTGGTTTATGGGTGCACTTGGGGGACATTATTATTGTGTTAGGGGGTCCAATACTTGTCTTGCCCCAAGTGCTCGTAACCCACAGGGCAAAGTAGCATCCATACGATACCTAAAGCAGCCCTCTGAGTGACAGTGAGCAGGGTCTCAGAGACCCACAATGGTACAGTAGAGTGATCAAGAGCTGATAGTTAGTTAGGAGCAATACTATGAGGCCCTCGGACCCGGTGTAACGACCGATGAGAATTTTTGTGCCACCGGTGAGAAAATATAAATAACTCTTTTTCAACCGCAATGGTCTGCGTCATTCAAGAGACCAGTCTCAATACATATGTGCACAGGGCTCCTATGGCTCCGAATTGCAGAGCAGATACCCATAGTGACATATGACACTGTGTTATGGAGGTATTCTCTATTACAAGTAATTGATCTGTAAGAAAAAAAAACAATGTAGAGCTTTACACCCTATATAATGTGTTCTGAGTAGGGATGAGTGGACCCGTGGAAGTTTAGGTTCGGCCAAACTTTAGTCCAAAGTTTGGGTAGGGTACTTAAGTACTTCACTGTGGACCTGAATCCCATACAAGTCAATGGGGACCCAAACTTTGGTGTTGTAAAATGGCTGCAAAATGGTTGTAGTAAGGGCAGGACAATAGCATTGCAAACAAATGTTTGAACCAGAAGGCGGAGGTCCAAGTGAAAGAGCGGAGCAGGGCCTTGCGTGTGTAGTTTTTGGTATTTGTAAATTAAATAAATTATGTGGGGTCCCCCCCTATTTTTAATAACCAGCCACGGGAAAGCAGACAGCTGTGAGCAGGTCTTATTATGCTGGGAAGGGTGCTAATATCCATGGACCTTCCCAGCCTATTAATATCAGCCCCTAGTTGTGGGCTTCGTGTTAACTGGTTATTTAAAATGGGGGGACCCGAAAAAAAAATGACATGGGGTCCCACTCTATTTTTAATAACCAGCTAAGGCAAAGCAGACAGCTGGGGGCTGATATTAATAGGCTGGGAATGTCCATGCATATTGGCCCCTTCCCAACCTAATAAGACCAGCCATCAGCTCGTCTTATTTAAAAAAAAAAAAAAAAAAGTACTCCAATAGTTTCCCTCTTTCACCCTGTAGCGCCGGCATCCCTGCATGCTTCCCTCCTTCCTCGGCAGGAACGCGGACTCACTCACTGCTGCGGCCCCCGTCCCACACTCCCTCCTTTTCCTGATGCTGCCTGGGGTCTGCGCACCGCTCTCAGATCCCTGAGCACTGCTCCATCCTTCTTAAAGGGACAGCACGCATCATCTTAAAATGTCCCCAGCCAATGGCTGGGATACATTTATTATTTAAGACACCTCCACCTGTTGGGAGGTGCCTGAGAAGTGTGGTCACTTTGTTAGTTGCATGCTTGCTAGTTCTCAAGTCCCCTGTTCTAGTTCATCTTCCAGTGTCTGCCTGTACCCGGGTGTTGAAGGCAGTCTTACATTCGTCCCCCTGGCGTATTGGAACTAGGTTATATGCTCCCCGCAGATCAAGCTTAGTAAAAACTCTGAAACTACTGAGATGATCAAACAACTCTGAGATGATTGGCAGATGATACTTATTCTTGATGAACATTATCTGGTTGAGACCGCTACAGTCAATACAGGGATAGAGTGAGCTGTCCATTTTAGCAAAGAAGAATCCTGCTCCTGCTGTGGAGGATGACTTCCGGATAAATCCCCTGGCAAAGTTCTCTTTGATATATTCAGACATGGCTCAGGTCTCTGCCTGAGACAGAGAATAGATACGGCCTCGAGGAGGACCAGGACCAGGAAGAAAATCTATAGGACAGTCATACGGCCTGTGTGGTGGTAGTGTCGCCACCTCTTTCTTATCAAAGACGTCCGCGAAGGTCCAATAAGCAGGAGGCAGGCCAGGTAAATTTGATGGAGTAGCTGGAGGCTGAGCAGGACGAATGGGGAGCAGGTATTTCTCATGACAATACTGACCCAAACACAGTATCTCTCCGGATCTCCAACTCAAGACAGGCTTGTGTGCATTTAGCCAAGGCAGGCCCAGAAGCAGAGCATGGAACAGACGTGATAGCACATAGGAGGAGAGCAACATGCCTACCCAAAATTCCACAGGCTCGGAAGTGAAGAGAACGGCTTTGGGTAGAGGTCTCCAATCCACAGATGATATCCCCAATGGACTCTGGAGGCATTGAATGGAGATCTGATACCGATTTACTGTTGTATAAAAATTGAGTCCAGATAGGTCGATTAAAAGAAACTGGTGTTGTCACAAGAAAGGGACACTGACAGAGTCAGCAGAAGAGAGGAGTAGTGTTCACCCAGGGTAGCCTCTCCTACTGACCCTAGGCTTTGGAGCTTCTCTGGACAGGAGTGAATCAGATGTTTGGGACTACCACAGTAGAAACACCTTCCCTCGGAATGCCGAACCTCCTGACGATGCTTTTTCCAGATTCACTCGATCTACTTGCATAGGTTCAGAGCAGGGTGTCAATACAGAGGACTTGATCAGCCTTTGGAAGGTAGGAGCCAAACGCATAGGCCTTCTTTCTAGGATCACTTCATTGGAGCGCTCCTGAAACCTACAGTCAATCCGGGTAGCCAGTGATACCAGGTCATCTAGAGAGGTGGGAACATCTCGGCCAGCCAGCTTGTCCTTAATTTTCCATGACAGACCTTCCCAAAAGGCGACTACCAGCACTTCATTATTCCAGGCGAGCTCGGAGGATAAGGTATGAAAACAGATGGCATACTGGCCCACAGTGAAATTTCCTTGGCAAAATCTGAGGAGGGAGGATGCTGCAGAGAAAAGATAACATCAAAAACCTTATGGAAGGCTTCTAGGAAAGTCTGGAAGTTGGAGACCAGATGATCACTTCTATCCCTTAAAGGATTTAGCCACGCCAGGGCTTCGCCGGTAAGAGGAGACATCATGAATGTCATTTTGGCCCGATCTGAAGAGAACGGGTGTGCCAAGAGCTCAAAGTGCAATGTTGATCGATTGATGAATCCTCGGCACAGCACAGGATTATCGTCATAATGTGGGTAGCAGACAGATGGGGTCCGGAACCAGGAACATAGCTGGTAGTCTGGAGATTTATGGCAGAGGTTGCTGCAGCTTGAGCTTACTGCTGGTTCCTCTGGCGGGAGACCTCCTGGTAAAGGTCAGAGACTGGAGAAGATGGAAAGCCAGTGGGTTCCATGGCCTGAGCAATCTGTAATGGAAGTGGTGGTGGAACGACTGTGCCGTGGTCCGAGGAGAGCCTGGAGTAGGGTAACTAGGTGAACACCTGACTCTTAACTAGAGCCCCTGATGGTTGGGTTAAAGTTGGCTCCAGATGGACAGTAGGTGCTACACCAAGACGGACCTCGGACGCACGGCAGCTGACCCCCAAGGGGCAGGAAGCTGGAATGGCCTAGAAGGGAAAGTTCAGCTGGTACACATGGGCACGGCAGGAACACAGGAGCAGCAGTTGCTGTCGGACATGGCTGGTATACAGGCAGGCATTGGCAGGTGCAGACAGGTATGGCCGGTATACAGGCAGGTGTGGCACCCCAGGGGTCTGGTTTCCACAGTAATAGCAGTATTACGTCTGTGAGCAGGTGGGAGGTCTCCTGGGCAGGAATCCTAAGCATGCCACACCTCCTGCTCAGTCCTGGGAGGGGAAGAACTTCCCCTACATAAACTGGGGCTGAGGCAGGGTTAGAGAGAGGAGTTCCAGACAGAGACGGAGTCTGGTCTGGACACGCAGAAACAGGGACAGATAGACATCAGGAGCTCTGTAGGAGCCAAGGAGAAGCGCCAGGGGCTGGAGCCGTGCAGAGCTCGCCCTGGGAGAAGGTACTAAAACCGGACACAGGAGTCCGAGGCTGTGGGGACTAAGATATTCCCAGCAGCAGAATCCATCCGGCAGGGGATTCCAGGTCCTCTGGCCATAAAAGCCCGGAGGCTCAGTCACAACGAAGGGACCAGCACCGCCATCCCGGAGCGGAGGCTAACAGGAGGCCCCAGGTCACCAGCCATACGGGTGAGCACCACACGGTATACCCAGGGACGTGGGCTACTTGTAACCGCTGAAAGCAGGGTAGCCAGGAAGGGTACAGACTAACGGGAAGGCCTACAACTCCACCTGGCCAGGGGAACTCCGGCTTACTCGCAGACTAACCAGGCCCCAACTACTAGCCAGTACTCCCGGGGGAATTTGCCTTGTACCATCAGTAAAGGCCCTGAACTGTACCCTCGCGTTTCCGTGCTTCCTTGTCGCACCGTTAGTGCTGGGACATCCACACCATCACTCCCAACATCATCCACATCCGCTGCCCTGAGGCCATACCTCTCCCGTTGGGGGTTATATCAACATTGCTGCACACCTATACCACCGGCCTCAGCGGTCTGCCCTGCAGCGGCGGTTTCATAACCGCATTCAACGGGTGGCGTAGTCGGACACTAATACCATCATACCAATAACCGCCACTTAGTTTGACCACCCTGGGCGCGGACCGGGTCACCGCCACACGAAGACTACTACCCCCATCGGATCCGGCTCCGGGTATCCCCCGCGCGCACGCGCGCCGCACTACAGCACTGGCCCAGGGGGTGAGTCAACTTTGGCGTAGTCGGCAGGATTACGTGCCCGCAACCACCGGGTACTGCGTGCCTGAAAAAAAAGAGACTTTTATACTTACCTGTGGTGAAGTTTCCCGCCGTCCGGAGTCGTTTCCCGCCACCTGGAGCCGATTCCCGCCATCCAACGCCATCTTCTGCCTTCTTCCCGCCATCCGTGGAGTTTTCCCGCCATTGGACGCCATCCTGAGGGCGCCGCGCGGGAAGAAGAGGGGCGTGGACTCCGAAAGCCCGCGAGAACTGAAGCCCCGCCTCACGTCCGGACGTTGCGTAAGGTCCTGGAAGGAGCCGAGCGGACGCCGACGTCACAGGAGCGCGACGGAAGGTCCTCAACCCTGACGATCGACTGCGGAGCCGCGGCCTACGGAAGAGGATCATCGCAAGGTAGGCCACGGTCCACTATGGGGGAGGAGGATGTCGGATACGGAGGAGAGCTTCACCGCCACAGCCGCCGCCAGCGCCACCGCTGCTGCGGTCATGCCTTTCACCATGCCCTATATCCCGGGGGCAGCCTGGCTACCCCAGTACTCAGGGGAGTCACATACCCTAAATGACTTCAGAGAAAGGCTGGATAGCCTCTTCCAGGTGTATCCCCTCACGGAAGCGCAAAAAGTGAGCATCCTGGTGGCCCAATTAATCGGGGCAGCCCAAAGGGAGGTAAAGTCCTGGCCACCTGGGAGGAAGAGGACTGTCAGAGACATACTAACCCGGCTGAAAGACACATTTGACACCCGCACCTCAGCCGAAATAAAACTAAGATTTTATGGGTGCAAACAACGGGCACATGAGAGTATAAGAGACTATGCTCTAAACCTACAAGAGGCCCTGAGAGCCATTAAGCAGGCAGACCCTGACAGCGTGGGAAATGAAGATAAGCTGTTGACTGAACAATTCATTGAGGGTCTACTGTGCAATGCCCACCGAACCCAGTTGCGGGCAATGGCCTTACAGGACCCTGACCTGGACTTTGCACAGTTCAAGGACAGAGCCATCCGGGTGCTCCGAGAACCAGCACCAGGTGGCGCTGTGACCCACAGGCGCCCTGCTATCACTTATCACCAGGAGACAGCGCCCTTGTCTGCAAGGCCTGTGGGAGCTGATGCGCAGGCTTTAAACAGTGACCCGGCTACAGACCTGCACCATCAGGTCCAAGAGCTAACTAAAAGCGTTGCCGCGCTAACCCGAACTGTGCAGTCTTTACAGGTTTCTACTGCAGGGAAGATCGAGCTGGCATCCGGACCGGAGGACATCCCGTGGCGCCGACCAAGGAGGACCCCACCGGCCAGAGGAAGACCCAGCGATCGATACAACGAGGACGGACGACCTATTTGCCGCCGCTGCAATCATCCCGGACATGTGGCAAGGTACTGTCATTTAAACGGGCACAACCTGGGGTAGAGGGCCAACCCCCAGGCATAAGACCATCAGGCCCATCAAACTGGCGTGATAAATACGTAGGGGGACGTCCAATCTTGCCTGTGGTACTGGATGGCATTCCTATGAGTGCCCTACTAGACACTGGGTCACAGGTCACTACCATCCCGTACGTGCTCTTCAAGCAGTACTGGAATGATTCGGACATAACCCGCTACCCAGACGACGACCTGAGTATCATCGCCAGCAATGGTCAGCCCGTGCCGCAGGTGGGATTCAAGGAGGTGACCATTAAAATCGGTAAAGTCGAACTGGCGGCACAAGGACTGATTATAGTGGACATAGACCGTCATGAGAGTCACCCTAGAATCACCCTGGGAACCAATGTAATTGAAAATTGTCTTGCAGAGGTGATTCTCATTTTACAGCAGGTTGCCAAGAACGCCAGTTCCGGCCAGCAGCGTGTGCTCCAAAAAGAGATCCGGGCACTGATGAAGCGGCAACAGGTGGAACTATCTGGTGGTGAGATAGGTAGCGTGAGAATGTGTGACCCGTTCCCTATTGCCATGCCCCCAAAAAGTGAGATGATGATTTGGTGCCGGGCAGCTATTGGTCTAAGAGGTAGAGACTACAAAGCAATGGTAGAACCCGTCTACTCAGACAGTAGGCCCACCATTTTGACAGCACGGGGGGTGGTCGATGTACGCCATGGGAGGGTGCCCGTTCGCATCATAAATATCGGTGAGAGAGAAGTACACCTGCCCCGGTATGCCACGCTAGCTAAATTGTTCACCATAAACCAGAATTCTGTACAGGCCGTGGAACCCTTGCCTCC
Source organism: Phyllobates terribilis (assembly GCF_046119375.1). Taxonomy (NCBI): domain Eukaryota; kingdom Metazoa; phylum Chordata; class Amphibia; order Anura; family Dendrobatidae; genus Phyllobates; species Phyllobates terribilis. Next base: position 72,097,171 of record NW_027362767.1, on the reverse strand, counting down.
ATCTCAACCAGAGGAAGGTAACGGCTCTAAGAAACCAGTGGGGGACTGGTGTCAGCAACTACATCTGGGTACCGAATCCACTCCCTCACACCAGAAACAAGGAGTCTATCGGGTGGTTCAAGAGTAGAGATGAGCGTTGTTCTACTCGAACTGTTCGCCAATCTCAAATTCGAGCTGTTTTGGGCGGTGTTCGAGCCGGTCGGCGAACACGAACAATTTGAGAAAAATTCGGCTGTTCGAGGTTATGTTCGATAACTGTTCGTGCACCAAAATCATAACTGGATTTTTTCTCAGTAATGATGAAAATTAATGTTAATACGCAGTTTGAGTGTACAGCGGGGCGGGGGGAGGGGCAGGGGATGGATCTCTGCAGGAACAATGAAGATCTCCATTTTTTTTTCTCTTTCCCGCATTTGCAGTGGGGAGGTGCAATCTGTCAGCCTATCAGCAGCGCACACACGGAGCGAAGTGCTTTTTTTCACACAAGCAAGGGCATGTGTGATTGGCAGTGTATGTCACATGTCCTTGCCCTATAAGACCAAGCCATTTTCCCCGTCGCCACCATTTTCTCACTGCTGCAGCTGCGTGTTAGACGGCACCGCTGTTGCTGTGTGCGCTATACCTTGTTAATTTCAAGCCAATTTTCGCACAAATATACAGATAGCTTGGGAGTAGGGAATAGTTGTGATTGCAGTCCTTTTAAGGACTAGGTTACAGCATTTCCTACGACTTTTATCAGGCAGGTCTGTGCTCTTAAATAGATAGATTGTGGGAGTAAAGACTAATTGTAATTGGAGTCCTTTTCAGGACTAGGTTACATCAGTTCCTATCAGTTTTTGCCAGGCAGGTCTGTGCCAGTGCTGTGCAAGTTTTTTTCACAGCATTTGGCTGAATCTAGCAAAGCTAATCCTTTTTGGCCTATTGCAGAGTGTGTTAGTCAGTGGAGTAGCCTATCTGTGTTGCAAGATATACCACCTGTGTATAGAATACCAATTTTTTTACTGCACCTAGTGAAGTAAAATCTTTTGGGCATAGCATCATTCTATTAGTCCATCTATACTGACCTCCATCAGGTTGCAAACTGAATATAATTTTTTTCTGCATCTAGCTCTGAAAAAATATTTGGGCTTCTAGCAGTGTGTGGGACTTGGTCTATTAGTCCATCTATACTGACCTCCATCAGGTTGCAAATTAAAAATAATTTTTTTCTTCATTTAGCTCTGAAAAAATATTTGGGCTTCTAGCAGTGTGTGGGACTTGTTCTATTAGTCCTTCTATACTGACCTCCAGCAGGTTGCAAATTGAATATATTTTTTTTCTGCATCTAGCTCTGAAAAAATATTTGGGCTTCTAGCGGTGTGTGGGACTTGGTCTATTAGTCCATCTATACTGACCTCCATCAGGTTGCAAATTAAAAATAATTTTTTTCTGCATCTAGCTCTGAAAAAATATTTGGGCTTCTAGCAGTGTGTGGGACTTGGTCTATTAGTCCTTCTATACTGACCTCCATCAGGTTGCAAATTAAAAATAATTTTTTTCTGCATCTAGCTCTGAAAAAATATTTGGGCTTCTAGCAGTGTGTGGGACTTGGTCTATTAGTCCATCTATACTGACCTCCATCAGGTTGCAAATTGAATAAAAAAATTTTCTGCATCTAGCTCTGAAAAAATATTTGGGCTTCTAGCGGTGTGTGGGACTTGGTCTATTAGTCCATCTATACTGACCTCCATCAGGTTGCAAATTAAAAATATTTTTTTTCTGCATCTAGCTCTGAAAAAATATTTGGGCTTCTAGCAGTGTGTGGGACTTGGTCTATTAGTCCATCTATACTGACCTCCATCAGGTTGCAAATTAAAAATAATTTTTTTCTGCATCTAGCTCTGAAAAAATATTTGGGCTTCTAGCAGTGTGTGGGACTTGGTCTATTAGTCCATCTATACTGACCTCCATCAGGTTGCAAATTAAAAATAATTTTTTTCTGCATCTAGCTCTGAAAAAATATTTGGGCTTCTAGCAGTGTGTGGGACTTGGTCTATTAGTCCATCTATACTGACCTCCATCAGGTTGCAAATTGAATAAAAAAATTTTCTGCATCTAGCTCTGAAAAAATATTTGGGCTTCTAGCGGTGTGTGGGACTTGGTCTATTAGTCCATCTATACTGACCTCCATCAGGTTGCAAATTAAAAATAATTTTTTTCTGCATCTAGCTCTGAAAAAATATTTGGGCTTCTAGCAGTGTGTGGGACTTGGTCTATTAGTCCATCTATACTGACCTCCATCAGGTTGCAAATTGAATAAAAAAATTTTCTGCATCTAGCTCTGAAAAAATATTTGGGCTTCTAGCGGTGTGTGGGACTTGGTCTATTAGTCCATCTATACTGACCTCCATCAGGTTGCAAATTAAAAATAATTTTTTTCTGCATCTAACCCAGCCAATAGTTTTGGCCTAATACCACAGTTTGGCCACTCAGCTCTGCTCGGTTACCATCCATTGTTTTTTTGTGCAAACAACTCCAGAGTTGTGAATTAGTTAACCACCAAAATGAGTGGAAAAAGGCCTGCTGCTGGTGGAAAGGGGAATAGGCGTGTTGGGAAGGGGAAAAAAGGTTGTGTCCGTGGGGTAGGTGCAGAAGAAAGACCATCTTCCAGCCAAACTAAAATGTCTACTTCTTTTAGCGGACAATGTGATAAGATCCCTTTCTTACGGCCACGCCAATCGCTACAAATTCCAGATGAGGCACAAAAACAGCAGGTGCTTCAACGGATATCAAGTGCTCCTTTAAGTGGGCTCTCCTCCACATCAACTTCAACATCACAAATACTCCAGTCCTCAAAGGTGTCACCCAAATCGCACTTGCTTCCTCACAGCTCCCAAATCTCCAGCTGCCCGTCTGAGTATGAGGTAGAACAGATGGTTGAGTCTGCAGAGCTGTTTACTCATACTATAGCATGGGAATCAGAGGTCGACTCCAGCGCTTCTGTGAATCCAGACGAGGAAATGATCTGCACTGATGCCCAGAATCTTTATGAGTCGGATCCAGGACCAGACGCAGAAGGTTCTGACCATAATGTAGACCCTCATTCCCAAACTGTAACTCCTGTTGGTGGAGACAATGAGGAAGACGATGATAAGACTCAAATACCTGATTGGAGCGACAACTTTAGTTTTTTGTCAGGGCAGGAACAGGTTGGCTCTGAGGACGACGGGTGTGATAACGCACAGGGTGATGATGATGAGGTCGGAGATCCCACTTACTGTCAACCCACAGTCAGCCAAGAGATGAGGTCAGCAGAGGAGGTGGAGGAAGATGCTAGTGACGACGAGGTCAGGTTGCGCCTTCCTGGACAGAGACGTAGTACTGGAAGCACGTCAACAACTGCATCCTCAAACACAACTCTGCCTCTCACCACAAGTCGTGGTGGCTCTTCAGGTCGCATGGGTGCTAAGCCTTGCATAGCCTGGGCATTTTTTCAGATCGATAAAGATGACCCAACTCGTGTTATCTGTAACATTTGTCAGCAAAAGCTAAGTAGAGGCCAAAAAATACATAGTTTGAGTACTTCATGCATGAACCGGCACATGGACATGAAGCATAAGTTGCAGTGGGAAGCTCAGTGTGCTACAATGCGGTCTAGCCGGCCGGGCCAACCACCGTCTGCCATATCTTGTGCATCCGCGGCCTCTTCATCCTCTGTGACTGGGGGGACAGCAGTCACACCTGTTTTGGGGCGCAGACCTGCCACCTCTTTACCCGCAACAGCCAGCGGGATTGGCAGGTCATCATTTTCTTTGGAGGTGGTAACACCAGCTGGTCTTGAGCGCTGTCCGACATCGATAGCACCACCTTTGGATCAAGGCAACCTAACATGTCCGCCTGCATCTTCCTCACAGACCGGCAGTTTGCCGGGGACACCCTTATCAACCCCGTCTAAGCACAATAGCCAGCCCTCGGTCCCTCAGATGTGGACAAGTAAAAGACCATTTCCTCCTAGCCATGAGAAAGCTAAGAGGTTGAATTTCACCATCTGCAAGCTCTTGGCTACAGAAATGCTGCCTTTCCGCCTGGTGGACACAGAGGATTTTCGAGACCTTATGTCCGTCACAGTGCCCCAGTACCAGATGCCCAGTCGGCACTACTTCTCAAAGAAAGGTGTGCCTGCGCTCCACCAGCATGTCGCACACAACATCACCGCTTCTTTGAGAAACTCTGTGTGTGACAGGGTGCATTTCACCACAGACACTTGGACGAGTAGGCATGGACAGGGGCGTTACATGTCGCTGACTGGGCACTGGGTAACTATGGTGACAGCAGGACAAGGGGCTGCTGTCCAAGTCTTGCCGTCCCCACGAGTTGTGCGTCAATCCTCTTTATGTCATTTTTCCTCCACTGCTTCTGCCTCCTCAACCTCCTCTCGGTCTTCCACCTGCACCCAAAGCCTGTCTGGTCATGCCACAAGCTTTCTAACTGCGCAGAAGGGATCCTGCACACCTCCTTACTATGCTGGCAGTAGGGCTCAACGTCATCAGGCGGTTTTTACATTGAAATGTCTGGGAAATGTGAGTCACACAGCTGAGGAGTTGTGGTCAGCTCTGGAGAACCAATTTCATGAATGGTTGTCTCCACTGGACCTGAAACCAGGGAAGGCCGTGTGCGACAATGCTGCAAACCTGGGTGCGGCCCTTCGCCGGGGCAATGTCACACACGTGCCTTGTATGGCTCACGTGTTGAACCTGGTTGTCCAGCAATTTTTAGCCCACTATCCCAGACTAGATGGCCTTCTGCAGAGGGCACGGTCGCTGTGTGCTCACTTCCGCCGTTCGCATCCCGCAGCTCAGCGACTTACATCTCTACAGAAGTCGTTGGGCCTGCCACTTCACCGGCTAAAATGCGATGTGCCTACCCGGTGGAATTCAACTCTGCACATGTTGCAGCGACTGTGGCAGCACCGACAAGCCCTGGTGCAATACGTTCTGACGTATAGCCTGGGCCAACGAGATTCAGAGGTGGGGCAAATCACGCTGGAGGAGTGGTCTCAGATCAGGGACCTATGCACCCTTCTGCACAGTTTTGAAATGGCGACGAAGATGTTTAGTGCCGACGATGCCATTATCAGCATGACTATTCCGGTGATTTACATGCTGGAGCACATGTTAAACAGAATTCGGAGTCAGGTGGTGGCACAAGAGGAGGTGGAGGAAGTAGAGGAGGAGGAGTTGTATGCGGAAGGGCTAACATCTGCAAGGTCCAGACGGTCGGCAGCACCAAGGCGGCAGGCATGTGAGGGTGGGGGAGATGATTTTACCAGGGCGCATGGTAGCAGCCAAACTAGTGAGGAAGGTGCAGGAGCCCAGGAAGAAGTGGAGGACGAACTGATGGAAGACTCATCAGATGAGGGAGACCTTGATCACATTTCTGTTGTGCGAGGTTGGGGGGAGAGGACAGAGGAAGGAAGCATGATTGCTACCTCGCCACCAACACAACAGGGACTTGGTGCTCCTGGATGCGCAACACACATGAGTGCCTTCTTGCTGCACTACCTGCAACATGACCCTCGAATTGTGAGAATTAGAAATAATCCTGACTACTGGGTTGCCACACTGTTAGATCCCCGGTACAAAAGTAAATTTGCAGAAATTATTCCTGCCATAGAAAGGGATGCACGCATGCAGGAGTATCAGCAGAGACTGTTGCAGAATCTTACATGTGCTTTTCCACAAAATACCAGTGGTGCACGTAGTGAATCTCACAGTTCCAACTTGCCAACCGTGGGACCGTCAAGTGTTCAGCACTCAAACCGTAACAGAACCACAGTATCTGCTGGTAACATCAATTTTGCGGAATCATTTCACCACTTTTTTAGCCCATCCTTTGCAAGGCCACAGGAGACAAGAAGTCTGACACATAGTCAACGCCTAGAGACGATGGTTCAGGAGTATCTCCAAGTAAACATTGAAGCCACGACTGTGTCACTGGACCCTTGCTCTTTTTGGGCTTCCAATCTGGATAAATGGCCGGAGCTAGCCACTTACGCCTTGGAGATCTTGTCATGCCCCGCAGCCAGCGTTCTGTCTGAACGTGTGTTCAGCGCTGCTGGTGGTGTGCTGACAGATAAGCGCACGCGGCTCTCCACTGATAATGTAGACAGACTCACGTTCATAAAGATGAACAAATCATGGATCCGAAACGACTTTTCTACCCCTGTGTCATCCTGGGGAGAGTAAAAGCTTGATGATTGGTTAAAATCACCCTACCAACCGTTTTAAGCTTTCAAATTACTAATCATGTTTATCTGTATCTTGACTGGAAAATAATTTGGGCTTTGTAGCAGTGTGCAGCACTGATCCTATTAGGCCATCTATAATAAGCTTCACCAGATTTAAAGTTAAAAATAATTTTTAGCTGCATCTAGCCCGGAAAATAATTTTGGGGCTCCGAGATGCGCAAGACACATAAGTGCCTTCTTGCTGCACTACCTGCAGCATGACCCTCATATTGTCAGAATTCGAAGTAATCATGACTACTGGGTTGCCACACTCTTAGATCCCCCAAACTTTTCGATCAACCTTTTCATTTTAATAAAGACCAAAAAAATGGTCATTTTTGAAATTATAAGCATTAGCAGGTTGTTAGAAACTGAAATCAAACAGTTTTCAACTCAAAACTTTATTCTAGGTGATGTTACATTTTCACATAGGACCCCTTGTTCGAAAGGAGCTTCTGAACTCTCTCGTCCATTGAATTTGTCAGGTTTTGGATGGTTTCTGCTTCAATTGTTTTGCATGAGGACAGAATACCCTCCCAGAGCTGTTGCTTAGATGTGAACTGCCTCCCGCCATCATAGACACTCCTTTTAATGATGCTCCAAAGGTTCTGAATGGGGTAGAGGTCAGGGGAGCATGGGAGTCACACCATAAGTTTGTCCCCTTTTATGCCCATATCAGCCAGAGATGCAGATGTTTTATGTGCAGCATGAGATGGTGCATTATCATGCAGAAAAATGATCTTGCTGTGAAATACACGGTTCTTCTTCTTGAACCATGGCAGGAAGTGCTGTTTGAGAAAATCCACATACATTATGGAGTTCATCTTTAGCGCCTTCAGGGATCCTAAAGGGGCCGACAATCTCTCTCCCCATGATTCCAGCCCAAAACATTACTCCACCTCCTCCTTGTTGGCGCTGTAGCCGTGTTTGCGTGGGGTGTCCATCAACCAGCCATCCTCCACTCCATTCATCTGGACCATCGAGCGCTGCACGGCACTCATCCGTGAACAAAACAGTTTTGAAATCAGTCTTCATGTAATGTTTGGCCCACTGGAGCCGTTTCTGCTTGTGTGAAGTGGATAGAGGAGGTCGACAGGATGGCATATGCACAGCTGCAAACCTCTGAAGGACCCTGCATCTTGTTGTTCGGGGGACGTTGGAGGCACAAGCAGCTTCAAAAACTTGTCTGCTGCTATGACAAGGCTTTTTTGCCGCTGCTGTTTCAACCTGACGTAATTGCCTGTAGGAAAGAGTCCTCAATTTGCCCTTATCAGCACGCACACGTGTGTACTGTGAATCAGCTACATACTTCTTGATTGCCAAGACACTTCATCCTGATCATCGCACAATGTTGATTGTAGTCATGCCTTGACCTAAACACTCCACAATTTGTTGCTTCTCAGCAGCCGACACATCCTTTTTCTTTCCCATTTTGGCAGAAAATGTAGGCTGCTTAATAATGTGAGAGAGCCTTCTTAAGTAGTCTTGCCTTTCATTGGACACACCTGCCAAACTAATTAGCACAGGTGTCTGCAATTGCTTACAGTGATATAAAGAGCCCTGACACACATCACCATCAATGAGTTTAACTGACAAACAAACAAATTCTTCCCTTATCACTCCTAAACACTTTTTGCATAATAATTTGGAACGCGGTGTACATGTGCTTTTCCACAAAACACCAGTGGTTCACGTAGTGAATCTTACAGTTCTAACTTGCCAACCGTGGTCTGTATGGAATTGTTCAATAAAGGGCCCAAAATTAAGATAACATAGATGGGAGAGGTCTCTATGAATAGGAATTCCTAAGTATTTGATACCCTGTGAGGGCCAGGCAAAGGGAAAGTTGGACTGGATGGAATCCTATATGGATTTAGGGAGGGAGACATCGAGGGCCTCAGACTTCGCTGCATTGATTTTAAAATTTTACCATGTAACAAAGTGATCTATTTCAGCCATAACAGCAGGGATGGATATATGTGATTGAGTGATATATACTAGGACATCATCAGCAAATAGAGAGCACTTGTACTCGGTGCCTCCCACCTCAATCCACCTAATATTGGGGTTATGGCGAATTGATGAGAGCAGGTGCTCCGTCACTAGGATGTATAAGAGAGGGGACAGAGGACATCCCTGCCTTGTCCCATTGGTGATTGTGAAAGGTGATGAAAATGTTCTGACGCACCCCCTGGGCCTTGGGACACCCGGAGCCGGACCCTTTTTGGTGGATGCTGGTGGTTGTAGTCTTCGTGGCGGCGATCCGGTTCCGTGGCTCAGGGCGGTCAAACCAGTGGCGGAACTATTTATGTGGTTTTGATGTTTAAATGTCCGACTACGCCACCCGTGGATTGCGGTCAGAGTGAACCGCCGCTACAGGGCAGACCGCTAAGGCTGGTGTTGTTGGTGCAGCAGAGCGTAGCATAACTCCCCACGGGAGGAGTATAGCCTCAGGGCAGTGTATGCGGAGGATGGGGGTGATGGTGCAGGGCAGCAGCAGTAACGACACGGAGTCAGTGATGCAGTTCAGGGCCTTTACTCACAGTTCTTATTATCCAGACCACGTCTGCAGGTAACGGCTGCCCACGTCGTACTGTGCTCACCAGGTGAGGGGCTCAGACAACTCCCAGATAACTTTGGAGCGCTTCACAGGACCCCCTTTGTGTGTCCTTTGTCTGGCCTTTCTTACCAACACTTCTGTCCGGCTGCCTCGGGCCTCCTCTTGGTAAACTTGGCGCCAGTTTCCCTGACCCTATGTGGTGCCTTCCTAGCGGGTGGAGCAAGGGGCTGCGCCACATAAAATGTCAGAGCCTCCGGTTTCTAGCTGAGGGTCGTTTCCTGCCTCCACTAGTTCGGGGACCGGTCTCCCCCTTTGGCCTGACCCCTCCACGCAGGTGGATTCGGGCGTGCGGTGGCGACTCGCCCGTCCGCACCCCTGGGATCCCTTCATTCCTCGTTCCTGGAGCCTTCTCCGCTCCTCTTCCTTCCTTCTCCCTCTTGCAGGCCTGGGCCTCTGTTACTAGGCCCGCCTCCGGAGCAGAGCTCATGCAGAGCCCCTGCTCCCTGCCACTTCTGCTCAGACTTCTCTGCACTGAACTAAGATGGTGCCCACCTTTTATACTCCCTTCTCAATGCACCCAGGAACTGCTTCCTCCCTGCTCCTGCACTGCAGGGTTCCCCTTCCTCAGTGTTCCCTCCCCCCACTCCAGCCAGGGACAGGGACTGTCGTGCCCATCTCAGGGGCATATTGGTCGCCCTGCCCCACGGCAATGTGGTGTAATGCATGCAGGTGTCGGGTCCTGATCCACACTCCATCCTTATCTGAGAGTGAGATATCACACCTCTGGGTGAGGTGCAATACGTCTGTAGCAACCGAGCCCTCGGTGCTACAGTTCCATTTATCTTCAGCCTAGGTGACGTATTGTGATACAGGGCCGTGATTTTGGCTATAAAAGGGTCCCCTAGACCCCTACCCCAAGCTTTTTAAGAGAATCATATATGGCGTGCCAGGAGACTCTATGGAATGCTTTCTCAGCATCCAACGAGAGTATCTACTTACAAATTTTTAACTGCATCTAGCCCAGGAAATACTTTGTGCCTAGTAGCAGTGTCTGCTAGTCAGCGGATTATCCCGGCTGTTAAGCAAGCTACACCACCTGTAGTTTGGACACTTAATTTTTTCAAAGGAAATGCTTCGGGACCACGGGATACTTAGTGAAGAGCATCAGGAGGCACCCCAAGGCATAGGGGCTGGGACTGGCACTAGGATGCCTTGCGGTGGACAGCCGAGCTCGATCCTTATAAAAGCTTTTTAACTGCAGCAGCTTTAGTGGACGCTACTGGAGCTGGAATTACGCGGCTGCTGGCATGAGACTTGCCCTCCAATAGATCCTTGTAAATGGATTTAAAGTGTATTCATTCAAATTAGAGGGACAATTTAAATTAAAAAGCTTAGAGCTGCCTCCACCACAGGGGGGCTCTCTCGACCCACCAGCGGACAGGCACCAGTATTGGGAGAGGGGGGCTGGCCGTCAGGGTTCACCGCGGCTCTGGCACAAACCCGGCGACACGGAGGTGGCACGGGCAGGAGCGGACTGGCCGTCTCGGCTTCTCACTTTTTGGATTTTAGAAGGGCATGACATGCCTATATCTGTGTCTCCCCCTCCTTTTACTCCTCCACCTCTTTTCTTTTCGCATGACTATATGTACTTGTCACTTTTCCATGTGTTAGTTGTGTCTTCTGAGCAGTTTGTCAGCTTTTGGACACCTTTGAAGGTGTTTTCTATGTGTTTCTATGTGTTTTTGTTTGCCTGCCATTGGTTTTAACGGTGTTCGAAGGTGTTCGACGAACAGTTCGACGAACAGTTCGGCGAACACACGGGTGTTCGACGAACCGAACCGAACTCGAACACTACGGGGGTGGCTCAACACTATTCAAGAGTACGAGAGAGTGTTTAGTAAACACCCGTTAGACTTCGGGCGAGTAAAGGGGGTAGAACACCACATCCCCACGGGAGACCATCCTCCCATAAAGGAGAGATACCGACCCGTACCCCCTGCACACTACCAACACGCCAAGGGGATGCTTAGAGACATGAAGGAGGCTGGGGTAATCAGGGACAGCTGTAGCCCCTGGGCAGCTCCACTAGTCTTAGTGAAAAAGAAGGACAACACTATGAGAATGTGTGTAGACTACAGGAAGGTCAACCGTATCACACACAAAGATGCGTACCCGTTACCAAGGATAGAAGAGTCCTTAGCTGCATTAAAATCTGCTAACTTCTTCTCTACTTTGGATCTCACTAGCGGGTACTGGCAGGTTCCTGTAGCAGAGGCAGACCGGGAGAAGACCGCATTCACCACCCCGATGGGTCTCAGCGAATTTAACTGCATGCCGTTCGGGCTCTGCAACGCACCAGGAACCTTCCAACGGTTGATGGAATGCTGTCTGGGACACCGGAACTTCGAGACGGTCCTGTTATACCTGGACGATGTCATCGTCTATTCCAAGACCTACGAGGACCACCTAAAACACCTGGCAGAAGTGTTCGAAGCTCTGGCAAACTACGGCCTAAAGGTGAAACCCTCCAAGTGTCACCTCCTGAAACCAAAGGTGCAATACCTGGGACACGTGGTGAGTGCTGACGGAGTGGCTCCTAACCCTGATAAGATCACCGTGATTAAGGACTGGCCAAGACCCTCCAGCATAAAAGAAGTGCGGCAGTTCCTCGGGTTGGTAGGCTACTACCGAAGATTCATTCCCGGTTTCACCAAAATGGCAGCCCCTATGCAGGACCTCCTGATAGGTCAATCTCGAAAAGCCAGAAACCAGAAGCCGCCCTTCAGGTGGGAAAAGCTGGAAGAGGAGTCCTTTAGCCAGCTGAAGATGGCCCTCACGGGGGAAGAAATCCTGGCATATCCAGACTACAGCCAGCCCTTTATCCTCCACACGGACGCAAGTAACATCGGGCTAGGAGCCATGCTGTCCCAGATCCAGCAAGGAAAAGAACGGGTAATCGCTTACGCTAGCCGAAAGCTACGACCCACCGAGAGGAACCCTGAGAATTATAGCTCATTCAAGCTGGAGTTCCTGGCAGTAGTGTGGGCAGTGACCGAACGTTTCAAGCATTACCTTGCCTCCTCCAAATTCATCGTGTACACGGATAACAACCCGTTGACACACCTGGACACTGCAAGGCTCGGTGCTCTGGAACAGAGATGGATGGCTCGCCTGTCCAACTTTGAATTCACCATCAAATACCGGGCAGGACGCTCAAATGCCAACGCGGATGCCCTGTCTAGAATGCCGAACTTACCGGACGTAGGGGAAGATCCAGAAGATCTGGAAGAAGTTGAGCTCCCTGCGTTCCACCGTCATGGGATTACCCTGTATTCCCACCGTGTGAAGGACAGGCGCTCCGCGACGTTCAATCCCTTGCCCCACTACAACTGGGCGGAGACGCAAGACAGTGATCCTGCAGTCCGTCTGGTGAAGGAAATGCTGACCCAAGCCGATGCCAGTCTGGACCCAGACGCCCCAGAGGAGACTAAGCAACTGTGGAAGGAGAAAAGTAGGCTGTTCCTCTACAGGGAGAAGTTGTGCCGGAGAATGGTTAACTCTCGAACACATGAGTTGACCTGGCAGGTAGTGGTCCCCAGACGAGACGCGGCTATGATTCTGGAGGCGTACCACAACGGAGCAGGACATTTCGGGTGGAAGAAGCTGGAGTTCTTATTGCGTGAGCGGTTCTACTGGGTAGGCATGAGAGGAGCCATCGAGAGGTGGTGCAGAGACTGTGGACCGTGCCACCTAAGAAGGAAGGACCGTGCCAGCCAGAAGACTCCCTTGCAGCCCATCATCACCCGACAGCCACTGGAACTGGTAGCCCTGGACCATGTGAAACTGGCTCCAAGCAGATCTGGGTATGTCTACGCCCTCACAATCGTAGATCATTACTCCCGGTTCCTGGTGGTGGTCCCGGTCAAGGGCTTAACGGCTCAAACAGCAGCTAGAGCCTTCCAGCAGCACTTCTGCCGTCCACACGGGTACCCGGACCAAATGCTGACAGACCAAGGGCCAGCCTTCGAAGTGGAAGTCTTCCAGGAGTTCTGCAACCTGTATGGCTGCACGAAGATAAGAACAACGCCCTATCACCCACAAACTAATGGACTCTGCGAGAAGATGAACCAGGTGGTGATAGACCTCCTGAAAACATTGCCCCTGGAAGAACGCAGTATGTGGCCTGAGAAGCTGCCTGATCTGGTGGACCTATACAACCACATCCCTGTAGGTTCTACCAACTGTACCCCGGCTTACCTAATGAGAGCGAGACCTGGTAAGCTGCCTATCGACCTGGATATGGGAGTCCTGACGCCCGAGGACACCTCGCCAGAGGCAGACTGGGATACAGGACGGCAGCAGCAGTATCGGAAAGTGCAGGAGAGCGTGGAGCGAAGTCTGTCTCAAGCTAGAGAAAGGCAAGAGAGGGCTTATAATCAGTATGCTCCCGCTGTTCCCCTGGTACCTGGAGAGCAGGTCTTGAAGAGGAAAAGACGGCTCCACAAGTTGGACGACCAGTGGGAGAAGGACCCGTACACCGTACTGCCATCAAGCCATGAGAGCCCAAAGATTTGCGTGATCAGTAAGGATGGAGGAGAAACCACAGCCGTTGTCTCCAGAGACCACCTGAAGAAGTGTCCCGAGCAGCTGCAAAGCCCTGAAGAAGAAGATCAAGAAAACCCTCGACCCGCAGAGGAAAGGGAAGAAATGATCAGGACTGTACTCGGAGACTTCCCCCGGTCTTGGACACAAGTAAACGGTGCTGTCGTGGTACCCGTCCTCACCTTTCTCCAGCCAGCCCCGCAAGTGCCTACAGAAGAACCAGTAGAGCTGGAAGAGCAGCCGGCCCAAGAGGCAGAAGAGTCCACACCAGCAGTACAGGAGGATCAACCCTCTGCTAGTAGTGAGCCTGCCGTGCCCCTAGTGAGCCAAAGAGTGCGCAGAAAGCTGCCCAGTCTGCCCATAACACCTCCTACACCCTGCAGTGCAGGACCAGTTAGTGAGCTCCGTAGGTCCACTAGGGTTACCAGAGGCCAGTTGCCCGTTCGTTGGAGAATCTAAGTTGGCTAGTTGCTTTAACTATTTTATGTTTACCTGTTTTGTTGTAGCCGTTGCTAATTATGTTTTTCAGTTACAGATTTCTTTATATGGACTGACAGGTTATGGACAGTGAGTAACCGGAACTCTGTTGTAAATATGTTTGGAGCGTAACCCAGGAATGGACTAAAGACTGTTGAAGACTCGGGGCAGGACAGACCCCTACCTGGTTACGGCTCCCTGTTCTTTGGTGAAATGGACACCCTTATTGCTTCCCGGTTACGGACACGCCGTGACCATCTCATGTATTTAATTGTTATTGTTTATACCCTGTTATGTTTAGTCCGGGAGTACTAAATTTCACTAGGGGGGAATGTGGCACCCCAGGGGTCTGGTTTCCACAGTAATAGCAGTATTACGTCTGTGAGCAGGTGGGAGGTCTCCTGGGCAGGAATCCTAAGCATGCCACACCTCCTGCTCAGTCCTGGGAGGGGAAGAACTTCCCCTACATAAACTGGGGCTGAGGCAGGGTTAGAGAGAGGAGTTCCAGACAGAGACGGAGTCTGGTCTGGACACGCAGAAACAGGGACAGATAGACATCAGGAGCTCTGTAGGAGCCAAGGAGAAGCGCCAGGGGCTGGAGCCGTGCAGAGCTCGCCCTGGGAGAAGGTACTAAAACCGGACACAGGAGTCCGAGGCTGTGGGGACTAAGATATTCCCAGCAGCAGAATCCATCCGGCAGGGGATTCCAGGTCCTCTGGCCATAAAAGCCCGGAGGCTCAGTCACAACGAAGGGACCAGCACCGCCATCCCGGAGCGGAGGCTAACAGGAGGCCCCAGGTCACCAGCCATACGGGTGAGCACCACACGGTATACCCAGGGATGTGGGCTACTTGTAACCGCTGAAAGCAGGGTAGCCAGGAAGGGTACAGACTAACGGGAAGGCCTACAACTCCACCTGGCCAGGGGAACTCCGGCTTACTCGCAGACTAACCAGGCCCCAACTACTAGCCAGTACTCCCGGGGGAATTTGCCTTGTACCATCAGTAAAGGCCCTGAACTGTACCCTCGCGTTTCCGTGCTTCCTTGTCGCACCGTTAGTGCTGGGACATCCACACCATCACTCCCAACATCATCCACATCCGCTGCCCTGAGGCCATACCTCTCCCGTTGGGGGTTATATCAACATTGCTGCACACCTATACCACCGGCCTCAGCGGTCTGCCCTGCAGCGGCGGTTTCATAACCGCATTCAACGGGTGGCGTAGTCGGACACTAATACCATCATACCAATAACCGCCACTTAGTTTGACCACCCTGGGCGCGGACCGGGTCACCGCCACACGAAGACTACTACCCCCATTGGATCCGGCTCCGGGTATCCCCCGCGCGCACGCGCGCCGCACTACAGCACTGGCCCAGGGGGTGAGTCACAGGCACTGGCAGGTACGGCTGTTATACAGGTGGGAACGACAGATGCAGGCTGGTATGGCTGATGTGCAGGCAGGTACGGCTGTTATACAGATGGGAACAGCAGATGCAGGCAGGTATGGCTGATATACAGGTAGGTGCTGGCAGGTATAGATGTTATACAGGTAGGCATTGGCAGGTACGGATGTTATACAGGTGAGCATGGCAGGTACCACCATTTTTTTTTGGGTCCCCCAACTTTTAATAATCTGCTAAGGCAAAGCAGACAGCTGAGGGCTGATATTAATATGCTGGGAAGGTCCATGGATATTGGCCCCTTCCCAGCATAATAAGACCAGCTCACAGCAGTCTGCTTTTCCTTGGCTGGTAATTAAAAATAGGGGGGCAAACCAGGACAGTAACATGGACCTCCAGGAGAAGACCGTGTTTGAAGTTCTGAACCAGACACTAGGTGTCCGGTATGAACCCCAAACTTTACCATTTGGGTTCACTCATTCCTAGTTCTGAGTGAGGAAGGATGGTTGACATTTATTATCTATTGTTCTTGCCACCTACTAATAAGCAGCACCCTCCTGTGACTATAAAATCAGTTCTGGAGCGTTACTGTAATCCATACCACAATTTATATTCTATCAATCGAACTCTATTAATTAACCACAGATTTAAAGCCGCTGATTCCAGACAGTAGAGTAGAATATTGTGCCTCGGCTTTTACACTGCAGTCTGCTCCACTAGTTACTGCCTATGTCCTGTTTTAAAGGAACAATCTGATCGTAACTCTGTGTTTAGATGTCCATAAAAACAAACTTACAAGACTTGGAAACTGTTTGTAATTCCTGCTAACAAGTGCCAGATGTTTTATTAGTGGAAGCAATTTGTTATTTTAACAGTATATGAGGTCCTAATTACATACATGCGAGCAATGCTACAGTGAAACCAGAGATTTAAGGGGCAACATATCGTGTACCATTGCCGTGGTGGAAATTTGTAAGCTTGTATAATAAGAGTTCTCAACCAATAAACTCGGATCTACAAATATCGCTCTTGTATGATTGGCAGTAATATGTATTTCCACCAAACATGACCCTCTGCCATCACAAAAACATACTTCTCTATATCCCAAGCTCCAAGGAACGCTCCCAATAAGAGCCGCCCCTTCAAAAGTTTGGATCATGGACCAAGACCATCACCAGCGATACAATAAAGTAGAGGCCATTTTATCAAAATGTTTAAAGGGGTTGTCAACTTTTTGGAATTTTTTTTCATTTCTACTTAAATCCATTCATTTGGGTTAAATATATTTTTTTCAATTGGGTTATATTTTGCACCGTTTGCCTTCTATAGTCTCCGTATTGTACTGTTGCTGGCAGCACCTTCAATGATTTCACTATGAAGGTCTTATGGGGAGTTTATAATGTCATTGTCTTTTTCTGAGCCCATCTCAGCTGATTTATGATCACATCAAAGTTGAATGTGCAGGAAACAAATGCTGTAAGATCCAAATGGTGCAAAATGTTTAATAAAACCCAATTGCAAAAATGATTTTTAGCCCCAAATACATATGTAGCACCCTGAGGATTCGGCTGCTACAGGGGTATTGCACCTCAACCCAGAGGTGTGATATTCCACTCCCGGGTAAGGAAGGAGTGTGGAACTGAGCTCAGATAGACTGCATGCACTACATACATCCCATTCCAGAGGAGCAGGCCGACGGTACTCCCACTTAGAAATGTGCAGGTACAACCGAGCCTGTTCCTGGCTGGAGTGGGAGGGGGGTGGTACATCCCATGTAGTGTAGGGGCAGATAGGGGGAGCAGTCTGGGTAGTGATAGGAGCTCATTGGGTGCTGGTCACCTGAGCTCACACATAGAGGGATATATAAGGAGGGCACCAACTTAGAATCAGGGTCAGACGCTGAGAACAAGTCAGTTGGAGAGGAGAGAGAAGGAAACAGCAGCCCTGGAGAGAGAGAGAGTGGAGCAGAGAAAGACCCAGAGGGGGAAGACTGAAGGGACCCAAGAACCCAAATTAGAGCACCGGGTGAGGAGTCAGCAAGAGGGTACCGGAACCCAAGCTGGTGGGGGCAAAGACATTCCCCAGCCAGAGACCGGAGACCGTGGGCAGTGTCTGTCACGGTCACCCACCACATTCACCCCGAAGGCACACCACATGAAGGGTCAGGGAACCCAGGGCCAAGGGTGTCCCAAAAGAAGGCCCGAGGGAGCTGGACCTAGGTGAATCACTGGTGGGGACGGCTGAAGAAAGGACAGAGGGAGAGCTCAGGGCCACGCTCTGGACTTGTTTGGGGGTTGGCCGGATCCAGGACCTGGTGGACGCAGCACGGCTCGGGTGGTCACTAGCAGCTGGAGTGACCAGTACAACATCAGCAGTAAGTAAACACCCTTAACTGCACAACCCGAGTCTGTCTTCATTGCCGGCTGCATCGCACCACCACAACCCCCATCCTCTGCGCCTGTCCCCTCTGAGGCTATACCCCTCCCGTTGGGGGTTATCTCACCAAGCTGCGCACCCACCATCAGCCTCAGCGGACCCTGCAGCAGCGGCGGCCACAGTGACCGCATCACAACGGGTGGCGTAGTCGACACAAAAGAACTTTAGTAACATCTGTAAAGCTGCCACATAACACTTAGCTTGACGCCCTGGGCACGGGACTGGGTCACAGCCGCTCGGAGACTACAACCCCCCCCCATCTGATCCGGTGCCGGGTATTCCCCTCAAAAAGGAATATGTCCCAGGGGGCGCGTCACATATATTTAGTAAAAAAAATAAAAAAAAGTGGATAAATAATTAATGACTGTTGTGGGTACAATTCCTAAGGGTACGTGCCCACGTATCAGGAATAGCAGCGTTTTGGACGCAGCTCACCTGCGCTGCGTAGTTTCACCCATAGCCATTCATTACATGCGGTAAATCCACATGGTTCAATGAACACATGCAAATTTACCTGCGTGATTAGAACGCAGCGTTTTGGAAGCATCGAAAATACGCTGGGTCCAAAACGCTGCAATTTCCTGATCGTGGGGACGTAGCCTTAAAGAGTTATATTGTATGTGATTAGAAAAAAGTGGCTACTTTATTCCAGAACCTCTGGATTGTGCCCAGTATTTAAGCGTAGCTAAATTAAAAGAATTCGAATGGACCTCAGCTGCAATACCACATGTGAACAGTTTACGAGAGTGGCTCCGTTTCTGTAGAAAAGTAGCAATGCTTATCTATTCTCATAAACCTCATTAAAGGAGCCTGAAGGTGCGGAGTAGAAATGCTTGAGAGAGCTGTGATGGTGTCTGTAATGCACTGCTTGCCAAAAAGGATAACAACAAAAATTAGCTAAAGTAGCAAATAAATAGCATTTGTGTGTCACCCAAAATTCAAAAACCTAGAAAAGGACACATCAAATCCATGATAGAGTCATAAAATCTCAAAGTTTATTGGATCATAAAGTTAAAAACATGATGAGGGAATAAGGGAAAAAGGGGGAAAAAAATCCAAAAGTGGAGAAAAAAAAGAGGGGGCATACACAGGGGGCATATAAGTAAATATCAATAATAGATGATAAAATAGCTCTCATGTCAAGGATTCTTGACAAAGCACTGGCGAAACGCGCGTCGGATGTGAGGTGTGGCGCCCAGGGGGTTAGTATCATCTATTAACTTTATTGTATTCTAAGCTCATGTTCGTTCCACCATCTTTTGCATATTATATATCCACTTGGAGCATACTCTGCTACATACAGATCCCCTGAGTATCTAGCTAGGGGCATTACTATTCTTTAGGCACTGTGCACTTTATTTATTAATGTTTTTGCTCCTATTTATAACTGGTATCTGCTATTAACACTTATATATTTTAGTGATGTTTTCTCCTACTGTGGTTATGTATGCCATGTTATGTGGACATGAGAGCTATTTTATCATCTGTTATTGATATTTACTTATATACCCCGTGTATGCCCCCTCTTTTTTCTCCACTTTTGGATTTTTCCCTCATCATGTTTTTAACTTTATGATCCAATAAATTTTGAGATTTTATGACCATCATGGATTTGATGTGTCCTTTTCTAGATTTTTGCCAAAAAGGATAATAAAGAAACAATAAATATATAATACGCACCGAAAAAAATAAAAAATAAATAAATAAAAAAATCGCAATTTATTTGATCCTATTGTGTATCATATTACAATTAAATCTGTGAAATATATAAAGGAATATTCTCTGTGAAGAGCTCAGCCATATCTCCTTCTCCTCTTTCTTGCTGCCTGTGTCTGGGTGTAAGACATTTAGCTGCAGCAGGAGCCTCTCCCCTCTGCCACAATCTGGACTGTAAATGGGCACAGCTGAAGATGAAAATGATCAGCAGGTGATTATATAGTTTGTTCTCTCCATGTTTTTATACAATACTGACTGTTAGGGTAACAGTGTTTCTTGTTTAATTTAATTATTGATTTTTATGCTCTATGTTTCTTTAAAGGAAATATATCTGCAGCTTTTATTTTAGGTACTTTTGTTCTTTTACAGTGAAAAAAAAAATACTGATGGGAAATTGCAAGGATTATTATTGTTATATCCAGTTGACAATAATTGTTGTCATTATGACCAATGCAGTCTCTTCTATGGCTGTAGGTATCTGCACAGGTGTTACAGGACTGCACGGTCCATGTCATTATAGATCATTTGCAGGAATCTTTAGATTATAATTGTGCCATTTCCAAAGTACAAAGTAAAATGCAGCTACATACATTCGGCAAAAGAAAGAATCTGTTTTCCATTAAAGCTCTCGGGTTAATCCAGTGGCCAACTAACCACTTAAATTGGAAAATGTGCTTCTATTATACTATCCAATACCTCCAATACTAATAGCATAACGTCCTCACAACAGAGTCATTATCGGACCATCAATCTGTAATGGTTCCCAAATTAATGATCGGCTCCGGTGAAGAAATCAATTCTTCTGTCTTCATCCCGGGAAGCTCAGATAAATGGGCAGTCATGTGCAGTGTGTATTATTCATGTGTGTCTAATGCACAAGGAGCCTCTCTGTGGCCATTGTGGGGCTAGGATAATTGCTAGAATATAAACAGATATGATCTGTCTGGTAATAAACTCAGTTCATAATGAAATGACAGTAGTGAGCTTTGCACTTGTACTTGGTTCCTGAGTGAGTGGCACTGTGGAGCGACTACCACCAACTGCTGTCTTTTCTGTAACCTTTTGTGTCTACGTATGAAATCTGATGCAGCAGAAATCCATCCCTAATGGACAGAGTCCAGATATTTTATATCCAAAATATGTTGAAAGTAGTTACTTAAAATTTTCATCAGTGGGTTGAACATGAATCTGTCAGCAGAATTTTGCTAAATTAATTTGAGAGCAGCATAATATTAGGGAAATAGAGCCTGATTTCAGGGATGTGTCACTTATAAGGCTGTGTGCTGTAGTTTCAAAACAATCAGTATTTTATCAACAGGAGATTATCACTAGAGGACCAGGTGCCCCGTGCAGAGCAGTCCATCTAATCTGTGTAACCCCACCCCCTCCACTGATTTTTGGCTTGCTGACAATTCATTGTGTACACAAGCAACCAATCAGAGGTGTGGGCAGCTTGTACAGCCCAAAAGTCTTAGCTCTTCTACACCTACATCAGACAAAACAGGGATTCTATCAAAACTGTATCAAGCAGTCAAATAAGTGATATCGCAGGAATCAGGCTTTCTTGCCCTATGTTATGCTGCTCTCAGATTAAATAGCAAAAACCTGCTGACAAATTCCCCTTAAAGGGCTAAGACCTTGACTGATATTTAGAATGAAAGGGCGGTGGTTCTCTGTGGTTCCCTTCCTTTGGATTTGATGGTAGTGCAAGCCTATGGCTAGTTTTCACCTCCGCCGAATAGAGCCAAGTCATTGGGGGCCAAAAAGTTACAACCATCTACAGAGTACGGCTACCACAGAGATCTGACTATTGGTCGGTATCAGCACCCTGATTCCCTGATGGTCAGATAATGTGGTTAGGGTGGTCCCATCACCAGTGGGTTTGGTTGTACAGCTAAGACAGGTAATGGGACTGATAGTGGTAGTCCAGTGGTACAGTTATGTGAAATTGTCCTAAATTTGATAGAAGCTGTATAGTGAAGAGACTACAGAGAATGCCAAGATGTTAGCAAATACATTAAGTCTAATTAAAGGGTAACCATACTTTCAAGTAACTTTTCATAATAAGCTGTCCTGTGTGTGTACATGAAGGATAACACTATTTCTGGTTATTATAGGACTGTATCCAGCATTTTACCCAATTTTCCCCTCTGCAGGTCTCTCAATTTGCAATTGACTCTGAGCTGGTGATGGAGACTACCTGGCATGATGTATCCCATACACAGCACGGCAAACAAAGAGGGATTCCTGCTCTTCATTCCTTTTTCTGCCCAAAGAAATAAGCAGAAATAACATAGCGGAAATTACACAGCAGTACTGAGTGGTCTGGATGTGACAAGCTCTGATGTGAGGTAAAATACTTGTTTGAAAGCTCAGCACGATCTTTCACAATTTCCCGTTGCTTGTTTTCTCACTCTGCTCCTCACTCCTCCTTCCTTGAGCTGTTTTTCAGAGTTGATGAGTTCTGGAGGCAGGGTAGGAGGAAGAAGTAGCTGATAAATTGGGAAGGAAGCAGATTACTCTGATAAAATATATTACAATTTTTCTCATATTTGCCTGTAGTATTGATTTATGCAAGGTCTGTTGAAAAGTACAGATCTCATTTAACATTTTAAAATTCAGTTTGGTCAATGCATGTCTAAAATAAGACTGACTAATCAACCCCCTGCAGTAAAATCCGCTTGTAACATTTATTTGTGTCCTGTGGTGTTCTATCATTAAGCTGAATGTGATGTGCACATCCAGTGTCGGACTGGAGTGGCAAGGACCCATCAGTAATGTATAATCTAGAGGCCCATGTGTTCAGTGATATGCAAAAATAACCTGATCCTAGTACAGAAACTTACTTATGCTTCTATATAATATTAAGCTAGTTTATTTAATGAATGATTAGATGATGCTTTTTCTCTGTAAATGCTGAATCAAGTGATTTCATACAGCCTATTAACACTCCTTCAGAGTGGCCCACCAGGGGATTTACCTGCTCCCCTGTGGGCCAGTCCGAGCTTGTGCACATCATATCCTATCCTATCTTGCACAAATCATATAGGTTGAAAGGAACACTAAACATTCACAAAAACAAAATATCCCAGCAATTCCTCCTTTGATCCTAGATACATAAATCTCTATGTCTCACAAGCTCAACCAACTCCCCTAATCCTTCTCCTCACTGTCCTGTGTCTTGCTGTAAGACAACTGACTGCAGCATGAGCCTCTCCCCTCCAACCTGTCTGGCTTCAGTCACCAGCTGTAAATGAAATTGATCAGCAGAAGATTAACTCCTTTGTTCTCTGTAGAAGTTCTACAAGGCTGACTGATCATCTTGCAAAAATGCTGCAGAATAACAAATAGCGAGGATAACTATTTCCTGTTCAGTCATTCAAGGTTTAGTGTTCCTTTAATGCTGACAGGGACAGACTGAACACCTTCAGAGTTTTATCTATGATACCTATAAGAGATCATTAAATAATATCCTCCTGATTGTGGACTACGACACACAGCTCCTTTTTCAAAAATTTTTCCCAGTTACATTTATGAATGAAAAAAAAAAGAAAAAAAAAAAGTGTATCAATCACCCCATGAATACTTCTGCCACAGCATAAATTTAATGCATCGAGGTTTGCATTTTTTGTTTTTTCTAAAATGTGTGCCAAAATGCTTAAGAAATACTAAAACCTTTGATGCCAAGTGCTAGACTTCTTCACTGCACTATTGGTGGGCCCAGTGACTCCAGATCATTTACCCTATAGACCAAGCTTCACTGCACTATTGGGGGGCCCAGTGACTCCAGATCATTTACCCTATAGACCAAGCTTCACTGCACTATTGGGGGGCCCAGTGACTCCAGATCATTTACCCTATAGACCAAGCTTCACTGCACTATTGGTGGGCCCAGTGACTCCAGATCATTTACCCTATAGACCAAGCTTCACTGCACTATTGGGGGGCCCAGTGACTCCAGATCATTTACCCTATAGACCAAGCGTCCCTGCCAGACACAGTCCTAGAAGGATTCTTGTCAAGTAAAAAAAAACTATACAAAGTAGCAGTGTCGTCATCGGGAGATGAGGTCTTTCTATTGAGTGAAGTTGACGTGTTCACATTAAGTACTGATTGAAAAGCTAACAAGACGGGCTTATCTTATTTTGCTTTGTTTTGTTTTTTTTCCAGCAATGAGTCACTTGTCATCGTGCCATTGAGGAACGTGGTATATTCATACAGAATTAGACCAACACATAATAGGGAAATTGTTGTGGCATTATAGCAGCCAGTGATGTCTCACGTGCAACGCTGTGATAGAGGTCTATGAGCGCCTGATTACATATACACTACGTGAAGGCAAACGGAAATGTCTGACACTTTTCAGAGATAACTTGAAGTGGTTTATACTGAACAGGTCTGAAAACTAAAGCTATAATCCAAAAAGTACCTATTGTTTAAATGTTTTTTTTGTGTGTTAGAAAATAATTGACAATTTTTTTTTCTCCATATCACAATCTGGAATATAAATAAAATTTGTTCAAGATTTTATTTTTTAAGTGGTACCACCTTACTTTTTCCCATTGGCCTATACGAGTCTGTGCAGTTGAGAACTTTGGAAACATGAAACCTGAAGATGGAATTCAGATTCCAGGAATCCTTTGTATCTTTACTTTCACCCAAGAAACCCAAAGAGAACTCAGGGGAGACAACAGGGAAGAGGATGGTGTCCTCTAACTAAAAAATCAATCGATTAGTATAAGAACCCATACATATGACCATATTATGGCTCTGTAACAGTACAAGTAGTAGGAAGTGTAATTTGGTGTGAAAGTTTCCGTTCCTCTATGTGCTGAACACACTCCATGCCCCACCATATTAAAACAAAATCACGCCATGCTCCTTCAGATATTGTATGCACACCAATTTTCTTCACAGGCACCTCAGTATGGATATTATACTTGTACTTATTTAATACCTGTTGACAGGAATGACTGGTTTTGAAGTAGCAAATATTGCACAACTAATATGTGGTGGTCGTACAAGAAAATGTATGGAAATATATGGTATTCTTTGAAATGCCCTTTTAGAACGGTATGGTGGCACCGCCACTGCTCCATTCATTGTCTATCGGACTGCTGGAAATAGAGTGAAATACTAGCTCTCTGGTAGTCCTATAAACAATACCTACACATTAACCACTTCATTTTAATAGGGCATTTATCAATTGGGGTCCCATTGGTTGCACCCCCAGCTATCATCAAGTTATCACCTATTCTATGGCCTATGTGCTAGTAGTGGACCCCCATCTCCCCACACCTTGCACAAAGCTGATGTCTAAAATCAAAAGTAAGCTACCTAAAATCTTGAATCTTCAGCTCAAAGAGTGAAGAGTTCCCCTTAGTTAAATGCAAGAACCAGGCATTCAACTAGGGCCGAGGGCTCCAAGGACAGGAACAGCCCAAAGCAAAAACCAGAGAGCAGGATAATACCCCAAAAATAATGTATACTTGTTTATCCTCGTCTGGGCCGCCAAAGCTGTAGAAATGGAACAGATAATGCGCTCACCAACAGTGTTGCTTGATAATAGTCCTGTTTATTCGGGATGGACCCACTGAAGCGCAGGACCAGCACAAAACGGCCGTTGTCCTCTCACCCCGGCACCCCAGAACCTGCACCACCACTCTGCATGTGTAATCCCGAATAAACAGGACTATTATCAAGCAACACTGTTGGTGAGTGCTTTATCTGTTCCATTTCTACAGCTTTGGCGGCTCGCATGCACACGGCTAGTGCCCTGTCTACGTGGTTTTTAGGCTAACACTCTTTCATATGTAGAGTGCAGCGACTAATGCTCGACATTTGAATGCTGCACATTGTGACTGGTGCCTCACTATTTCTCTTTATATGCTGGACATTATCCTCTTCTGGGTAATTAAAATAAATACATTTTCAATTTCCTCTTATCACTTTCCAATCTTCACTCAGGATCACATCTTCAGTCATCTATAATCACTTTAAATGAAGTTCCACCAATTCCTACTCGCAGAGTACCCATATACAGTTATATGAAAAAGTTTGGGCACCCCTATTAATCTTAAGCTTAATGTTTTATAAAAATTGGTGTTCTTGCAACAGCTATTTCAGTTTGATATATGTAATAACTGTTGGACACAGTAATGTTTCTGCCTTGAAATGAGGTTTATTGTACTAACAGAAAATGTGCAATCTGCATTCAAACAAAATTTGACAGGTGCATAAGTATGGGCACCTCACCAGAAAAGTGACATTAATATTTAGTAGATCCTCCTTTTGCAAAAATAACAGCCTCTAGTCGCTTCCTGTAGCTTTTAATGAGTTCCTGGATCCTGGATGAAGGTATTTTTGACCATTCCTCTTTACAAAACAATTCCAGTTCAGTTAAGTTTGATGGTCGCCGAGCATGGACAGCCCTCTTCAAATGATCCCACAGATGTTCAATGATATTCAGGTCTGGGGACTGGGATGGCCATTCCAGAACATTGTAATTGTTCCTCTGCATGAATGCCTGAGTAGATTTGGAGCGGTGTTTTGGATCATTGTCTTGCTGAAAGATCCATCCCCTGCGTAACTTCAACTTTATCACTGATTCTTGAACATTCTTGAACATTATTGTCAAGAATCTGCTGATACTGAGTGGAATCCATGCGTCCCTCAACTTTAACAAGATTCCCAGTGCCGGCATTGGCCACACAGCCCCAAAGCATGATGGAACCTCCACCAAATTTTACTGTGGGTAGCAAGTGTTTTTCTTGGAATGCTGTGTTTTTTTGCCGCCATGCATAACGCCTTTTTGTATGACCAAACAACTCAATCTTGGTTTCATCAGTCCACAGGACCTTCTTCCAAAAAGAAATTGGCTTCTCCAAATGTGCTTTTGCATACCTCAGCCGACTCCGTTTGTGGCGTGCTTGCAGAAACGGCTTCTTTCGCATCACTCTCCCATACAGCTTCTCCTTGTGCAAAGTGCGTTGTATAGTTGACCGATGCACAGTGACACCATCTGCAGCAAGTTGATGCTGCAGCTCTCTGGAGGTGGTCTGAGGATTGTCCTTGACTGATCTCACCATTCTTCTTCTCTGCCTTTCTGATGTTTTTCTTGGCCTGCCACTTCTGGCCTTAACAAGAACTGTCCCTGTGTTCTTCCATTTCCTTACTATGTTCCTCACAGTGGAAACTGACAGGTTAAATCTCTGAGACAGCTTTTTGTATCCTTCCCCTGAACAACTATGTTGAATAATCTTTGTTTTCAGATCATTTGACAGTTGTTTTGAGGAGCCCATGATGCCACTCTTCAGAGGAGATTCAAACAGGAGAACAACTTGCAAGTGGCCACTTTAAGTAGCTTTTCTCATGATTGCATACACCTGGCTATGAAGTTCAAAGCTCAATGAGGTTACTAAACCAAAAAAAGTGCTTTAGTACGTCAGTAAAAAGTAGGTAGGAGTATTTAAAACAAGAAAATGATGAGGGTGCCCATACTTATGCACCTGTCAAATTTTGTATGAAAGCAGATTGCACATTTTCTGTTAGTACAATAAACCTCATTTCAAGGCAGAAACATTACTGTGTCCAACAGTTATTACATATATCAAACTGAAATAGCTGTTGCAAAAACACCAATTTCTCTAAAACATTAAGCTTAAGATTAATAGGGGTGCCCAAACTTTTTCATATAACTGTATACGTTGGTGGCAAATTGGCAGCTACCAGTTTATTCAAACTTATGTAGAATGCATTAGCCGGTAATTTGCGAAAAAGAGTCAGGTAATATTTGCATGTAGCTGTAAAGTGGGTCCCTGGAATGAATTTTACCAAAGAACCTAAGCATTGCAGTCTGTCAGGCTCTTCATGTGTGTCACATGCCCGGTTGTCACGGATTACACTTTGTTTCAGGGGCTGGGCTAGTCCCTGTTCTATTGAGAATTTGTCAGTTTTCAATTCTGATGTATGCTCAGTATGAGTTCTCTCGGTGATATTCATATTCAGTGCACAGTGACAGTGCTGTCCCTCACTGGCTCTAATGACAAGTGATGAGCCGGCAACAGAGCGCACTGTCAGTGCGCATTGAAACTGGAGGGAAAGCGGCGAGCAGGGAAAGCAGATACCAGCCCCGCCCCCAAAACAGACGTCACCGTGACAAATGTTCGGGGCGGCGGCGTTTTCTGCTCTCCCTGCTCAGCTTTCCTCGCTCTCTCCTCTTTAATGCTCACTAACGGTACACTCTCTTACCAGCTCACAACTTCTCATTCTGTGCACTAAAAAAGGAATATCACGCAGGATGCTCATACTTAACATACATTGGAATTGAGAACCGACGCATGCTCAGTAGTTCAAGGACTAGCCCAGACCCTGTAACAGCTATCACTGATGCCGCTTCGTTTCAGGGTAGGTAGAGCAGTTGCAGCAGTGACTGCAGCCTCTGCCCCTGGTGTCATCCTGTTTGGGAATTCTCATCAAACTGAAAGTAAAAAAACAATAAAGTAATAGAGTATAGGAAAAACTGTAAAGATTTTTTAATTAAAAGTATATTAAAAAGTGAATAGATTACAATAAATAGACATTTAGGATTAAAATCAATGTTAGTTTTGGACGACTCCTATAAAGAGGACCTGTAATGCCATAAATATTGTATTACCTGGTGTAAATGCTGCTGTTCTCTTGATTATGTTGTTGTTGTTTTTTTGTCCCTCCATTCTTTATGGACCTCCCTTTTTATTGTGTATAACTTTAGTATTTTTAGCCAACTGGGTGAGCTCCTCAAGAAGGCACCTACACAGAAGATTTGACCTCGCCCACTTGGTTAAAAAACCCCTACATTTAAATACAAAGAAGAGGGGGCCATATCTCATTAACAGAGAGGTGCAGGAACTAAAGAAAAATAATGCCAGATTAAGGAGAATATAAGCATTTACACCAGGTAAAAAACACATATTTATGGCAAGTGACAGGTCTTCTTTAAGCAAAACTAGCAGCAAATCCTCACAATGCTAGAAGCAAGTGAGGGGAGTTCGGAAAGACTTAATAAGAAATACATTTGCAGCTTGGATACCCAGACAGCGAGTAGTGGAGCCGTAAACAAGTGTAGCTACAACATCAAGAATATTTATAGGGTAATTTTCTACATTTTATTATGGTTTAAAAAAAAAAATCACTCAAAACTGCACTTGAATACTAAGACGTTAACAATTCTCCTAGCGTAGCAGCCTGCATCTTATAAGACTGGTGCCTGGTTGCCATGGAAATTGAGTCAATTTCCAATTCTTGGCAAACATAATTCAGTTCGCTCCTTTATTTATGGTGCGGATAAAAGAATTTGTCACAGTTATAAGATTTTCGCTATTTTCTTAATCTCAGACCAACCATGCAATTTTGGGATAGCTTTTTAAAAATGCAAACTTTGATCCAACGTCTCCGGAGATTTTTTTCCATTCATAGTCATCAATAATCAAGCAAAACATATCGAACTGCCTGGCCAATAGGGACATGTAGCATAGTGGTGTCTTACGGTGGTTCTTCACTTCAAACCAATCTCAGTCTATCTATGCCAGGGTACTTGAGGAAAACGATAAACATACTAAACAATTGCCATCAAAAGGATTCAACTCCCATTGTAAGTTAGGCTTATTATCAAAATGAACAACTTTTGCAATAAACCAGTCAAACAAAAACACCGAATATAACAGGTGGTTTCTCCAAATTCATCTCAAAATGCTACTTTTACTAACTAATGCAGTCTCAGAATAATTCAACCTCTTCCTCAGGAAGTCCGTGCTACTGTTCATGTTCAGCACCCCGAACATCGGGTGTTTGCCGCGCTGTCATTTGCGTGAAAGCGGGTGCTCTGATTGGTGGTAACATAGTTACTGCCGGTCAGAGCGCTGCGTGATCACACTGCCAGATGTCAGCGTGAGCCCACAGCTGTGGCGCTCGGTAAAAAGCTTACCGCTGGTCACAGACTTTGGCTGATTAGAGTACTGCTACTCCCATCAGCTTACATCTGCTGTCACTGATAACAGCGAGAGCAGGTGTCGCTGATGGGAGAAATCATTACCCGGCGCCTGTGACCAAAGTAAAAAAAAAGTTACAATAAATAAAAATATGGATATAAAAATAAAAACCACACTAATACTCATCTAACACCACATCCCTGAAGCCTTTGTCCCCTATAAAAAATCCAAAATAAAAAAAAACATAATACTCACCTTAACGCCGAATCCCTGATGCCCATGTCACCTGTAAAAGAGAAAAAGTAATAAACCACCATATCCCTCACCTATCCGCTGTAATCCATAGTGTTCCACTATGATCCAGACCACTTCTAGAGCAGCTACATCAGCAGATGTGACTATTCTACCCGGCAACCGGCTACACACTGACAGGAGCATAATCGCTCCTGCAGTGTATGGCGCTGAGCTGCCGTGAGAGCTGATGAGCTCCGGAGATCTCACTTACTGCACCGCCGCTGCATGAGAAACTCCAACCGTATTACCCCACTTGCCACCGCACCAGGGCAAGTGGGAAAAGCCGAGGCTAAGCACCAGATTTGGCACATCTTATTAATGCTCCATTTCTGGGGAGGCTGAGGGCCGACGTTATTAGCCCCGGAGGGGGCCAAAATCCAGGGCCTCTTCCCTGGCTATTAATATCAGCCCACAAATGACTGTTTAGCCTTTGCTGGATAGAATTTATAGGGGGACCATACGTCAATTTTTTTCTAGGGTCCCTCTGTAATCTAGCCAGGAAACGCTAATCAAACAGCTGTGAGCTGTAATAGCTAGGGAACATTTGGGCCTGACGGCCCCTTTCCCTGACTAGTAATATCAGCCCCTAGAGGGCGGCTTTCCCTCTGCTGGTTATGAATAAATCGGCAGTAGATCACGCTGTTTTTTTATTTAATTCTGTATTTTACACATAATGTACATTACGGTGCTGACTACAACTCCCATCATTGTCGCCTGGTCGCACCGATCTCAGGGAGACCAAATCTGGCGCTTAGACTCGCCTCTTCCCACTTGCCCTGGTGCAGTGGCAAGTGGGGTAATAGGGTTGGGGTTCATGTCAGCCTTGTATTGGCAGCTGACATAAAGCCCAGGGGTTATTAATGGAGAGGCGTCTATAAAACACCCCCATTAATAACCTCATAGTAAATAAAGACAACATGTAAAAAATCCTTTATTTGAAATAAAAGTCCACGCTTATTTAAAAATAAAAAACAAACAGTTATACTCACCATAGCCTAATCCCTGAAGCCACGGTCACCTGTTAAAAATAAAAATAATAAAAAAAAACAAAAAAACATATCCCTCACCTGTCCGGAGGGATGAAATAATCCATATTGTCCTATGATTATCTGGATTACTTGTAGAGCAGTCACATCAACAGTCACTGATGTAACTGCTCTACATGACAGCAGGCTACACACTGACACAGGCAGTGTGTAGCATTGAGCTGCTGTGAGAGAGTTCACAGGAGTTCATCAGCTGATGAACCCTGATTACCTCACTTACAGCACCGCTGCTGTGTGAGAATTTTCTCATGCAGCGGCGGTGCCATAAGTGAGATCACCGGAGCTCATCAGCTGATAAACTCCTGTGAACTCTCTCACGGCAGCTCAGCGCTATACACTGCGGGAGCAGTTACGCTCCTGTTAGTGTGTAGCTGGCTGCCGGGTAGACCAGTCATATCCACTGATGTGACTGCTCTAGAAGTGATCCAGATTGTAATGGAACACTATGGATTGCGGTGGATAGGTGAGTATTATGGTGGTTTATTATTCTTTCTCTTTTACAAGTGATATGGGCATCGGGGAATAGGTGTTAGGTAAGTATTATGGTGTTTTTTTTATTTTTGATTTTTTACAGGGGACGAAGGCTTCAGGGATATGGTGTTAGATGTGTATAACGGTTTTTTTTTATTTCAATATTTATTCATTTTAACTTTTTTTTTTGTTTATTTTGAGCACAGGCGCTGGCTGATGACTTCTCCCATCAGCGGCGCCTGCTCTCGCTGTTATCAGTGACAGCAGGCATAGGCTGACGGGAGTAGTAGTACTCTCATCAGCTGATGCCTGTGACCCGCGGTAAGCTTTTTACCGTCGGTCACAGTCACAACTGCGGGCTCATGCTGACATCTGACAGCACCTCTCAGGCCACTAGTTTGGCATCACTGAAATACAAACTTTTGCTAAATGTT
The DNA here is from genome assembly GCF_046119375.1 of Phyllobates terribilis. Lineage (NCBI taxonomy): Eukaryota > Metazoa > Chordata > Amphibia > Anura > Dendrobatidae > Phyllobates > Phyllobates terribilis. The sequence continues at coordinate 72,065,498 of NW_027362767.1, read as the reverse complement.
TACTGTCCATTTACCACCAATGATTTATTCAGTTTATAAGAGGTTACTACTAGGAATTTAATGATAATGTAAAACTATGTTAAATACTGGGATACAAACAATGAACTCCATTTAAAATCATTCATTACTGGCAATTCCAGGACAAATAGCAAAAATAAAACCTTAAAGACTGAAACCTAAAACAGCCTTGGGGCCAAGGTAAGAGCTGTCACTCTTCTCCGGAAGATCCATCCCTACCTCATACTGTTATGCTCTTCAACAAAACATCTGGCAGCCTCAGGACTTGACAGGTTGGTCTCTCCAATGGATGAGAACTGTTGACTTTGGATAGAACGTCCAAGTCAATTGCCAAGATCGCTGCAGTCGAGGGCCTGGACGATATGGAAGGATATTGTTACACAGTATCTCCAGCCTTTCACATCTGGTCTCAATAAAAGTGCTTGGAGTAAAAGGAGGAGGGAGGTGGAAATTCTCCATGGACTCCATTTCCTGATTTTAGCATCAAGCTCATGAGCTATGGATTAGTCTGCAGCTGATCATTTTCAGCAATTTGCATGTCATACCAAGGAAATACAGAGTTTAGCCTGCTGGAGGGTTAAAGAGGAAAAAAGTGCAGACTTATTAACCACTGTGTTTTCGTAATCTTTGATCAAACCTTGTAGAGAACTTGAAAATCCATTGTTCTTCACAAAATTAGAGCTCATTACCCTCTTTGTAACTCAGTAAGCAACGCATTACCAAATAGTCATTACTTAGAGATCCGCTTACTCCGTGCTGCTTATGTTTAGCTAGTGTATGAATCTTTGACATTTAGCACTTTTTATGCAATATACAGTTTAAAAGGTATACATCTTGTAAAAATCCTGCAATTATCTCCAAAACATTGCAACTCTTTTCCAACTATTGGTACTATCTCCATGAATTAGGCCCGACTAAACACATTAAGCTTGATAAATAAGCCCTAGTTTGGACCACTGATAATTTTAGCACTACTTCTGCCAATCTGATCTTGTTCTGAATTGTCTAAATTAAAAAATAAAAATAAATGTGCCCCATAGCATTGTATGTGCAAATAGTCTTCCTTTTAACCTTCCTAATAAATAACAGAAGATTCTACCAACATAGAAAGGTCTGTTGGTAGGAGAGGTTCGGGTGACAAGGTCATATTTTCTGGTATAAGACTATACCTTCAAGAATCTGTACTATGGCACATTCACATCTGCTAAAGTCATTGTAATAATAGTAATAATCCAGACAACATTGTGGAAATCCCATACTTGCTGGATACATCTCTAATGCCCATTGGACGTCACATGTTTTGCGCTCCTAGTAATAATGCTCAATGAATATTAACTCCAATGTTGTAACATTGGAGGGAACATTTGGACTGGTTTACCCCGAGTGATTGTTTTTTAATGAATAAAACGTCTGCTTCAGACTGGGCAGAATACATTTTTGTGACATGAATAACACAAATATGCAAGTAAAGTCCAAAAGGTAAAACAAAAAGCATTAAAAATAATTGTATTCAACATGCAAAAAATGATTGGCTAAATTACAATCCATATAAATTATGTAAACAGATGGATATACTGCCCACGTTCTCTCTTGAAGAAACAAGTTTAATGTTATGTGATGTATAATGTAAATTGTGATAGGTGTTAAAGGTGTTAGTAATATTGATAATGTGTGTAGCTGGATGACAGGGATAGTGAGGGTTAAAGTTTGGGACTAGTCCGGAGTGGGAGAGGTAAGAGTTCAAGGGCAAGTGACAATTTCGTGTTAGGGCCCACATGTTTCATGTTAGGGCCCACTTTGCATAGAAAGAGGATCTAAAGTCCATTGTGAGCAGTGCCGCATTCTGAAGTGTCCCTAAAGTGACAGGAGATCAAAAGGAAAGGTATAGAAAGATCCAGAGCAAAAATGACTAAGAGAGAGTGATCGAATGGAGATGGGTCCTAGGAAATGCGCCTAGCAAGAATGGCCAGAGATTTTAACTCTTGAATGTAACCGTCCTGGACTGGACTGAGTACGTGACACAAATAGAAAGTCCAGAGGGAGTTCCAGAGCATCAGAGAACTTGAAGCCGAGTCCGACCATACTGGCACAATGAGGGGAGGAAAGACGCGGAGCCACGGGGTGAGCAAAAGAATCTTGCTAAGTAGGACTGTAAAGTTGAGCTGGGTTGTGGTGAAGTAGAGAGAAACAGTGGAGACAGAAGATGAGCAGAGAGAGTAAAAAAGGAAAGAACAATAGAGAAACAAAAGGAAGGAAACTGTGTGGAAAATGCTTTGAGTTGTTAGGAAATGTTCATGAGATTGTGTGCCCGCTATCTCTCGCATATATTCCCTACCAAGTTGCCCTTCAGTAAAAAGTTCATTTTTGAACAGTGGTCCAACACGTCGTCTTTGCAAACCCACAACATTGGTTACATGCAGGCTGCACAAGCGTAGCGCCCTCACAGCACAAGTCCACACACCCAGAAAGGACCCCCACTTTCATGTAGCGTGTCAGGGCGTAAGAGACGAGTACCTCGCCCATTGCTACCACCCCGCTACAATTACATGATGTGTTGTGTTAACTGCTGTAAGCTCTGAAATGGTCTCTGCCACCTTAGTTGCATCCTTAGATTTATAGGAACGTGGGAGCTTCAGATTTCAAGGACTTGCATTCAGGTTCTGATAATTAAAGGGGCCACAAAAAAGGACACCAGGGTATTTGGCACATGGCATATGAAGGACGCTGTTACGGATTTTGCACTGGTGTCCAGCAGATACAAATTATCAGTATTGGGTGCCAACCAGCAGAAATCATCATCCTGCTCTCTTACAATGCACTTGCTGCTTGCTTTGCAATATTGCATTATGAGGTCACGCTCAACACCGCGTGTTATACTTAAAGAAACACTTTCCCATTATCTGCATAGGCTTGTCCATTTGTAAGGGGGAAGACCGGGGTGTAAGTACTTTCAGAGCAAGGGATCCGGAACTGCCGGGGCCGTGCCTCTGGTTGCAGGGGGAAGACAGACTGCGAGCAGCACAGGAGTCAAGTGACTGGGAAGCTGGGGGCGTGTCCATAGTGAGAGCTGGGAGGTCAGGTGACCGAGAGACTGGTGGCGTGGGTAGAGAGAGGAAGAGACGAGGACATTTGCGCGGGAAAGCAGAGCTGGGTCCTGCTCAGCAGAGCAGTGTGAGAGGGTCCAGGTTCCTGGCTCCAGGACTGGGAGCAAGAGCCGAGTGCAGTGGACCGGAGGAGTCAAGCCGACTAGAGAAGAGACGCAGGGTCGGTGGAGCCGGGCACGTGAGGTGCCGTGTTATGGACTAGGGGCTCAGCGGGTAAAACCGGAGACCGCCCGCTGCCGCCAGAAGACAGAGCATTGTTTGGGCGGGGAAGCCTGAAGAAATCAACACCGGCCTCAGCTGGCAACTGCGTTGTGGAGGAAAAGAGTCAGCTAAGTGTAAAAACTGTCGTTTACAACCGGTTTGACTCTGCTATATCTAGTTAAACTGTGAACTGTCAGTTAAAGACTTTTACCTGCTACTTCCCTTGTTTTCCCCCATATTTTCCCATTACTCCCTGCGTGTAGATTTACCCTGTTATCATAAACCTCCCCTGTTTATTAACCCCGTATTAGCTGCTCTGTGTTTCTGTGTCGCTGCATCTAAAGTACCCGTGTTACAAATCTCCTGTATTGGCTGTACCGCACTTCTTTTGGTGTTGTAGGTTTCTGTTTTGAACTTGTGTGTGCACGTTGTGGTTCTGATTTGACTTTACCATCATCTACCAGGGAATTTGTCACCAGGTTTATACTTCCCAAATCTAAGGGCAGCGACCCTGATTCTAGCGTTGTGTCACTTTCTGGGCTCCTTGCTATAGTCTTCATAATATCACAGTTTTACCTGCTGCAGCTCTACTAGTCTTCTTAATGATGAGCCGTGTCTAAACTTGCCGACAACACTGATTGGCAGGTTTCTGTGAACACTGTGCATAGGCAGAAAGCTGCCAATCAATGGTGGGGGCTGGAAATATCTGGAGCTCAGAGGTGATGGCATACTTTTAGGATATTAATTATCCGTCAGGTCTGACTTTTGGCACATACATGTCATAAGAATGAAGAGGCTGTAGCACTGTATCCTCATCACGATTTTTCATGTTGCAGAAGGGAGTTTTAGTGGATGAAGCCGGGTGGCTGGACGTTCTGCTGTGCAGAGAGAAAAACTCAAATGTTGCAACACTAAACCAGCCCTGTGTCCCCTTCACTCCACAATTGATGGCAATCATTAATTGATGACACATCCCAGCGAAAGAGAATGCGATTCATAGGGCAACACTTAACAGAATCCCGATTGAATGGAAAGTGTAAATAGTTACACTCATCTTTGAGGGTTGTGCTGAAGGGCAAAACTCCTGACATAGGATTACTTCAAAATTTGTAGTGGATTTGTAATCAGGCTCAACCCTCAAAATCTCATAGGTTGCCTATTTGTGATGAAATAATGAAGGAAGAAAAGATGGTGATTATAGCTGGTGCTTCTCAAAAATCGGATATAAAAGTCAATTTGTTTTTCGTAAAAATCATGCACTTTAGGGTCAACTCTGTATCTAAGGGGTAACATTTCTCCTTGAGGAGAGTGACATGTTAAGCATATCAAGGTGAGGACACTTTTTAAGTCGCAATGCTCCTCTGGGAAATATGCAAGTTGACTCTTCGGAGAGGAAGAGGACCAGAACTCTAGTGCCACCTATAGGAAGTAGCCATCCTAAAAGTCAATATTGACTCTTTAACGAGCCTTATCACATGACTTAGGATAAAAGCCAGAACCAGAAACTCAATTTGCAGACACTGTGTTTCGGCGTACTGCCCCTGGTCAGTGCAAAGTGTGAGTTCTGGTTTGGCTGGGTGAGAGGTGTCAGACCGGTATCTAAGGGGTAACATTTCTCTGATGAGGGAGAAAGTACCCCGAAACACAGTGTCTGCAAATTGAGTTTCTGGTTCTGGTTTTTATCCTAAGTTATGTGACAAGGCTCATTAAAGGGTAATTATTGACTTATAGGATTGCTACTTCCTATAGGTGGCACTAGAGTTCTAGTCCTCTTCCTCTCTGAAGAGACAATTTGCATAGGGTCAACTCTGCAATTTCTGAAAAGCAGAGATAATTCCAATCTTTCCTTTTTTTTTTTCAATGCAGGGCAAGTTAAAAGTGTAATAATGATAGTAATAATATACAAGTAGGGGGAATACTTCGATGTGTCTATAAGGAATGCAATAAACCTCACATTATTTTCTTTGTAGGACAGCCTTAGGTTATAAAAGCTGAAATGTATACGTGGTAATTGATTGACTGGCAGGTGACACGTGAGCTGTTGAAAAGCATAGTTAGGAGGGATCTGCAGAGCTACTATCGTAATTAAGGGGTAATAATTAGGTCACTGTGATTGCCTGTATATAGAGGAAAGTAACCTGGTCCTAGAACAGAGCCTACAGGCCCCCAAATGGGGACATCAACAGAAAGCAATATAAAAGGTCAGGATGGAGTCACGAATGTTCCATTTTGGATTGAATGGAAAGTAAGAAGAATCCTTCATGACTTACACAGTCTAAAAGGAGGTAGAAAACTATCTATCTTTCTCAAGTACCTGACAGAAGAAGAAAGCTGATATACAGTACAGACCAAAAGTTTGGACACACCTTCTCATTTAAAGATTTTTCTGTATTTTCATGACTCGTTTTTCTTTACTTAGCTGCTTTTTTCTTGCCATAATACAAATTCTAACAGTCTATTCAGTAGGACTATCAGCTGTGTATCCAACTGACTTCTGCACAACACAACTGATGGTCCCAACCCCATTTATAAGGCAAGAAATCCCACTTATTAAACCTGACAGGGCACACCTGTGAAGTGAAAACCATTTCTGGTGACTACCTCTTGAAGCTCATCAAGAGAATGCCAAGAGTGTGCAAAGCAGTCATCAAAGCAAAAGGTGGCTACTTTGAAGAACCTAGAATATAAGACATATTTTCAGTTGTTTCACACTTTTTTGTTAAGTATATAATTCCACATGTGTTAATTCATAGTTTTGATGCCTTCAGTGTGAATGTACAATTTTCATAGTCATGAAAATACAGAAAAATCTTTAAATGAGAAGGTGTGTCCAAACTTTTGGTCTGTACTGTATATATATTTCACCCGAGTCCATATTTTGAAGAAGCTCAGGTGGCAGGACGTGCCTGGAGTTGTTCTGAACCCACCTGATCAGTAATGATGGGGAAAAGGCTCAGTATGGCTGTACTGTAAACTGTGTGGCAAAGTGACTTGCGCGGCTCTCACAGAGGCAGACGCAGGAAATATGTCTCGGGTTAACTACCAGTAGGTTTATGGGGATATGGCATAAACCTCAACAGGGTTCCACAAAATAAACATGTTCTCCCTGGGATAACGAAAAACAAAAAGATAAAAGTATAGTACAGTCCATAGGCGAGCGGGGTTTCTCCTGCTTCAGGTAGCACGATGCAGTTTCATCAAACAAAAGTCCTTCTGTGGAGTTCTCTGGCTTCCATTCACAGTCTGGAGACTTCCTTATCCAGACCACACCACAGAAAAAAAAAAACAGTGACTGAGCATTTAACTTGCCCGGCCATACCGAGGTGGAGATATGGTGAATGACCTCCCACCCTTCTTTATGTCATTCCCAAAAAAACACTCCCTTTAAAATGATGGTTTAACCCCCAACACATAACATGCTGGAGGAAATTTGTAGGTTTAGTTCACTGAAGTTAGTAGCCAGAGTGAAGCATATCTCCCCTCACATATATCACCAGTGACTCTGTCACAACTGACAACACGTTATTCCGACTTCATCAACATCAGGTACTTAATATTGGCTCTGGATTAGCAGTCTAGGTAGCCAGAATTAAAGTACTGACAAATTTAAAAAACAAAGTTAGGGTTCATTCAAACGTCACTTTTTCTTGTACAGGTGCTATCCATGTTTTTCACTAAAGCCCCCGTCACACTAAGAGAGATCGCTAGCGAGATCGCTGCCGAGTCACAAGTTTTGTGACGAAACAGCGACCTCAGTAGCGATCTTGTTACGTTTGACACTTAGAAGCAACCAGGCCCCTGCTGTGAGATCGCTAGTCCTGTCGGAATGGTCTGGACATTTCTTTGATCGTTGAGACCCCGCTGGGTAGCATGTGTGGCACCCCAGGGGTCTGGTTTTCCACAGTAATGTAATGTTATGTCTGAGAGTAGGTGGGAGGTCCTTTGGTCAGGGATCCTGTGCATGCCACACCTCCTGCCCAGTCTTGGGAGGGGAAGAACTTCCCCTGTATAAACCCGGGGCTGAGGCAGGGAGAGTCAGACAAGAAGCAGCATAGGAAACAGGAGAGTTCCAAGGAGTCAGGGGCTGGCCGCTGCAGCGCTCGCCCTGACTAAGAAGATTCTTTACCGGACCCGGAGTCCGAGGCTGTGGGGACTAACTTCTACCCAGCAGCAGAATCCGTCAGGCAGGGGATTTCAGGTCCTCTGGCCCAGAAGCCCGAAGGCACGGTCACACGCGTGGGACCAGCACCGCCATCGTGGGGCGGAAGCCATTAGAAGGCCCCGAGTCACCGGCCATACGGGTGAGCACCACACGGTACACTCAGGGACGTGGGCTACTTACATCAGCTTCTAGCAAGGTAGCCAGAAGAGTACAGTCAGTTTGTGAGGCCTACAACTACGCCTGGCCAGGGGAGATCCCATCTGCTCAAAGACTGACCAGGCCCCGTTTGCTAGCAAGTACTCCGGGAGGGTCTATCGTTGTTACCAGTAAAGACCCTGAACTACACCGTACCGTCTCTGAGTGGTTCCTGCTACCCCCATCATCCACGTCGGCTGCCCTGAGGCCATACCCCTCCCGTTGGGGGTTATACTATCACGCTGCACAATCCTACCACCGGCCTCAGCGGTCTGCCCTGCAGCAGCAGCTCCCTGGCTGCACTCAACGGGTGGCGTAGTCATCAACTATTTACTACTAATAGACTGCCGTCTAGTTTGACTCCCTGGGCACGGACCGGGTCACCGCCACGAGACTACAACCCTCCACTGATCCGGCTCCGGGTAGGCTCCCGCATGCGCAACGCCGCGCGACACAGGCCCAGGGGCGCGTCACATGCATCGGTGTGTTTGACACCTTACCAATGACCTTGTTAACGACTCCGACACAGAAACACATAGGCGTGCATCGTTATACAGATCGTTACGGGTCGCCGCATCGCTGCTGCGTCGTCGGGAAGATCTGACTGTTTGACATCTCACCAGCGACCACATAGCGACGAAGCAACGATCCCTGACAGGTCGTATCGTTGTCGGGATCGCTGTAGCGTCGCTTAGTGTGACGGGGCCTTAAGGCCACAGCCCCACTATCAGTATTTGGTCATTATTTGTTCTCAGGAGTGGGAGACAAAACCAGGAGAGAGTGATAAATGCAGAATTGGTGACTTGTTTCTATTATACCTTTTCTCTGATTGTTCCTCACCTGGTTTTGGCTCCCACTCCTGAGAAAAAATACTGACCGAATACTGATAGTGGGGCCGTGGCCTAATAGAACTTATACCTATTATAGTCTATGAGGCTGTTCACATGTCCGTGTATTTTTGCTGACCGGAGACTGATCCGAGAGTCGGCTAAAACTCGGACAAATCGTGCCAAAGCAATTCAATGGGTCTGTGAAAGAAAAAAAAATAATCCAAAAAAAAAAATTGGCCACCAGTGCACTTGGATGCTATCCTCATGCTATTCGTTTTTCACAACTGTATGATATGAGAATGTTGAAAAACCTCCATCAGTTCCTCCTTTTTTGTCTGAGAAAAACAGATGAAACTGTAACCAAACTCAGATGGTAAAAACTGACACTGACCAAACTCTGATTAAACTTGAAACTATTTTCTCATGTGAGAAAAATCACTGACGTGTAAAGGGAACCCTTGGTTTTTCTACATTTAGTAGAAAGCTCTTTTCTGTTTAGTTTGTGGTATTTTTCACAAGTTCTTCTTTTAATTTGCAGCTTTTTTTTAAAGTCTATTTTAGATGTGTTTGCCTGTTTTTTGTATTTTTTTTTGTTTGCCATTATAGATGGGGTTTCCAGATGTTTTCGGCAGATTCATCAGTTACAACTTTTTAAAAAGTCTAAAAATTTGGCACAAAATGTGCTCCCTAACCTTCCCTTACCCAGAGTGATTTTATGTAAACTGGTTGCCCAGTTATTTTGGCACAAATTTTGCACCATTTAGCAAAACATGCGACTTTGTGCTAAAAAGTTGCAAAACTGGTCAAAGACAAAAATAAAGAGCATTTTTTATTTTGTGCAAAATTCATATACCACGTGCGCCATTTTGAAAAATGTTGTGCAAAAAAAACATTCATGGATACCACAAGACACATAAAAAAAGAAAAGTGACTTTTTATACCTGTCTGCCAGCAGAGGATTTACTGTCGAGAACATTATGTTCTGTGTCTACAGAACAATCATGTTAACAATCGTTCTGTTAAACGTATTAGAATATTAATGATCCTTCTGTGTGAGTGGAAGTTTGTTCGGCATGTCTAAACAGGCCATTAAATGACCGCTGATCGGCTTGCATGTAGCTAATCTGCGGTTGTTTAACGGCTGCAATCAGCCTCTTTAATTCAGACTTCGGGCTCATGCAGATGTTCGCGCAAATCGGTCCGAGATCAGACCGCAATGCACAGACAGGCCGCGGCTCTCCCGACCTGAGCGTGACAGCCTCATAGAAATACATGAAGTGGTCATGCTCCATTTGAGAGAGCCACGGCCAGTCCGTACATTACAGACCGATTTCCATTTACGTCTGCATGAACCTTAAGGTATGTTCCAATAATAAGCTTTTGGTGAGTTTTTGAGGTTGGAGATTTTCTGCACCCATCTAGTAAAATAGGTTTCTTGCATTTTTTCAAAAATACTTAACGTAAAAAATCTCACCAAAAGCTCATTGTGGGAACTTAGCCTTAGTGTATGTGCACGCGACATCTTTTAGATGCAGATGTACCTGCATCATGTTTGAAGAAGAAGAGTTTTCTTTATAGTCTTTCATGTCGTTTTTGTGAAGCAATTTTGCTGCCGTTTTTATATTTTTTTAATTTCATATACAAGATAGTGACGTCTCCCAAGCGGAAGCAATCTGAAAAATGGTCAAGTCACTTCTTTTAGCTGCTTCATGGCTGTCAAAGCCTGAAAAAAAGTGAAAAAAAGAAGAAACATATTCACAGCAAGTTGTTTTGATATTGCGGTGCACGATTTTCATTATTTTTGGTGGATTTTTTTTAGCACTTTTTCAGACAGAATCCTCCTGAAAAATACGTTGTTTGCACATGGATATCACGTTTCTGGTGCCTTGTAACGTTAATTCATTTGAAGGACATTAAAAGGAAAGCTTATCACCAGTACATTACATATTGAGAAAGAATCAACCTAGTGATAATGATCTATTGGTTATCTGAAGAACACAGGACTAAAAAGCAATCTAGTCTGACGCTTACCAATCTATGTGAATTGTAGATACAAGGCTCAAAATTGTCTGCTTCTTGTCTACTTCAAACAGCCACCCAAGCAATGGCCGGAGTGCTCTACCCAACTAATCTGGCCACAACTTTTTGTAAGTGTTTGGTCCCCTCTGATGTGAGTTGTGTGTCGGTTTTGTATGTTTAAATTAAGGGCCGGTTTGGTTTCCTCCTACATGTGTGCAATATTTGTCTGTCATTGTCAGCCATTGTTTACCAAATCCCATGCTCGTGTCGAGTTACAGCCTCTTCGAATTTCATTCTTCAGATGGAAGAGCAAAAACAAACTTGTGTGCCTGTTGTTAATTAATTTCGGGAGGCTCATGAGCCTTTGAGAAGATTGCCGTTTTCAGTAGTTTGGGCTATTAATGCATTTTAAATTACTTTCTTTCATCTCTCAATCCTTTCACTATTGCTTCTTTCCCTCCTTTATACATAATGGTTTGTTTACAGTACAGAATAAAAGAAGAGAGGGATTACTTAAAGAAGCATTATAGAAGCCATAATTTGCAACTTGCAGGAATCTAAAACTTATTCAAGATTTTTACTTACATACAAGTCCATCAGAACATGATCAGTTTGGAGAGATTACTTAACTTTTTATTTATTTTATGTCAAAAACTAAAAAATGGGTGTCAACAGAAATGGCAAAACAAACTCTGATTAATCATTTAATGACCAGGATATTTTTTGTCTTTGTGCTTTCGTTTGTTCCTTTTCTTGTTCCAAGAGTAAAAAAAAAATAATTTGGTTTTATGTTGCCATTTTCTGAGACCTCTAACTTTATTTTTCCATCGATGGAGTGATGTGAGGGCTTGATGTTTCTATTGATACCAATTTGGAATACATATGACATTTTGATAAACTTTTTATTGCAGTTTTTTTGGGGGGGGGGAATGCGGCAACCAAAAATCATTATTTATTTAATTTTTTTATATTCTTTTCGGGATTTAACATACAGTTTGAATTATTTTATATTTTGATAGATCAGACTTTTTTGGACATGATGATAACAAATGTTAATTTATTTTATTTATTTTTTCTACAGTTTTTAGTTTATTTTTGAAGAGCGAAAAAGGGGGAAGATTTAAAATTTTACTTATTTTTTCTTTCATTTTTAGCCTTTCTCGGGGACTGGACTTCTCAATCATTTGATAGCTTAAATTATATACACAATACCACAATGATGTCATTTAAAAAATGTGTATCACAGGTCATTAACTGGGTAAAGGGGTTGTCCATGATTAGAAAAACATGGTTGCCTTTCTTGAAAAAAAAAGTGTCATACCTGTGTGACGCCAAGCTGCGCTTGGTATCACAGATCCTAGAAGTGTGCATTGATGGATTCCTCTACAAGAGGCCCCCATAACCATTCACACATCTCCACCTTCCACCTCAGACCACCAAAGGGAGCCCGTTAGGGATAGATAAATAGGGAAGGTGGAGCCAGGCAGCAGTTAGTCTGGTCTAGACTAGAGTCGACAGAGAGCCAAGTCTGTTGAGAGAGTTCCTGCAGCAGAGAAGCCTGAGAGATGTTAGTCTGCAGTGGAGCACAGTCCAGACTCATTTGTAGCTCAGAGTAGTGAGCTTTAGGTGTGCCGGCGCCATAAGATCGGTGAAGCACGGCACGCTGCCGTTAGTGTGTATAGCCTAGTGAGGGCCCGAGTAGGCCGAAGGCAAGTGGAGAGTTAGTACATAGGGGGCAGAGGAGCTCAACTAGCTCACCCCGAAGATTATACTGGACACCGGGTCCGAAGCTTTCCGGGATCTCTATGACCCAGTAAGGTACAACCGGAATCCCTGGAGAACTACAAGTCACAGGATCGCTAAAGTGCTGATACATAACAGAGCCAGGAGACACATAGGCCCAGCAAGTTGAGGAGCGTGTACTCCAAGAAAAGGCCCTACCACAAAGTCAGCCAGAGCAGGACAGAGACAAAGTTAGGCCTAGCTCCAGGCAGGTCAGAAACTTACTACGCAGAGGCAAGAAACAGGAAGCCCTACACCCGCTCATTGGGGAGGATCCTGACATGCACCCTTCACCCTACAGTGCTCCGGGACATGCCTGAATTTCCATCAGTAAAAGGTACTGAAGTGACTATCGTGTCTGTCCCTGTTCTTGCTCTGACCCGGCTGGGTCTCGCCTGTCCTGCATCCCCCCTTCATACGCTGCCCTGAGGCCTAGCTCCACCTGTGGGGAGCTATATCATCAAGCTGCCTTATCACCGGCCTCAGTGGACTGTGCAGCACTGGTGATCCTCACGAGAAGCCACAAGACAAAGCCCTGCAGAGCCCAACTCTTCAGTTTCAGAACTCCATTCTCAGAATTGCTGGGGATCCCAGTGATCAGACCCCCAACGATCAGTAAGTTATTCCCATACTATCAATAGGGGATACATTTTAATTTGTGGAGTAACCCTTTAACTCAATACTTTCCTTATAACCCTGTAATAAACCTGTAAAAATTTCCGGTAATGTAGTAATCCATGTAAGGATAATCCTCAGCTAGGCTCCTAAATATTAACCACAAGTAAATATGGCGGTCTCATTTTGAGTCTTTTCAATTTTTTTCCCCAATACTGTGCCCTAATGCTATAAAAATGATTATACTTGTACATATGTTTTTATTTGACCACTAAGAGCTGGACAGAATACACTTTGTTCACAATTATTAGACAATTTGTATTTTTTTTTTTTTTTATGATCAATTTTATTATTGCTCAACTCCAGTGCTGTCGGTCAATCTAAAAAGTTAACCACTTCGTGCCAGAGCCTGTTTTTGCCTTTGTGACCAGGCCAATTTTTTCAATTCTGACCACTGTCCCTTTATGAAGTAATTACTCTGGAACGCTTCAACGGATTCCCCTGATTCCGAGAATATTTTTTCGTGACATATTGTACTTCATGATAGTGGTAACATTTTTTTTATATCACTTGCGTTTATTTGTGAAAAAAAACAGAAATTTGGTGAAAATTTTGCAATTTTCAAACTTTGAATTTTCATGCCCTTAAATCAGAGAGATATGTCACACAAAATAGTTAATAAATAACATTTCCCACATGTCTACTTTACATCAGCACAATTTTCGAACCAAAATTTTTTTGTTGTTAGGAAGTTATAAGGGTTAAAAGTTGACCAGCGATTTCTCATTTTTCCAACAAAATTTACAAAAACATTTTTTTAGGGACCACATCTTATTTGAAGTGACTTTGAGGGGCCTTTATGACAGAAAATATCCAAAAGTGACACCATTTTAAAAATGGCATCCCTCAAGGTGCTCAAAACCACATTCAATAAGTTTATTAACCCTTCAGGTGTTTCACAGGAATTTTTGGAATGTGGAAGAAAACAATGAACATTTAACTTTTTTTCACAAAAATGTTACTTTAGACCCAATTTTTTTATTTTCACAGGGGTAACAGGAAAAAATAGAATACACAATTTGTAGTGCAATTTCTCATTAGAGAGCTGATACCCCATATGTGAGGGAAAACCACTGTGTGGGCGCAGGGTTTGGAAGGGAAAGAGCGCCATTTGACTTTTTGAATGTAAAATTTGCTTGAATAATTAGCGGACGCCATGTTGCATTTGGAGAGCCCCTGATGTGCCTAAACAGTGGAAACCCCCCACAAGTGACACCATTTTGGAAACTAGACCCCTTAGGGAACTTATCTAGATGTGTGCTGAGCACCTTGCACCCCTAGGTGCTTCACAGAAGTTTATAATATTGAGCCGTAAAAATAAAATTTTCACATTTTTCCCACAAAAAATGTTTTTCATCCCCTAATTTTGCATTATCATAAGGATAACAGGAGAAATTGCACCATGAAATTTGTTGTGCAATTTCTCCTGAGTACGCCGATACCCCATATGTGGGGGAAAACCACTGCTTTGGTGTACGGCAGGGTTCGGAAGAGAAAGGAGCGCTATGTTGGCTGGGATAGGTTGCAGACACCATGTCACATTTGAAGAGTCGCTGACATGCCGAAACAGCAGAAACCCCCACAAGTGACCCCATTTTGTAAACTACACCTCTCAATGAATTCATCTAGGGAAGTAGTGAGTATTTTTTAATTTTTAAATTTATACCATTGGGCAGTGAAGAAAACATAATTGTATTTTTACCACAAAAAATGTTTTACCCTCAGATTTCCCACAGCCCCTCCCCACACCTACTCAACCCTCCTCCTCCAAAACCACATTCTCCACCATTACGGAAGATCAACTTTCCTCTTTACTCTCCAAATCACACCTAACCACCTGTAAACTTGACCCAATTCCGTCCCATCTCATCCCAAACCTTACCACTATCTTCATCCCAGCCCTAGCCCACCTCTTCAACTTGTCACTAACAACTGGTGTCTTCCCCTCATGCTTCAAACATGCCTCAATCACACCCATCCTCAAAAAGCCCTCCCTTGACCCATCCTCTATGTCTAGCTATCGCCCCATATCACTTCTCCCCTATGCCTCAAAACTACTGGAACAACACGTCCATTCTGAGCTGTCCTCCCACCTCTCCTCCTGCTCCCTCTTCGACCCCCTACAATCTGGTTTCCGACTGCACCATTCTACTGAAACTGCACTGACCAAAGTTACCAATGACCTACTAACCGCCAAATCTAAGCGACACTATTCTGTCCTCCTCCTCCTAGACCTGTCATCTGCCTTCGACACGGTGGACCATTCCCTCTTACTAAAAACTCTCTCATCTCTCGGCATCACAGACTTGGCCCTATCCTGGATCTCCTGATACCTAACAGACCGGACATTCAGTGTCTCCCACTCACACACCAACTCCTCATCTCACCCCCTATCTGTCAGAGTCCCCCAAGGTTCATTCCTAGGACCACTGCTCTTCTCCATCTACACCTTAGGCCTGGAACAGCTCATAGAGTCTCATGGCTTTCATTATCACCTCTATGCTGACGACACACAGATCTACCTCTCTGGACCTGATATCTCCTCCTTACTAACCGAAATCCCACAATGTCTGTCTGCTATTTCATCCTTCTTCTTTGCTAGATTTCTAAAACTTAACATGGACAAAACAGAATTCATCATCTTTCCGCCATCTCATTCAACCCCCCCAACTGACCTATCCATCATAGTCAATGGCTGCCCACTGTCCCCAGTCCCTCAGGCTCGCTGCCTTGGGGATCACCATCCTTGATACAATAAAACCGAAGGGCCTAAATGACTCAGTGAGCTTTGCGCCATTTTTGGTGTAATATGATGGCACTGCTGCGGTTATGTCCTACTCCACTATACTGTACCTTTTATATTGCCATTCCTGGTGATTTATACTCCCTATTTTGATGTGTTACTCTGATCACTGTGATCATTTAAATCTATATATGCAATTTGGTTATTATAGGGATGTTGACCTTTTTTGTAATACACTTACTGATTATTTATCCTGATATGTACACTGTTACTTTAAATTTCATCACGATGGTTTTTTATTGTAATTTTACAAATTTTACATCTATAATTATTTGTGATAAAATATATATATCACATATAATAATTCTATATATATCACATATAATAATTCTATAACTATTTTATTGTAGATACCACTCTGTTACAGAATTTTGCATTTATTGTTTTTTGTCTGGAATGTATATTATTATCTTTTCATCTTCTTTAACAATGCAGGACTGGTCAAAATATGAATCATCAAGTGGAAAGATATTGTCATCGTGATGGAACAAAAGATACATCCATTGTGTATTACCAATTGTATTGTTTGTATATGGATAGGGTGTGAGGGCAATTTTGCCCAGACTTAATATGGAGCGAGCACGGACCCAGTGTGGTGCGCGCGCATGGCGTGTCATGGCGGCCTCGCCTCCCTCGACTGGCGTCCTATCAGGAATCGACCTGCGCGCATGCGCACCTCGACTTCCTGGACGCCGGCCGAGCGATGGCGACGCGCCCTGGACGTCATGCGTGCGCCCATATACACTAAGGGGAATAACAGGTGTGCGTCGCTCCTCTTCCTACATATAAACATCAGGTGTGGCACTGCCTCTGTACCCCCCGACGAAGCAGCACGCGAAACGCGCGTTGGGGCACGAGGCAGTGTGGTCTTACAACACTCCGGCATTGGTTTGTATTATGCCTGCCTCGGGGGTATTACTATGCTGATATCACTTGTTTGCTCAATAGGTTTCCGTTCTGACCCTTATGATTGGTGATATGCACCCGGCCCTATATACTTGCCCATGTAGTTTTTATATGACTATTTGTTATTCGGATGTATATGGGAGATATCCCTTTAACCATGAGGATTCACATTTTACCTACATGTGTTATATTACTATTTAATGATTTGTAGAGTGGGATATTTCCCTTAAATTTTGATGATCTATATTCTGTTCATATATGCTATATGATTATCCCATATGAGAATACATCCCTCAAATGTGTAGATCTGCACTTTTTTGTAAATGTCATATGATATGTTTATGGTTTATATATATGGATAGGTACTCTATTTATACATGTTTTGTTATAAATTATTAATAAGGACATGGGGTATATCCCACGGAACTAAGAGGTTAGGAATTTAACTGACGTTATCCTATATCCCTACTCTCTGAATTGTAATTATATACTTTTTGTGCTTATAGTGATATCTTCTGACCACACTGCCTCAATTTTATTGGGGTTTTCTATGCCTTAGGGGTTTTTTTGACATGATTTTATGGGGTGTGTATGTATGTCTTGTGATAACATTAATAAAAATTTGAAATAGTTGATCTACTGATTATTTTGATCTCTTTATTTAAATTACCAATGTAGAATGAGGAATGAGAAATAGGTTAGAATATTTGGGTTTCCTCATTTTGTTTGAAGGATATTAATACATTATATTGAAATGAACGTCTATATCCTTTTTTGCTTACAAATAACTGTCTTTTTGGTGGATATAGGTTCTACAATGGACTTTCGTAGTCGAGATGCCAATTGGTCTACAAGGCTTACAGACATTTTTGGTAACGGGGATACAGCCGTGAGTGAGTCATCATCGCAGCAGTGTCATGAATTACAGAATAATCTTAAAAAACTTTTGTATAAGCGCACCAGAACCTGGTGGAACAAGGCCTCACTAGAACAGTACCTCAGCAAAGACATTATTCCTAGAGGACTTCGGATACAGGTATTTCCGTCTTTTGTAGTAGACGATGCAAACTTCAAATCACGATGGGAGGAGGCGAGTAAGAATTGTTCACGCACTATGCTTGAACTTCTAATTGGCCAGGATAAAAAACAATTGGATGGTCAGGAGATAGAAATTGATACTATTCAAAAAGAATTGAAAAAGACATTATCTAAAGAGGCATGGGATGCTCTAGATAAAGAACTTATGAAGGATTTGGATAAATGGGAGCAAGAGATAAGACAATTTAAGATGAAAAAATTCCAGCGTGACACAACTGATTACAAAAATGGACGTGTCTATAAATGGCATCATGGTCAACAAGTTGCCCAAAAATTTCATCTCCAATCCAGACACGACTCAATGTCTTCCAGTGACAGTTCTTCTGCGGTCCATTTTTTGGACATGCGCCAGACTTCAGAGGACGATCCAGATCCAAGAGAACAAGGAGGGAGAATGGAAACTCGCTATACAGCCTCCAGGAATTACAAAAGGAAGCAGGGACCTCAATGGAAAAAACGATAACGCAGGATAAACTTAAGGTAATTAATTTATCTGATAAAACTTTTAGCATTGAGCAACTGGAAGTACTTGAAAAGGGGTTGACCTTCTCACCTGTGGCTAATTTTGATTGCTTTACGGCCATAAAAGACGTTCAACTTTTTGGACGTAAACTTATGCTCAAAAGATATTTCTCTATACATCAAGACGAGTTTTGTCGTAATGCAACTGTCGAGGAGAAAGAGGCTATTTCAGTCTTGGACTCCCTACTTAAAGAGCAGGAAGACACACCCAATTTTCCACCTTTTTGTAAGAAAAAATCAACAGCCTTCCCCCCTTTTTCTGCCTGTGCCCCAATTGAGCTTTTCACAAAATTGGTAATACAAGATCTTAGAACGCTCCCTAGTCAAAGATCTCATGACAACCTTAATTATAAACAAAGGATTGCTCTTAAGGAATTAAGAACTATGAATGACATTGTCATAAAGAGGGCAGACAAAGGGGGAAATGTTGTTATTTGGCCAACTGTAAAATATGAAAAAGAGGCTTTTCGACAACTCTCTGATACGTCCTGTTATCGGAGACTTGAGCAAAATCCTACATTGAAATTCTGTAATGAGCTGGTCAATATCTTGGAAACTGCTGTGGCCCATAATATTATTCCTAAATCTATATATGAAGGCCTAATCACAAAAAACCCTACTATACCGACACTATACCTTCTCCCAAAGGTTCATAAAGATGCTCTTGAACCACCTGGGCGCCCCATAGTGTCTGGTAATAACAGCCTATGTGATCCTGTCTGTAGATTTCTTGACTATTATCTTAAACCAATGGTACAGAATCTACCGTCATATATCAGAGACTCAACAGATTTGTTGGTGAGACTACAGGATATGACACTGGAGGAGGACATCATCATGGTAACCGCGGACGTGGAGTCCCTCTATACATCTATTAATCACAACGACGGCCTAATAGCGGCAAAATTTTTTCTAGATTCAACCAACATTGAACAACGTTTAATTGAACTACTACTTTGCTTATTACGATACGTCCTTACACATAATTACTTTTTATTTAAGGATCGTATATATCTACAGGAGAGGGGCACGGCTATGGGGGCGTCTTGTGCGCCCTCATATGCGTGCCTCTTCCTGGGATATTGGGAACATTATCTCAACTTTCCGGACCATGAGGATGGAGCGGTCCAACTTTGGGTCCGCTTCATCGATGATGTCTTCCTGCTGTGGCAGGGCAAAAAGTGTCGGCTTGAGTGCTTTCTCAGTGAATTGAACAAAAACAAGCAGAACATAAGACTGACATATTCCTCGAGCCCCGATGAGATAGACTTTTTAGATCTACACATAAAAAGGGGGAAGGATGGTCAGATTTCTACTGACATCCACCGGAAGAAAACAGCTGTGAATTCACTATTGAATGCTAAATCCTCTCACCCCCCTCAGGTAATCAAGTCAATCCCTACGGGACAATTCCTCCGGGCTCGGAGAATTTGTTCCTCGGATGTTCTCTTTGAGGGTCAAGCCAGGGAATTAAAAAAACGATTCAAGGTCCGTAATTATAACCCTGATGTCATTCAACAGGGCTACGTTAGAGCAATGGAAACTTCAAGAGATCAACTTTTGAAGAAGAAAACAAAAGAGGAAAAAAAAGAAAAAAATGAACAGGTGAGACTAATTACACCCTATCATACGCACTGGAGAGAAATGTCGGCGATTTTTACAAGATACTGGCCTGTCCTCTTATCTGACCCCATCCTAAAAAGCATAATCTCCTCGAGACCCCTAGTGACCCCTAGAAGATCAAAAAATCTAAATGACATATTAGTGAGAAGTCACTATACACCACCAATATCTGGGGGCCTCAATTTTGGTTATGTTAAACCTAAATGGGGTTGTTTTCCATGTGGCGCATGCAGTGCCTGTTCCCAGATAGATAGAGCATTCTCCTTCCATGACTCCCAAAATAAACGTAATTTCAAAATTTACAAATGGCTAACTTGCCGCTCTACTGACGTTATCTACTGGGCGATCTGCCCATGTAAGTTAATTTACGTTGGGTTAACATCAAGAGAGTTCCGTGTGAGAGTCTTGGAACACTTGAGAGACATAAAAAATGCGGCGAAAACTACAGACCCGGAGCAAATAGCCAAGCTTAAAAATATTCCTAAGCATTTTCGTGAATTGCATAATTGCAACTGGCGCCTTCTACGTTTTCGAGCAATTGACCAGATTAGATTGGGAGCAAGGGGTGGAGATGCTAAAAATCTGCTACAAAAGACTGAAGTTAAATGGATCACCATCCTTGATACAATAAAACCGAAGGGCCTAAATGACTCAGTGAGCTTTGCGCCATTTTTGGTGTAATATGATGGCACTGCTGCGGTTATGTCCTACTCCACTATACTGTACCTTTTATATTGCCATTCCTGGTGATTTATACTCCCTATTTTGATGTGTTACTCTGATCACTGTGATCATTTAAATCTATATATGCAATTTGGTTATTATAGGGATGTTGACCTTTTTTGTAATACACTTACTGATTATTTATCCTGATATGTACACTGTTACTTTAAATTTCATCACGATGGTTTTTTATTGTAATTTTACAAATTTTACATCTATAATTATTTGTGATAAAATATATATATCACATATAATAATTCTATATATATCACATATAATAATTCTATAACTATTTTATTGTAGATACCACTCTGTTACAGAATTTTGCATTTATTGTTTTTTGTCTGGAATGTATATTATTATCTTTTCATCTTCTTTAACAATGCAGGACTGGTCAAAATATGAATCATCAAGTGGAAAGATATTGTCATCGTGATGGAACAAAAGATACATCCATTGTGTATTACCAATTGTATTGTTTGTATATGGATAGGGTGTGAGGGCAATTTTGCCCAGACTTAATATGGAGCGAGCACGGACCCAGTGTGGTGCGCGCGCATGGCGTGTCATGGCGGCCTCGCCTCCCTCGACTGGCGTCCTATCAGGAATCGACCTGCGCGCATGCGCACCTCGACTTCCTGGACGCCGGCCGAGCGATGGCGACGCGCCCTGGACGTCATGCGTGCGCCCATATACACTAAGGGGAATAACAGGTGTGCGTCGCTCCTCTTCCTACATATAAACATCAGGTGTGGCACTGCCTCTGTACCCCCCGACGAAGCAGCACGCGAAACGCGCGTTGGGGCACGAGGCAGTGTGGTCTTACAACACTCCGGCATTGGTTTGTATTATGCCTGCCTCGGGGGTATTACTATGCTGATATCACTTGTTTGCTCAATAGGTTTCCGTTCTGACCCTTATGATTGGTGATATGCACCCGGCCCTATATACTTGCCCATGTAGTTTTTATATGACTATTTGTTATTCGGATGTATATGGGAGATATCCCTTTAACCATGAGGATTCACATTTTACCTACATGTGTTATATTACTATTTAATGATTTGTAGAGTGGGATATTTCCCTTAAATTTTGATGATCTATATTCTGTTCATATATGCTATATGATTATCCCATATGAGAATACATCCCTCAAATGTGTAGATCTGCACTTTTTTGTAAATGTCATATGATATGTTTATGGTTTATATATATGGATAGGTACTCTATTTATACATGTTTTGTTATAAATTATTAATAAGGACATGGGGTATATCCCACGGAACTAAGAGGTTAGGAATTTAACTGACGTTATCCTATATCCCTACTCTCTGAATTGTAATTATATACTTTTTGTGCTTATAGTGATATCTTCTGACCACACTGCCTCAATTTTATTGGGGTTTTCTATGCCTTAGGGGTTTTTTTGACATGATTTTATGGGGTGTGTATGTATGTCTTGTGATAACATTAATAAAAATTTGAAATAGTTGATCTACTGATTATTTTGATCTCTTTATTTAAATTACCAATGTAGAATGAGGAATGAGAAATAGGTTAGAATATTTGGGTTTCCTCATTTTGTTTGAAGGATATTAATACATTATATTGAAATGAACGTCTATATCCTTTTTTGCTTACAAATCGCTGCCTTGGGGTAACCCTGGACTCTGAACTCTCCTTCAAACCACATATCCAAGCCCTTTCCACTTCCTGCCGACTCCAACTCAAAAATATCTCCCGGATCCGCACATTCCTAAACCATGAATCTGCAAAAACACTAGTGCACGCCCTCATCATCTCCCGCCTTAACTACTGCAACCTCCTGCTCTGTGGCCTCCCTTCCAACACTCTTGCACCCCTCCAATCCATCCTAAACTCTGCTGCCCGACTAATCCACCTCTCCCCCCGTTATTCCCCGGCCTCTCCTCTCTGTCAATCTCTTCACTGGCTCTCCATTGCCCAGAGACTCCAGTTCAAAACCCTTACCATGACATACAAAGCCATTCACAACCTGTCTCCTCCATATATCTCTGACCTAGTCTCCCGCTACATACCTGCACGCAACCTCCTATCCTCACAAGATCTCCTTCTCTACTCCCCTCCTATCTCCTCCTCCCACAATCGCATACAAAATTTCTCCCGTGCTTCCCCCCTACTCTGGAACTCTCTACCCCAACACATCAGACTCTCGTCGACCGTGGAAACCTTCAAAAAGAGCCTGAAGACCCACCTCTTTCGACAAGCCTACAACCTGCAGTAACCACCACTCCACAAATAATGCTGCACGACCAGCTCTACCCTCACCTACTGTATCCTCACCCTTCCCTTGTAGACTGTGAGCCCTCGCGGGCAGGGTCCTCGCTCCTCCTGTACCAGTCGCCGTCACATTGTGTTCAAGATTATTGTAATTGTTCTTGTATGTATACCCCTTCTTCACATGTAAAGTGCCATGGAATAAATGGCGCTATAATAATAAATAATAATAATAATTTTACATTTTCACACAGGGCAATGGGTAAAAATGGTGCCGAAATGTCACACAATTTCTTCTAAAAGTGGCAATACCCCATATGTGGCTGTATCGTACGGCTTAGCCATACGGCAAGATCTGGGAGGGACGGAGCGCTATTTGACAATTGGAGAACAAATTATTGTAGAATAGGCATTTGGATTTGGGAGCACAAAATTTTCTGAATTTCTTTTGGGGGGCAAGGGCCATTTCGCTTTTCCAGAGCCTTTCTGCTACCAGTAACTTGGAAGTCCCTTATATTTTTAACAGATGACGGACCTGAGTGGGGACTAGCTTTTTTTGAGGACTGAGTTGAAGCCTTTATTGGGAACATTTTACGTAACATTTATCCGGCGCTCTAGGCTGAGCACTTACATCGGGGTTTCCATCTAAATTTCCAAGTGATGTAATTCAGATGAAACCCCTGCGGGATCCATTCACTGTAATGAGGCTGCAGAGTTACTCTGGACTCAGTCTGGCCTCTGTTTAGCGGTGTCCTTTTTTTCAGAAGTGCACAAAACTGTGGCCAACCGCACTTTTATGCACGCCTAAAAAAACTGACACCGTGGGATCACAGGTCAGACGGAATCCACAGTGGCCTATATCTGCCTCATTACAGGGAATCTTCCGTCATGGGTTACGTCTGAATCACGTATTTCAGAGATTTACACAGAAACTCTGGTGTAAGTGCTCAGCACAGTGCGCAGGATAAATGTGAGCAGAGCCTTACTGCGATCTTTGGGAGACATAATAAACAAATCAGTAGCAGGTGAAGAATTGGTTTTATTTTTTACGCCGTTCCTCGTGCGGAATAAGTGATGAGATTACTTTATTCTTTGGGTCGGTGCGATTACAGAGATACCAGATTTATATCGGGTTTTTATGATTGACAGCTGTCACACACTAAGAGACGCTTTTTTTTGCAAAATCTAGTTTTTACATTGCCATATTTTGAGAGCTATAATTTTTCCATATTTCGGTCGACAGAGTCATGTGACGGCTTGTTTTTTGCGGGACGAGTTGACATTTTTATTGGTACCATTTTTTGGGTACGTGACATTTTTCGATCACTTTCTATTCCGTTTTTTGGGAGTTAAAATTAACAAAAACCAACAATTCAGGAATTGTTTTTTGAGTTTTTTTTTTTAATGCCGTTCTGCGTGTGGTAAAAGTGATAAGGCAGCATTATTCTTTGGGTTAGTACATTTACAGCGATACTACACTTACTGTATATTTTTTTTATGTTTTGGCACTTTTACACAATAAAACAATTTTATAGAAAAAATATTTTTTTTGCATCGCTTTATTCTGAGAGCTATAACTTTTTTATTTTTTGGCTGATGGAGCTGTATGGCGGCTTTTTTTTGCGGAACAAGATGACGTTTTCAGCGGTACCATTTTTATTTCCATTTTGCTTTTTGATCGCATTTTTTTCCATTTTTTGTTTGGCGATCTGATGAAAAAGCATAGTTTTTTGCTCCGTTTTTTATTTATTTTTATTACGGTGTGCACAGAAGGAGTTAATTAGTGTGACAGTTTTATAGATCGGGTTGTTTTGGATGCGGCAATACCAAATATGTGTACTTTTTTTGTTTTTGTATAAATATACGGATTTATTGGTTTAATATTTTATTTATTTATTTTTATTTATTTTGTGATTTTTTTTTAACAGTTTGAAAACATTTCTTAGACTCTTTTTTTACATTTTTACTTAGTCCTGTATGGGACATTCATTTTCATTTTTCTAATCAATGTTCTCATGCAATGCAATAGACATGTATTGCATTGCATGAGAAATTTGCCGACAGTTTCACACTGTGTCTCCTGCTGGACTCAGCTGCAGGCTGAGCCTAGCAGGGCACCATACATGGCAGACCCGGAGGCGGTCATGTGACCTCCGGCTGCCATAACAACGGCAGGTCCTGGAAGACATCAGGGGCTGTCGGAGAGGTAAGTGGACGACCCCCTCTCCTCTCACTATCTTCTATATGCCGCGATCACTATAGATCGCGGCATATAGAAGATAGTAAAGGGTTAACATCATTGGGACCTGATCCAATTAGGTCCCGATGATGTCCCCTGTCAGAGCGGTCGCTCTGAACCGCAACCGCTGCACTTGCAGGACCCTGGGAGTCCTGAGGGCTGCAGGACCACCAACCGTTCATAAACGTCGGCGCTGCACAGAGCCCAGGCAGCTCTGACGTTTATGTACAGTGGGCGGTCAGGAAGCTGTTAATAAACCTGAATATTTAAAAAAATTGAGGTTTTGTCTTTGTGTGTCTAAAATCATTAGACAACTATTAGTGTGCAGGATTATTATGCAACTAAATAAAAAAAATTTAACTTTTCCATCTCAATTGTTTATTTAATTTGTTAAAGTGAGAATAATAATTATAACCAAACAATTCAAAATGTACAAAAATACATTTGACATTTCCAACAAAAATATCTGTGAACAATATAGCCGCCCTTCTATTCAATAACAGTCATAAGCCTTCTATCCATGGAGTCATTTTCTTAATATGTTGACGATCAACTTTTTAGGCAGCACCAACCACAGCCTCCCGGACCAAGATCAGAGAGGTGATAGGAGATTTACGGTGAAAAAACTATTTAAGAAGGACCCACAAGTTCTCAATAGGGTTTAGGTCAGGTGAGGAGGGGGCAGTGGAGTACTGTGATACTGCAATTAAGCACTGTCCTGCAGAAAAATCATGGTTTTATTGAAAGATGCAGACTTTTTCCTGTACCACTGGTGGAAGTAAGTGCCTTCTAAAAACTGGCAATAGGTTTGGGAGTTGATGTTCAGTCCATCCTCAACCTGAAAAGGTCCAACTAGCTCATGTTTAAAAATACCAGACCATAGCAGTGCCCCACCTCCACCTTGCTGGCATCTGAGTCAAAAGTGGAGGTCTGTACCAGTTACTGATCCAGCTACTGGACCATCCATATGGTCCATCAAGAGTCACTCATCTCATCAGTTCATAAAACCTTTGAAAAAAAACTGTCATAAGGTATTTCTCTGACCAGTCTTGACGTTCCAACTTCTGTATCTTGTTCACTGGTGGTCGGGTTTCAGCCCTTCTTATCTCGGCCATCTCTGAGCACTGAACACCTTTGTACTTCTGGCCACTCCAGGGAGGTTTCAGTTCTGGAATATGACAGCACTGGAGGATAATGGATTCCTGGTCACTTCACGTTTAATACTTCTTAAATCTTCGTCAGTTGATGTGTGTGTTTTTATCTCAACATTTTTTGTGACCCTGTTGACTAATAGCAACACAGTTTTTGATGATTCTGTTGTCACATCCCACAATCTTAGCAATTGCAAGAGTGCTGCATTGCTTTGTAAAACTTGTAACAAGTCAGTTAAATATCTTTTTTGACCCATTTTGCCTGAGGAAAACAAGCTGCCTAATAATTCTGCACAACTTGATAAAGGACATTGTTGTCACCGCACTGTTGTCGGATATCCCGGGGCCAGGGGCTCCTTCCCTATCCCTAAAGCTAGGGGCATCCTAGCTATCCCTGCTCCCTGGATTACTTCTAATGGTGAAGACGCCGGGGCCAAGTGCCTTGCTGATCTCCTGAATCAGCCCTTATCTGTCCCCTCCCCCTACCCAGGGAAGTGCGGAGTAGTAGTGTATAAGAATACACCAACCAGACTAACAAGATAATACGTATTGGGATAAAGGAAAATACCAATCACACAAAAAAGCTCTCACAAACAACAGATTGGAACACCAGGAAGGAGAAACCAAATAGGAGAGGATGAGGATATGCACACAGACTAATCACCAAGCAACAGTCTTTTGAATACCACACCAAACGCCTCCTCAAACAACCAGCTCCTCCAACTCCAGAATCAGGCAGTATGAAAACCAACACTGGCAATCCCTGATTGCCAGAGGCGAGTGACCAACACTTAAAAGCTGAGATCATCAATGCAGGAACGCTTCAGAAACTCTAAACTGAACATATTAACCCCGGCACTGCTAGCAGAAAGCTGCACAGTTTAATATAATAGTGAAGTGCTTCTAATCAGTGCAAGTGTACGTGAAATCAGACAACATCATTTGATACCTCTCTGTTGCGGTAAACCAGTAATAGTTGTATCCTTAGGCCTCCTTCTCCCTCATTACACCAATACACATCACCTGATCTGCATCAAACTAGTAACTATTCAAGTTTATACAGCTTGGAGTTGGAATTTCTGCATAAAAATGATAATATGGTCAAAATACTCACTTGCCTAAGAATTGTGCACACAGTGAATAACATTTTTTTTTTTTTAAAGTTCATCCATATCATTCCCTTCAGGACAGATTTATACATGTTTGTTTCATGGTCTGAGTACGGACTGTGATGCATGGATCGTCCGGGGGGGCGGCTTCCTTTAAAAGCCACCTACTTTTTATAGTTTAAAGTTCAGTTAAAAGACGTCGTTGGCAGAGCTGCCACAAAGCGCAATGGCAAAAGAGCCAGCAAACCAATTTAGGAATGAGACTGATGACTTTTTCCTGAAACGGCTTAGCCTAGAAAAACTTTGGCGGCTCTGCCATTGAAATGGAGATGTGCACATAACCTTAGGAAAATCCACTTTACTGTTCATGTAAGGAGTTTTTTTTAAGCTTTTCTTTTCCTCAAGAGCTTTTGAAAAAAAATAGAAAAAAGTGCATGACCTCTCTTTGAAGCAGTTCCTGATGAAATCTGCTCCTAACTAGGCATTGGCCAATCAAAAGGTTGCAAAAACACTTCAGGAGAAAAAATAAAACTCTTCAAAATCTTTTAACGAAAATAACAAATCTCCCCAAAAAAAGAAGCATTCTCTGAAGCAGTTTCCGATAAAAACTCCAAAGAAGAAGGAACCGACAGCACTCAGTAAAATGGACGCCCGTTCACTCCAACGAACCAAACATGAAAATATTGCAGCATATAAAAGTAAAAACAGCGTCCAATCCAGGGTGTTCTAGATATCAAATTTGTAGTTTATTCCGCCAGATTACAATGTTTCGACCGTTCACCGATCTTTATTAACTTGATAAGGACCGGTGAACGGTCGAAACGTTGTAATCTGGCGGAATAAACTACAGTTTTGATATCTAGAACACCCTGGATTGGACGCTGTTTTTCTGATAGAAAATTTTTCATTTTTGAAGGCCTCAAAAAACAAGGTATGAATAATATATATATATATATATATATATATATATATATATATATATATATATATATATATATATATATATATATATGTTTCCGTACAGTGCCATGCACAGATGTGCCCCGAAGTTTTACCTTCCCGCTTTGTGGTAATGGTAATCTTAATGACAAGCAAGTACATTTAAGGTGATGGATAATCATTAACGCGGGAACAGCACACAGATGAAGAATGGACAATTACTTAGGCAATCATTTTATGGACTCCAATGTCACATCCAGCTGACTATGTATGTTTAGCCCGCACCTGGAACATGGCACATTTTACTTCAGTTGTAATGACTGTAAAGTGGAGAATAACTCAGATAAAGGGTGAAAAAGTCCTTTGAGAAGCACTAATAAGGTCAACTGGAGAACAATGGATGCAGATGGGAGTGGAGGGATTAGCAGCGAAACGTAACCTCAGTGTATCTACTTTCATTAGACTATACATCTTAGTCGTGATGTTTCACAGGTGTCTTCATGGCGTAAATACGAAGAGGTTCACAGCATCACATAAGACTCCAGAGCGGTGAGAACGCCTTTGTCATTGCCAGGAGATGGTCTTTATTTAATAATGAATGGTTCCTCGCACACATCCTTCTATAGACCGTCCCTGTACATTGTACTAACGGATAACTTTACATGGCTCATAATAATCCCTAAGAAAGGTCTAACGAGTGCACATATTATCTTCGTTACTTAGCTGGTTGGGTAGATACAGTATCTTGCTGGTGCTCTGCTCCTGTCGATCAGTATTGTCACAGTCAAGACGCGACAAATCAACAGTGGTTAGGAGATGGGCATTGAGGAAGACCAAGATCCACATTGTCATTGGGACCAGGAGAAGCAGTGTCTACTTTTACCACATTTGTAAAACTACCGTTAAAAAAGGAAAATATTATTGTTTGAAGCAGCTTCTTTTGGTACTTGTATTTTCCTTTTTAATTTTTGGTAATGTAATTTTTTCCCCATATCACAATCTATATTAAAAAGAAAAAACATAGAAATTTTGCAATTCTCACGCTGGCCACTGGGGCTTTTTTAGACTCTTAGCTTATTGTTATTTCAAGAAACAACACATGTACATTAGCCACAATGAACAGACCCAGGCCCTATCTATTGTATTGAAGCATCTAATGAGTGTGTGCAAAAGTCATAGTGAAGGGAGCAGGGTCAGCTGTGATATATATTGTGATTGGTTGATCCTGTGCCATCAGCTGTGTATAGAGGTGTTACCCGTCATTTGTAATCCTGCCTTTGATGATAATTTCAGCAGGCTCCTTTTTTCCTGAAAAGACAGGAAGTATGAATCTAAAAAAGCCTTGGCGGCCAGTATGAAAATTGCAAAATAATTTTTTTCTATATGGAACAAAAAAACATTGCCAAACATTTTTTAAAAATACATTCAACATAAAAATATGATTAAAAATAATGGGTCATTTTCTGATCATAGTGTGTCCTTTCAAGGACACACTATCAGTTAAGCCTAAATTTCATTGGTATAAACAACATATCCACACAACTTTACTCAGATTCCAGAAAGCTGAGATATGGAGAGTAGTTTGATGTGGGTCCCCCCAATTTGTACAGCCTGTTTAGGTATTAGCCTCCTTACCTTGGACTTGCAAGATTGAAAAATTTCTTTCCAAGACCATAAAAATAATGATTCTGTAGGGTTAGAAAAGAAACAATTTTCAATTTTTAGGTCTAGCTGAAAACATCTTTTACATCATTCTTGTTTTATTTAGAGAACTGTAATAAATAAGTATTATTGGTACATTTCTTATGCTCGGGCAATGTGGCTGAAAGTTGCATCAAAATCATTAAAAAGGGACACGCCTCTTAAAAAATTGGGGGCATTTTACTCCATTCTGCACTCCATTTCAATGGCGTGTAAAACGTCAAGCTCAGCTATGCCCCCTTTCCACTGTTCAAAAAGTGTTATGACGGCCAAAGCACATTAACATGGGTAACATACAAACCAGGAAGGCAAATACCTGAACCTGACAGGTCCCTGTTCAGATTAGGAAAAACCCTTCTCTGACCCCGGTTTGTCCCTGCCTGACCACAGAGGTTGGCACCCTAAGATAACGCAATGGTGCTCCCACTCAACGGCGGCTTACCCTGAATGTCCTTAGCAGCTCCTAGAATCACTAGAGAAGCAGTTTCCTAAGAAATAAAGAAATCCCCCACAAAACTACTGCAGCCAACACAAATTACAGCAAAGTGAATGAATTCAACAAAGTCTATCACCAGCAGGAAACACCAGTAGAGAAAGGTATTTATAGCTGCACCCGAAAGGTGATAGGACAGACAAGCAGAGTAAATGAAAAGCAACTGACAGAAACAAAGATAAAAGAACTAAAACACCCAAAGAAAAAGGTGTATTCTCTGTGTCTCAGCGGAAAGTGACGCCGACCACAGAACACTGAATCAAGGGTTCGAATCCAGAAGCATGACAAAAAGTAAAACAGAAGTAACCGGGACTGGCATAAAAATGGCAAAACTCACAACATTTCTGTGAAACCAGTTTGCACAAAAATTTTGCAACATTTCAAGCAGTTTTACGCCAGAATTTCAGTGAAAACTGATGAATCGGGGCTTTACTTTTCCTAGGAAATAATTCGGCAGCATC
Organism: Phyllobates terribilis; assembly: GCF_046119375.1. Classification (NCBI taxonomy): domain Eukaryota; kingdom Metazoa; phylum Chordata; class Amphibia; order Anura; family Dendrobatidae; genus Phyllobates; species Phyllobates terribilis. Next base: position 72,034,488 of record NW_027362767.1, on the reverse strand, counting down.
TTCTCTTAGTATTCTCTTGTGCCTTTCCTGTGTTATTCTTCTGGCAAATGTATGAATAAATTGACAAATGGGCATTACTTTATTCCTTTTCAATAGGGCTAGTCTCTACACATTCAGACATTGAATAAACGTATTCATTTTCAGGGTTATGTTAGGAAATGCTCCATTGAGAAGGGAATGAAAACACCCAGATATAATATCCTCATGCACTTGCAAGAGTAATAACAGAGGAACGTCACAAAGCGGAATTTAGAGAAGAGGCTCTCCAGAATTATTTTATGGGAATACTAATATCCGCAGACATGTAAGGATAGCTAGCCGAACCATCCTTCCGGAAAGGGGGACACCATAGCAATATCAGACAGTTTTTATAGTGTATTTTCTTTTCTGCACTAGTTTTTATATGAGATGATGCTATGACAAAAAGGACGACAGAATTCACACACGGTTAAAGCCTTTCCTGGTATTTTGACAGCACATCACAAGCTGAATTTTAATTATTTTGTTAATGTGCCAAACACCCGCATTGAAGATAAACCTTGGCGGTGAAGCCTTTTGTTTCAGTTGACATGAGGTTTAATTATCTTTGCATCGTGATGGAAAACATTGTAAATCCAAGATGGCAGCTTAAATTGGCAATTCATTTCCCGTCAAGAATAACACCCTCGCACCCCACGCATCACCGATGTTTGACGACAGGTATCTGCTACTGCGGCCACGAAAACGCTCATAGTAAGGATAATATTTTTTAAAATGTAATTCATATGCACATAATATTTATATTTATTTGATATTTATAAGGCATTTTTTATCTTTACATTATGTTTATTATACCATTACAATGTAATATAGGTGCAGACGACAGTCAATGTAACATCAGGAGGAATCTGCATTGTAGTAGGTTGTAGGCTCTGCTCTGCAATGCATGAAATTACAGGGGTAGCAGCGTGCATTTCTAATTGCGTTAATAGTCAGAGCACATAATATTTCACACTGGTCTGTTGTAGGCCCATATGTACAATGCTATACTAATGTGATACAAGAGGACAATTTACAGTGCTGGCCAAAAGTATTGGCACCCCTGCAATGCAATTCTGTCAGATAATACTCAGTTTCTTCCTGAAAATGATTGCAATCACAAATTCTTTGGTCTTATTATCTTCATTTAATTTGCTTGCAAGGAAAAAACACAAAAGAGAATGAAGCAAAAATCAAATCATTGATCATTTCACACAAAACTCAAAAAAAGGGCCGGACAAAAGTATTGGCACCCTCAGCCTAATACTTGGTTGCACAACCTTTAGCCAAAATAACTGCGAACAACCGCTTCCGGTAACCATCAATGAGTTTCTTACAATGCTCTGCTGGAATTGTAGACCATTCTTCTTTGGCAAACTGCTCCAGGTCCCTGATATTTGAAGGGTGCCTTCTCCAAACTGCCATTTTGAGATCCCTCCACAGGTGTTCTATGGAATTTAGGTCTGGACTCATTGCTGGCCACCTTAGAAGTCTCCAGTGCTTTCTCTCAAACCATTTTATAATGCTTTTGGAAGTGTGTTTTGGGTCATTGTCCTGCTGGAAGGCCCATGACCTCTGAGGGAGACCCAGCTTTCTCACACTGGGCCCTACATTATGCTGCAAAATTTGTTGGTAGTCTTCAGACTTCATAATGCCATGCACACGGTCAAGCAGTCCAGTGCCAGAGGCAGCAAAGCAGCCCCAAAACATCAGGGAACCTCCACCATGTTTGACTGTAGGGACCGTGTTCTTTTCTTTGAATGCCTCTTCTTTTTTCCTGTACACTCTATGTTGATGCTTTTTCCCAAAAAGTTCTACTTTTGTCTCATCTGGCCAGAGAACATTCTTCCAAAACGTTTTAGGCTTTCTCAGGTAAGTTTTGGCAAACTCCAGCCTGGCTTTTTTTATGTCTCGGGGTAAGAAGTGGGGTCTTCCTGGGTATCCTACCATATAGTCCCTTTTCATTCAGACGTCGTCGGATAGTACGGGTTGACACTGCTGTACCCTCGGACTGCAGGGCAGCTTGAACTTGCTTGGATGTTAGTCGAGGTTCTTTATCCACCATCCGCACAATCTTGCGTTGAAATCTCTTGTCAATTTTTCTTTTCCGTCCACATCTAGGGAGGTTAGCCACAGTGCCATGGGCTTTAAACTTCTTGATGACACTGCGCACGGAAGACACAGGAACATTCAGGTCTTTGGAGATGGACTTGTAGCCTTCAGATTGCTCATGCTTCCTCACAATTTGGTTTCTCAAGTCCTCAGGCAGTTCTTTGGTCTTCTTTCTTTTCTCCATGCTCAATGTGGTACACACAAGGACACAGGACAGAGGTTGAGTCAACTTTAATCCATGTTAACTGGCTGCAAGTGTGATTTAGTTATTGCCAACACCTGTTAGGTGCCACAGGTAAGTTACAGGTGCTGTTAATTACACGAATTAGAGAAGCATCACATGATTTTTTAAAGGTTGCCAATACTTTTGTCCACCCCCTTTTTTAGGTTTGGTGTGGAATTATATCCAATTTGGCTTTAGGACAATTCTTTTTGTGTTTTTTTCATTGAAGACAAATTAAATGAAGACAATAATACCAAAGAATTTGTGATTGCAATCATTTTCAGGAAGAAACTGAGTATTATCTGACAGAATTGCAGGGGTGCCAATACTTTTGGCCAGCACTGTATGGGAAAACAGAAAATAACGTTTTCATGTTAAATGTTTTATATTTTTAAATTCTCAATATCACTATCCAAATAAAGAAAAATAGAAATAACATATTTTTACTAGATTAATACCCCTTATTGTGAACAGGAGACTTTTCAGTAGTCTTGTTATCATCACCTCTATATACAGTAGATAACACAGGATCCACCATAGGGGATGTCACAGCTCACCACCTCCTCCTGTACAATGACTGGTGATAACATCTCTATATACAATAGATAACACAGCATCCACCATTCACAATAGGTGATATCACAGCTCACCTCCTCCCCCATCAATACATTGACTAATAAAACGTCTATACGCAATACAGTACATTGTTTATTGAAGACAGTTTTGACAAGAATGACAGATCAGTCCAGAAGGAGAAAGAAGCTGATTTCTCTAATAAGATACAATACAAAGTTTCTTATTTTCACATATACTGTTGAATTATGGAAAAAAAAATAAGCAAAATGACTATTTAAGGAGTACTATGACTCTGTACATACTCTAAGCTGTATGGAGCTGTAACACAGGTTGCATAGAAGTCATCTGTGCCTAATGATGACCGTATTTCATACAGCTAGAAATACCGGTGGCATATTCCACAACATGCATATTACAAGACTGTTCTTTTCTTAGAAGCATTTTTGTACTATATTGCTAAATCGAGGAACTTAAAGCATCTCTTTAGTGTTGGGCTGAAAATACTCTGTGCATGAGGTCATCTGGGACTTTTTCTTTTCCCTAGGGCCCTAAGGAGTTATTGGTAGTGCTGCCCTGCAACGATCTCTCCTGGCTCAGAGCGGTTACGGCCCGCTCCTGTCAGCGTTTCTCCTGCTTCCTCTAACCTCACTTCAACAGAGCAAAGTTCCACTCTGGTCTTTCGATATTGCTTAGCGCCATAGGGGAAAAAAAAAAAAAAAAAAAGTCCCGGATGACCCCTTTAATGTATATGACCACCTGTTTTCTTTCTAGACCATCTTATCTATGTGCCATCTCTTATCTAATCATGCCATATATTTTTTCTGATTTAAGAGTATTATCTATCTACGTATCTCATATCCATTCATCTAGAGCAAAACACATTTACAACATGCAGGAAGGGGGGGGGGGAGGAAATAATCTTGATTTAGATTCTGACTTTGTATGCAGCAGATTCCTTCCTGGAAGCAGTAAAATTCCGTCGTATGTTCTTTGTGCTTCCATTTTTCAGAGCCATGTATGACTGATCTGAATATTAAGAAGCTGCTTGCCCTGCACCCTCTAATGTGTGCGAGTTGCCTGAGACGCGCGGCTGCAATAATCATTACTGAAAAGTGATTTATATAAAAGACCCAATTCTCAGCATCCACTGCCAGGCTTTCTGCTGAGCCATCATTATAATCGATGACCTCATCGACGTACAAATATAAAATCAATTAAAAATTGATGTGTTGAGCGGATTAAATATCATGGATGATGTGAGTCACTGCTCTCACTCAGCCAATGCTTATTATCATATTCCGCTAAGCTTATTGTCAGGAGTTCAAAAAAAATGACACAAATCCCACAGTTTATTAAACCACAATGTTGAGATTTCCAAATTACTGAAATGATATTGTTCTGTAGAAATGCGTTTAATAGAATTTCCTTCCCTAGTCGGCTTGTGGGGGTTGCTTGTGTAGCACCCTGAGGATTCGGCTGCTACAGGGGTATTACACCTCAAGCCAGAGGTGTGGTATTCCACTCCCGGGTAAGGATGGAGTGTGGAGCTGAGCTCAGTTAGCTGCATACACTACATACATCCCATTTCCGAGGGACAGACCGATGGTACTCTCACTAGGTATATGTGCAGGTACGACAGTGTCTGTCCCTGGCTGGAGTGGGAGGGGGGGTGGAACATCCCAGTACTGTAGGGGCAGATAGGGGGAGCAGTCTGGGTAAGGCTAGGAGCTCATTGGGTGCTGGTCACCTGAGCTCACACATAGAGGGAGTATATAAGGTGGGAACCATCTTAGAACAGGGTCTTTTGTAGAGAGGTCCAGGAAAGCCTGCAGAGAGAAGAGAGAGAAGGACCCAGAGGGGAAGAAGAAGGAACCCCAAGAACCCAGAATTAGACCAGAAGGGTGAAGGGTTGGCACAAGGGTACCGGATCCCAAGCTGGCAGAGGCAAAGCATACCTTAGCCAGAGACCGGAGGTCGTGGGCAGGATCTGCCACGACCCTCACCAAGTCCACAAGGAAGGCACACCAGGTATAGGGTCAGGGAATCCCGAAGAGGTGCACCCACCAAGAGGCCCGAGGGAGCCGGACATAAGTGGACCCCTGGTGAGAAAGGCCAGTAGAAAGGAAAGTCAGAAAGGGAGCTCAGGACCACGCTCCAGAATTACTTGGGGGTTGGCCGAGTCCAGGACCTGGTGGACGCAGCGCGGCTCGGGCGGTCACTCAAGGCCAGAGTGACCAACAGAACAGCAGTAAGTAAAAACCCTGAACTGCACAGCCCGACTCTGAGTCTTCTTACCATCCACACTGCACCACCACTACCACCATCCTCTACACCTGACCCCCTGAGGCTATACCCCTCCCGTTGGGGGTTATACTATCACTGCTGCACACATACCACCAGCCTCAGCGGACCCTGCTGCAGCGGCGGCCTTTTGACCGCAAATCAACGGGTGGCGTAGTCGACACTAAGGACACTAACAACATCTGTAAAGACTGCCACACACTGAGTTTGACACCCTGGGCACGGACCGGGTCACCGCCACTCGGAGACTACAACCCCCATCTGATCCGGCTCCAGGTATCCCCCAAACAACACTGGCCCAGGGGGCGCGTCAACTTTGGCGTAGTCGGCAGGATAACGTGCCCGCAACAACCGGGTACTGCGTGCCTGAAGAAAAGTACACCGTTACCTCAAAAAGAAGTCTCCCGCCGGTTCCGGAGGGTCCCTGCCAACGGACCCCATCACAGGTCGTTTCCCGCCGGTTGTCCGCCATTTGCAGCTTTTTCCCGCCATCCATGGAGTTTCCCGCCACTGGGAGACGATTCCCGCCATTTCCAAAGATTTCCCGCCTTGGAAGAGCGGACGCCATTATGGGCGTGCCAGAGGGTGGCAAAAGGCCACCTCCCATCGTGGGCCAGGTCGAAGAATGGCGCCAAAAGCGGAAACCGCGCCCACCAACAGAGACTGTGATGCTGGAAGTGTCCATCAGCGTGAGAGAACTGCCCCTGGAACTGACAATCACTAAGTTGCCCCGGGACCACCCTCAATGTGGGCGGAGACAGAACAAAAGAACGAAGATGGGTGCAGCCTGGAGGAGTCCAGAGGGAGCGCACCCGGAGACAAGAAGTCTGGAGAGGAGTCCAGAGAAAGCGTACCCGGAGATGGAGGGAGAGACAGGCAGCACCGACCCAGTGGTCAGGAGCCTGCTGCAAGCAACAACCCCACTAGGCTTAGTGGAGATCCTAGCACAGCTCCCCCGAGACCAGGAGTGTGCACAGACCGCGCTGGAGGGCCTCGCACGGAGGATGGCCCAGGTGCAGCAAGAAACACTGACGGAGTGGAGCCGTGAGATGGCCCAGCAGACCGGAACCCGTCAGCGGAGCACGCCACCCGAGACGAGGAGACAGACCGCCTCTGAGGATGGCGCAGGAGGAATGAAGGCAGGAGACGGCGCCGAGAAGGGAGCTGAACGGACGGAGGCAGGTAAAGGGGACGTCTCTACCCCGAGCCGAGAAACCGTGTACCTGTCCCAGCTCCCCGTCGCAGAGCCCGAAATTCCCCCTGCCGTGCCCGTCGCTGCATCGTCACCGTGCCAGACTAGGCCTCAAGCAGAAGCCGCGGCCGCGACCCCTGTGACGTCACGCGCCTCAACCCTGAGCGCGGCGAAGCAGGAAATACCATCGGCCTGGTCGCAAGGTTTAGTACCTCCGGGCGCCGCAATTCCAACAGCGCCCCCTACCTCCGTGGAGCCACTGGCCTGGTCGCAAGGCCGAGTAACCCCGGGCGCCGCCGTCCTTACGGTGCCCTTTACCTTTAGGGTGCCCCAAGCCTGGTCGCAAGGCCTGGTCGACCCGGGCGCCGCTACCATCAACGCGCCCTCAACATCTCGAGTGCCGCACCTGGGCGAAGATCTATTTGCCCAGCACACGTGCCCGGATGGGCAGCCCTTTGTATGGCCCCAGGAGTACTACCAACTGGAACTCCAAAGAGCAAGGCCCCTGTGCGAGCCCCTGATTCCGGCTCCGAAGCCCGTCAGGAGAACCCCGCTCCCGCTAGAAGAAGCACAATTCGAGTGGGACCCCACCGGAGGAGACCTCATGGGGCTCACTCAAGAAACGCGGGCAGCCGCAGCAGAGCGAGTGGAGTGCTGCCGCCAGCAGTTGGCAGCCTTCGAGCAAGAGCGGAAAGAGAGGCGGATCCGTGAGCAGCGCCTGCAGGAACAGAGCGCAGGGCAGAAGAGCCGGACCAGGAGGAACCCCCGTGCAGCTCATGGTCCCCGTACCATCGGGACTGTGATTAAATTCAACCTGCAGCATGGGTGGGGCTTCATAAGAGACCATCATACCCCCGGCGACGTCTTTGTAACCCGCAGAGACGTAGAAAGCCATCTGCCGGAGGGACACAGAGGTCGTGACCAGTACGTAGGGGATGAGGTCACGTTCACCCGGCACAAGTGTGCCAAAGGACCCTACGCCCTCCATGTACATCGCCTGACGGAGGAGGAGCTGCGGTGTGAGGAGGAGCAAGAGGACCCGGACGGGTCTGAAGACCAAGAAGGAGCAGGAGGACGCCGTCATTAAAGTACGGTAAAGAGACTGTAAATAGTTACCCGTCAGGGTATAAGAATTGCTACTGCTGCTAGTTAAAATATAGTCCCCGTTGGGACCAGCAAATTGAACTGAAACCCGTGTGTCCCTATTCCCACTGACCGAGGACTGAGAGCGGTCATTCCTTTCCTAATACCTGGCCGAGGACTGAGAGCGGCCATACCTCACCTTGTATATAGTTGCGCTTTTTAAGGCGCCCCCTACTGGTTTTATAGGAAAGCCGTGTTTTTCTACCAGAGACTGTCGCACTTTACCCGGTCACAAGTCGCACCGTGGCCGGAGGAACAAGAAAAAGTTTATGCTGCTGAAAGTGTTTGTAGTGTTTTATATGTTTATGTTTTTGAAAAAAAATAAATAAATTTGTATGTTTATGGATGTTTTGTTCTCTTACAGCCCGAGGACGTGCTGTGATTTACCAGGGGGGAATGTAGCACCCTGAGGATTCGGCTGCTACAGGGGTATTACACCTCAAGCCAGAGGTGTGATATTCCACTCCCGGGTAAGGATGGAGTGTGGAGCTGAGCTCAGTTAGCTGCATACACTACATACATCCCATTTCCGAGGGACAGACCGATGGTACTCCCACTAGGTATATGTGCAGGTACGACAGTGTCTGTCCCTGGCTGGAGTGGGAGGGGGGTGGAACATCCCAGTAGTGTAGGGGCAGATAGGGGGAGCAGTCTGGGTAAGGCTAGGAGCTCATTGGGTGCTGGTCACCTGAGCTCACACATAGAGGGAGTATATAAGGTGGGAACCATCTTAGAACAGGGTCTTTTGTAGAGAGGTCCAGGAGAGCCTGCAGAGAGAAGAGAGAGAGGAGGAGAGAAGGACCCAGAGGGGAAGAAGAAGGAACCCCAAGAACCCAGAATTAGACCAGAAGGGTGAAGGGTTGGCACAAGGGTACCGGATCCCAAGCTGGCAGAGGCAAAGCATACCTTAGCCAGAGACCGGAGGTCGTGGGCAGGATCTGCCACGACCCTCACCAAGTCCACAAGGAAGGCACACCAGGTATAGGGTCAGGGAACCCCGAAGAGGTGCACCCACCAAGAGGCCCGAGGGAGCCGGACATAAGTGGACCCCTGGTGAGAAAGGCCAGTAGAAAGGAAAGTCAGAAAGGGAGCTCAGGACCACGCTCCAGAATTACTTGGGGGTTGGCCGAGTCCAGGACCTGGTGGACGCAGCGCGGCTCGGGCGGTCACTCAAGGCCAGAGTGACCAACAGAACAGCAGTAAGTAAAAACCCTGAACTGCACAGCCCGACTCTGAGTCTTCTTACCATCCACACTGCACCACCACTACCACCATCCTCTACACCTGACCCCCTGAGGCTATACCCCTCCCGTTGGGGGTTATACTATCACTGCTGCACACATACCACCAGCCTCAGCGGACCCTGCTGCAGCGGCGGCCTTTTGACCGCAAATCAACGGGTGGCGTAGTCGACACTAAGAACACTAACAACATCTGTAAAGACTGCCACACACTGAGTTTGACACCCTGGGCACGGACTGGGTCACCGCCACTCGGAGACTACAACCCCCATCTGATCCGGCTCCGGGTATCCCCCAAACAACACTGGCCCAGGGGGCGCGTCACTTGCACTGAAATTAATACATCTCGTAGCGGTCCCTTGCTGCATTCACAACACTTACTCTTTCAAGGAGGTGTACAATGCAGAAAACCTAATATTATGTACCAAATTAAAAAATTCTCTGTTCAGAAATGGGTCCCTGTGTTCATAGAAGAGTCCCTGTGTTCAGATGCAGAGCAGTAACAAAGAGGGGCACACACTGGAAGTCCAGTCCTGCACTATACAGAAAACCAACTGATATGAATGGACAATATGTAATATGTTGTTTGACCTATGGTGGCGCTGCAGAGAAATATTTACTGCCAGGTTTTTTTAAAAAGTACAGTTGATTGTTGGCTGGGCGCTCTGTGATTTACATTCTGCCAAACTGGAAAACTCCTCCAAATTAATTCTACAGCTTTAAAGAGGTTGCTCACTGCAGGATAGGGACTGTTGCCCATGCTTGGCTAAGCCACCTCCTGGCTAAACTCTACAAAATTTTCAAAAAGTTGGAGGAATTGGAGGTACTAACGCAAGAATGCCAAAAGTTGCAACATATTTGTACGAGTTGTGCAAAGCATTTTTACGTCAAAAAATTGGTGCAAACGGTAGATGAATTGGAGCCACTGTTTTCAGCTCACCTGTGTAGTTGTATACAGTGACCATTTAGTATATGGGATCTCATATGGTGCAGTCTACTTTTTATTTTCTGTAATACACATATTGAAAAGGGTAGACAATGACAAACATGTATCAAAAGAACACTCTCGGGGCCTATTAGACCAGCCATTAATTGGGAACGAGCATTCTTAAAAACCCTGGTTCCCGATTATAGACCTGGTTAAACTGGTCACCCATCATTCGACAACTGAAAAAAATGCTCATTCGTTCAGTGAGATGATTTTTAAATAAGCTTAAGAATCATAGTTCTTGGCAGAACATCGTCCTGTGTAAACAGAAAACGTGCAGCCGAGAACATGATGTTGTATGCGCACGAAACGTTTGTATCATTCTGTACGCATAGAAGTGTGGTCGCTCTGGCTAAATGGACTATTAAATGACCACCAATTGGCTTGCATGTAGCGGATCGGTGGTCATTATACATTTTGCCAACATAATCCTATGCATAAGGACTCATTAACATGTCAGACATGAGAAAAAAACACTGATTTTCATCAGTTTTGGTCTGAGTGTCCACTTTTATCATCCGTGTTCCATCTGTTTTTCCTTGTATGAAAAAAAAAAAGGCGGTGTTTTCTCTAGTTTCTCCTAGCAAACAGTGAAAAATGAAAAACCACTAGGATGCAGTTTGAATGGAAGGGGTTGAGAGGGAAAATGTGCACCATTAATATCGGGAGGCATAACTTTGGAATAGAAGAACACAGAAGAAAAAAGAAAAACTGTTCCAGAATCAGTGGAAGAGAAGTAATTGGAGGAGGTACTCAATTGAAAAAATAATAAAGAGGACATTTTGCTGTATTTTTTTAACAGCTGTGGTCAGCCCTTAGAAAACACGCTGATAATGGCTAGAATTATCAAGGAGATTAGGAGTTGTCCAGGATTAGAAAAACAGCAACATACAGGTTGTTTGTGGTATTAGTGCAACTGAACTGCAACACCAGGTACAGCCATTAGAAAAGTGTGGCGCTGTTTTTAGAAGAAGGATTCTATGATTTATAATCATAGACAAACCCTTTAAGTGATTTCCATTTGCAATTTTCTTGTTTACTTGCTTTTATTTGTAGCCCGCACCTCACACCATCTGCTAAAAGCCCATTCTAAAAAAAAAAACCCCAAAATCTCCACCTCGCTGGCTCCAGGCAACATGTATTTCCGGAGCAAAGAACACAATTAGAAGTCCACATATTTATATGCTCTGTGCTTGGATACTCAGCCTTGCCTTAAAGCTGTTAAAGATTGCAATATTTTCCTTCAAAATGTGTAAAAACTCCCTTAGCACATAATGTGTGGATTCCACAGCTTGTAAAACTGGCACCTTGCAGACATGAGTGTTTCAGGTAGATAGTAACACATTTATATGATATCACCATCTGTTCATCTTCCTGTTTCCTACACACAATTACAAACAGATGACCTAGTTGCCAATAGATATAGTTTGTTTCTGCTCTCTCTCTGGTTGACATTTATATGTTCTAGGTTAAACTTTTTTTTATTGGGGAAACTAAGATTTTGGGGAGGGTGTTTTTATGTGAAAAAAAAACCAATTTTATTTTACAATATTTACCAGTCTTCCAAGAGGGCTTGAACATGCAATTCTATGATTCCATGGTTAATACACTTGTACCTATGTAGAGCAATGCATTCCCTAGTCTGTCAGTGTCATTGATGGACTATCGTCTATGGCAGAACCGCAGGACGTTATCAGGGGCTTTAAAGGATTTTTCCAGGATTTTTAACTTATAGTCTATTCTTGGGTCCATTCAGGTGAATAGTGAAAGCTGGAATACAACGCACTGTCACACTTGTATGGGTATCATTATGCTGGAATTAATTAGGTCATGGTCTATTTCCCAAACTTTGCTTCCCCAACCCCTGCTGCCCCGGTGTCTTTAGACAACACCGCCACCATCAGCATTAACAATTAATTCCTGTTAGCACAGTGCTAAACACTACACACTGGCACTGTCTAATCATCGCTGACGGTATCAGGCTATGTAGAGATACATCTTTTTGGCAAGGGGAATGGTAATACTCAGTAGTCAGTTAGGCGTTAGGCTTGGGTTACACAAAAAAACCTTTTTTGACATGAGATTTTAGACATGTCAGTAGAGGTGACAGATAATTCTTCACTTTCCTTTTCTCCTCCGTCTGGCCCAGACTGCTATGATGACTTCTCTTAGTGGCTGTAGAGCTTGCTGCTCAATCATTTTTGGCCACTTGCTTCTGCAGACACTCACAGTTTCAATAGTCAGAGCAGACCCCTAAATCATTTCAGAACCCAATGAGACCCTAAAACAAAGACCAAAACCACTAAACAAATACAAATCCCAGAAAAGAACCTTAAATAAATAGAAAGCCTAGGTAAGTCTGAGCAGCCAATGGAAACCTTCCTGGAACCCTGAGCTTCAATTTACTGCCAAAACTGCAGCATAATCTGCCATTAAGTATCTCTGGAGTTTGACAAAATGACACCTTTAGGGCTCGTGTACATGACTGTATTTTTGGTCCGAGTGTGATCCAACAAAATATCGGATTGTATTCAGACCAATGTTATTCTATGAGCCGTGCTCATGTCCGATTTTTTCCTCGGATAGAGTCTGTCCGAGGAAAAAAAGTGCATTGTGTCCTAGTTGGATCCGATTATCAGATCCAACTAGGCTATGCAAGTCTACGAGTCCATGGAAAATATCGGACGGCACTCAGCTTAGCTTAAAAGTTGATGTTTTTCGGATGGTTGAGGAGGTTTCTGTGGAAGTGATGATTAACCACATTAAACGGATCTCAAAAAGTCAAAGTGTACCTAAAAACTATCTTTTATCTTACTAGAAAAAAGAAAAGTAACAAGCGACACATCTGTAGGCTGTTTGTATCTTCTCTGCTTTTGTAGCTGTGTTGTAGTATTCCTGGCGCCGCACAAGTAAATGAAAATTATTGAAGAAGTCAAAGAGTTACTCTGAGCAGAGATGTGTATCAACAACTGGGTGTAATTTGCAGCAATTTAGGAGAACAAGTCACATATAAATCATTTGAACCTTCTGTTACAAAGTGCTCTGAGAGAGTCTTGTTGAAGCTTGTGTTCCCTCCAGCCACGGCTGTCACTTGATGTTTTGGAACTGAAGACACACGTTGTATACACCTTTGGTGCAAATTGGTACCAGCGCTGTCTGTATTGCATCTCCGTGCACATCATATCACATTATTGCATTTGTCAAAACATTATTCTATGCATTCCCCTAGATTGTTAATGTGAATGGTGCCATTACCACACACAAACTGTGGACAACAGTAAAGCTGTTTCTAAGGAAAAATGTTTTTTTTTCTTCCTAAGATTAAGGCTATGTGCCCACGATGCAGAAATGCTGCACATTTTTTACGCTTCTCGCTGGCAGGAAAAACGCATGCGTTTTTTACATGTGTTTTTCCTGCCAGGTAGAAGCATTTGTGAAGCGTCTTTACATGCATTTCTGCATGCGGGTTATCAAGCGCTTTTCCAAGCGATTTTAGCATCACTTGGAAAAGTGCTTGACAACTTGGTCACACTATATAAATCCATGCAACCAACATGGATTTATAGTAGTGTGACAAAGTTAGTTAAAAAAAAAAAAAAGAATAAGAATGGTAAAATATAAAAAACTAAAGTTTATACTTACCTTCCGTTGTCCTCCCGGTGTTATCTCAGCTGCGTTCGGTGTGTTGTGTTGGGCGGCTCGCGGTGGTGTGAAGGACCTGTGGTGACGTCATTGAGCCATGTGATGGGTCACATGACTCAGTGACATCATGGCAGGTCCTTCACAACAGCGCGAGCAGTGCAAGACACTGGACGGAGCAGACAAAACACCGGGAGGACAACGGAAGGCGAGTATAAACTTTATTTTTTAATTTAAATTCTTTTTTTTTACAGTTTCTATGGTACCCGGGTCTGGATGAGAGTCTCCTCTCCTCCAGACTTGGGTACCATCCGCACATAGAAACGCATAATATCCGTGTGTACAAATGTACTGACACGGATATTATGAGTTTCAATGCAAGTCAATGGCGGCGATTACGCTGCATGTCCGCAAAATTAATGGACATGCTGCGGATTTTTGAGTGCAGCGGAAAAATCCGTAGCATGGGCATTGACATTGCGGCTTGTCATTGGGGACCATGGGGGGCGGATAACCAAGCGTTTCCCAAGTGTTTATGCTGCGGAAATTCCGCAGCATATACGCTCGCAAAACGCTACGTGGGCACACAGCCTTAGTTCACAAAGTGCTGTACATTTCACTTTTTGACTGTCAGAAGAGAAAAAAAAAAATAAATCGCAGCATGCACAATTTGTATCCATACAAGTCACTTAGCCAGTGGAAAAAAATTGGATTGATTTCAAGTGACATCTGAATGTAGTCTGATTTTCACGAACTGACAGAAAGGAGAAACTCTGATCACACTCTGATCACACTCTGATCACACTCTGATCACACTCTGATCACACTCTGATCACACTCTGATCACACTCTGATCACACTCTGATCACACTCTGATCACACTCTGATCATGACGCGCCCCCTGGGCCTGTGCTGTGCAGGGGATACCCGGAGCCAGATCGCTGGGGGTTGTAGTCCTCCGTGGCTGTGACCCGGTCCGTGCCCAGGGCGGTCAAACCAGTGGCAGTCTTAATAATGCGACAAATGTCCGACTACGCCACCCGTGGATTGCGGTCAATGGGGACCGCCGCTGCAGGGCAGACCGCTGAGGCTGGTATTATGTGTGCAGCTTAGAATGGGATGACTCCCCACGGGAGGAGTATAGCCTCAGGGCAGTTAGTGTGGAGATGATGGGAGTGATGGTGTGAGCATCCCAGTACTGATGGTGCTGGTGCGACGATGAAACACAGAGACGTGGGGCTGCAGTTTCCAATGCTTTACTCACAGTTGTTATTCGTGTCAATCCTGCAGGCGATGACTGCCCAAGCCGTGTTGCGTCCACCAGGCAAGGGGCTCGACCAACTCCCAGGCAATTCCAGAGCGTGGCACAGGGCTCCCTTCTCTTCCCTTCTCTGGCCGTCCTCACCAGTGACCCACCTTTGTCCAGCTTCCTCGGGCCTTCTATTGGCGAAACCTATCTCCAGTTTCCCTGACCCTATATGGTATGCTTTCCTGGTGGATGTAGTGAGGGGTCGCACCAAGATGTGGTCACAACCTCCGGTCTTTGGCTGAGGAATCTGTTGCCTCCACCAATTTGGGTTCTGGTACCTTGCTCTGCCAACCCGTCAACCGCAATCTCCTGGGTCCTTAGGGTTCCTTCTGCCTTCGTGTCTCTGGGCCTTTCTCTGTGTTCCTGTTCCCTTATCTCCTTTCTGTTCCAGTTCCAGTTCCTACTTCTCCTTCTCCTCTCAGGCTCCGGCCTCTTCTCTAGGCCTACCTCTGGAGCAGCACCCAGCCTGAGCTGCTGCTCCCTGTCTGCTCTCCTCACAGACTGCACTGAACTGGACTGAACACTGTTCTAAGATGGTGCCCACCTTATATACTTTCCTCTATGTGTGAGCCCAGGTGACTAGGAACCAATGGGCTCCTACCTATGCCCAGAGACCCACCCCTATCTGCTCCTACACCACTGGGTTTTCCTTCCCCTCCCCACTCCAGACAGGGACAGATGCTGTCGTGCCTGCACTCCTGTCTCGTGGGAGCACCGTTGAGCTGTCCCTCGGAAATGGGGTGTGTGTGGTGCATGCAGCCTAACGAGTCCTGGTCCACACTCCATCCTTACCCGGGAGTGGAATATCACACCTCTGGTTTGAGGTGCAATACCCCTGTAGCAGCCGAGCCCTCGGGGTGCTACATTCCCCCCTGGTAAATCACAGCACGTCCTCGGGCTGGAAAAGAGCAAAACAATTTAAACATGCAAAAATTTTAGAATGCATTCGTATATAAGACAATAACTATTAACCCATCCCTTTATGGGAGGCACTCTTCTCTTTTAACGTTACTGGTACTCTTTTATCATATAAAACATCACATAAAACATTTGCATTATTACTCTAGCAGCATATAAAACTTTTCCATTATAAAACACTCGCAAGGAAAACATTCTCAAAACACATTCTTGAATCCTGGCCGCGGTGCAACTTGTGACCAGGTGCTCGATCTTCTTTTTAAGTGCAAAAACTTCAGTAAACTTGTAAACTGGAGGGACTCTCGGTCCCGAGGTAGACGTTACAGTCTTTTTATAAAACCAGTAGGGGGCGCTTTAAGAAGCGCAACTATGTACAAGGGATTGGCCGCTCTCAGTCCTCGGCCAGTGGGGATAGGGGAATGGCTGCTCACAGTCCTCAGCCTGGTTAGGGATAGAGGGGGTTAACTTGCACACAGTCAACAGTTCCACAACAATAAACAGTTCTCTGTACCCTTACGGGTAACTATGCACAGTTCCACTTTACCATTCACTGGTAACGGTGTCCTCCTCGCTCTTCCGGGTAGTCTTCAGGTCCGTCCGGACCCTCAGGGTAGTCCATGTCTGGGCGGTACCGCAGTTCCTCCTCCATTAGACGGTGGACATGGAGGGCGTACAGTCCTTTTGCGCCCTTGTGCCGGGTGTAGGTGACCACGTCGCCGGGGTACAGGTCACGGCCGTGATGTCCCTCTGGCAAGTGGCTTTCCACGTCTCTCCTGGTGACGAAGACGTCGGTGTCAGCCTCCGGTCCCTTATGAAGCCCCAGCCGTGCTCCAGCTGGAACTTTACTACGGTCCCGGTGGCTCGGGGACCGCGGATGGCTTGGGAGTCCTGACGGGCTCTCCTCTTCTGTTCTGCGCTCCGGGCTTGGAGTCGCTCCTCCCTGATGCGCCTCTGCCGCCGCTCCCTTTCATAGGTGGCCAGCTGTTGACGGCAGCAGTCCAGGTGACAATCTGCGTCCGCCTGTGTTTCTTGTAGTGCGGGCGGGGCGACTTCCGCGGGCTCCGGAGCCGGTATCAGAGGCTCACTCGGGGGTGGAGCTCTCCAGGGCTGACCGCTGGTCAGTTCGGCCGGCCACACCAGGGGCATTCCATCTGGGCCCGTATGCTGGGCGAAGAGATCCGCGCCCAGGGGTGGTATTGCACGGGACCCCCTTTGGGGAGCAGCGCCCGGGGGCACTCGGCCTTGCGACCAGGCCGGTGGTCGCCTGATGGTCGCACCCGGGGATGGCACAGTCACGGTAGGGGGCGCTGGTGAGGCAGCGGCGCCCGGGTGTACTAGGCCTTGCATCCTGGCCGGTGACGTCTCCTGCTTTACGGCGCCCGGGTTCAGAGGGCACAGCGCGGGGCGTGTCAGCGACACCTGCAGCCTGAGGCCTAGCTGGCGGCGGTGGAGGCGTGGTGTCAGGTACGGTCCCCGGGGCTTCGGGTCCCGCAACGGAGGGTGGGGGCAGGCTGGTGATCTCAGGGCGCAGAGTGGTGGCGTCCCCGTTACCTGCCTCGGCCTCCGTTGCCTCCTCCGCGGCGTCGTCCGCTGCCGCCGGTCCATCTTCACCGCGCTCGGCAGCAGGCGCGCTGCTCGGTCCTTGCGGGGTCCTCCGCTGGCTATTTTCGTGCTGCCGGGCCAACTCCTCCTTCCACCCGGCAAACACATCTCGCTGTGCCCGGACCATCCTCTGATTCAGATCCTCCAGCGCAGCTCGCGCGCAGTCCGGGTCTCTGGGCAGCTGTGCCAGCAACTCCGTCAAGCTGCAAGGTGGCTCCGCTTGCAGCAGGCTGCGGGCCAGGGTGCTGGTGGGGTTCGTTGCTCCCTCCATCTCCGGGTGCAGCAGGTCCAGACTGATCCAGGCCGCACCCGACCCCACAGTTTTCTTTCCTATCCGCCCCCATGGGGGGGTGGTCCTGGGGGCATCTGCTGACAATCACCTTTAGGGGCAGCCCCCCCACGTTGATGGATATCTCCACTGCTGCATTCGTGGCTGGTGGGGGCGGGCTCCTTCTTTGGCGCCATTCCGGGACCTGGCCCACGATGGGAGGCGGCTTCCTGCTGTCTTTTGGTGCGCACATAATGGCATCCGCTCTGCCAGGGCGGGAAAGGCGGATGAAGATGGCGGGAAATGGTCCAAGATGGCATCTGATGGCGGGAATCGGCTCCGGATGGCGGGAAACTTCTGAAAATGGCGGGAGACTCCTTTTCTAGGTACATGCACAATCTTCTTCAGGCGCGCAATAACCGCTTGTGGCGGGTTGGTAAAGATCCTGCAGACTACGCCAAAGTTGACGCGCCCCCTGGGCCTGTGCTGTGCAGGGGATACCCGGAGCCGGATCGCTGGGGGTTGTAGTCCTCCGTGGCTGTGACCCGGTCCGTGCCCAGGGCGGTCAAACCAGTGGCAGTCTTAATAATGCAACAAATGTCCGACTACGCCACCCGTGGATTGCGGTCAATGGGGACCGCCGCTGCAGGGCAGACCGCTGAGGCTGGTATTATGTGTGCAGCTTAGAATGGGATGACTCCCCACGGGAGGAGTATAGCCTCAGGGCAGTTAGTGTGGAGATGATGGGAGTGATGGTGTGAGCATCCCAGTACTGATGGTGCTGGTGCGACGATGAAACACAGAGACGTGGGGCTGCAGTTTCCAATGCTTTACTCACAGTTGTTATTCGTGTCAATCCTGCAGGCGATGACTGCCCAAGCCGTGCTGCGTCCACCAGGCAAGGGGCTCGACCAACTCCCAGGCAATTCCAGAGCGTGGCACAGGGCTCCCTTCTCTTCCCTTCTCTGGCCGTTCTCACCAGTGACCCACCTTTGTCCAGTTTCCTCGGGCCTTCTATTGGCGAAACCTATCTCCGGTTTCCCTGACCCTATATGGTATGCTTTCCTGGTGGATGTAGTGAGGGGTCGCACCAAGATGTGGTCACAACCTCCGGTCTTTGGCTGAGGAATCTGTTGCCTCCACCAATTTGGGTTCCGGTACCCTGCTCTGCCAACCCGTCAACCGCAATCTCCTGGGTCCTTAGGGTTCCTTCTGCCTTCGTGTCTCTGGGCCTTTCTCTGTGTTCCTGTTCCCTCATCTCCTTTCTGTTCCAGTTCCAGTTCCTACTTCTCCTTCTCCTCTCAGGCTCCGGCCTCTTCTCTAGGCCTACTTCTGGAGCAGCACCCAGCCTGAGCTGCTGCTCCCTGTCTGCTCTCCTCACAGACTGCACTGAATTGGACTGAACACTGTTCTAAGATGGTGCCCACCTTATATACCTCCCTCTATGTGTGAGCCCAGGTGACTAGCAACCAATGGGCTCCTACCTATGCCCAGAGACCCACCCCTATCTGCTCCTACACCACTGGGTTTTCCTTCCCCTCCCCACTCCAGACAGGGACAGATGCTGTCGTGCCTGCACTCCTGTCTCGTGGGAGCACCGTTGACCTGTCCCTCGGAAATGGGGTGTGTGTGGTGCATGCAGCCTAACGAGTCCTGGTCCACACTCCATCCTTACCCAGGAGTGGAATATCACACCTCTGGTTTGAGGTGCAATACCCCTGTAGCAGCTGAGCCCTCGGGGTGCTGCGATCACACTCTGATCACACTCTGATCACACTCTGATCACACTCTGATCACACTCTGATCACACTCTGATCACACTCTGATCACACTCTGATCACACTCTGATCACACTCTTTGGCCCGGTTTTTCTATAACCCTAGCCAGAGGGAGAACAATTAATTTAAACTATATCGCCATTGTTTTTCATTCCCATGAAAACAATTAATAAAAATTAAAGGGGTTGATGTTGTCTAGTAAAGATAGGTGATATCTTATATTGATTAGTCGGAGTCCGACCGCTGGACCTCCACTGATCTAGACTGAACAGAACACTTTATCCCAGTTATCCTTATGAAAAATGAAGCAGCATGCTTGATCACCACTCCATTCATTCTCCATGGAGCTGCTGGAAAAAGCCGAGCGCAGCCCCATAAGAAATCATTGGTGCGGCAGTTGAGCATGCGCACTGCTGCTTCATTCTAAGGCTGTGTTCCCATGATGAGTTTTTGGTGAGTTTTTTTCCGCTGCATATTTTTTAATGGCTGCACAAATGGTGCAGAAAATCTGCAACATTAAAAACTCACCAAAAGCTCACTGTGTGACTCCAGCCTAACAGGGATGCAAGTAGCCTATTGTGCTGATCAGTGTGGGTCCCAGCGGTTGGACCCCCACAGATCTGCAAGTTATCGCCTATCCTCTGAATAGGCGATAATGTATCTCCACTGGGCAACCCCTTTAAGCAAATGTGCAATGGAAAAGAAAAAAAAAAAAAAAGCTAACCTGTAGTTAGAAAAATAAAAACATTATAGAACTTTGTGTTGACACAAAATGTATTCTTTCTCTGTCATACAACCTGATAGTTCAAATAAAAAAATAAATAATGAAAAAAATGGAACTGCATTTTCTCGTCAAAATTATTACACTAAAATTAGGAATAATTCATATGTATCATTAAATGACACAACTAAGAACATGCCATCATACAGCTTTACTGGCAGAAAAAAAACAGTACATGCATGCTAAGTATATTTTTGACATTGCAGCATTTCTGCACCAATTAGCTAAATGAGGCTACTTGCTTTTCCACATTGAGCTTTGCTGTGTTTTTATTAAGTTTTTTTTCCCTTTCTTTCTGTTATGTCATGATTTAAATAAAGCGGCTTTCTTTTTGATACTCCCTGGTATTTGGCTTTGCTAAAATTTTACTGACACAGTCACATGTGGATTACATGCGGTTTTAGTCCATTTCTGCTGTGGAATCACACTAATTATGCATATGCATTTTATTTTTAATCAAAACAGGTGATCATACATACTCTTGTAGCTGCTGCACTACATTCACAAGTGGTGCTAATTGGCGGCACAATATTGCAGATAAAACTGAGATATTACCTACAAAATCATGTGGCAATGGGCCACCACGTGTGGCTGTGGTTTTTAGCTGCATGAAGCCGGCGCTTCATGTGACCCTAACCTCTAAGGCTGCGTTCACACAGGGTTTGACGCTTTATAAAATGAGAAGTTTTTTTCAAGTGAAAACCACCTTTAAGAAATTTTTTTTTCCCAAAAAAGTTTTTTTGTACAGTTTTTTTGATTGGACACTGCCTAGTTTGTAGAAAACTTCACCACCCTCAAAGAAGTGACACATACTTTATTTTTTATTGTACCGAGTGATTTTCAAAACCTCTTCCGGAAAAAAACTGTAGCTAAAAAAAAAAATAGAAGTCTTCATATGAACAGCAAAGTGGATATCCTATAGAAGTGAATAGGAAAAGTTTTCCAAGCGGTTTCAATTTTTTATTTTTTTTTCGGGGGGGGGGGGGCCTTAGAAACAAACACAGGAGTAAACCAGGAACATGGAGCCCACAAAACCTGCACGTTACAACATAACTGGACAGACACAATAGCCCTTGACATGAAACATGGCAGCCTTAATCCACTCTAAGGCCTAGTGCAGGAGCCGCCATCTTGCACCAAAGTAACAGTACAAACTACTCACCTGTCTGTAACCTCCATCCTTTCCACACCTGGAATATGGAGCCGGCCCTCTGCTGCACTAATGAAAGCACCTGTGACTAGATGGGAGGAGCGCTGGCCGGTAAATAATACTCAGGCCTAAAGCTACACATTAGGCCTCATTTTTCAACACTGTCTAGTAGTAAAACTCTCTTTGTTGCCCATAGCAACCAATCAGCGTTCAGCTTTCACTTTTGAAAT
This sequence comes from Phyllobates terribilis, assembly GCF_046119375.1. Lineage (NCBI taxonomy): Eukaryota > Metazoa > Chordata > Amphibia > Anura > Dendrobatidae > Phyllobates > Phyllobates terribilis. The sequence continues at coordinate 72,013,019 of NW_027362767.1, read as the reverse complement.
TACTCTGGAGAAATGAAAGTTGTGCATTAATTAGTTGCTATCGGCAACAAAACAGTCTTGATAAGGCCTGAGCTACACGGCGACCGCAATTTTCAAAGAAGTCGAGTCACCAAAAAATATATATTTTCTTTTTAAAGCTTTCATTTTGCTGTAGAAAAAAACAAATAAATTGCAGACAGCTGGCACAAAAGTCTATGGCAAGTGTGTCACTGCCCGTGACAAAAAATCCAACGCAGTTGCAAACATTTCTGTCTCTGGGTGACAGTGGCGGACGGTTGCAAGTGTGACACTATAAGAGGTCATTTTAGAAGTAATATGGCACAATACGACACTGGGATGATAAAGGGCTTGTCCAGCCCCGGGGTTCAAGTCTGCAGTGACTCTATGTGCATACTGAGCGCTGCCACGATTCTCCAGCCCCGGGAGTGGGGGGGGGGCGCGTAACTAAAAGTATGCGATTTGCAAACATGAGGTCACGTATCGACCAGACGTGTGAGACCTAACACATTTGGTTGGAAAGCGGCAGAGAGTATGCAAATCGCATACTTGCAGCAGTCACATGACTTTTGGCTTTGATCAGAGTTTGATCCGAGTGTCAGCATAGTGTGATCCGATTATCTCGGATGCGAGAATTGGAGCCCACTGTTACAAGATGGAGAACATAATTTCTCCATCTTTTCCATTTTGTGAATCTGCGGAAATTGGACTGCACTCAGATGTCACCCAAGTGCAGTTCGATGATTTCTACCACCCATAGACTTGAATGGGCAAGTCTCGTCCAACTTATGCAACAAATTGCAGCATGCTGCGATTTTTTTCTCATGGCGAATCGGTATGAGGGAAAAAAGATTGATCAGCACTGCTCATTACATATCATTGGTCCAAGTGCTATCTGATAAAAAATTGGCGCAATTCTGATTGATTGTTGTTATTTGCTCCAATTTCTCCAGGTTCACTTACAATGATAATGATAAGTTTGCCCTTATGTATATTGTTCCTGAGCAATGCGGAGGCAATGGCAGAGTTGCACCAGATACTGTTGTGCTGTGTAAATTCACTGTTGGCACTAAGGATTATCAGCAGCTTGTGCAGCAGCTCCCTGGTGTTCAGTGATTTTATCATTTATTTTAATGAGCTTAGACTAATACCAGTTAACCCATAAAGTCCCAGAAGACAGCTATTGACGTTTTTGATCCTCTGTTCCGTCCCTTATTTTAAAGGGCCGACTCCTGTTGCTATGGTGACCATCATTCTATCCAGAGATGAAAGGGACGACTAGAGTGGATGGTGCCCTCACTCGGAAACCTCTCACCTCTCCAATTCATTAGGGAATAACAATGCGCACAACATTATTAGTAATAACACCACTTTCTGGGGAAAGCTGTCTAATTAGCCACTCGCCTGTCTCTAACAGGAGGACAGGCCTGAGCCAAATGTTCCAGATAAATAATGAATTTTACAAAGACATTAGAAGCAAAACAATGGCAAAGGCCATTTCTTCCTAAAATATATAGACAGTATAAAAAATAGTGTAGTGAAAGGGAGAGAGATGCAGAACTACACATCGCAACTTAAATTGGAGGAGTGCTGTTGTGCTTCACACTTTTGGGTTTGTGTATGGACCATGCGAAAGGGCTCAACAGGTGAGGTGGATCGGCTAAGCCTCTGGTCCGGGTGGGCACACAGACCCCAGGCATTGGTGCAGCTTCCAGAGGGCACGTAGTATCGTGGACACTACGACTAACTGGAAAGTCAGAAGCAGAAGGACAGATGGAGTGGAACCCAACAGGGATGGATGCGAGTGGAAACACAATAGTACAGATGATGAAACATACCAAACAAGGAACACTAGAGTCTCAATCCCAAGACACAGGTATGTGTCAATGGCCTTAAATAGGTCTAGGGAGATGATATTATTGATCAACACCAGGCAACCTGCAAAAACCGACCAGGAGCACAACAGAGAGCAGCAGACACAGCAGAAGGGAGCGGAGCCCGGGATACCTGGGACAGGTGTGGAACACCATGATTTCCAGGCTCAACATCCTCATGAGACTGTTTGGGGCAAGAAATCTATTGGTGGTTCAGAAATTGGGCTCCGTTCTCGGACCCTGAAAATCATTCAGGAATATGGACAGGTATTGTCTTCATGACACAATCCTTTTAGGCTAGGGCACAAAGATTGCAATGTTGCAAACAGGTCACCAGACCATCACAGTCACCAAAAATTCCAAACTGATGGGCGTTTGGTCATAAGTCCCAAGTTGCTTGTGAACACTATAAGTTGTTAGCTCAAATAGTGCTAGACCTGTCAGCCAAGTCATGTGGGGAGAAGCCAGAGGTAAGCCGTCAGGCAGACACTTCTCCCTATTCCCAACTAGTTTTCAAAACCATAGTGTCCGTCCGTAATGGTAATTCCCTTTGGATAACTCCACGGGCTCCGTGCTTCCTTGGGGCAACTTCCCACTGAGTTACCAGCAGATCCCGAGACAAATTGTTTCCAATGCACCAAAGATAATTTCATTCCTTTATTTATCCAAAATGCATCCTAAAAGCAAGGTATTGGCCAACAAGCAGCCTTTTTCAAATATAAGCAAAATGGCAGATAATGTTGTTTCAAGCATAAGCTTTATCTGCTATTTTGCTGATGCTTGAAAAAGGCTGCTTGTTGGGCGATATGTTGCTTTTATGATGCATTTTGGATAAATAAAGGAATGAAATTATCTCTGGTGTCTTGGAAACAATGTGTTTCTGCTTTCAAAACTGTTTTCTGTGAAATTGCTGCATTTCAAAGTAAAATATAGCTTTCTGTAATGAGGAATCCTGTGTTATGTCTGACTTAGTGAGGTGGATCATCAAAGCCCTTGGTCCAGATGAGCAGATGTTATGCAGCTCGGACATGTGTCGGTGGTGCAGTAGGGTGATCCAGTTGGACAACGGATACTTTTGTTACTTGGCACTAACTGGGGTAGCAGAGTTGTAATTCATGAGATATAATAAAGCTATGTGCACACGGTGCATTTTTAGTGTGTTTTCGTGGCGTTTTTTTCCAAGCAGAAATAAGAAATGGAAGTATCATTAGGAATGGGCATAATGGTTCACAGGACCTCTGTCCACCAATCCCAGAAGCCACAGGTATATACTCTTTAATTACTCCATTTCCTATGCACAATGATCAGAGCGATATCTATTTTCCGGTCACAGTTCTTTACATTTATCGCCTAATATTAGATCATGAATTTTTAATCTTTTTTATAGGGTAATTAATTAAGCATTCAGGAAAGACTTGAAAATAGCCTCTTGAAGCAATAAAAGCTAGAACAAAGAGCAATTTATTAAATGAAATAATTAAAGGAACCATTTAACTGTAATTAGTGGCACATAGCCGCTTCATATGCCCGTATTCTTACATTTAGGCTTTGATCACTTACTATATTAACATAATTTACATATTCAGTTCACCCAGCAATGCTGCAGATATGGATGTTGGAAATTATGTAATAAGGACATAACTCAAGGTAATTTTTCATTACTCTGCATCAGGCCCGGTGCCAGTGACGCGCCCCCTGGGCCATATTCTTTAGGGGAATACCCGGAGCCGGATCAGATGGGGGTTGTAGTCTCCGAGTGGCTGTGACCCGGTCCGTGCCCAGGGTGTCAAGCTCAGTGTGTGGCAGTCCTTACTGATGTTACTAAAGTTCTTTATGTCGACTACGCCACCCGTTGAATTGCGGTCACTACGGCCGCCGCTGCAGCAGGGTCCGCTGAGGCTGATGGTGTTGGTGCAGCTAGGTAGTATAACCCCCAACGGGAGGGGTATAGCCTCAGGGGGTCAGGTGCAGAGGATGGTGGTTGTGGAAGTGCAGGGATGATGGTAATGAGAGTCAGAGTCGGGTTGTGCAGTTCAGGGTTCTTTACTTACTGCAGATGTTCCGGTCACTCCGGCCTTGAGTGACCACCCGAGCCGTGCTGCGTCCACCAGGTCCTGGACTCGGCCAACCCCCAAGTAGTTCTGGAGCGTGGTTCTGAGCTCCCTTTCTGTCCTGTCCTCGTCTCTGGCCTTCCCCACCAGGGATCCACCTATGTCCGGCTCCCTTGGGCCTTCTGTTGGTAACCCTTGACTCTGGGTTCCCTGACCCTATGCGTGGTCTGCCTTCCGGGTGGATATGGTGGGTGGCCGTGGCAGATGCTGCCCACGGCCTCCGGTCTCTGGCTGAGGTATGCTGTAGCCCCCACCAGTTTGGGATCCGGTACCCTGTTGCCAACTCTTCACCCTGTGGTTGTATTTGGGCTTTCAGAGTTCCTTCTTTCTCCCCCTCTGGGTCTTTCTTGCTCTCCTCTCTCTCTCTCTGGGCCTTGGGCTGCTCTGCTCCTCTGCTTTCCTCCACTCCTCTGCAAAGTCTTCACTACAACAGGCTGACTTCTCACAGACTGACTGACTGACTGACCCTGATCTTAGATGGTGCCCACCTTATATACTCCCTCTATGTGTGAGCTCAGGTGACCAGCACCCAATGAGCTCCTAACTTTACCCAGGCTGCTCCCCCTATCTGCCCCTACACTACTGGGATGTACCACCCCCCTCCCACTCCAGCCAGGAACAGACTCGGTCGTACCTGCACATTTCTAAGTGGGAGTACCGTTGGTCTGCTCCTCGGAAATGGGATGTGTGTAGTGCATGCAGCTGACTGAGCTCAGTTCCACACTCCATCCTTACCCGGGAGTGGAATACCACACCTCTGGCTGAGGTGCAATACACCTGTAGCAGCAGAATCCTCAGGGTGCTACACCAGCACCCGACGCACACGGGCAAGTGCCGGGGCTGTGAGCAGGCGGGGGGGGCCCACTCGCCATCGGGTATCCCGGCGCGCTATGGGACCCGTGAGCTGAGGAAAGCGGTGCCAGCTCCCACCCCGGCAGCCGACACAATACTTACCTCTCCCTGTGCCTCCACAGCAGGTCCTTTCTCTTCTGTGGCTGTTGCACTATGAAGTCTCAGGTCAGAGGGTGCGGTGACGTCTTTACACCGCGCTCTCTCCTGAGCAGTCACAGCGCAGAGCGGGAAGACGCCGGCGACGCTGAGGAGTCCGTAGCTGAGCAGCAGCAGGTGAGGAGAAGTGAGGTGAGTATTTGATTTTTTTTTTTAATGTCACATTATAAGGGAGGGGCGTGACATCCTGCATGGGTCATTATATGGGGGGGGGGAGTGACATCCTGCATGGGCCATTATATGGGGGGGGAGTGACATCCTGCATGGGTCATTATATGGGGGGGAGTGACATACTGCATAGGGCATTATATGGGGGAGGGGAGTGACATCCTGCATGGGGCATTATATGGGGGGGGGGGAGTGACATTCTGCATGGGTCATTATATGGGGGGGAGTGACATCCTGCATAGGTCATTATATGGGGGGAGTGACATCCTGCATGGGGCATTATATGGGGGAGGGGAGTGACATCCTGCATGGGGTATTAAAAGGGGGGGAGTGACATCCTGCATGGGGCATTATATGGGGGGGGTGACATCCTGCATGGGGCATTATATGGGGGGGGAGTGACATCCTGCATGGGGCATTATATGGGGGAGAAGTGACATCCTGCATGGGGCATTATATGGGGGGAGAGGTGACATCCTGCATGGGTCATTATATGGGGGGAGAGGTGACATCCTGCATGGGGTATTATAAGGGGGGGATGACATCCTGCATGGGGCATTATAAAGGGGGGAGTGATATCCTGCATGTGGCATTATAAGGGGGGTGACTTCCTGCATGGGGCATTATATGGGTGGGGTTGACATCCTGCATGGGGCATTATAAGGGGTGGTGAAATCCTGCATGGGGCATTATAAGGGGGGGGGGAAGTGACATCCACATGGGGCATTATAAGGGGGGGAGTGACTTCCTGCATGGGGCATTATAAGGGGGGTGACATCCTGCATGGGGCATTATAAGGGTGTGTGTGACATCCTGCATGGGGTATTATAAGGGGGGATGACATCCTGCATGGGGCATTATTAGAGGGGGGTGACATCCTGCATGGGGCATTATATGGGGGGGTGACATCCTTAATGGGGCATTATAACGGGATGGGGGTGACATCCTGCATGGGGCATTATATGGTGGGAGAGGTGACATCCTGCATGGGGCATTATATGGGGGAGTGACATCCTGCATGGGGTATTATAAGGGGGGGTAACATCCTGCATGGGGCATTATAAAGGGGGGAGTGATATCCTGCATGGGGCATTATAAGGGGGTTGACATCCTGCATGGGGCATTATATGGGTGGGGGTGACATCCTGCATGGGGCTTTATAAGGGGTGGTGAAATCCTGCATGGGGCATTATAAGGGGGGGAAGTGACATCCTGCATGGGGCATTATAAGGGGGGGTTGACATCCTGCATGGGGAATTATAAGAGGGGGGTAACATCCTGCATGGGGCATTATATGGGGGTGGTGACATCCTGAATGGGGGATTATAAGGGGGTGGGGGTGATATCCTGCATGGGGCATTATAAGGGGGGGTGACATCCTGCATGGGTCATTATAAGGGGGATGACATCCTGCATTGGGCATTATAAGGGGGGTGACATCCTGCATGGGGCATTATAAGGGAGGTTGACACCCTGCATGGAGCATTATAAGGGGGGGGTGATATCCTGCATGGCTCATTATAAGGGGGGTGACATCCTGCATGGGGCATTATAAGGGAGGGTGACACCCTGAATGGAGCATTATAAGAGGGGGTTGACATCCACATGGGGCATTATATGGGGGGGGGTGACATCCTGCATGGGGCATTATAAGGGGCTGGGGGTGACATCCTGAATGGGGCATTATAAGGGGGTGTGTGACATCCTGCATGGGGCATTATAAGGGGGGTGACATCCTGCATGGGGCATTATAAGAGGGGGTGACATCCTGCATGGGGCATTATATGGGGGGGTGACATCCTGAATGGGGGATTATAAGGGGGTGGAGGTGACATCCTGCATGGGGCATTATATGGAGGGAGAGGTGACATCCTGCATGGGGCATTATAAGGGGGGAGAGGTGACATCCTGCATGGGGCATTATATGGGGAGAGTGACATCCTGCATGGGGTATTATAAGGGGGGAGTGACATCCTGCATGGGGCATTATAAGGGGGGATGACATCCTGCATGGGGCATTATATGGGGGGAACAGCCTGCAATGGGTATTATAAGGGGGGAACAGTCTGCATGGGGCATTATGTGGGGGGAACAGCCTACATGGGGCATTATGTGAGGGAAACAGCCTGCATGGGGCATTATGTGGGGGGAACAGCCTGCATGGGGCATTATGTGGAGGGAACAGCCTGCATGGAGCATTATGTGGGGGGAATAGCCTGCATGGAACATTATATGGGGGCCAGTATCCTGTACGGAGCGTTATATGGGGCCAATATCCTGTACAGAGCGTTATATGGGGGCCAGTATCCTGTATGGAGCATTTCATGGGGGCCAGTATTCTGTATAGAGTGATTCGCTGGTTTCTCAGCTATTGTAGAATTTACAATAGATATCGGTCATGTAATGTAAGAAGTGAAATCTTTGGCCTTGAGCTATATCTATATTTCTCTGCTGTATCTGTGCATCATGAATCGTGGTAGAGACTCTTTCGCCCAGGGCCCACAAAAATCTAAAACCGGCCTTGCTCTTCATGGTTATATCATCCATAGTAGTGTCCCAAACCAGACACTGCATTAAATTCAACATAGGACAGAAGAGGCCCATAGCAAGCAGAGAAGTGAGCTGGGAATATCCATTTATATTAAGCCAGGATGACTCTTTGACAACAGCATAGAACTTTTGTAGCTAAAATGGTTGATATAAATGGTATACTTGATCCACAATAGAAGCACTAACATAATAAGGAGGAGCACAACTCCCCTGTATGGAAAGAAATCAACATTTTCAGTTCTAAAATAAGAAAGAGTTATAAAAGTGCCAAAATACCTTAGATAAACTGTCCGCTGAACTTGTGGCCAACTCTCCTCATACACACGTACAGTACAGACCAAAAGTTTGGACACACCTCATTTAAAGATTTTTCTGTATTTTCATGACTATGAAAATTGTGCATTCACACTGAAGGCATCAAAACTATAAATTAACACATGTGGAATTATATACTTAACAAAAAAGTGTGAAACAACTGAAAATATGTCTTATATTCTAGGTTCTTCGAAGTAGCCACCTTTTGCTTTGATGACTGCTTTGCACACTCTTGGCATTCTCTTGATGAGCTTCAAGAGGTAGTCACCGGAAATGGTCTTCCAACAATCTTGAAGGAGTTCCCAGAGATGCTTACCACTTGTTGGCCCTTTTGTCTTCACTCTGCGGTCCAGCTCACCCCAAACCATCTCGATTGGGTTCAGGTCTGGTGACTGTGGAGGCCAGGTCATCTGGCGGAGCATCCCATCACTCTCCTTCTTGGTCAAATAGCCCTTACACAGCCTGAAGGTGTGTTTGGGGTCATTGTCCTGTTGAAAAATAAATGATGGTTCAACTAAACGCAAACCTGATGGAACAGCATTCCGCTGCAAGATGCTGTGGTTGCCATGCTGGTTCAGTATGCCTTCAGGGCACACCTGTGAAGTGAAAACCATTTCCGGTGACTACCTCTTGAAGCTCATCAAGAGAATGCCAAGAGTGTGCAAAGCAGTCATCAAAGCAAAAGGTGGCTACTTCGAAGAACCTAGAATATAAGACATATTTTCAGTTGTTTCACACTTTTTTGTTAAGTATATAATTCCACATGTGTTAATTCATAGTTTTGATGCCTTCAGTGTGAATGTACAATTTTCACAGTCATGAAAATACAGAAAAATCTTTAAATGAGAAGGTGTGTCCAAACTTTTGGTCTGTACTGTACATTAGTCCAAACTCTCTCCAAATCACCGGAAAAATTCTCCTCCTCCGGCACAGCCGACCCCAATTTGGAGAACGAACCAAAAGACGGATGTCTCCCAGTACAACAAAAAAAAGGAGAACACCCAGCAGAGGAGGATGTATGATTGTTAAGAGCAAATTCCGAGAGAGGCAGAAACTCCGACCACATCTCTTGATTGTCCGCCACAAAACAACGCAAAAACTGTTTAACATCCTGATTCTTTCTTTCAGTCTGTCCATTAAACTCAGTATGATACCCAGACGAAAATGACAAATGGACTCCCAACCTGTCACAAAAAGCACGCCAAAAGCGAGCCACAAACTGAGGTCCTCTATCATAAACAATATCCGTGGGAACGACATGAAGCTTGACAATCTCCTTAACAAACGCCTTAGCGAGTGTCTTGGCGCAGGGCAACTTAATGAATGGAACCAAATGACACATCTTACTAAAACGGTCCACGACCACCCAGATGACAGTAAAACCCTTGGACACAGGAAGATACGTAATAAAATCCACTGTGAGATGCGTCCAAGGTGCATTAGGAACCTCCAGAGGACATAGCAACCCCGCAGCAGGAGTATGTGAAGCCTTTGACCTAGCACACACAGTACACTGACGCACCCACTTGATGACTTCCTTCTGCCATCTAGGCCACCAAAAACTGCGACTGATAAGTCACTTAGTCTCCGAAATTCCTGGGTGACCTGCCAACCGAGACTCATGACACTCCACAAACAAATCTCTCTTAAAGGTTCTAGGCGCGAACAACCTCCCATGGGGAGTGTTAGATGGAGCATCATCTTGAGCTTTCCGAATTCCATTCTCCAAAACGAAGTCCAATGCCGCCACCACAACTCCTTTCTGTAAAATGCTCTCCTCCTCCTCGGCACCGACCGTAGGAGAGAAGCTGCGAGATAAAGCATCGGCTTTAACATTCTTAGTATTGACGGGCATTCAAGCGCTTGGCAGAATCCAGATAGATCAAATTCTTATGATCTGTGAACACCTGAATAGGAAATCTAGCGCCTTCCAAAAAATGACGCCAATGTTCAAACGCGAGTTTAATAGCCAGCAACTCCCGATTTCCAACATCATAATTCAGTTCGGTTTGCAAATTTTTTTTCGAAAAGAAGGCACAAGGATGTACTCCATCCCTGTTCTCCTGAGACAAAACTGCTCCGACCCCCACCGATGAAGCATCGACCTCGACCAAAAAAGGCTTGGTCTCATCAGGCTGCATAAGGATAGGGGCAGAACTGAACCTCTCTTTGAGATACTTAAACGCTTCAATGGCCTCAGGAGTCCTCTGGACCGTATTCGCACCTTTCCTGGTGAGATTGGTTAGAGGTTTAACAATTACAGAAAAATTCTTAATGAATTTCCTGTAATAATTGGCAAAACCCAAAAATCTCTGTATAGATTTCAAACCAATAGGCCTAGGCCATTCCTGCACAGCCTGAACCTTCACCGGGTCTATTTCAAAGCCCTCGCTGGAGACAATGTAGCCCAAAAAACTAATTTTCTGCACAGCGAACTCACATTTCTCCAGCTTAGCAAAGAGTGAATTATCACTCAATAACTGCAAAACATCACGTACACTCTGCCAATGGGACTCTAGATCTGGTGAATAAATCAAAATGTCATCCAAATACACAACCACATTCTTACCAATCAAAGGTCTCAGGATGTCATTAATAAGGTTCTGAAAAAATGCAGGTGCATTGGTAAGACCAAAGGCATCACCAGATTCTCAAAATGACCTACCAGAGTGTTAAAAGCAGTTTTCCATTCATCACCCTCCTTCACTCGTAACAAATTGTATGCCCCCCGGAGATCAATTTTAGAGAACCACCTGGCCCCCACCAACTGGTTAAACAAGTCAGGAATTAACGGCAATGGGTAGGAATTGCGTACGGTAATCTTATTAATTTCACGAAAATCCAGACATGGACGTAAACCCCTGTCTTTTTTTTTAACAAAGAAAAATCCAACTGCCACAGGTGACTTAGAAGGTCTAATGTGACCAGCAGCCAGGCTAGTCTGCATGTATTCCTCCAAGGCCTTTCTTTCAGGAATAGTCAGATTAAACAAGCGACTTTTGGGAAGAGTAGCACCCGGAACAAACTCAATGGCGCAATCATAATCCCTATGAGGAGGTAAAACTTGCGACTCCTCCTCAGAAAAAACCCTCCAAAAATCTTGAATAGGTACCGGTAATTCCCCTTTTTCCACAGCTGCAATGCGACCATTAAAACATTTATCATAGTGTTATGCACACGCCCGGGCTAAGCGGCGTGTGCGTGTGATTGTAGTGATTCCACTGGACCGTGCCGGAGAGTGAATGCCTGGAGGGGCGTGACTAAGTATTCACCCGATCCGACCAGGGTCGCACGACGGCATACGATGCCAGTGCACCAAGGAGGAACCGAGCAGAGGGACCAGGTGCTACTCCAGGACAGACCCCGGACACGGCTGTTGACCCACACAGGGGAATACAGGAACAGGCTGGTAGGCTGGCACACAGACTGGTGGGTATAGGCAGGCACGACTGGTATGCAGGCAGGGGGGTAAAGGCAAGCACAGCTAGAGTGCAGACAGGGAGGCACTAGCAGGTAGGAACACAGGCGGGATAGGACCCAGTACACACCGGGACTCAGGAACAATACAGGCAGAGGGTTACAGGCAAGCACAGCTAGAGTGCAGACAAGGCAGGGCAGGGAGGACAGGGCTCTGTTCACACGGAACAGACAGGAAGGGAAAGACAGAGCCAGATACTCACACAGTACTTGCAGAGACAACAAGCAGGAGTTAGGTACGAGTTCAGACTCTGCAGAAAAAGGAAGGGAACGGACATAGAGGCAAAACAGGTAAAGGACAGGAGAGAGTTCAGACTGGAACTGAGTGTACGGAGGAGACCGACACTGCAGAGGGATACAGGAGCGGGTCTGGGAATACGGCCCCCAGAGAGGCGGAACGAACAGGCAAGGAGCGTGTTCAGACAGGACAGACCAGACGCAGGAGCGGGTCTAGGAAATCGGCCACTAGAAGGCGGAACGAACAGGCAAGGAGCGTGTTCAGACAGGACAGACCAGACACAGGAGCGGGTCTAGGAAATCGGCCACTAGAAGGCGAGAGGAACAGGCTAGGAGCGTGTTCAGACAGGACAGACAAGAGAACACAGAAAGGAGTCAGTTCAGACACGGGAGCTGATACCGCAAAGCAGGAGACATACAGGACTCAGTTCAGACACGGGAGCTGATACCGCAAAGCAGGAGACATACAGGACACAGTTCAGACACGGGAGCTGATACCGCAAAGCAGGAGACATACAGGACTCAGTTCAGACACGGGAACTGATACAAAAAGCAGGAGACAAGAGACGGGACCTGGCACCTTCAGAGTGCAAGCACACACTGAAGGAAACACTATGCTCAGGCAGGGATAGAAGGGAGCTGCTGAGCTATATACCAAGTGACAGACAGCAATAGGCTGAGGACGCACAAGGGGTGTGACCCACAGCAGGTACAAAAGGCAGGAAGTGATCGGGCGCCGCCCTTAAGCAGCAGAAACAGACACAAACAGACAGCATGGAGGGAAGCCAGAGAGACATTCTGGACAGGAGATCAAGTGCGCCCTCTTGCACAGTGGGAGATGGACCACCATGCAAGGACGCCGCCAGGTATGTTACAGTACCTCCCCCCTTACGCCCCCTCTTCTTCAGGCCTGCCAGAATCTTCCGCAGGGAATTCGAGGACCAGTCGGTCACTGGGTTGGAGGGGGACAGAGACTTAAGGGTAATCTCTGCTTCGAGGTACATCTTGTCAAGCTCACAGGAAGAAATAGACGGGTTATCAGGTACATAATGAGGAAAAGTCACTGTCTCTTTGTTATCTGGTGGTATCCCGGAGGATTCAGGAAACAACTGGAGGTCCTCCGCCGGGTCAGAAGAGTGCAGAGGCTCAGAGAAAACAACTGCTTCAGAGTACACTAGGTCGGACTCACTGGAGGAAGCAGGCGAGGTATCGGGTACCGAGTATAGGAAAGTCTCTGTCCATTCACCACCAGGTGGCACCCCGAAGGGTTCTGGAGACAGCTGGCGGTCCTCCGCCTGGTCAGAGGGGTGTAGAGACTCACGGGTAACCTCTGCTTCAGAGTACACTAGGTCGGACTCACTGGACGAAGCAAGCGAGGTATCAGATCCAGGATATAGGAAAGTCTCTGTCCATTCACCACCAGGTGGCACCCCGAAGGATTCTGAACACAACTGGAGGTCCTCCGCCTGGTCGGAGGGGTGTAGAGACTCAGGAGTAACCTCAGCTTCAGAGTACACTAGGTCGGACTCACTGGAGGAAGCAGGCGAGGTATCGGGTACCGAGTATAGGAAAGTCTCTGTCCATTCACCACCAGGTGGCACCCCGAAGGGTTCTGGAGACAGCTGGCGGTCCTCCGCCTGGTCAGAGGGGTGTAGAGACTCACGGGTAACCTCTGCTTCAGAGTACACTAGGTTGGACTCACTGGACGAAGCAAGCGAGGTATCAGATCCAGGATATAGGAAAGTCTCTGTCCATTCACCACCAGGTGGCACCCCGAAGGATTCTGAACACAACTGGAGGTCCTCCGCCTGGTCGGAGGGGTGTAGAGACTCAGGAGTAACCTCTGCTTCGGAGTACACTAAGTTGGACTCACTGGACGAAGCGAGCGAGGTATCAGGTACAGAGTATAGGAGAGTCTCTGTCCTTTCGCTACCAGGTAGCACCCCGAAGGGTTCAGGAGACAACTGGAGATCCTCCGCCTGGTCGGAGGGGTGTAGAGACTCGGAGGTAACTACCACTTTGGGGTACCCATTGTCAGGCTCACAGGACGAAGCGGACAAAGTATTGAGTACCGGGTGTAGAGAAGTCTCTCTCCATTTGTCATCGAGTGGTATCCCGGAGGGTTCAGGAGGCAACAGGGGATCCTCCGCCAGGTAGTAGAGGTGCACAGACTCTGAGGTAACCACAGCTTTGGAGCATCCTTGGACATGCACACCGGTTAAAGAGAAAGAAGCATCTGATGCCGGGTGCAGGAAGTTCTCCTGTGTGGAGTCTGGATGGGCAGAAGTCTCTTCGGCCAGGAGAACTGGTGCACTACCCACGCACATTACCCATTGGGGTTTCTCCGGGATACAGGGAGATGAAGCTTCAGTAGGGACTTCAAGGTTGGGGTCAGGAGGTCTCAGGGAGGACAGACCCTGGCGTGACGGCTTGCCTCTAAGTCTAGCACGTCTGGGCTGCCTCTTGAGGTTGAGAGAAGTATTCCGGAAAGCGTAGTCACCCTGTGAGGATTCTGGGTGGGCAGTAGTCTCATTGGGCTGGAGGACTATTGCGCTACCCACACACATTACCCGTCGGGGCTGCTCCGGGATATTGGGAAGTGAAGCTTCAGCAGGGGCTTCAGAGTTAGGGTCCTCGAAGACCATACGAAAGGCCACCAGGAAGGCCTGCAGGTCAAGGATGACAGGATCCCATGCTTCCCATAGGGGGGTGACCCATTTCAAGGCATCACCCGCTAGGTAGTCAATCATAAAGGCCACTTTAGCCCAATCGGAAGGAAAATAGAGAGGGTAGGCCTTAAAGTGTAGCATGCATTGCTCCACAAATGCACGACACTGTCTTGGATCCCCATAGTAACGTGGCGGATCCGCAGGAACGAGGGCTGATAGATCCATCTGGACGGGTGCGTAACTCGCCTGGAACTCAGCTAAAGGGGGGAAAAAATTTATTTATTTTATTTTAATGCATGTATTCGCTGGAAAAACTTCTCAAAGAGCGAAGGCCGTGGGGCTCAACGGGAACCATGGCCTGAGCATGCTGTTATGCACACGCCCGGGCTAAGCGGCGTGTGCGTGTGATTGTAGTGATTCCACTGGACCGTGCCGGAGAGTGAATGCCTGGAGGGGCGTGACTAAGTATTCACCCGATCCGACCAGGGTCGCACGACGGCATACGACGCCAGTGCACCAAGGAGGAACCGAGCAGAGGGACCAGGTGCTACTCCAGGACAGACCCCGGACACGGCTGTTGACCCACACAGGGGAATACAGGAACAGGCTGGTAGGCTGGCACACAGACTGGTGGGTATAGGCAGGCACGACTGGTATGCAGGCAGGGGGGTAAAGGCAAGCACAGCTAGAGTGCAGACAGGGAGGCACTAGCAGGTAGGAACACAGGCGGGATAGGACCCAGTACACACCGGGACTCAGGAACAATACAGGCAGAGGGTTACAGGCAAGCACAGCTAGAGTGCAGACAAGGCAGAGCAGGGAGGACAGGGCTCTGTTCACACGGAACAGACAGGAAGGGAAAGACAGAGCCAGATACTCACACAGTACTTGCAGAGACAACAAGCAGGAGTTAGGTACGAGTTCAGACTCTGCAGAAAAAGGAAGGGAACGGACATAGAGGCAAAACAGGTAAAGGACAGGAGAGAGTTCAGACTGGAACTGAGTGTACGGAGGAGACCGACACTGCAGAGGGATACAGGAGCGGGTCTGGGAATACGGCCCCCAGAGAGGCGGAACGAACAGGCAAGGAGCGTGTTCAGACAGGACAGACCAGACGCAGGAGCGGGTCTAGGAAATCGGCCACTAGAAGGCGGAACGAACAGGCAAGGAGCGTGTTCAGACAGGACAGACCAGACACAGGAGCGGGTCTAGGAAATCGGCCACTAGAAGGCGAGAGGAACAGGCTAGGAGCGTGTTCAGACAGGACAGACAAGAGAACACAGAAAGGAGTCAGTTCAGACACGGGAGCTGATACCGCAAAGCAGGAGACATACAGGACTCAGTTCAGACACGGGAGCTGATACCGCAAAGCAGGAGACATACAGGACACAGTTCAGACACGGGAGCTGATACCGCAAAGCAGGAGACATACAGGACTCAGTTCAGACACGGGAACTGATACAAAAAGCAGGAGACAAGAGACGGGACCTGGCACCTTCAGAGTGCAAGCACACACTGAAGGAAACACTATGCTCAGGCAGGGATAGAAGGGAGCTGCTGAGCTATATACCAAGTGACAGACAGCAATAGGCTGAGGACGCACAAGGGGTGTGACCCACAGCAGGTACAAAAGGCAGGAAGTGATCGGGCGCCGCCCTTAAGCAGCAGAAACAGACACAAACAGACAGCATGGAGGGAAGCCAGAGAGACATTCTGGACAGGAGATCAAGTGCGCCCTCTTGCACAGTGGGAGATGGACCACCATGCAAGGACGCCGCCAGGTATGTTACACATAGCACTTCGGACTCCAAGACTTAATCACATTAGTAGACCAGTCCAGTAAAGGATTGTGCAGTTTTAACTAAGGCAAACCTAGAACGACCGGAGAGGGTAAATTATCTAATACAACCAAGTCCAAAATTTCTTGGTGAACTCCATTGATAGTGAGGGGAAATGCAGCAACCTTATGAGTAATACATTTCAAGGGAGTGTTATCAATTGCAATCACATAAATAGGTGATGAGAAAGGTTTGGAGCTCAATTTAAGTTTTTCCAAATACCCTTTATCTATCACATTAAGTGTTGAACCACAATCCACAAATACCTGAAATTCAATCAAATTTTCCTGCAAAGTAGTACTCCCTGAAAGAAATAATCCTGCAGAGCGTAAACAAGCTATATGGGTGTACCTGACCTTTTTTTTTCTTTACTTAAACGAAGCTCACAATACTTAATCAAATGGTCAGCTTTACCACAATAAAGACACAATCCCTCGGCGAACCTCCGGTCTCTTTCCTGAGAGGAGAGCGACTTCGCCCCAACTTCCATCGGTTCTCCGTCAGAGCAGATTTTCTGGGGACTAGGACCTGACATTAAAGGAGTCTTTACCTCATTCTGCCTAAATCTCAGCCTCCTGTCCACACGAACAGCTAATTGCATGGCATCCTGCAGAGTTTCAGGTGCGGGGAATGCAATCAGCAAATCCTTAACCCTTTCACTCAGACCAGCAAGAAATAGACATTTCAGAGCAGGATCATTCCATTTGACTTCTGAAGCCCATCTTCTAAAGTGTGTGCAATAATTTTCAACATCACCTGACCCCTGATTCAAACGCCTGAGTTCTGCCTCAGCAGATGAGATTCGATCAGGATCGTCATATAATAGACTCATAGCCGAAAAAAATTCTTCTACAGACCTTAAGCATGGATCATTAGGTTGGAGAGAAAAAGTGACATAATAAAACCAATGCACTGTGATTCATTCCCAGAGGACCTTGGTCTCAAACAAAAATATAACAAACAAGCATTTTTAAAAGAAAAAAAATCTTGCTGTTTACCATAAAAAACCTCAGACAGTCCTACCTTGGGTTCCACAAAATGCGCTCCAGAACAGCTACTCACGTGTTGCTGGAGCTCGGCCACCTCCAGAGACAATCCCTGCAAGCATTGAGCCAAAACTTGGATGGAAGCCATACAGATCCCCGAATTTCTTTCCTTTAGTTTTTTTTTGGGGCTGGACTTACTGTTATGATCAGCAACAAGTACTAAGGAAAAATAGGGGAAAGCTGTCCCTACAGTAAGACTAAGCTGAATCCCTACGATGTAGCAGGCTGCCTGTTCCTAGCGAACAGACTGCCTTAGTCCTCAGCTAGTCTGAACGAAGACCTATAGTATAAGGGGAGGGGTCCTTAAAAGAACTAAGGACTGGAACAAAAATGGGAAACATCCTAAACAAAGAAGTTGCTGCAGAACACAAAAAGACAAACAGACAAAAAGGTACTAGAGGTCCCGGAAGGACCAAGCAAACTGACAGAGATAGGCACCGAAGCACCTGGCTAGAAAGACAGTCAAACAACACTAAAGTCCAGCACAGCCAGGAGGGCGGAGCTGGAATATAAAGGCAGGTGGTCTCATGACCACAAAACACAAGATGGAAAAAACAAACAGGAGGGTTCTAACAACAGATTGCCAGCAAGTCTTTCCGAAATTGGTAGGATCGGCCAACTTTTTAGTCTAATGTCTATGGACGCTATAGGAGAAGCCATAGACAAACTACTGTATATTTCTAAGTCTAACTATAAGCATCCTGTCCCATCAAAATATCATCAATATGGGCAAGTAGGTGACGGTAACCAGTGATCGGTCCTTTATGATCAGTGTTAAGCTGGTCATACACATACAATAGCTGATGGCCGAGCACTCATTCACCTCCATCTATCTCTCCTGTTTTTCCCAAACACACGACTCTTTGGTTCGGCCAAGAACTGGTGTTCTCAAAGGGAAGATCTGAGAAAACTGCTGCCGAAGAACCAAAGCGTCGTGCAACAAAATTTAATGTTACACGCACGCCGCCTAAGTTCAAATAGGAGCGAGACCGGTTACATGAATTCGTTGGAATCCTGGGGGAACCATTACTCAGGGCGACCATAGGCTGCAGCTTCTCTCAGGCACACAATAGATTCAGTTGCTGAACAGACACATCTGACAAGAGTTTTCATAAACGGTAGAATAGTAACATTTAATGAGGCACGGCCAGTGCAATGCCAATGTCTCTTTGAGCAACACGCTCCAGTAATAACAGTAAAGTCTCCTTTGCAGCACATCAGTACACAGTCTATTATCCGGTAGCACAGTACAGCACACTTCTAGGCATACACAACCACAGGCTTTTCCTTCTCAAGGACTCAATAGTACACAGCATTCTTTATGCTGCATGGAGATGGAGGGGGGGGAGGGTTTGATGAGGGAGATGATCTCTATGACAGGCTTCCTTCCAGTCCTTATCTTCCTAGCCAATAATACTTCATACTGTTAGCTCAGGGAGTCTAACTGACCTTTTGTATAGCTTCCCTTCTGAGCTGAATTCTATTCACTTGCCTTCTGTGAGATGCAGATCATACACCACCTTTCTCTTCTGCTCCGGCCAGACAGTAAATAACTTCCCCACACTCCCCCTGGGGCTCTGCTAAAAAATTCCCCTTCTCCTGTGACTGTTAACCCCTCTAGTTGCTGGATGCTTCTAGAGCACAACACTTCCTGTCTCCTGTGCTTGTGTTACTTATAATAGTTGCTGAATGCTTTTAAAGCAACAGCACTACTTCTGCATGTCACACTCTGCAACAGCACTACTTCTGCATGTCACATCAAACTGCCCAACCCTTACATTTCCTGACATCATTAGTTGGGGGAAGACCCTCACAGAGATTAGACTGTCTTATTTGTATGTAAGGGGCTACTTGGCCGATGCTTCTCTTGGGTGCCAAACTATCCAATACAGGTATTATTATAGCAAAACTTCCTCAAATGATAAGCTTTTTTTCTGTCTGTCTACAGTTACTTGTTTCAGTTCTCAGTGAATTAATTGGCATTAATTATAGTGTTATTTAATAAAGACTCATGGATCTTTAAAGTAACGCCTCTTGACCTTGGCTATATTGACTTTTCTACTCTGACCTTCAGTTTTCCCCATTATTAAGCGGTCAATGGAGTTTTATCTTCCTTAGAGATTGCGCTTTTATGTCATTATGAAGATGCCCTTGTGGCCACATGTGCTCCCTTTATGTGTTGCTTGCTATAGTTTTAACTTCTTGTTTTGCATTTTTGGAAATTCAACTTTTAATAAATTGAGAATTTGCAAAAAAAAGTTCCTTTTGATTTTCATCCTACTACAGGAATAAACCCTTTACTCTACACTTGGGCGTATGATTATGAAGGAACACGGTGCATTAAATTTTACTTTGCAAATTCAACTCATTACCGGCTAACCGGCTGAAGTTATTCTGGGGACGTTTTCAATGTACCAGTCACAATGTTTTACCACGCTTTTCAATTTGTAACTTAGCTGCTATTTTCTCTCCGTTTTTGTGCCTTTTTGAAGATTAGGAGTCCTGGGATATAATCCATGATAGAGAAGTGAGGATTTCTCTTCCCAGAAGGATAGCTGTTTGTAATGCCATTACAAATCCATTTCCCATGTTGAGCCAGGCACCTTAGAGATTATGTGGTGCTAATTAAGGGTATACTCTGCTGGCTGCCCTCCTGCTGAGTGCCGGGACTGCTGTGCAAGGCGGAGATTACAGACGAAGAGCGCTGGGTACATTTCATCTAAGGATCATCTGCGCTCGTCAGAGGGGAATTTTTTTTTTTTACTCTTTTGAAAAATTGTTGTAAACTGGAATAAACTATTAATGTTATAAAAAATGCAAAAAGTCAATGGCATTGACACTGGTAGCACAACCATCAATACTGTACATATATGATACTCACAGACATAAAATGTATGAAACTGTGCGTATCAGAGTAGGTTCCCATGAGCATATAAAAAATCATCCAGAGTTTCACCCAGAAAAGTCAGACGATTTTTTTTCTGACTTGTCATCCATGCACAGTCCGTTTTTTTTGCAGCAGCTATGAACCATTTACAGTTTCCTAAGTTACAGAACCGTATCAGATACTGTGTCTCCGTATGGCATCCAATTTTG
Organism: Phyllobates terribilis; assembly: GCF_046119375.1. Taxonomy (NCBI): domain Eukaryota; kingdom Metazoa; phylum Chordata; class Amphibia; order Anura; family Dendrobatidae; genus Phyllobates; species Phyllobates terribilis. The sequence continues at coordinate 71,992,633 of NW_027362767.1, read as the reverse complement.
TTCCGCACCCACAGACTTGAATGGGTGAGTCTCATCCGATTTACGGAAGAAACTAGTGCATGCTGCGATTTTTTTCAGTCAGTTAAAAAAATCCACTCATATGCACTGCCCCATTCAATAACATTCGTTCGAGTGCTGTCCGTTTTTTTCACGGACAGCACTCGGACCGAAAATACCATCAAGTGGACGAGCCCTTTCTGAGCAAATGAGGGCTTTAAACTGACTTAAATACAGACCTGTAGGCACACAGACTATGAAAAAAAATCTTAGTCTACCTCTTTATGGTGGATTTTATATCCCGTGTTGTAGAGGAGAAAATCTGATGCTGATTTTGAATTCTACATAATGTTCATTATTTCTGTGTATTTTGCACAGAATGCAGTGAATCACAATGGGGCAAAGCCACATGTAATAATAATAATCTTTATTATTATATAACTCCAACATATTCTGCAGTGCTTTACATACATTATTGGGGCTCACAATCTACATCCCCTATCAGTATGTCTTTGGAGTGTGGGAAGAAACTGGAGAACCCAGAGGAAACCCACACAAACACGGGAGGTGGGATTTGAACCCTGGACCCCAGTGCTGCAAAGCTGCAGTGCTAACCACTGAGCCACCATGCTGCCCATGTGTATTGGATGGCAAATCCATTGGCAGGAATTCAGGTTTCAGCATTGGATTTATGCAGCAGATATTTAAAAAAAAGTTCACACTGGATGTATAAGTATAGCCAGGTTTACGAGTTCTGTATTGAAGACTCATAGAGCATAGATCCATAATACGTGCATCTACAGTATAATACATCCATATGATTGAGCTTGAAGACATTTACAGTTGTTGTAAAGGTTATCACCTAAAGTAAATGCATTAGTTAAAGATTTTTTCTATTGATGACTTATCCTGAGGATTGGCCAACAATGTTTAATGGGTAAGGTACAATCTCTGGGAACAATAGTTATAGGCACAGTGAAATGGCTGTTTCCCCTTCATAGTTTTAGCATGTCTAGTGGCTTAGTCCCATTCAAGTAAAGGGCCAACAGGTCCGAATCCTTGTTAATGATTCCCCAATCTTAGCCTCATTCAGATATCCGATTTTTGCATATAAGTGTTATTCATGATTTTCATGAAGAGCACTTGTACCTGTGATAGTTTATTCACGTGTCCGATATTTCCGAGAGGTCTGCAGAGAATTGTGGAGACATGTCACATTTCCATTTTTTTTTGAGTGTCGGATCAAAATCAGCAATGCAAGTCAATGAGACCGTGACAAAATCGGACTGCACTTAGATGACATCCGAGTGCTGTCTGAATTTCACTGACTGTCAGAATGGAGAAGATGGAGATTTTATTTTTTAATTTCTCCACATACAAGAAAATCGGATGACACTTATATCGCACTCTGATCAAACTCTGATAAGAGTCTGATCAAAATAAATCTGTCTGTTTTTCTCACCTGTGGAAAAATCAGATGTCTGAAAGAGCCCTTACAACGTATGGCCGGGTTCAGATGGGCGTATTTCACAGTCCATAGATGGACCACAGTGCCCGGGCTTGCTGCCGGTCTCCAGACCTGAACTTAGGTATCATATGTGTCTTTGAGGCTGTTAAAGTCGGAAGATCCGCGGTCAGTCTGAGAATTGCGTTTCCTATACAGCCTGTAAAATACTCTCATCTGAACCCGGCCTTTGAATTATGATAGGAACTTTTATTTGAGATTTCACAGTCTGTCTTGCTGAGACATCAGATGAAAGTTGTCCAAACCAGTCAATTTTGCTGGGATCAGCCAACCCTTTGATGTGTATGGGGGTCTTCCGACTCTCTGTGGACAGATGATTTTGAGGGAGAAAAACGATGAGGCAGTGGGAATTTTAACACCTGATCCTTTTGTTTCCCCCATAGGCTGTGTGCCCACGTAGCATTTTTCAAGCGTATATGCTGCGGAATTTCCGCAGCGTAAACGCTTGAAAAACGCATGTATATCCGCACCCCATGGTCCCCAATGGGATTCCGCAAGTTCTATGCACATGCTGCGGATTTTTCCGCAGCGTTTATGCTATGTTCAAAAATCCGCAGCATGTCATTTAATTTTGCGTTTCCGCAAGCGGAATTGCCTTTGTCCAATGCATAAAAAACGCAAGGCAATTCCGCATGTGGAAAACGCGTGATAAACGCGCGAAAAATGCGCGATAAACGCGTGCGGAATTCCGCATGCGTTTTTCCGGGAGAGGACTTGCATTTATGAAGCAGAAATTTTCTGCTTCATAAATGCAACGTGGGCACATAGCCATAGAAAATACACAAACACTCTCAGCAAAGAGGAGTGCACGTGTGATCATACATCTCATGCATATGGCCAGCTATATGGTCAGATGCAAGTGACAAATACCTTTTAATCTAGAGGCATGAGCTGCAATGCTTTGTTTTCCCACCTAGAGCATGCGTCAAATGAATTTCCTCCAATTTATCAATTCACGTCACGTTTCAGATCTGAGACTATACAGTAGGACATTTACAATGCAAATGTGAGCTCCCATAGGAAGTATATGAAAAGGGGGTAATTTATTCCTCATCTTGATCAGCAGTTATTGCTGGACGCCGCTGTGATATTCCGGGGAGACATGACACTGGCACTGTATATCACCGAGGCTTCCTCTGCCTTGTCTCAGCATGCCTGGGTGGTGGCCGGCCAGCGAGACACCAAGAGGTGCTAAACCATCCTCTACGTGAAATATCGCAAATACAGTTTCTATGGAAACAAAAGAAACAGCCAAGAAAAATATGACAAAAAAAAAGGGCAAACCAGCAAAGTCTTCCAAGTGTGAAGAAAGAGAGTGAGAAGTGATTCCCGGGCGTTTATGTGGATTATAATTCCCAGGATTGCAAAACCTGAATGAACAAGCACAGAATAAAAGCCGGGTTTAAAGGGAACCTGTCATGTTGAGAATTTATCTGGATGTTATAGAGCAGGAGGAGCTGATCAGATAGATATATATTTTTATGGGAAAAGTTTCAGTAAAACTTGCATTTTATTTACTGAAATCCCTGTTTGTAGAATAGGAGTCCAGTAGGCGCTCCTAGTCTTATCAGTCCAGTGAGTGGTCCTACAAGTGACTGACAGCCTTCCCTGTATGACTGTGTATGCAGCGATTGTGTCACGCAAGTTGTAGGAAAGACTAAGTGCAACACGAAGGGGGTAAGTGGGGAGTGGAGACCTCCTTGGTTGATCTAATATCACCCTGACTCCACTAACGTCCCTATATTGGCTCTTCAACAATCGCTGCACATGAACCTCGTCCTGTCTTTCACTGGCGTTTGGCCCTGGCTAGGGAAGGGAGGGGGATGAGCGCTAGTCGATCCCCACTGATAACTAAAGACAACAGGGGGGAACAAACAAGGGAAGATAGCTTAGCTTTAGTCGACTTCAGAGAGATGAACACCCATCCTCATAGCTCCAGAGAGGAAGAAGTAATGCACTTGCTCAGAGCCTTCACAAGGGGTAATGTGAGTATCGCCGACACCTCCCTCTAGCAGACAGCAGGTATTTATACACCCAAGCCAGGGTGTTAATTAGCCAGAGGAAGGTAGCTGCTGGGTCCTAGAGAGACAGCCTCTAAGAAGGTGTCTGTAATGCCAAACGTAGAGATCTCCTGCAACCAACTGCAGGGCGACTGTCTGTCACTTCTGACACACCCGTGACAGATAGCTATCAATCACTAGTAGGACTGCCCACTGGACTGATAAGAGTAGGACTGCCCACTGGACTCATGCATACAAGTACCAGGGATTTTAATGAATAAAACACAAGTTATACTGAATCCTTTCCTGCAATCCTATATATCATTCTGCTCAGCTTCTACTTCTCTATATCGTGCTGTGTGGAGTGTATTTATAACGTGACAAGTTCCATTTAAGGACATTGTCTTGGAAACATACAAATTTGCTACTTTAAATAAATACAATATAGCATACCATATTGCTTGCATAAACATATGTAAAAAAAGCATATTGTGCTAATCATAGTTTGGATAAAATCTATATTAGGGTGCAGTCAGATGGCTGTATAAATCGGAGCAAGATCGGACCGCAGTGCACAGACTGGCCGGTGGCTCTCCCGACCCGAGCGTGACAGATTCACATATTTTTATGCAGCTGTTACCCTCAGGTAGGGAGAGCCGCCGGCCAGTCTGTGCACTGCGGTCCGATCTTGCTTTGATTTACACGGCCATCTGATTGCACCCTTTAAGCTATCATTTTCCCTACACACGAAGTTTGCCTACATATTACCAATGTATTGACACCATTCTTGGTGCCCTCCTTTTAATATCGCTGTTACTAACTATTGGTGGCACTTTTTCTATGTCCAAAATAGCTGCCACTATCGCAAGGGTAATGATGTGAGAAGTCTGACTGTCCGCCCCTCCATTGCCATAGGAGAGCCTAGTGGCAATGATGCCACCACTGTGTTCATCCCTGCTGTGGACGGCAGTGTGGGAGTGGGGGCGGCATGGGTTAGACTTTTTACAGTGCTTCCCAGAAAGCGGCACAGAACTTGGGAGCAGCGAGATCAAAAAGGCATCAGACATGTTGTCTATACATCAGTAATACATAGCCACATTTTGTGGGTCGCTTTAAAGGGGTTTTTCATGAAAAACATTTATCATATATCAACAGAATAGTTAAAAAAAAAGGAAAGTATGATTAGTGGGGGTCTCACCTCTGCATCACCCATGATCAGTGGAATGAGGGTCCTGAGCTCTCACAAGTCTACCTTTTGCTTGAGTGCTGTTGCATTGAATATCTATTTGACTGACTGACACAGCCAAGTACAACACTCGGAGGTCAACTTCTGCCTTTAGACATTGCAGAACACATGCAAGACCACTAATGTATTAAAAGAAATCTGATTTCTGATTTTACAATTATGGGGAATGGTGGGCTCAGAACTCATTTCTAGTGATTGAACACACAGCAATTATGTGATAAATATTCTTTGTGGGATAGCTCCTTTCATGCTTCTTTGAATACCAATTTAGCTATAACGGAATACTTAAACCACATTCACACGTTCAGTATTTGGTCAGTATTTCACATCAGTATTTGTAAGCCAAAACCAGGAGAGGAACAATCAGAGAGAAAATTATAATAGAAACGCGTCACCACTTCTGTATTTATCACCCACTCCTGGTTTTGGCTTACAAATACTGAGGTAAAATACTGACCATATACTGAACATGTGCACATGGCCTAAGAAAAATTGATACGTGTCACACAAGGTGTGGGAAAGACTAAGTGCAACACGAAGGGAGGAGGGGGAGGAAGCCCAAACACTAGGGAAAGGGGGAGTGGAGACCCCTAGGCAGATATAATATCACTCTGCCTACCCTTCTGTCCCTATATAGGTTCCACACCTATCGCCGAGCAGGACGCTAAAACCTGTATATTCCTAGAGCTTGGTCCTAGATAGGGAGGGGGAGGGGTGAGCGCTGGTCAGGCCCCACTACAAACTAAAGACAACAAGGTAGACAAACAAAGGGGATAAACTTAGCTTGAGCAGACACCAGAGGAGTAATGCCAACTGTCCTCCAAGGGACGAGAGAAGAAGCTAGCTGACTGCTAGTGCTCCAAGCCTGCACAAAGGTACATAGAAGTATCACCGGCGATTCCCTGGAGCAAATGGAGTGTTTTTGACACCCAGGCAAGGGTGTGTCAATCAGCAGCAGGAGAGAGTCGCCACTGTGTCCTAAAGGCAGAAGGATTAAGAAGGCATCTGTAATGCCAAGTGCAGTGACCTTCTACAACCAGATCCAGAGCGACTGTTTATTACACCTGACACACCTGTGACAATACGTTTGTATCTTACGCCTGGTGCACAGCTTGAGGTGTCCCGGTCCACTTTATTCAATAGGATAAGGAAGGTGGTGATGGGGTAAATTCATATTAAGCAAGCAAGGGGAAAACAGGGCACATTCAGGTGAGCGTATTTTACTTCAGTGTGATGTCAGTATCAGAAAAATGGATAGGATTTGCATTTTTACATATGGATGACGCACTAGTCTGATCCATTTTTCGGATCATTCTTGCCCAATAAACCTAATAGGCGTATTTAAAAAACAGATGGCATATGGATGTAAAACATGAGAAGAAAACTCTTACGTTATTTCTGGATGATTTTACATATGAACCCGGTCTCAAGCCCCCATATATTATAGATAGCTGTCAGATCATTCAGTCGGCAGCTATCTCTCCCAATTCACCAATACACTGGAGCAATAAGCTCGGCCAAGCGCTCCTGTGTTCCCTATGAGAGACCCGCTGCTCCTTTGGTAGTGGCTTATCTCCCAGAAAAGAAAAGGATAGCGCAAAGCTGGACATGCTGGATCCTTCTCTTCCCTGACGTCATCTGTCACGGGCAAATTGTGAGAACCCCATACACATTAGACCAGGGGTCTCAAACTCGGCTGGGTATATGGGCCGCACATGGAAAAAATTTGAATTTGGGGGGCCGCATTCTTTGTTCAATGTGACATTTTTAGTGATACCATTTTTTTTGTATACACCTTTTGAACATTTTTGCCGTGTTTATTTTTTTATGGCTTGGGTCGTTATGGATGTGGCGATAATAAACGTGCACTTTTTTGTGTTTACTTTAGTTTACATATAAAACAGCATTTTTAGTGCCCAATATTTTTTCATGCTTTATTTTATTTTTTATTTTTTTTACAATTTTATTTCCCCCAATTGGCCACATACAGTAATATTGTCTTACAATTAGCATCATATAGTAATAATGGAAAACATCTTGTAGTAATGTTCCCCATCCAAGTCCCCATCTTGTACTAATGTGCCCCATCCAGGTCCCCATCCTGTGGCTATGTGCCCCATCCAGGTCCCCATCCTGTAGCAACGTTCCCCATCCTGGCGCCCATCTTGTACTAATGTGCCTCATCCAGGTCCCCATCTTGGGGCTATGTGCCCCATCCAGGTCCCCATCCTGTGGCAATGTTCCCCATCCAGGTCCCCATCTTGTGGCTCTGGTCCCCATCTTGTGGCTCTGTGCCCCATCCAGGTCCCCATCTTGTGGCTCTGTGCCCCATCCAGGTCCCCATCTTGTGGCTCTGTGCCCCATCCAGGTCCCCATCTTGTGGCTCTGTGCCCCATCCAGGTCCCCATCTTGTGGCTATGTGCCCCATCCAGGTCCCCATCTTGTGGCTATGTGCCCCATCCAGGTCCCCTCTTGTGGCTATGTGCCCCATCCAGGTCCCCATCCTGTGGCTATGTGCCCCATCCAGGTCCCCATCTTGTGGCTATGTGCCCCATCCAGGTCCCCATCTTGTGGCTATGGGCCCCATCCAGGTCCCCATCTTGTGGCTATGTGCCCCATCCAGGTCCCCTCTTGTGGCTATGTGCCCCATCCAGGTCCCCATCCTGTGGCTATGTGCCCCATCCAGGTCCCCTCTTGTGGCTATGTGCCCCATCCAGGTCCCCTCTTGTGGCTATGTGCCCCATCCAGGTCCCCTCTTGTGGCTATGTGCCCCCTGTGTTGTTCTTCACACACATAAAATAGAAAAAAAAAAAGATGATTCTCACCTGTCCTCCGTTCCCTCGGCGGCCTTCCTGCAGATGTGGCCCGCAGGCACCACAGAGTCCGACCGCTTGACGATCCCGACCTGGTCCACGAGGAGCCGCCGACAGCAGCGCTGCATTGCCACACAGAGACTGTCTCCCAGCACTGCATTTCCAATGCCAGCCGCTGGCCAATCAGAGGCCAGCAGCTGACATCTGCATATGGCAATGACGTCATACTCGCTGCGCCGACACGCAGATATCAGCTGCTGGCCTCTGATTGGCCAGCGGCTGGCATTGGAAATGCAGTGCAGGGAAACAGTCTCTGTGCGGCAATGCAGCGCTGCTGTCGGCGGCTCCTCCTGGACCAGGTCGGGATCGTCAAGGGGTCTGTGCCTGCGGGCCGCATAAAGCAGCCTCAGGGGCCGCATGCGGCCCGCGGGCCGCGTGTTTGAGACCCCTGCATTAGACTGTCCGATTATGTTTATGAGAGCGGGATTTGAATATCACGGAGGAGTAGAGAAAAAAAAAAGTTTCTCCACCTTCTCTATTATGTCAGTCCATGAAAATCAGACTATCCGAGTGTGGTCCGATTTTTTTCACAGACCCATAGACTTGAATGGGTGAGTGCCATTTGATTCTTGGAGGCAAATCCTGCATGGCGACTTTGGCTTTGATACCCGTTGCATGGCCAAAGATTGCCAGGTGTCGCTGCTACATCGCAGCGCAATTCAAGGGATACTGTGACCGCGAGGCTACTGTGACCACGATGAGACTGCAACCCCAACAATCAAGTCACAGAAAATCCAACTGGGTATGATTTTTTTGCGACTTCCTTATTGTGGTCACGGTACCCTGCGATTCCACTCACTTTTACTACCCTGCGATGTAGCAGCGACACCAAGTAATCTCTGGTCATGTGACATGCGTCACGACCAAAGTCGCCGCGTAGCTTCAGCCTAAGAGGCCAATGTTGCTAGAAAGCGAATTCTGCTTGTTCGAAAGGGGATTAAATAATATTTAATAACTAAATAAATAAATTCCCTCAACCAAAGGGCTCATACTCATATGCGAGAAAAACGGACCAGTGCAATCCGATAAAAAATTGGATTGCACTCTGACCAATGAGTTACCGCTCATCTGCGATTTTTTTCTCAGCTGAAATCGGACTGAGAAAAAAATCGCAGCATGCCGCGTATCTTGGACGAGCCTTGCCAATTCAAGTCAATGGGTGCATGAAAAAAACGGCCGGCATACGGACCATCTGTATGCCATCCGATTTTTACAGATACATTACCATTCTGAAGCATAGAACACCGTAAATGATCCTGTAAATGATTGTAGAATAACAGTTGCAGAGAACAAAATGCATTGCATACAGATGTCATAGGGATGCTAGGTGTGAAAAATTGCATGGCACTCGCATGACACTCATCCGATTTTTCGGTCCAGATAGCGGAATGTTTTTTTTCACACATATGGGTATGAGCCCTCAGGGTCAGCCATTCTACATAGAAAATTGGACCCTTTGTGTATGGACAGTGGCCTTGGTGATTGGGATACCCTCTCGCAGGGCAGGCTTTCTGTAGCAGTGAATGGTGTTGTCACCTTTGCTGGGGGCATGTTTGGAGCTGGAGGGGGGATGGAGGGGCTGGACTCTGATGACATCACAGCTCTGCTTACTTAGCCTGGCTGGGGCTGAGCGCAGCTCTGCAGAAGGACAGAGTTAGTTGGAGTGCACAGAGGAGGTGGGAGCCCTGTAGGGCTGTCACAGGCAGCTCCTGGAGGAGACTAAGCATTGCTGCTCAATACCAGGAGGGTGCAACATGCTGCAGACACGACCTTGATTGCCAGCGCTTGGAGTTGCAGATTATCGCAGGATTTGTCGCATCTGTGGATGGTGTAGCTGCTTCTTTGCGCTGGACTTCCCAGGATGAAGCCTCTTGTAGCCTCCTCTGATCTGCCCAAGGAGAGCTCCCCAAGGCGCAAGGAGAAGTGTGAGGCTGAGTCTGAGCGCCAGAGGACCCGGGAGCGCCTGGAAGCCACCCTGGCAGGACTGGGCGAGCTGGCATACCTGCGGCACCGGCAGGAGACCCTGGTGAAGGCTGCGCTGAGCCCTGCAGCTGGAGATTCTCCTGCGACTAAAGGAGACAGTCCCAGGAGTCTGGAGGAAAGGTTCCTGGAGGAGAATATCCTGCTGCTAAAGAAGCAATTGGTATGTTAGCTGCTGCTGCTGCAGAGTGTGTGCTTTACAGCTACTATTGGGGGCTTACACGGGGGTCTGCACAGTATCTGTGCAATAAAACAGGGGGGATACAATAATGTGGTCTTTCTGGAGGAGACATACCCTGTATTATGATCCATTTGTCCTAGAATAAAGATATAGGACACTGGGGTCTTACCCTGTTTAAATATGTTGTAAGAATGGGTTAATATAATACTTGGGTCTTTGTGGAGGAGCCATACACTGTATCTGTGCCATAGAAAATAAGGATATAGGACACTGAGGGCTTACCTTGTTTTAATATCTATTATAAGAATATGTTAATATAATACTGGGGTCTTGCTGTAAAGGGGGGATTTTATGCTATGTGATTGTTGCAGAGCATTGACTGCAGTAGGGTAGGGGTCTGCATGTGTATTGGTAGTGGGTTGTTCAAAGGGGTTTCACATAAGATGTGGGTTTTTTTTTTTCAGTACTGTAGTTTATTGCTATTTAGATGCTAGAAATGGATCCTGTAGAATTAGGAGTATATATCCTATTTCTGTTTTTTAGCTTAAGTGGGGGGAAAAGAACTACACCCTTTTTTTCTTTTTAAAAGAAAGGTGTGAGTGTGAGCCAGCCATATAGATGATCCACAAAGTCTTCTAGGAATGCTCCTGTATGGCAACATGAAATACTCCAGGAATGTGTTTATCAAATAGAGGAAATGCAAAAATGTATCAAGTCCTTTTTATTCTAAGTGGGTGTAAATATTTACATTCTGTTAATAGGGGGGTATATGAGGTAGGACTGCTACATAGAATTTGGTAGAGATCTGCATTTCATTAATAAGAGGATGTATCTGATATAAACATAGGAGATGGAAACTGATTAGTTCAATTATATCCCTTTTTCTCCCCCTGAGGATTAAAACCAGGTGAGGAAGTAGGTGCTGATTGTTATATATAGTAGCATGGCCAAATGTGGGGGAAGGGGAGGCTCATTTGGGTTTTAATGTAGTGCTAGATTCATTTTTAGGGTAGTGGTTGGTGCATTATGAAGTGCAGGTATTCATGGCCAAACAATGAGCTTTGAGCAATGAACCCTCAAGCAAAGCTTCACATTATAGTCTGCTTTCTCAATGACCCTCTGTCCCTACATGATCCTTTCAGTTGTTCCCCATGTAATCCTAAGGTTAGCACTGACGCCCAGCAGTCCTACACAGCAAGCTGCTAAAGTCAGGCAGCCTGTAATATGACCATTTGAGGGATTTGTGCCTCTAGTAGAACCACAAAAGATAATTTTTCTTAAGTCTTATAGCATATGTTGCGTGATTTTTGTATGTTGAAGTATTGTCTTGGGGTAACGGGTTTGAGATCTTTTAGTTAAAAAAACCTGAGTCCTTATATAGGGGAAGGGAGAGAAGCTATGAACATTATAACCACCAGAGGGTGCTCATGAGTGCAGTTGGCTTTAGCTTTACTCTTTGCTATCTGGCTCCTGTGCCTGTTTGCCCTAGGCTCTTCTATCAATGGGGTCCTGTGTCCGCTGAAAGGAGGGCCGACAGAAGACAATCACCTACTTCAGTCTAGGATTGATTTATTTGTCACATGCAATAATCGATTTTTAGAGCCCTTAAAACAAGCTGCTCTTTTTTACATTTGGGAGATTTTGCGACCATGTAGTCTGCACGAAGTGTACCAATCTGATAAATTAAAAGGAATCTAGGCATCATGCACCAAGTGGAGCCTGTATAGAGCAAATTTATTACCTGTTATTCTAAGAAGCTGGGTGCCGCCGTACGGTGCCGCTACACAGAATGGATCCGAGACCTTTCCCCTAGCAGTAATGTTTATAGGGGAGAATTCATTCATAAATCTGGGGAGCCCTGCCCCCTTCCAAAAAAGAAACCAACTCAAAACAAAGCATTTCTTTAGTAGTCTTCTATAATTTCTGAACTGCAGCACTTTACAGCTGTAGAAACGAGTGCAAAATGCTAAAACCTAAACCCAACCGAATACTTGGTTTAGTATAAATATTTGTGGCTGGCATAAAATTGGCTTAAAATGCCCCAAATAATTCTGCACTTCTGTAGCTCACAACCACGTACAGTAATTTGTATATTCAGGGCTATGATAAGGCAGACATATTTTTTTTTTTGCCTCCCTTAGATGTGATCTCTGGTTTTCATCGAACTCCAGTTGTCAAACAGTTCTGTATGTTTGGATTTGGCTTATATATAGATAGATAGATAGAATATATATAATCTATCTATCTATCTATCTATCTATCTATCTATCTATCTATCTATCTATCTATCTATCTATCTATCTATCTATCTATCTCCAAACATCCATTTATATATATCCATTTATTTATTTAAATATTTATATATTTTCCCAGAATTGCCTGAGGAAGAGAGACGCTGGCTTATTAACTCAACTGCATGAGCTTGACAAACAGATAAATGACTTAAAAATCGATGTGGAAAAGACGACTGAAGAGCATTTGGAAACAGACAGCCGCCCCAGTTCAGGTAATTTTGAAAGAAAAAATTCAGACCTCTTTTGAAATAATCAAAATCCAATAAGTGTTTTTTGTAAAGGAGGGAAAAAAAAGTTATTTGCATGTAAGGTTGAAATTTTTAGATTGTAGGCCAATGGCTGACATCCAGACAGTATTGCAGTTTCAGCCATGAATATATCTGAAGCAATATATTTGTGCATCTGCAATAAAATTTCCCTTTTTTTTAATTTATATATATTTTTTTTCATTTTTAGGATTTTATGAGTTGAGTGATGGGACATCGGGATCGCTCTCCAATTCCTCAAACTCTGTCTTCAGTGAATGTTTATCCAGCTGTCAGTCTAGCACCTGCTTTTGCAGCCCCCTCGAAGCATCATTAAACATCCCAGATGGTCAACCAAGATCAGCAGGTAAGGGTTTTTCTTGTGTTTTTCTCCTTCCCTTCCCCTGTTGGTTGTGTTTTTCATTTGCTCATACCTGCAGTTCTGTTCATTTTTGTCAACTTTATCTTCATCTTCCAATGCCACATGCAAGTGAATGGGACAAATTATTATGCTTTATGCATATTTATATAGCGCCATTGTATTCCGCAGCGCTTTACAGACATAGTCACTGTCCCCATTGGGGCTCACAATGTACATTCCCTATCAGTAGATCTTTGGAGTGTGGGAGGAACCTGGAGGAAACCCATACAAACTCCTTGCAGAAGTTGTCCTTGGTGGGATTTTAACCCAGGAACCTCAGTGCTGCAAGGCTATAGGGATAACCATTGGGCCACCGTGCTTTAATACATTGCACCACTGCTATGAAGTACAGCACCAAAAAGTGCAAACTGCTTTCAATTCAAAGATTTAAAGGGGTTGTCCACTACTAGGACAACCCCTTCTTGATCTAAATGTTTGGCCTCGATAAAATAAAAAGCCTATACTCTCCTCCCGTGCCGGCGCCATTCCAGAGGTGTCAGCACTTGCGTTCCCGATTCTCGTACCTTTGTATGACTCATGGTGCCCAATCAGCGCTGGTGTTACTGTCTCCGCCTTTGGACATTTTGAACATGAAGAGGCAGTCTGGCTGCAGTTGATCGGACTTCCTCTTCATGTTCAATTCGTACAAAGGTGGAGATGGTGATGTCAGCGCTGATCGGGCGCTGGGCACCACGTGTCCTACAACTGTACTAGAGCCCTGAGACCGTGAGTGCCGACACCACTGGAACAACGCTGGCATAGGAGGGGAGTATAGGCTTTTTTTATTTTATCGTGGCCAAACATTTAGATCAAGAAGGGGTTGTCCTAGTAGTGGACAACGCCTTTAAAGAGGCTGATCATTGGGGTTGCAGAGAAAGTCCCCTACTAATTAAATGTTGTTGCCCTCTCCGAAGTATAATGTGACTTTATGTAAATTAGAATTCTTTGTATCTTTAATAAAATGAGTTGTAATTTTTTTTCAACATCTGTTCCAGATGACTTATTTGAATGGTTGGACTACAGAGAAGGCCAATGTGAAAGCACTGGCACAGTGCGTCGGTCTTTTTCGGCACCCCACTCTAATGCCACCGAAGTTGTTGCTGATGTACATCCCAAGTATCAGTGTGATCTCGTCTCCAAAAATGGCAACGACATATACAGATATCCAAGCCCTCTTCATGCTGTGGCAGTTCAGAGTCCTATGTTTTTGTTATCAATGATTGGTACCATAAAAGTGGAGGAGGAAGATGGTGAAATGGGAGCAGACCTGAATGACTGTTTAGTGCCTGAACTGGTTTCCCTAAAACATGAAGAATCGTTTCAACAACAGAGCAGTTCCTGTCTTGCTCCTCTTCCATCCAGTAAAAAACTGGATGGCTACATTTTAGGTATAATTCAGAAAAAAGCACACCCCATACGGACTAACAAACCCAGAACGAGTGTAAATGTAGACCCGGGCAAAAGTATTTTACGACATGGGAGTATATGCGTCAAACAGACTGGCATCTCTCATAATGGCACCACTAACATGAAGAATCCCAAACAGTCATGTTTACATTCTTCTGGAATAACCTCTGTGGATAATAGCACTTACCCGCCTCTTAAACAGTGCGCTAAAGAATCTCAAAGTGAACAGCTGGAAAGTAAAAAGATTCCTTCGGTGCAAAGTTACCAGCCAAGTAATATTAATGAACTACAAAGCCAAAACAATTTGCGAAACTCTGTGAAGTCCGTCTGTTTAAATCTTGGAAGGGGCCCTTTGGTTGGAACATCAAATATTGCAAAGGAAATACATGTAAATCCCAATCCTTCCGGCATTCCTTTCCCCATTATTTCCAATCCACTTGGTAATGGATCCCTCAAGGAACCACTCTCTATTGTCTCTCTTCACCAGGAGATTAAAATTGTGCCACCACCAAAAAGGATTTCTCCCAAAAACACCATGAACTCTTACCATGGTTCATCTCATGACGAGAGGCCTCCATTAGACTTCAAGAGTGAAGGATCCTCCTCTCAAAGCTTAGATGAAGGACTGTTGGTCAATGCACACTATATTCCTGCACAACAACAGGGTGTTAAACTACATAAAAGTACCAAAAATGTAAAGCTTGTCAAGAGCTCCACATTAAAACAAAAGTCAAATGTACAGAATGTTATGGATCATGGCTCTCAGACGTTGAAGGAAAAGGGGAAGGTTGTCACAAAGAAATGTAGGTTTCCGGATGACTTGGAAGCCAATAAAAAAGTTAGGAAAGTTTCTCCGAGAGGTAAAAAGATTGTCCATTCGCAAGTAGAGACTGGTATTGTAGTTAAAGGTCCAGGGGGAAGTAAGACTGGCAATAGGCCTCATGGACATGCAAAAGATGTGGTTTTGGCCAAGCCTAGACATAAAAGAGGTGACTATCGGAGGTGGAAGTCATCAGCTGAAATATCATATGAAGAAGCTTTACGGAGAGCAAGACGGCGAAACCAGAGAGAGATGCTTGGAGTTTATGGTCCCGTACCTCTTCCATATGCCAGCCCCTATACTTATATAGCAAGTGACTCTGAGTATTCGGCAGAATGCGAGTCTCTGTTTCATTCCACTGTTGTAGACACCAGTGAAGATGAACAAAGTAACTACACCACAAACTGTTTTGGGGACAGTGAGTCCAGTTTAAGTGAGGTGGAATTTGTTGGTGAGAGTACAACGTCAAGTGATACGGATGAGAGCGGAGGACTTATTTGGTCTCAGTTTGTGCATACTCTTCCCATGCAGGCGGCCACGGCTGCCGACCTACAAACCACAGCCAAGGCTTTTGTCAAAATAAAAGCTTCACACAATCTTAAGAAGAAAATTCTTCGCTTTCGATCCGGGTCATTAAAATTGATGACAACAGTTTGAAGCATCAAATGTTTTCTGACTGTTCTTGACCCAGTTTTTCACTCTGTAAATAAATAAATTTGTATCATTTTTGTGCAAATATTTAAAAGGTTTACAGTAACTTATGTTTACTTGTGAAAACTGTGTTGTGTTTTTTTTTTTTTTTTTTTTTTTTTTTTTTGTTACTTCTGAAAACTCCTAAATTGGTTAGCTGTTCAATGTAGACGATGACAATGTCTCCAGTACTCACTCTGGCAAAAAAAAGTCTTGTCCATCAACATGGTTACTTAAGATCGTCTCTTCTGTTTGGAACCTTAGAGCAGCGTAGGATGTCTTTTTAACATTCCGTTGGAAGAAATTTGCATCTTTCCAACTATATTGTTTTGTTTTTTTTTAATTTTTTTTTTAAAGTATTGTGAATCCACAGATGCATATAGAACTTGCCAGGGACATATCACAGACATTCTTCCAGTATAATGGCTGAGTCCCTCCTCTTTAACTATTTGCATGCGTTATGCATGGAAAGTATTGGTTCCCATATGCCTTTTTATTATGGGCTCTATGTATACTGTAATCCTATGTATTTTATATATTTTGTAAATTATATAAACACATTTTACATGGTAATAAACTGTCTGCTTTAATGCTGATTAAATTGAAAACAACAAGGCTCCTATAATCTTGTCTTGAAGCTTTTTTTATTAAATCTGATCTCTATCTCAAGGAAGACTAATATCCTGTCAGCCGCTGCCTTTTTTTTTTTTTTTTGTTCATTTAAATGCAAAATACAAAAGGAAGAATGTAAGGTGGATCAGTCGTAAACAAGGCTGTCTGTCTTCTAGGAAATGGCTCATGTCTCCCTGATGCCACTAGTTTCTAGGGAAGTGGTTGGAGTCATTCTTATGATTATTAGCTTGGCCAATACAATACAGGTTTTTCAAAGGTTGTGTGTAATGGGTCCACCTTGATCTGGGTAGAATTTTACTTCCTCCAAATTGTTCACCTAATTTGAATTGTAATTTGCTGTATATACAGGCCTTGCTTGTTAGGCTGGGTTTAGATGAGTGTGTGAAAAATCAACTTTTTTCATCCTTCTGTCCATTTTTTCACATCTGTATGGTATCGGTTTTCTACATACACTGTATTTAGCTTTTTTTTTTCTTTTTTTTTTAAATTTTGCTGCTTTTAACACCTTCACTAAACTTTGAAAGAGAACGAACAGGCATGCAGTTGTTATCTACCTGTGTGTTGTGCCCGGCGCTGATCACTGATTGCTCCCGCAGAAGATTCAGCGGCTTCTGCTGACGTCTTGTCAACGTGACTGCCGATTATCATGCTGATTGACAGCCGGCTCCCCACTACCTAACTGCAGGGAGCCGGCTGTCAATCGGCAGGATGCCAGCAGTCACGCCCTGTCAACAGAGCAGCCAGGAAGAGTAAGAGCTGCTCTGACCGTGAACTGCTGGTGGGAGCAGTTGGTGACTGTTCCATGCCGGGTAGAACAGGCACGTAGTTAAAAAGTTAATTTTTAGGCCCATTACAGAAAAAAAATGGTGATGAATAATCCTTTTAATTGGGACAGTGATCTGAAAATGTAATCTTAGTGTGTGCTCTAATTTGTTTAAATCTCCAGCAGAAACCTATTGACTTGCATTGGTCCATGTTCTGTCCTGATTTCTTCCACTTTGCATATGGAAAGCACATGGATGTTCTCAGAGAAAGCTGACAAAATTGCTTCATTACACGTTCCAAACCTTTGCAGTTTAATAATCACTTTTAGGACACTTGTATGTATAGTTTTTATTTTGGGGAGTTTTATGAAAACCTGCAAGAAAAGGCTTTCAAGATGATTCTTTTTATCTCTAGGCAAATTTTGTACAGTTTCTTCACAATATCAATCTTGCCACCAAATGTTACGTTACCACTTCCTAGGAAATCCTATACTCCAGCAGGAGATTTAGGTTTCCTGTCAATTGTAGAAGAATTTGTTGCCTTTAGGCTATTCTCACATATAGCAGGTCATAAATTACCACTGACTCCCTCCTCCCTCTAACACCTCTTCTATGCAGCCTATAAGGAAAGGGGGGGGGGGGGTGAAACAATCTGGATAATGGAATTTTATAAACACTCCAATATTCATTTTTATTTAATTTTAAGACCTTCAATTCTTGAGCAAACACTGCTTAGGCTGCAGACTGAATCCAAAGGGTTTGTGTGTTCTTGCGTTGAGACATTCAAATCTAGTCTCTCGCTTTTTACTGTGAAAGGGACAATGCTGGGAATTGTCTCCACGACACAAATAATGCACACAATGAAAAATAGTTTTGTTTCTGTATGTTTGACATACAATTAAATGGATGTTTAAATCGTGTATATATTAATACATGTTGGTAATATTATTCTCTTGTACTGGAGAGATCCCCATACACATTAGAAGGCCATCAGTGAAGAAAAATATTGGTCTGTCCTCCATACATAGGAATGCTCAGTTCAGCCAAGCATTCTCATGACCTTAGCGAAATCTGTTGGCAGACTTTCTGGCTGTGGTTTATCTCCTGGCGAGTAAATGGATTGGCCATTGGAAAGCCCACTGTCTGTATTCTTCTGTCCTGCCATCATCTGACTCTAGAGACCTCCATACATGGAAGGCTATAATATTGGTGGGTTTGGATGACTTTTAAGGGACTTTCAGCACAGAATGACTGTTCAATCTACGAACAGGTGCTCTGTGCATCCTTGGTGTGCCCAAACGTTTTAAGTGCAGTTTCCTACCTACTTATATTTCCTCCATCTCCGACCCACTTTTTTTTTTTTTTTCTTAAAGCTCTGGCTTTTATAGAGACTGGAAAGGGGTTCTGAACTCTTTGGCCATTACAGGGGTGCACCGAGCACCTGTACTTTTGGTTTGAACAGTCATTCTGTGCTGACAGTCCCTCAACCTAATGTGTATGGTGGCCTCAAAGCCTGTGCTTCCTAGTGTTGTCTTCATTTACCATAGTAACATAGTTTGTAAAGCCGAATAAAGACTTGCATCCATCAAGTTCGACCTGTTAGTTCTGTAATTGCTAAAGTTGATCCAGAGGAGGGCAAAAACCCCAAATGATTTAGCCAATCTTCACCTGAGGAAAAATTCCCTCCCGACTCTGAAACCAGCAGTCAGAATAAATCCCTGTATCAACCTACTATTTTATTTTTAAGTATATGCTGAAATCTGCCTGGTATCTAGAAATGCATCCAGTCCCCGCTTGAACTGGTGTAGTGAATCCGACATTACCGTCTCCTCACTCAGTGAATTCCATATTCTCACTGCTCTTACCGTAAAGAACCCCTTCCTATGCTAGTGCTGAAACCTTTTCTCTTCCAGTCTTAGTGAATGCCCTCTTGTTACCGTAATATCCCTCCTTTTGAACAAATCCCGGGCAAGATCTCTATACTGTCCCCTAACATATTTGTACACATTTATTATGTCCCCCCTCAACCTTCTCTTTTCCAGGCTGAATAGTCCTAGTTTTGCCAACCTCTCTGGGTATTGCAGTCCCTCCATTCCCTTTATTAATTTTGTTGCCCTCCTTTGTACCTTTTCAAGCTCATTTCTATCCTTTCTATATATTGGGGCCCATAACTGAGCACAGTATTCCAAGTGTGGTCTGACCAGTGCTTTGTACAGTGGAAGAACAATGTTCTCATCCTTTGCAGCTATACCTCTTCTGATACATCCCATTACCCTGTTTGCCCTTACAGCAGCGGCCTGACTTTGGGCACTCCAATTTAGTTTGCTATCAATCAAGATGCCCAAGTCCTTCTCCATCTCTGAATTCCCCAATGGTTTCCCATTCAGTGAGTACTGGTGACTTCCATTTTTCCTTCCCATATGTATGACCTTACATTTCTCCTCATTAAACCTCATTTGCCATTTAATGCTCCACCTACCCAGCTTATCCAAATCCCTCTGTAAGTCTGCACTGTCCTCTTTTGTATTAATTGTTTTACATAACTTTGTGTCATCTGCAAATATTGATATTTTACTATTTATCCCGTTGACTATGTCGTTAATAAAGATATTAAATAACGTTGGGCCTAGTACAGACCCCCCATAGCAGCTTTTTCGAGGCCCTGTTCACACTGTGCTTCTGAAGTGAGTTTGGGGGTGGTGGGAGTTTTTTCTGATTTTCACTAAAATATGGGGTTCAGATAATTCCCCCACCCCC
This sequence comes from Phyllobates terribilis, assembly GCF_046119375.1. Taxonomy (NCBI): domain Eukaryota; kingdom Metazoa; phylum Chordata; class Amphibia; order Anura; family Dendrobatidae; genus Phyllobates; species Phyllobates terribilis. The sequence continues at coordinate 71,972,800 of NW_027362767.1, read as the reverse complement.
AACAATCAAGGGCTGATATATGAAATCTGGCTGTTTTTCTTTTTTTTTTTTTTGGTCTATCCTTTCAAACAGCCACAGAAATGTAGTTTGCAACCATGCACAGAACACACGGGCCCACACTTTTTGGATCTAATCCTAGCTTTGTTAAAAAAAAATAAATAAAAAAATGTGGAAGTGTCTGGTTTTAATTTTCCCTCTTTTCCTTCCAAGAGCCTTTTGGCAGAGAATAATTTGGAGGACGCAATGAGAGAAATGTAGCTTAACAAGCTATAAGTAGAAAGGAGAGAGGATGTTACTAAAATAATGTGGAAATCTGAGATCAATGAGATGGAAGAATATTAATAAAAAATTAGCTCCAGGCCTTAAATGTAACTTTATTACCGTGAGGCTATGTGCCCACGATGCAGAAATGCGCCGGATTTTTTCCTGAGCGTTTCTGCATCTCCCTGGCAGAAAAAACACATGCGGATTGTACATGCGTTTTTCCTGCCAGGGACATGCGGATGTGAAGCGTTCTTCACTTGCATTTCTGCATGCAGGTTATCAAGCGCTTTCCAAGCAATTTTAGCATCACTTGGAAAGTGCTTGACAACTTGGTCCCACTATATAAATCCATGCGACCGGCATGAATGTATCTAGTGTTACCGAAAGAGTGGTAAAAAATAAATATTATACTTACCTTCTGATGGCCCCCGGTGTCTTTATCAGATGCATCCTGGCTTGCCGGCAGCTCGCAGTAGACTAAAAGGACCTGCCATGACGTCATTTAGTCATGTGACTGGTCACGTGACCGCCGATATTAGCTGTTCCGTGACCCGTCACATGACTAAATGACGTCACCGCATGTCCTTTTAGTCTACCGCGAGCTGCCGGCAAGCCAGGATGTATCTGATAAAGACACCGGGGGCCATCAGAAGGTAAGTATAATATTTATTCTTTTTTTTTTTTTTACAAGTTCTATTGTACCCGGGCCCGGAGGAGAGTCTCCTCTTCTCCAAACCCGGGTACCATCCGCACTTTGAACCGCATGTTATACGCATGTACAAATGCAGTGATGCGGATGTCATGCGTTCCAATGCAAGTCAATGGCGGCGAAAACTCAGCGATTCCGCAAAATAATTAGTAGTGCTGTGGATTTTTCCGCAATGATAATCCGCAGTGGAAATTTCCGCAGCATGTGCACAGCGGATTATCATTGGGGAACATGGCAGACCTTCTACCATGCGTTTTTTAAGCGTTTCTGCGGCAGAATTGCCACTGCGGAAACGCTTAAAAAACGCATAGTGGGCACACAGCTTGTTTTTTTTGGCCATTGATAATAAGGTCTTTAAAAACTGCAGTCACCATTTGGAAAGCTGAAAAATATAAGCAAAGAAGTAACAAAAATATAAAGTACTTACAATTACACAAGCTTTCACAGCTAAATGTAGTTCAAAAGCTTTCAAGAAAGAATAGGGATGACAGTCAGTGTCTCCTCTCCAAGGTGAAACTTGGTGAGTTTTGTTGGGGGATGGGGCTAAGTGAATACACTTCATAAATCTGTCTCTCTTTGCATATTGGAAACTCTGTCCTTGGATGCAATAGCATTTAAATGAATCTATGAAAAGATGAATGCTTCTGTTGACAAAAACTATTACTTAGCCAAAGGTGCTGAGGCTGTAGAAAAATAAGTATTTTTTTTTTCCCTTATAAAATTCTGGGAATATAGAATATTTTTTGCTGTTGTTGTAAATTAATTGACCTACAAATTTTGTCTAAAAATTTAGAGTACAATTCACCAAATTAATTTTATCAGAATGCTGAAGTAAATTGCTCTGAAAAGTTGTAACTTTTTGCACAGCTCAGAGTTGCGCAAAAATGTTGCAGCTTTTTGCATTTTATTACCAGTTTCTCCCAGCTCTGCCAAAAGGGGTGGGGTGGGGGCATGACAGAACAGCTTGTCTAATTCATGTCGAGCTGTGGTGTTCCCGACGTTAGAAATCTTACTCCAGTCAGGGACTGGAGTAAGATTTTTAGTGAAGCACACAGTCAAACGCCACTTGACAGACACTCCTGATTCATTAAGAGGCTTGTGCCTCTGACTCCAACTCCAAAATGCTCCCTCATCAGAACCGAACAGAAAATCACCTGTCTTTATGAATCAGGGTCTCCATGCCCATGTACTCTCAGCCCTTTTAACTATGCATTGTTGCGTTCCAGTTTAGAAAAAGAAAAGCGGAATCCAGATCTGTTAAAGAGGTTGTCCACTACTTTAGCATTGATGACCTAGCCTAAAGATAGGTCATCAATGTCTGATTGGTCAGGGTCCGACACCCGGTACCCCCTCCGATCAGCTGGGGGGGTGCCTATTGATTTGCATAGGAGGCGGCCACTATCAGAAGACACAGCAGCTCTGCAAGTGAGTACTTCTGTCCTGCGCCCACCGCCGACACCGATAACAACTCATCGGAGGGGGTGTCTGACACCGAATGATCAGATATTGGTGACCTATCCTATGGATGGGTCATCAATACTAAAGTAGTGGACAACCTCTTTAAATAACGGATGCAAATGGAAGCACAAGGGCCCCTATTGGATAAAATGGGCTCTGTCTGGTGTTCGTTGGTTCATAACAAAATAAACACATAGAAACCAGACGGATATCACTATTATTAATGGGCCAGTTTGTATCTGTTTTGTAATGGATCTGTATTCTACACAAATTTCATTTTTCTGTTACTAGGGTGAAACAAACACAAATCATAAATACAGGTGGAAACCTACTTATTGTTTGCACATGTGGACTGGCGGTGTGTTCTCCGCTAATATTGTGCAATGCTCCTGCACCCACGTGACCACCTTTTCTTATTTTCATAGTGCCCCTGTGTATGTAACCAGAATTTATACTATGGAGCTATCTAGAGAACAGACTGCAAGAAGAAGAAGTCTATTTTTTTCCAGGAGCAATGCTTCTTCGTACCTCCATACATATGAAGATCTAATACAGCGTCGGGCTTGAGCTTTAGGGGTATATTTCTTGAACAGCCACATCACTAACGCTAGATCTTTTCACATGAACTGCCCGTCACAAGGGCTGATCAGTAATATTGGAGGTTGATCGGTGTTCGCTTACTTCTATCTCGCCTGATGTAACAACTCTGAGGATATTTTTACAAACTATTTATTGTCGTTGGCACATTTCCTGTTGACTCGAGTGATTGTACTGCTAACCCACAATACTTTTTAGATAAGCATGAGATATACAATTGACAATAATCAAGAGAAATATCATTAATTCCATATTGAACATATTTACATGGAGCGAAAATCAGGAATGATCTATTGGTTGATGGTTGGTGCATGTAAAAGGTCCACTATTTTCCAAGAGAAACCCTTTAAAATACTCACCAGATGCCCCTCGTGATTACATGCAATATACCCCAATGTATTGTAAATGTGTTGGCACTGGGACAATGACCAATACTTGCAGAAATGGATAAAACCTGGTTGGAGAGTTTACGCTGCTGGAATAAAGAGTCCTCAGAGAAAATAACAAGAAGGTTTTTACAGCCAACGCGTTTTGGTGTCGTACTGACACCTTTTTCAAGACCAAAGCCAGACTGTTCTTTAGCTTGTTTTTTTTTTGCCTTAAAAAAGGGGCCAGTCCAGCACCGAACCTCATAGGAATGAAAACCTTCCTGTTATTTCAACTGAGGAGGACCCTTCATTCCAGCAGCGCAGCCCCTCCAACCATGTATCATCCTTGGAGATCAACCTGTCCAAGTCACGGAGCAGCAGCAGCTGGATTTAATATCTTTACAGGACTATTTACCCTATTTGTGCGCTTTTTGCTCCACTCTAGCATATCTTCAATGACCAATGTATGGCAGAATTGCCTTAGAATTAAGCCTTTCTGGTGTAGGGTTGTTTAGATTACCAACTCTTTAAGTGGTCAGATAATTCCAAAATACTTCCGAAGTCGCCCTACTTTCCATACCTCCCGATTATACTGGGGTTCAGAAGAAAAACATCCTGTGGCATTGTCTTTCTGCTACCAGGATAATAATTTCATGCCACTGGCACTCCACTTCTATGTTAGAGGGGCAGCAGGAGCTGTCACATCTTTATGGGATGGAGAAGTTACCAGCGGAGAACTCTGGAGAATATGAAACATTCTGGCTCATATGGCATTCTTGGGTGGAATTTAGAGACTTTGATAATTTCCAAACCTTATTCTCTTGAGATATGATGAGATGAATGTCATCACAGTGACTCCCCTTTCCTTTATCAGCTCCATTTCCAATTTTCTTTTTCTTGCTTTTGAAACCTGCTCCATAATTTTATGTTTTTTCTTTCTCCTACCTTGTGACCTTTCAGTCTCAGACATGCAGCTGCCCTTTGTTTCTTTAGCCGAGGGTCACACAACTGTTTTTCTGTCATCCAAGATCGGTCTGATTATGCCAATCACACTTTGATCAGAGTCCGGTTTTCTTGGATGAGGAGAATAATAAAAAAAAAAAATCTCCCATCTTCTTCATCTTGTCAGTCCATGAAAATCAGACCGCACTCGCATGTCATCCGACTGCAGTCCAATTTTTTCCGCAGACCCATAGACATCAATGGCAGAGTGTGATCCGATAATAATCAGATGCAACTCGTACATGCTGCAATTTTTTTTTTCTGACATGTGCACAGATCCATAGAATAACACGGGGATTGGTGCTCTTCGTCAAAACGATGGATATCACTCGTCTGATTTTTACGGTGATGTGCACGAGCCCTTACTTGAATATATTGGTATGAGGACATGGAACTATGTCTTAATATGCTGGAAAATAAGCCTGTTATACCCAATTTTTATGACATTATTTATGCAGTGTATTGTGCCACCTCCCACTCCCCTTTTATTTATTTTACTCATTTATATAGCGCCATTAATTCCACAGCACATTACAGACATAGTCACTGTCTCCATTGGGGCTCACAATCTACATTCCCTATCAGTATGTCTTTGGAGTGTGGGAGGAAACCAGAGAACCCGGAGGAAACCCACGCAAACACGGGGAGAACATGCAAACTCCTTGCAGATGTTGTCCTTGGTGGCATTGTTTTTTTAATTCTATGCCTTATTTGGGCCTTTATGACCTATTAATCTTTGTTTTTAAAAATAACTCAATAAAACTAGATTTAACATTATCTTCAATCCAGTATTGTGAATTATGAAGCATGTAGAGGTGACTATTTTCTTTCAAAGCTAATATAAGGAGCTGCCCTAGCAACCCACCCGATCGCTTACCTGGAATGTCCTGTGCAATATTCCCCCTACATAACACTATGCATGGACACAGCTCAGTCTATAACCCTGCTGTTTTACTGGACGCTATGCTAGTCTATTGATTTTATGAGCAGTGAAAGCCAGATGCTACAATAAACACCACTTCGCCTACATGCAATGTAATATCTTAAAAAGAATCAACACAAAAGACTGTTCAAACTAAGCATCGGCGCTAAGTGCACCCTTGGTGTGCCCAAACAGTTCAGCGCACTGTAAGGGTGGTGGATACTGGCTATTGCATACCTACCCCTGAAGACTCCAATCGCGTCAATATTGTGCATTGTGAATAGTGTCAAGCATCTTTTGTTTATATCTTGTGTCATGTGATGTTAGCATATGTAATATGTAGTAGCGTACAGTGTAAGGTAAGCATAAGATAAGACATATAGTAGGTTGAGGTTTAGGACGTAAGCTAGGCAGGATAAGATAGTGACATTAGGGTAAGGATAGTGTTAATGTTTGGGACTAAACAAACTAAAAAGAGAAGAGACATGCTAAAACTACAGTGATCACCAAAATGAATACAAAAGATTTTTATTAATCAAAGGAACATATAAGTACACTTGCACAGCACACAGTAGAATATTCATTTTGGTAATCACTGCAGTTTTAGCATGTCTCTTCTCTTTTTAGTTTGTTGCGTTATCTCATGACATGCTGCAGGGAGATCCCGTGTAGTTCTTTATTTTGATGGTGCCCTCCTTATATGCATTTCAAATGTTTGGGACTAGCCCATAGTGGGAGGGGCTTAATGTGAGGGCAAGTGACTGCTTCCTGTAGTTAGTTAGATAGGGACAAGGTCGAGTTCAAGCAGGACGTTTCTGTGAGCAGTGCTGTCGTTGTGGGTGAACTACAGCAAAGGAGACTAAGGGACAAGGGAGTAGTGCGACCTTGAAGTGACAGAAGAGACAGAGTGGACTTGCACCTTAAAGGAGTCCTTGGATAGGACAATGTGTCATGAGAAACCCTGAGCTTGCTAAACACCGAAGGTAAAGGACCTAAACAGGACGGAGTTTGTGGGATTAGTGGGGGTCCTGAGTGGTAGATCCAGGGTGCCAGTAGTGGAAGAAATAGGATGCGGAATTGCTGAGCAAGTATAGAGACTTGCTGATCAGGACTATGGCGACGAGCTAGGATGTGACAAAGTGTTTTGGGGGAGGCTGCTTGACAACTCTAGCACAAGAGAAAAAAACACAAAACATGATAAAGCTGTTATTGTTCCAACATGTGTCATTCATTACTAAACTTACTAGTGAACTACAAACCAAGGCCAAGTTGTACATGAACATGTTATGTTTTCACTTTCCGAATGGACTTGTAATGGTCACCAAATTGGATATCATCAATCACCAATTTAATTGGTAATATTCATGTTATCAATACCATGGATGACAAGAAGAACAAACAAATCAACTTTGGAAGAAATCAAGCCAGACATGTCACTCAAAGCAAGGATCACCAAGCTACGTCTAGCCTACTTTGGACACATCATACGGAGAGAGCAGTCACTGGAGAAGGACATCATGATCGGAAGAATAGAAGGAACAAGGCGAAGAGGAAGACCGGCAACTCGATGTCTTCATACAATCAAGATAACTGCGGAGAAGACCCTGGTGGACCTATCTAGGCTTGCACAAGATCGATCCTCAGATTGTTCATCCATCAAGTCGCCCTGGCTCCAGATCGAGCCAAAGACCGTAAAAGAAATAATAATAAATAATCACCAATGGTCACCAATATATTACTCAAGCACTCTTTTTTTCTTTTTAGTTCATTCTCCTGTTTTTTTTTTTTTTTTTTTTTATATTTTCTTTTTTAATAATTATATATTTTCAAGTATCTATAATCATAGACAAACATGACCATGTAAACAAGTCCAAGCTATTATATATTGTACTCGTTGGTCCTTAGAAATGACCAAACCTTTTGCCCTTGCTGAACCCTCATGAATAATGTATGTGGACTGTGTGTCCTCAGGGATTACTATACAATGTTATACAATAGTACTATGGACATTTTCCTTTTTTTTCCCTGGATTGTTTCCAGAGTGAAATGTATTAGATGGAAGTGTGGGGGGAGAGATGCTTTATATGTATTCATGTTTGGCTCCTGTACATGGAAGCTGAAGTTTATTGGTACAATTTAGTATCCCTAATTGCAGTTCAATCGCATGTTTGACATAATCAATCTGCTGCCTCCTTTTGTCTCTTGACTGGTTTCCCTAGGAGAAAGAATCCCTTTGTCTAAGAAGTTACATAAAGGCAGGTCACACATTAGGTACTTCCTAGCCAGGAGATCACGTCTGGAGCAGATCCAAGGTTTTATGTGTCTGGTGAAAATTTGGCTTATGCATCGTGGTCATTTTACTTGTAGAACGCATAAACGCTACTTAATTAAAGTCCTAACAAAATGTTAAAATAAAATACTTTATAAGTTTTGGGGATTTTTTTTCATGGTTCTTTTTAGATTTACTTTCAATTTTTTAATACATTTTTTTAAATTACATTTCCAGAAGTTGTTTTTTTTCTCTTTAGTTATTAATAAAATAAAATATTCTCGGTAGCGCTTTACAATGACAATTTAAAATAAGGTTAACTAATTTATAAAATATATATTTATCATTCGTAGCAACACTACCTATCCAACGGGGTAATATTTAAACATTTTATTTATTCTATTTTTGCAGAGATATTTTTTTAGTTTCAGTAATGGTCCCAGGGTTAGAGCTGTTTCATTAGACTGAATTTTAATGACCTTCAATAGAAGAAGACTGAAGGCCATGTTTGATAAAGTGCTCAACGTATGCGTGCCTAGGCTTAGTGACACCCCAGGGACCCCTTCTGTGCTGCTTCTGAGGTTATATCATTATAGGATTCCCTTCATCTTGTGGATTTTGCTAACATATTGTTTTTCCTACTACGTATGTATTTTCTGCCAGCCACCTTTTCACACAATTAGTGATACCCGACACACTGGTCTTCACCCTACACTTCCTTTTGTGTTCTATTCACTAGCAAAATACACTGACACTGTACACTATAACATTGCATAGGACACATGTCGTCTCACTTCCATGGCCCCTATCTCAGTCAATGTTAAAATGTGTATGTAAAATGTATAATGATTTATCATCTGTCTTCTCTTAATATTATTTTACTAGTTAAATGAGAAATCCCCTTCTTGTGTCATCCTACTCTTTGGGCAATGTGCAAGCATTAAAGAATAAAAACAACTGAAATATTAATCTTTGGCTGTAAAGTTTATTATTAGGGATGCCTTTTTGCAAATGTTATCGATCGTGGGCCACATTTTTAACTTCCATATTACTACACCAAGTCTTGCCCCAACCATGGGTCTAATTCGATCTTACAGCATCATATGCATGGGCAAAACAAAAGGGGAAGACATTGAAGCTGCTGTGGGGCTTATGCAGGGGATCTCCACTGAAACATCGGAGTGAATGTCTCTTATGTTTTACTATGGGAGCCCATTGTTATCTTTGCTGTGTGCATTATCCCTTCTCACTTGCATAGTGTGGGATGCCAGCGCCCGAGGAAAGGCAATTATTGCACCATATAACCCAGTAAAAATGACCTTGAATGCCGAGTTCAAAACAAATAATGCCATTTGAGTGCACCCTTTAGAAAGGATTAGTGTCCCTTAAAAAAGTAATGATACCCCTTGAATGTCCTACTCCAAAAGTAATATGACCTTTGTACCATCAACTACAAAATAATATAGTTTATACTCCCCTAATCCGAGCAACCAAGTGCTCTTCTCCCTTTCACATAAGGTGGACCAGCTTAGGCGGCATAATGCAGTGACATTGGTCTTGTTACGCACCTGTCCCGGGTATCCCAGGCTCTGCTCTCTTCCCCTGAGTCCTTTGCCCTCTGTTGTGCTCCACGTCGGGTTTTGCAAGTTGCCTGCCGTGGATCAATGACATCATCTCCCTAGGCCTAATTAAGACCCATAAAGACACACAATTGTGTCTTGAGATTGAGACTGTGGACTTCTATGTTTGGTGTTCTCCACCTTCTGTGTAGACTGTGCTTTATCTTGCTTCCATCATTGCCGGGTTTTATTTCATCCGTCCTGCTGCTCCTGAATTCCTGAGTGTGCCAAGTCTTCATGCAGCGGCCGTAAGGGCCTAGGGTACTCGGTAGCTGGGCTGGCAGTCTCCCAGGGAGGTCAGGGTGGCAGTGGCCCAGCTCCGTGGCCCTGGCCGAGCAGATGAAGGGAGTATTTACAGGGGATTCGTAGTCTTTATGTGATGACACCTGTGGTGCCTGGTCAGGGATGACCAGCGCTGCTTTGTAGACCCTGGGGGAAAGATGGTATAGCAGCTGGGAGGAAACACTTCCCACGGGTGACGCGGGCCCCCAGGGATTGAGGTAGCTTATATGAAGGATGGCGGCAGGGGAAACAGGGTGCAGAGAGCAGAGAGGCAGCAGTGATGATAGTCGCGGTTGTAGCACAGCTGCGGGGAGATGCAGAAGAAGAAGTCAGACATGATGAATGCAGTCCGGTTACCTTTACTGCAGAGAAAGCTGTGGAGTCCGGGGGCACTGGTCACTAGGTCCAGGAAGGTCCGGTCAGCCTGGAAACAATCGGAGTCCACCCCGTCAGGTGGGTTTGGAGGTCTGCCTGCTGCACTTCTCCGTTGCCGCCCCCGCTGCCTGTGAGCTATCATGCGGTCCCTTTTCTTCACTCCTGCCCTAAGCTCCGTACTAGCAGGCGGTGCGAACCTGTAACGGGTACTGCCGTCTTCGCTGCAGCTCCGGGCTCTAGTTATACTGCTGTTTTGCCGGGCCTCTGCTTGTGGCCAGGAAACTTGCAGTCTCCTGTCCCCCAGTTTCGGTTGCCGGGACGTGCAATGCCTGTACAACCCAAGACTTGGCGTTCTCTGCTCCGCTGCCTGGGGTGAGCTCTTCATGTGCTCTGCTCCCCAGAACTTTCTCCTTCTCCCTTTGTTGCTTTCTCCCCCTCTCCCTTCCCTCTCACACTCACTGACTAACTCCTCCCCCCAGCCGGAAAAGGCAGCTCCCCAAAATAGGGTGTAGGGCTCCCCCTTCACGTCAGGGATCAGAACCTGTGTGTGCATGTGGGGTTTACCTGACGTGGGGAGCTCCTCCTGTTTCCAAGCGTAGTATCATCTCCGGTGAAGGAGGCAACACTACTGTGGCAACCGGCCCATGGGGCGCCACATTCACATCCCATGTGCCTCCATGCTTGCTACATCAACGCTCGTGGTCTGTGTGTCAACTTGAATCTGAGGTTTAGAGGATCCTCCTCACCTGGTGAGCCTAACAGGTCTACAGGGTGGAAAGTGGTGGGGCCTATGGCTCTCTGAGCTCTCGACCGGAGATCTAGAGCACCAGGGATAAAGTCCGGACATGTGCACTACCCTAGATCTTTGACGCTAGCAATACCACTGCTTCTTTCTTTTTTTCTCTTTTTGAAATATTGATTCTTTATTATGTGTGTTATTTTTCTACTATTAATGTCGCATCACTGTGTGCATTATCCCATTACCGTGGCATTATTTTGTGGATTTTTCTTGTCCCGTGACTTTACTATATAGGTTAATCCTGGACGTTGACACAACTTGTATTATTTTTTGGGCTGTAACTTTACTGTGTGCATTATCCCACTATTGTCACATTACTGTGTGCATTATTTAGCAAGACCTAAGTAATCATAAGCTTTTCATTCCCATTCCACATTTAGCTTCATGATTACTTGTTACACCCCTGATCATAAAATCATAAGAAAATGGGTCAGGCCAGGAATTGTGTCTGCAATGTGGATTGTAACGTGACTGCATTTCAGCCAAATAATTATTTTTTGGTGATTTTTCGCTCAAAATTGACTATTATTTAATTTTGGATGCACTAGTTCTTGTAATTTCGGTGGACTTAGGCTCTGATAATAATGTATGACGACAATAGGACAATATGTCCCACAGGTGGGGGGTTTATCACTTTTGGGGGTTAAGTTTTAACATCCTATTAGTCTATTTATAGCATATAACATATCATAAATTGCAATAAAAAAAATCACGTATTGGATATGAGTATAAAAGATGCGTAGCTGAAAGGAGATATCCAGGAAAACAAATTTATGTCCTATCCTCATTAATGAGAGGTACGGCAATCTGACCATAAGATTCAGCGCCCGTCATTCGACCGGCTTCTGGGTAGCATAATGCTTAATAACCTCAGCCCTTATTCAATAAAGGAAAAATTACACATTGCTAAAGGCTGAAAGGAACCTAATGGAATAAAACACAATGTCGCTACTAGGTTCTCTTTTATGTTAAATTAGCCTTGAGCAAAAAAAAAATGGTGGTTAAAATTCAATTTACATTAACATACATTATGTGAACTATGTGTTAAGCCTGTTAATTTGTTAAAAAGGAAAAGATGTTTGCCTGCAGGCGTCTGTAAGAAGAGGTAACACATTGTACTATTATTTTTTTTTAACAAATGGTTTCTTCCATCCCAATTTAAAACTCCTGATCCAGAACGTAGTGTCGGTGCTAAACGCCGAACACAAACTTCTCTCTGTGTTCCATCCGGGGAAGTCCGTTGCCGAGAGAGAGAGCTCCAAAGCTCGGGTCCCAATTGTTTTCAATTCGGTTCGGTTTCTGGTTCTAGTTTGGGTACAGTTGTGGTAACCAAACCAAACTTTGCAATAAAGTTCGGGTAAAGTACCAGAACCCGAACTTCCATGAGTCCGCTCATCCCTATGTGTGTTACTGTTCTCACAAATTAAAGGGTTATCTCCAAAATGGAAAGTTATCCTTTATGCATAAGATAGGCAATAAATTACTGATCGGTGTCCAACCACTGGAAACCCCAAAGATTCAGAGAACAAGGATGTAGATCCCAGAAACTGGGCTCCGCAGAGCCTCATCTAAATGGAGCACAGCTGCACATGCTCAACCTTTGCTCCATTCACTGTCTATGGGACTACCGGAAATATTGTACTTTGTTCAGCAGTCCCATAGACAATGGGAATTGTCTCTTCAGAGAGGTAGAGGACCAGAACTCTAGTGGCCAGCTATAGACAATGGGAGTATGTGTATCTTCATTCAAGATGTGGTGGAGCCCCATTCTAAGGATTGCTGGGAGTCTCAGCAGTCAGGCACACAGTGATCAATAAGCTATCTCTCATTCTACAGATAATTTATGATTTTGGGAATAAACCTTTATAAGGACTCTGTCAGTACAGATTGAAGGGAGGAGATAGATGGAAGAAGGGAGGAGAAACAAGCAGGTGTGAAGGTGTTTTTAAATGTTTGGCCCCACCATGGTGCACTGAGCGGCGGGACTTAGGTTGAACAACCTCTGTGTTGACAGAGTCCCTTTAAGTCCCTTTAAGGTATTCTGTGCTTAAAAATTAAAACTTAGATGAGAGATTCTGTTCTCCCTGTGTTGTATTTTGTTGTAATTGTTATCAGCAATTTATGCTCTTGACTTTTTCTTCTATTGGAGCTGGGTCTAGGAAGCTAAGTTATGGAAGGCATTTCTAGCAGTTAGGAAGCTATCACTTAGTCACGGGGTCACCCGTGCTATATGGAAAAGAAGTATTATATGGTAACCATTAAAATGTTAAAATGTTTGGTCTGTATATATACATATATAACACAGATGTACTGGGAGAGAGAGAGAGAGACAATCTTTGTATCTGCTTTTCATTCTGGCTGATTGGTGGATATAAGATAAAAGGGATTCTACTCTATTAACACATAATAATATTATACAGTATTTTTAAATAACTTATTTAAATCTCCCAACTCATACATGTCTAACAAAATGTATTAATCCTCCTTGGAGAAATCTGGGAAAAGATTCATAAACCTATATTCATCTTTATTGAATCTCATAATCAGTTATTTTATCATTTATTTGTTTTTATCAGCACTTGAAGGATTATTCCCATCTTCATAGATGGGTATTTTTGAATTGTGCTTGCAAAAACAAGCAATTTTGCAATTTACTGCTTATTATAATTTGCAGCCGTTCTTGAGATATTAACACCTTTTTTCTTGTCGTCAGCTCATTGACTAGAAGACCGACCACCGCTGCTGTCTAGCTTGTAAGCGCTCCGCTGAAGCTGACCGTGATTAGGAAGTAACAGGGCGCTCCAGCAATTCTGGCCAGATTCAAAATAATGCTTTTAAGATCAATTGAAAAGAGTAAGCACTGCAAGTTCTGCTGTCTGACAATGGTGGTCGGTGGAAACAAGCTAAAAATAAAAGTGTTGACTTAGGAATGGCTGAAAATTTTAACAAGCAGTAAACGGCAAAATTGCTTGAATTTTTAGAGACTATCAAACAATACCCATTTATGAAGATGGGAGTAACCCTTCAATTTACATAACTCATCAACACATACCCTTACGAATTTCATAGTAATCCGGTTAACCTAAATATGGTATTAAAGCATTAAAGTAAATTGTAATATTTCAGAAACCATGGAAAGAGAGGCTGTCCTCCTCTGCTTTGAACTTAGGACTTCTGGAACACAAAGTAACATTTTTAACCAAAGAGCCACCATGGATACTTGCCAAAAGTCCAGATTTTGCAGAACTACAAGTCAGACAACATAAGGGACATAGTTATGCTAATTTGCATCAAAAGATGCTTTTCTGGCACTTTTGGTGGTGCCCCCTTGTGTAATGGGGTGAGGCTTAAAATACATTGAACCTGGGCTTCAAACCTGAGTAACTAAACTTACAAATAATTTTGGATAGGTTGTAGCCCCTATTTGGCACTGTTGATTGGTGGTGTCTAGGTCCTGACACCCCCACTGAAAGTGCACAGACTGGTGGACAGACCTTCTATTGACCACTTATACTGGTCAGCTTGTACTCAAGCATAAATTGAGTGTTTCTGCCCCATAGTTTCAGCCACGCTGCAGAGTCGGTAAAGCAAAGTTCATACTCTAGTTTTCAACACATTCAGTAATTCCATCCCTGACTCCTTCATGTATGGCAAATAATTAGTAATCATTTTACTGTAGTAAAATGGTAACATCAGTTTCCACTCAACCACCCGTGTTATTTCTTCTTGTTTTACTTTCTGTAAATATGAAGCCTTATATTGATAAAACATTAAATATATTTATAGTATTAACGTTTGTAAACTTTGGGAGATTCAGATTATGAAGGATGTTAGTCTTAGATCATAATAGAGTGCACGAGTAGGGTGGTAGACAAAGATGAGGAGAAGATGTAGATCGGTGCAGAACTGTGGAGAGCTCTATGGGTGTGAGATGATACGTTTAACTTGTGATTTATAGTGGAAGGAGAACCAGTGCAATGACTGACACAGGATGGAGGCATCAGTGTAGTGGCTGGATAGAAATATGATCCTGAATGCTGCATGAAGGTTAGATAGAGGGAGACTGATTAGTAGTGCCAATAAAAAGTGCTCAAATGGGGCTACTGTATATAAAATATTATGGGGGCAGATCTCCACTCAAACATCTGAGTGAAAGTATTTTAAGTTTTATTATGGGACCCCACTGTTATACCTTCTTATTTGCATAGCGTGGGATGCCAGTGCATAAGGAAAGGCAAGTGTTGCACCATCTAACCCAGTAAAAATACCCCAAAGTGTATAGTTAAAAAAAATAAGCCACACTTATCTTAACCTACCATACTGCAGTGCGCTAGTATTGTGACCAGGTATTGGTAAATATGGCTTCTTTTTTTTCTGTGATTCCTTTTGGATTTTATGTCCTTTTTACAGTGAAAAGTTTATAGATTGTCTTATCCTTTAAATATCCACCATGCCATCCAAAACCTGAGTTGTACCTCAAATTTTGAAAGCATTTTTGTAACGGGTCCGGGAGGCGGAACCTCTGAGCTACTATACAAGGGGGCGGCCCCTGTAAGGGAGCGGGTGGCAGTCTCTGGATGAACGGACAGGGAGATACGGCAAGTGATCAGGGCAGTCTCTGGGTGAACGGACAGGGAGATACGGCAAGTGATCAGGGCAGTCTCTGGGTAAGGGGTAGGTACGACCTGTGATGGCAGAGCCTCCGGGTAGGCTAGCAGGCAGATGGTAGATTGGTGCTCCCAGGTGAGCAAGCGAGAGTCTCCGGGATAGCAGGTGGTCACGGCACGTGACGGCGGAGCCTCCGGGCTGGCAGGCAGGCAGGTAACGGAGAAGCGCTCCCAGGTGAGCGGGCAAGAGTCTCTGGAATAGCTGGTGGTCACCGCACGTGACAACGGGACCTCCGGGCTGGCAAGCAGGCAGGTAACGGAGATGCGCTCCCAGGTGAGCGGGCAAGAGTCTCTGAGATAGCTGGTGGTCACAGCACGTGACAACGGAGCCTCCGGGCTGGCAAGCAGGCAGGCAACGGAGAAGCGCTCCCAGGTGAGCGGGCAAGCTGGCCCACAGACAGACCGACCGGAGTAGTAAGGCAGACCGTCGGACCTCAGGCAAGCAGGCAGGTAGCTGATATGCGCTCCCAGGTGAGCGGGCAGGCTGGTCCTTAGACAGACTGACAGGAGTAGTAAGGCAGACCGTCGGACCTCAGACTGGCAGACAAGTAACAAGTATTCAGGCAGGAATCAGGCAGGTAACTGGCAGGAATCAGGCAGGTAACTGGCAGGTAACTGGCAGGTAACTGGCAACGGGACCTGAGGGCTGAAGCACAGGTGAGACACAGGTGCAAACAACATTGCTCGGGCACCTCCATTTTGGAGGAGGTGCCTTATATATGATGAAGTCCTCCGGCCATTGGCCGGGGACTCTTTAGGGCGGCGCGCGCGGCCCCTTTAAGAGGAGGGGAGCGCGCGCGCGCGCGCCCTAAGCACAGGGGCCGGGAAGGAGCGCGCGCTGAGAGCAGAGCAGGAGGAGGACGCCGGGACGGAGCGCGCGCTGACAGCAGAGCGGGGGGAGGATGCTGGGCACGGAGCAGAGCGGTGAGAGGAGCAGCGTCCCTGCCTAGCAGAGGGCAGGGACGCCGGCACTACAGTACCCCCCCCTTTAGGCCCCCCCTTTTTTAAGCCAGACAGAAATTTAGCCAGGATGAGAGGGGCATGGATGTTCTCCCGGGGCTCCCACGTTCTCTCCTCAGGACCAAACCCCTTCCAATCTACCAGGAAAAAGGTCTTTCCTCTTACCCTTTTGGTGGCAAGAATGTTCTCTACCTCAAACTCGTCCTCAGCAGCAACCGGAGCAGGAGGCGTACCTGTAGACTTGGAAAAAGAGTTAAGCACCACAGGTTTGAGGAGAGATACATGGAAGGAGTTAGGGATCCGTAAGTTGGCCGGGAGTTTCAATTTATAGGCCACCGGGTTGATCTGACTGATGACCTCCAGTGGGCCGATGAACCGAGGCCCTAACTTATAGGAAGGGATCTTGAGCCGGACATATTTGGACGAGAGCCAGACTTTATCCCCAGGGCGGAATTGAGGAGGGTCCAGACGTTTTTTGTCAGCGTGTCTTTTCATACGCTCGGATGACAGAAGGAGTGCGGACCGGGTACTCTCCCATATGGAGGAAAATTTGTTAACAAGAGATTCCGCAGCCGGATTGTCCACCGAGGTGGAGACGGGAAACGGGATCCGAGGATGCTGACCGTAGACTACAAAAAACGGGGATTTGGAGGAAGACTCGCTCTCGTGATTGTTGTACGAGAATTCGGCCCATGGCAGGAGATCCACCCAGTCAGAATGGTGGGCATTAACGAAGTGCCGAAGGTAACTGGTCAGGTTCTGATTGATCCGCTCCACTTGACCATTAGACTGTGGGTGGTAAGCGGAGGAGAAGTCCAGGGTGACGTCCAGCAATTTACAAGTGGCTCTCCAGAAACGGGAAGTGAACTGTACTCCTCGATCCGACACGATGTGACGGGGCAGGCCATGAAGACGGAAGATGTGGCGAATAAAGTCTTTAGCCAGCTCGGGTGCAGACGGAAGACCTGGCAGTGGAATGAAGTGAGCCATCTTGGAAAAGCGGTCAGCGACCACCCAAATGACCGTACAACCGGCAGAGACGGGCAGATCAGTTATGAAGTCCATCGCTATATGCTGCCAGGGGGCAGCAGGTACTGGCAGAGGTAGGAGGCGGCCGGCCGGCAGGTGTCTCGGAACTTTGTTGCGGGCGCAGGACACACAGGCAGAAACAAAGTCAATTACATCCTTGTGCAGGTTAGGCCACCAGTAGTGCCGGGTAATAAGCTGGAGGGTCTTTTTCTGACCGGCGTGGCCAGCTAGTTTAGACGAATGACCCCAGTGTAGGATCTTCTCCCGATCAGGTACTGGTACGAACGTCTTACCAGGAGGAAGACGATTTAGACTCACGGGAGCCACCTGCATTACTCTGGCGGGATCGATGATGTGTTTCGGATCCTCCTCGAGATCAGACACCAGAAAGGATCGAGACAATGCGTCCGCCTTGACGTTTTTGTCAGCCGGGCGAAAATGAAGGACAAAATCAAAACGAGCAAAAAACAAGGACCACCGGGCTTGGCGCGGGTTAAGTCTCTGGGCATGCTGGAGGCAAGCCAAGTTCTTGTGGTCAGTGTAAATTATTACCGGGTGAAGAGCCCCCTCGAGCAGGTAACGCCACTCCTCCAATGCCAGTTTGATGGCCAATAACTCTCGGTCTCCTATGGAATAGTTGCGCTCAGAGGAGGAGAAGAGTTTTGAGAAGAAGCCACAAGTCACCATCCTCCCGGAAGATGATTTTTGAGTAAGTACCGCTCCGGCTCCAGAGGAGGAGGCGTCAACTTCCAGGAAGAACTGCTTGTTGCCATCTGGGCGATGCAGCACCGGGGCGGAAGAGAAGGCCTGTTTAAGGGAAAGAAAGGCCTCCTCTGCTTCGGGTGGCCACTCTTTGGGATTAGTACCTTTACGGGTGAGCGCAGAAATTGGGGCCGTCCGGGAAGAGAAGTGTGGTATGAAGAGGTGGTAGTAGTTGGCGAAGCCCAGGAATCGCTGAATGGCCTTCAACCCCTCCGGTCGGGGCCATTTCTCGATGGCAGACAGTTTCTCAGGATCCATTTGTAGGCCGGTCTGAGAGATAATGTAGCCCAGAAACGGAAGCGAGGTCTGCTCAAAGAGGCACTTCTCAAATTTAGCGTAGAGATGGTTCTGCCTTAGCCTGAGCAGGACCTGACGAACGTCCCTCCGGTGAGTCTGGAGATCCGGAGAGAAGACCAAGATGTCGTCCAGGTACACCACTACGCAGGAGTAGAGAAGGTCCCGGAAGATGTCATTGACCAACTCTTGAAAGACGGCAGGAGCGTTACAGAGACCAAAGGGCATTACCAGGTATTCATAGTGGCCGTCCCGGGTGTTGAATGCCGTCTTCCATTCATCCCCCTGACGAATACGAACCAGGTTGTACGCCCCACGAAGGTCCAGTTTGGTGAAGATCCTAGCCCCCCTCAGACGATCAAATAATTCTGGAATGAGCGGAAGGGGGTACTTATTCTTCACCGTGATCAGGTTTAGGCCTCTATAGTCTATACAGGGACGGAGAGAGCCGTCCTTCTTTTTGACGAAAAAGAAGCCTGCTCCCGCCGGGGAGGTAGATTTCCGGATGAATCCTCTGGCCAGATTCTCCTCAATATATTCGGACATTGACCGGGTCTCAGCAGCGGATAAAGGATAGATACGCCCACGGGGAGGAGTAGTACCGGGTAGCAGATCGATGGGACAGTCGTATGGTCTATGTGGTGGTAATGTCTCTGCCTCCTTTTTATTAAAGACATCTGCATAAGACCAATAAGGAATCGGAAGTCCAGGTAGATTAGCTGGGGTAGGAGAGGGACGGACGGGATGGACGGGAACCAGGCAGGTTTTATGACAGTCTTGTCCCCAGCGAAGGACCTCTCCGGTTTGCCAGTCTAGCACGGGTGCATGTCTCTGGAGCCAGGGCAGACCTAGCAAGAGGGCGTGAGAGAGTCCAGGCAGAACATGAAAGGAGATACTTTCAGAATGCAGCATTCCCACCTGCAGGGTAATGGATTCGGTGATGAGTTGAATGGGGCGAGGTAAGAGGCCCCCATCCACGGCAGCGACAGACAAGGGTACAGCCAGAGGTTTGGTGGGGATGCGGTATTTCTCAACCAGGGACTGTGAAATAAGGTTCCCGGCTGCTCCAGAGTCAAGTTGGGCTAGTTCGAAATAACGGTTCTCCCCGTAGATGATCGAAACAGACAACAGCAGGGATGGAGAGGATTTATTCTTGTCTAGGTGGACCTCTCTGAGCGAACCTAGACACAGGCGTTTCCCGACCTCTCCGGGCAGGCACGGATCCGGTGCTCCTTACTGCCACAGTAGAAGCAGCTCCCCTCGGCACGGCGTGAGTCCTGACGGGTTTTGACCATCTTGGTCTGGTCGACCTGCATAGGCTCAGGAGAGTGTACCTGGGGAGAAACGGAGGGAATGACGGGTTTCTGGAAAGTAGGAGCTAAACGTGGAATCCTTCTCTCACGGGTGACCTCTTTGGCACGCTCCTGGAACCGTAGGTCAATCCGGGTGGCAAGGGTTATTAGATCATCGAGAGAGGTAGGAATGTCCCGACCAGCAAGTTCATCTTTAATACGACCGGACAGACCCTCCCAGAAGACGGAAACCAGAGCGTCGTTATCCCAGGCCAGCTCCGAGGCAAGGGTGCGGAACCGTATGGCATATTGGCCCACGGTGAGACCCTCCTGACGGAGGCGTAGCAGAGAGGATGCGGATGAGGTCTTCCGTCCGGGTTCGTCGAAGACTTTCCGGAAAGCTGAGAGAAAAGCAGGCAAGTTGGACACCAGGGGGTCTCCTCTCTCCCATAGAGGATTTAGCCAGGCCAGGGCCTCCCCGGTGAGATGGGACATGATAAAGGCAATTTTGGCCCGGTCGGAATTAAACTGATGGGACAAAAGTTCAAAGTGCAGGGTGCACTGATCTATGAAGCCCCGAGCCTGGGCGGAGTCACCTCCGAAGCGAGGAGGTGCAGACAACCGGGGTCCGGGATAGGTTACCATGGTATTAGTGGGTAGCGGAGCTGCCGGGTTGCGAGTCATGGTACTGGCAGTGGCTGCAGGTGGTGCAGTCAGAGTGTCCAGGCGAGTATTGACATTCCGCAGGTGACCCAGGATGGACTCCTGTTGGGACCTTTGACGGGATAGTTCATGACACAGGTCCGTGAGCGAGGGAGCCTGGGTGCCACCGGGTTCCATGGCCCGAGCAAACTGTAACGGGTCCGGGAGGCGGAACCTCTGAGCTACTATACAAGGGGGCGGCCCCTGTAAGGGAGCGGGTGGCAGTCTCTGGATGAACGGACAGGGAGATACGGCAAGTGATCAGGGCAGTCTCTGGGTGAACGGACAGGGAGATACGGCAAGTGATCAGGGCAGTCTCTGGGTAAGGGGTAGGTACGACCTGTGATGGCAGAGCCTCCGGGTAGGCTAGCAGGCAGATGGTAGATTGGTGCTCCCAGGTGAGCAAGCGAGAGTCTCCGGGATAGCAGGTGGTCACGGCACGTGACGGCGGAGCCTCCGGGCTGGCAGGCAGGCAGGTAACGGAGAAGCGCTCCCAGGTGAGCGGGCAAGAGTCTCTGGAATAGCTGGTGGTCACCGCACGTGACAACGGGACCTCCGGGCTGGCAAGCAGGCAGGTAACGGAGATGCGCTCCCAGGTGAGCGGGCAAGAGTCTCTGAGATAGCTGGTGGTCACAGCACGTGACAACGGAGCCTCCGGGCTGGCAAGCAGGCAGGCAACGGAGAAGCGCTCCCAGGTGAGCGGGCAAGCTGGCCCACAGACAGACCGACCGGAGTAGTAAGGCAGACCGTCGGACCTCAGGCAAGCAGGCAGGTAGCTGATATGCGCTCCCAGGTGAGCGGGCAGGCTGGTCCTTAGACAGACTGACAGGAGTAGTAAGGCAGACCGTCGGACCTCAGACTGGCAGACAGGTAACAAGTATTCAGGCAGGAATCAGGCAGGTAACTGGCAGGAATCAGGCAGGTAACTGGCAGGTAACTGGCAGGTAACTGGCAACGGGACCTGAGGGCTGAAGCACAGGTGAGACACAGGTGCAAACAACATTGCTCGGGCACCTCCATTTTGGAGGAGGTGCCTTATATATGATGAAGTCCTCCGGCCATTGGCCGGGGACTCTTTAGGGCGGCGCGCGCGGCCCCTTTAAGAGGAGGGGAGCGCGCGCGCGCGCGCCCTAAGCACAGGGGCCGGGAAGGAGCGCGCGCTGAGAGCAGAGCAGGAGGAGGACGCCGGGACGGAGCGCGCGCTGACAGCAGAGCGGGGGGAGGATGCTGGGCACGGAGCAGAGCGGTGAGAGGAGCAGCGTCCCTGCCTAGCAGAGGGCAGGGACGCCGGCACTACAATTTTCCTATCATCTCTGTTTTGTCCAAGTATGTTGAAATGTTTTTTTACTGTCCAATAAGTGATATTGCTATTTTTTCCTACGTCACTGATTCTCATATTTACATTGGAGATGATTATACATCTTCGAATTTCTTGAATTGTATACTGTTGTATATTACATATATTATTACATTATAATTCAATTTTCGGGTTCTCTTAAGTAAGACGCATGGACCACATGTTCGTTAAGATAACACTGCACCCCCTTGTAAGAGACGCAAGCAACAGCCGGTTCCCTTTAAAGGTCACAGAGAGGGGTTAGATGCAGCAATGCCTGCCCTAAGGCAAGATGGGAGAACCTAATACCTGGGCAACTGCTGATGGTATCGGATAGACCTCTGTGTGATTTCTGAAGTGGGCTGCTGCCAGAGCCATTTATGCATCAAAGAGCCAAGTTAAAAGTGACAACAACGTCCAGATTTTTATCAGGGAGCCTGTGGCAACAGTAATAAGCTGTTTCGTTTGCAGGTAAAAAGCTCTATTATGAACAGATGGCCAGTTAGAAGTTATGCACTGTTTGCACCTTTCATCTGGGACAGGGAGCAAAAAAAGGAGGAAAATCATCAAAGACGGGTTTAATTGGCGGCAGAACGAAAAAGTAATAATCAACTGAAGATATCATTGGCTTGTAATTATATAAACAGGACTAATTGTATTGCTTGGGAATCAGTGATGAGAATTAAAGAAGAAGGATTTTAATATTATAGATGACTTACAATATAAATGTGCAATATGATATTAACTATTTTGTCACATGGCATTATAAAATATAAAAAAATATAGATTTTTTTTTTAGATATATCAGTTATATATTTGTGTTGCATTTCACAATCTAGATCCCAAGAAGGAAAAGCTCTTATATAAAGTACATATCATATGATTTGAATATCATTATACGCACCATTTTCCTAGCAAAGTGCAATGTCCTACTGATAGATGAATGTCCCCGATGAGTAGCAATGGGGCGTCGGACTACTCTATATTTTACCAGCTTTCGGGGATTTCATCATGATCATCTCCGTGCTGCATGGTGAGAAAATTGCCGCAGCGAGGAAGATGTAATCATGATTCATTTTCATAACGATGTTTAATTGCACATTTCAGGCACCCACAGAATACCTTATCACAAAGACTGATTTCTATTGCTCGACTTCCAACTTAGCACAGAAAATACAGGTCGGAAAACTGCAACATTATGACGCACTTTACTATGAAGTCTTAATAGCACGTTACATTGTAGTTCCACCTACAGCACAGACCAAAAGTTTGGACACGCCTTCTCATTTAAAGATTTTTCTGTATTTTCATGACTATGAAAATTGTACATTCACACTGAAGGCATCAAAACTATGAATTAACACATGTGGAATTATATATTTAACAAAAAAAGTGTGAAACAACTGAAAATAGGTCTTATATTCTAGGTTCTTCAAAGTAGCCACCTTTTGCTTTGATAACTGCTTTGCACACTCTTGGCATTCTCTTGATGAGCTTCAAGAGGTAGTTAAGTATATAATTCCCCATGTGTTAATTCATAGTTTTGATGCCTTCAGTGTGAATGTACAATTTTCATAGTCATGAAAATACAGAAAAATGTTCAAATGAGGTGTGTCCAAACTTTTGGTCTGTACTGTATATATAGGTGTATGCACAGTGTGTGTATATACAAGTGTATGTGCATTTGTGTGTATATATACAGTACAGACCAAAAGTTTGGACACACCTTCTCATTTAAAGATTTTTCTATATTTTCATGACTATGAAAATTGTACATTCACACTGAAGGCATCAAAACTATGAATTAACACATGTGGAATTATATACTTAACAAAAAAGTGTGAAACAAATGAAAATATGTCTTATATTCTAGGTTCTTCAAAGTAGCTACTTTTTGCTTTGATGACTGCTTTGCACACTCTTGGCATTTTCTTGATGAGCTTCAAGAGGTAGTCACCGGAAATGGTCTTCCATGAATCTTGAAGGAGTTCCCAGAGATGCTTAGCACTTGTTGGCCCTTTTGCCTTCACTCTGCGGTCCAGCTTACCCCAAACCATCTCGATTGGGTTCAGGTCTGGTGACTGTGGAGGCCAGGTCATCTGGCGTAGCACCCAATCACTTTCCTTCTTGGTCAAATAGCCCTTACACAGCCTGGAGGTGTGTTTGGGGTCATTGTCCTGTTGAAAAATAAATGATGGTCCAACTAAACGCAAACCGGATGGAATAGCATGCCGCTGCAAGATGCTGTGGTGGCCATGCTGGTTCAGTATGCCTTCAATTTTGAATAAATCCCCAACAGTGTCACCAGCAAAGCACCCCCACACCATCACACCTCCTCCTCCATGCTTCACGGTGGGAACCAAGCATGTAGAGTTCATCCGTTCACCTTTTCTGCGTCGCACAAAGACACGGTGGTTGGAACCAAAGATCTCAAATTTGGACTCATCAGACCAAAGCACAGATTTCCACTGGTCTAATGTCCATTCCTTGTGTTCTTTAGCCCAAACAAGTCTCTTCTGCTTGTTGCCTGTCCTTAGCAGTGGTTTCCTAGCAGCTATTTTACCATGAAGGCCTGCTGCACAAAGTCTCCTCTTAACAGTTGTTGTAGAGATGTGTCTGCTGCTAGAACTCTGTGTGGCATTGACCTGGTCTCTAATCTGAGCTGCTGTTAACTTGCGTTTTCTGAGGCTGGTGACTCAGATAAACTTATCCCCAGAAGCAGAGGTGACTCTTGGTCTTCCTTTCCTGGGGTGGTCCTCATGTGAGCCAGTTTCTTTGTAGCGCTTGATGGTTTTTGCAAGTGCACTTGGGGACACTTTCAAAGTTTTCCCAATTTTTCGGACTGACTGACCTTCATTTCTTAAAGTAATGATGGCCACTCGTTTTTCTTTACTTAGCTGCTTTTTTCTCGCCATAATACAAATTCTAACAGTCATTCAGTAGGACTATCAGCTGTGTATCCACCTGACTTCTGCACAACACAACTGATGGTCCCAACCCCATTTATAAGGTAAGAAATCCCACTTATTAAACCTGACAGGGCACACCTGTGAAGTGAAAACCATTTCCGGTGACTACCTCTTGAAGCTCATCAAGAGAATGCCAAGAGTGTGCAAAGCAGTTGTAGCACCCTGAGGATTCGGCTGCTACAGGGGTATTGCACCTCAACCCAGAGGTGTGATATTCCACTCCCGGGTAAGGATGGAGTGTGGAGCTGAGCTCAGAAGGCTGCATGCACTACACACATCCCATTTCCGGAGGGCAGACCAACGGTACTCCCACTTAGAAATGTGCAGGTACGATCGAGTCTGTCCTTGGCTGGAGTGGGAGGGGGGTGGACCATCCCAGTAGTGTAGGGGCAGATAGGGGGAGCAGTCTGGGTAGTGCTAGGAGCTCATTGGGTGCTGGTCACCTGAGCTCACACATAGAGGGAGTATAAAAGGTGGGAACCATCTAAGATCAGGGTCAGTCAGTCGGTCAGTCTGTGAGAAGTCAGCCTGTTATAGTGAAGACTTTGCAGAGCAGTGGAAGAAAGCAGAGGAGCAGAGCAGCCCCAGGCCCAGAGTGAGAGAGGAGAGAGCGAAAGACCCAGAGGGGGAGAAAGAAGGAACTCTGAGAGCCCAAATACAATCACAGGGTGAAGAGTTGGCAACAGGGTACCGGATCCCAAACTGGTGGGGGCTACAGCATACCTCAGCCAGAGACCGGAGGCCGTGGGCAGCATCTGCCACGGCCACCCACCAAATCCACCTGGAAGGCAGACCACGCATAGGGTCAGGGAACCCAGAGGCAAGGGTTCGCCAACAAGAGGCCCGAGGGAGCCGGACATAGGTGGATCCCTGGTGGGGAAGGCCAGAGACGAGGACAGGACAGAAAGGGAGCTCAGAACCACGCTCCAGAACTACTTGGGGGTTGGCCGAGTCCAGGACCTGGTGGACGCAGCACGGCTCGGGTGGTCACTCAAGGCTGGAGTGACCGGTACAAGAACAGCAGTAAGTAAAGAACCCTGAACTGCACAACCCGACTCTGACTCTCATTACCATCTTCCCTGCACTTCCACAACCACCATCCTCTGCACCTGACCCCCTGAGGCTATACCCTTCCCGTTGGGGGTTATACCACCTAAGCTGCACAAACACCATCAGCCTCAGCGGACCCTGCTGCAGCGGCGGCCGTAGTGACCGCAATTCAACGGGTGGCGTAGTCGACATAAAGAACTTTAGTAACATCAGTAAGGACTGCCACACACTGAGCTTGACACCCTGGGCACGGACCGGGTCACAGCCACTCGGAGACTACAACCCCCATCTGATCCGGCTCCGGGTATCCCCAACAGCACTGGCCCAGGGGGCGCGTCACAGTCATCAAAGCAAAAGGTGGCTACTTTGAAGAACCTAGAATATAAGACATATTTTCATTTGTTTCACACTTTTTTGTTAAGTATATAATTCCACATGTGTTAAATCATAGTTTTGATGCCTTCAGTGTGAATGTACAATTTTCATAGTCATGAAAATACAGAAAAATCTTTAAATGAGAAGGTGTGTCCAAACTTTTGGTCTGTACTGTATGTGTATGCACAGTGTGTGTATATACATGTGTATGTGCAGTGTGTGTATATACATGTGTATGTGCAGTGTGTATATATACATGTGTATGTGCATTTTGTGTGTGTATATATATGTGTATGCACAGTGTGTGTATATACATGTGTACGTGCAGTGTGTTGGTATATATATATATGTGTATGCACAGTGTGTGTATATACATGTGTATGTGCAGTGTGTTGGTATATATATATGTGTATGCACAGTGTGTGTATATACATATGTACGTGCAGTGTATTGGCATATATATATATGTGTATGCACAGTGTGTGTATATACATGTGTACGTGCAATGTGTTGGCATATACAGTACAGACCAAAAGTTTGGACACAGCTTCTCATTTAAAGATTTTTCTGCATTTTCATGACTATGAAAATTGTACATTCACACTGAAGGCATCAGAACTATGAATTAACACACGTGGAATCATATAGTTAACAAAAAAGTGTGAAACAACTGAAAATATGTCTTATATTCTAGGTTCTTCAAAGTAGTCACCTTTTGCTTTGATGACTGCTTTGCACACTCTTGGCATTCTCTTGATGAGCTTCAAGAGGTAGTCACCGGAAATGGTCTTCCAACAATCTTGAAGGAGTTCCCAGAGATGCTTAGCACTTGTTGGTCCTTTTGCCTTTACTCTGCGGTCCAGCTCACCCCAAACCATCTCGATTGGGTTCAGGTCTGGTGACTGTGGAGGCCAGGTAATCTGGCGTAGCACCCCATCACTCTCCTTCTTGGTCAAATAGCCCTTACACAGCCTGGAGGTGTGTTTGGGGTCATTGTCCTGTTGAAAAATAACTGATAGTCCAACTAAACGGAAACCGGATGGAATAGCATGCCGCTGCAAGATGCTGTGGTAGCCATGCTGGTTCAGTATGCCTTCAATTTTGAATAAATCCCCAACAGTGTCACCAGCAAAGCACCCCCACACCATCACACCTCCTCCTCCATGATTCACGGTGCGCACCAGGCATGTAGAGTCCATCCGTTCACCTTTTCTGTGTCGCACAAAGACACGGTGGTTGGAACCAAAGATCTCAAATTTGGACTCGTCAGACCAAAGCACAGATTTCCACTGGTCTAATGTCCATTCCTTGTGTTCTTTAGCCCAAACAAGTCTCTTCTGCTTGTTGCCTGTCCTTAGCAGTGGTTTCCTAGCAGCTATTTTACCATGAAGGCCTGCTGCACAAAGTCTCCTCTTAACAGTTGTTGTAGAGATGTGTCTGCTGCTAGAACAATGTGTGGCATTGACCTGGTCTCTAATCTGAGCTGCTGTTAACCTGCGATTTCTGAGGCTGGTGATTCGGATAAACTTATCCTCAGAAGCAGAGGTGACTCTTGGTCTTCCTTTCCTGGGGCGGTCCTCATGTGAGCTAGTTTCTTTGTAGCGCTTGATGGTTTTTGCAACTGCACTTGGGGACGCTTTCAAAGTTTTCCCAATTTTTCGCACTTACTGACCTTCATTTCCTAAAGTAATGATGGCCACTCGTTTTTCTTTACTTAGCTGCTTTTTTCTTGCCATAATACAAATTTTAACAGTCTATTCAGTAGGACTATCAGTTGTGTATCCACCTGACTTCTGCACAACACAACTGATGGTCCCAACCCCATTTATAAGGCAAGAAATCCCACTTATTAAACCTGACAGGGCACACCTGTGAAGTGAAAACCATTTCCGGTGACTACCTCTTGAAGCTCATCAAGAGAATGCCCAGAGTGTGCAAAGCAGTCATCAAAGCAAAAGGTGGCTACTTTGAAGAACCTAGAATATAAGACATATTTTCAGTTGTTTCACACTTTTTTGTTAAGTATATAATTCCACATGTGTTAATTCATAGTTTTGATGCCTTCAGTGTGAATGTACACTTTTCATAGTCATGAAAATACAGAAAAATATTTAAATGAGAAGGTGTGTCCAAACTTTTGGTCTGTACTGTATATATGTGTATGCACAGTGTGTGTATATACATGTGTACGTGCAGTGTGTTGGCATATATATATGTGTATGCACAGTGTGTGTATATACATGTGTACGTGCAGTGTGTTGGCATATATATATGTGTATGCACAGTGTGTGTATATACATGTGTATGTGCAGTGTGTGTATATACATGTGTATGTGCATTGTGTGTGTATATATATGTGTATGTGCAGTGTGTGTATATACATGTGTACATGCAGTGTGTTGGTATATATATACAGTACAGACCAAAAGTTTGGACACACCTTCTCATTTAAAGATTTTTCTGTATTTTCATGACTTTGAAAATTGTACATTCACACCGAAGACATCAAAACTATGAATTAACACATGTGGAATTATATACTTAACAAAAAAGTGTGAAACAACTGAAAATATGTCTTATATTCTAGGTTCTTCAAAGTAGCCACTTTTTGCTTTGATGACTGCTTTGCACACTCTTGTCATTCTCTTGATGAGCTTCAAGAGGTAATCACTGGAAATGGTCTTCCAACAATCTTGAAGGAGTTCCCAGAGATGCTTTGCACTTGTTGGCCCTTTTGCCTTCACTCTGCGGTCCAGCTCACCCCAAACCATCTTGATTGGGTTCAGGTCTGGTGACTGTGGAGGCCAGGTCATCTGGCGTAGCACCCCATCACTCTCCTTCTTGGTCAAATAGCCCTTACACAGCCTGGAGGTATGTTTGGGGTCATTGTCCTGTTGAAAAATAAATGATGGTCCAACTAAACGCAAAGCGGATGGAACAGCATGCCGCTGAAAGATGCTGTGGTAGCCATGCTGGTTCAGTATGCCTTCAATTTTGAATAAATCCCCAACAGTGTCACCAGCAAATCACCCCCACACCATCACACCTCCTCCTCCATGCTTCACGGTGGGAACCAGGCATGTAGAGTCCATTCGTTCTCCTTTTCTGTGTCGCACAAAGACACGGTGGTTGGAACCAAAGATCTCAAATTTGGACTTATCAGACCAAAACACAGAGTTCCACTGGTCTAATGTCCATTCCTTGTGTTCTTTAGCCCAAGCATGTCTCTTCTGCTTGTTGCCTGTCCTTAGCAGTGGTTTCCTAGCAGATATTTTACCATGAAGGCCTGCTTCACAAAGTCTCCTCTTAACACTTGTTGTAGAGATGTGTCTGCTGCTAGAACTCTGTGTGGCATTGACCTGGTCTCTAATCTGAGCTGCTGTTAACCTGCGATTTCTGAGGCTGGTGACTCGGATAAACTTATCCTCAGGAGCAGAGGTGATTCTTGGTCTTCCTTTCCTGGGGCGGTCCTCATGTGAGCCAGTTTCTTTGTAGCACTTGATGTTTTTTTCAACTGCACTTGGGGACACTTTCAAAGTGTGCCCAATTCTTCGGACTGACTGACCTTCATTTCTTGTAGTAATGATGGCCACTCGTTTTTCTTTACTTAGAATTTGTATTATGGCAAGAAAAAAGCAGCTAACAGTCTATTCAGTAGGGCTATCAGCTGTGTATCCACTAGACTTCTGCACAACACAACTGATGGTCCCAAACCCATTTATAAGGCAAGAAATCCCACTTATTAAACCTGACAGGGCACACCCGTGAAGTGAAAACCATTTCCGGTGACTACCTCTTGAAGCTCATCAAGAGAATGCCAAGAGTGTGCAAAGCAGTCATCAAAGCAAAAGGTGGCTACTTTGAAGAACCTAGAATATAAGACATATTTTCAGTTGTTTCACACTTTTTTGTTAAGTATATAATTCCACATGTGTTAATTTATAGTTTTGATGCCTTCAGTGTGAATGTACAATTTTCATAGTCATGAAAATACAGAAAAATCTTTAAATGAGAAGGTGTGTCCAAACTTTTGGTCTGTACTGCATGTGTATGCACAGTGTGTGTATATACATGTGTATGTGCAGTGTGTGTATATACATGTGTATGTGCATTGTGTGTGTATATATATGTGTATGTACAGTGTGTGTATTTACATGCGTATGTGCATTGTGTATGTATATATATGTGTATGCACAGTGTGTGTATATATACATGTGTATGTGAAGTGTGTGTATATACATGTGAATGTGCATTGTGTGTGTATATATATGTGTATGCACAGTGTGTGTATATATACATGTGTATGTGAAGTGTGTGTATATATATGTGTATGTGCAGTGTGTGTATATACATGTGTACGTGCAGTGTGTGTATGTGATGACATGATTATATTTGAACAAATGTTGATTTTTTTTGTTCAAGAATAAATGTGGATTGTTGTTGACGGAAAAAAATGAGACTTCCCCTGAAAATAAGCCCTAACCAATCTTTCGTAGCAAAAAATAATATAAGACCCTGTCTTATTTTCAGGAAAACCCAGTATGTCATTTTTTTAAATGGTGTAAATACCACTATTCTGCTTAATCCGGTGATGTTTTTCACTTGTTTTTGTGCCCCCACCCAATGTATGTAAGATTGTATATAAGACAATTACATGCACCAACCTTATTTACTTCTTATTAGGGAGAGATCCAGGTCTAAGAAAGCCTGTGTTGGAGATCTCTTCCATTTATTCTTTGCGACAAAATGGAATTTCTCAAGAAAGTGATATAGTGGTTAAATAATAATGCCATATAGTGTACTAATAATACAGACATGCAAGCCCATATGAAAGTGCTTAGATCCTAGGTTACCAAGCCCAGTATCTATGCCCCTTAGATTGTGGAGACTTCATATTAATAGCCCCTTTTGCTCTCCTTATAATGCAGCCTTATCTGATATTGTAATTACTCCCTTTATAAACAGGAAGAATTTGATAATAAAGCCGGGAAATGCCTACGACTTACCTGAAGCTGATAAGCACAGGCTGGGCTCTTTATGACTGTATGTCTGTGTCAGCTACAGCCTTTATTTTGCTAATAGTTTTGCATGGTGGACAATTAGCAGGGGAGACATTATTGTACAATGGACAGATCAAACAAATGGAAAAAGCAATAGAAGTTTATTGTGAAAATGCCGCATATGCAATGCATTCACATATTACTATGTAGCGATGTAGCTCTTCTGGTTTATGCATTTGTATTAAACAAAAAAAAAGTCTTAGAAGTGCTACTGAATAAGGAGTTTGAATATTTTCTCGAGGAGGCAACATCAAAGCCTATCTGCCTTGGCTTGGGTATTTAGCTACAAAGCTTAACCAAATTAAAAGTGAATCTGTTATCTGAATATCATGTCCTAAGTAAGGTCCGAATTACAGAAACTTTCAACCTCTTCCCGCTCATGGAGTTGATTGACAGACTGCTGGGCATCCTCCTTTCACAGCTCCTTCTCCTTATGTGCAAGTTGGGTTGCTACTAAAGCCACACGCTAAGGCATTATAGCCCGGCTCAGTTGGCTATACGCTGCCTGAGTATTCAACGTTCTCGCTGCTACCACTTTTCAATACTCTATTAACTGCGTATTGAAACAAACACAGCTTTGTCTAATTGCTACATATCTCCCAGTCTCTTGCCAAACGTATTTTGCTTTACTGCATACTCAGCACTGCTGTCCAAGGCGTCTGCACACTCGGACCTGATGTTCCAAGGTGCTAGTCCACATATTTGGCTCTGCTACTCCCAAGTGCCTATTCACATACTCAAGTGTTGTTCCAAGTGGCCAATCCTGCATTCCCATTTTTTTTCTTTTCAAGTCCAAGTTGCCATGCAGCATATCCAGCTCGGCTGTTCCACGTGCTGCGCATTGTATCCAGCGCCACTGTTTCACTGTGCTCCAGGTGCCAACTCAGCTCTGTTGTTCCACCTACTTTCAAGCGTATCCAGCTCTGCTAAACCTTGCTACACCAACGCCTCCAGTCCGTGCCACACCAGGTGAGCCTTAACACCCTATAGGGTAATTCTTCTGAGATATGCTTAGGTTTTTTACTTCCTATATATGTTTGTACTTCAGTCCAAAAATTAGCTTGTAGCTGGTATGTTTCTCTGCAAATTTTGTCTATACTATAAAAATAAGAAAAGACGGATTATAAGTGAAAAACTATGGAAACCGTTAAACAACAGCTAATAGGCTACATGTTTGATGATTGAAGGTTGTTTAATAACCTGTTTAGACTGGCCGACCGCAATTCTAATGAGCACAGAACGATCAGCAGTTGATCGTTCTGTGTGCATAGACTGTCATTGTTCTTGGCATCACACGTCCTCTTTACACAGGACGATGTGCTTTGAAGATTGATAATTTTTAAGCAAAATCATTTCACCTGGCAAACAAGTGTTTTGCTTTTTCGTCAGGTGACTGACAACATGATCGGGAAACAAGTGTAGGAACACTCATTCACTATAATCGGCCAGTTGTGATGCACCTTTATGCGATAATACCCCCATTCTCCTTTCATTGCAGGATTTTAATGAAGGTTGGGTACCAGAGAACTAAAAGAAGATGCAAGCAATGTCTATTTCCATGTGGCCTTTACTGAACAAAAAGTGATTATAGTAAAACTATTGGTATGTGTGAAGGGTCTCTCCCTGGTGGCTCATTAATTGTCCAAGTTGAAAGAGTCACTCTGTCCTAGAGATGGCCGGAGCAGCTGGACTTGTTTACCGGAAGACACGTCTCTAATAAGATGATGCTTTCTTGTAGAATGAGCCTAGAATACAAAATAAACATCTTCGAGATTGAGTAATTGTCTGTGATGTGTATTCTTTTCAGTACAAATGTTATCTTAGACTAATCTACACAATCATTAAAATGCTCTGCCAGTTTCCCAATGTTACATTCCTGATACTTGTAAGGAATATGCAGTAATATATAGTTTTATAGATCTGTAACGCATCTGGCAAGGCAGGATGAAAAGTACAGGAATATAACAAGTGGATTTTCATTTTATTTACATCTGCAGAGCATAGTTGTAGTATCTGGAAATTTACTCAACCAATATGGATTGGACTTTTTGATGTCCAATCCACATTGAACATCAACCTGTGGCACTCCAGCTTTGGATGTTCTAACAGCTGTCACGGGTGTATCAGAGGTGACAGACAGTCACCCTGCAGTTGGCTGCCGGAGTGCTCTACATTTGGCATTTGTCTGGAGTCGTTTAAAGCTAAGCATTCTCCCACTGTTTGTCTACCCTTGTTGTTTATAGAGTTTAGTGGAGATCGACTAGTGCTCATCTCCTCCCATCCCTAGCCTTAGCCAGGGAAAGACAGGGAGAGGCACCCATGCGGCGATTGCTGAAGAGGCAATATAGACATGGTAGTTGAGACAGGATGACACTAGACCAGACTAGGAGGTCTTCACTTCCTCCTTTCCCTAGTGTCTGGGCTCTCTTTCCCTCTTCCCTCTGTGTTGCACTAATTCTTTCCCACACCTGGCCTGACAATAGCTTGAGATATGCATGGAGTAATATTTTTGTAAGGCTAAGTGCCCACGATGCAGAAATGCTGCAGATTTTTTCTGCATCTCCCTGGCAGGAAAAACGCATGCGGATTTTACATGCATTTTTCCTGCCAGGTAGAAGCGTTTGTTAAGTGTTTTTGCATGCATTTCTGATTTTCCGATTTTAGCATCACTCGGAAAAGTGCTTGACAGCTTGGTCACACTATATAAATCCATGCAACCGGCATGGATTTATATAGTGTGACCAAGTTAAAAGTTAA
Source organism: Phyllobates terribilis (assembly GCF_046119375.1). NCBI lineage: Eukaryota > Metazoa > Chordata > Amphibia > Anura > Dendrobatidae > Phyllobates > Phyllobates terribilis. Next base: position 71,938,883 of record NW_027362767.1, on the reverse strand, counting down.
AAAAAAGAATAAAAATGGTAAAAAATAATAAAAAAAACCCATTATACTCACCTTCTGATGGCCCGCGGTCTTCTCTCCGATGCGTTCAGTCTCTTGTATGGCTCGCGGTGGTGTAAAAGGACCTTCCATTACGTCATTTAGTCATGTGACAGGTCACGCGACCGCCGGCGTCAGCGGCTGCGTGACCTGTCAAATGACTAAATGATGTCATGGAAGATCCCTTTACACCATCGTGAGCCACTGGGGAGCCAGGACGCATCGCTGAGGAGATCAGGGGACATCGGAAGGTGAGTATAATGTATATTTTTTATTTTCAATTATTTTTTTTAACAGGTACTATGGTACCCGGGTCTGGAGGAGAGTCTCCTCTTCTCCAGACCCATGTACCATCCGCACATTGAATTGCTTAATATCCGCATGTGCACATGTAGTCATGCAGATACGCTGCGTGTCCGCAAAATTAATAGACATGCTGCGGATTTTTCCGCAATCATAATCCGCAGCGGAAATTTCCGCAGCATGTGCACAGCACATGCGGATTATCATTGGGGACCATGGGGCACGTATTACCAAGCATTTTTTAAGCGTTTTCGCTGCGGAAATTACGCGGCAAAAACACTTGAAAAACGCATAGTGGGCACGCAGCCTAAGAGTTGGAGAACCACAGGTTGAAAACCACTACTTATCCAAGAGAAGGTGCTCCAAGCAAAGATCAAAATTGCCCACCTCCCTTTATGATGTTGGGCTTTCCACCCAAACCACAGGTGTCTGGTGCTTGTTTTCTCATCCATTCCTTTTGACCAATTCTGTGCCACCTTGCTTGCTAAGCTTGTTTCTTTGGATATAGAAGTCCTACACAGGTTCTTGATAACCAGTAGCAAGGGGGATGGGACCAACAAGGACTGTGTCATGCTACCATTTTTCAATTGCTTAGTCTTTCTCCATGATATTTATTTATGTATTTTGCATTGCAACAGACAGAATTTTTGGATCTTTGCCGTTTAAAATTGAGGTAGAAATATCGTTGATATTAGGCTATGTTGACCTAATAATGCAGTATATGTGGGCTGAAAATGACCAGAATCTCAATTTGCAGACATACGGAGAACTGTTACCCCTTATAACCCAGTCACAGGCTTCTCATACAGCCAAATCAGATATCATGCTTTTCCCTGAGCAGTGGCAACACCCCTAAACATGTGTCTGCAAACTGAGATTCTGATTTGGCTTTTATCCTAAGTCATGTGGAAAGGCTTGTTAAAGGTTCGATATTGACTTTTAGGATAGCTACTTTCAACAGGTGGCATTAGAGTTCTAGTCCTCTTGTTCTCTGAAGAGACAATTTACATATTTAATTTCCCAGAGGAGCATTGCACAGTCTTATAAGTCTCCTTACCCTGGCATGTCAAGCATGTCATTCTCCATAAGGAGAAATATTACCCCTTAGACCTCTTCGTTTTAAGGCAGGTCAGAAGATGACTGACTTTACCAGACCTTGTATCCATCTGTATATACCAATCATGGTAAAGCCAACCAAATTGAAGTCCTAAGGGCTGAACATTCAGAACTCATACAGTTAGGTAGATGTGTAGGGGGAGAATGGCTATTTTTGTTGTTGCTTAGTTTGTACATAATAGGTTAACAGAAAATGACTAGATTATTGTTTACTGATTCACTGCAAAATTCCTTTTCTGGGGGTATATAGACATTTATAAATTACTTCTCTCTTTCCAATGTGGACTCATACAGTAGTGTTCAAAATAATAGCAGTCCAATATGACTAACCAGATTGATCACTGTTTTTGGTGTAAATGATATTACCACACGTCCAACAATTTACCAGTTGGTGCAGTAGATTCTAAGAAAACCAACAGACTCTGCATTCATGATCTGCATGTTTTTGAGTCTGTGTATTTGAATAATTAATTGAAAGGGGTGGGTGTTCAAAATAATAGCAGTGTGGAGTTCAATTAGTGAGGTCAATCATTCTGTGAAGAAACAGGTGTGAATCAGGTGGCCCTTATTTAAGGGTGAAGCCAGCACATGTTGTACATGCATTTCTCCTTGAAAGCTTGAGAAATATGGGTCGTTCGAGACATTGTTCAGAAGAACAGCATGCTTTGATTAAAAAGTTGATTGGAGAGGGTAAAACTTATAAAGAAGTGCAGACAATTATAGGCTGTTCAGCTAAAATTATCTTCAATGCTTTAAAATGGAAAGCAAAACCAGGGAAATGTGGAAGAAAACGGAAGACTACCATTCGAATGGATCAAAGAATAGCCAGAATGGCAAAGGCTCAGCGAATGATCAACTCCAGGATGATCAAAGACAGTCTCAAGTTACCTGTGAGTACTGTGACAGTTAGAAGACGCCTGTGTGAAGCTAATCTCTTAGCAAGAAGTCCCCGCAAAGTCCCACTGTTAAAAATGAAGACATGTACAGAAGTGGATACAATTTTCCAAAGAACACATCAACTGGCCTAAAGAGAAATGGAGAAACATTTTGTGGACTGATGAAAGTAAAATTGTTTTTTTTGGGTCCAAGGGCCCTAGACAGTTCGTCAGATGACCCCCAAACTCTGCATTCAAGCCACAGTACACTCTTAAGACAGTGAAGCATGGTGGTGCAAGCATCATGATATGGGCATGTTTCTCTTACTATAGTGCCGGACCTATTTACCGCATACCAGGGATCATGGACCAGTTTTCATATATTAAAATACTTGAAGAGGTAATGTTGCCTTATGCTGAAGAGGATATGCCCTTGAAATGGGTGTTTCAACAAGACAACGACCCTAAACACACCAGTAAATGAGCAAAATCTTGGTTCCACTCCAACAAAATTGAGGTTATGGAATGGCCAGCCCAATTCCCGGACCTTAATCCGATAGAACATTTGTGGGGTGACATCAAAAATACCATTTCTGAGGCAAAGCCAGCAAATGCCCAAAAATGTGGGATATAGTCAAAGCATCCTGGGCTGGAATAACAGTTGACAGGTGCCAGAAGTTGGTTGACTCTATGCAACATAGATGTGAAGCAGTTCTAAAAAACTGTGGGTATGCAGCTAAATATTAGGTTAGTGATTCACAGAAATGCTAAATCCTCAAAAAAAGCACATATTGTGAGTTTATAAAGACAAATGCAGACACTGTTATTTTTTTAGAACAGCCCAATGGTAATTTTTTGTTATTTTCTGTAAAGTAGTTAAAAATTATATACATTTCTCTTCATATTTTGAATTAGAAAACAGTGTGAAATGTTCCCAATGCAGGGAAATAAAAACTAGTATAAAGATTTTGTGATTAACTCATGTTTTTGATCACACTGCTATTATTCTGAACATTACTGTATCTGCCATGATAAATTCTACTTACTAGTAGAGTAAAATATGGAAACTTTAATACCCTTCAGATACAATTTGTATATACAAGAATAACAGAAAAATAGTAATATACAATCACCATGCATGTGGAGCTCAGTCAATATATGTGTGATATTCAAACTTTAGGGCAGTCAATAGGGACATGGCTAATTGGCAAAGAAATGAGGTCGAGAAAATGAGGATATAACCTAATTTGTCTTAATTTTCACTTATTTCTTTCAGCAAGTGTGCATTTGGCCAGTCTGCCCCAATAGGTCATCCTCTTTTGCCAAAGTTAACAACCATTGAATCCCACTGGTACACCAACAGTCATAGATATAATAAACATCATTTGTAATATGTTTCTGACTGTATACAATAATGCATTAACATTGAGATTAAAGAAAATGTTGCAACCCTCAGTGAAGGAAATACTACTAATGGGACTTTTACGGGGCCTATAGAATGGAGCTCGGCTTTGACCATAAACCTCTGTTCATGATTCCTAGTTAAGCAGTAAATTGGCAAGAAGGAAATTAAACTGAATTTAGTGCTGTACCTGTTCTACTTTAAATATTGGCCACCACTTACTTTGGGACCCAAATTTAATGGGCTTGCCAGCCACTAGAGCCATAATAAAGTTGAGTTAGCAAACAGTTGAGTTGAGTTAACCACATGCACATTAGATAGCTGTCGGCTGAAAGATCTTTTGTCCGACTGCTCTCTCTTGACTCCTGCATACATAGGAGCTCTTGGCTCGGCCGAGAGCATCTGTGCTCTTTATGAGATCTGCTGCCAGACTCCTCTGGAAGAAGTTTATCTGTCGATGAACAAAGGGATCGGCCCTTGAAAATCTGATGGGCCAAATCCTTCTCTCCCGTGTCATCATCTGTCGGGGAAGAGTCAGGAGCCCCCATACACATTAGACTGTTGGCCGATCCTGACAATACCAAGAGTGCTGTCAACTTTAGTCTGATGTGTATGGGGGCATGCTTATGATTGGGATTCCAATTACTACTGTAATCGCTGACTGGTTAGTCTGCCCATGCTACCACGGTAAGAGTGGTATTATCAATACTAGGAACCAAACACCAGGATTCTTGGTTTACCCCCAGCAATCAGAATTCCATGGCATATCTTTTACTGCATGCTTCTCGCCCATATAACCAAGAAAAAAGAAACTGAGAGCAGCCTTGGAAACATGACAGATGACCTGAGATCCCTGATGAGATAGGAGACAGATAGGCTTAGCCCGCATGTGGTTTCAGGGTTGAATGGCATTTCCCAAGCACCTTTCTCACTTTTAAATCTAATAAGCACAGAGAATGGAATCAAATTATCAGGCCGCTCCGGCTGTTTCCATAACAGTATTTAATTTCAGACAAGTAGAGTTCAAAAGAGTCGACATATGTACAGAAAAGAAATGAAAGAGACTTCATTAAAAGTCCATAGATACTAAATAGACTGGGCTCAGGAACATCTGGACTTATAACAACCCGAGGGAATGGAGAATGAGTAGGACATGATTTATGTAAAGGAGTTTTCCACTTCATCTTCTGAAACACGTTTGAGACTAAACTCTAAGGGTGAACTTACAACGCCAAATATTTTGTCTGTATGGAGCGGCAATCAACAAAATGGAATTTATATGTTTCAATAATTCTAAGGTTTTTATAAAAATGGTCACATGTGATATTGCTTGATCTTCCTCCCTTACCCCTCAAAACAGTTTATATTAGAAGTGACAGATGCTTGTTTAAACTAAAGTCCCACATAAACATTCTGTTCAGCGGACAGCCATCTTGGCCATCTCTCCCATACACAGAAGCTCTCGTTCGGCTGTGTTCTCTGTGAGAGAGCCACCAACAGGCATCTCTACCTGTAGCTTATCTCCAGGAGAACAGTGAGATTGGCAGTCCGAAATTGGACATGCTCGATTGACATCTTCCCCAACAATCAGTTGACCGGCATCCCCATGTACATTAGAGTGTCGTCCGAACCTGTAGATATCATTAGGTGCAGCCAATATTAGTCTAATTTAATAGGGGTGTTATGAGTAGCAACTCACTCGGTAAAATAGGTAACACACTAAAAAATTTGGCCCTGCCGGTTCCTGTACAGTCTAGAGATCCTGACTAGTGTTGAGTGAGTATGTCTCATTAACTCTTTGAAACCCCGAGCGCCAAAATACTCGGCGAGCCCCCGAGCGTGCTCGCCGAGTATTTTTGGCGTGCTCGGGGTTTCATTCACTGTCGAACACTGTACGAACAGGCAATCTCTGCATGTGTCATAGCTGTCTAACAGCCGCGACACTTGCAGACGCGGCGACAGTGAATGAAACGCCAAAATACTCATGCTCGCCGAAAGAGTTAATGAGACATACTCGCTCAACACTAATCCTGACCCGAAAAGTCCCTAGTGGTTCTTGCGTGAGCTGAGACAGCCCTAACCACAGACTAGACGATAACAACTCGGACCTATACTGCCTGAAAGGCCATCGAACACTTCAAGTTCCTCCTAAAGAACCGGAGGACAGTGCAGAGTGCAAATTACCTACAGAAGGTGTTTTAGCTACAAAGGTAGGACCTACTGTATATTAATGTCTATGGATTTAGAATGGGAGGTCATAAAAGCTACTGTTGATGTAATGTGGAAGTGTCCCAATACGTTTGTCCATATGGTGTACATCATATAAAGCAGCACATGATGTCTGTTGTGGTTAGTAGATAGGCACAAGTATAACTTTTGCAGTGTGCTTAAAGCTACATTTCTGGTATCTCATCATTGCTTTCTATACAACTTTCCCACCCAAAAATACACTTAAAAAATGAGGAAAGTGTATCTGCATGGTCAAAATTGATTTGTACCTCATCTTCGGCTTTTATCCTTCTGCAATGCACAACTTGTGCTGGAGCTAAACAGAAATGCAAGTGAAACACATTAAAGTAATTTACACCACTCTGACAGGCCATAAAACTTGCAAAGAGGCACTGATTTATAAGTCTCATGAAACATATTGACATTTAAAGGATTTTATAAATCACAGGTATCTTCATTATCAGAAACATAAAGTCCTTGGAGATGCCTTCAAAGATTTCTTACTATGTATAACCTACCAAAAACATTCAAAGAGAACTATAATAATCCTTCCTTAGTGAACAGGCCCAATGGAGTTTCATTGATGTGGCTTCATGATGCTTTATTTTATGGGTGACAAATTGCATTATTTTGCTAGCGATGTTTTGGGGTACATATAAATTACTGTGTAATTTATATAATTTTCGATGGGAAGCAAAAAACAATTATTAATTATAATTTTAAACATAATTTCTTACAGCCAAGCAATCATAAGAGATCTTTGGAAAACATGTTTTTTTTCTTTATAGTTCACTTTTTCCACTGTAACTGGGGCATCAATAAGAACCTCAGTTACAGGGGTAAAACAGCTCTCTATACTGACAGAAGTGATATCATGGGTTTGCCAGGACTGAGCAGCACAGCAATGCTAAGCAGAGACCCAGTGATCATGTGTAGGTACTACCGAAGTATTGGTGACACAAATGCTTCTGTTTGCTGTGGGGTTAAAGCCCAGGACCAAGTGCCGTAAATTTACAGGACTTGGTCATTATCAGTTTAAGATAAACATATGTATATGATACCTTTCTCTTACCCAGTATAGAATGTATGGTATATATCCAAAATATTGTGATGATTTGGGATACCCATTTATTACCAAAAAAATATACAGGTGGCAAAACCCTACATACAAAACCCATAACATACATCAAGTGGCAGAAAAAATGTCCTCAGAAATGGTATAATTTCCAAAAATTGTGAACATATGTACATGGTATGTAATAATGTAATGATAATGCTAAATTAGTGTTTTCTTTTTTTTAATTTACTACAAGTTACAAAGAAAATACATTTGCCAAAATACTTGCAAATATTTTCCATTTTATGTTCATGTTTTTGCTATAATATATGTTGTATAATTGTGCTATACTGGCGATTAGTCTATATCGCTGTAGGTATTTATAGGAAGGGTGTAACATCTGTGCCTGTTCCTGTCCCCTCTCTTTCTGCTTCGGCCGCTAGGATGCGCTATGCCTTTGTTACAGGTGATGTGTGACTGCGTTAGTCCTGTTTTAGTCCTGGGACTTTTTGTGCCACTAGATCAGGAAGCTATGGGGTTAATTGTTTGGTTTTGATTACTCCTTTCTGAGAGCTCTGGGTGGGTCTGCCTGCTATTTAAACCCCTGGGTCTCTGACTTCCACTGACAGTCAATGAGTCTGCTTACTTGGCTTGTAGCTCTTGTCCTTGCTTTTGTGCTATCTTCCTGATTTCTCCCAGTTTCTGACCTTGGCTTGAATTTTGACAATCCACTTATCGTATTTTCTGATTTTGTCCCTGACATGACCTCTTGGCATTGACCCTGTGTGGCAACCTGTTATGTTCTGCTACCAGAGCTAAGGAAAGAGAGGAGATCTGTCCCTACGATAGAACTCAGCTTAATCCCTACGATGTAACAGGGGACCTGATACTGCGATCAGACCTGCTAAAGTCCTAAGCTAGTCTGTACGGAGACCTATAGATGTGGGGAAGGAATCCCTACAAGTACTAAGGACTGGGAGGAAAATGGGACACCTCCTAACAGAAATAGTAGCAGACAGACAAACAAACAAAATATATAGAACACTGAGGTCCGTAGACCAAGCCAACTAACAGAGTTAGATACAGAGCACAGGCTAGCTAGAAAGTAGTTATACAATGAAGTCCAGCAAAGCCAGAAGGGCGGAGCAGGATTAAATAGGCCAACAAGGTCATGTGACCAGCAAAGGAAAAAACCTAAGAGCAAGGTTCTAACAGTACCCCCCCTTCTAAGAGGATCCTCCGGATCCCCTAGGACCAGGCTTATCAGGAAATCTCCTGTGAAACGCTCTGATAAGTCTGGACGCGGAAACATCATCTGACCTCACCCAAGAGTTATCCTCGGGTCCGAAACCTTTCCAGGCCACAAGATACTGCAAACTACCTCTATACCGTCTAGAGTTAAGGATGCGAGAAATTTCATATTCCCCGTCCTCCACCACCGGAGGAACAGAGGCAGAGGCGTCACCATCCGACACAACAGCTTTTTTTAACAGAGAGACATGAAATACCGGATTAATTCTCCAGGAGGTAGGAACCTCCAACCTAACAGCAGATTGGTTGACAACCTGAAGCACCTTAAAGGGCCCTACAAACTTGGGACCCAATTTCTTAGAAGGAATCCTCAACCGCAGATTCCTAGAGGACAACCAAACCATGTCACCAACAGCGAACAAAATCTCCTGTCGTTTCCTATCAAAGTAGTCTTTAGATTTTCTGTTGGCCTCCTGAAGATTACCACGCACATCCGTCCAAACTCTCTCCAAATCACCGGAAAAATTCTCCTCCTCAGGCACGGCAGATCCCAACTTGGAGAACGACCCAAACGACGGATGTCTCCCAGAACAACAAAAAAAAGGCGAACAACCAGCAGAAGAAGATGTATGATTGTTCAGAGCAAATTCAGCAAGTGGCAGAAACTCAGACCACCCCTCTTGATTGTCTGCCACAAAACAACGCAAGAACTGCTCAACATCCTGGTTTTTCCTTTCTGTCTGGCCATTAGATTCAGGATGATATCCAGACGAGAACGATAAATGAACTCCCAACCTGTCACAAAAGGTACGCCAAAAACGAGCCACGAACTGAGGACCCCTATCAGAAACAATGTCAGTAGGAACGCCATGAAGTCTGACAATTTCCTTGACAAAGGCCTTAGCGAGAGTTTTAGCGCAGGGCAGTTTGACGAAGGGAACCAAGTGACACATCTTGCTAAAACGGTCCACGACCACCCAGATGACAGTAAAACCCTCAGAGGGGGGAAGGTCAGTTATAAAGTCCATAGCCAAATGTGTCCAAGGAGCACTGGGAACCTCCAAAGGACAAAGCAACCCCGCAGCAGGAGTATGTGAGGACTTAGATCTAGCACATATAGTACATTGACGCACCCACTTAATGACTTCCTTCTGCCATCCAGGCCACCAAAAACTGCGACCCACCAGTCTCTTGGTCTCAGAGATTCCGGGATGACCTGCCAACCGAGATTCGTGACACTCAACAAACAAATCTCTCCTAAAGGTCCCAGGCACAAACAACCTCCCATGAGGAGTGTTAGATGGGGCATTCTCCTGTGCTTTAAGAATCTCATCTTCCAAAACGGAGTCCAAAGCAGCTATCACAACACCTTCTTGTAAAATGTTCTCCTCTTTCTCAGCACCGACTATGGGAGAAAAACTGCGAGACAAGGCATCCGCCTTAACATTCTTAGTACCAGGGATGTAAGTAACGGAGAAATTAAACCGCGAGAAAAACAGTGCCCACCTAGCCTGACGGGCATTCAGGCGCTTGGCAGCATCAAGATATATCAGATTTTTATGATCCGTAAGAACCTGAACGGGAAATTCCGCACCTTCCAAGAAGTGGCGCCAGTGTTCAAATGCGAGTTTAATAGCCAATAATTCCCGATTACCAATATCGTAATTCAGTTCAGTCTCCGAAAATTTTTTTGAAAAAAAGGCACAGGGATGTAATCCATCCCCGTTATCCTGAGACAATACTGCGCCAACCCCCACAGAGGAAGCATCAACCTCAACCAAAAACGGCTTAGTCACATCAGGCTGCATAAGGATGGGAGCAGAGGTGAACCTCTCCTTGAGATACACAAAAGCTTCAATAGCCTCAGAAGACCACTGAACCGCATCAGCACCTTTCCTGGTGAGATCGGTCAGAGGTTTGACAATACTAGAAAAATTTTTTATGAATTTTCTGTAATAATTGGCGAAACCTAAAAACCTCTGTATCGATTTCAAACCAATAGGCCTAGGCCATTCCTGTACAGCTTGAACTTTAACCGGGTCCATCTCAAAACCTTCGCTGGAGATAATGTAACCCAAAAAACTAATTCTCTGTACAGCGAACTCACATTTCTCCAGCTTAGCAAAAAGCGAATTGTCCATTAACAACTGTAATACCTCACGTACGCTCCGCCAATGAGACTCCAGATCCGGCGAATAAATCAAAATGTCATCCAAATACACAACCACATTTTTGCCGATCAAAGGTCTAAGGATGTCATTAATAAGATTCTGAAAAAATGCAGGAGCATTAGTAAGACCAAAAGGCATAACCAGATTCTCAAAATGACCCACAGGAGTGTTAAAAGCAGTCTTCCATTCGTCACCCTCCTTCATGCGCAACAGATTGTATGCCCCCTTAAGGTCAATTTTAGAGAACCACTTGGCCCCCATTAACTGGTTAAATAAATCAGGAATCAATGGCAGTGGGTAAGGATTGCGTACAGTAATTTTGTTAATCTCACGAAAATCCAGACAAGGACGTAAACCGCCGTCCTTTTTTTTTACAAAAAAAAATCCAACCGCCACAGGAGACTTAGAGGGCCTAATGTGACCGGCGGCCAAACTTGTCTGTATGTATTCCTCCAAAGCCTTCCTCTCAGGAATAGTAAGGTTAAATAAACGACTTTTAGGAAGAGTCGCTCCAGGGACAAATTCAATAGAACAATCATAGTCTCTATGGGGAGGCAAAACCTGCGATTCCTTCTCAGAAAAAACTCTCCAAAAATCCTCAATAGGAACAGGCAATTCTCCCCTATCCAAAGCTGCAATACGCCCGTTACAACACTTGTCATAACATTTATGGCTCCAGGATTTAATTTCACTGGTAGACCAATCCAGTACAGGATTGTGAAATTTTAACCAGGGCAATCCCAATATTACTGGAGAAGGCAAGTTATTCAAAACTACCAAATCCAATTTCTCATGGTGAACACCATTAATAGTGAGAGGAAATTCACAGACCTTGAGAGTAATATTCTTCAAAGGGGAACCATCCACAGAAACCACAGCAATGGGGGATGATAAAGGTTCGGGTTTTAAATTGAGTCTTTCCAAGAATCCCCCATCAATTACATTCAGAGTAGACCCACAATCGACAAACACCCGAAATTCCATTAATTTTTCCTGAGCAATCGTGGAAGCAGCTAAAAATACACCCTTGGAATTTAAACAGGCAATACGGGCATGACTGACCATTTTTTTTTTCTTTCTTCATACGAAGCTCACAGCCTTTAATCAAATGACCAGATTTTCCGCAATAGAAACACAAGCCTTCAAAAAATCTACGGTCTTTTTCTTGAGAGCGAGGTGCCACCGATCCAATCTCCATCGGTTCACCACTGTTAGTACACACATTCTCATAACCAGAAACTGACATAGCAGAGGATTTGCTCTCATTAACCCTTGCACGCAGTCTCCTATCCACCCGTATAGCTAATTGCATAGCCTGTTGCAAATCTTCAGGTGTAGGATAAGCAATTAGCAGGTCTTTAACCCTTTCACTGAGCCCAGCAAGAAATAGACTTTTCAGAGCAGAATCGTTCCACCCTGTTTGAGTAGACCATCGACGGAAATGAGTACAATATTTTTCCACATTACCTGATCCCTGTCTCAAACGTCTTAACTCAGTCTCAGCTGATGCGACACGGTCAGGATCATCATATAATAGTCCCAAAGCAGAAAAAAAACTATCCACTGAACTGAAGCATGTATCACTAGGTTACAAAGAAAAGGCACACTCCTGAGGCTCTTTGCGCAAAAGTGACATTATAAACCCTATGCACTGGGAATCATCCCCAGAGGACTTGGGTCTCAAACGAAAATACAATAAGCAAGCATTTTTAAATGAAAAAAATTCTCGGTGTTCACCAAAAAATAAATCCGGCAAACGTACCTTAGGCTCCAAGAAATGTGCTCCAGGACAGTTACTCACGTGCTGACGGAGCTCAGTCACCTCCAAAGAGAGTCCCTGCAGGTGTTTAGCCAAATCCAGAACCGACACCATGATGGAACAGAAAAAAAAAATCTTTCCTTAGAGCATTTGCTGGGCTGGACTTACTGTTATGTTCTGCTACCAGAGCTAAGGAAAGAGAGGAGATCTGTCCCTACGATAGAACTCAGCTTAATCCCTACGATGTAACAGGGGACCTGATCCTGCGATCAGACCTGCTAAAGTCCTAAGCTAGTCTGTACGGAGACCTATAGATGTGGGGAAGGAATCCCTACAAGTACTAAGGACTGGGAGGAAAATGGGACACCTCCTAACAGAAATAGTAGCAGACAGACAAACAAACAAAGTATATAGAACATAGAGGTCCGTAGACCAAGCAAACTAACAGTTAGATACAGAGCACAGGCTAGCTAGAAAGTAGTTATACAATGAAGTCCAGCAAAGCCAGAAGGGCGGAGCAGGATTAAATAGGCCAACAAGGTCATGTGACCAGCAAAGGAAAAAACCTAAGAGCAAGGTTCTAACACAACCTCTCTCGCTCCTCCAGATGACAGCCCTTCCGTGGAAGGAATCCAATGAACCCCGTTGACAGACGGAGTGGCTTGTGCCAAGTCTGTTCGAGGGCTCTTTGAGCCTGTGGCCTCTGACAGACAGATTGAATGGCTGAAAATTATAGATCCCTTCCAAATGGTGGTGGATCAAATGCAAGACCTGACCCATTTAGTCCAAGGTCTTGCAGTATGGTTTCAGCATTATGAAACACAGACAGGAGCGCATTGCTGACTTTTCACCTTTATCTAAGTTTTCTGCAATTATTACCCTTACTGCTGAGCTTATGCACATTGGGATTGCTAACTTCCATCAACAACAAGGGGCCAAGCACCAAACACTGAATCTTGATGGCTACTTTGGAGAATCTGGACATCAGATCCATGCCTGCCCAAACCAATCTCTGCCAGAAAGTCTCCAGCGCCTAGATGGGTCCATGGATGGCACCTATGATTCTGCAAAATTAATGCACCTCGTTTGTTCGTCTTATCTTGCAAAACCTGTGTGCAGCCAGTTTTGTTGATGCCAAGATAATAATGGATCTTGGTTTACCCTTAATAAAATTATGTTTTCCCATAAAAGTGACTGCTATTGATGAGACACCTCTCACCCAGGGCGCAGTGAAGTATATCACTAAGGAGATTTCCCTACTTGTTAGTACATTATATATTGAATCTATGTAATTTTTTGTCCTTGAAAACTTGTCACCGACTGTGGCCTTGGGCATGCCTTGGTTACGTAAACTTAACCCGGCTATTGGCTGGCACTAGGGTGATATTGTATGCTGGAGCCCTGAGTGTCAGGACAGATGTATGTCTTGATCTGTGAATCTGTGTAAAGTCATACCCAGTGGTTTACCCCATATATTTAGAAATTTTGCTGATGTATTTTCTGTGGCGGAATCTGAAAAATTAGCCCACATAAGGGTTATGATTGCTCCATTGATTTGATACCCAGTTACCGTCTTCCCAAGGGTAAAATATATAATCACTCTAGTCCAGAACATCAGACCATGAAAGATTATTCAGCAGACAGTCTGCAAAAAGGGTTCATCAGACTGTTCACATCCCCAATAAGTGCCGGTTTCTTCTTTGTTGATAAAAAAAAGATGTTGGTTTCAGACCATGTATTGTGCCTGGGTGGGGCTGCTATTTAAACCCCTGGGTCACCAACTTCCACTACTAGCCAATGAGTCTGCTTACGTGGCTTGTAGTTCTTGCCCTTGTTCTTGTGTTGTCTTTCTGATTTCTCCCATTTTTCTGACCTCGGCTTGAATTTTGACCATCCGCTTGAGTTCCGATTTTGTCCCTTAGGTGACTTCTTGGCATTGGCCCCGCGTGACAACCCTTCGTGCCTCTGGCTTGGTCCTCCAGACAGCAGCCCTTCCATGAAAGCAATCCAGTGGACCCTGTTATAAGACCGGATCCCTGTGAAGGGTGAAGGTTGGGATTCCTCTGGAATCTGCCAGACACAGTGGCTTGTGCCAAGTCTGTCCTAGGTAGCCTATTTGAGCATGTGTCCTCCGACAGACGTGACAAAGGGGAAATTAAGGTTTTTTTGAGAAGCCTAAGAAGAACTTGCTGACATGACTGCATTTTTCCATTGCTTATCTTTATGCAAAAAAACAAAATTGGTTCTCAGCAGGATGAGGTTGTCCTTTTTCATTCTTCTCAACTTCTTACATGTAGTGGAATCCAGTCCCATGAGGTAGATGAACATGGACTGCAGATACTGACTGCAACTGGCCTGTTTTATGAAATCAATGAGATTCACATAACTTTAGAAGAATTAGCTCCATGTAACAGTTACAAAAGTTTCAGCATTTAAAGTAATGAATGCCAGAAGTCAGGTGCTTTATCTTAATTATGTAGAAAATTGCCGCATTCAATTAGTCTAAATTGTTAAGGTGGAAATTACCCTCCTTACTATAATGGTAATTGGAAGCACTTGGACAACTTTCAGCTACTCGGTAAAAGTAAAGTGCAATTATAATGATTTTATATTTTTGCTGCTATTACATATAAATCAGAATGTAATTAATATCTCTACTTGCCATAGTAGATACAAACTATAAAGAATATATGCAACTCAGCTCATTAATTTCACTAGGTACTGTGTAATACTTCATTTTCCCAGTGGTGACGCTGCAATTGAAAGTGATGCCAGTTGAGCGGATCACAGGGTGATCGCTGTGGTTGCTAGAGGCTGGACACCCAATGGCCACTTTATTGTTAGCAAACCAGGGAAAAAGATGGAAAATAAAACCCATCGGGATAATCAGTGACTGTGCTCTGTCCTTAAAACCGCACATGCAAGCCCCTACCGCCTCCAAATGAAAAACATTTCTTGATTCAATTCTTTTGTCAACTATAAATGTTAATGCATGCCCTTATTATCTCCCACTTAGATTAATGTAACATCTTTCACCGGGGCTTCCCATCTGGCACTTTTGCACCCCTCCAATCCATCCTTAATTTTGCTGCCCGAATAATCTACCTCTCCCTTCGTTACTCTTCTGCCAATCACTTTACCGGGTCAAAATTCTAAAATGCTAACAATAAATTACATGGCCTCCATAACGTGTCCCCTTCATACATCTCTCACCTAACCTCCCAGCACCTCCCCATGTGTAATCTCTGGTCTTCATAAGACCTCTTTTTCTGCTTTCTTCTTGTCTACTCCTAACACATCCGTCTCCAAGATTTCCTCTGTGCTTCCCCCACACTCCTGATATCTTACCTCAACCAAATGGACCAGTGATGGACACAGGCAGAAGAGAGGCCTGTGCAAGAACAGGATATGGGCCCCTCTTTGTGTCTGTGACAAAACAAGCTTGCTATTTTGGAGGTACAAGTGGGCCACCTTACAACTTGAGCCACTGTGAGACTGCACAGCTTGCATCAATAGTATGTCCACCCTTGAAATGAACTCTGTCCCACCTTTGAAATTTTCTTATGCAAACTGGAAACCCATCTCTTTGGGAAAGCCTACAACCTGTAATAACACTACTGATTGGTCACTGTCATGTCAGCAGTTTCTACCCTATATTCCCACCTACTCTTCTATTTTCCCCGTGTCCTGCAGATTGTTGGCCCTCGTGGGCAGAGTCTTCTCTCCCATTGTTCCTGTTCGTAACTAGGCGTCTGTTTACATGGTCTTACTGGTGGCACTAAATGACTGCCAATAAGTAAAACTTTACCGATCAGAGAGCACTTAGTAGTCTGTTTACACAGACATTAAACAATGCACACTGAGTGATCTGTGCGAATAGGCTGCCATTATTCACGGTAGTGCGAGTCCTCTTTACGCAGGACAATGCACTGCCGAGAAAGATGATCTTTTGCGCTCCTAGAAAGATGATCTTTTGCGCTGCGCAAAAGATCACTTCACCCACTGAACGAGCATTTTGCTTCTTCATCAGCCTGTTTCCACAGCAAGATAATCGTGAAACAAGCGTTATTAAGAACTGTAACTGTAGCTTCAGCCACGTTTAGTTGTTCTTGTTTTGTACTCTTAATGATTGTTATGGGCTATAAACCCTGTTTTCACATGTAATGATCCCTGCTATTAAGGTCACTGAAAATAAAAAATAATAATAGGTTAGGGCTAAACTGGACTGAATACATTCTGTAACAAAACCTAAAAAAAATTGAGCCAGAGCATATGTTGGTATAAGTACAATGCATAGGTGTGCATTCACATTGTGGCCATTTAACAAGCAGAACCTAAGATAAAAGTGAGCAAATAAACCGTTGCAAGTAAATAAATAGTAATAATACGTGTAATTAGCATAGGGTACTTGGTTAACATTGTATTGATAAAACAAAAAAAGCACAGAAGCCATCCTACTGTGACAAGGTGACCCCAATCGGGATGGTCCTAACTCTTGTAGTTCACCTCACTATGTGTCAGCAGACGTAAAAATAAATAAGGGCAGAGAAGGACCCCATTTCCTGGCTGTTTATTGTGTTTATATAGCTTTCCACAGACAGGTGTCTGAACAATGGGGACACAGGTCCTGCTCTGCCCTTATCTATTTTACGTGACACATAGTGAAATTAACTACAAGAATTAGGTACCATCCCTATTGGGGTCACCTTGTCACGGTGGGATGGATTTTACATTTTGTTGATCAAACAATGTTAAGTAAGTACCCTATGTTAGTTACATGTATTATTACTATTTACTTACTACAGGGTATTTGCACATTTTGTTTATATCTTCTGGTGGATACATTCTGTGTACAATGCTGTCCAATATGTTGCAGTCACATAGATAAAACATGTTTTATTAGGTTTTTGACTGTTTAATGGCTGATCAATGCTAATAATAATGCGAGCTGCAGTCGACAGGCAGCTATTTTACCCAGGTTTGGTACATTTGTAGCGTCATCCAACAGCTACCAAAAGATCTTTGAAGCCATTATTTAACAAGCAGGCTTCTTACATTGAAGAGTAAAAGAAAAAAAGACAGACTTTTGAAAAAGATCTTATGGAAGCAAACGTCAAATCAATTAATCATCGTTTTCAAGACAAAGATACATATCACTCTACTTTATAGCTGGGAGGTCAAATGCAAATTTGCTCCATTCAATCAATGTATGACCCCAATAAATTATTGCCGGCTTGTCCTGGAGAAATCTCATTAACAGTTTAAGTCATTACTCAAACATGGGGCATGCATGTGGAAGAAAGGAAGATCCTATAGCCTATGAAGGGCTCTGACGCAGGTTCAGGAGTTTAACAATGACCTCTTGGATGTGTTTCTACTCAACAAGCACATTATACATTATTATGTAATTTGTCATCTCATCCCGGTCCCATTCGCCACATGGTCCAAGATCTGAGAGTGGTTGCTATTAAATGAATAGCCACAAGCTGAAATGACAAAATGATCAACATTCATATTGCTCTTATAGTCATTACTTCTCTATTTTATAGGAATAGATACAGTTTACAGCTTCAAATAGATTTTTCTGTCATATATAATTTACAGTGTAGCATCCTGTACATGTTCCCTGACTTAAATACCCTGTTCGGGAATTCTGAAAGTGTTGGTGTCATGATTGATCTTCAGAAGCGCATGATTGATCCTCTGATCCTCTGCTTGGTGGGCAGAGGGTGGACACTCCTGAATAGTTGACTGTTCGGATGAGTGGCATGGTTGCGCCATTGGCCCTAACTGGGTGCTCTCCCACGCTGCAAGCTGAGGCAGCTTTGGAGAAGTGCATGGGCACAGGAGCTGGGTGGACCCAGTGACCTGGCTACCTTCAGAGCAGCACTTGCAAGCTCTTTAGCAAATAGCTTGTAAGCACTATGTTCCTTCCCTAGGAAACCGACAACCTCTGAGTACAATACAATTAAAAACTAGTGTTCAGCGAATTTGTTCGGTATTTCAAATTCGTGTTCGTGTTCGGGGTTCCGGCTTCTTTGTGCCAAAAAATCGGCTCCGCCCACGAACATCCCTGATTTGCCACGCTGTCACACAGATAGGGATGTTCATGGGTGGAGCCGATTTTTTGGCGCGAACAAGCCGGAACCCCGAACACGAACCCGAATTTAAAATGCCGAACAAATTCGCTCAACACTATTAAAAACCCCTCTGTTCTTAAGATCAGGAAGAATTTTTAATACAAAGTAAATTGCAAAGTTATTTGTTTTTGCAAGCACTTTGCAATTTTACCCATTTAGGATGATCATACATCTTGTTTTCATTGAAGCGGTGCCTCAATAAAGACCTGATCTATGAGGCAGAACACAGGCGACAAAATGCACCTCTCTTCCTGGTGGACATTGTATGAAATATACAGCTCTTTCATGTCAGTTGAATTGCATAATGTTTCATTTGCGCTATGGTGGTGGTGCAGTGAAATTGAGCATTTGCTACTTTATTTTCCCACTCATCATAGTTGATCACTATAAGTCCCAGTAGCAGGACACCATGTCATCAACTTATCATCAAGAAACCCTTTTAATAGGTCGCTGGTGTCAATCACTGCTTCTGTATCTGAACCCTGATGATGTTTTCTTTCAGTTAGAAACTAAGGTGGCGGAGGAGACAGAAGTAGAGTGCTGGCGCTGCACTCGCCTCTGCCACAGTGTTCATCACCCAGGAACCAGGAAGTCTTCAGAGGGGGCAGCGATGCAAGAAACCAGTGAGTAACTGCAGTGCTACCCCTTGTGACGTCCTGTTCCAGGAGGGGCGTTGGACGCTGCGGGGAGTGAATGCAGCACAAGCCTCCTATAACTCATTTCAAATGAAATGTCACAGAAAGTACATTAAAAACACATTTAGAGATTAGGTAACTAGGGAGAATTATAGGGTGTTGTGTAATAAAGCTCATTACAAAATAGGTTAGGGTGTAAAGATATTTAGAAAATACATTTTAGGTGCCGGACCACCCCTTTAAGGGTCATGTCACCCCTCGGTGATGACGCTATCAGAGTCAATAATTTATCACCTTGGATGGAAGATTTGATACTCACATTTAGAGGAGTACTCCAAAATATTTCAGTTAACAAAATAAGTAAAATTTAGAAGGAACCCAAAAGGGAAGAACTGTTCAGAGTTGTCTGCCCCAATTTGGGACTAGTACTATGAATGAAACATCATACTTGCAGGCCCTTTTTTACAGATTTGGCAATGCGGTTCAACTTACCCTTCTGTCATTTTACTAATTTGATTTGTAAGAGAAATCAATTTTTATATCAAAAGTCACCTCTTTTTTGATGATCCTGGCAAAGTTAATGGTGCAAACTTGAAGTACAGTGACTACGAAGTTTAACTTGTGAGTGCAAACAAGAGTCCACTGATTTATTCAGACAATGGAATGCATTGCTTATTCAGTGACCTCAAGATGCAGACAGAGCAACCACACTGGAATTCCAGGCCAGCACAACTGCATGTTTCAGTCTGCCAGAGACAAGCTGTAACCTTCAAGAAAAGCTTTGTTGAAAGTGAATATTTGTTGAATAGTTTGCAACAAGAAATACGATGGTCTCTCTAATGATGGACCATAATTGCCAAGCCTTTAAAATCGAGCACTTTCCAAGTAGTAAACTTGGTGAATCATGTGTTGTTTAGGAGGTTGCACTCGGAAGTTAAAAAATACTTCCAAGTTATATTATTGTACACAGAAAGTTTATTGAGAAACTCAAATTGTGCCATAATGAATTCCAATGTAGATACGTGAACACCACGGCTAACGTCAGACATAGGTATGTTTTTACCTACCATAGGAAATTATTCTGAAGGCTCATTTTTCAACTTTCCAAAATGCGTTAAGTCCACCTTTGATAGAATTGTTATTATTATTGAGGCTATGTGATCAATGAAGATTGATTTGTGATCAACCGGAAGAAAAAAAAAGAACCTACAGGTAAGTAATTGGCTCTAAAGTTGCCCATGCACCTAAGATAGATGTCTGCTGAACCATTGGCAGACACAGACTGAAGAAGATATCATCTGTGGTTGCATGATCACACAGAAATCAGTGAGTTCGGCTAACTATTCTTCAAAGGGGTTGTCCGGACATTGGGTACATGTGCAAACTAGATGTGTCCAGCCTTGCTCAATGCAAGTGTATTGGACGAGGTCAGACACGTCTAGTCAGAATGTGGCCGGAAGTATGGAAATCACATACCTGTGGTCAATGTCATATGATCATCTGCTCCTGGAGCCGGCACCGGAGAGTCCTCACAGTGCGCAGTGCTCACAATGTGAGGATTCACAAATCTCATATAGAGGTGACTGCAGACTTGTAGCCTAAAGTTGAAAAACCCCTTTAATGTGCATGAGGGACTCAAATCAGCTTTAGATAGGGTTAAAATAGTTGTCTGGGCAAAACGTACTCATTTAATGGGGGCTGGATTCTGTAAAAATAATAAAATGAATCATAGTTAACTGCTGGACCCAGCGTAGGCCACGCCGTGGTCTGTACCAGCACTGGAAGAGATGATTGCACTATCCAACCAGCCTCAGAACCGCTGCAGCTTTTGATAGGCTGCAGAGGTCAAGTGACTTGAACCTTGTGTAATTGGACAGCTTCCTTATGACGGTTGGTTCAAGTCCCTTGACTGTAGCAGCCTATCACCAGCCGCCGCAGTCCTGTGGCTGCTTGAAAGGCGCTGTCTTCGCTTCCAATGCCAGCACAGACCATGGAGCGGACTGCACTGGATCCAGTAGATTAGCAGTAGGTCAGTATATTTTATTTTCAGAGTATCCATCCTTAAATTAACAAGCACCCTCTTCCCGGACAACCCCATTAAAGTCACTTGTGCATTTTGGGTGGCCATGCTCTAGAAGACATCTGATATTGTTACAGAATCTAGGCCAGTTTGCTAGTATGACCCTGACCCTGACCTTGAAGACAGTCCTCAGTATTTACATCCAGCAGGTGAAGGCCATGATATACACAGATTTTTTAGTATGTGCAATTTTATCTATGTATACTTTGTTAATGTACTGCAGCTTCATCAGGGTCATGCACCATGTGATAGCCTCCTTTTGGAAATTAACACAGTCTAATGCAATCACTTTCCATTGAGCCAACAGACTTTTAATGGTGGGCCAGATACCCTTTTTCTTCAGATCGCAGGTCAGGCCCCCACTAACCAGCCTTTGATTGAATATGATATTTAATACTATCATAGGAAAACCCTATTAAAGTGGAAAGACTCTCTCCGGAATTCCAAATCTTAGAAAAGAATACTGTTGCATGTGGACTGGGGCCTGTCCATACAAGACATAAAGTGTCTCCACAATACTGGTGTCACTTTTGTATATATGGAGAATACAAATAGGCGTGTTCCCAGTGGTAATATAAATACGGCTCTTGTTTTTCTTCACTTAGTTATCCCCTTGCATACAAGCCTCTTGTATTTTGCAGAGTTGGACATTGTTTTGGAGCCCAGAGGATGTTATAAATGGTTTGTTGATGCTGTTATGAGATATGACTGACTCTCATTGTGTAAGTTTCATTCTCGGTAGTGAGTTTACCCAGACTCACAGTTCTTCAGAAGGGGGACTCAACCTCAAACACATCAGGCGCTACCCCCTCCTCCTGACTCCTTCCGCACACACAGGATTACATTTCAAGTCACTGCAAACACCATTCTCTAAACACCAGATTTGTTTTAAGAATCCTGGAAAATAAATTGACACATTGCGGGAAATCTGTTTATTCTTCATGTCACGCCCAGTAGGTTTCTTTGTAATGTTATTACTTGATCAAACATTTTTTTTTTGTTTCTTTTATAAAACTGCTGATTTTTGTTAAATCTTTTGTACAGGATTAGGAAAACATGACTGCTCTTTTCTAGCAACAGCACCATCCCGGTACATGGACTATGTCTAGTACTGCAAGTCAGCCTACACATCAATGCTGGCAGTATGGGCAACCTAAACACCATACCATGAGTGCTTCATGCCATAAACTCCTTTAATTCAAAGAAGTCCCCTGTTTGGGTCTAAGTAGCTGGGATTCAAAAGAAAGACTTGGAGGTAACTGTTATAGACTCTGGAGGACGCTAGGTAGGATGATGGTCGCAGAGAGAACATGCAAGGGCGATGAGCCTAGAAGGTCCAAATTGGAGAACATCAGAAGGAGTACACAATATGGGGGCAAATGATATGGTTTCAGCAGTTTGAGAGAGCGTGGTAAGAAATTATTCCTTCACCGCTCTGCACTGATTCAAGTTAAAGTGTTCAGGTATACCTGTGGACTTGAACCAGGAATAGATGAGGAATTCTGTTAATGGGACAAAAGCATGACCGATCCTGGAGGTAAACTATTTGGCAAAAAGGTGTGTTGGGGACCAATCCAGGAAAGGTCAAGAAGAGCCTGGTTTGGAGGACAACAAAAGGAAGTCCTGAAAAGTTCAAGAAGACCAGGAAAGGTCATCCCACTCCACTGGGATGTGGACTCCTCAACGGGATCAAGACCTATATCTTTGCTTCTGTGTCCAGGTGGAGAGTATACAGCATTTTCATCAAAGGAGACTGAATAACAAAATGAAGTGATCACGTTTTAGATGGTACAGCCATGGTTTTGGAAACTGATCCTAACAGACTGAGACACTGCCTGGAGGCAAAGATGGAGTGCTGAAGAAGACAATTTGTAAGCCCAGGAAAATTTAAAGGAGTGTGACTTGTGTGACTTCCATTTACAACTTATAAATTGCCCATTTTTCCTAAAAAGGACATGGTGCACTGTTTTTGGAAAGAAGGCAACCATATTTTTCTAATCAACAACCACTTTAATTCAAGATATGATAATTATACAATGTGTAAAAATAAATCCCGGTTTAAAAGTCATTCAGGATCTGCAGGAACTGGATGACAACTACTAAGGCAAATGTTATGACTGCTGTTAGCAGTGTTCTACACAGGAGAACAATATATTTTAGAAATTAAAGAAAGCCCACTGTTCGGATTGGAAGCAGCAGATGCACTTATTAAAAATAACTGATAAAATTTGTACACCCTTTGGATTCATTAATTACTCCTATGCTATAAATACTTTATGCTGCAGGTAAATTGATCTTTCATTTTAAATTTCTCCCTAGAGCAATCTGCTGACCATGGAAGGTCCCAGCAGTGAGGCCTCCAGCTTCTGCCAGAGGAAATCATAGTACATAAGCCAGCTGTCCAAGGTTAATTCATACTCTTCAAATGATACTATGAACATGACCATTATTTTGGTGGCAGAATTGGGAAGAACAACATGCATTGTGTAGGCCACATATCATGCGAACACTTTTCGAGATTTTATCTCAAGCAATATGCCAATGATGGAAAAAATAGACTATACATAGTTAATTTATGGGCGGAGATGGTCTTTGAAAGGTCAGAGTGTGGTATGTGTCCTATTTCTCCATGGTGTTGACAAAGTAAGTGACTGTGTCCATGGCTGTATTTACTGCAGGGCTTGCCCAGGCAGTGCATGAGAATAGTAGTGGCACCACCCAAGGTGCTTCTTGGACCACCTACCATACAACTCATACCCTAAAGCAACAAAAAAACACATAAGGAGAAGCAAAAAATAAATAGAATTTCCATATCAAAAGTTCAATCTTGATTCAAAAAAAGTTTCAGCCATGGTACTTCTATACTGTAAATATAGCTTTTATTGTGGTCATGAAAGGATAAATGCTGCCACAAGTGGGAAGCAATCCACTTGTGATAAAAGCTTCATTTTGTGTCAATCTAACAGTACAATAAAGTTGTAATGCAACTTAAATTAGTTCTGTACATTAACTGCCCTATTTTACAACACATCAGGTTCTAGCTGACAGTTATTGAGACTGAAGAAGCCATTAAATGTCCGGTTAGCTGTAAACTGAGAATTACTGTGTAAATGGAGGATGGCAAAAGTGTTAAAATACAGGCAATATGCTCAACATCCAGTTAATTACAACACCATCAAAAGATTAAGATGGCAATAGACACTAGATAGATGGTGGCAGACGCTGCGAATATCGGTGGAATACATCGATATTTTAAGCCCTGCCAGCTGCGGCCAATTTTTGTTTTTAACTTTTTTATTTCTCCATTGATGATTTGGTTTGTTTATGGGACGAGTTGTAGTTTTGATTGGCACCATTCATTTTACCATATAATTTTCTGAAAAACTGTAAAAAAAATTCCGATTGGGTGAAAAAAATGCAATTCTATCATAGTTTTTTTTTTATTATTTTGTTTTTATGGCACTCATTGTGCGGTAAAAATGACCCAGCAACATGATTTTTCAGGTCAGTATGATTACAGAGATACCAAACTTGTATAGTGTTTGGTAATAAGAATTTCAGACCTTTTTTTAAAAGAAAAAATCTGTGTCGTCATTTACTCATTTTCTTTATTTTTTTAATTAGTGGAGCTATGTGACGGCTTGTATTTCACATGGAGAGCTTTAGTTTTTATTGGTACCATTTTGGGGTACATACAACATTTTGAGCACTTTTTATACCTTTTTTGAGGGGATGCAAGATGACCAAAAAAAAAATGTAGGCATTTAGATTTTATTTCTTTACAGTGTTTACTGTATGGGTAGATTCATTTTAGAATTGCATAGATTGGACTTGTATGAATGTAGTAATACGAAATATGTTTATCTTTTTATTTCTTTATTTTTAAATTGGTTAAAAGGAGGTGATTCCAACTCGCGTGCAGACCAAAAGCAACATCTTAATGGTTGAAGAACAGTGATCAAAGCTAGCTCTGGTCATTGTTGTTAAATGCAAGTTCCTGAGCCTGCTCCATAAGGACATACTATTAATTTGGGAAGGGTTTAATGAGGTTTTTTACTTACCACAACTTTTTTTTGTTAAGCAAATCAAAGGCTGTCATGTTGCTCGAACCCTCTTCTATCAGCTGTAATATGTGAAGGAACCTGGCAGCAAGTGTTCAATTTTCCAGCAGCACCACCATAGGGGAAATAATACCAAGACGCGTTGAGTCCTCCGGAGCAGAAGACACTTTTTGTAGCAGCTATCTGTTCTGGCTAATAGATGAGAATCCTGAATGATGTAAGTCCTCCGTCCTCTATCAGCTTGGGGTTCCCAAATGGGGTGTTTGAAAGTAAATTTTATAAACCCATTTAATGTTCATGGCCTAAAATAGATATTAGCTTGTCGGATTGCTTTTGTCAATATATATCTACTGTCTTTGGCCAACTTTAGACAGAAGCAACATGATTTGTATGAAACTGTACCCAAACGAGGTAGTCGTGGGCGAGCTGTAGCCCATACTCGCTTTGGCACACTACAGACAAAGTGTGTCCTCACTCTGGTGTGCTGCTGTGTATGTGGTGTTTCCTACTTACTTCTGGCCAGCCAGCCTCTTCTGACTGCAGGAATTTCTCTTCTAGAACCAGGGCAGCAATAAATTCAGAGGACACAGAGTTCATAAAAACAACCAGAACTTTACTTGATAACTGGCAGTATTTACAGTATTTACGGGCAGGTATAAAGGATAAGGCACAATGGGTTGTCATCTTTCCCACAGGTACCGGATACAACTTCAGCCCTGGTTCCCGATCTAGGTGAAGCATCTCTGTTGCTTTCATCTCTAGCCCTAGAGAATCTTCCTCACCAATGACAGTATATCTGGATCCCAATTCACTCCACCTCCTAGAGCTTGAGTCCTGACTTCTTCTGCAACCTCGCAGACAGAAAAGGCCCCCAGGCCCCCGACGTCTTCCTCGAGGTTCTCAGGCCAGCTAAGGGGACTCTTGTGGAGGGATTCTCTGGCAATCCACTGTCTTGGATACTAGGCCCACGTCTACCCTAGCAACCCTTATAGAGTCTGCTAACTTTCTGCAGTGCTGCACACTACTGACTGTGCTCACTTCCTACACTAGACACTAGCACTGAGTTCCCCCTCCCTCTACTGGGCCGGCTGTCACAGTTAACCCTGCCTAGTCCAAACTGCAGCCCCAGAGGGTTCTAACTTTGGGAATGTGCTTTTAACCCTTTCTAGTACCAGGGGCAGACTATCACCTCCACCACTACTACAAAACAATAATTGAATGTCCAAATGAGACAGATAAATATACAGTAAAATGTACCATATGGCCAGAAGTAGACCATGTTATATGGCTTCCATGAAGGGCCTCAAATTTAGAAACCTCTCCTTCATTAACTTCCTCAAGACTGGTTAGTTTCTGGTCACTCCATCAGTAGCTGTCCACTAACTAAATGGCCTTGGGGTAAGTAGGTAGAAAAAAAGTATAAAGCTGGCCACACACATTGGATATATATAAGCTGAACCAATTGATTTCAGCAGGACTGGCCAACCATCTAATGTATATGGAGGCCTCCTCACTTTTTCTTGGCTCTATTGCAAGAGGAATCTAGCATCTATGAATGTAAGTATAGTGGGTACATGGGTCGCAATCGCATCTGGACCCCGGATCATAGGGTAGACCCAAATGTTCCCTTTGGGTCACATGAAGAGACCAATACTATTAAAGACCCTTGAAAATCAAAGGCACTATTGGTGATTTTTATTGGAGCCCATAATCTTCAAGTTATGACACTGCTAGTAACGGGTTCCTACTGGAAACACATGCATGCTAGGCCAAGCATGCATCTGTGTGTGTTGGACAAGGTAGCTATTGGATGACTGGTGTCTATATAGTATGTGCTGGTGTAGCACCCTGAGGATTCGGCTGCTACAGGGGTATTACACCTCAAGCCAGAGGTGTGGTATTCCACTCCCGGGTAAGGATGGAGTGTGGAACTGGGCTCAGTAGGCTGCATGCACTACACACATCCCATTTCCGGGGGACAGACCAATGGTACTCCCACTAGAGAAATGTGCAGGTACGACAGTGTCTGTCCCTGGCTGGAGTGGGAGGGGGGTGGAACATCCCAGTAGTGTAGGGGCAGATAGGGGGAGCAGTCTGGGTAGTGCTAGGAGCTCATTGGGTGCTGGTCACCTGAGCTCACACATAGAGGGAGTATATAAGGTGGGAACCATCTTAGATCAGGGTCAGTCAGTCTGTCAGTCTTTTGTAGAGTGAGTCAGAGGAAGAGAGCAGAGGAGAAGAGCAGCTCCAAGGCCCAGAGAGAGAGAGGAGAAAGAAGGACCCAGAGGGGGAGAAGAGAGAACTCCAAGAACCCAAGATTAGATCAGCGGGTGAAGAGTTGGCACAAGGGTACCGGATCCCAAGCTGGTGGAGGGCCCTAATCCTTAGCCAGAGACCGGAGGTCGTGGGCAGGATCTGCCACGACCACCCACTAAATCCACCCGGAAGGCAAACCAAGAATAGGGTCAGGGAACCCAGAGACAAGGGTTTACCAACAAGAGGCCCGAGGGAGCCGGACTTAGGTGGATCCCTGGTGGGGAAGGCCAGAGAGAAGGAACGTCAGAAAGGGAGCTCAGGATCACGCTCCAGAATTACTTGGGAGTTGGCCGAGTCCAGGACCTGGTGGACGCAGCACGGCTCGGGCGGTCACTCAAGGCCGGAGTGACCAGCATAACAGCAGTAAGTAAAGACCCTGAACTGCACAGCCCGACTCTGAGTCTCATTACCATCCTCACTGCACCTCCACAACCACCATCCTCTACACCTGACCCCCTGAGGCTATACCCCTCCCGTTGGGGGTTATACTACCTGAGCTGCACACACATCACCAGCCTCAGCGGACCCTGCTGCAGCGGCGGCCGTATTGACCGCAATTCAACGGGTGGCGTAGTCGACATAAAAGAACATCTAGTAACATCTATAAGGACTGCCACACACTGAGCTTGACACCCTGGGCACGGACCGGGTCACCGCCACTCGGAGACTACAACCCCCATCTGATCCGGCTCCGGGTAATCCCCCCCAAACAACACTGGCCCAGGGGGCGCGTCACTGGTACTAGGTTCAGCTCATGGTTTTTTATTTCGTATTGGAGATTTTTTATCTAAAAAAAAAGCTAAAAAGCCCCAGTTGTTTGTCCCATGTTCCCCCACAGGTGTAATTCATTTTTTACCCAGATCACCATATAGTCTCTTAAAACCCAGTGGGCTCTGGTGACTGTTAAAGTTTTGCCAGGTGGTGAGTGTTAGGAGGAAATATTTTTCAGAAATGTCTTAGCATTTATGTGGTGTAACTACGTCCATGGAACATCTTGATCGTGGCCACATCTTAGATAACCATGACACAACAAAATTCTTTATCCCAATGTCAGAGGCTCTGCAAAGATTGTAGTTTTCTGTACAGTTGACTTTCATTTATCTTCCTGCCATACTGGTTGCTTTGTTTAGACTGTAATGGAAGTACAAGGAAGGTATTAGAGTGTATCCATCGTTGTTAGACAGTGAAGTCATAAGTCAGCATGCTTGAGTGAAGCACTTCTGAGCGATGGGTCAGTGACTAATGTATCCCTGTTAGAAGCCGTCATTTGATCTGAGGGGGGAAAAAAAGTATGAAAGATGTAAAAACCTTAGTTTTCTAAAGATATCATTGTGCAAACTAATAAACAGATTATTGTACTGAAGCTATTGAAGAGCAGGAGAAACTGGTTCATGTCAAGAAGGCCCCGACATGTGTCAGTTCTGTGTCGGAGCATGACTTTCCATCTTTTTCATGAGTTTATGACTTTCATACATGAAAAGATACAGTGCCTTCAGCAGAATCACAACCCAGTAATTCATAGCAAAGCAGTGAAGTCACTCATCGTCCTGTATGATCTTCATCAAAACCAATCACTTTGAAAATGTAACGTACGTAACACTAAAATACTTCCTAATAGTTTCCATATAGTCCTCTTATCAGCGATGTCTTATTAATTCAAGTCCTTGTTATTTCTCTTAGAAAAATACTTCCAGTCATCACTTAAAAAGACTTTCAAATGTATTTTACGTAATATGTTCTTTCATGTGCTTTATGATGACATCTACAAAAATAAATACTCTTTCATCGGGGATTAAGATCAAGATACATAAGCAAATGTATCTGGTCAATTAAAATATATCAAACTGGTTAGATGATCTAAATGGGATCAATCCCACTCAAATATACTGCATGCAATGTTTATCCAGTCTTTCATAGCACCCAAATGCTCACTAAGTAGGTAAATCAGATAGGAAATTTGGAGGTCCCATTATTGTCAGAGAAAGGGTAAATAACTTCCATGAGTGCTGTATTAAGCTGGCCACACATATAGATAGATGTTTTCTTAACGATTGTTCTACTGATAGCCCTCTCCCGACTCCCCCATACACATCAGTGCTCGGCTGAGAGATCCTGTGTTCTGTGAGAAAGCTGCTATGGGATACTATTGGTGATGGCTTATCTCCATCCAAAACTACCAAACTAAAGGTTTGGCCATTGAAGTTCTACCTCTTGGATCCTTCCTGTGCTCGAAATTATTCGTTGAAGGGAGAGTCAACAGGTCCCTTGCCCCTATACATTAGATAGTAGGCTGAGCCCCACCTCCCTCCCCCAAGATTGGGCAGT
The DNA here is from genome assembly GCF_046119375.1 of Phyllobates terribilis. Classification (NCBI taxonomy): domain Eukaryota; kingdom Metazoa; phylum Chordata; class Amphibia; order Anura; family Dendrobatidae; genus Phyllobates; species Phyllobates terribilis. Next base: position 71,909,127 of record NW_027362767.1, on the reverse strand, counting down.
CCAGTTGACTTTTATTTAATATGCATGGGGGCCTTTACATATTCATACAACCTGAAGCTTGTATGAAGCCATCATGTGGCAGAGTGCATGAAGGTTGTGTTCAGAAAGGTTCCTCCATAAAACAGCATTCGATTGCACATACAGTAGCATACAAAGACATAGTAAAACTCAAGAGCATACCATTGAGACTGTGTTACGAATCCAAGCTTGTATGGCCCCCTCTTACAGCTTTGTGAGTAAGGACAGAGGTAGTGTTCACTTTAGGAATTTTAGGAGCAATCCCACTAACCACAGGAAATAGCATCAACTAGTGACCTGCAATCTCTGCATATTTTAGTGTCTACCAGATCCCGGATTCACCCATTCAAGTGAACCGAATTTTTGTAGCGCTCTATGGTACTCAGGTGTTCGTTTCACTTGAACCTCTTAAATGTGGCCAAATTACTGATGTCCGAACGTGGCCTTATAGAGATATTCCCAAGCAATATGTCTAAGATGGAATAGGGTGCCTCACAAAGGGAACTACATGGTGTCTAAAAGCAAAGTAACTATGCGTTCATAATACAGACACTTCGGAACGCTGTCTGCCACCATATAGCATGATAGAGCAATTGAGCATTATGGTTAATATGTTGATGCACTGGCGGACGCATACAGAAAAGGACCCCTGTGCAAGAACAATATATGGGCCTTTTGCAGCCCAAGAGCTCCTAAAAATGCAAAATTGCTCCTGGTTTGGGGCTATAAATGGGCCCCCTTACCTCTTGGACCCCTGTGCGGTTGCACCAGTGATATGTCTGCCCCTCTGTTGATGGATATTATACCAAGTGTGACCAGCTTTAATAGTAGAGAATGATCTGTTATTTCATTAGATGAGGTTGAGTAATCAAATTTTAATGCATTCATTAATAAAGAACAGAGTATATTCCAAAAATGCTAATAATTATATCATTATATACAGACAGACGTTCTCTAGCATTTCAAAAATTCCTTGTTCTTCAAGCCAGCTAAATTAGATGGTTGAACAGCAGCTAGAGAGTCAGAGGATGGAAACAACAGTTTAACCCCTTCGCAACCTTGGGTTTTGTCATTTTTGCTTTTTAGTTTTTTGCTCCCCTTGTTCCCAGAGCCATAGCGTCTTTATTTTTTGGACAATATGGCGTGTGAGGGCTTATTTTTTGCGGGACAAGTTGTACTTTTCAACGCCATTACTAGTTTTACCATATCGTGTACTGGAAAACTGTAAAAAAATTCCAAGTGCGGTAAAATTGCAAAAGAAGTGCAATACCACAGTTGTTTTTTAGTTATTTTTTTTACCACGTTCACTGAATGCTAAAACTGACTTGCCATTCTTATTCTCCAGGTCACTACGAGTTCGAGGACACCAAACATGTATAGGTTATTTTATATTTAAGTGGTGAAAAAAAATTCCAAAATTTTGTAAAAAAAATTGAAAAAAAATAGCGCCATTTTCCGAGACCTGTAGCGTCTCCATTTTTTGGGATCTGGGGCTGGGTGAGGGCTTATTTTTTGCGCGCTGGGCTGAAATTTTTATTCATAACATTTTGGGGTAGATCCGATGTTTTGATCGCCCGTTATTGCATTTTATTGCAATTTTGCGGCGACCAAAAAATGTAATTCTGGCGTTTAGAATTTTTTTTTCTCGTTACACCGTTTACCGATCGGATTAATTCTTTTTTTATATTGATAGATGGGGCGATTCTGAATGCGGCGATACCAAATATGTGTATGTGTTTTTTTTTTTTTTTAATTTTATTTTGAATGGGGTGAAAGGGGGGTGATTTAAACTTTTATATATATATTTTTTTTATATTTTTAAAAACATTTTTTTTTCACTTACTGCATGCTTCAATAGTCTCCATAGGAGACTAGAAGCAGCAGTTGTCTGATCGTCTCTGCTACATACAGGGGACCAGCAGATCCCCTGCATATAGCAGAAATGGTCCTGTGCTATGAGCGCCGACCACTAGGTGGCGCTCATAGCGACCAGATCATGACAACCACAGGCGTCTGCTGCAGACCCTGGGTTGTCATGCACGCCCATCGGTGACCCGCGATCACGTGACGGGGTCGCCGGTGGGCGGTGCTTATGACGCGCAACCCGGAAGAACGCGTTAAATGTCGCTGTCGGAGATTGACAGCGGCATATAACATGTTAACAGCCGCGGGTGGATCGCGATTCCACCCGCGGCTGTTGCGGGCACATGTCTGCTGTAAGAATCAGCTGACATGTGCTCGGTTCAGTGCGGGCTCAGCGCCGGAGCCCTCACTGAACCGGGGGTACGCAAATGTGCGTACTAATACGGCAAGGGTTGGAAAGGGATTAAGGGCTTATTCACACGTCAGTATTTTGCATCAGTGTTTGTATGCCAAAACCAGGAGTGAAACTTAGAAGAAAACTATAACTGAAAGATTGACACCTTTTCTGTGTTTTAGAGAGAAATACTGATGAAACACTGATCAAAAATATTGTGTGAATGAGGCCTTTTACACAGCATGGTGGCTCAGTGGTTAGCACTACAGCCTTGCAGCGCTGGGGTCCTGGGTTCAAGGACAACATCTGCAAGGAGTTTGTATGTTCTCCCTGTGTTTGCCTGGGTTTCCTCCGGGTTCTCCGGTTTCCTCCCACACTCCAAAGACATACTGATAGGGAATGTAGATTGTGAGCCCCAATGGGAACAATTCCCATAATGTCTGTAAATTGTCTGAATTGTAAAGTGTTGTGGAATATGTTAGCACTATATAAATAAAAAGATTATTATTAGGATCATCTCTAGGGAAGGTTCTTAGTTATTTTCTATCAAGTGCTAAAACAAGGCAACAGGAGGATTGTCACCATAATGCCTCAGGTGAGCACAGGCTAAATACGCCATACACCTTAGAGAGTTGTTGGCATCAACAGCAACTCCTCCTTAGTTGAGCTTGAATTTCTTTCACTAAAACTGTTATGGCTCATCTGATGAACTTAGAGAAGCTGTAGACTGGATGAGCACCACACACCAGAAGTAGTGATGCAACGAGGTACAATTGAGTTAAATCAACAAGACAGAACATATAAAAGCAGAATTTGACATGGAGGTTGGCATCTGGATCAGTGTGAAAGGATGGAGCTGGATATGCTCTTCAGCTCCTGTAGCAGTGAAGCTTAATGTCCTAGATGGCATGTAGAACAATGGGTCTGAATATGCTGGACAGCAGATTAGAACTGCAGTGTCAGGTATGCAGACAGGTACTTTGGAACAGCAGAGCCGGGTGTGTGAACAGGTACATTGAAACAAAAGCGCCAAGTGTGCAGACAGTCACCTTAGCAGGGCTGAGTGTGCATATAGGTTCTTTGGAACATTAGAGCCGAGTGCGCGGACTGGCACATTGGAACAGCACAACTGAGGGTGCAGTATAGTAGAGATGAGTTTGTCAGAAGGCAGACTTTGAAATCTGTAGGGTTTTCTATTGTGGCACACTGAGATCAGACATGTGATAGCCAGCCAGGACCCCAAACTATCTGAACACTTAGGAGCCTGCCTAAAAAGGCTTATACGGATGACATCAGAGATGCGTGCCACAACAGAGGGAGCTAGCCGCTGGGGAAGGAAGAATCAGAGCCCGACGCTAGAGGACAGATGAGTGATAAGGATGAGTTTACTAAGCTGTTGTTAAAATCCTATTGTGGCGTTTTATCTCCTGGGAAACAAAATATCACTTGTGGACTTGTGGAGAGTTGGGAGGACCCCCATACACAGTAGAGGAGTATTCTGTCCTAACTAAAAGGGCAGGTTTGACAGACTTTAATCTAATGTGTATGGGATATTTTAAAAGGTCATCAGGTCAAAAGTAGTGAATTATTGTTCTTATTTTATTCCCGCTGTTCCCCTGAGTATTCCATGGTTTCTTAATTTAAATCCACCATTTTTTTAAATATGACTCCAGACATAAGGAAATTGATAACCCCAGAGTCTTTCATGGGTGCCATATCAATAATCTGGCTTGTATCAGAACTGTGATATTGCCATGTCCATGAGGACATCCTTATTTTAAATGAAAGGGGGTGTTACCAGTGTGGGACATATAATGACTGACAGTCTGCTCTCCTGATCTACATGTCTCACACTGGTAACGCCTCCTTTCCATTTCAAATAAGCCCTGAAGGAAGATTTTCAGGGAGATCTATGCCCGGCCCATAGATCTTAACAGCTCATTTACATATATGAAAAATGTGGATTTCTCGGGACTAAAACATCGGATCGCAGATATCAAGATATCGTTTTATTCAACTTCCTATGTCTTGCATGCCCATAAAGACGGCTTAGGAGGGTAGATCCTATTGACATATTCCATTTAAGCTCATGGACAGGGCCATATCACAGCTCAGATCATTAATATGACAATCACAAAAGACTCTGGGGTTATAATTTCCTTCATATACCACCTTCCATTTAACACTATATTACAACAATTATTTTCTCCTAAAGTATTGTTTTTAGGGAAGAATACCTAGGTAATGTGGTGCTTTATGGAGGCAGCACATGCCAACAATAGGAACAAGATTTATTCATATGGCTCTGCTTTATGAATAAATCTAAAATACTTTTCTTTTTATTGAGAACAGATATAATATATATTAGTTAGTAAGGCGATGACCTGTCCAGAGATGATAAAACGATCAGAGAAGGCATGAAATGGAAACAGATGTGACATTTTGTTTTTATAAAATACGTATAATCCTCTGGTTATCCCTCCTTTCCTGAGCCCATTGATGTTCTGATCTATCTTCTCCCTTACATTTTCTGCAGCGGAGGGGTCTATGTAACAGCTGTGCCCATGTAAACCTTCTCTGATAACAGCACCAGCAATGGCATCACTTACAGAGCAGAATCGTATAGAGTTACATTGCCATTATGCTTGTCTAATGTGCAACATTTGGAAATCTGTACTGATCACTGATTCTGCAATTCCCATCTTGCCTAACACGTCTGTTTCTCTTTTTTCCCCCAAACCTTCTGGACTACCAACTGTTATGGGATGCTAACTTCTTGTAGAGCGAGATTCTTGCTTGGGACCAAATGTTTCAAATAGTATAACTGCTGGTGTATAGTTTGCTTTCTCTCAAACTCACACAGCTTGAAAGTGGTCATATATTCCGAAGGTCACCAGATGTCACTTGCTCTGATTACGGTCCTGCTGGAGGCTGTGCATTAAACTACTTGGAAAGTGAAAGTTGGGGGTTAAACATATTTCTGGTATCACTGGGGCATGTAAATGAATATTTGTCCTCATCTGGTTTAAGTTATCAAGAATCTGTTCTATTTTCTTCAAATATCCCACCATGAGTGATATATGCAGTATGTTCAGAAAAGTATCTTATTTTTCAATTAAATATAGTGCAAAAATACAGAATATGGCTTGGGTCCATCAGAGGAAATGATCCTGGGGGCCCAACTTCCACCCATACAGAACATGCACATGTTTACTTTTAATTGTAATCTTTGTTGTTATTGGACATATCTAATCAATGAGATCTAATAGGTTATTTATGAAGTCACCCACAAGAAATTGAACCATTGTGTCAAGTGATTGCTTCCAAATGCTGTTGCTTCCTGTTTGACCTTTGATGACTAGGCCACCTTCACATGTCCGACATTCATGGTCTAAGTATGGACCGTGTTGTCCGGACTTTTGCAGGTGTCGTCACTGCATTCTGGGTCTTCTATCCTTTGGATTACGATATCGGAGAGAATGAGACACAGGACAGGATGTTTGTGTCTAAACATGCTCTAAACTTTATTACAAAACAAAGGGTTGATATACACCCTGAAGGCAGGAAACGGATTTACCATATATGGTTCGATTATACAGTTTAGCTGAACAAGCGAAAAAGCTAGTTTCTGTATGCTTTAAAATATTTAATTAGACGTATCTGGCTAGCAAGGCCACGTTATCTTCTTGCAAGAACACATTATTGCTACAAGAAGAAACATCTGGCCAGGGAGGACACGCTATTGATACAAGAAGGAACATTTCAACTGGTGTTGTTTTCACCTAAAATAACTGTCAGACTTATATAGCATAGATGGGGTCTTTAAACTTGAGGGACTCCATCTTCTGCTATAACACAGGTCTCCTGACCTGAACTCAACAGTCTCATATTTGCCTTTGAGGCTGTTGAGTTCAGGTCAGGAGACTCGTGGCCAGTCTGGACATCATGGTCCATACTCTGACAGTGAATGTCAGACATGTGAAACCAGCTTTAAGGTATGTGCACATGACGTATTTTTCGGCCTGAAAAAAACACTTCAAAAACAGCTAAAAAAAAATACCAGATGCACTGCAATGTCAAAACGTCTTGCTTTTGCTATGTTCATTTCTTTGGACCTTCTCTTAACCAGTTCGAAAGCCATGAAGGTGATAAAAGAAGTGACCTGAGCATTCTTCAGGTGGCTTCTGTTTGTAAGCCCCTCACTAGTTTATGTATACAGTTAAAAAGAAAGAAGTTGGCAACAAAGCTCCAATAAAAACGGCCAAAGCAACACCAAAGAAGGCACTTCAGGAAAAACACCTGAAGCATCTCCTGCTTCAAAAGCTCAGCGGGTACGCCTGCATCTAAAATACCATTAGTGTACCAGATTCTGGTGCTAAAAGAGGATTGTCTACATTACAATATGTACTAATGTTCCATACTTGACAACAGTTCCTATTATGCTGGGACAATCACGACTACAGAACCACAAAAGGCTATGCAAATCCTACCCAAAAGTGGGCAGTTCTGGACCAGTCTTAAATAGTTCCAGGGTAGAGATTAAAGGGAGCCGGTCACTATTAACCTGCAGATATGGGGTTAATCTGCAGATTAATAGCGTTATGGAGGTGCCCAGCCACAGTCATGAAAGTGCGTCACTCAGGAGAAAATTAACTTTATCTCTCCTTGGAGTCGCTGGCTTTCAGTCATGCAAGCGTGCCCAGAGTAATTACAGTCACTGCTAATGTGGCGCCCTGCTGCGCATTGGTGCCACAGATCCCAGAGGGGTGCATGGACGGACTTCTCCACAAGAGGCCCTCATAGCATTCACACACCTCCACCCTACCACTTCAGACCACCAGAGGGAGCCCGGATAGGGATAGATATACTGGAGGGTGGAGTTAGGCAGGCCGTCTAGAGAACAGTTTCCCCAGGGGACAGAGTTAGTTCCAGTTCCTGCAGAAAATGAGCCTGAGAGAGGTCAGTCTGCAGTGGAGCTCAGCCAGTTCCTCAAGAGAAAGTTCAGACTCAGTGAGCTCAGATTAGTGAGCCAGGAGCGTGCCGACGCTCAGAGAGCGGCGAAGAGTAGCGAGGCCTACTGCCCGTGTGAAGCCTAGTGAGGGCCCCGAGCGTGGCCGAAGGCGAGTGGAGTAAGCAAGCAACATAGGGGGCAGAGGAGCTTAACCAGCTCACCCCAAAACCATTTACCGGACACCGGGTCCGCGCCTACAGGGGGCCTATATCCCCAGCAGGAATAACCGGAACCCCTGGAGAACTTTATGTCCCAGGTTCACCAGAAGCTGACTGTTATACCAGGGCCAGGAGTCACGGAGGCCCAAGAGACCAGGAAGTGTGATCTCCAACAGAAGGCCCTACCACCAGGTCAGCAGGTGCAAGACAGAGATCAAGTTAGGCCTAGCTCCAGGCAGGTCAGAAACTTATCAAGGAAAGGCAAGGAACAGGAGGCCCCACACCCGCTCACTGGGGAGAGTCCTGATATGCACCCTTCACCCTGAAGTACCCTGGACCGTGCCAGAAACACCACCAGTAAAGGTACTGAAGTGAACTGTTGTGAGTGTGCCTATTCTTCCTCTGACCTGGCTGGATCCCCTCTGTCCTGCATCCTTCTCCTACACTGCCCTGAGGCCCCGCTCCACCTGTGGGGAGCGGCACCAACTAAGCTGCCTGAACACCGGCCTCAGAGGACTGTCGCAGCGCTGGTGCTCCTCACCAGACACCACAGGTGGCGTCACGAACATCCCTATCCCATACAACTTCCCCCCTTCTTTTAAGAGTGACCCCAGGGTACGGGCCCGGGAGCCGGCCACCGCGACATCCCCCGAGATCGGGCAACAACAAGGCTCGGGCGCTGAGTCGTCCCCATTCCCTGGGCGAGTCACTAACAACACTAAGAGCGGCGACTATAAGCACGCTCTACACTGACTGACAGCCGGCTCAGCAGTGTATCAGTACAGAGCCGGCTGTTAGTCAGTTCCGGGTAGTGGTTACTGCATGACTGAAAGCTGGCGGCTCCTAGGAGAAATAAAGTTAATTTTCTCCTGGGTACTGCACTTTTAGTACTCCGGCCGGGCACCTTCATAACACTATCAACTTGCAGATTAACCCTATATCTGCAAGTTAGTGGTGTTGTAAGGGTGTGTCAGGAGCCATTCATGCACTTCATGCCTCCTTAATAAAACTAGTACGTTTTCCTTTAGTAATGTGGATATGCTGTAGAATGTGTACATATTTTGATATAAGGTTTTATGACTATTAATGCTGTGAATGATTCAAGTGTACCTTATTGCCAATGACGTGTTCTAATTTTGCATTGTATTACATGATATGATATTAACAGTGTAAGGATAAGAGGTTAAAACATAGGTATAGGAATAAGGTGTTAAGCGTAGTTAGGATGTGGAAGTACAGTGGAGGGCACTGTAGTCTAGGAAGAAGTGAGTTAGAATAAGGTAGGGGTTAATAGTTTTAAAGATACCCCCAATTAGGGAGGGGGGAACAAGGTTATATTAGGGAGAGCATTTCCTAGTTGAACAGAAGAATAAATGGGAGTAGAAGGAGTGAGGGTGAAGGTGCTGGGGCGAACCAGTTGGGGGCCAGTGGACCAAGGGTCAATAGGGGAACAGAGCAACCTGAAGGAACAAGTAGCAGCAACAGGAAGCAGTATGAGGATGGCAGCGACAATATTCAGTGGGACATCCCTTAATGTCTGTGGCCTACGGCCAGAACTGGGTATGGAGGACCCTACCTTGATTTTGTCTCCCCGGCAAAACATTCCTGGGGCAAGAAGTGCCATTAGAGTAAGGGATGATGCAGGTTACCGAAGCCGTAAATGTTGTGTTACACTGTACTGTATATATGATCAAGTCTGAACTGAGCCTATGGAGTTGAACTGTTGAAAACGAGTCAAGAGTCTGGTGTGAACTGTGTGATCAAGCCATGGACCCAGGACCATGGGACAGTTGGAGCCTCATAGGAAAAAAGTGAGTGTTGTACACACAAATGACATAGCAGACAGGACATTATCTTTTATTTGTGGGAAGCCAAGGTGTCATAAAACAGCAGCCCGTCGCCCACAACTACCTCCCTGTGCCCCTTACAGTGTTACCAGACATGACAGGTTCCCATTAAAAGTCTAGATTTAGGGTATTCATATATTGTAGGCACTAATGTACTAGTTACACAAGTGTCTCAGGTATCCCGGGCTCCGCTTCCTTGCCCTGGGTCCACTGCCCTCTGTTGTGCTTGACATCTGGTTTTGCAAGTTGCCCGGCGTAGATCAATGACATCATCTTCCTAGACCTATTTAACCCCTTAATAACATCTGACGTACTAATACGCGTCTGTGCCCTGGGACTTAAGAGCCAGACCCGTATTAGTACGTCATCGCGATCGCGCGCGCACACAGGCTGTGCGGGCGCGATCGCCGCCGGGTGTCAGCTGATTGTCACAGCTGACACCCGGTACTATGTGCAGGGAGCGGTCCTGCACCGCTCCCAGCACATTAACCCCCGAGATGCTGCGATCGAAGTCGATCAAAGTCGATCGCGGCATTGCGGGGGCAAGGGGAGGTGATCGGCGATACTCACCTCCTCTTCCGGCTTCCAGCGCAGTCTGCAAAGGCTTCCCGGGTGTTGCCATGACGACCCGATGTCGTCATGACAACATCCGGGTCACCAGATTGCAGGAAGATTGCTTGGACATGCGCAGTGCATCTCCAAGCAATCTTCACACTGTGCACTTCTGACAGCCTTCATGGCATAGGGATGGTGCTCCATTCCTGTGCCATGCAGGCGATCAGAAAAAAAAAAGTGAAAGTCCCAGAGTGGGACAAAGTAATAAAGTGTATAAACTGTGTGAAAGTGGAAAAAAAAAAAAAAAATGTGCAAAAATATTATAAAAAAATAAAAAAAATAATACACCAAAAATAAAAATATAATGTACCCATCAATAAATATTATTATAAAAAAAATAAAAAAAAAACAATAAAAGTACACATATTTGGTATCGCCGCGTCCGGAACAACCTGACCTATAAAACTGTCCCACTAGTTAACCCCTTCAGTGAACACGGTAAAAAAAAAAAACCGAAGCAAAAAACAATGCTTTATCACCATACTGCCAAACAAAAAGTGGAATAACACACGATCAAAAAGACGCATATAAATAAAAATGATACCGCTGAAAACGTCATCTCGTCCCGCAAAAAACAAGCTGCCATACAGCTCCATCAGCCGAAAAATAAAAAAGTTATAGCTCTCAGAATAAAGCGATACTAAAAAATATTTTTTTCTATAAAATAGCTTTTATTGTGTATAAGCGCCAAAACATAGAAAAATGATACAAATGTGGTACCGCTGTAAACGTACTGACCCGAAGAATAAAGCTACCTCATCAATTTTACCACACGCGGAACGGAATAAAAAAAAAAAAAAAAACAATTCCTGAATTGTTGGTTTTTGTTTATTCTGCCTCCCAAAAATCGGAATAGAAAGCGATCAAAAAATGTCACGTGCCTGAAAATGGCACCAATAACAACGTCAAGTCATCCCGCAAAAAACGAGCCGTCACATGACTGTCTGCCAAAATCTGGAAAAATTATAGCTCTCAAAATATGGCGATGCAAAAACTAGATTTTACAAAAAATGCGTCTTTTAGTGTATGACAGCTGTCAGTCATAAAAACCCCATATGATTCTGGCATTGCTGTAATCACACCGACCCGAAGAATAAAGTCGTCTAATCACTTATACCGCACAAGGAATGGCGTCAAAAATAAACTCTTGGGTTAGGATTGGGCTAGGGTTAGGGCTGGGTTTGGGGCTAGGGTTGTGCTGGGGCTAGGGTTGTGCTGGGGCTAGGGTTGTGCTAGGGTTAGGGCTGGGGTTGGGATTTTTTTCAAAAGTAAGAGAAAAAGATGACGATATGGCGACTAGTGTTGAGAGCAAGTGCTCGCTACTTGAGTTTGCATCGGGTGCTCTGGTATGCATTGAGTATCGTGGGTATTTGAGTGACATGCTCGAGTCTCTGCCCCATATGCTTCGCGGCCAAAAAACTTTACGGGGATTGCCTGCCATGCACGAGCGATCCCCGCATGTTTTTTTTTGGGTGTCTAATAACCGTGAAACATGCGGAGCAGGGACTCGAGCATGTCACTCGAGCACACGCTGTACATGGTGCATACCTGAGTACCCGATGCAAACTCAAGTAGCGAGCACTTGCGCTCAAGAATAATGACAACTTATTCAATATGATGACCTAATGTAAACAAATAATGTGCCGTACCTCTGGGTTCAAAATGTTCACTATACACCTTAATAAAATCCTTGAGGGGTATAGTTTCCAAAATGGGGAAACTTGTGGGGGAGCTCCACTGTTTAGGCACATCACGGGCTCTCCAAACGCGACATGGTGTCCGCTAACAAATTGAATGGAAAATCGGATCAAATTGTTAGCGGACGCCATGTTGCGTTTGGAGAGCCCCTCTGTGCCCAAACATTGGAGCTCCCCCACAAGTAACCCCATTTTGGAAACTAGACCCCCCAAGGCACCTATCTAGATGCATAGTGAGCACTTGGAACCCCCAGGTGCTTCACAAATTGATTCGTAAAAATGAAAAAGTGAAAAAAAAAACACTTTTTCATTTTTATGAATCAATTTGTGAAGCACCTGGGGTTCCAAGTGCTCACTATGAATCTAGATAGGTGCCTTGGGGGGTCTAGTTTCCAAAATGGGGTCACTTGTGGGGGAGCTCCAATGTTTGGGCACACAGGGACTCTCTAAATGCAACATGGTATCCGCTAACAAATTGAATGGAAAATCGGCTCAAATTGTTAGCGGACACCACATTGCGTTTGGAGAGCCCCTCTGTGCCCAAACTTTGGAGCTCCCCCACAAGTGACCCCATTTTGGAAACTAGACCCCCCAAGGCACCTTTCTAGATGCATAGTGAGCACTTGGAACCCCCAGGTGCTTCACAAATTGATTCGTAAAAATGAAAAAGTGAAAAAAAAAACACTTTTTCATTTTTATGAATCAATTTGTGAAGCACCTGGGGTTCCAAGTGCTCACTATGAATCTAGATAGGTGCCTTGGGGGGTCTAGTTTCCAAAATGGGGTCACTTGTGGGGGAGCTCTAATGTTTGGGCACACAGGGACTCTCCAAATGCAACATGATATCCGCTAACAAATTGTCGGCTCAAATTGTTAGCGGATATCATGTTGCATTTGGAGAGTCCCTGTGTGCCCAAACATTGGAGCTCCCCCACAAGTGACCCCATTTTGAAAACTAGACCCCCCAAGGCACCTATCTAGATGCATAGTGAGCACTTGGAACCCCAGGTGCTTCACAAATTGATTCATAAAAATGAAAAAGTGTTTTTTTTTTCACTTTTTCATTATTACGAATCAATTTGTGAAGCACCTGGGGGTTCCAAGTGCTCACTATGCATCTAGAAAGGTGCCTTGGGGGGTCTAGTTTCCAAAATGGGGTCACTTGTGGGGGAGCTCCAAAGTTTGGGCACAGAGTGGCTCTCCAAACGCAATGTGGCGTCCGCTAACAATTTGAGCCGATTTTCCATTCAATTTGTTAGCGGATACCATGTTGCATTTAGAGAGTCCCTGTGTGCCCAAACATTGGAGCTCCCCCACAAGTGACCCCATTTTGGAAACTAGACCCCCCAAGGCACCTATCTAGATGCATAGTGAGCACTTGGAACCCCTAGGTGCTTCACAAATTGATTCGTAAAAATGAAAAAGTGTTTTTTTTTTCACTTTTTCATTATTACGAATCAATTTGTGAAGCACCTGGGGGTTCCAAGTGCTCACTATGCATCTAGAAAGGTGCCTTGGGGGGTCTAGTTTCCAAAATGGGGTCACTTGTGGGGGAGCTCCAAAGTTTGGGCACAGAGGGGCTCTCCAAACGCAATGTGGTGTCCGCTAACAATTTGAGCCGATTTTCCATTCAATTTGTTAGCGGATACCATGTTGCATTTAGAGAGTCCCTGTGTGCCCAAACATTGGAGCTCCCCCACAAGTGACCCCATTTTGGAAACTAGACCCCCCAAGGCACCTATCTAGATGCATAGTGAGCAGTTGGAACCCCCAGGTGCTTCACAAATTGATTCATAAAAATGAAAAAGTGTTTTTTTTTTCACTTTTTCATTTTTACGAATCAATTTGTGAAGCACCTGGGGGTTCCAAGTGCTCACTATGCATCTAGATAGGTGCCTTGGGGGGTCTAGTTTCCAAAATGGGGTCACTTGTGGGGGAGCTCCAATGTTTGGGCACACAGCGGCTCTCCAAACGCAACATGGTGTCGCTAACAATTTGAGCCAATTTTGCGTTAAATTTGTTAGCGGACACCATGTTGCATTTAGAGAGCCGCTGTGTGCCCAAATATTGGAGCTCCCCCACAAGTGACCCCATTTTGGAAACTAGACCACCCAAGGCACCTATCTAGATGCATAGTGAGCACTTGGAACCCCAGGTGCTTCACAAATTGATTCATAAAAATGAAAAAGTGTTTTTTTTTCCACTTTTTCATTGTTACGAATCAATTTGTGAAGCACCTGGGGGTTCCAAGTGCTCACTATGCATCTAGATAGGTGCCTTGGGGGGTGTAGTTTCCAAAATGGGGTCACTTGTGGGGGAGCTCCAATGTTTGGGCACACAGGGACTCTCTAAATGCAACATGGTGTCCTCTAACAAATTTAACGGAAAATCTGCTCAAATTGTTAGCGACACCATGTTGCGTTTGGAGAGCCGCTGTGTGCCCAAACATTGGAGCTCCCCCACAAGTGACCCCATTTTGGAAACTAGGCCCCCCAAGGCACCTATCTAGATGCATTGTGAGCACTTGGAACCCTCAGGTGCTTCACAAATTGATTCATAAAAATGGAAAAGTGTCTTTTTTTTCACTTTTTCATTGTTACGAATCAATTTGTGAAGCACCTGGGGGTTCCAAGTGCTTAATATGCATCTAGAAAGGTGCCTTGGGGGGTCTAGTTTCCAAAATGGGGTCACTTGTGGGGGAGCTCCAAAGTTTGGGCACACATGGGCTCTCCAAACACAACATGGCGTCCGCTAATTATTCAAGCAAATTTTACAATCAAAAAGTCAAATGGCGCTCCTTCCCTTCCGAGCCCTGCCGTGCGCCCAAACAGTGTTTTTTCCCCAAATATTGGGTATCTGCGTGCCCAGGGGAAATTGCACAACAAATTTTGGGGTCCATTTTTTCTTGTTACCCCTGTGAAAATAAAAAAAATTGGGTCTAAAGTAACATTTTTGTGAAAAAAGTTAAATGTTCATTTTTTTCTTCCACATTCAAAAAATTCCTGTGAAGCACCTGAAGGGTTAATAAAGTTCTTGAATGTGGTTTTGAGCACCTTGAGGGGTGCAGTTTTTAGAATGGTGTCACTTTTGGGTATTTTCTGTCATAAAGACCTCTCAAAGTGACTTCAAATGTGATGTGGTCCCTAAAAAAATGGTTTTGTAAATTTTGTTGGAAAAATGAGAAATCGCTGGTCAACTTTTAACCCTTATAGCTCCCTAACAAAAAAAAATTTTGGTTCCAAAATTGTGCTGATGTAAAGTATACATGTGGGAAATGTTATTTATTCACTCTTTTGTGTGACATATCGCTCTGATTTCAGGGCTTAAAAATTCAAATTTTGAAAATTGCAAAATTTTCAAAATTTTCGCCAAATTTCTTTTTTTTTCACAAATAAACGCAAGTGATATCGAAGAAATTTTTCCACAATCATGAAGTACAGTATGTCACGAAAAAACAGTCTCAGAATCAGGGGGATCCGTTGAAGCGTTCCAGAGTAATTACCTCATAAAGTGACAGTGGTCAGAATTGTAAAAATTGGCCCGGTCATTAACGTGCAAACCACCCGCGGGGCTTAAGGGGTTAAGGTCCATAATGACACACATCTGTTTCTTGGGAGTGAGACTCTAGACTTATATGTTTGGCATGTGCCACCTTCTGTGCATACTGTGCTTTAACTTGCTTCCATTTCTACTGGGTTCCACTTCATCCATCTTGCTGCTCCAGAGATTCCTGAGTGTGCCAAGTTCTCACTGCCCATGTGCCTCCTTGCTTGCTGCATCAATGTCCTGGGTCTATGTGCCCACCCAGACCTGAGGCTTAGAGGATCCACCTCACCAGGTGAGCCTAACAGTACTAATATATAATATTGCTACTGTGGCACCCCAGGGGTCTGGTTTCCACAGTAACAAGCAATATTATGTCTGAGAGCAGGTGGGAGGTCTCTTGGTCAGGGATCCTGTGCATGCCACACCTCCTGCCCAGTCCTGGGAGGGGAAGAACTTCCCCTATATAAACCTAGGGCTGAGGCAGGGTTAGGAGTAGAGAAGAAGTAGAGACAGAGAAGCAGATATAGGAAAAGAACATCAGGAGCTCTGTGGGAGCAGTACTACAAGGAGTCAGGGGCTGGCAGCTGCAGAGCTCGCCCTGACTGGAAAGTTATCACCGGACCCGGAGTCCGAGGCTGTGGGGACTAACTCCTATCCAGCAGCAGAAACCGACCGGCAGGGGATTGCAGGTCCTCTGGCCCAGAAACCCGAAGGCACGGTCACACGCGTGGGACCAGCACCGCCGTCGTGGAGCGGAAGCTACTAGAAGGCCCCGAGTCACCGGCCATACGGGTGAGCACCACACGGTACACTCAGGGACGTGGGCTACTTATACCCGCCTCTAGCAAGGTAGCCGGAAGAGTATCGTTAGTTTGGGAGGCCTACAACTCCGCCTGGCCAGGGGAGATCCCATCTGCTCAAGGACTGACCAGGCCCCAATCGCTAGCCAGTACTCCGGGAGGGTCTATCTTTGTCACCAGTAAAGACCCTGAACTACACCGTACTGTCTCCGAGTGGTTCCTGCTACCCCCATCATCCACGTCGGCTGCCCTGAGGCCATACCCCTCCCGTTGGGGGTTATACTATCACGCTGCACAATCCTACCACCGGCCTCAGCGGTCCGCCCTGCAGCGGCAGCTCCTTAGCTGTACTCAACGGGTGGCGTAGTCGTCCAACATCTACCGCTAATACAGCGCCACTTAGTCTGACTCGCTGGGCACGGACCGGATCACCGCCACGAGACTACAACCCTCAAGAGATCCGGCTCCGGGTAAGCTCCCGCGTGCGCAACGCAGCGCGACACAGGCCCAGGGGCGCGTCAACTTCTGGCGTAGTCGGCAGGATTCCGTGCCCGCAACCACCGGGTACTGCGTGCCTGGGAAAAAAAAAAAGAGACTTTTAAACTTACCATCGGTGAAGATTCCCGCCATCCGGCGCCATCTTCAGCCTTCTTCCCGCCATCGGTGAAGATTCCCGCCATCCGGCGCCATTTTCAGCCTTCTTCCCGCCTTCCGTGGAGTTTTCCCGCCATCTTGAAGACGCCGCGCGGGAAGAAGAGGGGCGTGGACTCCGAAAAGCGCGCGAGAACTGAAGCCCCGCCTCACGTCCGGACGTTGCGTAAGGTCCTGGAAGGAGCCCAGCAGACGCCGACGTCACAGGAGCGCGACGGAAGGTCCTCAACCCTGACGATCCACTGCGGAGCCGCGGCCTACGGAAGAGGATCATCGCAAGGTAGGCCACGGTCCACTAGGGGGGAGAAGGATGTCGGATACGGAGGAGAGCTTCACCGCTTCAACCCCCGCCAGCGCCACTGCTGTTGCGGTCATGCCTTTCACCATGCCCTATATCCCGGGGGCAGCCTGGCTACCCCAGTACTCAGGGGAGTCACATACCCTGCATGACTTTAGATAAAAGCTGGATAGCCTCTTCCAGGTGTACCCCCTCACAGAGGAGCAAAAAGTGAGCATCCTGGTGGCCCAATTAACCGGGGCAGCCCAAAGGGAGGTAAAGTCCTGGCCACCTGGGGGGAGGACTGTCGCAGGGATACTAACCCGGCTGAGGGACACCTTTGATACCCGCACCTCAGCCGAGATCAAGCTTAGATTCTATGGGTGCAAACAGCGGGCACATGAGAGTATAAGGGACTATGCCCTGAACCTACAAGAGGCCCTGAGAGCCATTAAGCAGACCGACCCTGACGGCGTGGGAGACGAGGACAGGCTGTTGACTGAACAATTTATAGAGGGTTTATATTGCAATGCCCACCGAACCCAGTTGCGGGCAATGGCCTTACAGGACCCTCATCTGGGATTTGCACAGTTCAAGGACAGAGCCATCCGGGTGCTTCGAGAAATGGCACCAGGTGGCGTTGTGACCCCCAGACGCCCCACTGCCACTTACCACCAGGAGGCGGCGCCCTTGTCGGCAGGGCCTGTGGGGGTTGATGCGCAGGCTTTGAACAATGACCCGGCTCCAGACCTGCACCATCAGGTCCAAGAGCTAGCTAAAAGCGTTGCTGCGCTAACCCGAACTGTGCAGTCTTTACAGGTTTCCACTCCAGGGAAGATCCAGCTGGCATCCGGACCGGAGGACATCCCGTGGCGTCGACCAAGGAGGACCCCACCGGCCAGAGGAAGACCCAGCGACCGATACAACGAGGACGGACGACCCATCTGCCGCCGCTGCAATCAACCCGGACATATGGCAAGGTACTGTCCTTTAAACTGGCACAACCTGGGGTAGAGGGCCAACCCCCAGGAAAAAGATCACCAGGCCCATCGAACTGGCGCGACAAATATGTGGGGGGACGTCCAGTCTTACCCGTGGTACTGGATGGCATTCCTATGAGTGCCCTACTGGACACCGGGTCACAGGTCACCACCATCCCGTACGTGCTCTTCAAGCAGTACTGGAATGACTCGGATATCACCCGCTACCCTGACGACGACTTGAGTATCATCGCCAGCAATGGTCAGCCCGTGCCACAGATTGGATTTAAAGAGGTGACCATTAAAATCGGTAGAGTCGAACTGGCAGCACAGGGACTGATCATTGTAGACATTGACAAACACGAGAGTCACCCAAAGATAACTCTAGGAACTAATGTAATTGAAAATTGTCTTGCAGAGGTGATTTTCCTTTTACAGCAGGTTGCCAAGAACGCCAGCTCCGGCCAGCAACGAGTGCTCCAGAAAGAGATCCGGGCACTGATGCGACGGCAAAAGCTAGAACTCTCCGGTGGTGAGATTGGTAGCGTGCGAATGTGTGACCCTTTCCCTATTGCCATGCCCCCGAAAAGTGAAATGATGATTTGGTGCCGGGCAGCTATTGGTCTGAGAGGTAGAGATTACCAGGCAATGGTAGAACCAGTTTACTCAGACAGTAGGCCCACCATTTTGACAGCACGGGGGGTGGTCAATGTACGCCATGGGAGGGTGCCCGTTCGCATAATAAATATCGGGAAGAGGGAAGTGTACCTGCCCCGGTATGCCACGCTAGCCAAATTGTATACCATCAATCAAGATTCCATACAGTCTGTAGAACCCTTGCCTCCATCTTCCCCGGAGGAAGGTAACGGCTCTCAGAAAACAATGGAGGACTGGTGTCAGCAACTACATTTGGGTACTGACTCCACTCCCTCACACCAGAAACAGGGAGTCTATCGGGTGGTTCAAGAGAGTGTTTAGTAAACACCCGTTAGACTTCGGGCGAGTCAAGGGGGTAGAACACCACATCCCCACGGGAGACCATCCTCCCATAAAAGAGAGGTATCGACCCGTACCCCCTGCACACTACCAACACGCCAAGGGGATGCTTAGAGACATGAAGGAGGCTGGGGTGATCAGGGATAGCTGTAGCCCCTGGGCAGCTCCACTAGTCTTAGTCAAAAAGAAAGACAACACCATGAGGATGTGTGTAGATTACCGGAGAATCAACCGTATCACACACAAGGATGCGTACCCCTTACCAAGGATAGAGGAGTCTTTGGCTGCTTTAAGATCTGCTAACTTCTTCTCTACCTTGGATCTCACTAGTGGGTACTGGCAGGTTCCTGTAGCAGAGGCGGACCGGGAGAAGACCGCATTCACCACCCCGATGGGACTTAGCGAGTTTACCTGCATGCCGTTCGGACTCTGCAACGCACCAGGAACCTTCCAACGATTAATGGAGTGCTGTCTGGGCCACAGAAACTTCGAGACGGTCCTGCTGTACCTGGACGATGTCATCGTATATTCCAAGACGTATGAGGACCACCTGAAACACCTGGCGGAAGTGTTCGAAGCTCTGGCAAGCTACGGCCTAAAGGTGAAACCCTCCAAGTGTCACCTCCTGAAACCAAAGGTGCAGTACCTGGGACACGTGGTGAGCGCTGATGGAGTGGCTCCCGACCCTGATAAGATCACCGCAATTAAGGAATGGCCAAGTCCCTCCAGTGTAAAGGAAGTGCGGCAGTTCCTCGGGTTGGTAGGCTATTACCGCAGATTCATCCCCGGTTTCACCAAAAAGGCAGCTCCTATGCAGGACCTCCTGATAGGCCAGTCCCGGAAGGCCAAGAACCAGAAGCCGCCCTTCAAATGGGAGAAGTTAGAAGAAGAGTCCTTCCGCCAGCTGAAGATGGCCCTCACGGGGGATGAAATCCTGGCGTACCCTGATTACAGCCAGCCCTTTATCCTCTACACCGACGCCAGTAACATCGGGCTAGGAGCCGTACTGTCCCAGATCCAGCAGGGGAAAGAACGAGTAATCGCTTACGCTAGCTGAAAACTGCGACCCACCGAAAGAAACCCTGAGAATTACAGCTCATTTAAGCTAGAGTTCCTGGCAGTGGTGTGGGCAGTCACCGAACGCTTTAAGCACTACCTCGCTTCTTCCCGGTTCACCGTGTACACGGATAACAACCCGTTGACACACCTGGACACGGCAAGACTCGGTGCCCTAGAGCAGAGATGGATGGCCCGTCTGTCCAACTACGAGTTCACAATCAAATACCGGGCAGGACGCTCCAATACCAACGCGGACGCCCTGTCCAGGATGCCAAACCTACCGGACGAAGGAGAAGATCCAGAGGGACTGGAAGAAGTCGAACTCCCCGCGTTCCACCGTCATGGGACTATCCAGTATTCCCATCGGGTAAGGAGTAAGCAAGCCGCTACGTTTAACCCCTTGCCTCACTACAACTGGGAGGAAACGCAAGACAGTGACCCTGCCGTCCGGCTGGTGAAGGAGATGCTGACTCGGCCAGAGGCTCGCCTTGACCCAGACGCTCCGGAGGAAGCCAAGCAACTGTGGGCTGAGAAGAGTCGACTGTTCCTTTACAAGGGGAAGTTGTGCCGCAGAATGGTTAACTCCCGGACGCATGAACTAATCTGGCAAGTAGTGGTGCCACGGAGAGACGCAGCCATGGTGATGGAAGCATACCACGACGGGGCTGGACACTTCGGATGGAAGAAGCTGGAGTTCCTGCTGCGTGGGCGGTTCCACTGGGTAGGCATGAGGGGAACCATCGAGAGGTGGTGCAGAGACTGTGGCCCGTGCAAAATAAGAAGGAAGGACCGTGCCAGCCAGAAGACTCCCCTGCAGTCCATCGTCACCCGGCAGCCGTTGGAACTGGTAGCCTTGGATCATGTAAAACTGACCCCAAGCAGAAGTGGCTACGTCTACGCGTTAACCATTGTGGATCATTACTCCCGGTTCTTGGTTGTCGTCCCCGTTAAGGACTTAACGGCTCAAACAGCAGCTAGAGCCTTCCAGCAGCACTTCTGCCGTCCACACGGATACCCGGACCAAGTGCTGACGGACCAGGGACCTGCCTTTGAAGCGGAGATCTTCCAAGAATTCTGCAATCTGTATGGCTGCCGGAAGATAACGACGACACCCTATCATCCGCAAACTAATGGACTTTGTGAGAAAATGAACCAGGTGGTAATGGATCTCCTGAAAACGTTGCCCCTGGAAGAACGCAGTCTGTGGCCTGAGAAGCTGCCCGATCTGGTGGACCTATACAACCACATCCCGGTAGGTTCCACCAACTGTACCCCGGCTTACCTAATGAGGGCGAGACCTGGTAAGTTACCTGTTGACCTGGAAATGGGAGTCCTGACACCCGAGGACACTTCACCGGAAACAGACTGGGACACAGAGAGGCAGCAGCAGTACCGGAAAGTACAAGAGAGCGTGGAGCGAAGTCTCTGTCTCGCTAGGGAAAGACAAGAGAAAAATTACAACCAGTATGCTCCCGCTGTTCCCCTGGTACCCGGAGAGCAGGTCTTGAAGAGGAAGAGACGGCTCCACAAGTTGGACGACCAGTGGGAGAAGGACCCGTACACCGTACTGCCCTCAAGCCACGACAACCCAAAGGTTTGTACCATCAGTAAAGACGGAGGGGAAACCACAGCCATTGTATCCCGGGATCACCTCAAGAAGTGTCCCGAACAGCTACGGAACCCAGAAGGAGAGCAAGAAGACCCTCGACCCGTAGAGGAAAGGGAAGATATGGTTAGTATTGTGCTCGGAGACTTCCCTCGATCCTGGACTCAAGTCAATGGTGCAGTTGTGGTACCCGTCCTCACGTTCCTCCAACCAGCATCCCAAGTGCCTACGGAGCAACAGGTAGAGCTGGAAGAGCAGCCGGTCCAGGAGGCAGCAGACTCCACACAAGCAGAACAGGAGGATCAACCCTCTGCTCATAGTGAGCCTGCCATACCCCTAGTGAGCCAAAGAGCCCGTAGACAGCTGCCTAGTTTATCCTTGATAGCGCCTACACCCTGTAGTTCAGGGCCAGACAGTCAGCTCCGTAGGTCCACTAGAGGCCAGTTACCCGCACGTTGGAGGATTTGAAGTGTTTAAATTGTTTTATTTGTGGTCACCTGTCTGTTACTTGTAAATAATTATGTGTTTCTAGTTATTTTTAGGAGTCCTTGGTGGATTTACCGGGAATCCTTGTACAATTGGTTGGAGCGTAACCCAGGAATGGACTAAAAGACTGTTAAGGACTCGGGGCAGGACAGACCCCTACCTGGTTACGTCTCCCTGTTTTGGTGAAATGGACACCTTTGTTTTCTTCAAAGACTGCACCCGGTTGCGGACACGCCGTAACCATCTTTATGTGTTTTTCTTATTGTATTATTATTGTTTATACCTTGTTATGTTTTTCTAAAAATATGTTTAGTCCCGGAGTACTAAATTTCACTAGGGGGGAATGTGGCACCCCAGGGGTCTGGTTTCCACAGTAACAAGCAATGTTATGTCTGAGAGCAGGTGGGAGGTCTCTTGGTCAGGGATCCTGTGCATGCCACACCTCCTGCCCAGTCCTGGGAGGGGAAGAACTTCCCCTATATAAACCTAGGGCTGAGGCAGGGTTAGGAGTAGAGAAGAAGTAGAGACAGAGAAGCAGATATAGGAAAAGAACATCAGGAGCTCTGTGGGAGCAGTACTACAAGGAGTCAGGGGCTGGCAGCTGCAGAGCTCGCCCTGACTGGAAAGTTATCACCGGACCCGGAGTCCGAGGCTGTGGGGACTAACTCCTATCCAGCAGCAGAAACCGACCGGCAGGGGATTGCAGGTCCTCTGGCCCAGAAACCCGAAGGCACGGTCACACGCGTGGGACCAGCACCGCCGTCGTGGAGCGGAAGCTACTAGAAGGCCCCGAGTCACCGGCCATACGGGTGAGCACCACACGGTACACTCAGGGACGTGGGCTACTTATACCCGCCTCTAGCAAGGTAGCCGGAAGAGTATCGTTAGTTTGGGAGGCCTACAACTCCGCCTGGCCAGGGGAGATCCCATCTGCTCAAGGACTGACCAGGCCCCAATCGCTAGCCAGTACTCCGGGAGGGTCTATCTTTGTCACCAGTAAAGACCCTGAACTACACCGTACCGTCTCCGAGTGGTTCCTGCTACCCCCATCATCCACGTCGGCTGCCCTGAGGCCATACCCCTCCCGTTGGGGGTTATACTATCACGCTGCACAATCCTACCACCGGCCTCAGCGGTCTGCCCTGCAGCGGCAGCTCCTTAGCTGTACTCAACGGGTGGCGTAGTCGTCCAACATCTACCGCTAATACAGCGCCACTTAGTCTGACTCCCTGGGCACGGACCGGATCACCGCCACGAGACTACAACCCTCAAGAGATCCGGCTCCGGGTAAGCTCCCGCGTGCGCAACGCAGCGCGACACAGGCCCAGGGGCGCGTCACTACTACCACTGTGATCAAAGTAGAGATTGTTGCATCTGTTAATATATAATTTGTCACGCAAGGTTAGGAAAAGACTATGTGCACAATGACGGGAAGAGTGGAAAGAAGTCCAAACACTAGGTAAAGGGGGAGTGGAAACCCCTAGGCAGATCTGACAACACCCTGATTCCCCTAACGTATCTAAATAGGTTCTGCACCTATCGCCGAGCAGGAAACCTAATCCCTGACTGCCCCTAGTGATAGGCCCTAGATAGGGAGGGGATGGGGTGGCAATAGTCAACCCACAAAGAACTAAAGACAAACTGGTAAACAGACAAGGGAATACACTTAGCTTGAGAAGACACCAGAGAGATCATGCCAACTATCCTCCAAGGGAACTCCAAGAAGACACTAGCCGACTACTAGTACTTCAGTCCTGTACAGAGGAAAATAGAGCTATCACCGGTGACTCTCTGAAGAGACTGAAGTGTCAATTAGCAGCAGAAGGTGGAGGACACTGCTAGGTCCTAGAGGGAGAAGGATATCACTACACTACAGAGATGAAAAGATCAAGAAGGTGACTGCAGAGCCAGGCACATTGACCTTCTACAGCTGGATCTAGGATGACTGTCTGTCACACCTGACACACCTGTGACATCATTATAGTAGTTTTCCTATCATCAGTGATCTAACATTTGATTACGTTTCACTGATATTTGGGAAAATATAATAAAATAGAGTCCAATTTTGAATCATTTCTTTGCATAAAGAATGGTATTGTGGTGTGGGCCCTTTAACTATGGGTCTCAACATCTAATAATATGACTAGTCTGGCACAATATAACAAAACTATTAGAGGAATGGAACCATGAAACCCTGAAATCCTGCTTCTAATTAGTGAGTTGTATGAATCAGTAATACGGCACCCCTGCAAGTCTATGAGTCCAAACTGTACCTCCGTGTGTGCCCAATTTTTGTTGTCTTCCCTAGAGCCTATGTTTCTTTGGAATAATACTGTGCCTTATAGGCAATATATTGGGACAAATGTTTTTTGGGTTCATACTATGGTCTTCTAGGGTATCACTATTTTGCTGTACAGTGTATATAGACACTGAATTTGAGACTTGAGATATGTGTTTGAGACTTTAGGGGAACAGAGAAGTTGACATGAGAAGTCTCCCAGTGTTTCTACTCTTAGAAATGAATTATTTATTTCCCTCCTTCCATCAGCATTTTGGGAAGGTTGCTTTGTAGGAAGAATCAACCTAAATAGAATAGATTTAGTTCAGATTTACCATTTAGTATAAAGCTATTAACCAGCCAGTGATGTTTAGTTTTCTGAAATATAGCTGGCCTGATCCAGATTCCATTATGAGATAATGGAAGCGAGTTGAAGCCAACTGAAACCCTGCTTTTAACTCAGATACAGATTTTGGCAAGAAATTCAAGAGCTTTTTAAAGAAAGTATTTCACATAGCCCACCCAAAGCTGCTTAATATGCAGTTTGTGTGCTCTTGCAGGTGTTCCTATAAAGGATCTGAAGTAGGCACGAAGTGACCTGGCTAGCCTGGTATATTTATATTCTCAATGTGTTTATTTTTACCCAAGGAATGTGTCCAGTACTGATTGCAGAGGGTGGGTTTCTCTGAAGACCAATGTTGACAATGGACTTTACCTAGTGACTCATTGGGAAACTTAACACACAGTATCATCTGTTGAATGAACACATGGAAAAGAAAGTATTGCATTAAGTTGGCTATTTAAATTAGATAGATGCAGAACCCACCAGATCAGCAGGTTTGGCCAATAATTAAAGATGGTGCAAATAGATTTCCAGGATCAGTTCTAGCATCCGCCTCAGTAATTTGTGGCTTCCAGATAGGAGTACTGAGAACTGCCTCCTGACTCCTGGCATCCGCGCCTGTAGCTTTGATTAGCCAACCTGGTGCAACATCATCGCTGTGGCGTGACGCACATGTAACGTCGTACCATGCCAGCTTATCAAAAGAAGAACCACATATGCCAGGAAGAAGGAGGCAGTTCTCTAAACTCCCGTCTGGCAACCTCAGATTACTGAAAAGGCATTGAGTGTACCATAAAAACAGTCTTGTTTGCAGAAAAAATGGGAACACAGAGATTTTCTTTGCAACGAACTACAGTGCCTAGGGGATTGAATGCAGAATATTTGTGGAACCCTTTCTTTTGGATTTCTTTCTTACTGTTTGGATACCAGAGGTTTTCCATCCCACCATCATGGAGGCAACATTGAATATTGCAACCCCAAGTCTACAGTAGAGTTTTGCCTATTTATAACACAACTTCACCAATTTAGTGAGTTTTCTAACTATAGCAGTATGGTTACATTTTTTGGCATTACTGCACAAGAGTTCGCTTTTTTTTCTCCATATACCTGTTTGTTTCATTATGCACACTGTAGGGATTTGTACTCACTGAGCCGCATTGGAGGTAGGCTCAGGTTCACACAGTGATGCAGTCCACGGGTTCAAACAAACTGGTGGTTTATTTAGTGTCCATACACCAGTGAGGAAACAAAAGTAACAGCCTTTTCCTGGCACAAAAAGGAATAACGGAACAAAGCTCAAAATAACAAGTCCATGCAGCACGGCCTCAGCCGTTTAAACAAAGTGCTTTTCTCTGCCTCCTGCAGAGTCTAAGAAGCACATGGAAGGTCTGCTCACCTTGCCCAACACACACAGACAGACTGAGACAGGTGCAGCTGTCTTAAATCAACCTTCCAAGACCTGGACTGGAGGTAAGTGAGCAGCTGTCCCCCCCCCCAGCTCTTTCAGCTGCTCGTAAAACCCGGCCCTGTAATCCGGGCCCACTAAATTCCTCTCAGCACTATGTGTGCTGGAGCCTGCTTCTCCGGTTCCTACATTACCGGAGCTTGGCACTTCGGGGACACATGCCTCCCGTCCACGACCTGTCGGGCAGCCACCTTACATACCTCCCCTCTGCCCAAAGCCGGGGGGCTTGCCACCTTCTGTCACCATACAATAAACCCTTGACAAGGCATCAGCATTCCCATGTTGTTTCCCAGGCCTATGCTCTACCCGGAAACTAAAATCTTGTAGAGTCAGGAACCACATAGTCACTCTGGCATTGTTCCCCTTCTTTTCTCGCATCCACCTCAGTGGGGCATAGTCTGACACTAACCTGAACCTTCTACCTAACAGGTAATACCTCAGAGTGTCTAACGCCCACTTAATGGCCAAACATTCTTTTTCTAGTTCTTCTCACAAGTGGAGAGCTTCCGACTGAGGTATATTACAGGGTATTCTTCTCCGTTAATCTCCTGGGACAAGACTGCTCCCAGCCCGACATCCGATGCATCCGTCTGGACCACAAACTTCTTGGAGGAGTTGGGCACCACCAAGACTGGCTGTTTACAGAGGACCAGTTTCAATTCCTGGAAGGCTACTTCTGCTTCTGGGGACAACTTGGCCATAGCTGACTACGTCCCTTTCAGGAAATCCGTCAGCGGGGCTGCTATCAGGGCAAAGTTAGGGACAAATCTTCGGTAGTAGCCCACAATGCCTAGAAACTGCCTGACTTGCTTCTTCGAGAGGGGCTGTGGCCAGTTCAAGATTGCCTCGACCTTATTTATTCGTGGTTTTATTTCCCCTCTACCAACCACGTACCCTAGGTACTTGGCTTCCTCCATCCCCATGGCACATTTTTTTTCGGGTTGATAGTAAAGCCCGCCTTCCTTAGGGCATCAAGTATGGCTTGAACTTTGTCCAGATGACTTTCCCAGTCCTGGCTGAATATGATGATGTCATCTAGGTAGGCTGCTGCATACTTTTTGTGGGGTGCTAAGATCCGGTCCATGGCTCTCTGGAAGGTGGCCGGAGCTCCCTGCAACCCAAACGGCATCCTGACGTATTGATAACACCTGTATGGGGTCGAGAAGGCTGTCTTCTCCTTGGCCTCTTTGGACAGGGGAATTTACCAATATCCTTTGGTGAGGTCCAGAGTGGTGATGTACCGAGCGGGTCCTAGCCTTTCGATAAGTTCATCTACCCTAGGCATTGGGTAGGCGTAGAACTTCGAGACCTCGTTCAACTTCCTATAGTCGTTGCAAAACTGCCATCCCCCATCTGGTTTCTGCACTAAGACTATAGGACTGGACCATCCACTTTTGGACTCTTCAATGACTCCCAGGTTAAGCATCCACCTCACTTCTTTTGAGATCACCTCTCTGCGGGCCTCTGGGATCCAGTATGGTTTTAGATTGACGCAAACATGAGGCTCTGTGAGAAACTCATGCTCTATGACCTGAGTGAGTCCTGGCAACTCCGAAAACAGGTCTTTATTTCGCTGTAGCAACTCTTTGCACCATTGCTTTTGGGCATGTGACAGTGACTCTGCCACCTTGACCTCTTTCACATTGGCCTCAGCCTCAGCCAGTAAACAGGGAGCTTCCACGGGCTCTCTATCTTGCCATGACTTAATCAAGTTAACATGGTAAATTTGGTAGGGCTTCCTCTTCCCCGGTTGGTGGATTTTATAGTTGACTTCCCCCACTTTCTCCACCACCTCATAGGGGCCCTGCCACTTGGCCATGAACTTGCTCTCCACTGTGGGCACTAGCACAAGCACTTGATCTCCTGGGTTGAACGATCTCACCCTGGCCGACCTATTATACACCCTGGAATGTGCCTCTTGTGCCTTGAGGAGGTGCTCCCTCATAATGTGCATCACGTGGGCAATCCTCTCTTGCTTCTGGGCAACGTGCTCCACCACGCTCCTACAGGGAGTGGTCTCAGCTTCCCAGGACTCTTTTGCCACATCCAGGAGTCCTCGAGGATGTCTTCCATAGAGTAGTTCAAACGGGGAGAAACCTGTGGAAACTTGGGGAACTTCCCTGATGGCGAACAACAGATAGGGAAGCAGACAGTCCCAGTCTCGGCCATCCTTTTCCACTGCTTTTCTCAACATTGCTTTTAAGGTTTTGTTAAACCTCTCGACCAGTCCGTCCTCCTGGGGATGGTACACAGAGATTCTCAGTTGTGCAATCTGCAATGTCTTGCACAATTCCCTCATGACCTTCGACATAAATGGAGTTCCTTGGTCTGTTAGGATTTCCTTAGGCAACCCCCTTCTTGAAAACATGTGGACTAACTCCCGGGCTATACACCTGGTGGAGGAGTTTCGTAGTGGTACGGCCTCCAGATAACGTGTGGCATAATCTAATACCACCAGGATATACTGATGCCCTCGGGCAGACTTGACCAGAGGCCCCACTAGATGCATTGCTATGGGTTCGAATGGAACATCGATGACGGGTAGGGGCCCTAGGGGACTGCGGAAGTGGGCCACTGGGGAGGTTATCTGGCATGTGGGGCAGGAACAATAATAACTCTTTACTTCTATATAGCAACCTAGCCAGTAGAATCTCTGGAGGATCCGTTCCTGAGTCTTGTCTGCACCCAGGTGACCACCCAACACATGAGAATGAGCTATGTCTAACACCCTGCGTCTATAGGGCCCTGGCACCAGCAACTGTTCTATTACCTCACCCCTTAGCTTGGTTACTCTGTACAGCAAATCCCCATTCACAGAAAAATGAGGGAACCGAGTGTCAGCCCCCGGTTCCTGAGGCACCCCATTTAACACAGTAACATTTTCAAAGGCCCCTTTCAGAGTTAAATCCCTGAGTTGGGCAGTTCCAAAGTTTCCCTCGGACACCTCCAGCTGAGGGATATTGGCCTCAGGGGATGTTGCCTCATCCTCAGCACCCACAAACACACACATGGGAAACTCATCTACCATGTTTTGCGGGTAAGTTTCCTTAGGGGCGATCTGGCTGTCGTCCGAGCAACCAGGTGTCCCCGCTTTCCCCCACATTTCCCAGAATAATGCAAAGTCACGTCCAATTATTATGGGATGCAATAGGTTCTTAACGACCGCCACTTCATGAGATGTGGTGCCACAGTCCATGTTTACATCCTCCTGGGCCACAGGATAGTTCTTAGCTTCCCCATGGATACACCAGACACCCACCACCTTCCCAGGCACCAGTCGATGAGGGAGTGTGGCCCTTATCAGGGTTACCAAACTTCCTGAGTCCAATAGTCCAGAGACCTGTACCCCGTTTACTGACACTGAGCATGCCTGAGGGCCCTCGCCATGTTGAGGAACCGCGCTGCAGATGGGGTAGACAAAATAGGAGCAACGCCGGCCCATGTTGCAGTCCATTGGCTCAGAGTTTATGGGACACCGAGCAGCAATATGGCCAGGGGTATGACATCTCCAACACACTATATTATGGGGTGGGACCTTGGGCAGCAACTCAGACCCCTCCTGAACTCTAGGACGCTCCCCAGGTGTGGCTCTAGCTCCCTTCTTTTGGGTGTCCGCCGCCTTTTGGGAACCCCAGTATTGAGAGGCTATGACCCCTTGTTTTCCCAACAGACTCTCAACCGCCTGGTATCTTTCCACTAACCCCACCAAGTCATCGGCATTATGGGGATCTCCCTGGGCAACCCAGAATTTCACCGACTTCAGGAGAGAGTGTATAAACCTGTCTATAACGACCTTCTCCACCATCTGTGCTTGGGAGTAAGATTTAGGTTGCAACTACTTTTGGACCAGGTGTAGGAGGTCCAACATCTGGGACCGGGGAGGTTTGTCACTGCCATAAGACCATTGGTGCACCCGTTGCACCCTGACAGTCAGAGTCACTCCCAAGCGCACCAAAATCTCAGTTTTCAACTTAGCGTACTCTTTCGCGTCCTGCAAGGCCAAGTCATAATAGGCTCGCCTGTCAAATATGGCGCCAGTACCTCTGCCCACTACTCTGAAGGCAATTTCTTCTGCTCTGCCACCCTCTCAAAGACCGTCAGGAACACCTCAACGTCATCACCCGGGGTAATCTTTTGTAATGCTCTTCTTACCATCTTCCTGATGTGTGAGTCATCACCTGGATCTGAGGATGTGGCGGCTGTCCTTCCACGGATCTGCTCTGCCAAGATTTCCATTTGTCTTTGCTGCTGTTGGATCTGCTGCATCAGAAGTTTATTTGTTTCCTGCGCTGCTCCCGCTGCTGCTGTATGTTCTGCTGGCTCTGCTGCATGCTCTGCTGGCTCTGCTGGTACTGCTGCTGGAACTGCGCCTTCTGAGCCTGCTGTTGCTGAAGTTGCTGCTGGTGCTGCGCTTGTTGCGCCTGCTGTGCCTGCAACAGATGTTTAAGCAGGTCCTCCATTTTGTCCGGCGACATTTGCTGGCTTATGGCCGACTTCACCCAGGACATATACGTCTTCTTGTAACAGTCACACTGCCGCTTGGGATCTGTGCCCGTGCTTCTAGTACCAATTGTAGGGATTTGTACTCACTGAGCCGCGTTGGAGGTAGGTACAGGTTCACACAGTGATGCAGTCCGCGGGTTCAAACAAACTAGTGGTTTATTTAGTGTCCATACACTAGTGAGGAAACAAAAGTAACAGCCTTTTCCTGGCACAAAAAGGAATAACAGAACAAAGTTCAAAATAACAAGTCCATGCAGCACGGCCTCAGCCGTTTAAACAAAGTGCTTTTCTCTGCCTTCTGCAGAGACTAAGCAGCACATGCAAGGTCTGCTCACCTTGCCCAACACACACAGACAGACTGAGACAGGTGCAGCTGTCTTAAATCAGCCTTCCAAGACCTGGACTGGAGGTAAGTGAGCAGCTGTCCCCCCCACCCCCCCAGCTCTTTCAGCTGCTCGTAAAACCCGGCCCTGTAATCCGGGCCCACTAAATTCCTCTCAGCACTATGTGTGCTGGAGCCTGCTTCTCCGGGTCCTACATCACCGAAGCTTGGCACTTCGGGGACACATACCTCCCGTCCACGACCTGTCCGGCAGCCACCTTACAACACCCAGCCGGTCAAAGCGAGCATGTTTTTTTGGAAGAAATTTTTATCATTTTGGTTGATAGCTATCTAATGTGTATGACTCACAACGATAGTCTTGTCCATCAATGGATTGTATTATATAGATTTTATAAGTGCGCCCAATGGTGGGAAGAGGTCTTTATCACAGATAGAGAATTTTCATTTTGGAAAAAAATTGTGCATTGATATGATGGGAAGAAGACAAGATGGAGTTCCCCGATCCTGCATTAACTAATATCTAAGACATGATATTTTTGGCACACAATGGTGGTAAAGATGATCAGTAAAACATCTGCCTTGCCTCATGGCTACCCTAGTTTTGCCTCCATTACATTAGGAAAGTTAAACATAATTTATAAGAAAATAATACTGCACGTGAGTCATTGGCATACCCTTCACCACCATCACTTTCATAAAGAATAAAAAACATAGCTCCACATGGCAGAAATGTTTACATCCTGCAAACCACAAATCCAACCATACCAGTACATGTAACCCGTTCTGTGCTGGAGGGGAATAGAGGGAACTGTGTTTGCAGGAAAGAAGAACTTGTGGAAGAAAGCTGTTGGAGAGGGACAGTAGAACGTGCCTTGGCTTGCCTACAGTCTTACTTTTCAGCTGTAAAAGCTAAAAATGACTTGGTGATGAAAATGACTGAGTATTTAGTTACTGTGGTCAGCAAGAGAAAAAATGCATCATATATCATTGACATCCTCTTCCAAATGGAGAAAACAATACTGAAGGCATGCAGCCCTCAGATCTTTTACCATTGAACATTGTGTGAAAGAATAGGGTCACACGAGCGTGTTCTCTCTCATCCGAGAGAATAGGTTCAATAATGCTAATAACACTCTGATCAGAGTTTAATCACAGTGTGATACGATTTTCTCGGATGAGGAGAAGATGGAGAAAAAAAATTCTCCGTCTTCTCCATTGTGTCTCAGATGTCATCCGAGTACAGTCCGATATTTTCCACAAACTCATTGACTTGCATGGCCACATGTGATCCGAATAGTGGATCAATCTCGGCCATGGAGCGATTTTTTTTCTTCCCCAGATCGGGTCCGCCTAACGAAAAAATCGAACATATGCCCGGCCCTATAGCATAACATAGGTTCAAGTGCAATCCCATGTTTTGTCAGATCGCACTAGGACCGAAAATATGATGCCCTAAATATGTTTTATTATGGATGTTATATTCAAGGTTGGATTGGCACAAAGGACCTCTGGTTGGACCAGGATCTAAAACAATAATGGGCCTCTAAAGGTCAATCATGACAACCCCATATGGGGCTGTCGTTGGAGCCAGTCAATCACCACTAGTGTCCATTTCGTATGGGTTGATTCATATATAACTTATTAAACTTTATTGATGATATGTTCAATGTGCAATGGATTTGAACTTGTTCTATATAGATACAGGTTGGGAAATCCTTTCCTCTAGAGGTCTCAAGGGATCTCAGTCTTAAAAGGCTAAAGTAGGGAGGGTGCTACAATAAAAGTCAATGAATAATAGGATCAAAACTTTTTGCTTTCCTGTTCTATTGTCATATGTGGTGTAGTGTTACCACCTGAGCACACAAAGCCAAATAAATGTGTGCTTCTCCTGGAGAAAAAAAATATCCTACTATCTCACTTTCTGTCCTTTCACCATTTCTATTCTAATGATGTATATCCATATACTGTATAAGCATAAGCTTTAGAAGTCGGGAACCATATATCATAGAACATCTCTTATTTAAAGGGGTTCCCTGCTGCTATTTGTAAAAGTGTATTTTGTTAATAGTATGATAATAGAGTATTGCCCTCCAGAGAACCGAGGCATCAGTTGTAATGTATGTGTAAACCTGGCAGTAAATGTTTTATTTTGCTGTAGCGCCACCAATGGGAAAATTAATAATTACACAATGCACATTCATATCGATGGGTTGTCTGTGTAATGCAGGATAGAGCATGTCCGGCACAATGTGACAGCTCTCCACTTTTGCCAAAAGATGAAGATCCTAAATATATGAACTCCATATTAACTATAAATTCCATAATAAAATATATGAACATGAGTTGTGTATACTGGGTAAGTAGTCATTTAGGATTCATAATCAATAAAAATTGATGTGCGTGGTGAAGAAGCCTAGGCACTCTGAGCAGTAGATAACTATACTTGTGGAGACCATGATGGTCAACCTAGAAGAAAAATGTTGAATAATTAAAGGGATTTCAGCAGACACTCTGATTATAACGCTATATGAGTCAGAAGTGTTTCCATTCATAAGTGTTATTGAACCCAGCCCTACCACCACTGATTGACAGCTTTCTCTCCATACTGTTGATAGGTAGAGCACTGTTAATCAGCAGCTGGAGGGTGGGGCTGGCTAACGCTGCATGAATACCTAGGACTCCACATCGCTGAGAGGACTCCTGGCTCCGCTCTCACTGCTACTTTTTAACTGTTATTTTAGTGTGTCTTAACATGTGAGTGTCACACCAGTATAGTCAGGTTTTCAGTCACTACATTATGCTGCCCTCATACAGGCCTCCTTTATTAGCAACTATTCGTGATCATCTGCTAGCTTTGCCCCACTTCTCAGGATGGGTAGATAGTTATATGTTCCCAACTTTGCAGTAGTATTTAATATTTGCCCGAGTTTTTGACAATCTCTTTCTGTGAGGGGGTCCATTAAAAAAAGGGAGGTTGTCGTTGTCCCTCTGATAGGACACCTATTGATTAGATATACATTGTACTTTGCAGGGGCAGTTTTCATGTTGTACAACCACAAGGTAAATTTAAGGGGTTTCTCACTAGATAGATTGATAAATGTTTGATTGCTTGGGGTGCCACCACCACGATCAAGAGAACGGGATTCCAAAAAATCTGTTCCTCTTCACTGCAGGTAAGATTTACTGAAAAATCCCTTTGAAGGGCATCTGTTAGTAGGTTCAACCCGCCTAAGCTGTCTATATGAGCATGCTGATCATTGAAAGGTGAACTAAATGATTGTGAAATGTGGCACAGAGTGTTACACCGGCCACTCGCACGCCTTCTAAGCGCCGTCTTACTCACCGCGTGCTTCACTCTGCTCCACCCAGTAACTGACCATCTCTCTGAGCTGCCTTATGTTTCTCTTCCAGGGAAACACGACCGTACTCTGCAGGAATTTGAATCCATTCTGTCCTGCAGAGATCTGCTTCCCCGGCCTATCAATGCCAGCATGTGATATATCAGGCGACTCCACCCTCCATTCCTCGCCTGAACTTAGGTTCTAGTAGCTGAGTCTCTAGCTTCCTGTATTCCTGTTTTGTCTCACCTGTTATTGACCTGGCTTGCCTTCTCATTTATCCTGATCTCTCCACTCCTGACCTCGGGTACGAACTCTGAACCTGTGCTGCCTGTGCAGACTTTGGACCATCTGACTATGTGTTTGTCTCACGCACCTGCACCCCGTACCCTAGACTCTGACCCTTCAGTCCTGGGGACTGTCCTTGAGTGGTACCTGGTGTCTACCGGAGAACCAGCCTATCCTTACAATCAGAGTCTCTAGTGAATACCCGGTAGACACTTAATCACACCCCTTTGACATACATGCCTGTATATATGGCTTAGGATGTTTGATCCTTCTGACTGATTCCCTTTAAGTGTTAGGGTATGTGCACACGATGCAGAAATGCTCAGGATTTTTTCCTGAGCATTTCTGCATCTCCCTGGCAGGAAAAAACGCATGCGGATTGTACATGCGGTTTCCTGCCAGGGACATGCGGAAATGAAGCGGTCTTCACTTTCATTTCCGCATGCGGGTTGACAAGCGCTTCCCAAGCGATTTTAGCATCACTTGGAAAGTGCTTGTCAACTTCACACTATATAAATCCATGCAACCGGCATGGATTTATATAGTGTGTGAATGTCAAAAAATAAAAAATAAATATATACTTTACCCTCTGATGGCCCCCGGTGTCCTGCTTCGCTCGGTCCCGGCTACCGGCAGTGAAGACTGAAGGACCTGCCGACGTCAGCGTCACGTGACCCGTCACATGACTCTGACGTCAGCGAAGGTCCTTCTTCATTCAACCGCGAAGTGCGGGGAACCAAGCAGGAACGCTGCGCCTGCCGTCAGAAGGTGAGTATATATATATTTTTTATTTTATTCTTTTTTTTTTAATGGTACCTGGGTCTGGATGAGAGTCCTCTCATCCACACCCGGGTACCATCCGCACATTAGACCGCATGAAAAGCGCATCAACATATACAGTGATGCGGATTCCATGCGTTCTAATGCGTCAATGGCGCCAAAAAAGCAGCGTTTCCGCAAAATTAATTGACATGCTGCGGATTTTTGAGCGCAGAGTTTACGCTGCGGAAAAATCCGCATCATGGGCACAGCACATGCGGATTTCAATTGGGGAACATTGCTGCCCTTCTACCAGGCGTTTTTAATGCGTTTCTGCGGCGTTTACGCAACTGCAAAAACGCCGTGGAAACGCATTAAAAACGCATCGTGTGATCTCAGCCTTACACTGTGGTCAATGAAATTAATGGGTTGTCCAAGTAATGCATGAACATGCGGAGTCCTCCAAAGACATAGACTCTCCTCTTAAATACCTTACACTCTAGTGAATTGAATCAATTCCCAAAAGAGGGGACCCTTTATTAACCCATAATAGCCTATTAGGATATCGAAAAATGTTTTTCCTAAGCTAGTCAACCCTACTAGGTAAGTAAAGTTTTTACCTTTCATTATTGAGTTCAGATTATTGCCAGTTATGGAGGAAACCTTTCAATGACATCGCAGACCTCATGTAACCCTCTTGCTGCTATGGGCACAACAATTAGATGCCTACCAAATTCTTCTGCCAAATAAAAATCCAGCTCTGAGCACCAATTAATCATATTTCTTCACACATCATCAAGCAGAAAAAGAATGCAAAACATAAACACTTGGGGGTAGTTTGATGATGTGTGAAGAAGAGAAGATGGCTTGTTTTTCTCCCAGGTTAATGGCCCTTGATAGCAGAGCTTAAAATCTAGCTCATAGAGTTGACATTTAACTATTTAATGGAAGCCTGTGTGTGACAGATGTCGGAGTGAGAGGGAGGCCATGGCTTGAATTGCAGCCCACATTAGCTGCATGCAATCATATATAAGAGGTATATACATGCACCAAAAGTGTAACTTACATGTACATATAGAGAAACAAAGTATCACAATTATATTTAGAGTAAAATGGCATGTATGCTTTCCTTAAGACTCTAATGACATTCACATCATTTTTTTTTATTTTTGTCCATCCTGTTGAAGACCCAGTGTAATTTTAAAGTAAGTACACCAGGCTCATCAGATCTAAGGGATTTATTTAATAGTGTATGTAACCTGCTGATAGATCCAGTTTAGAAATAGAGCATCCAATTGAAGGCAAATCAGTCATAATATTTGTAACGTTATTAAAGGGAATCTGTCACCAGGTTTTTGCAAAGGTATCTAAGATAGAGACCCTGATTCAAGTGATGTGTCACTTACCGAGCTGCTTGCTGTAGTTTTTACAAAATCACCATTTTATCAGAAGGAGATTATCACTAGAGGACTAGTAAACCTGCTGCCTGGTATTCCTCCATATTTATGAGCTGTGTATAACCCCACCCCCATCACTAATTGGCAGCTTTCTGACTATGCACAGTGTACACGGAAACCTGCCAATTAGGGGTGTTGGATGGGGTTATACACAGCTCAGCATTCAGAGAACTGCTAGATCTACAGCAGATAAAACAGGGATTTTAGCAAAACACTCCAGTAAGTGACACATCTTTGGTTCAGGGTGTCTTGTTAGGGTAATAAAACCTTATGAAAGATTCTCTTTAAAGGGGTTGTTCACTTTGGACAATGTATATTTTTTCAGAAGAGTTTCTTGGCAATAAACTGATCAAAGAGTTGCCCTCATTGGAGACTTAGTTGTAATCTTTAGAGAAACTAGTAAATGTTTAATTTCCCTGTAGCACCACCACAGAATACATAAACTATTACACAGTTCCTATTTAAATCAATGGGTTGTCTGTGTAATAAGGGACAGAACAGGTCCTATAGAGCATAAGACACTCTCCACACTCTGGCCAATGGATGAGGAGCCTTAACAGAGAATGCCCTACATTAACTCACAGTTGCCTAAAACCTGGATACGTGAACTTTCGTCTGACAGCTATCTCTTCTGACTTTCCCATATACAGGAGCGCTGGCCTCGACTAAACGCTTCTGTGCCCTCTATGGCAGAGCCTTTGCCAGACTTCTCCTGCGGTGGCTTATCTCCAGGGTCAGCAAAAGGATTGGACGCTGAAAATCAGCAGGGCAGACCCTTCTCTCCCCTAATATCATTTGTCAGTGAGCTCCGATAAATGTTAAACTGTTGGCCGATCCCGCCAATATTTTCTGTGTTTCTGCAAAATGATGGGCGGCAACAAAAATGGCCTCCATTATAGCACCTACATTGGTTGTTGGCCAACATTCCTACAGGGAATGGCATAGTCTGCCTAAACGTACAAGAAATGCGGGATATTACTACTGTACCTAACATATCAGACCCTATGTCTACCAATGCTATGTTTAGCACTCCTTTGGGTCCATAGTAAATAGAAAATCAAAGTCGTATGGAGGTATTTTAGAGCCCATTGATTACTGTGAATGTCACATTATGGTTCCATATGTAAGGAGATGGATATGCTGCCCACGTTTCCCCTTCTTGAAGAGACAAGTTTTATTATTGTTGTTGTTTAAATGTGTTATGTAGTGTAATGTGAAATGTCATGTACAATGTAATAAGTGTCAATGATATGTAATGTGAACTGTGTTCTGCACTGTGAATTGTGATGTGCATTAGATATGTGTAGTTTGACTATGGGAACAGTTAGAGTTAATGTTTGGGACTAGCCCACAGTGAGACAAGCTAGTGAAAGGGAAAGTGACTGCTGCCAGCTAGAAAGGCAGATAGGGCCTGGAGTGCGTAGTGAGTGGACTGCAAGATCCAAGGTGGACAGTGCAACATTCAAGGGTGACCCTAAATGAGAGGAGACCGAAGAGAAGGAATAGAGAGATTCTGAGCCTAAGCGACAGGGAGATAGAGTAGCCTTCTGGAGAGGGGTCCTAAGAGAGGATGCCTAGCCACGAGACCCCAAGCTTGTAACGCTGGAAGGTAACGGGCATAAACAGGACTGAGTACAAGGGATTAGTCAAGGAGTATACTACTAAGGAAGGAAATTATGTGGAGAATGCTTCAAATTGCAAAGGAAACTTCCATAAGACTTTGCACCCGCTATCCCTTGTATATTACCCTTACCAAGTTACCCTTCAGTAAAGAGTTTATTTTTGAATGGTGGTCTCCATCAATGAACTGTGAAACTTCCGGTCCTAGCAAACCCACAGCTGTTACATGCGGCCTGCACGGGTGTAAGGCCCTCACAGCACAAGTCCACACACCCGCCACGCCAGGACCTCCACTTTCATGTAACGTGCCAGGCTGCCACAGACAAATGTCTCGCCCATGGTTACCGTCCCGCACCACGTTACACATATAACTTACTGTATGTACTTACAGCATGGAGCCATAATTCCCTTGTGCGCATGAGCCCTTATGTAGGATAATACATTTTGCCTTTTATGCATCTGACGCGCCCCTGGGCCTGAGTCGCGCAGCGTTGCGCACGCGGGAGCCTACCCGGAGCCGGATCGGATAGGGGTAGTAGTCTCGTGGCGATGACCCGGTCCGTGCCCAGGGAGTCAGACTAAGTGGCGGAGTATTAGCAGTAGATGTTGGACGACTACGCCACCCGTTGAATGCAGCTATGGAGCTGCCGCTGCAGGGCAGACCGCTGAGGCCGGTGGTACGATTGTGCAGCGTAGATGGTATAACCCCCAACGGGAGGGGTATGGCCTCAGGGCAGCCGACGTGGATGATGGGGGTAGCAGGAACCACTCAGAGACGATGCGGTGTAGTTCAGGGTCTTTACTGGTGATAAAGATAGACCCTCCCGGAGTACTGGCTAGCGATCGGGGCCTGGTCAGTCTTTAAGCAGATGGGATCTCCCCTGGCCAGGCGGAGTTGTAGGCCTCCCCAACTAAATGTACTCTTCTGGCTACCTTGCTAGAGGCGGGTGAAAGTAGCCCACGTCCCTGAGTGTACCGTGTGGTGCTCACCCGTATGGCCGGTGACTCGGGGCCTTCTAGTGGCTTCCGCTCCACGACGGCGGTGCTGGTCCCACGCGTGTGACCGTGCCTTCGGGTTTCTTGGCCAGAGGACCTGAAATCCCCTGCCGGGCGGTTTCTGCTGCTGGGTCTGGGTTAATCCCCACAGCCTCGGACTCCGGGTCCGGTGGTAACTCTTCAATCAGGGCGAGCTCTTCAGCTGCCAGCCCCTGATTCCTTTTAGCACTGCTCCCACTGAGCTCCTGATCTTTCTTTCCTATGCTGCTCCTCTTCTTCTCTCTACTCTACTCACTAACCCTGCCTCAGCCCCAGCTTTATATAGGGGAAGTCCTTCCCCTCCCAGGACTGGGCAGGAGGTGTGGCATGCATAGGATTCCTGACCAAGAGACCTCCCACCTGCTCTCAGACATAATATCTCTATTACTGTGGCAACCAGACCCCTGGGGTGTCACATTCCCCCCTAGTAAAATTTAGTACTCCGGGACTAAACATACTTTTGTAAACATAACAAATTACAAACAGAAACAACGCAATAAAGAAAAACATTAGGATGGTCACGGCGTGTCCGCAACCGGGTGCAGTTTTTCAAGAAAACAAGGGTGTCCATTTCACCAAAAACAGGGAGACGTAACCAGGTAGGGGTCTGTCCTGCCCCGAGTCCTTAACAGTCTTTCAGTCCGTCCTGGGTTACGCTCCAACTATATGCACAAAGGATTCCCGGTAAATCCACCAAAGACTCCTATAAATAACTAGAAACACATAATTATACATAAGCAACAAAAAACAGGTAAACATTAATAAAATAGCTTGAATATTTAGATCCTCCACCGTATGGGCAACTGGCCTCTAGTGACCCTAGTGGACCTACGGAGCTGGCTGACTGGTTCTGAGCTACAGGGTATAGGAGCTGTCAAGGGTAAACTGGGCAGCCGTCTACGGACTCTTTGGCTCACTAGGGGTATGGCAGGCTCACTATAAGCAGAGGGTTGATTCTCCTGGTCTGCTTGTGTGGGGTCTTCTGCCTCCTGGACCGGCTGTTCTTCCAGCTCCACCTGTGTCTCCGTAGGCACTTGGGATGCTGGTTGGAGGAACGTGAGGACGGGTACCACAACAGCACCATTGACTTGAGTCCAAGACCGAGGGAAGTCTCCGAGCACAGTACTAACCATATCTTCCCTTTCCTCTACGGGTCGAGGGTCTTCTTGTTCCTCTTCAGGGTTCCGTAGCTGTTCAGGACACTTCTTCAGGTGATCCCGGGATACAATGGCTGTGGTTTCCCCTCCGTCTTTACTGATTGTACAGATCTTTGGGTTGTCGTGGCTTGAGGGCAGTACGGTGTACGGGTCCTTCTCCCACTGGTCGTCCAACTTGTGGAGCCGTCTTTTCCTCTTCAAGACCTGCTCTCCGGGCACCAGGGGAACAGCGGGAGCATACTGGTTGTAAGTTTTCTCTTGTCTTTCCCTAGCTTGACAGAGACTTCGCTCCACGCTCTCCTGTACTTTCCGGTACTGCTGCTGCCTCTCTGTGTCCCAGTCTGCTTCTGGTGAAGTGTCCTCGGGTGTCAGGACTCCCATCTCCAGATCAACAGGAAGCTTACCAGGTCTTGCCCTCATTAGGTAAGCCGGGGTACAGTTGGTGGAACCTACAGGGATGTGGTTGTATAGGTCCACCAGGTCGGGCAGCTTTTCAGGCCACAGACTACGTTCTTCCAGGGGCAATGTTTTCAGAAGATCTATCACCACCTGGTTCATTTTCTCACAAAGTCCATTAGTTTGCGGGTGATAGGGTGTTGTTCTAATCTTCCGGCAGCCATACAGGGTGCAGAACTCCTGGAAGACTTCCGCTTCAAAGGCAGGTCCCTGATCCGTCAACACTTGGTCCGGGTACCCGTGTGGACGGCAGAAATGCTGCTGGAAGGCTCTAGCTGCTGTGTGAGCCGTTAAATCCTTGACGGGGACGACAACCAAGAACCGGGAGTAGTGATCCACGATGGTTAACGCGTAGACGTAGCCACTTCTGCTTGGGGTCAGTTTTACATGATCCAAGGCTACCAGTTCCAACGGCTGTCTGGTGATGATGGACTGCAGGGGAGTCTTCTGGCTGGCACGGTCCCTCCTTCTTAGGTTGCATGGGCCACAGTCTCTGCACCACCTCTCGATGGTTCCTCTCATGCCTACCCAATGGAACCGCCCGCGCAGCAGG
Source organism: Phyllobates terribilis (assembly GCF_046119375.1). Taxonomy (NCBI): domain Eukaryota; kingdom Metazoa; phylum Chordata; class Amphibia; order Anura; family Dendrobatidae; genus Phyllobates; species Phyllobates terribilis. The sequence goes on along the minus strand of NW_027362767.1, from coordinate 71,867,528 downwards.
AACTCCAGCTTCTTCCATCCGAAGTGCCCAGCTCCGTCGTGGTATGCCTCCATCACCATAGCTGCGTCTCTTCTTGGCACCACTACTTGCCAGATTAGTTCATGCGTCCGGGAGTTAACCATTCTGCGGCACAACTTCCCCTTGTAAAGGAACAGTCGACTCTTCTCAGCCCACAGTTGCTTGGCTTCCTCCGGAGCGTCTGGGTCAAGGCGTGCATCTGGCCGAGTCAGCATCTCCTTTACCAGTCGGACGGCAGGGTCACTGTCTTGCGTCTCCGCCCAGTTTTAATGAGGTAATGGGTTGAACGTAGCGGATTGCTTACTCCTTACACGGTGGGAATACTGGATAGTCCCATGACGGTGGAACGCGGGGAGTTCAACTTCTTCCAGTTCCTCTGAATCTTCCCCTACGTCCGGTAGGTTCGGCATCCTGAACAGGGCGTCCGCGTTGGTATTGGAGCGTCCTGCCCGGTATTTGATTGTAAACTCATAGTTGGACAAGCGGGCCATCCATCTCTGCTCTAGGGCACCGAGTCTTGCAGTGTCCAGGTGTGTCAACGGGTTGTTATCCGTGTACACGGTGAACCGGGAAGAAGCGAGGTAGTGCTTAAAGCGTTCGGTGACTGCCCACACCACTGCCAGGAACTCTAGCTTAAATGAGCTGTAATTCTCAGGGTTTCTTTCGGTGGGTCGCAGTTTCCGGCTGGCGTAAGCAATTACCCGTTCTTTCCCCTGCTGGATCTGGGACAGTACGGCTCCTAGCCCGATGTTACTGGCGTCGGTGTAGAGGATAAAGAGCTGGCTATAATCAGGGTACGCCAGGATTTCATCCCCCGTGAGGGCCATCTTCAGCTGGCGGAAGGACTCTTCTTCCAGCTTCTCCCATCTGAAGGGTGGCTTCTGGTTCTTGGCCTTCCTGGACTGGCCTATCAGGAGGTCCTGCATAGGAGCTGCCTTTTTGGTGAAACCGGGAATGAACCTTCGGTAGTAGCCTACCAACCCGAGGAACTGCCTCACTTCCTTTACGCTGGAGGGGCTTGGCCATTCCTTGATTGCGGTGATCTTATCAGGGTCGGGAGCCACTCCGTCAGCACTCACCACGTGTCCCAGGTACTGCACCTTTGGCTTCAGGAGGTGACACTTGGAGGGTTTCACCTTTAGGCCGTAACTTGCCAGAGCTTCGAACACTTCCGCCAGGTGTTTCAGGTGGTCCTCGTAGGTCTTAGAATAGACGATGACATCGTCCAGATATAACAGGACCGTCTCAAAGTTTCGGTGTCCCAGACAGCATTCCATCAATCGCTGGAAGGTTCCTGGTGCGTTGCAGAGTCCGAACGGCATGCAGGTAAACTCGCTAAGTCCCATCGGGGTGGTGAATGCGGTCTTCTCCCGGTCCGCCTCTGCTACAGGAACCTGCCAGTACCCGCTAGTGAGATCCAAGGTGGAGAAGAAGTTAGCAGATTTTAAAGCAGCCAAAGACTCCTCTATTCTTGGTAAGGGGTACGCATCTTTGTGTGTGATACGGTTAATTTTCCGATAATCTACACACATTCTCATGGTGTTGTCTTTCTTTTTGACCAAGACTAGTGGAGCTGCCCAGGGGCTACAGCTATCCCTGATTACCCCAGCCTCCTTCATGTCTCTAAGCATCCCCTTGGCGTGTTGGTAGTGTGCAGGGGGTACGGGTCGATACCTCTCTTTTATGGGAGGATGGTCTCCCGTGGGGATGTGGTGTTCTACCCCCTTGACTCGCCCGAAGTCTAACGGGTGTTTACTAAACACTCTCTCGTACTCTTGAACCACCCGGTAGACTCCCTGTTTCTGGTGGGAGGGAGTGGAGTCAGTACCCAAATGTAGTTGCTGACACCAATCCTCCATTATTTTCTCAGAGCCGTTACCTTCCTCCGGATGAGATGGAGGCAAGGGTTCCACAGACTGTATAGAATTTTGGTTGATAGTATATAATTTGGCTAGCGTAGCATACCGGGGCAGGTATACTTCCCTTTTCCCAATATTTATTATGCGAACGGGTACCCTTCCATGGCGTACATCAACTACCCCCCGGGCTGTCAAAATGGTGGGCCTACTGTCTGAGTAGACTGGCTCTACCATGGCCTGGTAATCTCTACCTCTCAGACCAATAGCTGCCCGGCACCAAATCATCATTTCACTTTTCGGGGGTATGGCAATAGGGAAAGGGTCACACATTCTTACGCTACCAATCTCACCGCCGGAGAGTTCCACTTGTTGCCGTCGCATCAGTGCCCGGATCTCTTTCTGGAGCACTCGCTGCTGGCCGGAGCTGGCGTTCTTGGCAACCTGCTGTAAAATGAAAATCACCTCTGCAAGACAATTTTCAATCACATTAGTTCCTAGAGTTATCTTTGGGTGACTCTCACGCTTGTCAATGTCCACAATGATCAGTCCCTGTGCTGCCAGTTCGACTCTACCGATTTTAATGGTCATTTCTTTAAATCCGATCTGCGGCACGGGTTGACCATTGCTGGCAATAATACTCAAGTCGTCGTCAGGGTAGCGGGTTATATCCGAGTCATTCCAGTACTGCTTGAAGAGCACGTACGGGATGGTGGTGACCTGTGACCCGGTGTCCAGTAGGGCACTCATAGGAATGCCATCCAGTACCACAGGCAAGACTGGACGTCCTCCCACATATTTGTCGCGCCAGCTCGATGGGCCTGGTGATCTTTTTCCTGGGGGTTGGCCCTCTACCCCAGGTTGTGCCAGTTTAAAGGACAGTACCTTGCCATATGTCCGGGTTGATTGCAGCGGCGGCAGATGGGTTGTCCGTCCTCGTTGTATCGGTCGCTGGGTCTTCCTCTGGCCGGTGGGGTCCTCCTTGGTCGACGCCACGGGATGTCCTCCGGTCCGGATGCCAGCTGGATCTTCCCTGGAGTGGAAACCTGTAAAGACTGCACAGTTCGGGTTAGCGCAGCAACGCTTTTAGCTAGCTCTTGGACCTGATGGTGCAGGTCTGGAGCCGGGTCATTGTTCAAAGCCTGCGCATCAGCCCCCACAGGCCCTGCCGACAAGGGCGCCGCCTCCTGGTGGTAAGTGATAGCTGGGCGCCTGTGGGTCACAACGCCACCCGGTGCCGGTTCTCGGAGCACCCGGATGGCTCTGTCCTTGAACTGTGCAAAGTCCAGATGAGGATCCTGTAAGGCTATGGCCCGCAACTGGGTTTGGTGGACATTGCAATATAGTCCCTCTATAAATTGTTCGGTCAACAGCCTGTCCTCGTTTCCCACGCTGTCGGGGTCGGTCTGCTTAATGGCTCTCAGGGCCTCTTGTAGGTTTAGTGCATAGTCCCTTATACTCTCATGTGCTCGCTGCTTGCACCCATAGAATCTAAGCTTAATCTCGGCTGAGGTGCGGGTATCAAAGGTGTCCCTCAGCCGGGTTAGTATCCCTGCGACAGTCCTCCTCCCAGGTGGCCAGGACTTTACCTCCCTTTGGGCTGCCCCGGTTAGTTGGGCCACCAGGATGCTCACTTTTTGCTCCTCTGTGAGGGGGTACACCTGGAAGAGGCTATCCAGCTTTTCTTTAAAGTCATTCAGGGTATGTGACTCCCCTGAGTACTGGGGTAGCCAGGCTGCTCCCGGGATATAGGGCATGGTGAAAGGCATGACTGCAGCAGCGGTGGCGCTGGCGGGGGTTGAGGCAGTGAAGCTCTCCTCCGTATCCGACATCTTTCTCCCCCCCTAGTGGACCGTGGCCTACCTTGCGATGATCCTCTTCCGTAGGCCGCGGCTCCGCAGTGGATCGTCAGGGTTGAGGACCTTCCGTCGCGCTCCTGTGACGTCAGCGTCTGCTGGGCTCCTTCCAGGACCTTACGCGACGTCTGGACGTGAGGCGGGGCTTCAGTTCTCGCGCGCTTTTGGAGTCCACGCCCCTCTTCTTCCCGCGCGGCGTCTTCAAGATGGCGTCCAACGGCGGGAAAACTCCACGGAAGGCGGGAAGAAGGCTGAAAATGGCGCCGGATGGCGGGAAAACTTCACGGATGGCGGGAAGAAGGCTGAAGATGGCGCCGGATGGCGGGAATCTTCGCGGATGGCGGGAAGAAGGCTGAAGATGGTGCCGGATGGCGGGAATCTTCACCACAGGTTAGTTTAAAAGTCTCTTTTTCAGGCACGCAGTACCCGGCGGTTGCGGGCACGTAATCCTGCCGACTACGCCAAAAGCTGACGCGCCCCTGGGCCTGAGTCGCGCAGCGTTGCGCACGCGGGAGCCTACCCGGAGCCGGATCGGATAGGGGTAGTAGTCTCGTGGCGATGACCCGGTCCGTGCCCAGGGAGTCAGACTAAGTGGCGGAGTATTAGCAGTAGATGTTGGACGACTACGCCACCCGTTGAATACAGCTATGGAGCTGCCGCTGCAGGGCAGACCGCTGAGGCCGGTGGTACGATTGTGCAGCGTAGATGGTATAACCCCCAACGGGAGGGGTATGGCCTCAGGGCAGCCGACGTGGATGATGGGGGTAGCAGGAACCACTCAGAGACAATGCGGTGTAGTTCAGGGTCTTTACTGGTAATAAAGATAGACCCTCCCGGAGTACTGGCTAGCGATCGGGGCCTGGTCAGTCTTTGAGCAGATGGGATCTCCCCTGGCCAGGCGGAGTTGTAGGCCTCCCAAACTAAATGTACTCTTCTGGCTACCTTGCTAGAGGCGGGTGAAAGTAGCCCACGTCCCTGAGTGTACCGTGTGGTGCTCACCCGTATGGCCGGTGACTCGGGGCCTTCTAGTGGCTTCCGCTCCACGACGGCGGTGCTGGTCCCACGCGTGTGACCGTGCCTTCGGGTTTCTTGGCCAGAGGACCTGAAATCCCCTGCCGGGCGGTTTCTGCTGCTGGGTCTGGGTTAATCCCCACAGCCTCGGACACCGGGTCCGGTGGTAACTCTTCAATCAGGGCGAGCTCTTCAGCTGCCAGCCCCTGATTCCTTTTAGCACTGCTCCCACTGAGCTCCTGATCTTTCTTTCCTATGCTGCTCCTCTTCTTCTCTCTACTCTACTCACTAACCCTGCCTCAGCCCCAGCTTTATATAGGGGAAGTCCTTCCCCTCCCAGGACTGGGCAGGAGGTGTGGCATGCATAGGATTCCTGACCAAGAGACCTCCCACCTGCTCTCAGACATAATATCTCTATTACTGTGGCAACCAGACCCCTGGGGTGTCACACATCCTTTGCTAATTTCCAGTTTTTCCAGACTATATATGTAATTTGTTTCTTTCATCTTGATACAGCTCAAGCCAAAAAACTGTCAAGAAATCTAAATAACACAGTGTAACAAGCATGAGTCATATTTCATTATGCTAATAAATTAATATGATCATTTTCCCACATTATTTGTGTGTTCATATTGTGGTGTTAGGTAATAAAAATGATGTTGAGTTATAAAATTTAAACCCTTCCTCTCCTTTACATTTCATTGCTTTACCCATTTTGTACACATATTAATTCACTGCATGTTCTATAACTGTGTCTCATCCAGAGCTGCATTCACAGTTCTGCTGGATGCTTTGCTCACACACCCCGTGGCGTCTCATTATCTGTGCACATCATGTTCTGCTAATTCACAATTTAGGGGTGTGCTATGACACTATCCAAAAGCAACTGATTTCGGTTACAAAAATAATTATCAGAAACCCATAAACATAAGACTTTTGGGGCCAAAAAAACGTTCACGTTTGAAAAATATATATCTTTGTACCGTGTTAGCAAGTAGATAGAAAAATATTAAGATTTGAGAGTCCTCAGTGGTTGATAAGTCCTGCAAGCTTTTGAGACAACGGGTCTCTTCATCAGGCATGAATGAAGGGAATTTAGTAGTCTCGAAAGCTTGTAATTTGTTACCTTCTTTTCAGTTAGCCATTAAAAGGTATCAACCACTGATCGTAATATTTTTCTAGTATGAAAAGACATTGAATTGTTTTCTGCTGTGTGGTGTCTCCGCTCTACTCTCCAGCTCCACAAGGCACCATATTATACCCTCCGTAATGTGGTTTATGATGGGCCTTACCTTGGAAGCCAGGAGAAAAAAAAATTCTCTGTAAAAGTGTAAGCTCACAGAGTTACAATCTAAACACATAGCGGGCTATAGGGACCATATTATCATTCGATGCCACATAGATCCGTCATACAGGCATGTGCCTGAGCCCTTAGATTGAATTTTAATCCATGGTTTTATACATTAATTAAATATTTATATCTTAATAAATATCCATATACATTTTAGATGATTTTATACTTTGGTGCCATAGACACTAGAACTTAACATTATAAACAATTAGCCTTTGTTTGCCCATTGAGTTTTCGTAAAGCCAAGTAATAAATTTTACCAAAAGAGATCTAATGTTGACAGCATTTTTACAATTAGCTAATAATCACTGGACGCAGTCTGTTTGGGCAAAAATCTATACAATTCCTTAACTTGAAGTAGTGTCCTAAGATATAAACCCTAAGTTTTATTCCTTTGCAATATGTTAAAAAATGGTTAGTAGAAATCAATGCTAATAAGAGCAGCAAAAGGCAGAGCAGCAATTCTAAATGAATAACCAATAATGTAAAACTGCAAACCCAAAAGCAATAAATTCAATAAGCTTTGATGGCGGAGATGTTATACAATATAAATAATCATTATATATTCAGAACAAATTCAAAAATTCTAATAGATGCCTATAAGAGGTCCATCAACAATAGGAAAGAAGGCTAGGCAAAGGAGGCAGCTGCCAAAGGTACAACAAGCTCAGCTGTGCGTGGTAAACCTTTCAAAGATCCAACCCAGTGTGGTAAATAGGGGAACTCACAAAAGTTTTGGATGACCAGTCCACCAATCCATTCTTACTTTACTGCACCCCTGCACTAAAAGTGCAATGTCTGCAAGACCAAGAAGCTTCATGTAGTCCACTATTGATAGTCCTGTGATCTCATGAAGCATCACGCCAACAAGTAATGGTATAGGTAAGACTGGTATAAACCTAATGGTTGATAATAGTTAATAACCAAAACCCCAGAAACATAGTAGTGGTGGATACATCAGCACACACAAGTGGGAGCGTAACACCACTAACAATACCACTCCAAAAATGCCGACCACCATGAGAAAGGAGTTTTGATATAAAAGAATATCAAGTCTTTATTAAATATAATGAACACATATATGGAAAATACATAGAACTATTAAAAATGTGCGTGGAAGGAACAACCAGTACACTGATACGACCTCCAGAAATATGTCTCAATAAATCACGGTGCTGGGAAAGTGCAAAAGTGCATAAAGGGGAAGCAGTTTCAAGACGGCCAACCCTGAGAAGTAATGAAGATGACATGCATTGCAGACCTAGTGGTCTTTACACAATGTGCCGCGAATACTGCTGTCAAAAGTGGTCATCTGTCAAATTCCCAGGAGAGTCATGACCAAGTGGTGTCAAGACATAGCCAGTTAAATACTGCTTATCCCAATGAGGATGGAGGTCAGTGAATCAGAGTAAATTTGAACGCTTCCCGCTTCCCGACGCTCCTTTCGCGTGGAGTGTTCTTGGCTTTTTCAAGGGAAGGTTTGGTATTACGTCCAAAGGACCTTTATGTATTCTAAGTAACCGATCACATCGACTGACCATGTGATCGGAATTCACCCAATGGCGCTGCTGTATGCAGCGCATGCATCCCCTGCTGGCCGGCCCCCCGTCGCAGGCACGGCAGTCAGGTCCGTGTGGCACATGCATGGGAACAGCCAAAGATGGCCAGGAATCCCAGCACCCGCGGCGGACACAGAGATGGCGGTGACGAAACCCCATGGCACGCATGCGCACCACAGCACCACAGGTGGGGGAAAGGTATAATACAGTCAGATAGTCTGGTAAAAAGGTAAAGGGATACAAGGTCCAGAACAGGTCCTGATGTTAAATGTAAGTTAAAAAAAAAATAGATAGTGACAAGAAAACAGAAAAGATCCCCAAATCATTATCACAGCAGGACATCAATAATGGTATGACATTCTTGGCCGTTGGGGAGGTATATCCATTCACCGTCACCATCCGACGGATAGATTTATAGAATAAGTAATGGATAATGAACTGGGAAAATAAGAAATAAATAAGAAACATAAATAACAGGACAAAACTAGCAAAACATAGAAGCAATCATAACATTAAAAGAAAAATTAAAAGTAGCACCAATGAGGGAATAGTAGAATGTTGATTGAAAACCAAAAACAAAGCCCCTTGACATAAACTCTATAATTACAGAAAGGAGGAAAAACTTAATGACTCATTGAGGCCGTTAGGAGCCATTGTGTCCAACGTCACAATCCACTTACCCTCACGTTGTCCAAGGAGTTTATTTTTATGTTACCACCCCTTGCACGCAAATGTATAGTATTAATCCCCCTAATCATAAGTGACTTGGGGTCGCAATTGTGATAGTTCCTAAAATGGGGTAGAATCGTTTTGAGTTCGGAGGTATCGACCACCGACCTGGCCGCACCAATGTCCCTAACATGCTCACGAACCCTAACTCTGAGCTCCCTAGAGGTGAGTCCCACATATATCAGGTCTGCCATCCTGCAGAGTAGATGAGGTAATTTAGTGACCGATGGGAAACAGGAACAGTATGTTAGGGACTGGTGAATGTTCTTTGCTGCATAGAAAGTAAGCTGCCCATATGTAGTACAGTAGTCTTAAGTCTAGCCATACACTCTAGATCCAGCATTAAATCACCACCAGGCATGGTCAGAGGTGCAGTAATTTAATTTCATTCATCTAATGTGTATGCCCACCTTAAATGATAATTACAGGGTGCAGATTCATGGAAAGCTTAGATGTCTTCCATCTTTATCAAATAGCTTTCCCCAGAAGTCATACCATAGAAGGTGACTATCTCGACTCTGTTGTTGTTTTTTTTGTCATTTAAATATTATGTGGTCATGTACATGTAAATTGAATATTGATCTATGACTTTCAGACTCTGAAAAGGAAATCTGTCAGGAGGTTTTTGCTATGTAATCTGAAGACAGCCTAATGTAGGGGGTTAAAACATAGAATTCAATGATGTGTCACATGTCAGGCTGTGTGCTTTTATTTGCTTAAACGGAAGGTTTTATCACCTGGTGATTATCATTGCCTGGACTAGAGCAGCATGTGCATGCTAGTCCGACATGCTCCTACATCTGTGACAAGCAGCTCACTGTCTATAGACATAGTATATAGAGAGCCTGGTGTGGGCAGGGGAAGCTTTTTCACCTCTGCTGCATTGCTAAATCTAAGATTGTGTCAGCACCGCTGCACCCAGTAAACATCATTGGATTTAGGGTCTCTTTCCCTATTTCGTGCTGCTCTCAAATGAGGTAGAAAAAAACTGCTGACAGATTACCTTTAAAAGGGGTTTTCCACCATTTAAAAATTGATGACTTATTCTTAGGATAAGCCATAAATAATAAATCAGAGGGGGCTTGACTATCAGTGCCCCTCCATCAGCTATTTAAAGAGTCATCCTTACTCCTGCAAGTGTTTCCCCCTCTTCAGTGTTTGAAGGGGCCTCAGTGTCACACACACAGTGTAGGAAAGACAAAGTGCAACACGAAGGGATGAGGGAAAGGGAGCCCAGACACTAAGGAAAGAGGGGGTGGAGACCTCCTAGACTGATCTGATATCACCCTGTCTTCCCTACCGTCCCTATATTGGTTTCTCACCAATCGCCGATCTGGATCCTAGAACGCTGTATCTCCCTAGAGCTAGGCCCTGGATAGGGAAGAGGGGGGATGAGCACTGGTCAGTCCCCACTAACAACTAAAGACAGCAAGGGGAGACAGACACGGGGGAAGTAACTTAGCTTGAGCCAACTTCAGAGAGATTACACACATGGTCTCTTAGCACCGAAGAGGAAGTAAGCAGACTGCAACAGCTACAAGTCTTCACAAGGGGTCATGCGAATATCACCGGCACCTCCCTATAGCAAACAGGAAGTATTTAAACACTTAGGTCTGGGAGTCAATTAGCCGGACGGAGGTAGCCGCTGGGTCCTAGAGTGAGACAGATCTAAGAAGGTGTCTGTAATGCCAAACGAAGAAATCTCCTGCAACCAGTTGCAGGGCGACTGTCTGTCACATCTGACACACCCGCGACACTCGGGCTGGGTTATACTTGCTTGTGAAGGATTTTTCCTATTAGCTGTTGAAGATTATACACCGTTCCATTAAAGCCAATGTAACATATCTGCAATATCTTGAACAGATGATAAAAAAGGGCACAGGCAAGTACAAATACCTGTTTTTTCCATGTCTTTTCTGTGTTTTCCAAAACATTTTCCGTGTGTTTTTGTCATAAAACGCAGCATTTTACTGTCCCAGCAAAGTGAATTACTATAGATTCCTGAAGTCTCTTTCACACATTTCTTATTTTTTTCTTGAAGATTTGAAGCAGTTTCAAAGCTGCAGAATGTCAATTCTTTCAGCGTTTTAACAGCCTTTTTCACCCCTTCTAATGATTGGGAAAAGCACATTAAAAAACGCATCCAAAATGCACGCAAACCGCACATTTTTCATGCAGTATTTTTACTGCCAACAGACATGTTTTTTCATGCAGAAATGTCTGCAGCAACTACATAACGTGTGCATATACCCCTGGGCAGCATTTTACACATGTGGCTTTTGGTGCAGCTTTTAGATACAAAGTACAGAGACTTATTCAGCCTTTCAAGCAATGATTTTCCTATTGTCAGGGTCCACTCCTGACTTTAGCTAAATAAAACTACATCAAAAATATTCTTACTAACATTTACAACACAAAATTCAGAAATTCTAAGCCCCAACCTCAAGAATGTCCCAAAACTCCTGGGAATACCCAGAAATGCCCACTTTTGTTTTAGGTGTGGTTTTGCCCAGATCCGACCTGTTTATGGTTCAGATCATGAAACAGTTCTGGCAAAATTGAGGCTAAAAGGGGCTGTCTTGGGTTTGGAAGATAACTTCTTGATCTATGGGGTTAGACATCTGGGACCCCCATTAATCCTGATAACCGGGGCTCTGAAAGGCCCTGTGTGAGCAGTGGTCGATTATGTGTGATCGATCATGTGCAACCCCGCTCCATTCATTCTTAATGGGAGTATTGAAGACCAGCTCAGCCCAGCGTTCGGCTTCTCTTTGGTCCCTTTTGGCTGCTGTTCCTACTTGCCCTTTAATATTTATCCTTTCCTTCTTCCCTCCTCCTTTTTTCTTCCCACCCTTCCTTCTTTTCATCTCCTTGTATATTAATATCAGTAATCAATATCATTGATTACTAAACTTTTGCATGATTTATTGCTGTTAGGCTATGTTCACACATCATATTTTTTTCTGCGTTCATTTTCTGCAGGAAAACCTGATCTCTTGTGAGGAGGTTGTTCAGGATTTTTGTTGCTGTTTTCGTGCTTTTTGTTTTTGTTGCGTTTTTTTCACTATCCTTTTGTCTCTATTACGCATGTATATGAAGTTCAGTGAAAAAAAAAATCTCATTCTGGTTTAGGCACAAAAAACGCTGAAAAAACGCTGAAAACTTGACACCTGCGTTTTTTCAGCATCCATTACTTCCAATGGGTGCAAAAACGATGAAAAAAACATGTTGTGTGAACATAGTCTTAATCTTTAAAACTTAAATAAAAATTTACTTAAAAAAAAAAAAAAATGATTAGAGCGGATATGCGCTTGATGGACCATCGCTCCATTAAGACCCCCGGTTCTCGAGATTCGTGGGGTTCCTAATGGTCAGACCCACAGCAATCGGTAAGTTATCTCCTATCCTATAGATAGGGAATAACAACCAAACTTGCTCTAATATTCTGCAAAGTTCTTTTATAATTGCTACTGCCTGGCATGTCTCTTTGCAAATCCTTTTTGAGGAACCAGGAAATGCCTTCCAGCTAAACTGATCTTCCTGTGGTCAATAAGAAAAAAAATTGACCTTGGGTCTGCTGAGTTGTTAAAAGCCTGCTGTTGTGCCTGGGTGCAGCGCTATTTTAAGGTACTAACCACAAATGTCTATGTGCTGAAAACTGAGAAGTAATTGGCCATATATTGGGTTTAATTAGTGTGATTTTCTGTAGTTAATACAGAGACAGCATAGCAACTTTCATATCTGCTGAATACCGTTTTATATGCTGAGGGATTAGGGGACGTTTTAATTGAGAGTTTTACAATACTTTATTGTGTCTATGATCGAGGGATAGAGTTGGGCTCCCATTTGTGAGATGACGGAATTCTGCTTGTTACAAGTTAGTTCTATTTGTTGCTCTTTTTTTTTTATAAAGCCAGGATTTGCTATATATGTATGAAAACATAGTATCAGCTTAATTAGTATTTCATTGCCATAGTGTGCAATGTGGCTGCTGTTTGCTTCGAAGAGTCCAACAGAATATATGGCCAGTCACATACAACCATATATCTATACCATTTCATAGGTCTGCCATAATTTGGCATTCAGAAAAAGCATATTCTGCAAAATATATGTTTTTTGTTGTCTTGTGTGCAGTTATATTGTGCCTTTTAGTACAGTTGGGACTGCCAAATCCAGACATTTTCTGGCGAAATGTTAGAAAAAAAGATCAGTGCCTTGGCATATATTTGCTGATTGAAGCCTGTGGGCTTCTGGTGTATACGTTGGGGGATTTCCGCTGTGTGAAAATAAAAGTAAACCAAAATAGAGTTTCTGCATTACGAGGGATCAATACATTCCACTATAGTCAAATCAGACCTCTTGCTTTGCACTAATAAGGAGCAAACACCCCGAAACACGTGTCCGCAAATGGAGTGGCTCGTTTGGCTTCTTATCCCAAGTCATATGGCAAGGCTCATTAAAGGGATAATACAGACTTTTAGGATTGCTACATCTAATAGTTAGTGCTACAGTTCAAGTCCTCTTCTTATCTGAAGAGGTTATTTGCATAGTACAGGTGAAAAAATGTACCTAGCCCTACACAGCTTTCGTTTAGGGCAAATTCAAACAGAGCAGAAATGGTGAAGGAGACGGCAAAATTCTATGTTGAAAGGGTCACCTTAAGATCTTTCTTTAGGACTGCGCCTATTTTCAGCCTCTTGTCATCCTGCTCACAGAGGTGATTGACATTTGGTTGCGGTATGGTAGTGCTGCTGGCCCGAACTAAGGGTTCTCCCATGTTGCAAGCAGAGGCAGCTTTTTCTCTACAGCATCAGAGAAGCCCTGATACGACCAGTTTAAGGGCAGTGCTTGAAAGATCTCGAAGAGCTTGTAAGTGTTGTGCACTTTGCCTAGGAGACCAGCCACGGCTGATACTGTGCATAAGTGGCCAGTAACCTATGCAACAAGCAGTGAAAAATAAAATTAAAATCCCTATGTTTTTGAGAATTAAGACAATTTTTAATAAGGGGTAGGTTGAAGAGATGCTTGCTTTTACAAGCACTTTGCAAATTTACCCTTTTACAATGTTGAGAAAATCCATTCAATATCTGGTTTTACTGTAGAACACAAACATGAATAAATTCCTTTATTCCTTATTATAATAGTTTGTTACAATTGTATGATTTACAATCAACTCTCTGTTTTTGCTGAAACAATCACAAGTTCATTTGCTTCCAAAATGCAAAGGTAAGCAACTTTTTAAATAGTCCTTTAGCTGAGTGATGGGCAAAAAAAGGAACAAATCCATTGTCTCCTTGTTCTGACTTCTTTCTCCACACTCCCCACTCTACTTTCAGTGTTAGAGATAGCAGGAGGCAGATAAGCAGTGGAGAGAAGAGAAAAGTGTCTAAAGTTTTATGGAATGCAGAGAAACCAGGTTATGGATAGGAAGGAAAACCCGTAAGTGCAGAATACAAGCTATGCTGAGAGGTAAAGGCAAGTGAAGATAGTAGTACCCTGGATACATACACAAAGAGATCCCATCCAGCCTATATTACTGAGAGAGACACTCCCACAAAATAAAAATCTGAAAGTAGAATCAGGCTGCAAACTGCATATTGCAAAGTCTATAAATGAATGAAGGAAAGAAGATTGCAGACTGCAAGTTAGTGCAATCTTATTAATTAACGGTAACTACATATCCTAAGTCATGTGACAAGTCAATATTGACTTTTAGGATTGGTACTTCCTACAGTATAGGTGGCACTAGAGTTCTCTTCCTCTCTGAAGAGACAATTTGCATATTTTCCAGAGGAGCATTGCGGCTTAAAAGTCTCCTCATCCCGGCATGTCTGGCTTGACATGTCACTCTTCACAAGGAGAAACGTTACCCCTTGGATCCCAGTCAGACACATCTCACCCAGCCAAACCAGATCTCACACTTTGCACTGATGAGGGGCAGTACCCCGAAACACAGTGTCTGCAAATTGAGATTTTGGTTTTGGCTTTAATCCTAACTCATGTGGCAAGGCTCATTAGAAAGTCCATATTGACTTTTAGGATTGCTACTTCCTAAAAGTGGCACTAGAGTTCTAGTCCTCTTCCAATCTGAAGAGACAATTTACTATGTAATAGTCATTTTTCCATGTTAAGGTGTCCTTAGCCTTTAAATTTTATCCAGCTTTTTATTTCTCTGCCAGGGTTAGTGATAGTCCTTATGGTAGCTCTTTATGAGTCAGGAAGATCAGGATAAATAAGGCTATAGATCCTATTGCTATATAACACTATATTCAGATGCAATCTTTGTGCCTCATGGGAAGGAGAAGGATAAAAACAAAAATCATTGAATTACACCAGCCTGGTAGGAGTTTGAATGTAGGGAATACAGAAGTTCACATCACTTGGGTGCATTGTTAGATCTTGACATTCACAAGAGGTAGACAGGAATTCTGTAGGTTACACAAAAATCTGCAGGGATGAGTGGAAGGGTCATGTGTCTCTAATATTAGACACCAGTTGCTGACCCTTCAAGAAGGGGCAAAGATTATGAGCCTGAGACCATCTTGAGATCCTCTGACATAAATTTATACGTCTCCTGTAATGCTACCTCCATGAATTGAGTCATTGGCAGGTGACAATCCCTAGTCAGTCTTCCTCCACCACCATCAGATTTCCTCTCTGATAGAATATCTTCTTATATGTGCAAGGTGCTTGTTTTGATTCAGACACGCAATTGCTTCATTACTGCAATGATGTCTTTTTACACACAAGTATAACGTCATTGTGAAGTCTATTACTATAATTATTAGTTTAGCTAAGTCGTTTATATGCACATATTTAATTAAGTGATGTCAGTATGGGAATTTGCTTCGGAATTCCAATGACCTTGTGTGTATAGTCACAGAGGGTAGACGAATGATCTGAAGTAGAAAAATTACTATAGGGGCCTATTATAAACACAGAAGCAGGTTAAAACATGACATTTTCAGCCGCCTTAAGACACATTACCAATGCAGTAGTGACTTTTATATTACATCAACTTTATCATTAGAGAAAAGAATCCCCCCCCCCCCCCAATCTAACTAAATACTCTGTAGATATTAAAGTGTTTGTTAGTAACTTTTATCATCTAGTGTCAGTATATAACTCAGTGCTTTACAGCTCAGGAAGCAGTAAAAATAGAGAATGATTGGATCATGCGCACCTCCACTTCATTCATATGGGGATCTGTAGATCCCCGGCTTTAGAGATCTAGAGCTCCATTCTCGGGATCGTGGGGGTTCCAGAATTTGGACTCCCAGTGATCAGTAAGTTAAAGGGGACTTTTTTTTTTAAAAAAAAGGCGTGCAGTTGCTAACAGAGGCAACTACCTGTCTGTTGTACCCGGCGTCGGTCATTGACCACTCCTGCCAGAGATTCAGCTACTCCCTGTCAACAGAGCAGCAGTTTGTCTTCCTGTTCACGAGGCGGGACTACTAGTGTCATGCTGATTGACGGTTGGCTCTCCACTGACTAATTAGGGGAAGTTGCACTCAATCAGCATGATGCCAGTAGTCCCGCCCTGTGAACAGGAAGACAAACTGCCACTTTGTTGACAGGAAACAGTAAATCTCTGGCAGAAGCGGTTAATGACCAGCGCCGGGTACAACAAACAGGTAGATGCCTCTGTTAGCAGCAAGATCCCTTTTTTTTAAAGTCCCGGATATCCCCTTTAATCCCT
Organism: Phyllobates terribilis; assembly: GCF_046119375.1. Taxonomy (NCBI): domain Eukaryota; kingdom Metazoa; phylum Chordata; class Amphibia; order Anura; family Dendrobatidae; genus Phyllobates; species Phyllobates terribilis. The sequence goes on along the minus strand of NW_027362767.1, from coordinate 71,851,449 downwards.
TGTTACATCCATTTACATCCATGTCTGTGCTCACTCCTTCTACTTCTGTAGCTGGACGGCGCTGCACCTTTGTTGCTGCTGTGTTTCATATTCTGAGACACGTGGTGCTGTCCAGGCAGGGAACTTTGGGGCTAATTCATGAACATGATTAGCTCATTAACTCCCTTCTGTGAGCCTTGAGTGAGGCTCACATTATATAAAAACCTAGCTCATTACCTCCAGTTGTCTGCTATAGGGTATAACGTGGTTCTGCCCCTAAACCTCTCCTGCCCTGATCCTGTGAGTTATTCAGTTGCTGATCTTGGCCTTTGCCTGTAGATTTTCACTTTATTTTCTGACTTTTCTGGTTTTGCCTCGGCTTATATGACCTTTTCCTGCCAACACACTCTACCGGCCAGCAGCCACTTTGTGCACCCAACACAAAGGGCCCTTTATAAGTTCAAATCCCTGTACAGGAAATAATGGGTGCAGGACAGGGCTCCTCTTCAAACTGCTATATGGAGTAGTTCAGCAAAGCCTATCCATGAAAGCCATATTAAGATCTCTCTGACTACCCTGAACAGATATGCATTACATTCCTATCATATGGAAAAGAGATAGCTTTCAATTGTAGGAATACTTCTTTAAAATATTGAAATAAAAAAAAAAACTGATAAGACAAAGTTTTTGTCATGGTTCTTTAACACAAAAATTTAAATTCAGCTTGGCCACATATTTATGTTTTCCGATGATTAGAGCAGAATAAGCCTCCCAGACGTATTAAATGAAATTGTTGGGTTTGTAACGACTTTAATCTAATGTGTGTGAGGACCTTTAGTTACCCCCAAGCTACTATTTATAAAATTAATCAGTCAATTAATTTCGAAAATAATTAAAATATATGATCAAAAGTTTGGACACACCTTCTCATTTAAAGATTTTTCTGTATTTTCATGACTATGAAAATTGTACATTCACACTGAAGGCATCAAAACTATGAATTAACACATGTGCAATTATATACTTAACAAAAAAGTGTGAAACAACTTTTGGTCTGTACTGTAGGTGTGACGCCTCTTACTCGAAAAAGCCCTTTAGTTTACCCTGGGAGATGGGGGACTCGGAGTCGGGTCCTATGATGTAGAGATGGGGTGCAGCCGTGGCCCGGACCCGACCCGTGCTCAGGGCCGTCACATTAAAAAGGATGGTGTAGGCTTATCCGGGTTGAGTGGCTGATTTACGACTACGCCACCTGTGGCACCTGGTGAAGGCCACCAGCGCTGCTGCAGTCCGCTGAGGCATGGTGTTATGGCGGCCAGAGTTATTACTACTCCCCACAGGCGGAGCAAGGCCTCAGGGCAGAGGGACAGGATGGAGAGGGTAGTAGTAGAGGAGAACGGCTGCCGTGTCGCGCGGTGTGGCGCAGAATAAACAGTCCGGAGGCCATAGGGGTGAACTTCCAAGGCTTTACTCACTTTAGAGATGGCAGAAGGAAGGCGACTCCCTGCTCCCCGCGGAGTCCTGCGGTCACCAGGGACCCTACACCAGAGTGTTCCTGAACTACAGACCAAATCCTTCCCTGTCCGTGTGTGTACAAATAGGCCGGGTCTCCCTCTGAGCTCCTCTCAGAACAAGGGCACGGGTGGCAGCTCCGTCCGATACCCGGTGGGATCCTCTGGGCCTGCCGGGCTTTCCATACCAGGACATGGAGTAACAAGGTCGGGTGTCGGGGGCCGGTACCCCTCTTGCAGCCGGACTCCCTCTGAATATGTCAGCATGGCGAGGACAGGTGGCGTACACCGCTCCGTCTGCATCCTGCCTGGGATCCATTTGCTATGGAGCCACACTCTTAAGCTCCGGGCCTTCTTGGTCCTGGTCCTTGACCGGGTCGAGACATTCCTTGTCTACAACATACCCCTCGTCTCAAGGCCGGGACACGAGGGCTGTGTCTCCCTCCGATGCGGGCCCACACAGGATCCGCATTGAGGTGAGCGATCACAGTCCACTCAGCAATTGACAGCATAGAGACAGTCAAAGAGCGATTGAAGGCAGTCAAAGAACCATTACTAAGGACAGACTAACTGCCCAAGACCAATGAACAAGATGGCTCTTTATTAAATATGAAATTTAAAGTGTAACTAACTTGTAAGTCCTCCACCCTCACCCACTAACTGGTTCCCCTAACTCTTGGTTCCCCAGTCTCCCTGTAACCAGGAGGGCAGCACCTAGTGCATACTAGCCCCCTCTGGTGGAGAAATGTGGTGTTGGATGCAAGGTTGGGTCCCGACCATCACACTGTTCTTACCTCAGAGGAGGAACACCACACTCCATTAAAGAAGTGCAGCATCCCTGTGGCGGTCGAACCCTCAGGGGCGCCACATTGGTAGCATACTAATTTACACAAGTACGTTGGATAGAATTTGTGGTGCATTTAGACGTGCCAATTTCAACCTGTCAATGCACCATTAACAAGCACCTATCAACATTATACACCGGCTGATAATTGGGAACATGTTTTCCTATGAACGCTATTTTCACGATTATCTACATGTGTAAATTATCCATTTGTCATTTAGTTTCCACAGGATCCAGAGAAAAAACTGTGTCTAGAGTTATTGGCTCAATTAATTCATCACTTTCAACGTGCTTGGGTAACTGTATCCGACAAATAATTAGATCTATCTGTTTATTTATGTGTGTACTCCAAAGGATTTCATAGAAGACATTCGTCAGCCACTCACGTAACTCTTGCTCCAGTGGAGCTTACAATCTAATTTCCCTACTCCAGAAGAAAAAACACATCAGGATGGACTTTGGTCACAAACATTGCAGCTTTGAACTGCGGGAAGAAATCTAAGTCCTCAGAGGAAAGATATTCAATACATATAAGACACATTTACTATTTTACTATTTTTAGTCTATTTTTAGGTTTAGTGTGAGACGCAGGTACAAGTCATATAACATTTGTTGTCATAGTTTTAAGACTTGGCTTTCCTTAATCAGTGGGGTAGGAATTGTGATCTGTTTTAGTAAGTAATTGGAGAAGAGTCGCAAAAAAAAGTTGTAAACGGGTTGCTAATGAGTTCCAGGCACATAAAGGAAAAGTATTTATTTCAGTTGCTTATTTAGGACCTACATATTCTGCAGCGCTGTATAAAGACTGTCACCATTCACATAAGTCCCTGTATAAAGACTGTAACTATTCACATCAAACTGTGTCAATTTTTTTTCGAATGTATTGACCCTATGCCATGTAAACACAGTATAGAGTCAATTTCACAGTAACCCAAGTAACCTAAAAGTACATTTTTGGAGTATTGGAGGAAACCCATGAAAACACTGAAGGAACGTAGAGACTACACGAAGATCCACCCATTGGATTTGAACCATTGTATGTTCTTGTAAAGGGTTTCAACGCAGTTCCTAAGTTCTCACCTTCCTATAGGATAGATGATAATGTGCAGATCATGGGGTTCGACCACAAATGTCCCCACCGAACCCAAGAATAGAACTTTGCAGAATGAGGGGGAGCTACCACTCTACAGCTCCATTCATTCTTTATGGGACTTAAGGAGATGGTATAGCACAGAGTACCATTCAGTTCTTCAGCAGACATACCTCGAGCCAGTGCACCCAGAGAACCCGGGCAAACGCAAGGTCCCATGGCACCAGGAGGGTCCGTTCTACCCAGGTTTCAATTTATGACATGCGCCGTACCTGTATGCATTTATGGAGCAAGCTCTGGAGCTGAGCCTGCTCCATACAGCATACACCGTGTGCAGAATTATTAGGCAAATGCGTATTTTGATCACTTTGATACTTTTTATACATGTTGTCCTACTCCAAGCTGCATAGGCTTGAGAACCAACTACCAATTAAGTAAATCTGGTGGCATCTCTGTAATGAGGAGGGGTGTTGACTAATGACATCAACACCGTATATAAGGTGTGCTTAATTATTAGGCAACTTCCTTTCCTTTGGCCAAATGGGTCAGAAGAGAGATTGACGGGCTCTGAAAAGTCCAAAATTGTGAGATATCTTGCAGAGGGATGCAGCAGTCTTGAAATTTCCAAACTTTTGAAGCGTGATCACCGAACAATCAAGGGTTTCATGGCAAATAGCCAACAGGGTCGCAAGAAGCGTGTTGACCAAAAAAGGCGCAAAATAACTGCCCATGAATTGAGGAAAATCAAGCATGAAGCTGCCAAGATGCCATTCGCCACCAGTTTTGCCATATTTCAGAGCTGCAACGTTACTGGAGTATCAAAAAGCACAAGGTGTGCGATACTCAGGGACATGGCCAAGGTAAGGAAGGCTGAAAAACGACCACCTTTGAACAAGAAACATAAGATAAAACGTCAAGAATGGGTCAAGAAATATCTTAAGACTGATTTTTCAAAGGTTTTATGGACTGATGCAATGAGCGTGACTCTTGATGGGCCAGATGGATGGGCTACAGGCTGGATCAATAAAGGGCAGAGAGCTCCACTCCGACTCAGACGCCAGCAAGGTGGAGGTGGGCTACTGGTATGGGCTGGTATCATCAAAGATGAACTTGTGGGACCTTTTCGTGTTGAGGATGGAGTGAAGCTCAACTTCCAGGCCTACTGCCAGTTTCTGGAAGACAACTTCTTCAAGCAGTGGTACAGGAAGAAGTCAGTATCGTTCAAGAAAAACATGATTTTCATGCAGGACAATGCTCCATCACATGCATACAACTACTCCACAGCATGTCTGGCCAGTAAAGGTCTAAAAGAAGAAAAAATAATGACATGGTGCCCTTGTTCACCTGATCTGAACCCCATAGAGAACCTGTGGTCCATCATAAAATGTGAGATCTACAGGGAGGGAAAACAGTACACCTCTCCGAACAGTGTCTGGGAGGCTGTGGTGACTGCTGCACGCAATGTTGATCAAAAATAGATCAAGCAACTGACAGAATCTATGGATGGAAGGCTGTTGAGTGTCATCATAAAGAAAATTGGCTATATTGATCACTAATTTTTTTGTTTTTTGTTTTTGCATGTCAGAAATGTTTATTTCTAAATTTTGTGCACTGATATTGGTTTACCTGGTGAAAATAAACAAGTGAGATGGGATTATATTTGTTTTTTATTAAGTTGCCTAATAATTCTGCACAGTAATAGTTACCTGCACAAACATATATCCTCCTAAGATAGCCAAATCTAAAAAAAACCCACTCCAACTTCCAAAAATATTAAGCTTGGATATTTATGAGTCTTTTCGGTTGATTGAGAACATAGCTGTTGATCAATAATAAAAATAATCCTCTAAAATACAACTTGCCTAATAATTCTGCACACAGTGTAGATGACTGCTGTGTTATACAGCTGAAATCCAAGTGTAACAACCAAGATCAATCATGAAAGATTCATTTAACTAGTCATAAATGGGGAAAGGTGTTCCTTCCAACCCCCATTGCTCCCCCTACAACATGATTTCAGGGGCCGATGACATTGTCATTGGGGCCTACTGAAGGCTCCTGTGTCTCCCTTGTCTGTACACCTATGAAGCTGGACTTCATATGGGATAGGTAATGTTATGATACACTACAGTATTACAGTATTGCAGTATATTTTATAAAATAATCAAGTGACTGCAGTCTCAAAGCCCCTAGGGAGACCAATAAGAAATGTAAAAAAAAAGGAAAAATATTTTTCAAAAATAAAAACAATCTAAAAGTTCATATTTTCCATTTTTCATAGAACAGAAATAAAATGTAAAAAAACTAAGAACATAGTCATATTTGGTATTACCATATGCATAACTGTCCAAACTAATAATATTTCAAAATATTTATCCCATGTGGTGAATGTTGAAAAAAGATTGAAATGGTAGAATCTTGTTTTTGGTCACTTTACCTAAAAAATTGAATAAAAGGAGATGAGAAAGTTGTATAGAAACCAAAATGATAATGATAAGAACAACAACTCGTACCACAAAAAAAAACAAGCCCTAATACAATAATATCGACTGAATAATAAAATTGTTATCGCTTTTGGAGAGCGAGGTGGAGGAATCGAAAGTTAAAAGAGGCTTACTGGAATTGTGTTGCCCCTGGCCCCCCAGAGATCAGTAATTTATCTGTTCTTTGGATAGGGAATAACCTACAAACTTGGCACAAACCGTTTAATATTTGTTTCCAATGTGTTATTGTTCATGCTATGAAAAATTAATGATCTATTTGCCAATTTCCGATTCTCGCCATTTTCCTTCCACTTGCACCTTTGCCTATTTAAGTAGAAAAATCCAGACGCCGATGAGTATACAGTTGAAAAATACTAACCCCAGAGAGACATAAAAGAAGGAAAATGTAACTTTTACGCCTTTTTACTGTTTCCAGAATGTTAGTCATATATTAAGCTAAAATAAATTTCCATTGAAACTACCATCGCCAATTGTGCAAACTTTTGCCCATAATGTATATAAGCTTGTTGAATCCTAAAATAACAGGACATTTTGAAATGAAATATTTCAAACCCTAATATATTAGGAAGCTCTGTAGAAAAACATGGCATTTTCTCATGTTTTCAGCATTAAATTACACCCATTTAGGAAGAGTTTCATTAGGGAGACAACAATATAACTGTTAGCACTGGAGTCAGATTATGGATTTTTTCCTCCCTGTGGTTTAATGGGCTTAAAGGTCCTCAGGACGGAGTATATCAGTGTCACGTCCTTGATGTAAAGTTTCAGCCTGCGTTGGGTTCCTAATTGAAAAAACAGCTGCATTGTAAATTATCTCACTAGGCCTTATCCTAATTGGTCTTATTTCTTCTCTGTTGCCCGGATGTTTCCACACTTGATACTATTAATCACAATTAAATCCATCATCTAGAAATAATTTAGGAAGAGTAATAAGATTTATCTTGGCTTACTTAGACAAGGAGAAAATATGACCTTGACTGGGCTTTTTCCTAAACCAGAATTAGATATGGTTTAGTTATAATCAGAATGGTACAACTGGTACTCTGTTTTATTAAAAAAAAATCGCATACTCTGTTTTATTACATATTTCTTACATATTTAGAATTAAAGAGTCTAACTTAAACAAGTAGAATGAAAGAAAGGAACATTGGCACATCTCATTGTCAGGCCTATGAATCATATTGACAACTCCTGTTTCACACAATCATGTCTCGTGGTCCAAGTATGTATAGGGATGCACAGTCTGGCACCGAATCTCCTGACCTGAATTGGACAGCCTCATTCACTGCTCAAAAAAATAAAGGGAACACTAAAATAACACATCCTAGATCTGAATGAATGAAATCTTCTCATTGAATACTTTGTTCTTTACAAAGTTGAATGTGCTGACAACAAAATCACACAAAAATCATCAATGGAAATCAAATTTATTAACCAATGGAGGCCTGGATTTGGAGTCACCCCCAAAATTAAAGTGGAAAAACACACTACAGGCTGATCCAACTTTGATGTAATGTCCTTAAAACAAGTCAAAATGAGGCTCAGTATTGTGTGTGGCTTCCACGTGCCTGTATGACCTCCCTACAACGCCTAGGCATGCTCCTGATGAGGTTGCAGATGGTCTCCTGTGGGATCTAGTCCCAGACCTGGACTAAAGCATCCGCCAACTCCTGGACAGTCTGTGGTGCAACGTGATGTTGGTGGATGGAGCGAGACATGATGTCCCAGATGTGCTCAATTGGATTCAGGTCTGGGGAACAGGCGGGCCAGTCCATAGCTTCAATGCCTTCATCTTGCAGGAAATGCTGACACACTCCAGCCACATGAGATCTGGCATTGTCCTGCATTAGGAGGAACCGAGGGGCCAACCGCACCAGCATATGGTCTCACAAGGGGTCTGAAAATCTCATCTCGGTACCTAATGGCAGTCAGGCTACCTCTGGCGAGCACATGGAGGGCTGTGCGGCCCTCCAAAGAAATGCCACCCCACACCATTACTGACCCACTGCCAAACCGGTCATGCTGAAGGATGTTGCAGGCAGCAGATCGCTCTCCACGGCGTCTCCAGACTCTGTCACATCTGTCACATGTGCTCAGTGTGAACCTGCTTTCATCTGTGAAGAGCACAGAGCGCCAGTGGCGACTTTGCCAATCCTGGTGTTCTGTGGCAAATGCCAAGCGTCCTGCATGGTGTTGGGCTGTGAGCACAACCCCCATCTGTGGACGTCGGGCCCTCATACCACCCTCATGGAGTCAGTTTCTAACCATTTGTGCAGACACATGTACATTTGTGGCCTGCTGGAGGTCATTTTGCAGGGCTCTGGGCAGTGCTCCTCCTGTTCCTCCTTGCACAAAGGCGGAGGTAGCGGTCCTGCTGCTGGGTTGTTGCCCTCCTACGGCCCCCTTCACGTCTCCTGGTGTAGTGGCCTGTCTCCTGGTAGTGCTTCCAGCCTCTGGACACGACGCTGACAGACACAGCAAACCTTCATGCCACAGCTCGCATTGATGTGCCATCCTGGATGAGCTGCACTACCTGAGCAACTTCTGTGGGTTGTAGAGTCCTTCTCATGCTACCACGAGTGTGAAAGCACAACCAACATTCAAAAGTGACTAAAACATCAGCCAGAAAGCATTGGTACTGAGATGTGGTCTGTGGTCCCCACCTGCAGAACCACTCCTTTATTGAGGGTGTCTTGATAATTACCAATAATTTCCATCTATTGTCTATTCCATTTGCACAACAGCATGTGAAATTGATTGTCAATCAGTGTTGCTTCCTAAGTGGACAGTTTGATTTCACAGAAGTTTCATTTACTTGGAGTCATATTCTGTTGTTTAAGTGTTCCCTTTATTTTTTTGAGCAGTGTATATGACGCGCCCCCTGGGCCGTGGGGTACCCGGTTCCGGGCCGGTAAATGCTGGGGGATGTCACAGTGGCGGTGACCCGGTCCGTGACCCAGGGCGGTCAATAAAAAGGGGTTATTGATAGGGGATTTATAGTGATTGTATAAAATTCGTGACGCCACCTGTGGTATGCGGCTACAGGGAGCCGCCGCTGCGGAGCAGGTCCTCTGGAGCTGATGTTAGTGCAGCAGGGATGGTGTGGCTCTCCACAGGTAGAGCTTAGCTCCAGGGCAGTGTAGATGTTATGGGTTATGCTGGGCGTTGTAGTGCAGGGGGTGATGGCGCAGGCAATAATCACAGAGACAGTGGGGTGCAGTCTTCCAAGTTTACTCACAGTTCTTATGTTCTTCAGGCTGCACTGTACAGGTACAGCCTCCCACGTCGCTCTGCGTTCACCAAGCAGGGGCTCAGCAATCCCCCAGATAATTCAGGAGCACTTAACGGGACCCCTTTCTGTGTGCCTTTCTCAGTCGCCTTCCTGCGCTGGCTCTCACCCTCCTGCCCTGCGCCTCGCAATCAGTGTCCCAATCCGGTAACCTCGGGTCTTGTCGGGCGACCTGCAGTCCCCTGGACCCTCTGTGGCCACCTTCTCGGCGATATAATTGCGGATGTGGCCACTGCACCCTGAAAGTACAGAAGCCTCCGGTTTCTAGCTGAGCCTTGTAGTTCTCCACTAGTTAAGGGGCCGGTCCCCTCTGTGGCTTGATCCCTCCACCGCCTGGCAGATTCGGGCGTACGGGTGGCCTCCAGCGCTTCCCGTACCCCTAGGATCCCCACTTTCCTTCTGGAGCCTTCCTTCCGCTCCTCTCTCTCTCTCTCTCTCTTCAGACTTGGGCCTGACTGGCTAAGCCTACCTCTGGAGCAGAGCTCCTGCAGAGCCTCTGCTCCCCTCACTTTCCTCCTCTGACTGAACACTCTGACTGGCTTGTCTTTGTAAGATGGCTCCCCTCTTTATACGGCTACTGAAGTGCTCCCCTGATCTACGTCCTCCACCCACACCCACTACATGGTTCCCCCTCACTTGGTCCCCCCCCCACTCCAGCCAGGGACCAGGGACTGTGCTCTCCCGTAGGAGCAATCTCGCCCTGCCCTCTGAAGTGTGGTGTAATGAATGCAGGTGTTAGGGTTCCGGCAGTACTCCATCCTTACCTGAGAGTGAGATACCACACCTCTGGGTGGGATACAGTACCTCTGTGGCGACTGAACCCGCAGGGGCGCCACATATATTCCTATGAGCCTGTCGAATTAGGATCAGGAGACTTGTGTCTGGTCTGTGCTCAGACTGCGAAACCCAGATGTGTGAAACTGGATTTGCTATTATTATGAGCTGGGTGTATTTTAAAGAGGACACTGTAGGGTCTCCAAAACCTTGAGCCTCCACCGCCCACTCTATCCATATAGCTGCTGTTACCAAGGGTGGCCCATGAACCACTTTTAGCTCTTATTTACCACCATGGAATACTTAGTCTTGAAAGGAATGGTGGTCTTGCTTCTTCACTTCTGCTTCATTCCGTATTGACAGGAATGCGCACCATCCCTCCATTTAAGACAAGGGTGCAGAGTCCTTTTCTCTGGTGGGCCCAATGGTTGGAAGCCCTGTGGTCAGCCAGCAGCTTTATTTTCCTCATAGGAATCATATGAACAAGTCTACCTGTGGGCTGCCTGTACTGGAATGGCAGTTGTTAGAAGTGAGCAAATCAATTCGTAAGACCCTGGTCTAGTGACCACATCAGTATTCCATGCCCGCCTTACAGGAGCCCTGTGAACCACCTCATACCTGCCGGCATCACTGGCTCCTCTTTTAATTAGTGAGCTTGGCGTGACACCATGTATGCATTGAAAAGAGCTTCACAGGTGTCCAGTCTGGCAGCCAAAGAACACTGATGTGGCCGCTTGACCAGGTTCTTGCAAATTTATTCTCTCATCTCTAACCAACACCAAAAAAATAGGCCATTTTTTTATTTATCTACACTGTGTTCCAAATTATTATGCAAATAATATTTTCTCAGATTTTCCCAAATTACCTATATGAATTGCAGTCATTGTAATTTTCCAGTCAAATAACTATTAGAGTACAATTGAAAGGTTTTTGTACAAACTGCCTATGATAACAGTATATTTTTTAAAAAATAAAACACTCAAACTGCACTCAAAATGCATGTTCCAAATTATTATGCACAGCAGAGTTTTCAACCTTTTCATTTTAATAAAGAACAAAAAATGGTTATTTTTTAAATTAAAAGCATTAGCAGGTTATTACAAACTGAAATCAAACAGTTTTCAACTCAAAACTTTATTCTAGGTGATGTTACATTTGCACATAGGACCCCTTGTTCGAAAGGAGCTTCTGAACTCTCTCGTCCATTGAATTTGTCAGGTTTTGGATGATTTCTGCTTTAATTGTTTTGCATGAGGACAGAATACCCTCCCTGAGCTGTTGCTTAGATGTGAACTGCCTCCCGCCATCATAGACACTCCTTTTGATGATGCTCCAGAGGTTCTCAATGGGGTTGAGGTCAGGGGAGCATGGGTGCCACACCATAAGTTTGTTCCCTTTTATGCCCATAGCAGCCAGAGATGCAGATGTGTTATGTGCAGCATGAGACGGGGCATTATCATGCATGAAAATGATCTTGCTGCGGAATGCACGGTTCTTCTTCTTGAACCATGGAAGGAAGTGCTGTTTGAGAAACTCAACATACATTATGGAGTTCATCTTTACCCCTTCAGGGACCCTAAAAGGGCCGACAATCTCTCTCCCCATGATTCCAGCCCAAAACATTACTCCACCTCCTCCTTGTTAGCGCCGTAGCCGTGTTTGCATGGGGTGTCCATCAACCAGTCATCCTCCACTCCATCCATCTGGACCAATGAGATCATTTCATGCATGATAATGCCCCGTCTCATGCTGCACATAACACATCTGCATCTCTGGCTGCTATGGGCATAAAAGAGGACAAACTTATGGTGTGACACCCATGCTTCCCTGACCTCAACCCCATTGAGAACCTCTGGAGCATCATCAAAAGGAGTGTCTATGATGGTGGGAGGCAGTTCACATCTAAGCAACAGCTCTGGGAGGGTATTCTGTCCTCATGCAAAACAATTAAAGCAGAAACCATCCAAAACCTGACAAATTCACTGGACTTGAGAGTTCAGAAGCTCCCTTCGAACAAGGGGTCCTATGTGCAAATGTAACATCACCTAGAATAAAGTTTTGAGTTGAAAACTGTTTGATTTCAGTTTGTAATAACCTGCTAATGCTTATAATTTTAACCGGTTCCCGACCGCCCACTGTAGATAAACGTCGGCGCTTGCCGGGCTCTGTGCAGCGCCGACGTTTAAAAACGGTGGGTGGTCTCGCAGCGCTCAGGACCCCCAGGGTCCTGCAAGCGCTGCGATTCCGGTGCAGAGCGTTAGCTCTGACAGGGGACATCATCGGGACCTGATTAGATCAGGTCCCAGTGATGTTAACCCTTAGCTGTCTTCTATATGCTGTGATCTATTGTGATCGCGGCATATAGGAGACAGCAGGAGGAGAGGGGGTCGTCAACTTACCTCTCCGAAGACCTCCGAGTCCTTCCAGGACCTGGGGTTGCTATGGCAGCTGGAGGTCACATGACCGCCTCCAGCTCTGCCATATATGGTGTCCTGTCTGGCTCAGCTGCAGCTGTAGCCAGACAGGAGACTCTGACTGAAACAGTCAGGGAAGATCTCATGTAATGTAATATATGTCTATTACATTACATGAGATCAGAGATCAGAAAAATAAAAATTAATGTCCCATACAGGGACTAAGAAAAAATGTGAAAAAAAGTAAAAAAAAAGTTTTTAAACTATTAATAAAAAAATCACAAAATAAATAAAAATAAATAAATAAAATATTAAACCAATAAATCCGTATATTTTTACAAAACCAAAAAAAGTACACATATTTGGTATCGCCGCGTCCGAAACAACCCGAGCTATAAAACTGTCACACTAATTAACTCCTTCTGTGCACACCGTAATAAAAATAAATAAAAAACGGAGCAAAAAAATATGCTTTTTCATCATATTGCCAAACAAAAAGTGGAAAAAAATGCGATCAAAAAACAAAATAGAAATAAAAATGGTACCACTGAAAACGTCATCTTGTTACGCAAAAAAAAAGCCGCCATACAGCTCCATCAGCCGAAAAATAAAAAAGTTATAGCGCTCAGAATAAAGCAATGCAAAAAAAATATTTTTTTCTATAAAATAGTTTTATTGTGTAAAAGCGCCAAAACATAAAAAAAATACAGTAAGTGTAGTATCGCTGTAAACGTACTGACCCGAAGAATAACGCTGCCTGATCACTTTTACCACACGCAGAACGGCATAAAAAAAAAACTCAAAAAACAATTCCTGAATTGTTTGTTTTTGTTAATTTTACCTCCCAAAAAACGGAATAGAAAGCGATCAAAAAATGTCACGTCCCCAAAAATGGTACCAATAAAAATGTCAACTCGTCCCGCAAAAAACAAGCCGTCACATGACTCTGTCGGCCGAAATATGGAAAAATTATAGCTCTCAAAATATGGTGATGCAAAAACTAGATTTTGCAAAAAAAGCGTCTTTTAGTGTGTGACAGCTGTCAGTCATAAAAACCCGATATCAATCTGGTATCTCTGTAATCACACCGACCCGAAGAATAAAGTAATCTAATCAGTTATATCACACTAGGAACGGCGTAAAAAATAAATAAAACCAATTCTTCACCTGCTACTGATTTGTTTATTATGTCCCCAAAGATCCCAGTAAGGCTCTGCTCACATTTATCCTGTGCTCTGCGCTGAGCACTTACACCAGAGTTTCCGTGTAAATCTCTGAAATACATGATTCAGCCGGAACCCATGACGGAAGATTCCCTGTAATGAGGCAGATATAGGCCACTGTGGACGCCGTCTAGCCTGGGATCCCACGGTGTCATTTGTTTTAGGCGTGCATAAAAGTGCGGTTGGCCACAGTTTTGTGCACTTCTGAAAAAAAGGACACCGCTACACAGAGGCCAGACGGTGTCCAGAGTAACTCTGCTGCCTCATTACAGTGAATGGATCCTGCAGGGGTTTCATCTGAATTACATCACTTGGAAATTTAGATGGAAACCCCGATGTAAGTGCTCAGCCTAGAGCGCCGGATAAATGTTACGTAAAATGTTCCCAATAAAAGCTTCAACTCAGTCCTCAAAAAAAGCTAGTCCCCACTCAGGTCCGTCATCTGTTAAAAATATAAGGGACTTCCAAGTTACTGGTAGCAGAAAGGCTCTGGAAAAGCAAAATGACCCTTGCCCCCCAAAAGAAATTCAGAAAATTTTGTGCTCCCAAATCCAAATGCCTATTCTACAATAATTTGTTCTCCAATTGTCAAATAGCACTCCGTCCCCCCCAGATCTCACCGTATGGCTAAGCGGTACGATACAGCCACATATGGGGTATTGACACTTTTAGAAGAAATTGTGTGACACATTTTGGCACCATTTTTACCCATTGCCCTGTTTGAAAATGTAAAATCTGAGGGTAAAACATTTTTTTGTGGTAAAAATATAATTATGATTTTTTCACTGCCCAATGGTATAAATTTAAAAATTAAAAAATACTCACTACTTCCCTAGATGAATTCCTTGAGAGGTGTAGTTTACAAAATGGGGTCATTTGTGGAGGTTTCTGCTGTTTTGGCATGTCAGCGACTCTTCAAATGTGACATGGTGTCTGCTGCCTATCCCAGCCAACATAGCGCTCCTTTCTCTTCCGAACCCTGCCGTACACCAAAGCAGTGGTTTTCCCCCACATATGGGGTATCGGCGTACTCAGGAGAAATTGTACAACAAATTTCATGGTGCAATTTCTCCGGTTATCCTTATGATAATGCAAAATTAGGGGATGAAAAACATTTTTTATGGGAAAAATGTGAAAATTTTATTTTCACGGCTCAATATTATAAACTTCTGTGAAGCAGCTGGGGGTGCAAGGTGTTCACCACACATCTAGATAAGTTCCCTAAGGGGTCTAGTTTCCAAAATGGTGGCACTTGTGGGGGGGTTTCCGCTGTTTAGACACATTAGGGGCTCCACAAATGTGACATGGCGTCCGCTAATTATTCAAACAAATTTTACATTCAAAAAGTCAAATGGCGCTCCTTCCCTTTCAAACCCTGCCGTGCGCCCAAACAGTGGTTTTCCCTCACATATGGGGTATCAGCGTGTTCAGGAGAAATTGCACAACAAACTTCATGGTGCAATTTATCCTGTTACCCTTATGATAATACAAAATTAGAGAATGAAAAAGATTTTTTGTGGGAAAAATGTGAAAATTTTATTTTTACAGCTCAATATTATAAACTTCTGTGAAGCACCTTGGGGTTCAAGGTGCTCACCACACATCTAGATAAGTTCCCTAAGGGGTCTAGTTTCCAAAATGGTGTCACTTGTGGGGGGTTTCCACTGTTTAGGCACATCAGGAGCTCTCCAAACGCAACATGGCGTCTGCTAATTATTCAGACAAATTTTACATTCAAAAAGTCTAATGGCGCTCCTTCCCTTCCGAACCCTGCAGTGCGCTCAAACAGTGGTTTTCCCTCACATATGGGGTATCAGCACGCTCAAGAGAAATTGCACAAAAAAATTTGGGGTCCATTTTTTCCTGTTACCCCTGTAAAAATAAAAAAAATTGGGTCTAAAGTAACATTTTTGTGAAAAAAGTTAAATGTTAATTTTTTTTTTCCACATTCCAAAAATTCCTGTGAAGCACCTGAAGGGTTAATAAAGTTCTTGAATGTGGTTTTGAGCACCTTGAGGGGTGCAGTTTTTAGAATGGTGTCAATTTTGGGTATTTTCTGTCATAAAGACCCCTCAAAGTGACTTCAAATATGATGTGGTCCCTAAAAAAATGTTTTTGTAAATTTTGTTGGAAAAATGAGAAATCGCTGGTCAACTTTTAACCCTTATAGCTCCCTAACAAAAAAAAATTTTGGTTCCAAAATTGTGCTGATGTAAAGTAGACATGTGGGAAATGTTATTTATTAACTATTTTGTGTGACATATCTCTCTGATTTAAGGGCATGAAAATTCAAAGTTTGAAAATTGCAAAATTTTCTAAATTTTCGCCAAATTTCCGATTTTTTCACAAATAAACGCAAGTTATATGGAAGAAATTTTACCACTATCATGAAGTACAATATGTCATGAAAAAACAGTCTCAGAATCAGGGGAATACGTTGAAGCGTTCCAGAGTAATTACTTCATAAAGTGACAGTGGTCAGAATTGAAAAAATTGGCCCGGTCACGAAGGCAAAAACAGGCTCTGGCGCGAAGTGGTTAAAAATTACCATTTTTTTGTTCTTTATTAAAATGAAAAGGTTGAAAACTCTGCTGTGCATAATAATTTGGAACATGCATTTTGAGTGCAGTTTGAGTTTTTATTTTTTTAAAAATATACTGTTATCATAGGCAGTTTGTACAAAAACCTTTCAATTGTACTCTAATAGTTATTTGACTGGAAAATTACAATGACTGCAATTCATATAGGTAATTTGGGAAAATCTGAGAAAATATTATTTGCATAATAATTTGGAACACAGTGTATGTAGCCCAAAACTGATTTTCTTTTCTCTTTTTTTGGACACAGTTTTTGGCTTGACTCTAAAGGATTTCATTTTATTCATTTAGCCAATACTCAGGTGCATGAAAAATAAATATTTTTTTTATTTAATATGCCTGACCTTAGGGTTTTAACTGGAAAGTGTTCTTTTCGGAAATTCCAACACAGTCCAAGAAACGATATCTCCTTAGAAAAAAAAAGGTGCCCCAGGTGACTACAACACAGTGTGATTTGCTGCATGTGGTTTGTATTATTTTCTATGGAAAATTGTAGGAAAAGAGGAAACATGGTTATGCTGTTATCAATATGATGTTTAGCACAGGCTCTTCAAGTATGGGCAGGAAGAATGGTTGGTAATGGAGGCCACAACCCATGCTGTACATACCATAGAGGCACACCATTTCGATGATATGGGTTTCTTAAGTCAAATTGGTTCCTTCACTTATGCAACTTGGTGGAGCAAAGATCATTTAGTGGGAAACAAACACTAAGTCGATCTATGTAACAGAGGTCCCATTTTGATAACTATGGGCCCTTTCTCTTTCATGCCTCTTATCTGCTTTGGAAAGCATCATGATGGCTTCTTCTTATTGGCAGTAGTCCTCACATTGGGTGTAATTTAGCTGCCAAGACAGAATCACTCCATGAAACAGTTTGAGAGCATGTAAACAGTGAGCAAGGCTGGAAATAAAATGTGGCGCTATTATGTGTGTCCTTTAGTGCGCAAGGGCGTAGCTATAGTAGGTTGCAATTGCACCCTGACCCTAGAGCCTAGGGGACTTCAAAAAGTTTATTTGGCCCATATGAGAAGACCAGTGCTATTAAAGACCTGTGCTAGTTGGTGGCCCTCTTGGAGATTTAAAATTGGGACCCAGAAGTTTCAAGTTACACCGCTGTTGGTGGGATCTGTTTGGTGAGAAAAAGTACATTTTCTGGAAATCGGAAGGACGACCCACTGCACACATATATTGGTGTACTAAATAGAATAAGTGTATCATGTTTGAAAAATTGCATGCCACATGAGCTTGTCCTGCCCTAACTGCATGCTATTTTGCCACCTTTGCCGATATGGTAATGTAACAAAACAGAAACATTTGCTGTTATGTGACACAAGGCACATATTCCCTGCATGTACTATAGGAATCTCTTCCAGTTTACCTCCAGTATTTGCTGTTACAATCTTACTTGTTGCAGCCTGCAATCAATAAACAGTAAATTTTGCAGAAACAACGTTGTCTTTTTGCAGGAAACAATGTGAAGTATTCCAGTTTTATACTAACAAATGAACACCTGTTATTTGCGTGACATCTTGACTTCTGACACTCTGTCTCCTTGGAGGAGTTTAAAGTGATTGATTATGTCTAAGGACAGGTGCTGGTAAGGTCAGCATGTCTGGCTGTGAGGCACTGTGCCCACTGGGGCTATCCGTGGAGAATATTACTAACCCCTCTGGCTGAAAAAACAGAGCTGGCTGTAACTGACATTACTTTGGGTTGGGTCATAATTTATCTAGAATTCAATGTTAACCACTTTTCCACATAACTTTACAGGGTGTTAAACTGGTTTAAGATTGCCTGAGACATATGCAATGAGCGTTATTTATATTACCACAAGCTTTTACTTCCATTCAACATGTTTATAAGGTCATTTAGATTGTAGATTTTAGTGTTACTGTTGCAAATTTCAGCTTTCAGCAGAATCATCAACACTCAGAAATTGTGGGAAAATTAACTGTTTTACTTGTGATATATAGCAAATATTATCTTCATCATCAACAACTTAGAGGATACATAGAAGAACTGACACAAACAAACCGGAGAGTTAATACAATACAGTCTAGAGCAGTGCTGGCGAACCTATGGCACGCGTGCCAGAGGTACGCAGAGCCCTCCCAGTGGGCACGCGCACCATCGCCGCAGCACTAGCACTACTGGATCGGGCCCAGCGGGTGAGGACTCTGAGCCCGCTGAGTGCCGACACCAGCACCGCTACTTCAACTAGATGTGCGTTCTCGGACTCACATCTAGCTGAAGTGTATTGCAGCGCACAAACTTGCCAGGCCCGTGCGCTGCAATACATGCTGCTGGCCAATCAGAGTCCAGCAGCTGCTGGCCAATCAGAGACCAGCAACTAGCAGCTGACATCAACATACACTCGACTGGGCGCAAGGCAGTGACATCAAGCGCCCCGTCGCTAGGACGCTGGAGTCAGCTGCCGGCTACAGGAGAGGACTCTGCGCGGGAGAAGAAGGAAGGTGAGTAGGAGTGTTTATTATGTTTTTATTTTTTTAATATGCGATGCACAGTGGCGCCAGCAGGCTGGGGGGTGGGGTGGGGATATATACATGGACAGGGGGAGAGGGAGCATATATACATGGACTGGGGGGGAGCATATATACAAGGACTGAGAGGGGAGCATATATACATGGACTGGGGGGAGCATATGTACATGGACTGGGGGAGGGAGCATATATACATGGACTGCGGGGGAGCATATATACAAGGACTGAGGGGGGAGCATATATACATGGACTGGGGGGAGCATATATACATGGACTGGGGGAGGGAGCATATATACATGGACTGGGGGGGAGCATATATTCATGGACTGAGGGGGGGAGCATATATCCATGGACTGGGGAGGAGCATATATACATGGACTGGGGAGGAGCATATATACATGGACTGGGGAGGAGCATATATACATGGACTGGGGGAGGGCAGCATATATACATGGATTGAGGGAAGGCAGCATATATACAAAGATGAGGGCAGCATATATACAAGGATGAGGGGAGGTCAGCATATATACAATGATGAGGGGAGGGCAGCATATATACAAGGATGGGGGGAGGACAGCATATATACAAGGATGAGGGGAGGGCAGCATATATACAAGGATGGGGGGAGGGCAGCATATATACAAGGATGGGGGAGGACAGCATATATACAAGGATGGGGGAGGGCAGCATATATGCAAGGATGGGGAAGGGCTGCATATATACGAGGATGGGGGCAGCATATATACAAGGATGGGGGAGGGCAGCATATATACAAGGATGGGGGAGGGAAGCATATAAACAAGGATGGGGGAGGGAAGCATATAAACAAGGATGGGGGAGGGCAGCATATATACAAGGATGGGGGAGGGCAGCATATATATACAAGGATGGGGGAGGGCAGCATATATATACAAGGATGGGGGAGGGCAGCATATATACAAGGATGGGGGGGCAGCATATATACAAGGATGGGGGAGGGCAGCATATATACAAGGATGGGGGGAGGGCAGCATATATACAAGGATGGGGGAGGGCAGCATATATACAAGGATGGGGGAGGGCAGCATATATGCAAGGATGGGGAAGGGCAGCATATATACGAGGATGGGGGCAACATATATACAAGGATGGGAGAGGACAGCATATATACAAGGATGAGGGGAAGGCAGCATATATACAAGGATGGGGGGAGGGCAGCATATATGCAAGGATGGGGAAGGGCAGCATATATATACAAGGATGGGGGAGGGCAGCATATATACAAGGATGGGGGAGGGAAGCATATAAACAAGGATGGGGAGGGCAGCATATATATACAAGGATGGGGGAGGGCAGCAGATATATACAAGGATGGGGGAGGGCAGCATATATACAAGGATGGGGGGGCAGCATATATACAAGGATGGGGGAGGGCAGCATATATACAAGGATGGGGGAGGGCAGCATATATACAAGGATGCGGGAGGGAAGCATATAAACAAGGATGGGAGAGGGCAGCATATATACAAGGATGGGGGAGGGCAGCATATATACAAGGATGGGGGAGGGCAGCATATGTACAGGGATGGGGGAGGGCAGCATATGTACAAGGATGGGGGGAGGACAGCATATATACAAGGATGGGGGGAGGGAAGCATATATACAAGGATGGGGGGAGGGCAGCATATATACAAGAATGGGGGCATATACCAAGATGGGGGTGAGCACATTCTTTATATCTGCAGTCTCATACCCCTGCTCCTTCCTGTGGCTGCTCTATGCTGCCCTCACCTGCTCTTTGTATCAGTAAAACCTCAATATTTAGGTTAAATTGCCGTGTTGGCACTTGGCAATAAATAAGTTGGTTTTGGATTGCAGTTTGGGCACCCCGTCTCTAAAAGGTTCGCCATCACTGGTCTAGAGCATGCATGTCAAACTCTGACCTGCAGGGTGATTATATTCGGCCCCTGATACCTGAACTGCCACCCTGATGTGGGGCCCATTATTCTGTATGGAGTACTCTATGGGGCCCATTATTCCTTAGGGAGGACTATGTGTGGCCTATTATTCTGTATGTACGACTATGTGGGACCCATTATTTTGTATGGAGGACTATGGGGGGCCCATTATTCTGTATGGAGGACTATGTGAGGTCCATTATTCTGTATGGAGGACTATGTGGGGCCCATTATTCTGTATGGAGGACTATGTGGGGCCCATTATTCTGAATGGAAGACTATGTGGTGCCCATTATTCTGTATGGAGGACTATGTGGGGCCCATTATTCTGTATGGAGCACTATGTGGGTGTAACATACCTGGCGGCATTCTTGCATAGGGCACCATCTCCCACTATGCAAGATCGCAAACTTGATTATCAGTCCAGTCTGCTAGCCTGGCTTCTTTCCATGCTGTCTGCTTGCCTCTGTTCTGGCTGCTTAGGGCGGAGGCCCGGTCACTTCTTGTTTCTTGTAGCTGCTGTGGGCACACCCCTAATGCGTCCTCAGACTATTGCTGTCAATCACTGGATATTTAAACCAGCTTCACCTGGAAGCTGATGCTTGAGCAACTTTATCATTCAGTGTGCTCCTTGACTCTGAATGTGCCAGGTCCTGTTCTGTTTCTCCTGCCTGTCCGCCTTCCTGGAGGCTGTATTTCCAGGCCTGTCTGAACACGCTCCTAGCCTGTTCGTCCCACCTTCTAGGGGCCGCATACCTAGATCTGTTATCTGTGTTTCTTGCCTGTCTGTCCGCCTTCCTGGAGGCTGTATTTCCAGGCCAGTCTGAACACGCTCCTAGCCTGTTCGTTTCTGCCTCTGGGGGCCGTATACCCAGGCTCGTTCCTGTATTTCGCTGCAGTAACAGTTCCTGTCTGAACTGTCTCCTAACCTGTTACTTGTTTTGTTTCTATGTCTGTTTCCTCCCTTTTGCTGCAGTGTCTGAACCAGCTATTGGCTATACCTAGGCTCGTTCCTTTATTTCGTTGCAGTACAGTTCCTGTCTGAACTGTTTCCTAACCTGTTACCTGTTTGGTCCCTATGTCCGTTTCCTCCCTTTTGCTGCAGTGTCTGAACCAGCACTTGGCTTTACCTAGGCTCGTTCCTGTATTTCGTTGCAGTACAGTTCCTGTCTGAACTGTCTCCTAACTTGTTACCTGTTTTGTCTCTTTGTCCGTTTCCTCTCTTTTTCTGTAGAGTCTGAACCTGCACCTAACTCCAACTCGTTGTCGCTGTACTTCTTTTTGTGAGTTTGGAGTCCATTCGCTACTTCTTTGCAAGTACCTTGTGTGTATCTGGTTCTGCCTTTCCCTTCCCGTCTGTTCCGTGTGAACAGAGCCCTGTCCCCTCTGCTCTGTCTTTGCTCACCGCTTTGGCGGTTTATCTCTGCTCTGTCTTACTTACCGCTCTGGCGGTTTCTGCCCGCTCTGCTCTGCTTTGTCTACCGCACTTGCGGTTTCGCTCTGCTCAGCCTTGTCCACCGCGCCTGCGGTTTCGCTCTGCTCAGCCTTGTCCACCGCATCTGCGGTTTCGCTCTGCTCTGTCTTGTCTACCGCATCTGCGGTTTCGCTCTGCTCAGCCTTGTCCACCGCATCTGTGGTTTTGCTCTGCTCAGCCTTGTCCACCGCACCTGCGGTTTCGCTCTCCTCAGCCTTGTCCACCGCACCTGCGGTTTCGCTCTGCTCAGCCCTGTCCACCGCACTTGCGGTTTTGCTCTGCCCAGCCTTGTCCACCGCACCTGCGGTTTTGCTCTGCTCAGCCTTGTCCACCGCACCTGCGGTTTCGCTTTCCTCTGCTTGATTACCGCATCTGCGGCTCTGAACCCGTCTCCTAGTCTGTACTGGACCCTACCCAGCCTGTGCTCTAACCTGCCTGTTCCTGTATTCCCCGGTGTGGGTCAACAGCCGTGTCCGGGCTCTGACCTGGAGTCGCACCTGGTCCCTCTGCTCGGTTCCTCTCTGGTGCACAGGCGTCGTTAGCCGTCGTGCGACCTTGGTCGGATCGGGTAAATACTTAGTTACGCCCCTCCAGGCACTCTCCGGTTCATGGTCCAGTGGGATCACTAAACACGCACACGCCAGTCAGTCCGGGCATGTGCATAACAGTGGGGCCCATTATTCTGTATGGAGGACTATGTGGGGCCCATTATTCTGTATGGAGCACTATGTGGGGCCCCTTATTCTGTATGGAGGACTATGTGGGGCCCATTATTCTGTATGTATGACTATGTGGGACCCATTATTTTGTATGGAGGACTATGGGGGGCCCATTATTCTGTATGGAGGACTATGTGAGGTCCATTATTCTGTATGGAGGACTATGTGGGGCCCATTATTCTGTATGGACAACTATGTGGGGCCCATTATTCTGTATGAAAGACTATGTGATGCCCATTATTCTGTACGGAGAGCTATGTGGGGCCCATTAGTCTGTGTGGAGGGCTATGTGGGACCCATTATTCTGTGTGGAGGGCTACGTGGGGCCCATTATTCTTTATGGAGCATTATGTGGGACCCATTATTCTTTATGGAGGACTATGTGGGGCCCATTATTCTTTATGGAGGACTATGTGGGGCCCATTATTCTGTATGGAGCACTATGTGGGGCCCATTATTCTGTATGGAGGGCTATGTGGGGCCCATGATTCTGTATGGAGGACTATGTGGGGCCCATTATTCTGTATGGAGGTTTATGTGGGGCCCATTATTCTGTATGGAGGACTATGTCGGGCCCATTATACTGTATATTAG
Organism: Phyllobates terribilis; assembly: GCF_046119375.1. NCBI lineage: Eukaryota > Metazoa > Chordata > Amphibia > Anura > Dendrobatidae > Phyllobates > Phyllobates terribilis. Next base: position 71,827,996 of record NW_027362767.1, on the reverse strand, counting down.
TTGGTCTGCGACTTTGTCCAAGTTTTTCATTTTGGCCCTCTGTGTGTTTGAGTTTGACATCCCTGGTCTAGAGGAACTACACACATTCAAAAACTCTTAACAGTTAACATAGTGCCATCTGCTAGGTGCTCCACACAGTCCTCCTTCTAACATAAGGCTGCAGCTGTTGTATACTGCTACAGTTGCATCCCGTATTGGTCAATGTTTGGAATCCTATATCAAATTGTATAGTTTCTTAGATGTCATTAGGAATTGTTTGCCATAACTAAAGGAAAATTCCAGTTTGCATAAGATTTATTTATTTATTTTACTGTGCAAACTGACCCAAATTTCAATCTAAGATGAGATCCTAAGGAGTTTGGTTGCTCTATCTAGGCCATAAATTATTCAATATGGGCATGGGATGCGAGGGTGGCAGGGGTTGTCTTCTTCTCAATAAAAATATAGAATTAATTTAGTCTCTGACACATTGACATTTCTCCTAACCTAAGTGTCTGTCTGTTAAGGCTGTCCTACAAAGCTACCTTTGGAGAAACTGACAGTTACTGTCAACACAAATTGGATATCATCCATATGGCACTATCTGGACTACCTAAACTCTAGCTGAAAGAGCAAAATTTCTTAGCAGCACCACCTTCTCTCTTACTATCAATCTATACAACTGCAACAGTGAGAAGAAATAATTACGCAGACATCAATGAACTTGACACTGATAGATACCCTGGTGTAAGCTGTTAAATGCAGCCTCTAGTGCTCAGCTGCAAACAGCACTGCTAAAAAAGATCCTGATATAGCATTTTAGTCAGTTTTACAATGGGAAAGGATTTTTCATTCACCTTATGACAAATTTCCCCTTCTTAGTTATTTCAACCAACTTTTCCCACCCTAACCATCTTGGTATCAGGAGGAATATTTGCAATACTATGTTGGTCCATACCACCCATGTATAACTTAATGAACGTATGAAAAACTCATGGTACAAATGGCTAGTGGGTCCATGTGTAAAGAAGATTCAAACATGATTCAAATGTGTTAGCAATGATCTTCTACTATGTCAATAAGCACATTGCTATTAAGAGGGCTCAGTATAAAAGCAACAGTCTCAAAGAGTGTCAAACATGTTCATGAAATAGGAAAATACCACCCCCTGATATATATATATATATATATATATATATATATATACAGTACAGACCAAAAGTTTGGACACACCTTCTTATTTAAAGATTTTTATGTATTTTCATAACTATGAAAATTGTACATTCACACTGAAGGCATCAAAACTATGAATTAACACATGTGGAATTATATACTTAACAAAAAAGTGTGAAACAACAGAAAATATGTCTTATATTCTGGGTTCTTCAAAGTAGCCACCTTTTGCTTTGATGACTGCTTTGCACACTCTTGGCATTCTCTTGATGAGCTTCAAGAGGTAGTCATCGGAAATGGTTTTCACTTCACAGGTGTGCCCTGTCAGGTTTAATAAGTAGGATTTCTTGCCTTATAAATGGAGTTGGGACCATCAGTTGTGTTGTGCAGAAGTCAGGTGGAAACACAGCTGATAGTTCTACTGAATAGACTGTTAGAATTTGTATTATGGCAAGAAAAAAGCAGCTAAGTAAAGAAAAACGAGTGGCCGTCATTACTTTAAGAAATGAAGGTCAGTCAGTCCGAAAAATTGGGAAAACTTTGAAAGGGTCCCCAAGTGCAGTTGCAAAAACCATCAAGCGCTACAAAGAAACTGGCTCACATGAGGGCCGCCCCAGGAAAGGAAGACCAAGAGTCACCTCTGCTTCTGAGGATAAGTTTATCCGAGTCACCAGACTCAGAAATCGCAGGTTAACAGCAGCTCAGATTAGAGACCAGGTCAATGCCACACAGAGTTCTAGCAGCAGACACATCTCTTCAACAACTGTTAAGAGGAGACTTTGTGCAGCAGGCCTTCATGGTAAAATAGCTGCTAGGAAACCACTGCTAAGGACAGGCAACAAGCAGAAGAGACTTGTTTTGGCTAAAGAACACAAGGAATGGACATTAGACCAGTGGAAATCTGTGCTTTGGTCTGATGAATCCAAATTTGAGATCTTTGGTTCCAACCACCGTGTCTTTGTGCGACGCAGAAAAGGTGAACGGATGGACTCTATGTGCCTGGGTCCCACCGTGAAGCATGGAGGAGGAGGTGTGATGGTGTGGGGGTGCTTTGCTGGCGACACTGTTGGGGATTTATTCAAAATTGAAGGCATACTGAACCAGCATGGCTACCACAGCATCTTGCAGCGGCATGCTATTCCATCCAGTTTGCGTTTAGTTGGACCATCATTTATTTTTCAACAGGACAATGACCCCAAACACACCTCCAGGCTTTGTAAGGGCTATTTGACCAAGAACGAGAGTGATGGGGTGCTACGCCAGATGACCTGGCCTCCGCAGTCACCAGACCAGAACCCAATCGAGATGGTTTGGGGTGAGCTGGACCGCAGAGTGAAGGCAAAAGGGCCAACAAGTGCTAAGTATCTCTGGGAACTCCTTCAAGATTGTTGGAAGACCATTTCTGGTGACTACCTCTTGAAGCTCATCAAGAGAATGCCAAGAGTGTGCAAAGCAGTCATCAAAGCAAAAGGTGGCTACTTTGAAGAACCTAGAATATAAGACATATTTTCAGTTGTTTCACACTTTTTTGTTAAGTATATAATTCCACATGTGTTAATTCATAGTTTTTGATGCCTTCAGTGTGAATGTACAATTTTCATAGTTGTGAAAATACAGAAAAATCTTTAAATGAGAAGGTGTGTCCAAACTTTTGGTCTGTACTGTATATATATAATGTATCCATAAGTCCTATGAAGCCTATTTGGAAAACCAAGATGACTACTGGAGGATGAGTAAAAAAAAGGTGAGAGCAGTTTGAGCTTGTGTTTGCTTTCTTCAAAGAAATGGGACCAGATGAACTAAGGTGAGGCCTCATCTATCAAGCATGGATACACCAGAAACATTTATGGTTGGATGAATTCTTTTGGTATTGTGAGGTTAATAAGCTGATTTCACAACAGAGTCAGACCGGCCTACCAACGGACCAGAAGATGATGTGTGCTCAAGTTATGACAGAATAATAGATCCAAGCCACAGCAGAACCCAAAATGTTACCCAATGAACAGCCCCATCTAAAACTGGTAGAAGAGTAGCCACATGCTGCTGAGGCTTGTACATACTTATGGAGGGGGGTAATTATGAGTATTTATTTTTCATTTTTGTTGAACATGTATATTTGCCTTATATATCTATATCTATCTAAGATCGAATAAGTGAGTCATTAAAGAATCACAATCGTATTGTTCACAGCTGTAAGTCATATATCATTCTAAGCCTTAAAACATCGGCATAGATAGGTAGCATTGATGTATAAACCCTTCAAGCTAAGTAGTCCAGGGCATTTTTTTCCTTAAAAAGTGAAATAAATATTTGCCTTAGGCTCAAATGAACAAGGTTGCTCTGTAATAGACATGTAAAGAAGACTAGATAAGAGACGATCTTAATGAGCTTCAACCCTTTGGTATCCTCATAGACAAGAGACCAATTGTCTTTCCATGTCAGAGTTTCAGTTATAAGTTAAATCGTGTATTCTTAACCCTAACAGAATCCTAAGTTTTTAACGTTCCAAATTTAAGCCTAAAAATTAGCTCTGGGTCTCAAATCCATACACAGACTGAATGTCATTAGCTTGCTATTAGTGCAAGTAATCTACAAAAAAAAGAATGAAAAAGTTTTAGAAAACTAAAAGATCTAAATTATGATTCCGAATTGTAAAGTGCTGCGGAATATGTTGGGGCTATAGAAATAAAAATTATTATTATTATGTTTCATATTTACCATATTTACCTCCTGGACCAACACCACTCATCTTCTCTAAACACTGTTTCAACTGGCAATCTTGTGACATTGTTTGTGTTGCATGAGCACTAGGGATGAGCGAACCCAAACGGTAAAGTTCAGGGTTGGTACTGGACACCTAGTGTCTGGTGCCGAACCCCAAACATGGACTTCTTACTGTACGTCCATGTTACTGTTTGGGTGCGACAGCCTTATAAAGCTTGTTGAAATCAAGCCAATCAACAAGCTTTAAGGCTGTGGGCACTTCAGGCCCCATCACTGCCAAGCCAAGTAATGGCATGGCTGTTATTGGCCAGCGCACCACGTGACCCGTCCTGACAGTGTAAAATAGATAAATAACTAATTTTAAAAAAGACGTGTGGTTCCCTCTATTTTTAATAACCAGCCAAGGGAAAGCAGACAGCTGTGAGCTCGTCTTATTATGCTGGGAAGGGGTCAATATCTATGGACCTTCCCAGTCTATTAATATCAGCCCCCAGCTGTCTGCTTTGCCTTTGCTGGTTATTAAAAATGGTGGGACCCTAAAAAATTACGTGGGGTTTCCCATATTTTTATTAAGCAGCTAAGGCAAAGCAGACAGCTGCGGGCTGATATTAATGGGCTGGGAAGGGCCATGGATATTGGGCCTTTCCCAGCTTAATAAAATCTGCCCTCAGCCACCCCAAAAATAGCGCATCCAGTAGATGCGCCAATTCTGGCCCTAAGCTTTGGATCTTCCTGATTGGCCTGGTGCGCTGGCAATCGGGTAATGGGTTTGTGGGGTTGATGTCAATAGCTGTTGCTCATATCAAGCCCATGGTTTAGTAATGGAGAGGTGTCTGTCAGACACCCCCATTACTAACCCCGTAGTCAAAACAAATAAACACATACACACAAAAGTCCTTTATTTGAAAAGAAAATCACTCCCGGACAATGTCCCTCTTTCACCTATTTATTAGAAAAAATAATCCTCACCGTTCTGCCCTAATCCAAATGGAGGTCCCACAAATATCCCCGTCTTCTTCGTCCAGTGTATGGAGCCCCGTTCAGAGAAAGAAGCTCCATAGAATGGAACATTAGTCGCTATCGTGTCTCATGCTGCACTCTGTGAGACCTGGCCGCTGTGAACTGAGGTGACATCATTAAGGTTACCTCAATTCACAGGTGCCGGGTCTCACGAGGGCAGCACGAGAGCCGAAATGATGAGAGGTACTGAGAGGTAAGTATGCTTTTTTATTTTACTCATCACATTGGGAGTGTTCAAAAAGGGTTGTCCTCTGGTGGACAATCCCTTTAAGAATTGCATCTAGATAAGAATGCCTCTGTAACATGGTTCCATACCTTAAGCCACATACAGCGTCATTGATTCACCATACAGGTTCATGGGCATGCCTTATTTTTGTATAATAACTGTATTATATTTTGATCCGTATAATAGACACTCTTTACATTAATTCCCTTTGACTAGTTACCTAACCTAAACTGTTTTCAGCTCCATCTGACGTAGCTATAGGGAGTGCGGAGGTAACAGTTTCATCCAAGACCAAGGCTCCTCTCCACATAAGATGGCAGTATTTTATATGGCAAATGATAGATGAGGATTCGGAACTCTTTTAAAACTTTTGCATTCTGATCTATCAGCTCTAAATTATTCCTCTATCTTCATCTGATGATAGAGAGAGAGTCGATGATTCATGATGATCATTTAACCATAGAATATAATTGTATGGGAGATGTTAGAAATTGCCCTGGGTGGTATGGTCAGTACTTGAATGAATAAAAGACACAAGTGGCAGTCCACAAAGACAATACAGAGCTGTTTTACAGTACAACTGCACTTACTCATCTTTTGTAAGGGGACAGACACCCTGGATATCAAAGGACTCTGTTAATCTGACAGCTGGGATAGCTGGTGTGATTGTATTTGCAGATAATGGCTGCATTCACAACCAGTTACAAAGGAGTAAAGGAAAGCAGGACTTGCTACAAGTCCAAAGAGTCAGCCAAAAGGTGAAGGATTATTAGCACTACTCTTTGATTAGGGTGTTTTCTTTGTCAGCAAACTGTAACCTTCAGGGGAGAGCTGACAATGTTTGACCTCAGGGGTGAGATTAAATAGGTGGTGGATGGTGTGCCCTTCTTCAGATTGTCAGATACATAGAAAAGATCTCCTTTTCTATACATTTCTCCCAAAAATAATAATCCAAAAAGATAATTAATCCTCACTTAAGAACAGTAAATGAGGACATAAGGAGATGATTGACATATGTATAACCAATGGCTTTAAATTGAAGATGAACCTCTTTGCTTTGTGGATATGCAGTCAGATTCAGATGTGCAAATGCTTTTTCCTATAGGAAGAGCTTTCTCTGTTCTTCAATGTAGGTATTAAAGTATTATTCTTAAAATACTAAATTATTCCCTATACCAGCGATCAGCCCCTCAGTGATATTGACAAATGGACTCTGGATCCCAGGAACCAAGTTCTGCTGATCACCGTCTTAAATAGAGTAGAGGTACACACGCCCAACCTTCACTCCATTCATTGCCTATGGGACTGACAGAAATGGAGGATTGCTATAGTATGTCCAGGAGTTCCATAGACAATGAATGAAGTGGAGGTCAAGCATGCACAGCTCCACTCCATTCAAGACTATGGTCTGCAGAGCCTGGTATCTAGGATTCAGAGTCCCCTTCTCGAGATCACTCTGGGTCACAGCAGTCAAACCCTAAGCAAACAGTAAGCTATCCCCTATATTATGGATAACTTACTATCTTGGGAATAACCCTTTAAGGGCTATCATTGTCACTTCAATAGGCAATGAATGGTGCAGCAGGGAGAAAGTTCAACCTGCCACTCCATCTAACTCAACCTGACTGCTAGGGAAGTATTAGAGGAGAACAAGACATACATTAAATATATGGTAGTCCAAGCCTAACAATGAAGTTAACTAGTGTCAAATGTTGATATATAGAGTTAGGATATGTGTGGTGCAGTTAAAAAAACAAAAAACTGTTTGTTCAGAAAAATCTCTGACATCATTATGATTTTTCTTAATTTCATATACAGCATCTTACAGCCCTGGAAGCCATTTATTGCCACTTTGACCAAAGTCCCATGTTGTGATTGGCTTCTGCTCTGCTATAATTAATTATCGATTGCTATCCTCACCATGAATGTAAGTATTGTTTTTCCTAGGTTAAGTGCAGACGACCGTTTTCTCTCCATCCAAGAAAATCGGTCCAATTATGGTAATCAGACTCTGATCACCATAGTTTGATCAGAGTAGGATCCAATTTTCTAGGAGGTGGAGAAAAAAAAAGTCTCTCCACCTTCTCCATTATCACAGTCAGGGAAAATCGGACCTATAGACATGGATGGCCATGTGTCACCCAATTCTCGGAGGCAAATCGTGTAGAAAAAAATTGGAATGTGCACAGCCCCATAGAATAACATGGATACAAGTGTTATCAGTCAAAACCACGGATAGCACTCATCCGAATAAAACGACTATCTGCATTAGCCCTTAGAGTCATCATCCATTACTTGGACAGCCTCTTTTTAATTGAAACAGTGCTCCATTTATAATAAGAATGTGGCACCTCAGGGGACTGGTTACCACAGTAATAATAATATTACGTCTGAGAGCAAGTGGGAGGTTTCCTGGTCAGGAGCCCTTAAACATGCAACACCTCCTGTCCCAGGCCAGATAGGAGAGGAACCTGCCCTATATAAACTGGATCTGGGGCGGGGTTAGTGAGTCAGAGCCTGGAGTGAAGTTCCAGACACGGGGCGAGAAACAGCTAGGAGCTCTGTAGGAGCAGGAGCTGAGTGCCAGGGACTGGAAGCAGATATTGCTCGTCCTGCCTGAAGAGACTACGACCGGACAACGGAGTCCGAGGCTGTGGGACCCTCTAAGTCCATCAGCAGAAACCAGCCGGCAGGGGATTCCAGATCCTCTGGCCATAGAAGCCCGGAGGCTCAGTCACAAGGAAGGGACCAGCACCGCCATCGAGGAGCGGAGGCTATCAGAAGGCCCCAAGTCACCAGCCATACGGGTGAGCACCACACGGTATACTCAGGGACGTGGGCTACTTCCACTCGCTTACAGCAAGGTAGCCAGGAAGAGTGCAGATAGACGGGGAGGCCTACAACTCCACCTGGCCAGGGGAACTCCTGTTTGTTCCCAGACTGACCAGGCCCCTTATGCTAGCCAGTACTCCCGGGAGGGTCTGCCTTAATCTCATCAGTAAAGACCCTGAACTGCACTGCAAAGATTCTGAGTCGTTCCTGCTTTCTCACCGCATACAGCACTACTAGTACTGGGATGCCCGCGCACCATCACTCCCATCATCCACATTCCCTGTCCTGAGGCTATACTCTTCCCGTGGGGAGTTATCCCATCCTTTGCTGCGCACACCACACCAGCCTCAGCGGTCTGCCTCGCAGCGGCGGTACACCCTGACCGCAATCCACGAGTGGCGTGAGCATATTGATAGGCCAGCTAACCGGCGCAGCCCAACGCGAAGTAAAGTCCTGGTCAGTCCGGGACAAGGAGACCGTAAAGGAGATCTTGGCCCGTCTGAAGGACACTTTTGATACCCGCACCTCAGCCGAGATCAAAATGAGATTTTATGGCTGCAAGCAGCGGGCCCAAGACAGTATAAGAGACTATGCTTTGAGTTTGCAAGAGGCCCTGGGAGCCAATAAACAGGCAGACCCTGACAGTGTGCGGAATGCAGATGAACTGTTAACTGAGCAATTCATTGAGGGTCTGCTGTCCAACGCCCACCGAACCCAGTTACGTGCAATGGCCTTGCAGAACCCTGGTTTAGACTTTGCAAAGTTCAAAGACAGGGCCATCCGGGTGCTCAGAGAACCGGCACCGGGTAGCGCTGTAACCCACCGGCGCCCTGCTATTACCTATCACCAGGAGGCGGCGCCCTTGTCTGCAGAGCCTATAGGAGCTGGTGTGCAGGCTTTGGACAACAACCCGGCTACAGACCTGCAACATCAGGTCCAAGAGCTAACTAAAAGCGTAGCCGCGCTAACCCGAACTGTGCAGTCTTTACAGGTCTCTCCTCCAGGAAGGATCAAGCTGGCCACCAGTCCGGAGGACGTCCCGTGGCACCGACAGAGGAGGATCCCATCGTCCAGAGGAAGACCCAGCGACAGATACAACGAGGACGGACAACCCATCTGCCGCCGCTGCAATCAACCCGGACATATGGCAAGGTACTGTCATTTAAACGGGCACAACCTGGGGCAGAGGGCCAACCCCCAGGCATAAGATCATCAGGCCCATCGAACTGGCGTTATAAATACGTAGGGGGACGTCCGGTCTTGCCTGTGGTAGTGGATGGCATTCCTATGAGTGCCCTACCAGACACTGGGTCACAGGTGACTACCATCCCGTACGTGCTCTTTAAGCGGTACTGGAATGACTCGGACATAACCCGCTACCCAGATGACGACCTGAGTATCATCGCCAGCAATGGTCAGCCCGTGCCGCAGGTGGGATTCAAAGAGGTGACCATTAAGATCGGTAAAGTCGAACTAGCGGCACAAGGACTGATTATTGTGGACATTGACCGTCATGAGAGTCACCCTAGAATAACCTTGGGGACTAACGTGATTGAAAATTGTCTTGCAGAGGTAATTCTCATTTTACAGCAGGTTGCCAAGAACGCCAGTTCCAGCCAGCAGCTTGTCCTCCAAAAAGAGATCCGGGCACTGATGAAACGGCAACAGGTGGAATTATCTGGTGGTGAGATTGGTAGCGTGAGAATGTGTGACCCGTTCCCTATTGCCATGCCCCCGAAAAGTGAGATGATGATATGGTGCCGGGCAGCTATTGGTCTAAGAGGTAGAGACTACCAAGCAATGGTAGAGCCCATCTACTCAGACAGTAGGCCCACCATTTTGAAAGCACGGGGAGTGGTCGATGTACGCCATGGGAGGGTACCTGTCTGCATCGTAAATATCGGGGAGAGAGAAGTACACCTGCCCCGGTATGCCACGCTAGCCAAATTGTTCACCATAAACCAAAATTCTGTAAAGGCCGTAGAACCTTTGCCTCCATCTCAACCAGAGGAAGGTAACAGCTCTAAGAAACAAATGGAGGACTGGTGTCAGCAACTGCATTTGGGTACTGACTCCAGTCCCTCACACCAAAAACAGGGAGTCTACCGGGTGGTTCAGGAGTACGAAAGAGTCTTTAGTAAACACCCGCTAGACTTTGGGCGAGTAAAGGGGGTAGAACATCACATCCCCACAGGAGACCATCGACCCATAAAGGAAGGATACCGACCTGTACCCCCTGCACACTATCAGCATGCAAAGGGGATGTTGCGGGACATGAAGAAGGCTGGGGTAATCAGGGACAGCTGTAGCTCCTGGGCAGCTCCACTAGTTCTAGTGAAAAAGAAGGACAACACAATGAGAATGTGTGTAGACTACAGAAAGGTCAACCGTATCACACACAAAGATGCGTACCCGTTACCTAGAATAGAAGAATCTTTAGCTGCAATAAAATCTGCTAACTTCTTCTCCACTTTGTATCTTACTAGCGGGTACTGGCAGGTTCCTGTAGCAGAGGCAGACAAGGAGAAGACTGTATTCACCACCCCGATGGGTCTCAGGGGAATTCAACTGTATGCCGTTCGGGCTCTGCAACGCACCAGGAACCTTCCAGCGGTTGATGGAATGCTATCTGGGACACCGGAATTTCGAGATGGTCCTGTTATACCTGGACGATGTCATTGTTTATTCCAAAACCTACGAGGACCATCTGAAACACCTGGCAGAAGTGTTTGACGCCCTGGCAAGCTACGGCCTAAAGGTGAAACCCTCCAAGTGTCACCTGCTGAAACCAAAGGTGCAGTACCTGGGACACGTGGTGAGTGCTGACGGAGTGGCTCCCGACCCCGATAAAATCACCATGATTAAAGACTGGCCAAGACCCTCCAGCATCAAGGAAGTGTGGCAGTTCCTCAGGTTGGTAGGCTACTACCGAAGATTCATTCCCAGTTTCACCAAAATGGCAGCTCCTATGCAGGACCTCCTGATAGGTCAATCCAGGAAGGCCAAAAACTAGAAGCCGCCCTTCAGGTGGGAAAAGCTGGAAGAGGAGTCCTTCCGCCAGCTGAAGATGGCCCTCACAGGGGATGAAATCCTGGCATACCCTGACTACGGCCAGCCCTTTATCCTCCACACGGACGCGAGCAACATCGGGCTAGGAGCCGTACTGTCCCAGATCCAGCAAGGGAAAGAACGGGTAATCGCTTACGCCAGCCGAAAACTACGGCCCACGGAGAGAAACCCTGAGAATTATAGCTCATTCAAGCTAGAGTTCCTGGCAGTGGTGTGGGCAGTGACCGAACGTTTCAAGCATTACCTTGCCTCTTCCAAGTTCACCGTGTACACGGATAACAACCCGTTGACACACCTGGACACGTCAAGACTTGGTGCCCTGGAGCAGAGATGGATGGCCCGCCTGTCCAACTATGAATTCACCATCAAATACCGGGCGGGACGCTCAAATGCCAATGCGGATGCCCTGTCCAGAATGCCAAACTTACCGGACATAGGGGAAGATCCAGAAGAACTGGAAGAAGTTGAGCTCCCTGCGTTCCACCGTCATGGGATTACCCTGTATTCCCACCGTGTAAGGGACAGGCGCTCTGCTACGTTCAATCCCTTACCCCACTACAGCTGGGCGGAGACACAAGACAGTGATCCCGCAGTCCGTCTGGTGATGGAAATGCTGACACAGGCTGATGCCCGTCTTGACCCAGACGCTCCGGAGGAGACCAAGCAACTGTGGAAGGAGAAAAGTAAACTGTTTCTTTACAAAGAGAAGCTGTGCCGGAGAATGGTCAACTCAAGAACACATGAGCTGACCTGGCAGGTAGTGGTCCCAAGACGAGACGCGGCTATGGTTCTGGAGGCGTACCTTGACGGAGCAGGACACTTCGGATGGAAGAAGCTGGAGTTCCTGTTGCGTGGACGGTTCTACTGGGTAGGCATGAGAGGAGCCATCGAGAGGTGGTGTAGAGACTGTGGCCCGTGCAACCTACGAAGGAAGGACCGCGCCAGCCAGAAGACTCCCCTGCAGCCCATCATCACCAGACAGCCTCTGGAACTGGTAGCCCTGGACCATGTGAAACTGGCTCCAAGCAAATCTGGGTACGTCTACGCCCTCACAATCGTAGATCACTACTCCCGGTTCCTGGTGGTCCCTGTCAAGGACTTAACGGCTCAAACAGCAGCTAGAGCCTTCCAGCAGCACTTCTGCCATCCACACGGGTATCCGGAGCAGGTGCTGACGGACCAAGGACCAGCCTTCGAAGCGGAGGTCTTCCAAGAGTTCTGCAATCTGTATGGCTGCAGGAAGATAAGAACAACGCCCTATCACCCTCAGACCAACGGACTATGTGAGAAAATGAACCAGGTGGTGATAGACTTGCTAAAAACGTTGCCCCTGGAAGAACGCAGTCTCTGGCCTGAAAAACTGCCTGATCTGGTGGACTTATATAATCACATCCCTGTAGGTTCCACCAACTGTACCCTGGCTTACCTAATGAGAGCAAGACCTGGTAAGCTGCCTATTGACCTAGATATGGGAGTCCTGAAACCTGAGGACACCTCGCCAGAGGCAGACTGGGATACAGAACGGCAGCAGCAGTATCGGAAAGTACAGGAGAGCGTCGAGCGGAGTCTGTCTCAAGCAAGAGAAAGGCAAGAGAAGACTTATAACCAGCATGCTCCCGCTGTTCCCCTGGTACCTGGAGAGCAGGTCTTGAAGAGAAAGAGGCGACTCCACAAGTTGGACGACCAGTGGGAGAAGGACCCGTACACCGTACTGCCTTCAAGTCATGACAATCCAGAAGTCTGCATAATCAGTAAGGATGGAGGAGAAACCACAGCCATTGTTTCCAGAGACCACCTGAAAAAGTGTCCCGAGCAGCTGCAAAGCCCTGACGAAGATCAAGAGAACCCTCAACCCGCAGAGGAAAGGGAAGAAATGATCAGTACCGTACTCGGAGACTTTCCCCGGTCCTGGACTCAAATCAACAACGCAGTCGTGGTACCCGTCCTCACCTTTCTCCAGCCAGCCCCTCTAGGGCCTACAGAAGGACAGGTAGTGTCAGAAGAGCAGCCGGCCCAAGAGGCAGAAGAATCCATACCAGTAGCCCAGGAGAATCAACCCTCTGCTAGTAGTGAGCCTGCCATGCTCCTAGTGAGCCAAAGAGTACGCAGAAAGCTGCCAGGCCTACCTGCAACACCTCCTACACCCTGTAATGCAGAACCAGATAGTGGGTTACGTAGGGCCACCAGGAGCACTAGAGGACAGATGCCCGCTCGCTGGAGAGTCTAATGCCAAGTATATATTTACCTGTACATACGTAAATGCTGAAAAAGGTTTATGTTTTTGTTACCTGGTTACTAATTATGTTTCTCTAGTTACCCTGCAGGTTTATTTGGACTGACAGGTTGTGGACGCTGAGTAACCGGAACTACATTGTAGATAGTTGCACCTTGGTGCCTCTTGTGAAGATGGCCGCGGAAGAGAAAAACCTGTCTGGCGTGGCCTCCTTGTGGCCCAAAGTAGCTAGCTTCGCCTTGCCGCCACACCCAGGGCTAACATTTGGGGTTTGCTTTGGACAGGTCCCCTACTCTGTTCCAAGACTTCACCTTGTTGGGTGACATGGACACCCGTTACGGACACGCCGTGACCTCTAAAGACTAAAACTTCTTGTACATATGTTGTTGTATTATTGTTATACCCTGTATTTGTGTTTTCTTAAAAATGTGTTTAGTCCCGGAGTACTAAAATTTACTAGGGGGGAATGTGGCACCCCAGGAGTCTGGTTACCACAGTTATAGAAATATTACGTCTGAGAGCAAGTGGGAGCTTTCCTGGTCAGGAGCCCTTAAGCATGCAACACCTCCTGTCCCAGGCCAGATAGGGGAGGAACCTGCCCTATATAAACTGGATCTGGGGCGGGGTTAGTGAGTCAGAGCCTGGAGTGAAGTTCCAGACACAGGGCGAGAAACAGCTAGGAGCTCTGTAGGAGCAGGAGCTGAGTGCCAGGGACTGGAAGCAGATATTGCTCGTCCTGCCTGAAGAGACTACGACCGGACAACGGAGTCCGAGGCTTTGGGACCCTCTAAGTCCAACAGCAGAAACCAGCCGGCAGGGGATTCCAGGTCCTCCGGCCATAGAAGCCCGGAGGCTCAGTCACAAGGAAGGGACCAGCACCGCCATCGAGGAGCGGAGGCTATCAGAAGGCCCCAAGTCACCAGCCATACGGGTGAGCACCACACGGTATACTCAGGGATGTGGGCTACTTCCACTCGCTTACAGCAAGGTAGCCAGGAAGAGTGCAGATAGACGGGGAGGCCTACAACTCCACCTGGCCAGGGGAACTCCTGTTTGTTCACAGACTGACCAGGCCCCTTATGCTAGCCAGTACTCCCGGGAGGGTCTGCCTTAATCTCATCAGTAAAGACCCTGAACTGCACTGCAAAGATTCTGAGTCGTTCCTGCTTTCTCACCGCATACAGCACTACTAGTACTGGGACGCCCGCGCACCATCACTCCCATCATCCACATTCCCTACCCTGAGGCTATACTCTTCCCGTGGGGAGTTATCCCATCCTTTGCTGCGCACACCACACCAGCCTCAGCGGTCTGCCTCGCAGCGGCGGTATACCCTGACCGCAATCCACGGGTGGCATAGTCAGACAATTAACCTAAAACCTATAAAGGACTGCCACTGGTTTGACCAAAAAAAAAAAAACAGACAGCATAGCCAGAACAATAGACAGAATTTTTAGAAAATAGCAAAAGGCAATGGTACTCACCAGCCAAGGGCACGGCCAGGCCCAGTAATGGTGACCTTGTGAGTGGGGGCTTCACAACTCTGCGATGCACGGATAGGGTGCCGGGCATCCCGCCTAGTCGAATAGTAGGGGCGTGTAATAGGATGCTGGCTAGGCACAGTGCCGCGAGTGTGTGAATTGCACCCTACTGCAAGTTTCATCTGTGTGCAGTTTTAGTGCTGGGTAGTCGCCCCTCCAGTGAGAGTGAGTGAGGGCGATTGTTCATTAGCATTCTGCACCTGTATTACCTCCTTCTAACAAAAGGGGGCCGGCCGTGTCCTGGTGTGCATTTTTTCTTGAAACCTTGGCTGGTGAGTACCATTGCCTTTTGCTATTTTCTAAAAATTCTGTCTATTGTTCTGGCTATGCTGTCTGTTTTTAATATTAGAGTAGGGACTCGCAAAACCGTGAGGACCCTTGACGATGGGTTGCGAGCTTACGTATTTTGGCCAAAATATCAACTAATACCTCATTTGATATTTTTTGCACTTTTTTTATCTGCCAGGGCACGGCCAGGCCCAGTAATGGTGACCTTGTGAGTGGGGGCTTCACAACTCTGCGATGCACGGATAGGGTGCCTGGCATCCCGCCTAGTCGAATAGTAGGGGCGTGTAATAGGATGCTGGCTAGGCACAGTGCCGCGAGTGTGTGAATTGCACCCTACTGCAAGTTTCATCTGTGTGCAGTTTTAGTGCTGGGTAGTCGCCCCTCCAGTGAGAGTGAGTGAGGGTGATTGTTCATTAGCATTCTGCACCTGTGTTACCTCCTTCTAACAAAAGGGGGCCGGCCGTGTCCTGGTGTGCATTTTTTCTTGAAACCTTGGCTGGTGAGTACCATTGCCTTTTGCTATTTTCTAAAAATTCTGTCTATTGTTCTGGCTATGCTGTCTGTTTTTAATATTAGAGTAGGGACTCGCAAAACCGTGAGGACCCTTGACGATGGGTTGCGAGCTTACGTATTTTGGCCAAAATATCAACTAATACCTCATTTGATATTTTTTGCACTTTTTTTATCTGCCAGGGCACGGCCAGGCCCAGTAATGGTGACCTTGTGAGTGGGGGCTTCACAACTCTGCGATGCACGGATAGGGTGCCGGGCATCCCGCCTAGTCGAAAAGTAGGGGCGTGTAATAGGATGCTGGCTAGGCACAGTGCCGCGAGTGTGTGAATTGCACCCTACTGCAAGTTTCATCTGTGTGCAGTTTTAGTGCTGGGTAGTCGCCCCTCCAGTGAGAGTGAGTGAGGGCTATTGTTCATTAACATTCTGCACCTGTGTTACCTCCTTCTAACAAAAGGGGGCCGGCCGTGTCCTGGTGTGCATTTTTTCTTGAAACCTTGGCTGGTGAGTACCATTGCCTTTTGCTATTTTCTAAAAACACTGGTTTGACCACCCTGAGCCACGGGACCGGGTCGCCGCCACGGAGACTACAACCCCCATGAGACCCGGCTCCGGGTATCCCACACACGTGCACACACGGCCGAGGGGGCGCGTCAAGAACAGCATGTACTCACTTCCCAGAATGTCGTTGCTCTAGTAATTGTGACTCTGGTGGGTTTGGACCTACTGTGCCTCAGGCCAGGCTTACCCTGCAGGGGCGTAACTAAGTGACTACCAGATATTCACTAGAGCCTCTGATGATGAGGATAGGCTTTGCCGCCGATAGTCACCAGGTACCACTCCAGGGCACTCCCCTGGTCTGCAGCAGCTGACCAGAGGGTCAGAAACATGGGTACGAGGTACAGGTGGACAGAGGTAAAGATGTGGTCAGACAATCTGGGGTCAGAGCAGGCAGCACGTGTTCTATGTAAGTAGCCAAGATTAGGAGTGGAGAGTAGTGATGAGTGAGTATGTTCTGTTAACCCTTTTGGCGAGCATGCTCGCCGAGTATCTTCAGTGGTGCTCGGTGTTATGTTTTCGTCACTCAGTGCTCATGATTTGCGACTGTTTGACAGCTTTAATACATGTGAGGAATGCCTAAGAAACAGGCATTCCTCACATGTATTAAAGCTGTCAAATAGTCGCAAATCATGAGCAATGAGTAACGAAAACATAACACCCGAGCACACCGAAGATACTCGGAAAACACCCAAGCATGGTCGTAAATCTCGAGTAACGAGCATGCTCGCTTATCACTAGTGGAGTGGTCAGGATAAACGAATAGGCAAGCCGGGTCAGAAAACAGGAAAGACAATACAAGTGTGCACCTTACAGGAACCTAGACAGAGACTGAACTAGAACCTTAGATCAGGCGAGGAGTGGCGGGAGGAGCTGCTTGGGGATAGGCCAGAGAATCTCACTTCTACGGGACACAATGGGGTTACATGCCTGCAGGAAGTTGCCGCGCCTCACTATAGCCAGGTGGAGACTTGCCAGCAGCAGGAGGATGCAGCACTGTTGGAAATGGTACAAGAGGAAGTAGCTCAGCGAGACATCCCTCGACTGGGGAGATCTGGGCGATGACCGCAGTGTGTAGGGCGGCGCTTAGCGCCCCTGCGAGTCGCCGTCATGGCAGCGATGATGGTACTGTGTCTGCTGTTGTCTGCGTGACATTGGCTGCAGCACTTACATATAAGTGGCTACTGATGGGCTGCAGCGCTCATGCTCGCCTCAGACAAAACAGTTTTCAAAGTGAAATGTGAGCACTACAGCCCGTCAGTGGCGCTGATAAGCTGCAGAGGTTATACAGTATAACAATGTCATGCAGGCACTGAATCATTTATGAAGGGGTTGACCAAATAGTAGGCAACCATTTTAAATTCAAGTAAATCTTGGAAAACACCTTTAAAGCACCACTTGAGCATTTTGGTTTTTTTTCAGCGCTGGTGTAGCGCGTTAAAGGTAAGCCCCATGCCCCCAGTTCGTATACTCACCTTCCGGCAGCTTCACCTTTTACCAACGCCGCTCCAGTCCCATGGCGCCATCTTGTGCCCATAACTTCTGACAAGCCGGAAGTCAAATTTATGTCACAGGAGCTCAATGCAAGTCTATGAGAGCCAGAACAGGGATGTCATAGAGATGTATTGAAAAGTGACCTCTGGCGCTCTCCATGAAACACTGGAGCTGTCGACAGGTCACTTTTTCGCCGGAGACCGACAGGAGCAATGGTGGAAAAGGATGAAGGAGGTGGCAGGTGTGTATCAGACAGGGGGCAGGGAAATTACATTTTAAGCAGCACTCCAGTGGTGCAATAAAAAAATGCTGGAGTGGTGCTTTAAGTAATATATGCATATATGTGTTGTAAGGTTTGTAATTTACCTCCTTCAGTCTGTCAAACAACTCTCAATTTTTCCCATTAGCCATACAGCGAGCGTGTTCATCAGCGCACGTGTGACCTGTCAAAGCTCTCTTCTAACTACAATTCATGGTAAACCAGCATGACTTGACTTGTATGGATAGATTTACCCCAGGGGGGTTATTTATAAACTTTTTACATAAAAGTTTTGGACACACACTAGGCCACTGCAGTATGAATACTGGCATAAAATTCCTCCCACCAATAAAAACCTACAAAATACCTACAGATCTAAACATACTGAATAAAAAAAGAAGAGAACACAGTATTTTTTTTTTTTTTAAAATCATTGCTTCCTGACAAGAACATTCATCTTGCAGGTACAGTAATTTAGAACTGAGCTGCTTATCTTAGCCACTACTTAACATGTGAAATTTACTTTCATTTACAGAAAGAAATTTGCTTTAATTTACACAATGAAAATTACTACTAAAATAAAGATTTATTTTCAGTTACTACTATTATTGTGTTTTGCAGAATTCCACCACTGTTTTTATTCATCATTAGAGAAAATGTGTAACTGTACAAAATAACACTGTGGATATTGATAATGTACTCATAAACCCCCTATTCCTTAGGCACCAAACTATATCATCACATAATAATACATCTAATATAATATTTTAGGTAGGTGTAGAAAAAAATGCTGCAATGTAAAAATGCTTTTAAAAAATAGAAATGTTAATAGTTTATTTGTAAATTACGAAAATAAAAAGTAAATGAACAAAATAGAAATCTAAATAAAATCATTATTTGGTGTGACTGTCCTTTGCTATCAAAACATCACCAATTCTCCCAGCACTCTGTTTTTGAAGAAACTTGGCAGGGAGATTGTTCCAAACATCTTGGAGAACTAAATACAGATCTTCTGTGGATGTAAGTTTACACCAATCCTTCTGTCTCTTCATGTAATACCAGACAGACTCAATGATGTTGAGATCATAGCTCTGTGGGGGCCGGATCATCATTTCCAGGACTTCTTGTTATTCTTCACACTGAAGATATTTCTTAATGACATTGGCTGTATGTTTGGGGTCGTTCTCCTGCTGTACAATAAATTTGGAGCCAATCAGAAGCCTCCCTGATGGTATTTCATGATGGATTATTATCTGTCTGTATTTCTCAGCATGTGTGGGATTCCATAAAGAGCCAGAAGGAATTGTGAAAGCCTAAATCCACAGAAGACCTGTGGTTAATTCTCCAAGTTGTTTGGCACAACCAACCTATTGAGTTATTTCAAAACCGTTTACAAGAAGAATTGATGCTTTGATGCTTTTTTATGGCAAAGAATGGTCACATCGAATTTGATTTTTTTTTCTTTTGTTCATTCACTTTGCATTCTGTTAGTTGCTAAAAAAAATATGGACAATTTTATTTTTGAAAACAAACCTGCCTAAAATGTTTGCACAGTAATGTATATCACACCATTGCTTTTAATGCTTAGTAATAATAATTGCACAGTTATCTGACTATTACATTAAGTCTATAAAAAATATTTATTGTTGAAGTTTTCACATTGGCCACTGAGACACACAGTAGCTTAACAGTTTCTGCTATTTTTTAGCTTGTGCTATGTATAAGGGAGTGTAGAGGCAGCATTATCGTAGGACAGATAGGAACGTAAGAACCTTTTTAATGTTTTAGCCACTTTCCACTAGAGTATATAAAGTAATGTTAGGCTATGTGCCCACGATGCAGAAATGCTGCATATTTTTTCCGCTTCTCCCTGGCAGGAAAAACGCATGCGTTTTTTACATGCGTTTTTCCTGCCAGGTAGAAGCGTTTGTCAAGCGTTTTTGCATGCATTTCTGCATGCGGGTTATCAAGCACTTTCCAAGCGATTTTATCATCACTTGGAAAAGTGCTTGACAACTTGTTCACACTATATAAATCCATGCAAATGGCATGAATTTATAGTAGTGTGACCAAGTTAGTTAAAAAAAAAGAATAAGAATGGTAAAAAAAAAAAAAAAAAAGATTATAATCACCTTCCGATGTCCTCCCGGTGTTTTCTCCACTGCGTCCGTTGTCTTGGGCGGCTTGCGATGGTGTGAAGGACCTGCGGCGACGTCATTGAGTCATGTGACAGGTCACATGACTCAATGACGTCATGGCAGGTCCTTCACAACACCGCGACCCATACAGCAGACCAGACGGAGCAGAGAAAACACCGGGAGGACATCGGAAGGTAAGTATAATCTTTATTTTTTATTTTAAATTCTTTTTTTAACAGGTTCTATGGTACCTGGGTCTGGAGGAGAGTCTCATCTTCTCCAAACCTGGGTACCATCCACACATTGAACCGTGTGATATCCGCATGTACAGATGTAGTCATGCGGATGTCACGCGGTCCAATGCAAGTCAATGGCGGCGATTACGCTGCGTGTCCGCAAAATTAGTGGACATGCTGCGTATTTTTCTGCAATGATAATCCACAGCGGGAATTTCCGCAGCATGTGCACAGCACATGTGGATTATCATTGGGGACCATGGGGCACGTATTACCAAGCGATTTTTTAAGCGTTTTCGCTGCGGAAATTCCGCGGCAAAAATGCTTGAAAAACACATAGTGGGCACGCAGCCTTAGACCCATGAAATAATTTCCTCTGGTGGGCTCGAGTAACCTTGGTAGGACAATGCCATATTTTGGCTGTTGTTGCTTGCACAAATGTTTTTTTATGAGAATCTGTCAGTAGGTTTTGCTATGTAATATGAGAGCAGCATTGTGGGGTTGAAACTCTGATTCCAGTGATGTGTCACTTGATAGTCTGCATGCTGTCATTTTGATACAGTTTTTTCTGCTGCAGATCTAGCAGAGCTGGGAATGCTGAGCTGTATATACCACCGCCCACACCCCTGTTTGGCAGACTTCTGCGTACATTGTATATTAACATAAATCTGCCAATCAGAGGTGGGGGCAGGGTTACACAGAATAGTTGACTAGGAGGCACGAGATACCTAGTCCTGTAGCGATAAAACAGTGATTGTGTTGAAACAGAAACACACAGTCCAGTACGTGACACATCGCTAGAATCAGACTCTGAGCCCCTACATTGTGCTGCTCTCTGATTACATCACAAAAACATGCTGACAGATTCTCTTTAATGCACATAAACATTTCCCATACCTAAATTTCCATCTACATCTGAATTTCTTTGGAATCCACCAACAATCCGATATACACTGGGAATTTCTGACTTTGTTCCAATGACAGACATGGTGGGAAATAGAATTGTCATGCAGAAATACATCCTTAATTATCATTGGAAGATAAGTAGTGTTCCTGACATCCATTTATCCCTATATCCCTATTGCAGCAATTATGCATGCTCAGCTAACCCAACCGTAGAACAATACTTTGTCTATCTAGGCAGCCTTTGTCATTTACCACCATTTTATGTGATCTTCTTTTGAAGTATTAGTAAATTTACTGGATCGTGATAGAATTAATAGATATAAAATATCATCTTACCGAAATGTTGATTCGTTTTGTTTTGTTCATAAATTTTATACAGTGTTTTCTGTATTTCGTGCTCTATTAATATGTATTGTGATGCGAGCTGCAGCAACAGCACACGTGTTGTATATTTTAGGACATATGGCATAGGATTATTCTTCATCGCACAGCATGAACTTTCATTCCGTTCCACATGAAAAGCACCAGCACAAGATGTATGGGTTGTTGCCAGACTGCTTATGAACCAGGAAATGTGCTGCTCGCAGGAATAGTCAGACTAATGGCTATAGACATTTGTGCACTGTCCTCCGCTGATACAACAGATTCTAGTGAGGGTGTGGAAAATTCAATATCCACTCTTAATATGTCAATGACTTGTATTCTCTGGAGGGTCGCGATACTGAATATTAGATACAGACAGTTCTAGGCAAATAATCAATATTGCAGATTGAGTATGAATTATGGACAGTATACATGTCTAACAACCATAATGTAAATCGATAAAGAGTTTGCATTTAAACAGTCTGCAATTTGCAAGTAATTTCCTTGAAGTCAAGACTTAGAAAGACATTAGAAAATCATTTTACTAAGTTAACCATTCATTGGGCCTCATGTCCCAGAGACAAAGTGCCCACTGGGGCTTCTGCCTCTGTATGAAAACCCTTACGCAGAAATTTTGTATATGTTATATAGCCTAGCTCTAGGTCATTAATTCATGGTATGAGCATCCAGGGTAAATCATGTGGTACACAAAGGTCACATTTTTGTTATGGTAGATGCAGTCTGACTCTGATTTCTTCCAACTAGTCTTTATCTGGAGGGTTGCCCAAAAGAAGCAAGAATCATCTTCTGAAGGGCAGTAAGCTTGTTGAACGGCTTTCCCCCAAAGCTGAATGCTCGCAGAACCCTTCTGAGTCACTATGCCGGTCGACATTGTTGGGGAAGGTTGCATTTGGCTCCAGTGATTCTTTTTTTTTCGAAGAGTTGTTCAGTTTGTAGCCTATTTTTTTATTGGTATTACAATCGACCGCTCAAACTGATGATGTTGTGCCGAAAAGCGTACAATTAATTCTGGAAGATTTTCCAAAGACCATTTATAAACTCGTGGAGTTGATTGGGATTTCATGAACTTCCTGGCAGTGAAGTTGCAGCCAAATTCGTGCCAGGCCTGCTCACCCCTGACCAGAGAGACAATTTTCTGTCTGTGAAAGGAGAATACTTTGAAGGAGACTGAAGTTTTAAAATGTACAAATAAATACATTATTTTTATGAATGAATTCTGGTTTCTTTTGCTACCCCCTTGTAAAAACCATTTCCGATGCTTTTTTCCCCAAAAGCAAAAAAACCCTTCATATTTCATTGTTCCTGGGAATCAGCCATCACAAAATAGGTGAAAGATTGAACAAAAAAAACTACTGTAGTCAAACACAAGCTTCCCCAACGTCAGCTGGCATTCTGGCTCAGAAAGCTTCAGCGAGTATTCACCTAGTAGCGGAAACCCATGCTACAAGCACTCCGCTCTCCAGAAGATGATTCCTGTCTCTTTTGGGTATCCCCCCTTTTAGGAATGCAAGTGGTTGCTGAACTGTCTCCTAAGGCATCTGTGGCGCCCCTGAGGGTTCAGTCGCCACAGAGGTACTGCACCTCACCCAGAGGTGTGGTGTCTCCCTTCTCTCAGGTAAGCAGGGAGTGCTGCCCGGAACCCCAACACCCACATTCAACACTACACTGCTCCAGGCCAGCTGGAGGGGCAAGACGCAATGTATGTTTCTGCTGAGCCCTGACCCTGGCTGGAGTGGGGGGAACCCAAAGGTAGGGGGGAACCAGTAGTGGGTGTGGGTGGAGGAAGTAGTTAGAGGGAGCACTTTAGTAGGAGTATAAAATAGGGAAGCCATCTTAGGGTGGCAGTTCAGTAGTGGAGTAGTTGTGTCTGTTCTAGGGAGCTGTTCAGAAGAACAGCTCGGGACTGTTCAGAAGAACAGTCCGGGAGCAGAGTCTCATTAGGAGATCTGCTCCACAGTTAGGGCCAGGTCAGAAAGCCCCGGAGGGGAGCAGGGAGTAGGCTCCGTTCTGCAGAAAGGATCCCAGGGGGTACGGCGCGTGTTGGACGGCACCTGTACGCCCCGCATCTGTCAGAAGACAGAGGGATCGCTGCGGCATTCTAATCCCTAGAAGGGTCAAGTAGGTCCCGGATCCGACGTACAGGAAGGACTTCAGAGCACCCGAGCGGGACTGAGAGTGGGCAGCGCAGAGCAGGAGGGAGAAGGACCAGAGAAAAGACGGTCAAAATAGGAACACGAGAAAGTGGGGTTCAGCCAGGTATTCCCAAGTTGCCTGAGGAAGGATTGAACCTCTGCCCGGTGAACGCAGCGCGACGTGGGAGGCTGTTTGCATGGATTTATATAGTGTGACCTAGTTGTCACAAGCACTTTCCAAGTGATGCTAATCGCTTGGAAAGCGTTTGTCAACCCGCATGCGGAAATGTTAGTGAATAACGCTTCATTTCTGCATGTCCCTGGCAGGAAAACGCATGTACAATCCGCATGTATAATCCGCATGTGTTTTTTCTGCCAGGGAGATGCAGAAACGCTCAGGAAAAAATCCTGAGCATTTCTGCATCGTGGGCACATAGCCTTAATGTATGGCATTGCTCACCAGTCCACATTTTTTTTACAAATTGTACACAAAATTGCCCACTCAATTGAATGGGACTGTGAAAAAAATGTTTAGCACTCGGATGCCATTCGTGTATCATGCAAATGCTGTTCATTTTTTACTGTTCAGTTGGTAGGAGAAGCTTAGAATTTTTTTTTTACATAATATTATTATTTATTATTATTTATTATTACAGCGCCATTTATTCCATGGTGTTTTACATGTGAAAAGGGGGTATACATATTAATACAAAAAAAAATTCAAAAATGGATGCCACCTGATGGCAATAAAAAGGCACATGGACCAAAATGGATCCAGCATACTAATGTAAAATAGACATTTTTTTCTTGTATGAAAAAACCCCAGACATCTTAAATATGCGACAGTGTGGACGTGGTAAGTGTGCTACACCAGCAATTATATGGGAGCACTATGGTTCTTAAGGGGTACTATGGCTGTCATTGTTATTGGTGCTGTGTTGCTGTTCTTGTAATAAGGGGCTAGATGTCTAGTTCTGTTGTAGTGGCCATGTGTCTAGCTCTGTTATGGAAGAATGGTGATTCTTTGTGTTATGGCAGCATTTAAAAAAATATTTCCTTCCCTTCAGTTCCGATATCAGTACGATTGGCTGACAGTATAATGTGAATGATGGCCTCTGGACTCAGCTACAAGAAATGATATCTGGGGAGAGAAGAAATCGGCAAATTGGAATTCCAACTTCCGATCCTTTTTCCTCCCTGACGATAAGCATCATAGGAGGCTCGTTCCAACGTTCCTGTGTATGGGGGAGTTGGGAGAAGAAGCTGTCGAATGAATGATTTTTCAGCTGACGGCTAAAGGGGGGCCTTTAGTGTAGCCTGGAATGCCCCCATTTTTCTTCAACAGTTTTAGTTTTCTAGTACTACTCAACTTCTACTTTGTCTCTTTTTCAAAAGATTTTGGTTTGGATGGCCTTTTTAGTGTATTTTGTATCCCCTTCATTTGGACATGACAAGGGACAAGATTAATTTATGAGCGTCACTTTCGGCATTATTACTTTACAAATGGGCACTTGGGTCATAAGTATTTTATAAGGGTTCACTGGGGCCATTATTACTTCATAAGGGGGCACTGAGGGCACAATAATTTTTTAAGGTGGCATTTGTGACATTATTATTGTATAAGGAGGCACTGAGAGCATTACTACTTGATAAGGGAGGCATTTGGGGCATGTATACAGTATAATGGGACTTCTAAAATTTCTTTGTATAGGATGTGACTCGTGGCCATCCCTCAGAGCTGAAAATGTGGTTCTAATGATAAAATAGGATGGAGACCTCTGATATAATGTCTCAATGTACAAAAATAGTTCAGAATTACTCCCCATGAAGAATTAATTTAATGTTCTTAAAAACGGCAATAAAAATGCTAACCATTATGCCACAAGACCCTTTTAATTAATAAGGGATTATGGAACTCATTAGCAGAATTACCTCAGCTTGGCAGTTTTAATTGAATGGCGCAATGCAATGTAAACTGGCAGCATAGAAAAATAAATCTTGTGAGAAATAAGGGAAGGTGATACAATCTCCGGGAATGAGAACCAGAGCCCCTAGCAGCTGAGGCTCTGAAATATGTCTTCACGTCTCACAAAACCTCAAGTGGTTTCACTAATTTCATGGGATTCATCATCATTACAGCTGTGAAAAACTCAACCCTGACCGTGGCATATTTGGAATTTGGACAACATTCTTTCCTGTATAAGGCATGAGGACATTAATTAGCAGTAAACGCTTCATTCTCTAGTATAACCAGACACCCTTTGTCCAGACTCTGTGTATTATGAATCCAAGCCTACTTAGTAACCTACTTGTCCTTGTGATATTTTGTAAAACTTCATCCTTTCTGTAATTGTGGTTAAATTTGTGTCATCTGCTCCTGTACATGTGTTAATGGAAAGAGGGAGGAAGCACTCTCTCCCAGATCTGTCCCAAGCAGATGTCTCTGACTGAACAAACACACATTGGAATGCATTGTTTGTATATGTAAATGAATATTCCCAATATTGTATTACAGAGGGATGTTATACTTACTATGGATTGTTTAGGTAACCTGCTTCTTTTAGCTAACGTTTCATAAACTTGCTATATATAGTCAACATATTTGAAGTTTGGATATAGCTGGAGAAACCTGAGACGGAAATAAGCACAAATATATAATGAAGTAATGTAATACTGCTCAGTGTCAGGCTGCTGCAACTAAAGCCAATGCAAATATAGAATTTACAAACAAGACCAGGTAAATTGCAGATATATTGTCAAACCACATAATGGACCTAAGGTACATATTACGGGTTTATCGCAACAGAGAGGGACCAGAAGACCGCAGTGTCTGATTTTACATACTCCTGCACTGATCAGAAGCACTTCTTCATATTAAACCGAACAGGTTTCTGTTAGGAGTGCAGGAATTATCTGTTCAGCTTGGAGGCTCTGTGGCTTCCCAGCTTGGATGATCTCAGCTGTTCGGTATTGACCACTCCCCTCTCCTATATATACTCGCCTCTGGCAATCTGGATTGCCAGTGTTAAGTCTTGTACTGCCTGGTGAGGAACAGAGGTGTCGGTTGTAGGTAGAGGTGTTTTGGAGTATGGATCTGTGACTGTTGCTAGGTGTTTCGGCTGTGTGCAATTCCTCGTCCTCTCCTATTTAGTTTCCCATCCTTTTCTCCCCTCAGTTGTCTGTGAGTTCATATTTGTAAGATTGGTATATTTATTTATCCCTGTATGCCCTTCCTTGTTTATGTGGTTAGTTATATACACTGTGTTCCAAATTATTATGCAAATAATATTTTCTCAGATTTTCCCATATTACCTATATGAATTGCAGTCATTGTAATTTTCCAGTCAAATAACTATTAGAGTACAATTGAAAGGTTTTTGTACAAACTGCCTATGATAGCAGTATATTTTTTAAAAAATAAAAAACTCAAACTGCACTCAAAATGCATGTTCCAGCAAGGTACATGGCCCCAGCATCTTCACCATCAGAAGTAATCTGGGGAGCAGGGATAGCTAGGGTGCCCCTAGCGTTAGGGACAGGGCAGGAGCCTCTGGCCCTGGGTAATCTGTCAACAGAAACGTGACAGTATAGATTCATGCTCCATAATAAGCCTGGGTACTGAAGAGCATATCTTTGGACCGTGTGTTGGTATGGATGGCACATCATACACTCTCTTTTGTTTTTCGGATGGGACCCATAGAATTCAATAGATGTGTAAAATAAAAAAAATAAAAAAAACGGATGCCATACAGACAGTATTCATATGGCATCTGCTTCTAACAGATCCATGCAAAGATTACATAAGAAACTGAATCAGGGTATGTGCACACAGACTTTTTTGAGGTGCCTTTTGAAGCAAGTTAGCTCTGGGAAAAAAAAACTAAAAAAAGGCTTGAAAGTCTCTTTCTATTCATTTCTATTGTAAAACCACTTTGCTGTTCAGTCTTTTGAATGTTTTTCTTCTTCCTCAGAGAAAAAAAAAATAGTGCATATCACTTCCTCAAAATGTCGCCTGATGGAAGACACTACAAACTAGTAGCCACTGTCCAATCAAAAGGCTACGAAAAATGCTTCAGGAGAAAAAAACTCTGCATAATGTTCTTCCAAAGGGTGCAAAACACTCCTCTAAAAATTCCCTATAAAAGAGCATTTTCTGAAGCTGTTTCCACTAGAAAACTGATTGCTTTTGACCTCCACAAAAAAAAACTCAGTGTCAACACAGCCTAAGGCCTTTTAATATATAGATTGTTTAATTGTGAATGTAAAAAATGAATGTAAAAATGAACATTCAGATGACATACGGACGTGAGAAACGGATAAAGGAAACACCATAGGGATCAATAATTGTCTCTTATTTATGGCCGAAACATGGAAGATTTATTATATGCTCATCAATAAATCATCGTGATTGAAAATTAAGTTCACATGAACATAAGAAAAATCGTCCTGTTTTGTCCTTTTCATCCATATGACGTTTTTTTTTTCAACTGTAGGTAAAAAAAGGATAAGAAAAGGCCCAAATCTGTTTCCTATATTAATAATTGCAATAGATCCATTAAAAATGGGTGCCATAATGGTTGTTAAAAATGGATGCCATATTACACTGTCCATATGGCTTCCAGTTATTTTTGCACATCCATTAATAACTATAAATGAATCTCATCCAAAAAAAAACACAGATGAGACTAGTGCGATTTTCTCCACAAAGACTGTGGGTCCATCATGTCCACTAGCTATTCATATATTTTCTTGTGGCAAAAGAGACTTTGGGGCCCCTCAGGTTTCCGGGCCCGAATGTGATTGTCCCTTTCTGTTTATGTATTGCTCAAGTGCAGTTTCCATATTTATGTGGAGATTATATCCCCAGATATTGGTGGAAATTCTCTATTAAGAACATTTTAAAGATGGCAGCCCTGTTATAGATTTCACAGAAGCTTCTAGTTACACCTATGGCTTTAGAAATGCCTTTAATATTTCTTCAGAGTTGTCACCAGCAGTGGAAGATTTGATTCTTCCTATTTATTATAGTGTACAGTTCCGTCATTTTCATTTTCTACTAATCATCAAAATTAGGGTGAGGAGATTATCTTTATAATTGTGAGGTAAATCTGACTGAAGGGAGCAGCCATTTTGTGTAGACACCGTTTTGAAGATGTAAAATAAGAGATGGCCACTGTGTGTCACGTGACTGACTGCAGCCATTGATTGCAGTACATAGCACCCATATATATATATAGGTGTATTTTATGTCTGTGCATTCACTGTGAGAACTGTGCATCTGCCGTTATAATTCTGAGGTAAATTTGACTGAAGGCAGCAGCCATTTTGTGTTGACCCAGTTTGGGAGGTGTCAAATAAGACATGGCCACTGTGTGCCATGTGACTGACTGCAGGCAGTAATTATAGTACATAACACACATTTATAACATATTCTAGGTGTACTATTGTATATCTGTGCATTTTCTCTGGAAACTGTGTATCTGTGGTGTATTATCTTGATATACACAGAACACACGCCACTGACAGCCATTACACTGCACAGCTTCTACGTCACCACAGAGCAAGCGTGTGATCACAAAATGGCTGCTGCCTTCAGTCAGATTTACCTCAGAATTATAACGGCAGATACACAGTTCTCACAGAGAATATGTGCGCAATGTATAACAGTCATTGGCTGCAGTCAGTCACATGACACCCACGTCTATATTTATACCTTCACAACTGAGCCTAAATGCACAGATTGCTCCCCAACCGATGTAGCAGACATTGAAGTCGGTCTGAGTCGGCCATTTACACAGACAGCCCTGTTGTTAGACAGAGAACAAATCCTCATCTCTGTCATCATTCTATGATTTTAGTAAAATAAATCGTGACTCCTACTAATGGAGTTGTCTTTCAGGTTTCAGGTGATTGCACGTCAGATCAGTTTTCTGGCAGAAGAGACAAATTTCAATGGTAGCACAAAACCTACCAGGAAAACTGAACTGTACTTAACCTGAAATAAAAACACATTGACACCTCTTTGGCATAAAATGGCCGTGGCGTTTTTATTAAGGGTTACTCAAATTTTAATAACCATAAATAAGTAAATAACTGACCTTAAATGACACTTTAATAAATACTTAAATTAAACACAACTCCACAAACTTCAGATTACCGTATACCATACATAACCAGAATCCCCCAAACACGTTTGGTGATTTTCCCTCTAACAAAAAAACGCCACGACAAAACAATGAAAACAACCTGCAAGAAAATTTGGGGCGGGCGGGCGTGCGTTTCTTCCTTTGATTCCTGTCAAACAATCAGCCGACCAGTCTGACAGAGCTATTTAAAGCCTGTTCTTCCCGCACTTTATCAAACCAATAAGCTGGATCCCAGTCTTGGCAGACAGCAGGCTTCACTTCCATTGCTTGCCCACTTACTGTGCAAACATGCAAACTTAACCCCACATCGACTCGAAACAAGCAAATACCATGAAAAACACATATCACACAGTCTTGTAATAATGAGGTCTGTGCCACCATGACCCTCCCTCGTTATACACTCCTGGGGGTCTCATTACATAAACTGGTCATTTAGAGACTTAGGCCTCATTCAGACATCCATATCTTGGGGGGAAAGTGGGTAGTGTGAAAAAAAACAACCTGAACCAATTTCCATCAGTGTGCGCAATTTAATTTTTATCAAATTTTGGTCCATATGTCATCTGTTTTTCTCATATATTATTTTTTTTCAAGCTTCTCCTACCTACTAAATAATGGACAGTACTCAGATGACACATGGCTGCCATCCATATGCTGTCTGTATTTTTCATGCACCCTCAGATATGATGGGTGAGTTTAATCCATGACTCAGATCAAAGACTGACATTTTTTGCAGACACTTGGTCTGCAAAAACAACATGTACAGTACAGACCAAAAGTTTGGACACACCTTCTCATTTAAAGATTTTTCTGTATTTTCATGACTATGAAAATTGTACATTCACACTGAAGGCATCAAAACTATGAATTAACACATGTGGAATTATATACTTAACAAAAAAGTGTGAAACAACTGAAAATATGTCTTATATTCTAGGTTCTTCAAAGTAGCCACCTTTTGCTTTGATGACTGCTTTGCACACTCTTGGCATTCTCTTGATGAGCTTCAAGAGGTAGTCACCGGAAATGGTCTTCACTTCACAGGTGTGCCCTGTCAGGTTTAATAAGTGGGATTTCTTGAGTTATAAATGGGGTTGGGACCATCAGTTGTGTTGTGCAGAAGTCTGGTGGATACACAGCTGATAGTCCTACTGAATAGACTGTTAGAATTTGTATTATGGAAAGAAAAAAGCAGCTAAGTAAAGAAAAACGAGTGGCCATCATTACTTTAAGAAATTAAGGTCAGTCAGTCCGAAAAATTGGGAAAACTTTGAAAGTGTACCCAAGTGCAGTTGCAAAAACCATCAAGCGCTACAAAGAAACTGGCTCACATGAGGACCGCCCCAGGAAAGGAAGACCAAGAGTCACCTCTGCTTCTGAGGATAAGTTTATCAGAGTCACCAGCCTCAGAAATCGCAGGTTAACAGCAGCTCAGATTAGAGACCAGGTCAATGCCACACAGAGTTCAAGCAGCAGACACATCTCTTCAACAACTGTTAAGAGGAGACTTTGTGCAGCAGGCCTTCATGGTAAAATAGCTGCTAGGAAACCACTGCTAAGGACAGGCAACAAGCAGAAGAGACTTGTTGGGGCCAAAGAACACAAGGAATGGACATTAGACCAGTGGAAATCTGTGCTTTGGTCTGATGAGTCCAAATTTGAGATCTTTGGTTCCAACCACCGTGTCTTTGTACGACGCAGAAAAGGTGAACGGATGGATTCTACATGCCTGGTTCCCACCGTGAAGCATGGAGGAGGAGGTGTGATGGTGTGAGGGTGCTTTGCTGGTGACACTGTTGGGGATTTATTCAAAATTGAAGACATACTGTACCAGCATGGCTACCACAGCATCTTGCAGCAGCATGCTCTTCCATCCGGTTTGCGTTTAGTTGGACCATCATTTATTTTTCAGCAGGACAATGACCCCAAACACTCCTGCAGGCTGTGTAAGGGCTATTTGACCAAGAAGGAGAGTGATGGGGTGCTACGCCAGATGACCTGGCCTCCACAGTCAACAGACCTGAACCCAATCGAGATGGTTTGGGGTGAGCTGGACCGCAGAGTGAAGGCAAAAGGGCCAACAAGTGCTAAGCATCTCTGGGAACTCCTTCAAGATTGTTGGAAGACCATTTCCGGTGACTACCTCTTGAAGCTCATCAAGAGAATGCCAAGAGTGTGCAAAGCAGTCATTAAAGCAAAAGGTGGCTACTTTGAAGAACCTAGAATATAAGACATATTTTCAGTTGTTTCACACTTTTTTGTTAAGTATATAATTCCACATGTGTTAATTCATAGTTTTGATGCCTTCAGTGTGAATGTACAATTTTCATAGTCATGAAAATACAGAAAAATTTTTAAATGAGAAGGTGTGTCCAAACTTTTGGTCTGTACTGTACATGGAAGCAGCACAGTAGACTTTAATGGGTACATGTTCCATCAGTCCAAAACATGGATAGAAATGTGCGTGAAAAATGGACGTCTGAGTGTGGCATTTTTTTGTGGCATTTTAACTCCTTAACGACCCACAATACACATTTTCGTCCCAATTCGCGTGCGGGGTGTGTAGAGTAGGAGTTGCAAAACGAGCAGATGCCGGCTGTGTTACAAGAACTATAGCTCATTGAACAAAAAAGACGTTCTCATACAGGATCTTCGACTTAAAATTAGAAAAATTATTGAGTACACGTGAAAAAAGCGACACAAACCAAAATTTTCTTTTACCAAAAAAACTAAAATAAATAAAAAAACCTTTATATATTTGGCATTGCCATAATTGTACCTACCTGAAGAATCATGTTACCATTTGTGAACGCGATAAAAACAAAATGAAAACATGAATGTCTAGTTTTTCACTCAACTTGGATTTTTTTTCCCTGAAATTTCAGGACACTATATGGTAAAATAATTTGTGTCAATGAAAGCTACGTCTCCTAAGTCAATGAAAAAAATAAAAAAGGTATGGGTTTTGAAAGCAGTGGAAGAAAAAACAAAGCAAAAACAAAAAAACCCAGCAAGGTTTGAAAGGGCAAAGCCAACATTTTTGAGAGAGAGAATCCCGTGATTATGCCAAAAAATAGTAAAACTCTGCATTTGCTTTTTTTTACCATTTTTTTTAACCAGCAGGAAAATGGCACAAAAGTTGCAAATGCAAATACACCTTAAGGCCATTACTTAGACATTCTTTTTCATTTTTTCCATTTTTCTTGTATAAGCCCTGAAAAAACGTACAAACTTTTACACCCCATTACATAGTAAAAAACAGGCAGAACTCAGATGACACACGCATTGCATCTGTGTACTGTCTGAGTTTTTCGTGGACCCTTAGAATTAAATGATCTATTTTGATCCTTGACTTAAAGGGAACCTGTCACCAGGTTTGGCCGATATGAGATAAGACCACCACTTTTCAGCCCTGATATACAGCATTCTATAATACTGCACATATGCCCCCGATCCAACCTGCAAGACAAGAAAATTAGCTTTTATTATACTCACCTGGGGGGCAGTCCAGTCCAATAGGTGTCGCTGGTCCCAGTCCAGTGCTTCCCTTCTTCTTGTGATGCCGTCCTGCTTCTTGCTTCATGTGGATGACGCGTCCTACGTCATCCACACAGTCTCCCTTGCATCGCGCTCCTGCGCAGGCGTACTTCATACTTGTGCATCCACATGGAGCACAGAAGGAGGACGGCATCGCAAGAAGAAGGGAGGCGCTGAAAGGTGGTGGTCTTATCTCATATCGGTCAAACCTGGTGACAGGTTCACTATAAATCAAAATCAAACATATGTCCAGTTACAGAACAATGTACGTGAATCACGGACATCTGAATGAAGAAGCTGTGCATGCCAATTGATGGATGTTGGTCTCATTACTAAGAAATTGGACAGAAATCTGCATATGTATCCACTAGGTGCACATACTGTAGAAAGATACATTTTTATTCCAGACTTTTTTTCAAAGATACTTTATCTTTTTTATTACATAAAAATGCACCAAACCTTTTAACCAAAAGAGTATGACTCAATGACAAAAACCCCATTACAATTCATGCAATTTATATAGGCACATCTTAAAAGGGTACCTGGTAACCAGTCGAACATAAAACTTAAAAACAACCATATCAGGTATCCAACCCTCAATTTTTAGTGTCCTGCACATGTGGGAAAGTATTGTAACTATGAACAGGTCTTGTCTGCCATGGTTCTAGATGTATTTTCTACAAGTAGTAAAAGAGTTATGGCTCCCATCTGGTTTCCTCAAAGCAATGCTCCTGTAAGCCCTGTGACAAGACAATAATGAAGGGGGTCGCGAGAGGCTGCAGGTGTTCGGGTTTTCACTTGAGGGACATCAGAGGTGTTTAGTTTGGCCGGTTTGTTTGTGTATGTGGAGGATTAAAACATTCCAGTGTTAAAAGCTTGAAGAACTTATTGGGTTGTGAATTGTGTTGATGTCGTGCACAGGTATGAAGGGAGGACTGATAAGCGGCTACTACATGCACTGCTGCTCGTTATAAATATCTAACATAGTATCACTATTAGTGATAGTAGTAATAGATATAAATTCTAGGGTTAAATCATACTGTAAAACAGCCATATTGAACGAAGAAAAAATACGGCCATACTTTTACCTGTATTACATTTATTTGTCCATATTATTGTAGCTCCATATTGTATATTCTTCTTAGATATGACCCAAAATAAAATTTTCTATTGTGTTAACCCACTGAATACAGATCTAAGTCATGTTTGTAGCAATCTGTATTGCGGATATGAATATTTTAGACCTCCATTGATTCCTATCTATGGGCCATTCTTGGATGCAAATCAGCATCCGAAGATGATTGCCATAGGGGGATCGATGACACACATACATTTAATAAAGGCTCCCATACATATAAGACTTCAGTCGTTTGAACCCAAATATAACAGGCTGATCCCCCTTATGTTTCGTCCTAATTAGCTGAAGTGGTCATGTACCGATGTAGCACCCTGAGGATTCGGCTGCTGCAGGGGTATTGCACCTCAACCCAGAGGTGTGATATTCCACTCCCGGGTAAGGATGGAGTGTGGAACTGAGCTCAGAAAGCTGCATGCACTACACACATCCCATTTCCGAGGAGCAGACCAACGGTACTCCCACTTAGAAATGTGCAGGTACGACCGAGTCTGTTCCTGGCTGGAGTGGGAGGGGGGGTGGTACATCCCAGTAGTGTAGGGGCAGATAGGGGGAGCAGCCTGGGTAAAGTTAGGAGCTCATTGGGTGCTGGTCACCTGAGCTCACACATAGAGGGAGTATTTAAGGTGGGCACCATCTAAGATCAGGATCAGTCAGCCACAGTCAGTCAGTCTGTGAGTCTTTGCAGAGGAAGAGAGCAGAGGAGAAGAGCAGCTCCAAGGCCAAGAGAGAGAGAGAGGAGAAGAGAGAGAGGCCCAGAGGCGCAGAGGGGACCCCAAGAGCCCATAAGAGAGCTAAAAGGGTGAAGGGTCGGCAACAGGGTACCGGATCCCAAGCTGGCAGAGGCTACAGCACACCTTAGCCAGGAACCGGAGGCCGTGGGCAGGATCTGCCACGGCCACCCACCACATCCACCCTGAAGGCAAACCACGTGTAGGGTCAGGGAACCCAAGGCCAAGGGTCTCCCAACAGAAGGCCCGAGGGAGCTGGACCTAGGTGGATCCCTGGTGGGGACGGCCAGAAGAAAGGACAAGAAGGAGGGCTCAGGGACACGCTCCGGACTTGCTTGGGGGTTGGCTGAATCCAGGACCTGGTGGACGCAGCACGGCTCGGGTGGTCACTTAAGGCCGGAGTGACCGGAATATCTGCAGTAAGTAAACACCCTGAACTGCACAACCCGACTCTGTCTTTCATTATCATCCACGCTGAACCACCACAACCCCCATCCTCTGCACCTGACCCCCTGAGGCCATACCCCTCCCGTTGGGGGTTATACCACCTAAGCTGCACAAACACCATCAGCCTCAGTGGACCCTGCTGCAGCGGCGGCCGTAGTGACCGCAATTCAACGGGTGGCGTAGTCGACATAAAGAACTTTAGTAACATCAGTAAGGACTGCCACACACTGAGCTTGACACCCTGGGCACGGACCGGGTCACAGCCACTCGGAGACTACAACCCCCATCTGATCCGGCTCCGGGTATCCCTAACAACACTGGCCCAGGGGGCGCGTCAACTTTGGCGTAGTCGGCAGGATCACGTGCCCGCAACACCCGGGTACTGCGTGCCTGAAGAAAAGAACAAGTTTACCTCAAAAAGAAGTCTCCTGCCGGTTCCGGAGGGTCCCCGCCATCGGACTCCGTCACAGATCGATTCCCGCCGGTTGTCCGCCATTAACAGCTTTTTCCCGCCATCTGCAGAGTTTCCCGCCACTGGGAGACGATTCCCGCCATTTCCAAAGGTTTCCCGCCTTGGAAGAGCGGACGCCATTATGGGCGTGCCAGAGGGTGGCAAGAGGCCACCTCCCATCGTGGGCCAGGACCGAAAATGGCGCCAAAAGTGGAAACCGCCCCCACCAACAGAGACTGTGATGCTAGAGGTGTCTGTCAGCGTGAAAGAACTGCCCCTGGAGCTGACAATCACCAAGTGGCCCCGGGACCGCCTTCGAAGTGGGAGGACTGAGAAGGAGAGAGCAAAGATGGGTGTCGCCTGGAGCAGTCTGGAGAGAGCGCACCCGGAGACAAGAAGCCTAGAGCTGAGTCCAGAAGAAGCTTACCCGGAGATGGGAGAAGAGCAGAGCAGCACCGGCCCGCTGGCCAGGAGCCTGCTGGAGACAACGGAAGGAGAGCAGAGCAGCACCGACCCGTTGGTCAGGAGCCTGCTAGAAGCAACGACCCCACTAGGCTTAGTGGAGGTCTTGGCACAGCTCCCCCGAGATCGGGAGTGTGCACAGACTGCGCTGGAGGGCCTCGCACGGAGGATGGCCCGGGTGCAACGAGAGACGTTGGCGGAGTGGAGCCGAGAGATGGCCCAGCGGACCGAGACTCGTCAGCGGAGCACGCCACCCGAGACGAGGAGACAGACCGCCTCTGAGGATGGCGCAGGAGGACTGAAGGCCGGAGACGGCGCCGAGAAGGGAGCCGAACGAAAGGAGGCAGGTAAAGGGGACGTTTCTACCCCAAACCGGGAAACCGCGTACCTGCCCCAGCTCCCCGTCGCAGAGCCCGAAGTACCCCCTGCCGTGCCCGTAACCGCAACATCACCGCCACAGACTAGGCCTCAACCGGAAGCCGCGGCCGCGACCCCTGTGACGTCATACGCCTCGACCCCGAGCGTGACCAAGCAGGAAGTACCATCGGCCTGGTCGCAAGGCCTAGTACCCCCGGGCGCCGCAATACCAACAGCGCCCCCTACCTCCGCGGAGCCACCGGCCTGGTCGCAGGGCCAAGTAGCCCAGGGCGCCGCCGTCCTTACGGTGCCCTTCACTTTCCAGGTGCCCCAGGCCTGGCCGCAAGGCCTGGGCAACCCGGGCGCCACCACCACCGCGCCCATAAAATCAAGAGTGCCGCATCTGGGAGAAGATCTGTTCGCCCAACATACGTGCCCGGATGGGCAGCCCTTTATATGGCCACCGGAGTTTCACCATCCCCGACTCCGGAAAGAGAGACCCCTAGACGAGCCCCTGATTCCGGTTCCAAAGCCCATAAAAAGGATCTCGCCCCCGCTAGAAGAGACCCAGTTTGAGTGGGACCCCACCGGAGAAGACCTCATGGGGTTCACTCAGGAGACCCGGGCGGCTGCAGCGGAGCGTGCAGAGTGCTGCCGGCAGCAGCTCGAGGTCTTTGAGAGGGAGCGGAGAGAGAGGCGGGTCCGGGAACAACAAGCCCAAATAAAGAGCGCGGAGCAGAAGAGCCGGGCCAGGAGGAGTCCCCGTGCAGCTCATGGTCCCCCTTCCACCGGGACTGTGATCAAGTTCAATATGCAGCACGGGTGGGGCTTCATCCGAGATCACCGCACCCCAGGTGACGTCTTCGTGACCAGGAGAGACGTTGAGTCCCACCTACCGGAGGGACACAGAGGTCGTGACCTTTATATAGGGGACGAGGTCACCTTCACCCGGCACAAGTGTGCCAAAGGACCCTACGCCCTCCATGTGCATCGCCTGACGGAGGAGGAGCTACGGTGTGAGGAGGAGCAAGAGGACCCGGACGGGTCTGAAGCTAAAGTGAACCACAAAGAAAGAGCAGGAGGACGTCGTCGTTGAGTACAGCGGAGTAGAAGCTGTATATAGTTGCCCGTCGGGGCACAGTGAACCGTTGCTGCTATTATAGTCCCCGTTGGGACCAGAGAATTGAACTGTTACCCGTATTTCCCTTAATCCCTCTGACCGAGGACTGAGAGCGGTCATCCCTATTCCCATTACCTGGCCGAGGACTGAGAGCGGCCATATTCCCTTGTAAATAGTTGCGCTTCCTAAAGCGCCCCCTACCGGTTTTATAGGAAACCGTGTTTGTTTCTTCAAGAGACTGTCGCACTTTACCCGGTCACAAGTTGCACAGTGACCGGAGGTACCAGAAGACAAGAGTGTTATTTATGAAAAGTTTTATATGAAAAGTTTTATATGTGTTTATTATGTTGTTTATGCAAAAATTGTATGTTTTGGTGTTTTTATATCTTGCAGCCCGAGGACGTGCTGTGATTTACCAGGGGGGAATGTAGCACCCTGAGGATTCGGCTGCTGCAGGGGTATTGCACCTCAACCCAGAGGTGTGATATTCCACTCCCGGGTAAGGATGGAGTGTGGAACTGAGCTCAGAAAGCTGCATGCACTACACACATCCCATTTCCGAGGAGCAGACCAACGGTACTCCCACTTAGAAATGTGCAGGTACGACCGAGTCTGTTCCTGGCTGGAGTGGGAGGGGGGGTGGTACATCCCAGTAGTGTAGGGGCAGATAGGGGGAGCAGCCTGGGTAAAGTTAGGAGCTCATTGGGTGCTGGTCACCTGAGCTCACACATAGAGGGAGTATTTAAGGTGGGCACCATCTAAGATCAGGGTCAGTCAGCCACAGTCAGTCAGTCTGTGAGTCTTTGCAGAGGAAGAGAGCAGAGGAGAAGAGCAGCTCCAAGGCCAAGAGAGAGAGAGAGGAGAAGAGAGAGAGGCCCAGAGGCGCAGAGGGGACCCCAAGAGCCCATAAGAGAGCTAAAAGGGTGAAGGGTCGGCAACAGGGTACCGGATCCCAAGCTGGCAGAGGCTACAGCACACCTTAGCCAGGAACCGGAGGCCGTGGGCAGGATCTGCCACGGCCACCCACCACATCCACCCTGAAGGCAAACCACGTGTAGGGTCAGGGAACCCAAGGCCAAGGGTCTCCCAACAGAAGGCCCGAGGGAGCTGGACCTAGGTGGATCCCTGGTGGGGACGGCCAGAAGAAAGGACAAGAAGGAGGGCTCAGGGACACGCTCCGGACTTGCTTGGGGGTTGGCTGAATCCAGGACCTGGTGGACGCAGCACGGCTCGGGTGGTCACTTAAGGCCGGAGTGACCGGAATATCTGCAGTAAGTAAACACCCTGAACTGCACAACCCGACTCTGTCTTTCATTATCATCCACGCTGCACCACCACAACCCCCATCCTCTGCACCTGACCCCCTGAGGCCATACCCCTCCCGTTGGGGGTTATACCACCTAAGCTGCACAAACACCATCAGCCTCAGTGGACCCTGCTGCAGCGGCGGCCGTAGTGACCGCAATTCAACGGGTGGCGTAGTCGACATAAAGAACTTTAGTAACATCAGTAAGGACTGCCACACACTGAGCTTGACACCCTGGGCACGGACTGGGTCACAGCCACTCGGAGACTACAACCCCCATCTGATCCGGCTCCGGGTATCCCTAACAACACTGGCCCAGGGGGCGCGTCACCGACCATACCTGAAGAAGGTAAGAGGAGATCTCTGGGGGAACCAGGCAACAATATGGCAGAGTGATGGCGGATCAGTAGGTGAGTTTGTCTTATTTTATTATAATAATACTACTACTAATAATAAACATTTTTCCCACAGATAAGTTGTATTTTTTCATTACTTTAACACATCTTTGGAGGCCACATCATGAAACTTCCACCTTTCTGACTTATAGTTATTTGTACCACTTCCTCTGTACCTGTCAGTCTCTTTCTTCAAAGCTTGACCTCTTGTTCTGGAAACATTTTAACAAGTACATTGCTTTAGTAAAAAGCTGAACATACCTGTCAACTAACATCATTTCCGAGCAGTTTTCTTCTTCTTGTACAAGTTCTGTGTAGAAATCATTGATCCCTTAAGATACATTTTAATACCTTAACATCTAAAAATATGTAATCTCAAAATCTTGTATGCAAAAGAATGAGAAGCATCTATGCCTGCAGGAGATGTACTCTGAACGTGTGAAAAGACAGCAGTAAATTTATAGTCATGAAGAGAGCTCACCAGGACAGACCACATTATATTAGGTGATCTGTAAAATTCAAAGGGTCTCCCACCCTTTTTCTTAACTTAAATAACCCGAGTGTGTATGCAAAATAATACACAGCACATACTCACCTATCGGTCCCCGGAGCTCCTCCTTAAAACTGTCTGGATTCTCCACCAGTCTCCATTCCCCTTCTGGCAATGGTGCGATACAGCTGCATATAATCAGTGACCACAACAGTGATAATTTGGTTGCCACTTTGGCCACATAATGACTTTAGCGGTCACATGCCGACAACACCTGGCAAGAGGTAAGGAGGAGTAGTCAGGGATTGATAGGTGAGTATATGCTGTTTAATTTTTCTGATAACACTTGGGGGCCATATCCCTTTAATAAAAACTAATATAAAATAATATAATATAATGCCAATCATAAACCCGGTAGGCTTTGGCCATCTCAACCACTATAGACACATCAAACAAACAGGAATACATGGATCCTGTACAATGAGGGTAAATTCAGTCTGGTTAGCTTTGCTGCAAACATTTTTCATATCAAATGTGGCAAAATTTGCAGGAAACTTTACAGCTGCAAATCTTCACCAAATTTTGCAGATTTAGGCGTGAATTTCCACTTTGTAAAGAAGCTGATCACCTTAGCAATCCCTTTGCGGCCCTGCGGTAAGACGTTCCCCGCTTGTCTCTGTATCCTGACCTTTAGCAGTGACACAATGTGACTGCTGCACATTGTAATTGGCTGCATGGGTCACATCTGGCCAGGATACAAAGAACAGCAGGGGAGGGGACCAGGCATGTGTATCTCTGGATTTTGATCTGAGTATCCCCAGGTAACAGTAGGGTTTGATAGAAATTGAAATGTTGAAGATTTAAAAATCTGAAATTCAGGTCAATTGCTGCTTAAATTTCCTGCATCATGTAAATGAAATATGTTGTTCACTGCAGATAAAATCTGCAGAATTTTAATATTGTGTAATTTTACTCTAAGGCTATGTTACCACATTGAGTTTTTGCTGAGTTTTTTTACGCTGCATATTTTTCAAAAAAATGAAAGTAAACTATTTTACTTAATGGGTGCAGAAATAGTGCAGAAAATCAGCAACATCAAAAACCCAGAGCTCATCGTGGGAATGTAGTCTTAGGCTACTTGTGTTTTTTCTTTGCACTTTTGAGTGTGTTTTTTTAACATGCGTTTTTGATGCGATGGTTTTCGTCTCTTTTTGGTATGTCATTTTTTAATTAATGTTGCTTTGTTTTTGATATTTCCTGATATTCGGCTTTGAAAAAACTTTGATACAGTCATGTGTGGATTACATATTATTTTTTAAGTGTATTTCCAAAGCGGAAATGGTCTAAAAACACATGTACGTTTTTTTCTTGCATACTTTCCGCATTTAATGCTATTCTTTGGGGAAAATATGCACATAAAATTGAAATTGACATGTTGCGGATTTCAAATACGAATCGCAACACATTTTTATGCAGTGTAAAAATAAAGCACAGTGGGCATGAGATTTCTATAAATCACAACACTGTGTTGAAACTGTAAGCTGAGTTTTATTTGTGCAGCAAAAACACACAGTGTCCAAAACTTAAAGAAGTTGTCCACTGTGAAGACCCGGGGTCTTCCATGGGTGTAATACTACTCAGACAACACAGGGTGAGGGTGAAACAGCGTGTCAATACTTTATTGAACTACAAAACAACAATAAACAGATAGAACAGTCCCAGCTAATACCCAAGATGGTGCAACATTACACAGTCTCATCCTTCCGCTCCGCCCGCCTGGGATAGAACAGCTGCAACTTTGGGACTTCCAGGCCCAATTACCTCAACCAGTGGCCTCCCGCTTCTGGCAGACCCCCACAGAGAGAAGTTAGCGGCAAGCTTATGAAGTTAGCAGTCCATTGAGGTACAAGGCCAGGAGACCCAAGGGTCCCACCATGGCTTCTCTGAGAGTTTCCATGGGACCAGATGACCGGCTGTCACATCTAGCTGGCTTAGTACAATATGTCATTAGTATATTAACAAACATCATTGCTTCCAAAAGAAGTCAAGTCAACATTCAGCTTTATACAAATACTGGTCTGTCCTTACCAACCACAGAAATGCACGTACATTCACAAGTCAACATAAAGATAATAGTGTATTTCTCTTGGCTTAACAAATCTAATCGTCTGGCTGATTAAGATTATAAGCTGTATCGTCACATCCACTACTTGGACAACTCCTGTCCATACCCCTCGCTTGGCCCCCATAAAATAATAAAGCCTATATTCACCTCCTGTGCCAGAGCCATTCTGTGTTAGCACTCGCTCTCTCCAGGGCTCTCAGGCGGTTGTTGTAACACGTGACCATGGCGCCTAATCTGCGCTGGCATCACTGTCCCTGCCTACATACAGATTGAAAATGAAGAGGAAGTCTGGGCCGCAGCTGATCTCTGACTTCATCTTTATGTCCAAGCCATACGAAGGTGGGGACAGGGACGCCAGTGCTGATTGAGCGTTGGCATCATGTGTCACAACAGCACGGCAGCCCCGGGACCGTGAGTGCCAGCACTGCGGGAACAGCACCTGCATGCGAGGTGAGTATAGGATTTATTATTTTATGGGGGCCAAACATTTTGATTTCGTTCCCAGTTAACCTAACTGGGAACTTAACCTTGTCAAGCAGGGTTGCAATTTTTTAGTAATAATCACTTCTGGTAATACCAATATTTGATGTGCCCCTTGAATTCCTCAATAGTGTAGATTATTGACAGAAACTGCCACATTTTTGGCCTTTCTGACAAGCCAATATGGATTATAAAAATGTGCAGCTAATAAAGAGAATGCCTAGTTTAGAAAACCCATTTACACATACCAAGTAATGGCATTTTGATTTAATAAAGGGGAGTCCCTCATTCTGGACAACCCTAATTGGCCACATTGGAAATGGGGCCACAAAAAGTTCCTAATCCTGAATATCATTGAGCTACAATACTAAATATAGCCAAAGGATTTGAGTGCCGCTGTTTTTAGA
Organism: Phyllobates terribilis; assembly: GCF_046119375.1. Lineage (NCBI taxonomy): Eukaryota > Metazoa > Chordata > Amphibia > Anura > Dendrobatidae > Phyllobates > Phyllobates terribilis. Next base: position 71,784,705 of record NW_027362767.1, on the reverse strand, counting down.
ACTTTATATTGAACTTGATTTTCTCCAAACTAGCTTTCTGGAATGTGACTTTAATTATTTTTAAAGGATCCCTGAATTCCCTGAAGTTTTAACATCAAGTATTTACTTCCATCCCATCACCATTATACATTGAGTTACTCATTACCCATGAAAATAGGAGCTTTCAGCTTGTATGACAGTCACCTGGAGAAACAGATATGCAGTCAACTCAAATATCTGCCCTGTGGTCTTAAGTGAAAAGTGTGTTGCTCCCAGTTCTTCTGACAAATCATCTCATTAGAAAAACAGACCCTCCAATGAAGAGCCACTTGACAAGCAATCTAAAAAAAATGTGTAGCTGTCACCTTTACTTTTGGAAATAAAACATGTCTTATGGGAAAGAAGATGCCACATAAGTATTGTTCTACAATATGTGAGTATTGGATGACAATTCTAATAATAAGCTCTCCTTTATAATAAGCTTTCCTTTATTTACTGTGCTGAGTGTCAGTCACCTAATAATCTTATTAGTGCTAGTACATTTTGATTTCAGCTACACTGATGATTCACACTATGCTAACAGGTGTCACGACCTTCTTTACATCTTGCATATTGTCACATTGTTCCGTGACTGTTCAGGAATACTTTGGTTACTTTTCTTCTTTTGATATTTAAAGAGTAACCGTCGTTTTAATTTTTATTTCATGAAAATAAGCAACTTTGTAATATATCTTTATCAAAGAAATTTGCGACCGTAATGATGGTTACTTTTTAAGCTGCTACCCCTCTAAACAATGTTTCTAGGTGTACCCCTTTGTTTCTATGCGCTCACCACTTTGATCCTGATCTTTTAGCATTGTCTGGTTTAATTGTTATTTAATAAAACTGTATTTTTTCCACTTTTCTAAATTTAAGAATGTGTGACTCCATCTTTTTGTAGGAATTATATACCAGCCACCTCTGTAGTCTATAAAAAGCTGGAATCCTAGGCAAGGAGCATAACGCTTACGAGGTCTTTTCAATAGCGCTTGTAAGCGCAGCTCTGAAGCTGGTGGGGTTGCAGGATCAGGCCAACATCAATGCCCCTACACTCCACTGATGCTGCAAAGAAATAACTGCTTTGAAAAGCAGCATTAGAGAGCATACATTTTGAGACAGCTGCATGGTCGTGACCATGTAACTGGACTGAACTGTCAATCAATCAGAAACACACAGCTATCTGGCAAGCAAGAAGTCAGGAGGCTGGGAAGTGGTGCGCTACTGAAAGCTAACAAGAGACAAACCCTTTAAAGATTGCATTATACTTACCAACATTTGTGACAACACAGCATTAATTCTTATTTAGGCCAGACATATTTTGCAGTAGGTCAGGAGACATAGGCCATTGTTCCTATGAGCCTGAATGTTGACTCTTGAATTGATGTTTGTTGCAGCTTATTGTCTGCTAACCTTGTAGGACAGGGACACAGGGTAATTGAACAATCAATGTTTGCTAATATGTTGATTACCCATTAAATCAGTCCATGCAGCTTGTTGACCTGCAAGCACTGAAGAACAAACTATGCAGATTGATTGAATAAGCGAACAATGAGAGATAACCTCATCCCACCTTCCCCCTGACCCATGGATGATGGCCTGGAGGACAGATGTGGATATAAAAATGGACCTCTATCCTTCTGCAGAGAGACTCTTCAGAACAGCAGCCAGGGAACCTTGGCTCCGATTGGAGGAATACAAATTTGAGACAGTCTACAGGATGCCAGTTTAAGGGATCACGGCCCCAGCTGGAGGGATACAGATCTGCCCCACTTCCCATCACTGAACCAATAGAGACATTTTGAAAAGCCAGGTTGGGACAATTTGGTCACCTGGCCCCATGGAGATGTTCGGAGAAGCCAGGTTGGGACAATCGGGTCACCTGGCCACAAACCTCAATGGACTGTCAGCATCCTAAGCTTGTCGTTACCTCCTCTCTGTGGGTGCCCGCAAAAGTGGGGTGCCACTGGTGGGGATAGTCGACCCTGAAAGCCCCGAAGTCACAGCCGCTCTAATCTCAGTGAGCCAGCGGAAGGGTAATTTGCATAATCTTGTGTATTTGCTGTGACTGTACTATATGTTATTGTCTGTTGGTGGTTTAATAAAGTATTGCGGACGAGAGCACCCACTGACCCTTGTGTCACCACACTTAATTCAATTAATTCTGAAAATATAAGACACTCAAGAAAACTAGTAAAGGATATTGCACATAACAATATCTGGACTTGTGGCAAGTAGATTGGATTAGCTATTGCATTCATTTCGCAGATACATACTATGATAAAAAGGGGTTCAGCTTTTTACCTACAGTTTCCTAATGCATGGGTCACCAATCTGATGACTGTGGAAAGGTGCCAAGATGGCACACCAGTACTAAACTGGTGGATGAAGAGGTCTGGGCTACTTGGTAAAGCACATACTGAAGACAGTACGATTTAGAAACAAATTTAGTTTATTTGTATTTTCTTCCAACCTGGAGACACTTTTGCTTAAAAAGTTACTCTTGAACTTGAACTTGTCAAACAAAGAGTCCAGCATCACCATAAATGACTTGCGATGCACCAGCTTGTGACACCACCTATACTTTTCTTACTTTTGCAGTTTTCTGTTTCCTAGTGAAGAATATGCACATTGCCATTTATAGAGAGGAAGAGGACTTGAACTTTAGTGCCACCTATTGGAAGCAGCAATGCTCAAAGTCCATATCGGCCCTTTAATAAGCCTTGCAACATGACTTAAGATAAAAATCAAACCAGACACTCTATTTGCAGACACGTGTTTCGGGATGTTTGCCCCACCTCAGTGCAAAGCAAGGGATCTGATTTGACTGGATGACAGGCCTCTGACTGGTATGTAAGGGGTAATATCTCTCCCTATGGAGAGTGCTAAGACAGCATAAGGAGACTTAAAGGCTGTGCATTGCTCCTCTAGGAAATTAAATATGCAAATTGGGTCAATATTAACTTTTAGGAATGCTACTTTTAATAGGTGACATTAGTAAATAAAATATGAGATTTGATCCAGCACATTTGTAAGAAACTTTTTCCTTTATTCAGCTCGGTGACTCAGTGGTTAGCACTGTAGCTTTGCAGTGCTGGCGTCCTGGGTTCAAATCCCACCAAGGACAACATCTGCAAGGAGTTTGCATGTTCTCCCCATGTTTGCGTGGGTTTCGTCCGGGTACCCTGGTTTCCTCCCACACTCCAAAGATATACTGATAGAGAAGCTAGATTGTGAACCCCAATTGGGAGAATGCCGATAATGTCTGTAAAGCGTTGTGGAATTAATGGTGCTATATAAGTGAGTAAAATAAATAAAACTTTCATAAAATCCAAAACTAAAAGCACCCACCATAAAATAGCACATAATAATTACATCTGGAATAAAACTAACACTTAAGTCAACACGTTCCGGATGGCAATCCCTCAGACTGACCTCCGTTTCTTAGTGCGGTGAACTCTTCTCACTCATGGCCTTATGCTCTAGCAGACACACATCCTTTTATAGATACAGTCAACACGCTTCCTGGCTCAATTAATCCCGATAAGTCTCCTACCTATCATCATGGCCTCTGTGGCCCTAATCCGGTTGTTTACCAGCTCTAGCCTGGCTCTTTTTTAGGTCTCGATCAATTCAGTGCCACTGAGCTAATTGCAGCTAATTTTTTAGCACAATATCTGCCTTCCAGTGATTATGGCCACTCATCTTGGAAGACCGACTCTTAAAATTTGTTACTACTCTAATCCATTCGGATTTTCATTCCTTTCAGGCAAACGGCGGGTGTGATTACTTTCCTTGAGACCTCTCTTTTAAATGCAATCAGCACCACCCATTCATCAATCAATCATACTATCAATCTTTATTATTATTATTACCCTTAATAACATTCCATGTCACATGCAATAGGAAAACACCTGACATTCACTCTTCTAAAATCTTAATTATTTTTCATTTCAAATTGAATGGTCAGCATACAATCCGATGCGTTTCACCTAATCTGAGCCTTTTTAAACGTGATACAGAGAAAGTAGAAAATGATGCTTTTAAGTAGCCTACTTGATACACAAATTTGACCTTTAATTTGAATATTCATTACTATTTCATAAATAATTCTACAAACTATAATGAAACTTCATACATGTATATTGTATATATAGAGGTTACTACCTTGTAGACAGTTATAATTTGAGTAAGCAATATAATATATTTCAAACAGTCAAATAAAAAAAAAGTTAATTTATAGATGTTTGTTCCTCTTATTTATAATAAAAATTAATTAAATAAAAAAGTGTCCCATCAGTCAGTAAATGAAATGGAAATGGAGTTAGTCACTTAATCACTTCTTAGGAAATTGCTGATTTCATATTCACGATTTAGGCCCATAGCCTCAAATTTTTCATTGCCTATGGATCCAAAACACCTCACGTTTAAAAAAAAGTGAATGATTTCCTTGTTTACATGGTCGATTAATTTGTTCTAAAATGTGAAAGTGCAATTGTGATGTGTTATGTTGATATTTCTCAAAGTGGAAACAGTAGGAGGAGGTTTTCCTGATGAAAAGTTGATATATGTTGGCTAATCTTTCTTTTATTTTTATTGTAGTTTCACATATATAATGTATAATAAGCCACATGGACATTTAAAGATATACACCACAAAATTACTTTCACATGTAAAGTAATTTTTTTATGCGAAAAAAATTTCTCATAAATTTGAAAATTTTCACCATTGCAAAGGTGAGAAAAATGATCGCCTTTATTTACATTCAACCAGTAAATACAGTTAAAACAAGGTAATGTGCCCAATTTAAGACTTGATAAGAATCTCTGTCAACTTTTTTGCACTCCCTATATCTCATACTAATTTATGTTTGATGTTTACAGACCTTATACCAAGTAAAAGGTTTCCAGACTTTTTACCTTGTAACAAGTAATATGAAGAAGTTGCAATTCTTTAATTTTTGGGAAAGACCGAGGTGAGACACTCCATTGTGTTTTGATAATCCCTTAGATCATGTGTTATAGCGGTGATTTTTATTTACAAAAGCAATACAATTCTCTTTTACATCAGTGGTTTTAGTTCTTTCATTTAATTTTCAGTTCTTAGATGTAGCTCTGGATAGCCTTGATTTTTAAATTTGATATGAATCTCATCTCTAAAACAGCGGGGTATGTTACGATACTTTGCACGCTTTGTAATTGTGAGCAGGATACTTTTTTCAAATGTAATGATTACTTGAAAAAAGTCAACGATTGTTTCTACCAGTTTTTAAAAAACAAATCAGATATAAGAAGCGTATCATTGTCTTTCACATTTAAAGTATCAAGGAAATTATTTTTTTTAATGAATATCATTATTGCATTGTGAAATGTAATTCTTCCCATCATGAAAAATTTGAAGGGTTTGAATGTCACACCTCTACACACAAAATATACAGTACAGACAAAAAAGTTTGGACACACCTTCTCATTTAAAGATTTTTCTGTATTTTCATGACTATGAAAATTGTACATTCACACTGAAGGCATCAAAACTATGAATTAACACATGTGGAATTATATACTTAACAAAAAAGTGTGAAACAACTGAAAACATGTCTTATATTCTAGGTTCTTCAAAGTAGCCACCTTTTGCTTTGATGACTGCTTTGCACACTCTTGCTTTTGGTCTGTACTGTATTATGTGTACAATGTCACCAACAATACAATATTCCTGAATTATTGGATTTGAATAAATTATTTTTCAAACCATAGTATATAGCAATGGAGGCATAACATTCGTACCCATCGCGGTACAGCATTGTTGCTTAAAGTATGTGTCTTGGAACATTAAATAATTTTGATGCAAGAACACTAATAAGTCAAGAAAAAAAAAGTTTTTTTTAAAGTTCTGTTTAATTGATATTATTACAATGTCAATTTGCAGCTCTTACACCTTTTTGATGTTGTTTTGAAGTGTATAAATTACATCCATCAAATGTTACCAGTAAACAATTTGAATCAATAGAAACACAAGATGCTACAAACATTGGAGCCTATGAGTCTTCATAGTGAATATGAAGTCAGCAATTTCCTGTGAAGTGTATTTACTAACTCCATTTAGTAGGTTTAGTTAATTAATTTCCATTAAAAATACGAGGAATGAGCATCTGTAAATTAACTAACAATTTCTTTATGTTGACTGTGTAAAATATATTATATTTGTCACGGGTCTACAATGACAGAGAGGAGCTAGAAGACATCAGCGTCTCATTCCTCCTATTCCTGCACTTATTAGAAACCTTTCGCCTTCATAATAAACTGTGCAAGTTTATTTTAGCAGTGCAGGGGTTAATCTGCTGCTGAGAGCTTTTGGAAGCTTCAGGGGATGATGCACTCAGCTGTTCACTGTTAGCCATTCCCCTCTCCTATACTGGGCTCAGGCTAGCAGTCACTGCCAGACCTAACTTCATGCTGCATGGTTAGGAGTTTGGTGGTTTGTTGTTTGAGAAGGCATTTAGTGGAGTTTGCTAAGACTGTCACGTGATTTTGGGTGTGTGTTGATCCTCTCCTTCTCCTGCTTTGGTTTTTCCCCATACTCCACTCCCGGCGTTATATTCTTTTGTTTGTATGAAAATATTTGTATGATTGGTATTTTCATTTATCCCCGTTTATATTACCTTGTTAATCTGGTTGGTTTATTGCAATACACTACTACTCCCCTCTTCCCTGGGTGGGGGGATCGAACAGACTGAGGGTGGATTGAGGAGCTCAGACTAGGTACGGGGCTCCGGCTTCTTCACCTTCAGAAGTAATCTGGGTAACAGGGCCAGCTAGGGCGCCCCTTGCGTTAGGGACAGGAAAGGGTACCCTGGTCCCGGGATACCTCACAACAGAGTAGTGACAATATTGCTTAATCAAACACTATCTGTCTATGAAATTCTACTTAAAGTTTACAAAAATACGCTTTCCAAAATAGAGGTTTTTCTGTAATTCCCTTCTGTGTGGATTCAGCATGGCGGATTGTGTGTCAAGCGAGCTATTTAAATACAACAATTTATTTTCTCTATACTATGTTTGAAAAAAGTTCAGGTGGTATTATGCTCATTTAATTAAATATAAAAATAATCAAAAATTCTAGAAGAGTGAGTTCCGATTCTCTTCCTATTGTATTATTTGGGACCCCTGGATTTTGCCAAGTGATGACTGGATTTCTTCTACCATTCAATGATTCAATGTTACATTTCGCTTATCAATTAACCCTTTTCCCAAAGAGTAGCATATGGCTCAGCCTGTCATGTCCCCAAGTGCTATTAACCTGCAGATATAGGGTCAATCTGCAGGTTAATAGCGTTCCCATGCTATCCAGCTGCCTTACTGAAAGTGTGGCTACTGGGAGGAACTGGATGTTATTTTTCCTGGGAGCTGCAGACTTTCAGTCATAGAGGCATGCCCAGACCAGAGTGGCTATAGTCATTACTCAAAGCATTGCGAGCAGAGGCTGTAAGCACACCCTGGCACTTTGAAATACAGCTCGCTCTGCACAGATGCTCTGCACTGTGAGCTGTCAATCAAAGTGTCGAGGTGTGCTTACAGTCACCGCTCACTGTGTACTGAACGGTGACTGAAGCCTCTCTGGGCACTCCTCTTTGACTGAAAGCCAGAAGCTCCCAGGAAAAAGTTCATTTCCTCACAGTAGTCGCACTTTCTATATAACATTGGAACTTTATTAACCTCCAGATTAAACCTATATCTGTTGGTTAATAGCACTTGACGACATGACAGGTTGAGCAATATGTTCTCTATTCTTTGGGAAAAGGGTTAATTGGTAAGCAACATGTAACAAAGAATGATAGAAGAAATCCAGTCTGCACTTGGCAAAATGGTAGACGTGATTTTAGTAAGGCGGCTGGACAGCATTGTAACACTATTAACCTGCAGATTAACCCTATATCTGAAGGTTAATAGCATTTGGGGACATGATATATTGCCTTTAACATAAAAATTTTATACAGTAAAAACAGTGTAAAACACAGGGTATCATCAACATAACACTGTGAATGGAGCAGTATCTCTTTCCCTGCAATAAAAATATGCTGGTGACCATTACCTGGCAACCTAATGAGAAAGTCCATACCTTCTTACTAGAGGTAGCAGTAAAAATTTCTTAAACTAACACCCCAGAGGATGCACTTTTCTGGTAAGAGAAGTAAGTAACATTACCAATACAAATAAACTCAACATAATGCGATGATTAAAATGATTTCTGTAAGAAAATAAACTATTACATTTAGAAAAAAAAAGATAATGCTAGCCCAAATGGGAAATCCATTTTATGATATTTTGTATAGTAGCAATAATTTCTGGCCAGACATAACTACAATTTTATTCACATCTATGGCCGTGTGTAGACGCGATAAGAAAAACAGTATATCGCGGAAAGGAAAGAACAGGCAGAAAACAATAAATATGTAAATTCAAGATGTGAAAACAAAAATTCTTTAGGGCGTCTCTGTCTTTCACATCTGCAAAAAAAAAAAAAAAGGATTCTTAAATCTGAAACAGACTGGGAAGCGAGGCTTATCTGATGGTAAAAATCTGCAGCTTTAGGTCTGAGAACTACATCCTGCCATGAACATATGGGAGCATATGTTATAATGTTTGCAGAAATCGTCCTTATGATGTTGTTACATTATTTTGCTTTCTATAAATGTTTGCTGTTATATCTATAATTAATCCGACATTTGTTAAGTCAACAAACAAATGTAAAGCATTTGGCGGTATAGAATACATTCTGTACAGTAGTGATGTAGCACATACTGAGGAAACAAATGGAGGCTTCATTCCTACTATACAGTAGTTACCATCCATTTGCTGGCTGCTAACATTAGGCTACTGGTCTTTGATGATAGGTTGTGTAGTTTGGAATGTTTTTTGGTCTTGTTCACACTGATGCATTTGTTTGTTTTGTGTCCCTGGCCTTAATTTGACATTCTGATTCGGACGACCCTTCTCTCAATAAATTGCAGTTCCTAAGGTCCCCATAAATATTAGATAAAAGTTGGCCGAACCTGCCGAAAAAGTAAGCCAAACCCAAATGTGTATGGAGGTTTGCAGACTCTCCCAATAATGTTGGGAAAGAGAAGAATCTAAGCTGTTGAATTTTAAAAGGCGGATCCTTTTGTTTGGCGTGGGGGAGTCTTACAGCGGCTCACTCACAAGGAACACAGGAACGCAGGGATGAGCTGATCATTCCTGTGTTTAGGGGAGATGGGAGAGATAATTGTCAGATATCTAATGTATATGGCCAGCTTTAGATACAGTAATTATGAGGGGTATGGTTAATTGGAGGCTCTGTTGTCCACTCTTAGCTGCGAGAACCACTTTGTTAAAGGGCTGGTGCCAGTCTGTAGTGTAATAATGATGACAGGCTCCGATCACTGCTCCCCACCATCGACTCAGATACTCACCTCACCCCGGACCTACGCTCCCCGGCACTTTCTCTCCCCGCCGGCTACTGTCATCACACACACTGAGCAGGGGGAAAGTGGAGCCTGCAGTATACACTGCGGGCTTCACAAAGATCGCTGCCGTCTCCTCCCACAGCTGTGACCTGGACAGCCCAGGGGGAGTACCCAAGTTACAGCTAAGGCAGCCTCTATACAAGAAATGCGATCGGACGGCAACCGCAGTCTGTTATGCCCAGGCGCTGCCGTATTTGAGGTGTGTAAGTGTCATGCTCAGATACTTATACACCCCCAAATGCAAATGGCAGCCCCCAGTGGTTAAAATAAAAATTAATAAATAAAAAACTATTAAAGTTGTACATTTAATTTTGTATTAAAAATAATTGATTATATAATCAATAATTATTAATACAAAATTAAAAATCGTGCTACCTTGCCTTTAATGTATGACACCACCCAAAACAAGAAAGGTCAAGGATTAATAGGGAAAGGGGAACATGCAGATAATCCATTGATGTCATAGGGGTAGTCTGGTTAAAAAATCCTATTATTAAAAACCCTATTATAGCATTGTGAATTTATAAAAGGGGATCCCTAGCTCAGAGTTTGGGCAACACTCTCTGGAGGAAGTAGCCCACTCTATTTCCCATCCAGTGGGTGCTGCACAGGATTTTAACACTTGTTACCTTATTCTCTCATCTTTGAAAACTGGCAGTGGGACAGTTCACTACAACTCCTAACAAGGCCATAAATATTCAAAATCAAATGAATACTGTATGTGATGATATTTTTAGGTATTTGCATTCGGGGGAAATAAATTTCCTAATTCTGTATTTTATTTTTTTTTAAATATGTCAGTATGGGTTTTGCAGCCAAAATATGAATGTTGCAATGCCAAACCTATTATCACAATGTGAAAGCAGTGTGTATTTTATAGATGATTTTTTTCCCAAATTGTATTTGAACTGTACCTGAATGCTTTTCAATCTGAATCTGCTGTTCAGATTACACCTCTCTTTCCCAGAAAGCACTCTAATCTCCAAGCTTTTGCCATCAGTCTTTGAGCAATATATATGTCCACACTCTTCTAGTCACACGTTCTTATCTTGACATAACAGCTCTGCACCTAGTTCCTCGGAGTTTATTCTCCTGGGCTTTTTATGTTCTGCATGATGCTGCTGTGAATGAGCTGCCGGACGTATTCATCAAGTACATGTCACGTATGTTGACAAGAAAAATATACTGTTATCGATCCAAATTCCTAAACATAAATTGACTCTGTATGTAACTAGACATCAGTTTAATGTGCAGCAAATCCTCGACTTATGCTGAATACAATATATAATAAATTGTAGCATTGTAGAAATCATGAGCCTAGTATTGAGAAATCGGAAGACACTGAAACAGAAAGTTATGAGAAACATAGTGACTAAGTGTAGATCACAAGGACAATGAAAATTATCTTGCAATATCAAAAATGGTAAATGATGCTGCCCATTGCCCATATTTATGGGATTAAAGGGATAGGCTACTGCCAGACACCTCGATCAACAGTTTATTTATTTTAGAAACGCTAGAATCAGGAATGTTAATATTAAACTTGCTTCTTTTTCCGACATATGCGGCTTAGTCATTAGCTAAGGCCCTGTTCACATCACGTTTTTATGTTTAATGTATAAACCATGAAAATTCTCAATGTGTATGCAAAATGTATCCATAGTCTCTACTGACTGATAGGGACCCAAAGACATATGAATTATTGATGCTGGGTAAATTTTGTAGCTCAAAGTAAAAATCTGCAACATATTCTCATGGTTCTGCCTCCAAATTATGCAGTGGATTCAAAATAGATAGACCTCAGATTTTTGGGGATTTTTATTATCTCCGTGTTAACATACCCTAAGGCATCCATCAGTTACATGTAAATGATGGGAGCTTTTCCAGTTATACACACGTGGTCAAAATTGTTGGTACCCCTTGTTTAATGAAAGAAAAACCCACAATGGTCACAGAGATAATTTGAATCTGACAAAAGTAATAATAAATAAAAAATCTATGAAAATGAACAAATGGAAGTCAGTCATTGCTTTTCAACCCTGTTTCCACAGAAATTTGTAAAAAATTAAACTTGTGAAATAGGCCTGGACAGAAATGATGGTACTCTTAACTTAATATTTTGTTGAACAACCTTTTGAGATAATCACTGCAATCAAACAATTCCTGTAACTGTCAATAGGACGTCTGCACCTCTTGACAGGTATTTTGGCCCACTCCTCATGAGCAAACTGCTCCAGTTGCCTCGTGTTTGAAGGTTGCCTTTTCCAGACAGCATGTTTCAGCTCTTTCCAAAGATGCTCAATAGGATTTAGGTCAGGGCTCATAGAAGGCCACTTCAGAATAGTCCAATGTTTTCCTCTTAGCCATTCTTGGGTGTTTTTAGCTGTGTGTTTTGGGTCATTATCCTGTTGCAAGACTCATGACCTGCGACTGAGACCAAGCTTTCTGACACTGGGCAGCACACTTCTCTCTAGAATCCCTTGATAGTCTTGAGATTTCATTGTACCCTGCACAGATTAAAGACACCCTGTGCCAGATGCAGTAAAGCAGCCCCAGAACATAACAGAGCCTTTCTCCATGTTTCACAGTAGGGACAGTGTTCTTTTCTTGATATGCTTCATTTTTCCATCTGTGAACATAGAGCTGATGAGCCTTGCCAAAAACTTCCATTTTTGTCTCATCTGGCCATAGGAAATTCTCCCAGAAGCTTTGTGGCTTGTAAACATGTATTTTGGCAAATTCCAGTCTGGCTTTTTTATGATTTTTTTCAACAATGGTGTTCTCCTTGGTTCTCCCATGAAGTCCACTTTGGATGAAACAACGACGGATGGTGAGATCTGACACTGATGTTCCTTGAGCTTGAAGTTCACCTTTAATCTGTTTAGAAGTTATCCTGGGCTCTTTTGTTACCATTCATATTATCCGTCTCTTTGATTTTTCATCAATTTTCCTCCTGTGGCCACGTCCAGGGAGGTTGGCTATAGTCCCATGGATCTTAAATTTCTGAAGAATAATATGTGCAACTGTAGTCACAAGAACATCAAGCTGCTTGGAGATGGTCTTATAACCTTTACCTTTAACATGCTTATCTATAATTTTCTTTCTAATCTCCTGACACAACTCTTTCCTTTGCTTCCTCTGGTCCATGTTGAGTGTGGTACACACCATGTCACCAAACAGCACAGTGAGTATCTGTAGCCCTATATACAGGCCCACTGACTGATTACAAGATTGTAGACACCTGTGATGCTAATTAGTGGACACAACTTGATTTAACATGTCCCTTTTGTCACATTATTTTCAGGGGTACCATCATTTCTGTCCAGGCCTATTTCTTGAGTTTCATTTTTTTTTAAATTCTGTGGAAGCAGGGTTGAAAAGCAATTTCCAACTTTCATTTGTTCATTTTCATAGATTTTTTAGTTTATTATTACTTTTGTCAGATTCAAGTTATTTCTGTGACCTTTGTGGGTTTTTCTTTCATTAAACAAGGGGTACCAACAATTTTGACCACGTGTGTATGTGTTAAATGGAGACCAAAACAGCAATGTGAACCCATGCACAAAAAAATCACTGAGAGGCAAAATTTCTACAGACAGATTTGAAAACCAAGTAAATAATCTAGAAATGTGTCTAGAACTGAGAATACTAATATGAAGTCATCAGTAGAACTGTGGCCTGTAAAAGCATGATAATTACCTAAAATCATAAAATCTTGCATCAACACCCTCACTAAAACAGTTACAGATGCATCCATTGCTCTATCATGAAAACTGGGAAAATGTCCTATTTTAAAGACTTTCTGCAAATTTACAAAGAGGTGCCAGCCCAAAATTAACTTGTACAGCTAGAGTTAGGTTGGTGAGACCTCCATTAATCGCTAAAGCAAAAGGACAGTGTCAGGGAAATATTAATGTCCAAAAACCAAGGCCCAAATGATCGCTGAACTGTTGCAAGGTGATGCAGAGCCTGTCCGACAGCAGAGCCCTGATGATGGGGCGGCCAGCCAAGGCCCGGATGGCACTGCTGCAGGGGTCCCACCTGTGATTGCCAGCCATACCCGCAGCCAGGGTAGTGTGGACCCCCACCTGCAGATGGCCTTGGAGCTGCTTGCCGCAGATGATCGTGATGGATGACTGCAGCTGATCCTGAAATTCCAGGAGCGAGCAGAGCAACAGGCCGAAGCTGACCGAGAGGAGCGTCAGGCACAAGCTGACCAAGAGGAGCGCCAGGCACAAGCTGACCGAGAGGAGCGCCAGGCACAAGCTGACCGAGAGGAGCACCAGGCACAAGCTGACCGGGAGGAGCGCCAGGCACAAGCTGACCGAGAGGCTGCTGAGTGCCAGGCCCAAGCTGACCGACAACACCAGCTGGAGCTAGCCCGGATTCCGAAGGAGTCATCCTCCACGCAGACCCGTGTGTCCAACAGTGCCAACTGCTTTAAACCCCGTCCTGAGCACTTCCCTGTGATGGAAAATAATGGGGACTTGGACACCTTTCTGCGAGGCTTTGAAAAGGCCTGCAGGCAGTATCAGCTGCCCACGGACCAGTGGGCAAGGTACTTAACTTCAGAGCTCCGAGGAAAAGCCTTGGAGGTGTTTGCTTCCCTCCCTCGAGAACAAGATGGAGACTATGAGGCCGTCAAGCAGGCCCTGATAAAAAAGTACCAGCTGACTCCGGAGGTTTACCGGAAAAAGTTCAGAGCCCTCCAACGTGGACCACATGACACCTACAGTGATGTGGTAGACGGGCTCAGAACCAACTTTGAGCAGTGGATCTGAAGACTGTCAGTCACCACCTTCGAGGACCTGAAGGATCTGATGGTGAAGGACCAGTTTCTTCATCTGTGCTCAGTGGAAGTGAGACAGTTTGTGCTTGACCGGGAGCCAAGGGAAGCCACCAAAGCAGCCCAGATCGCAGATGCTTATGAGGCCAACCGCACACCCGAGGTGCGTAAGTCAGCCGTCGCCAGCTGGAAAGGGGGTAAGCCTACAACCACCCCCAGTGTCCCAGCCAGCCGGCCCTCAGCGGGTTCTGCCCCATCTTACAGCACCTGGACTGCATTTGACTCCCGTAAGTGCTATACTTGTGACCAAATGGGTCACATCAGCCTTGTCTGCCTGGAGAGGCAGAAGATGAACCCCACACCTGAGGCCCAAGGGCCTACTGCAGCCATTCTTTTTGTGGGTGGGGCGGTTGGCGGGGCCCTGGAAAACTTACAACCCGTTACCATGGGCAACACTGTCACTGTCGGCCTTAATGACACCGGCGCAGAACACACTCTGATCCGCCCTGAGTTTATGTTACCAGAGGAACTCATTCCTGGGAAGACCCTGACTGTCACCAGGTTTGGGGGTGTTCGCTGTCCCATACCGATGGCCCGAGTTTTCCTGGACTGGGGTGCGGGGAGGTGATTAAGGGAAGTGGGGGTGTCGGAGAATCTCCCCACTAATGTGCTATTGGGAACTGATCTGGGATGGTTAGTTGCCCGATACATCCCTGACAACCCTCCGAGATCTGATATGTCATGTAATGCCGCTGTCAAAAATGTCAAGGTGATGTCTAATAAAGGTGTGTGTTGTGGTAAAGGGGAACTCAGCCTCCTCACCCCGTGGGGTGATGCTGCTGAGGATCCCCTAAAGCGAGCCAGTATAAGTGCTAGGGGCAAGGGGGGCAGGCACGGACACCAGGAAGCAGGTCGCCCCGTGCAGGTGACCAATGTCATTCCAGACAGTGGCATGGTCAATGGTAGCTGCTCCATGACTAGCACGGCTCCAGAGGTGATGTGGAAGGATGGTGGGGAAGCACGGGGATCATAGGGAAAGTGGTCCCGTGCCGACAACCAGTGTCACGACGGACTGTGACATGGCTGGTCATAGCTCCCCCCTAGAGAGCACAGCTCCCAAGGTAAAGATAATGACAGGTAAAAAGGTAGGCCCCACAACCAGGCGAGGTAACAGGAAAGTGTGTCCCCTTGTCTGTCAGGAGTATAGGAGGAAGGTACCCACAGCCTGTCAGACGTGTGGAGAAAATGTATCCCTAACCGATCAGGGTGACTGGAAAGCTGGACCCTCAGGTTGGTGGGCAAGTGAATCTGCAGCTTGTCGGATCCACAGAAAGGGTGGGCCAGGAGGTTGGCTTAAAGGGGCGATCTGTAAATCACCCCTTACGCCACCTCAAAGAGGGGAAGATGTCAGGGAAATATTAATGTCAGGGACATATTAACAGAATATTAGCCCCTTCTCCCATGCCCTCTGCTGTAGTGTTTGTCCAGAGATGACAATTATACAGTGTCTTACTGCAAATTATCACCACTTGTCAGCACCGAGGTGTCCCATTTTCCTCAGCACAAAAGCCCCAATTAGCACACACCTGGGAAATAGCGTATGCAAACAATGCCAGGCAAGGAGTGTTATAACTTTGTTAGGAAGCAAGCATCTTGTCTCTGAAAGACGCAGAAGGTAATTAAGACGCAGGCTTGCACTAATTTGCGTGTACCCGTGAGGCTGCTTCCCAAGCCTCAAAGGGGAATTTGCAGACGAACTGACTCCGATATGAATTCTGAAATATTATGAGTTCCATACGTCCGACAGTAACGGGACCCATATGTTTAGTGACCAAATCAGCCCAGGAATGTATAGGTAGTTTTCCAGGGTGTAACCAAAATCAGGGAGCTGTAGCGCAAAAACACCAGAATAGCAGACTTCAGCTATGCGATGTGTGGTCTCTACATAAAGATAAAATCATAAGGGAAAAAATGGCGTAGTTTGCAAGCTTCTGCGATCAACGAGCGGTGAGTTATCGCAGAAGTTAGCATTTTTAATAAAAATGTACAGGCTGGAGACCGGCCCACATGATGTCACCACAAGGGGCGTGTGGCCAGATCTCCCCTTAGGTATAAGAGAATCCATGGAGAAGACAGGAGCACTCATTGCCAGGGGGTAATAAGAATTATAAGCAATGGTCCTGTTCACTAACAGCATAATCCAATTGGAGAGCCCCTCCTCCACCTATATTGAATCGTCTCAGCGTTCGTATAGTGTAAGTAAAGTTATCTTCTTTCCTCCTGTTTATTTTATGTAACTGCGTATGTATTTTAATGTCTCCTTTGTAACATCCTTGTATATATTTTTCCTAAACACGGCCTCCCTTTTGGATTAAACATAAAATTTAATAGTTCTGTTTCTTTTGTTCTGTAATCGTTCCCTTCTCCGAAGCCATTTATGCTACCAAAACGCAGGCATCCGGCTAGGCCTGTATTATATTTCAAACTTGGCTGGTGGTGGCAGAGAGTAATAATAATTGGGCTATCGTGAAGCTGACAGTGACCGTACGGAGGGTGTTAAACACGGATTCCAGGCTGTGGAACCCAGAGTGTTGCGCCATACGCTCACTGGTCGCTTACCGATACCTACGTAGAGAGTAGTCTGGATTGCGTGCTCGCGACTTCGGACAAAATACGGACACTGTGACGGCACGGTGAGATATTGTGTAAACTCCCCGGTGTCGTCCCTCTGTGTGTGTTGGAATTCCTGACAGACAGGTGCCCTCAGGTTTGCGAGGTGCCTCCTAGTTTTTAGTTAGCCTTGCTCGTCCCACCACAGGGAGGCGAATGAGTGGTTTTCAGACTCAACGTCTTACTATTAGTGTTGAGCGAACATGCTCGACACTGCTCGGTACTCGCCCGAGCATCACGCTACTCGGGATGTTCGGCGAGCACCGAGCATTTCCGGGTTACTCGGGCTGGAGCTCGGGTCTCCGCCCTGCATGTTTGGCGCTCTTTACAGAGCCAATGAACATGCAGGGATTGCCAGCCAGTCACTGTAATGCCGCAGCCATGTTGTTTGTGGGCATTACAGTGATTGGCTGGCCGCACAGCGCCACCTCCCAGACGATCAGCCCGTCATGATTGGTGTGTGTGGGTGTCTGTGCGTGTGTCTGCGAGTGTGTGCGGGGTGTCTGTGCGATGTCTGCGGGTGTGTGCGATGTCTGCGGGTGTGTGCGGTGTCTGTGCGATGTCTGTGGTGTCTGTGCGATGTCTGCGAGTGTGTGCGGTGTCTGTGCGATGTCTGCAGGTGTGTGCGGTGTCTGTGCGATGTCTGCGAGTGTGTGCGGGTGTGTGCGATGTGTGCGGTGTCTGTGCGATGTCTGCGAGTGTGTGCGGTGTGTGTGCGATGTCTGCGGGTGTGTGCGTGCAGGCAGACATAGGCCGATGTGACACTACTACTCCCATCGGCCTATGTCTGTCCCCCGTCCACTCGTGCCAGCAGGATCAGCTCGATGGGAGCAGTAGTTCCCATCAGCCTGATCCTGCTATTTAAATTGCCCTACTGTGTCCCCAATAAATTTTAAATACATGTCATTGGTGGCCAGTGGTTGCCTACAATAAATTAGTTCATACATTACCTGTCCCCGCCGATCGCCACCTAAAATAAAGTAAAAAATAAAAAACTACACCTATACTCACCTAGACACCTAATTCCCCGAAGCCATCGATCTCCTGTAATAAAATATAAAATAATAAACCACAACCTTATCCTTACCCCTCCGTAGTAGTCCACGAGTGTCCCACGATGATCTCCAGTTTAGAGCCGCCACATAGAATGTGACCGCTCTGAACCGCTGCCGCCGCTAGAATGATGGGGCCGTAAAGCAGCCCCGTCATTGCATAAGCGGGTTCGCCGGAGTTTAGGCAGTGCTGCTCCGGTTAGCTCCTTTACGGCCCTGCTGTATCGTGAGAAATTCCCACGGTACAGCAGTGCCGTAAAGGAGGTCTCCGGAGCTGCGCTGCCTGAATGCACTCCAGTGACCTCAGTCAGTGGCTCCTGCTGCCGGGAGCGGACGTGTTCCCGGCAGTGTGAGCTTACAGCAGCCATGCACAGCTGTCACCATCTCCAGATGTGACAGCTGTGCATGGGAGATCAGCGCAGGAACGTGGAAAGGTAACTATTTTTTTTTAGTAAACTAAGAATTAAATAAAATTGTGTTTTATTTCAAATAAATTATTTTTTTCTGGGTGTAGTGTGTTTTTTCTTTTTAACACTTTGTAGGTTACTAATGGGGGTGTCTTATAGACGCCCATCATTACTAACCTGGGCTTCATGGCAGCTGGTGCTGACAAGAACCCCAACCCTATTACCCCCTGCCACCGCACCAGGGCAGCGTGGAAGAGCGAGGCTAAGTGCCAGAGTTGGCGCATCCTATGGATGCGCCATTTCTGGGGCGGCTGACGGCTGGTGTTTCTAGCCTGGGAGGGGGCCAATATTCATGGCACCCTTCCTGGGCTATTAATATCAGCCCCCAGCTGTCTGCCTAGCCTTTGCTAGCTATTAAATAGGGGGTACCCCACGTCATTTTTTGGGGGGGTCCCCCATTTTAATAGCTAGTAAAGGCTAGGTATTCAGCTGGGGGCTGATATTAGTAGTCTGGGAAGCTCCGTGGGTATTACCCACTTCCCAGGCTTCAAACATCTGCCCCAGCCGTCTGCTTAACCTCCGCTAGAGACTAAAATTATGGGGGATCCCATGCCAATTTTTTTTTAAATAAATCCTTTATTTTAACACTAAATGACATTTGAGGAGTTAATAAAGATGCAGTCCCTAAATTATTATTTATTTTTTAATTAATTTTTCCCAAAAATTTTGACGTGGGCTTTGCCATATTTTTGTATGCCAGCCAGGTACAGCATCCAGCTTCTATGAACGCGCCATTTTCCGGGGTGGCTGCGGACTGCAATTTGCACCGGGGGGGGGGGGCAGAAAGCTTGGGCCTCCCTGCACTGCAGATTCCATCCCCCAGCTGCCTAGTTGTACCTGGCTGGACACACAAATAGGGAGAAGCCCCACGTATTTTTTTTTTTAATTATTTCATGAAATTCATGAAATAATAAAGAAAAAAAGGGCTTCCCTATATTGTTGTGTCCGGCCAGGTACAAATAGGCAGCTGGTGGTTGGGCGCAGCCCGTTCCTGCCTGCTGTACCTGGCTGGACACAAATATAGTGCGAAGCCCCACGTCAATTTTTTTTAATTATTTCAGGAAATTCATGAAATAATTTAAAAAAAATTGATGTGGGGCTTCACCCTATATTTGTGTCCAGCCAGGTACAGCAGGCAGGAACGGGCTGCGTCCAACCACCAGCTGCCTATTTGTACATGGCCGGACACAACAATATAGGGAAGCCCTTTTTTTAAAAAATTATTTCATGAAATAATTTAAAAAAAATTGACGTGGGGCTTCGCACTATATTTGTGTCCAGCCAGGTACAGCAGGCAGGAACGGGCTGCCCCCAACCACCAGCTGCCTATTTGTACCTGGTTGGACACAACAATATAGGGAAGCCCTTTTTTTCTTAATTATTTCATGAATTTCATGAAATAATTAAAAAAAAAAATACGTGGGGCTTCGCCCTATTTTTGTGTCCAGCCAGGTACAACTAGGCAGCTGGGGGCTGGAATCCGCAGCGCAGGAAGGCCCAAGCTTTCTGGGCCCCACCCGCTGCAAATTGCAGTCCGCAGCCACCCCGGAAAATGGCGCGTGCATAGAGGCGCCATCTTCTGGCGCTGTACCCAACTCATCCAGGGCCCTGGTGCGGTGGCTCACTGGGTAATAAAGGGGTTAAGGCCAGCTTGGCATTATCAGCTGGCCCTAAGCCCGAAATTCATGGGGTCACGCCAATAGTAGACATGACCACCATGAATTTCTAGTAAAGTATTTTAAAAAAACACAACACCCAGAAAAAAGTCCTTTAATTGAAATAAACACACAATTCTTTATTGTTCTAAATTAAACCATACTTACCATCACACCCATTCCAGCTGAAGCCAACGATCTCCTGCAATAAAAGAAAAATAATAAAGCAACCTCATCCTTACCTTTCCATGGTTCCCACGACAGCTTCAGCTCTGCTACATCGAGATGACAGGCTGGACCGCAGCAGAACGCTGCCATCCAGCCTGTCATCCCACAGACACTGAGAAGCGCCGGCTTGCTTGCGCTCCTCAGTGTCTCTCTGTGACGGCATAAAGATGAGCCGAGGTCATGTCCAATGAACTCGGCTCACCTCATGCACGTCACTGACAGCGTGGGAAAATTCTCCTGCACTCAGCGCTTCAGTGTGAGAATTTTCCCACGCTGTCAGTGACGTGAATGAGGTGAGGTCATGTCCAATGAACTCAGCTCACCTCATGCACGTCACTGACAGCGTGGGAAAATTCTCACGCTGAAGCACTGAGTGCAGGAGAATTCTCCCACGCTGTCAGTGACGTGCATGAGGTGAGCTGAGTTCATTGGACATGAACTCGGCTCATCTGGATGCCGTCACAGAGAGACACTGAGGAGCGCAAGCATGCCTGCGCTTCTCAGTGTCTGCGGGATGACAGGCTGGATGGCAGCGTTCTGCTGCGGTCCAGCCTGTCATCTCGATGTAGCAGAGCTGAAGCTGTCCTGGGAACCATGGAAAGGTAAGGATGAGGTTGCTTTATTATTTTTCTTTTATTGCAGGAGATTGTTGGCTTCAGCTGGAATGGGCGTGATGGTAAGTAGAGTTTAATTTAGAACAATAAAGAATTGTGTGTTTATTTCAATTAAAGGACTTTATTCTGGGTGTTTGTGTTCTTTTTTTTAACTTTGACTATGGGGTTAGTAATGGGGGTGTCTTATAGACGCCTCTCCATTACTAACCTGGGCTTGATGTCAGCTGGCATTATAAGCTGACATCAACCCCAACCCTATTACCCCACTGCCACCGCTACAGGGCAGTGGGAAGAGCGAGGCTAAGTGCCAGAATTGGCGCATCCTATGGATGCGCCATTTCTGGGGCGGCTGACGGCTGGTGTTTCTAGCCTGGGAGGGGGCCAATATTTATGGCACCCTTCCTGGGCTATTAATATCAGCCCCCAGCTGTCTGCCTAGCCTTTGCTAGCTATTAAATTAGGGGGGACCCCACGTCATTTTTTTGAGGGGGTCCCCCATTTTAATAGCTAGTAAAGGCTAGGTATTCAGCTGGGGGCTCATATTAGTAGCCTGGGAAGCTCCGTGGGTATTACCCCCTTCCCAGGCTTCAAACATCTGCCCCAGCCGTCTGCTTAACCTCCGTTAGAGACTAAAATTAAGGGGAACCCTACGCCAATTTTTTTTAAATAAATCCTTTATTTTAACACTAAATGACAAGTACAGTAATCAACACTGTCACTGTACTTCATATATATGTGACTGACATGTTTCTATCTATCTAATCTATGTGTGAAGCTCTATTCTGTCTGTTATAAATTGTCGGGTACCGCTGCTGAATTGCCAGCCGGCTTTTTTAAAGAGACGGTGCATGAAAACACTATTATATTTTTAAATAAATCCTTTACACTAAATGACAAGTACAGTAAGCAACACTGTCACTGTACTTCATATATATGTGACTGACATGTTTCTATCTATCTAATCTATGTGTGAAGCTCTATTCTGTCTGTTATAAATTGTCGGGTACCGCAGCTGAATTGCCGGCCGGCTTTTTTAAAGAGACAGTGCATGAAAACACAATTATTTTTTTAAATAAATCCTTTACACTAAATGACAAGTACAGTAAGCAACACTGTCACTGTACTTCATATATATGTGACTGACATGTTTCTATCTATCTAATCTATGTGTGAAGCTCTATTCTTTCTGTTGTAAATAGAGATGAGCGTTGTTCTACTCGAACTGTTCGCCAATCTCAAATTCGAGCTGTTTTGGGCGGTGTTCGAGCCGTTCGGCGAACACGAACGATTTGAGAAAAATTCGGCTGTTCGAGGTTATGTTCGATAACTGTTCGTGCACCAAAATCATAACTGGATTTTTTCTCAGTAATGATGAAAATTAATGTTAATACGCAGTTTGAGTGTACAGCGGGGTGGGGGGAGGGGCAGGGGATGGATCTCTGCAGGAATAATGAAGATCTCCATTTTTTTTTCTCTTTCCCGCATTTACAGTGGGGAGGTGCAATCTGTCAGCCTATCAGCAGCGCAAACACGGAGCGAAGTGCTTTTTTTCACACAAGCAAGGGCATGTGTCATTGGCAGTGTATGTCACATGTCCTTGCCCTATAAGACCAAGCCATTTTCCCCGTCGCCACCATTTTCTCACTGCTGCAGCTGCGTGTTAGACGGCACCGCTGTTGCTGTGTGCGCTATACCTTGTTAATTTCAAGCCAATTTTCGCACAAATCTACAGATAGCTTGGGAGTAGGGAATAGTTGTGATTGCAGTCCTTTTAAGGACTAGGTTACAGCATTTCCTACGACTTTTATCAGGCAGGTCTGTGCTCTTAAATAGATAGGTTGTGGGAGTAAAGACTAATTGTAATTGGAGTCCTTTTCAGGACTAGGTTACATCAGTTCCTATCAGTTTTTGCCAGGCAGGTCTGTGCCAGTGCTGTGCAAGTTTTTTTCACAGCATTTGGCTGAATCTAGCAAAGCTAATCCTTTTTGGCCTATTGCAGAGTGTGTTAGTCAGTGGAGTAGCCTATCTGTGTTGCAAGATATACCACCTGTGTATAGAATACCAATTTTTTTACTGCACCTAGTGAAGTAAAATCTTTTGGGCATAGCATCATTCTATTAGTCCATCTATACTGACCTCCATCAGGTTGCAAATTGAATATAATTTTTTTCTGCATCTAGCTCTGAAAAAATATTTGGCCTTCTAGCAGTGTGTGGGACTTTCTCTATTAGTCCATCTATACTGACCTCCATCAGGTTGCAAACTGAATATATTTTTTTCTGCATCTACCTCTGAAAAAATATTGGGCTTGTAGCTGTGTGTGGGACTTGTTCTATTAATCCATCTATACAGACCTCCATCAAGTTGCAAACTGAATATAATTTTTTTCTGCATCTACCTCTGAAAAAATATTTGGGCTTCTAGCTGTGTGTGGGACTTGTTATATTACTCCATCTATACTGACCTCCATCAGGTTGCAAATTGAATATAATTTTTTTCTGCATCTAGCTCTGAAAAAATATTGGGCTTCTAGCTGTGTGTGGGACTTGTTGTATTAGTCCATCTATACTGACCTCCATCAGGTTGCAAACTGAATATATTTTTTTCTGCATCTACCTCTGAAAAAATATTGGGCTTCTAGCTGTGTGTGGGACTTGTTCTATTAATCCATCTATACAGACCTCCATCAGGTTGCAAACTGAATATAATTTTTTTCTGCATCTAGCTCTGAAAAAATATTTGGTCTTCTAGCAGTGTGTGGGACTTTCTCTATTAGTCCATCTATACTGACCTCCATCAGGTTGCAAATTAAAAATAATTTTTATCTGCATCTAGCTCTGAAAAAATATTTGGGCTTCTAGCTGTGTGTGGGACTTGTTCTATTACTCCATCTATACTGACCTCCATCAGGTTGCAAATTGAATATAATTTTTTTCTGCATCTAGCTCTGAAAAAATATTGGGCTTCTAGCTGTGTGTGGGACTTGTTGTATTAGTCCATCTATACTGACCTCCATCAGGTTGCAAACTGAATATGTTTTTTTCTGCATCTACCTCTGAAAAAATATTGGGCTTCTAGCTGTGTGTGGGACTTGTTCTATTAATCCATCTATACAGACCTCCATCAGGTTGCAAACTGAATATAATTTTTTTCTGCATCTAGCTCTGAAAAAATATTTGGCCTTCTAGCAGTGTGTGGGACTTTCTCTATTAGTCCATCTATACTGACCTCCATCAGGTTGCAAATTGAATATAATTTTTTTCTGCATCTAACCCAGCCAATAGTTTTGGCCTAATACCACAGTTTGGCCACTCAGCTCTGCTCGGTTCCCATCCATTGTGTTTTTGTGCAAACAACTCCAGAGTTGTGAATTAGTTAACCACCAAAATGAGTGGAAAAAGGCCTGCTGCTGGTGGAAAGGGGAATAGGCGTGTTGGGAAGGGGAAAAAAGGTTGTGTCCGTGGGGTAGGTGTTAAAGCAACGGTAACATCTGCAGAAGAAAGACCATCTTCCAGCCAAACTAAAATGTCTACTTCTTTTAGCGGACAATGTGATAAGATCCCTTTCTTACGGCCACGCCAATCGCTACAAATTCCAGATGAGGCACAAAAACAGCAGGTGCTTCAACGGATATCAAGTGCTCCTTTAAGTGGGCTCTCCTCCACATCAACTTCAACATCACAAATACTCCAGTCCTCAAAGGTGTCACCCCAATCGCACTTGCTTCCTCACAGCTCCCAAATCTCCAGCTGCCCGTCTGAGTATGAGGTAGAACAGATGGTTGAGTCTGCAGAGCTGTTTACTCATACTATAGCCTGGGAATCAGAGGTCGACTCCAGCGCTTCTGTGAATCCAGACGAGGAAATGATCTGCACTGATGCCCAGAATCTTTATGAGTCGGATCCAGGACCAGACGCAGAAGGTTCTGACCATAATGTAGACCCTCATTCCCAAACTGTAACTCCTGTTGGTGGAGACAATGAGGAAGACGATGATGAGACTCAAATACCTGATTGGAGCGACAACTTTAGTTTTTTGTCAGGGCAGGAACAGGTTGGCTCTGAGGACGACGGGTGTGATAACGCACAGGGTGATGATGATGAGGTTGGAGATCCCACTTACTGTCAACCCACAGTCAGCCAAGAGATGAGGTCAGCAGAGGAGGTGGAGGAAGATGCTAGTGACGACGAGCTCAGGTTGCGCCTTCCTGGACAGAGACGTAGTACTGGAAGCACGTCAACAACTGCATCCTCAAACACAACTCTGCCTCTCACCACAAGTCGTGGTGGCTCTTCAGGTCGCATGGGTGCTAAGCCTTGCATAGCCTGGGCATTTTTTCAGATCGATAAAGATGACCCAACTCGTGTTATCTGTAACATTTGTCAGCAAAAGCTAAGTAGAGGCCAAAAAATACATAGCTTGAGTACTTCATGCATGAACCGGCAAATGGACATGAAGCATAAGTTGCAGTGGGAAGCTCAGTGGGCTACAATGCGGCCTAGCCGGCCGGGCCAACCACCGTCTGCCATATCTTGTGCATCCGCGGCCTCTTCATCCTCTGTGACTGGGGGGACAGCAGTCACACCTGTTTTGGGGCGCAGACCTGCCACCTCTTTACCCGCAACAGCCAGCGTGATTGGCAGGTCATCATTTTCTTTGGAGGTGGTAACACCAGCTGGTGTTGAGCGCTGTCCGACATCGATAGCACCACCTTTGGATCAAGGCAACCTGACATGTCCGCCTGCATCTTCCTCACAGACCGGCAGTTTGCCGGGGACACCCTTATCAACCCCGTCTAAGCACAATAGCCAGCCCTCGGTCCCTCAGATGTGGACAAGTAAAAGACCATTTCCTCCTAGCCATGAGAAAGCTAAGAGGTTGAATTTCACCATCTGCAAGCTCTTGGCTACAGAAATGCTGCCTTTCCGCCTGGTGGACACAGAGGATTTTCGAGACCTTATGTCCGTCGCAGTGCCCCAGTACCAGATGCCCAGTCGGCACTACTTCTCAAAGAAAGGTGTGCCTGCGCTCCACCAGCATGTCGCACACAACATCACCGCTTCTTTGAGAAACTCTGTGTGTGACAGGGTGCATTTCACCACAGACACTTGGACGAGTAGGCATGGACAGGGGCGTTACATGTCGCTGACTGGGCACTGGGTAACTATGGTGACAGCAGGACAAGGGGCTGCTGTCCAAGTCTTGCCGTCCCCACGAGTTGTGCGTCAATCCTCTTTATGTCAAAGTTCCTCCACTGCTTCTGCCTCCTCAACCTCCTCTCGGTCTTCCACCTGCACCCAAAGCCTGTCTGGTCATGCCACAAGCTTTCTAACTGCGCAGAAGGGATCCTGCACACCTCCTTACTATGCTGGCAGTAGGGCTCAACGTCATCAGGCGGTTTTTACTTTGAAATGTCTGGGAAATGTGAGTCACACAGCTGAGGAGTTGTGGTCAGCTCTGGAGAACCAATTTCATGAATGGTTGTCTCCACTGGACCTGAAACCAGGGAAGGCCGTGTGCGACAATGCTGCAAACCTGGGTGCGGCCCTTCGCCGGGGCAATGTCACACACGTGCCTTGTATGGCTCACGTGTTGAACCTGGTTGTCCAGCAATTTTTAGCCCACTATCCCAGACTAGATGGCCTTCTGCAGAGGGCACGGTCGCTGTGTGCTCACTTCCGCCGTTCGCATCCCGCAGCTCAGCGACTTACATCTCTACAGAAGTCGTTGGGCCTGCCACTTCACCGGCTAAAATGCGATGTGCCTACCCGGTGGAATTCAACTCTGCACATGTTGCAGCGACTGTGGCAGCACCAACAAGCCCTGGTGCAATACGTTCTGACGTATAGCCTGGGCCAACGAGATCCAGACGTGGGGCAAATCACGCTGGAGGAGTGGTCTCAGATCAGGGACCTATGCACCCTTCTGCACAGTTTTGAAATGGCGACGAAGATGTTTAGTGCTGACGATGCCATTATCAGCATGACTATTCCGGTGATTTACATGCTGAAGCACATGTTAAACAGAATTTGGAGTCAGGTGGTGGCACAAGAGGAGGTGGAGGAAGTAGAGGAGGAGGAGTTGTATGCGGAAGGGCTAACATCTGCAAGGTCCAGACGGTCGGCAGCACCAAGGCGGCAGGCATGTGAGGGTGGGGGAGATGGTTTTACCAGGGCGCATGGTAGCAGCCAAACTAGTGAGGAAGGTGCAGGAGCCCAGGAAGAAGTGGAGGACGAACTGATGGAAGACTCATCAGATGAGGGAGACCTTGATCACATTTCTGTTGTGCGAGGTTGGGGGGAGAGGACAGAGGAAGGAAGCATGATTGTTACCTCGCCACCAACACAACAGGGACTTGGTGCTCCTGGATGCGCAACACACATGAGTGCCTTCTTGCTGCACTACCTGCAACATGACCCTCGAATTGGGAGAATTAGAAATAATCCTGACTACTGGGTTGCCACACTGTTAGATCCCCGGTACAAAAGTAAATTTGCAGAAATTATTCCTGCCATAGAAAGGGATGCACGCATGCAGGAGTATCAGCAGAGACTGTTGCAGAATCTTACATGTGCTTTTACACAAAACACCAGTGGTGCACGTAGTGAATCTCACAGTTCCAACTTGCCAACCGTGGGACCGTCAAGTGTTCAGCAGTCAAACCATAACAGAACCACAGTATCTGCTGGTAACATCAATTTTGCGCAATCATTTCACCACTTTTTTAGCCCATCCTTTGCAAGGCCACAGGAGACAAGAAGTCTGACACATAGTCAACGCCTAGAGACGATGGTACAGGAGTATCTCCAAGTAAACATTGAAGCCATGACTGTGTCACTGGACCCTTGCTCTTTTTGGGCTTCCAATCTGGATAAATGGCCGGAGCTAGCCACTTACGCCTTGGAGATCTTGTCATGCCCCGCAGCCAGCGTTCTGTCTGAACGTGTGTTCAGCGCTGCTGGTGGTGTGCTGACAGATAAGCGCACGCGGCTCTCCACTGATAATGTAGACAGACTCATGTAGCACCCCGAGGACTCGGCTGCTACAGGGGTATTACACCTCAAACCAGAGGTGTGGTATTCCACTCCCGGGTAAGGATGGAGTGTGGGACTGAGCTCAGCTAGCTGCATGCACTACACTCATCCCATTTCCGGGGGACAGAACAACGGTACTCCCACCAAGTAGATGTGCAGGTACGACAGCGTCTGTCCCTGGCTGGAGTGGGAGGGGGGGAGAAACATCCCAGTAGTGTAGGGGCAGATAGGGGAGGGACTCTGGGCATAGAAGTAGGAGCCCATTGGGTGCTAGTCACCTGGGCTCACACATAGAGGGAGTATATAAGGTGGGCACCATCTAGGAACAGGGTGAGTTCAGGGAGTGAGTTCAGAGAGGAGCTCAGCCAGGAGGGCTGACAGGGAGCTGTGGCTCCGGCTGGGCCCAGCTCCAGGGCCAGGCCTGTAGTGGAGAGGAGGAGGAAGAAAGGCCCAGAGACGCAGGACAAGAGGGAACCCTGAGATCCCACAAGTGGACGGGTGAAGGGTTGGCAGAAAAGGGTACCGGATCCCAAGCTGGCAGAGGCAAGATATCCTTAACCAGGAACCGGAGGTCGTGGTCAAGCTTTGGCACGACCCTCACCACACTCACCAGGAAGGCATACCACGAATAGGGTCAGGAAAGCCAGAGAAAGTTTTACCACCAAGAGGCCCGAGGGAGCCGGACAAAGGTGGGTCCCTGGTGGGGACGGCCAGTAGGAAGGAAGAGAGGGGAGCTCAGGACCACACTCTGGAACTGCCTGGGGGTTGGCCGAGTCCCACACCTGGTGGACGCAGCACGACTCGGGTGGTCACTCAAGGCCGGAGTGACCGGAGCAACACCTGTGAGTAAAAACCCTGAAACTGCATCACACGTCTCTGAGCTTCCTTGCCGCACCATCGCTACCACCATCATCTACACTTGCTGCCCTGAGGCCGTACCCCTCCCGTTGGGGGTTATACCATCTACGCTGCACAACCATATCACCGGCCTCAGCGGACTGTCCTGCATCAGCGGCCCTAAAGCTGCATTCAACGGGTGGCGTAGTCGTACAACACCCTACTATTCAAGACACTGCCGCTCAGCTTGACTCCCTGGGCACGGACCGGGTCACCGCCACGAGACTACTACCCCCATCTGATCCGGATCCGGGTAAGCTCCCCCGTGCGCGCGATGCCGCGCGACGCAGCAGGCCCAGGGGCGCGTCAACTTTGGCGTAGTCGGCAGGATCTCGTGCCCGCAACTACCGGGTACTGCGTGCCTGAAGAAAAGTTTATATGTACCGTCAGAAGAAGTCTCCCGCCAATTCCAGAGGGTCCCCGCCATCGGACGCCATCTCGGGTCGTTTCCCGCCGTTTGCCCGCCATCTGCAGCCTTTTCCCGCCATCCACGGAGTTTCCCGCCATTAGGAGACGATTCCCGCCATCTGAGACGATTTCCCGCCCTGGCAGAGCGGACGCCATTATGGGCGTGCCGGAGGGTGGCAAGAGACGACCTCCCATCGTGGGCCTGGTCCCAGAAGAGCGCCAAAAGCAAAGACCGCCCCCACCAGCAGAGACTGCAATGATAGAGATGTCCATCAGAGCGAGGGGTCTGCCCCTGGAACTGACAATCACCAAGTGGCCCCGGGACCACCCTCAGTATGGGCGGATCAAGAACAAAAGAGAGAGGATGGGTGCAGCCTGGAGGAGTCTGGAGAGATCGCACCCGGAGATGGAGGGAGAGTCAGGCAGCACCGACCCTGTGGTCAGGAGCCTGTTGCAGGCCGCCACCCCAGAAGGCCTGGTGGAGATCCTGGCACAGCTCCCCAAAGATCGGGAGCATGCACAGACCGCGCTGGAGGGCTTGGCTCGGAAGATGGCCCGAGTGCAGCAAGAAGTGCTGGCCGAGTGGAGCAGAGAAATGGCCCTGCAGGCTGGAACCCGCCAGCAAAGAACGCCACCCGGGACAAGGAGCCTGTCTGCCTCTGAGGATGGTGCAGGAGGGACGAAGGCCGGAGACGACGCTGTGGAAGGAGCTGAAGAGATGGAAGCAGGTAAAGGGGACGTCACCACCCCAGGCCTAGTAGCCATGAGCCTGCCCCAGCTCCCCGTCGCAGACCCCAAAATCCCCCTTACCGTGCCCGATGCTGCACCGCCACTGCTCCAAACTAGGCCTCAAGCGGCAGGAGCCGCGGCCACGCCCCCTGTGACGTCACGCACCTCAACCCTGAGCGCGGCCAAGCAGGAAACGCCACCGGCCTGGTCGCAAGGCCGAGTACCCCCGGGCGCCGCCGTTTCCACAGTGCCCTTCACCTTCAGAGTGCCACCGGCCTGGTCGCAAGGCCTGGTGAATCCGGGCGCCGCTACCACCACCGCGCCCTCAACCTCCACAGTGCTACCCTTGGGTGAAGACCTGTTCGCACAACATACTTGCCCGGATGGGCAGTCCTTTGTGTGGCCACCAGAGTACGTCAATCCCCGACTCCGGAAGGAATGGCCCCTGTGTGAGCCCCTGATCCCGGCTCCGGCGCCCGCCAAGATCACCCCACTCCCGTTGGAGGAGGCGCAGTTCGCATGGGACCCCACCGGTGAAAACCTCATGGGGTTCACCCAGGAGACCCGGGCGGCCGCAGCCCAGCGTGCGGAGTGCTGCCGACAACAACTGGAGGTCTTTAACAAAGAACGGCGAGAGAGGCGGGTCCGCGAGGAGCGGCTGCAGGTCCAAAGTGCGGAGCAGAAAAGCCGGACCCGACGAAACCCCCGTGCGGCCCACGGTCCCCGCGCCACCGGGACTGTAATAAAATTTCAAATGGAGCACGGCTGGGGCTTTATCAGGGATCACAGAACCCCCGGCGACGTCTTTGTTACCCGCAGGGATGTCGAGTCCCACCTGCCAGAGGGACACCGAGGACGTGACCTTTACCTGGGTGACGAGGTCACCTTCACCCGGCATCAGTGTGCAAAAGGACCATACGCCCTTCATGTGCACCGGCTGACGGAGGAAGAGCTGCGGTATGAGGAGGAACAAGAGGACCCGGACGGGTCAGAAGACTACCCTCAGGAGGAGACAAGGAGAGGACACCGCTGCTGAAGGGAAGTAGCATAAACTGAAACTGTATATAGTTACCCGTAGGGGTACTTGACATGCTGCTAATCAGAGTGCGGTCCCCGTTGGGACTAGTGTGAACTGTTACCTGTGTGTGTCCCTATCCCTAATCAGGCTGAGGACTGTGAGCAGCCATTCCCCTATTCCCCACTGGCCGAGGACTGAGAGCGGCCATACCCTGTAAATAGTTGCGCTTCCTAAAGCGCCCCCTTCTGGTTTTATAAAGAACTGTTTTTCTACCAGTGACTGTTGCACTTTACCCGGTTACAAGTTGCACCGTGGCCGGAGGAACAAGAATGCTTTATATGGAAAAGTTTTATATCAAAAGTTTATGCTGCTAAGATAGTAATCTAAAAAGTTACCTGTAATGTTATATCTGCTGATAATGTTTATGATGTTTTACATGTTAGTGTATATTTTAAAAGTTTGTATGTTTTGGTATGTTTTATTCTTTTCCAGCCCGAGGACGTGCTGTGATTTACCAGGGGGGAATGTAGCACCCCGAGGACTCGGCTGCTACAGGGGTATTACACCTCAAACCAGAGGTGTGGTATTCCACTCCCGGGTAAGGATGGAGTGTGGGACTGAG
The DNA here is from genome assembly GCF_046119375.1 of Phyllobates terribilis. Taxonomy (NCBI): domain Eukaryota; kingdom Metazoa; phylum Chordata; class Amphibia; order Anura; family Dendrobatidae; genus Phyllobates; species Phyllobates terribilis. The sequence continues at coordinate 71,753,008 of NW_027362767.1, read as the reverse complement.
CTCAGCTAGCTGCATGCACTACACTCATCCCATTTCCGGGGGACAGAACAACGGTACTCCCACCAAGTAGATGTGCAGGTACGACAGCGTCTGTCCCTGGCTGGAGTGGGAGGGGGGGAGGAACATCCCAGTAGTGTAGGGGCAGATAGGGGAGGGACTCTGGGCATAGAAGTAGGAGCCCATTGGGTGCTAGTCACCTGGGCTCACACATAGAGGGAGTATATAAGGTGGGCACCATCTAGGAACAGGGTGAGTTCAGGGAGTGAGTTCAGAGAGGAGCTCAGCCAGGAGGGCTGACAGGGAGCTGTGGCTCCGGCTGGGCCCAGCTCCAGGGCCAGGCCTGTAGTGGAGAGGAGGAGGAAGAAAGGCCCAGAGACGCAGGACAAGAGGGAACCCTGAGATCCCACAAGTGGACGGGTGAAGGGTTGGCAGAAAAGGGTACCGGATCCCAAGCTGGCAGAGGCAAGATATCCTTAACCAGGAACCGGAGGTCGTGGTCAAGCTTTGGCACGACCCTCACCACACTCACCAGGAAGGCATACCACGAATAGGGTCAGGAAAGCCAGAGAAGGTTTTACCACCAAGAGGCCCGAGGGAGCCGGACAAAGGTGGGTCCCTGGTGGGGACGGCCAGTAGGAAGGAAGAGAGGGGAGCTCAGGACCACGCTCTGGAACTGCCTGGGGGTTGGCCGAGTCCCACACCTGGTGGACGCAGCACGACTCGGGTGGTCACTCAAGGCCGGAGTGACCGGAGCAACACCTGTGAGTAAAAACCCTGAAACTGCATCACACGTCTCTGAGCTTCCTTGCCGCACCATCGCTACCACCATCATCTACACTTGCTGCCCTGAGGCCGTACCCCTCCCGTTGGGGGTTATACCATCTACGCTGCACAACCATATCACCGGCCTCAGCGGACTGTCCTGCAGCAGCGGCCCTAAAGCTGCATTCAACGGGTGGCGTAGTCGTACAACACCCTACTATTCAAGACACTGCCGCTCAGCTTGACTCCCTGGGCACGGACCGGGTCACCACCACAAGACTACTACCCCCATCTGATCCGGATCCGGGTAAGCTCCCCCGTGCGCGCGATGCCGCGCGACGCAGCAGGCCCAGGGGCGCGTCACTCACGTTCATAAAGATGAACAAATCATGGATCCGAAACGACTTTTCTACCCCTGTGTCATCCTGGGGAGAGTAAAAGATGGATGATTGGTTAAAATCACCCTACCAACCGTTTTAAGCTTTCAAATTACTAATCATGTTTATCTGTATCTTGGCTGGAAAATAATTTGGGCTTTGTAGCAGTGTGCAGCACTGATTCTATTAGGCCATCTATAATAAGCTCCACCAGATTTAAAATTACTAATCATGTTTATCTGTATCTTGGCTGGAAAATAATTTGGGCTTTGTAGCAGTGTGCAGCACTGATCCTATTAGGCCATCTATACTAAGCTCCACCAGATTTAAAATTAATAATAATTTTTAGCTGCATCTAGCCCGGAAAATAATTTTGGGGCTCCGAGATGCGCAAGACACATAAGTGCCTTCTTGCTGCACTACCTGCAACATGACCCTCATATTGTCAGAATTCGAAGTAATCATGACTACTGGGTTGCCACACTCTTAGATCCCCCAAACTTTTCGATCAACCTTTTCATTTTAATAAAGACCAAAAAAATGGTCATTTTTGAAATTATAAGCATTAGCAGGTTATTAGAAACTGAAATCAAACAGTTTTCAACTCAAAACTTTATTCTAGGTGATCTTACATTTTCACATAGGACCCCTTGTTCGAAAGGAGCTTCTGAACTCTCTCGTCCATTGAATTTGTCAGGTTTTGGATGGTTTCTGCTTCAATTGTTTTGCATGAGGACAGAATACCCTCCCAGAGCTGTTGCTTAGATGTGAACTGCCTCCCGCCATCATAGACACTCCTTTTGATGATGCTCCAGAGGTTCCGAATGGGGTAGAGGTCAGGGGAGCATGGGGGTCACACCATAAGTTTGTCCCCTTTTATGCCCATATCAGCCAGAGATGCAGATGTTTTATGTGCAGCATGAGATGGTGCATTATCATGCAAAAAAAATGATCTTGCTGTGAAATACACGGTTCTTCTTCTTGAACCATGGCAGGAAGTGCTGTTTGAGAAAATCCACATACATTATGGAGTTCATCTTTAGCGCCTTCAGGGATCCTAAAGGGGCCGACAATCTCTCTCCCCATGATTCCAGCCCAAAACATTACTCCACCTCCTCCTTGTTGGCGCTGTAGCCGTGTTTGCATGGGGTGTCCATCAACCAGCCATCCTCCACTCCATCCATCTGGACCATCGAGCGCTGCACGGCACTCATCCGTGAACAAAACAGTTTTGAAATCAGTCTTCATGTAATGTTTGGCCCACTGGAGCCGTTTCTGCTTGTGTGAAGTGGATAGAGGAGGTCGACAGGATGGCGTATGCACAGCTGCAAACCTCTGAAGGACCCTGCATCTTGTTGTTCGGGGGACGTTGGAGGCACCAGCAGCTTCAAAAACTTGTCTGCTGCTATGACAAGGCTTTTTTGCCGCTGCTCTTTTAACCTGACGTAATTGCCTGTAGGAAAGAGTCCTCAATTTGCCCTTATCAGCACGCACACGTGTGTACTGTGAATCAGCTACATACTTCTTGATTGCCAAGACACTTCATCCTGATCATCGCACAATGTTGATTGTAGTCATGCCTTGACCTAAACACTCCACAATTTGTTGCTTCTCAGCAGCCGACACATCCTTTTTCTTTCCCATTTTGGCAGAAAATGTAGGCTGCTTAATAATGTGAGACAGCCTTCTTAAGTAGTCTTGCCTTTCATTGGACACACCTGCCAAACTAATTAGCACAGGTGTCTGCAATTGCTTACAGTGATATAAAGAGCCCTGACACACATCACCATCAATGAGTTTAACTGACAAACAAACAAATTCTTCCCTTATCACTCCTAAACACTTTTTGCATAATAATTTGGAACACAGTGTACATGTGCTTTTCCACAAAACACCAGTGGTTCACGTAGTGAATCTTACAGTTCTAACTTGCCAACCGTGGTCTGTATGGAGTTGTTCAATAAAGGGCCCAAAATTAAGATAACATAGATGGGAGAGGTCTCTATGAATAGGAATTCCTAAGTATTTGATACCCTGTGAGGGCCAGGCAAAGGGAAAGTTGGACTGGATGGAATCCTATATGGATTTGGGGAGGGAGACATCGAGGGCCTCAGACTTCGCTGCATTGATTTTAAAATTTGACCATGTAACAAAGTGATCTATTTCAGCCATAACAGCATGGATGGATATATGTGATTGAGTGATATATACTAGGACATCATCAGCAAATAGAGAGCACTTGTACTCGGTGCCTCCCACCTCAATCCACCTAATATTGGGGTTATGGCGAATTGATGAGAGCAGGTGCTCCGTCACTAGGATGTATAAGAGAGGGGACAGAGAACATCCCTGCCTTGTCCCATTGGTGATTGTGAAAGGTGATGAAAATGTTCTGACGCGCCCCCTGGGCCTTGGGACACCCGGAGCCGGACCCTTTTTGGTGGATGCTGGTGGTTGTAGTCTCCGTGGCGGCGACCCGGTTTCGTGGCTCAGGGCGGTCAAACCAGTGGCGGAACTATTTATGTGGTTTTGATGTTTAAATGTCCGACTACGCCACCCGTGGATTGCGGTCAGAGTGAACCGCCGCTCCAGGGCAGACCGCTGAGGCTGGTGTTGTGGGTGCAGCAGAGCGTAGCATAACTCCCCACGGGAGGAGTATAGCCTCAGGGCAGTGCACCCCTGGGATCCCTTCGTTCCTCGTTCCTGGAGCCTTCTCCGCTCCTCTTCCTTCCTTCTCCCTCTTCCAGGCCTGGGCCTCTGTTACTAGGCCCGCCTCCGGAGCAGAGCTCATGTAGAGCCCCTGCTCCCTGCCACTTCTGCTCAGACTTCTCTGCACTGAACTAAGATGGTGCCCACCTTTTTTACTCCCTTCTCAATGCACCCAGGAACTGCTTCCTCCCTGCTCCTGCACTACAGGGTTCCCCTTCCTCAGTGTTCCCTCCCCCCACTCCAGCCAGGGACAGGGACTGTCGTGCCCATCTCAGGGGCATATTTGTCGCCCTGCCCCACGGCAATGTGGTGTAATGCATGCAGGTGTCGGGTCCTGATCCACACTCCATCCTTACCTGAGAGTGAGATATCACACCTCTGGGTGAGGTGCAATACCTCTGTAGCAACCGAGCCCTCAGGGTAATACAGTTCCATTTATCTTCAGCCTAGGTGACGTATTGCGATACAGGGCCGTGATTTTGGCTATAAAAGGGTCCCCTAGACCCCTACCCCAAGCTTTTTAAGAGAATCATATATGGCGTGCCAGGAGACTCTATGGAATGCTTTCTCAGCATCCAACGAGAGTATCTAATTACAAATTTTTAACTGCATCTAGCCCAGGAAATACTTTGTGCCTAGTAGCAGTGTCTGCTAGTCAGCGGATTATCCCGGCTGTTAAGCAAGCTACACCACCTGTAGTTTTGACACTTAATTTTTTCAAAGGAAATGCTTCGGGACCACGGGATACTCAGTGAAGAGCATCAGGAGGCACCCCAAGGCATAGGGGCTGGGACTGGCAGTAGGATGCCTTGCGGTTGACAGCCGAGCTCGATCCTTATAAAAGCTTTTTAACTGCACAAGCTTTAGTGGACGCTACTGGAGCTGGAATTACGCGGCTGCTGGCATGAGACTTGCCCTCCAATAGATCCTTGTAAATGGATTTAAAGTGTATTCATTCAAATTAGAGAGACAATTTAAATTAAAAAGCTTAGAGCTGCCTCCACCACAGGGGGGCTCGCTCGACCCACCAGCGGACAGGCACCAGTATTGGGAGAGGGGGGCTGGCCGTCAGGGTTCACCGCGGCTCTGGCACAAACCCGGCGACACGGAGGTGGCACGGGCAGGAGCGGACTGAACGTGTCGGCTTCTCACTTTTTGGATTTTAGAAGGGCATGACATGCCTATATCTGTGTCTCCCCCTCCTTTTACTCCTCCACCTCTTTTCTTTTCGCATGACTATATGTACTTGTCACTTTTCCATGTGTTAGTTGTGTCTTCAGAGCAGTTTGTCAGCTTTTGGACACCTTTGAAGGTGTTTTCTATGTGTTTCTATGTGTTTTTGTTTGCCTGCCATTGGTTTTAACGGTGTTCGAAGGTGTTCGACGAACAGTTCGATGAACAGTTCGGCGAACACACGGGTGTTCGACGAACCGAACCGAACTCGAACACTACGGGGGTGGCTCAACACTAGTTGTAAATTGTCGGGTACCGGTGTATGCCGCTGATGAATTGCCGGCTTTTCGCGTAATACATTCTACATTATTCTTAGTTGTTTTACTTCATGTAGAATTAACCTACAAGGAAAGAAAGGGTTTATTTTCATTCCGATATTTGTGTCCCATTGACTTGCATTGGTTTCCGGTATCGGAATCGGCGATATCTGATACTTTTTGGGTATCGGTCCGATCCAATCCGATACGATATTTCCTGATATCGGAAGGTATCGCTCAACACTATCCTTAACATATTTCACAGGAAAAAAGTTTCACTTTCGTTTTTGAACGTTTTATTGTGAGCCCGTAAAAGTGGCTTAATACCTCTGACCACGTTGTTGACAGCAGTGACCTGGGGGTCAGAAATGCTTCCTGGGGCGATCCCCATGCTGTCCCCATGTCATTTGAGCACTGTCACTATCGTTTTGAGCACTTGTTAGGCTTTTAAAAGACTGCCGGGGGTGCCACCGCAAAAATGCTCGAGTCTCCCATAGACTAACATTGGGCTCGTTGCTCGGGTCGAGCACCCGAGTATCACGGCGAGCTCGGCCCGAGCTTCGAGCACCCGAGCATTTTAGTGCTCGCTCAACACTACTTACTATATATCCATACAATACTTACTTTACTCTCCAAAGACAGCTGAGTACAGCACATCATAAACTAAGGTGCCCAGCTGAGAGCTTCAATCTCTTTTTGACACTATATCCACTCAATGTTTCCACTTGAAAAAAGACTGAAATATGAAACCCACCTGTGTTGTAGACTGTGTACTGCTTATATATCCTTACTGTTGCATACACCTTTAAGGACTTGCAGAGATACTGCTCAGGTTCTTTATTTATATTATTGTGAGGCAGTGACCGGGATCGTATACGAGGGACGTTATATATCCCCCAGAATGTGTACAAAGACCTATTAAATCCATTGGAGTGCATTGCAGCCGCAGGTGGGGTATGCCTCAGTCACAATGCCCCCATTCTCCACCAAGTTGTAAGGCGGCGGTGTTCACACCGTGCAGTAACTTAGGCAGTGACCAAAGCAAGTCCAACATAAACAGCTTTTATTCAGCAACTCACGAGTAAACAGAAAAGTCCTACGGTTCGCAGCCGGGTTAACATGAGTCCTTAAACAATGGTTGCCATGGGCAACAGCCGCGCCCGGCCGCTCAGAGCCTGACGGGTGAAGAGCCTTCCCAGGCGTGGATTCAGCTACTCACAGGCCCGCCAAACTTTCCTGCTATGCTTCTAGCAGGTCCCAACACTGAACAACACTAATCCTTAGTGCAGGGTTTTTAAAGGACCTGTGGCAAGAGCCACTGGAAAACCCGGGTTGGAGGGAGGAGGCCACCCCAATGCCTTCCTGTAGCCTCCCCCAAGAAATGAAGGCCCTGCCGGTTTTACTAATCTACCTTAGCCAGATAGCCTGACCAGGTCAATGCTCACCTTCATTCCTGCGGCTGCAATACAGGAAAGGATGCGTTTTTTGCTTACTGGATCAATTTCAAATGGAAGAAAATGCATGGCTATTTAACAGATCCATTTTCCATAGACTTCAATGATAAAAAAATGGATCCAGTTGAAATAGTTTTTTTTAGCCGGACAAAAATTTTTCCGTATTTTTCGGACTATAAGACGCACCCCAAATTTTGGGGTGGAAAATAGAAAAAAAATATTTTTTATAAGATGGGGGTCCATCTTATAGTCTGAATAGGTACGGTATCTTACCTGGGGGGCAGTGGAGCGAGGGTCACAAGAGTCAGGGTCCCTCAGGAATTTGGCGGCTGCAGCAGAAGAGGTCAGATGCTGTGGAGCCTGTGCCGAGCTGGGGCCTGTACCTGGCTGAGGCCCTTAGCCTGGCCGGTTCCTGTGCTGGGGACTGTAGCTTAGGCCTCTAGCTGGGGCCGAGGCCTCTGGCTGAGGCTGGGGCCGAGGTATTGGCTGGGGCTGAGGCCGAGGCCTCTGGCTGGGGCTGAGGCCGAGGCCTGTGACTGGGGCTGAGGCCGAGGCTTCTGACTGGGGCTGAGGCTTCTGGCTGGGGATGAGGCCTCTGGCTGTGGCTGAGTCCTAGGCCACTGGCTGGGACTCAGGCTGAGGCCGTGGCCTCTGGCTGGGGCTGGGGCCTCTGGTTGGGGCTGAAGCCTCTGGCTGGGGTCTGTACCAGGCTGAATCCGGAGCCTCGGGTCAGGGCCTGTACCAGGCTGAGGCCGGGGCCTCAGGCTGGGGCCTGTACTAGGCTGCGGCTGGTGCCGGGCTGTGAGCAGCATCGGGCAGCGAAGCAGTGCGGCCTGCGCAGGTTTATGGTGTGCGCGGCCATCTTCCTAGAGCTGTGATCTACAGGAAAATGGCCGCCGGAGGTACCGGTCTGCGCATGCGCTGGCTCGGGCGACCATTTTTCTGTAGATCACAGCTCTAGGAAGATGGCCGCGCACACCGAAATCCTGCGCAGGCTGCACTGCTTTGCCACCCGACGCTGCTCACAGCCCGACACCGGCCCCAGCCCTAGTACCGGCTAGGCACAGGTCCCAGCCCCGCTCTGCCTCACCTTTGCTGCCGCTGACGCCACCGCTGCTACGACCACCACGTTCCTGGAGGGCCCTGCGATCCCACTTCACCACAACCGCAGGTAACATTCAGACCATAAGACGCACCCCCCATTTTCCACCCAAATATTGGGGAAAAAAAGTGCGTCTTATGGTCCGAAAAATACGCCATGTCTTCTTTTTTGTCAACGGATTGCTGCTGGATCCATTCTAACGGATAATTATGTGGAGCCCTGCAATGTCAGGTGTCACAAATGTCTGTGGACTCTGATGGTGTGAGAAGGCAGCTCTTCAGTCATTTTTACACACACATGTAATTAGTGTAAGGGCTATTGTGAAGTCTGGTGGGTAGCAACACCCACAGGATAACTACCAAGCACAGGAGAAGCAACCCTGCGCCCATGGGATTGATTGAGTGATGCTGGAGATCAAGGAGACCAGCCAGTCCCTTTGCTGTGGTCGCTGTCGGGATTTCAGTAAAATCTGTGCAAGTGCATGGGACATATTGTCGTGTGCGGTTCAAGAAGTGCCCAAAGGCCAGATGACGTCAGTTAGGGATCTGAGGAGAGATGTCTTGATACGATCCTTAGTTGACAGCTGTTGGAAGAGAGCTGAGGTACTTTGTTGTAAGCCTGAGGTACCGTGGATGCCAAGATCCATGCTGAGGGTAGAAGTTTTAGTGCACATATAATGCTATATGCAGCGGGAGTGAGGAGAGCTGCTACACATTGCCGGAAAAGAGCTGGAGTCATCACACCATGAGGGGCTGTTGGCTCAGTGTTCTCAATAACTGTGGAGAGCTGTAATCAATTATCATCAACTGCTTTAGTAAAAGCGAGTTTTTTTTCCTGTGGCACCTGAAGTCTGAACATTGCTTATTGAGACAGGCTGATCCTGCATTCCTTCCACAACTTTCCCCTTTTTATTCTTTTGAGGATGGCCTGTCGGCCGGCGGGACCACTGTGACCGTAGGCCGCCTTTATGCGCCGGCTCGGTGGGGACCAACCTAGACTGTTACTGAACATGTGAACATAGCCTAAGATTGCAGTTGGCCAACAGCTATCTCTCCCAACATTTTCCACAACCACCTGCTGCCCCGTGTTTTATTAGGAACCTTGTGCCATTTCTTTGGGCCTGAAGCAAAGGTGTTTTCTTGTCTTCATATGTCTTTGCTTTGACCCAGCAAGTTTGCTGACAATGTCTACCCATCTGCTGCGTGTCCTGTCCTTCTGCCCATCCGTTATTGAGATAAAACTCCCCCAGCCCTACCTTTGGCCTGTTTGACTATATTTTCTGTCTCTCACTTTAGTAACATGCATTGGAATCCACAATTCGTCAGCCTTTGCTTATAGAGACTATTCTAAGAGTAGCAACCTGGGAACCTGAAAAAAGACTATTGTGAGAGTATCAGAATAGCAACCTGGGGAATTCTTCAGTTAAGTTCACATAGAAAAATAGGGGTGAAAAACAGAAATCCTTAGAATCCAGTTCTAATTTAACCCTGAACCAGATTTCTTGCAACCCAGAGAGTCAACTCTTCCAAATAGGGTGTTTTATTTTGAAGGTCTTGCAGATGGACCATGAATTGGAGTGGTGACAAATTGGTCTCGAGATCTGCAGCACCGTTGTTTGTATGCATTGTACTCAGACATTTTGCATCTCTTATTAGGAATTTCAGGGATAGACTGCTCAAGCCACTGCACTTAGCAAGTCCCATGGGAACTCTGACCATCATCTTTTAACTCCTGTAAAGGGATCTCCTGGTTACATCCACAGAGTAGTTGCTGGCTGGTGAAGCAAGCTGGCAAAGGAAAGTTGACAAACCCAATCAAAACCAGAAAGGGCAGATACAGGACAAAATCAGAACTCAGGGATCAGGTCAGGAGATAGCCAAGGTCAGTAGCAGAATTGTAAGGCAAACAGAGGGTTCAGACAGTTCAAGGTCAGCAATGGGTATCAAATTTACTAGGTCAAGTAGTAGGATATCATAAGAGAACAGACCAAAGTCAGTGAATGCTTAGAACTGGCAACGCCCAACAAACTGCTGGGAGTTTAAATAATGTATGATCCCACCCAAAGCTCACAGCAGGGAGCTAATACACCTACTCATTAGCTGCTCTGCAGAAACACACAGGCTCCCTGGCTTTACGGCACCACAAGTCCATCCACACCAATATGCTTGGCTGGACCCTTGCTGCCTCGCTTAGCACCGGCCCAGTAAGTAAGTCTGGCACTGCTTAGTGAGAAAGGTTCCAGCAGGAGGTTCAGACAGGGATTTAACATATCTCTGGGGATAGTTACATAGTTACATAGTTACATAGTTTATAAGGCCGAAAAAAGACAAGCGTCCATCCAGTTCAGCCTATTTCTTGTGCACTGCAGCTATTCCGCAGCGTTGATCCAGGGGAAGGCAAAAAAAACAAACATGAGGTATAGGCTAATTTACATCATTGAGGAAAAATTCACTTCCCGACACCAATCTGGCAGTCAGATTAAATCCCTGGATTAATTAAGTAAGCATAAGATGTAATTTTATTGTTCTCAAGAAAGGCGTCCAGGCCTCTCTTGAACTCATTAAGTGAGTTGGACATCACCACTTCCTCTCCTATAGAGTTCCAGAGTCTCACGGCTCTGACCGTAAAGAATCCCCTTCTATGCTGGTGCAGGAACCTCCTTTCCTCCAGACGCATAGTGTGCCCCCTCATCTTTGTCACCATCCTTGGTATAAACAGGTCATGGGAGAGATCTCTGTACTGCCCCCTGATGTATTTATACATGTTTATGAGGTCTCCCCTAAGCCTTCTCTTTTCCAACGTAAATAGGCCTAATTTTGACAACCTCTCTGGGTATTCTAGTCCCTCCATTCCCTTTATTACCTTAGTCGCCCTCCTTTGTACCCTCTCTAGCTCCAATATGTCTTTCCTGAGCACCGGAGCCCAGAACTGTGCACAATATTCTAAGTGCGGCCTTACCAGTGCTTTATACAGAGGAAGAACAATTGACTCGCCCCCTGGGCCGTGGGGCACTCGGATCCGGGCAATTAGGGAAACGATGGGAGTAGTAGTGGCAACCCGGTTCCGTGGCTCAGGGTGGTCAGGCCAGTGGTAGTCCGTTATATTGATTATGTCCGACTACGCCACCCGTGGATTGCGGTTATTAGGAACCGCCGCTGCATGCAGACCGCTGGGGCTGATGAGGTGTGCAGCTATGGTAGTGTGACTCCCCACGGGAAGAGTGCGGCCCCAGGGCAGTATAGTGGATGGTGGGAGTGATGGTAGTGCTGGAGGAGCAAGGAGCACACAGACAACAGGTTGCAGTCCAGGGTCTTTACTAACAGGTAAACTGACCCACAAACAGTCCCAGCTAGGAGGGGACCTGGATGTCCGAGAGCAACGGGGAAATTGGCCCTGGTCAGGGTGAGGGTGTAGGCCTACCGTGCTTTCTGCGCTCCTTCTGACTATCTCCTCCTGATAGGATAACAGCCCACGTTTCCGAGCTTTCCGTGCTTTCTCGCCTGTATGGCCTGCGACGTGGGTTCCTTTCTGCTCCCAGCCTTGTACGGCTTTACTGGTCCCTTCGGTTGTGGCAGGGCCTCCAGGCTTCTTAGGCCAAGGAATGTACAGTCCCTTGCGGACTGGTTCTCTGCTGGGGGATGTGGAATCCTTCCAGCCTCAGACACCAAAGTCTGGTAAAATTAAGTCTTTTCTCTGCCAAGACAGGCTCTCTTCGCCTCTTGTCTCTGGCTTGTGGCTCTCTCCTACTGCCACACTTCCTCTTAGGTGCAATCAACTTTCTGTCCCTGCTCCACTCTGGGACACGTCTCAAAGCTGAGACAGGCAATCCAGTTTTCTCTAACCCTGTCCCCAGTACCAGCTTTTATAGGGGCAGCCTGCTCCCCCTACTGGCCTGAGACAGGAGGTACTGCATGCTAATGTTCCCCTGACCAGAGAACCTCCCCCTTGCTCTCAGACACAGCTTTATTACACTTGTGGCATCCAGGTAGGGTGACACATTCCCCCCTAGTGAAATTTAGTACTCCGGGACTAAACAATAAACAAAGACAATATGCATAACAATAAAACATTAATAGACAGACGACGCACAAATTGAGTTCTTAAGGTCACAGTGTGGCCTGTGACGGGGTGTCCATATCACCAAAACAACGGGGAGCCTTAACCAGGTGGGGGTCTGTCCTACCCCAAGTCCTTTACAGTCTTAGTTCATTCCTGGGTTAGGCTCCGAACGCAGCCCATACAAGGTCCCGGTTATAAAAAGTCCATAACCTGTGAGTCCTTACGGTAGCTGCAAGAAACTGAAACACAGAATTACCAAACATGCATGTAACTTGGCAAACAATTCAACATTTGGCAACAAGGTTATTTACAATTTAGTGCACCCTATATTCTCCAGCGAGCGGGTATCTGCCCCTTTGTGCTCCTGGTTGACCTACGTAGCCCACTGTCTGGTGGTGGATCAACCTGGCTTTCCCCACTAGCGTTAGGGGTACAGCTACCAGCTGGGTGTACAGGTAGGGCAGGCAGCTGTCTGCGGGTCCTTTGGCTTACCGCAGGCATGGCAGGCTCACTGTCAGCAGAGGGTTGACTCTCCTGGGCTGCTGGAACAGGCTCTTCTGCCTCTGGAACCGCTTGCTCCTCTTCACCTTCCGGCTCTGGTGTTGGTTGTTGCTGGGCCGGTTGCAGGAAATGCAGGACGGGTACCACTATGGCATCATTTATGCGAGTCCAGGACTGAGGGAACTCTCCGAGGACGGTGCTGATCATTTCTTCCTTGTCCTCTGCGGGTTCAAGGTCACTCTGATCCTCTTCTGCACTGCGGAGTTGCTCGGGGCACCTTTTGAGGTGGTCTCTGGAGACGACACTAGTGGTTTCTCCTCCGTCCTTGGTGATCACGCACACCTTTGGGTTGTCGTGGTCAGACTGCAGTACGGTGTAGGGTTCCCTTTCCCACTGGTCGTCCAACTTATGTAGCCTTCTTTTTCGCTTTAGGACTTGCTCACCAGGTTCTAGGGGACTAGCAGGGGCGTGTTGATTGAAGAGTCTTTCTTGCTTCTCTCTCACCTGGGCCAGGCTCTTCTCCACACTCTCCTGTACCTTCTTGTACTGCAGTTGCCTTTCCGTATCCCAGTCCGCATCCGGGGAGGTGTCCTCAGGTATTAGGACTCCCATCTCCAGGTCTACGGGCAGCTTACCCGGTCTGGCTCGCATCAGGTAAGCCGGGGTGCAGTTTGTAGCGTTCACCGGGATATTGTTGTACATGTCTACCAGGTCCGGCAGTTTTTCTGGCCACAGGCTGCGTTCCTCCAGGGGCAACGTCTTCAGGAGATCAATGACTATATTGTTCATCTTCTCACACATCCCGTTGGTTTGGGGGTGGTAAGGCGTTGTCCGAATCTTCTTACAGCCATAGAGGTTGCAGAACTCCTGGAAGATTTCAGCTTCAAACGCTGCACCCTGGTCTGTCAGGACCTGTTCCGGATACCCGTGTTGACGGCAGAAGTATTGCTGGAAGGCTCGGGCCGCTGTTTGGGCTGTCAAGTCCTTTACCGGGACCACCACTAGAAAACGGGAATAGTGGTCCACGATTGTCAGGGCGTAGATGTATCCGGACCGGCTTGGAGCCAATTTGACGTGGTCCAGAGCTACCAGCTCAAGAGGCTGCGTGGTGACGATGGGCCTCAAGGGTGTCTTCTGGCTGGTGCGGTCCTTCCTCCTCAGGTGACAAGGGCCACAGTCTCTGCACCACTTTTCTACTGCTCCTCTCATGCCGACCCAAAAGAACCTTCCTCTTAGTAGGAACTCCAGTTTCTTCCAACCGAAGTGTCCCGCTCTGTCATGGTAAGCCCCCAGGACCATAGCGGCATCTCGCCTTGGGACCACGACTTGCCAGGTCAGCTCGTGCGTCCGGTGGTTGACAATCCTTCTGCACAACTTGTCTTCATAGAGGAACAGCTTGCTCTTCTCCTTCCATAGCTGCTTGGCTTCCTCTGGGGCATCTGGATCTAGGCGGGCGTCTTCCCGGGTCAGCAGATCTTTCACCAGGCGGACAGCAGGGTCACTATCTTGGGTTTCGGCCCAGCTGTGGTGAGGTAGGGGATTCATCATCACAGTTGTTAGATCCTCCTCCTTCACGCGGTGAGAGTGTTGAGCGGCTCCATACCGGTGAAACGCGGGGAGTTCTACCTCTTCCAGCTCTTCTGGGTCTTCGTCACCTTCAGGTAAGTGAGGCATTCTTGATAGGGCGTCCGCGTTGGCGTTGGTTTTGCCTGCCCGGTACTTGATCACGAAGTCATAGTTGGAGAGACGGGCCATCCACCGCTGTTCCAGGGCACCCAGTCTTGCATTGTCCAGGTGTGTCAACGGGTTGTTGTCCGTGTACACGGTGAACTTTGCGGAGGCCAGGTAATGCTTGAAGCGTTCCGTCACGGCCCACACCACCGCCAAGAATTCTAGCTTGAAGGAGCTGTAATTCTCCGGGTTCCTTTCGGTGGGCCTCAGCTTCCGGCTGGCGTATGCGATCACCCGTTCTCTGCCCTGTTGGTTTTGGGACAGTACGGCTCCCAGTCCCACATTACTGGCATCTGTGTGGAAAATGAAAGGCTGGCCATAATCAGGGTAGGCCAGGATCTCATCCCCAGTGAGGGCCAACTTTAGCTGGCGGAAGGACTCCTCTTCCGGTTTATCCCACTTGAAGGGTGGCTTTTGACTTCTGGACTTGGACTGTCCGATCAGGAGGTCCTGCATAGGAGCTGCCATCTTAGTGAACCCGGGGATGAACCTTCGGTAGTAGCCTACCAACCCGAGAAACTGTCTCACCTTTTTGATGTTCGAGGGGCTTGGCCAGCTCTTGATTGCCGTGACCTTGTCAGGGTCGGGGGCCACTCCTTCCGCGCTTACCACGTGCCCTAGGTACTGGACCTTTGGTTTCAGCAGGTGGCACTTCGATGGTTTCACCTTCAGGCCATAGCCTGCCAGGGCTTCGAACACCTCGGCCAGGTGCTTGAGATGGTCCTCGTAGGTCTTCGAATAGACGATCACGTCGTCCAGGTAAAGGAGGACCGTCTCGAAGTTTCGGTGCCCTAGACAGCATTCCATCAGCCGCTGGAAGGTCCCTGGTGCGTTGCAGAGCCCGAAAGGCATACAGTTGAACTCACTCAGTCCCATCGGGGTGGTGAAGGCGGTCTTCTCCTTGTCAGCCTCTGCCGCAGGAACCTGCCAGTACCCGCTAGTAAGGTCCAAAGTAGAAAAGAAGTTAGCAGATTTTAGTGCGGCTAAAGACTCCTCTATTCTAGGCAGCGGATATGCGTCTTTGTGGGTGATACGGTTGATTTGTCTATAGTCCACGCACATTCTCATGGTGCCGTCTTTCTTTTTGACCAGAACCAAAGGGGCTGCCCAGGGGCTACAGCTGTCTCTAATGACCCCAGCTTCTTTCATCTCCCTTAGCATACCCTTGGCGTTCTGATAATGTGCAGGGGGTACAGGTCTGTGCCTCTCTTTTATTGGTGGGTGGCTCCCGGTGGGGATGTGGTGTTCTATCCCCTTTACTCTGCCGAAGTCTAGCGGGTGCTTACTAAAGACTCTCTCGTACTCCTGTACCACCCGGTAGACTCCTTGTTTTTGGTGCAGGGGAGTGGAGTCAGCACCCACATGGAGTTTCTGGCACCAGTCCTCCTTTTGCTTCTGGGAGCCATTACCCTCCGCCTGAGGAGATGGAGGCAAGGGTTCCACGGCCCTGATAGCTTGGTGTTCGACGACAAACAGTTTGGCGAGTGTAGCGTACCTGGGTAAGTGTACTTCCCTCTCCCCAATGTTGAGGATACGGACGGGCACCCTCCCATGACGGACATCAACCACCCCCCGGGCTGTCAAAATGGTGGGCCTGCTGTCTGAGTACACGGGTTCTACCATGGCTTGGTAGTCTCTACCTCTCAACCCGATTGCAGTCCGACACCAGATCATCATTTCACTTTTGGGAGGCATGGAAATGGGGAATGGATCACTGAGTCTTACGCTACCGATCTCACCACCAGACAGTTCTACCTGCTGCCGTCTCATCAGGGCTTTTATCTCCTTGTTGAGGACTCTCTGTTGGCTGGAACTAGCATTCACCGCCACCTGTTGTAGAATTACAATTACTTCTGAAAGACAATTTTCAATTATGTTAGTACCCACAGTTATTTTAGGGTGACTTTCATGACGGTCAATGTCCACAATAATCACTCCCTGTGCCGGCAGTTCAACTTTACCAATTTTAATGGTCATCTCCTTGAACCCCATCTGCGGCACGGGTAAGCCATTACTGGCGATGATGCTCAAGTTACTGTCTGGATACCGTGTGATATCAGCATCAGTCCAATACTGCTTAAAAAGTACATAAGGGATTGTGGTTACTTGCGACCCAGTATCCAGCAAGGCGCTCATGGGGATACCGTCCAGCACCACGGGTAAAACCGGGCGCCCCCCAACGTACTTATCACGCCAATTATAAGGGCCTGGTGATCTTATGCCTGGGGGTCGGCCCTCTGCCCCAGGTTGGACCCGTTTAAATTACAGTACCTGGAAATGTGTCCGGGCTGGTTGCATCGACGGCAAATGGGCTGTCCATCCTCTGCGTAGCGGTCTGTGGGCCTCCCTCGGAACGACGGGATCCTCCTCTGTCGACGCCACGGGACATCCTCCGGACTTGAAGCCAGCTCGATGGGTCTTGACGGGTCCACTTGCAACGCCTGGACGGTCCTGGTTAACGCCGCGACGCTCCTGGTCAGCTCCTGGACTTGGTGGTGCAGGCCTTTCGACGGGGCTTGGTTCAGGGCCTGTGCACCAGCCTCCACGGAGTCCATAGAGGAGGGCGCCGCCTCCTGGTGGTAGGTGATAGCAGGGCGCCGGGGGTTTATAGCGCCACTGGTTGCAGATTCACGGAGCACCCTTATGGCCCTGTCCTTAAATTGGGCAAAGGTCAGGTCGGGGTTCTGGAAGAACATGAGGCGCAGCTGGGCCCTGTTGGCGCTGGACAACAGACCCTCTATGAATTGTTCTGTTAGCAGCTTATCGGTTTCCTGCACACTGCCAGGGTCAGTTTGTTGAATAGCCCTCAAGGCTTCCTGCAGATTTAGGGCATAGTCTCTGATGCTGTCCTGTGCCCGCTGCTTACATCCATAGAACCTCATTTTAATTTCAGCGGAGGTACGTGTATCAAAGGTACCCCGCAGCCGGGCCAGAATACCCTTCACAGTCCCTTTCTCCTCAATGGGCCATGATTTTACCTCCCTTTGGGCTGCGCCTGTTAACTGCCCTGTCAATATGCTGACCTTCTGTTCCTCTGTCACTTGGAACAAACTATACAGCCTTTCCTTGAAGTCAGTTAGGGCATGGGGCTCCCCTGAGTACTTGGGCAGCCAGGCCGCTCCCGGGATGTAGGGTAAGGAAAAGGGCATAACCGCTGCTGCAGCTGCGTTGGTGGTAGTGGGCGCCTCTGTGTCCGGCATCTTCCTCCCCCCCTAGTGAAGTGTGGCCTACCTTCCGACGATCCTCTTCTGTAGGCCGCGGCTCCGCTGCTGCTCTGGACGAGGACCTGGCGTCGCACTCCGATGACGTCAGCGTCGCTCTCTCTCCCTTCCAGGACCTTGCGCAGCGTCGGTGCGTGGGGCGGAGCTTCGGATCTCGCGCGGTTTTGACGTCCACGCCCCTCTTCTTCCCGCACGGCGTCCTGGAGATGGCGTCCGATGGCGGGAAACAGCTGCAGATGGCGGGAAGACGGCAGAAGACGGCGGGAAACGGTCCAAGATGGCGTCTGATGGCGGGAATCGGCTCCGGATGGCGGGAAAAGACTCCGGACGGCGGGAAACTTCGCCACAGGTAAGTTACAAAAGTCTTTTTCAGGCACGCAGTACCCGGTGGTTGCGGGCACGAAATCCTGCCGACTACGCCAAAGCTGACTCGCCCCCTGGGCCGTGGGGCACTCGGATCCGGGCAATTAGGGAAACGATGGGAGTAGTAGTGGCAACCCGGTTCCGTGGCTCAGGGTGGTCAGGCCAGTGGTAGTCCGTTATATTGATTATGTCCGACTACGCCACCCGTGGATTGCGGTTATTAGGAACTGCCGCTGCATGCAGACCGCTGGGGCTGATGAGGTATGCAGCTATGGTAGTGTGACTCCCCACGGGAAGAGTGCGGCCCCAGGGCAGTATAGTGGATGGTGGGAGTGATGGTAGTGCTGGAGGAGCAAGGAGCACACAGACAACAGGTTGCAGTCCAGGGTCTTTACTAACAGGTAAACTGACCCACAAACAGTCCCAGCTAGGAGGGGACCTGGATGTCTGAGAGCAACGGGGAAATTGGCCCTGGTCAGGGTGAGGGTGTAGGCCTACCGTGCTTTCTGCGCTCCTTCTGACTATCTCCTCCAGATAGGATAACAGCCCACGTTTCCGAGCTTTCCGTGCTTTCTCGCCTGTATGGCCTGCGACGTGGGTTCCTTTCTGCTCCCAGCCTTGTACGGCTTTACTGGTCCCTTCGGTTGTGGCAGGGCCTCCAGGCTTCTTAGGCCAAGGAATGTACAGTCCCTTGCGGACTGGTTCTCTGCTGGGGGATGTGGAATCCTTCCAGCCTCAGACACCAAAGTCTGGTAAAATTAAGTCTTTTCTCTGCCAAGACAGGCTCTCTTCGCCTCTTGTCTCTGGCTTGTGGCTCTCTCCTACTGCCACACTTCCTCTTAGGTGCAATCAACTTTCTGTCCCTGCTCCACTCTGGGACACGTCTCAAAGCTGAGACAGGCAATCCAGTTTTCTCTAACCCTGTCCCCAGTACCAGCTTTTATAGGGGCAGCCTGCTCCCCCTACTGGCCTGAGACAGGAGGTACTGCATGCTAATGTTCCCCTGACCAGAGAACCTCCCCCTTGCTCTCAGACACAGCTTTATTACACTTGTGGCATCCAGGTAGGGTGACACACAATGTTCTCATCATATGCCCCTATTCCTCTTCTGATGCATGCCATGACTCTATTTGCCTTCGCAGCTGCTGCCTGACACTGGGCACTCCAATTTAATTTGCTGTTAACCAAGACGCCCAGGTCCTTCTCCATGTCAGATTTCCCCAACGGTTTCCCATTTAATATATATGGGTGACTGCTGTTTTTCTTTCCCATGTGCATGACCTTACATTTATCGGCATTGAACCCCATTTGCCATTTTTTGGCCCAACTCCCCAATTTATCTAAATCCTCCTGTAGCTGTGCCCTATCCTCATCTGTATTAACTACTTTACAAAGTTTAGTATCATCTGCAAATATTGCTATTTTACTATGCAACCCTTCCACTAGATCATTAATAAATATATTAAATAATTTAGGGCCCAAGACAGGCCCTTGAGGCACCCCGCTAGTAACCCTGACACCCCCTGAGCTTTCTCCATTGATAACCACCCTCTGCTTTCTATCACTCAGCCAGCTATTTACCCACTTGCACACATTATCCCCCAGACCAAGCATTCTCATTTTATATACCACCTTTTGTGTGGCACGGTATCAAACGCTTTGGAGAAGTCAAGGTATACAACATCCACTGACTCTCCCCGGTCCAGCTGTGAGCTCACCTCCTCGTAGAAGGCCATCAGGTTTGTTTGGCAGGAGCGATCCCTCATGAATCCATGTTGATATGGAGTTAGACAGTTATTATCATTAAGATATTCTACAATAGCATCTCTAAGAAATCCTTCAAACAATTTACCCACAACAGACGTTAAGCTGACTGGTCTATAGTTCCCAGGGTCACTTTTAAACCCCTTTTTGAATATTGGTACCACATTTGCTTGGCGCCAGTGAAGTGGGACAGTCCCTGTCCATAAAGAGTGCTTGAATATAAGATACAGCGGTCTGTCTATCACATTACTTAATTCTTTTAGTACCCTGGGGTGTATGCCATCTGGGCCTGGTGACTTGTCTATTTTGATATTATTTAGGCGTTTCTGAACTTCCTCCTGGGTTAGGTGGGTGATATTTAGCGGAGGGTTTACTTTATCACTCTGCATTTCCTCCGATAAATTGTTTTCTTTTGTGAAAACAGTGGAGAAGAAGCTATTGAGTAGGTTTGCTTTACCCTCATCGCCCTCTATGATTTTACCCAGGTTATTTTTCAATGAGCCAACTCCATCAGTTTTAATCCTTTTACTGTTTATATAGTTAAAGAACAGTTTGGGATTCGTTTTACTTTCCTTGGCAATTAGTCTCTCTGTCTCCTCTTTTGCTATTCTTATTTGTTTCTTACAGATTTTGTTTTTTTCCCTATAAGATATTAGCGCTTCCTCGCTGCCTTCTTGTTTAAGTTTTCCGGAAGCCCTTTTTTTGTTTTTCATTGCCCTCTTGACTTCCTTATTTAGCCACATTGGCTTCCTCCTATTCCTAGCCCTTTTATTCCCATAAGGTATGTACCTTCTACAGTGACTATGTAGGACTGTTTTGAAAATTTCCCATTTTCTATCCGTGCTCCTATTACTAAAGATACTATCCCAGTCTATAAGGTGAAGGGCATCTCTTAGCTGATCAAACTTTGCCCTCCTGAAGTTCAGTGTTTTTGTGACTCCCTTGCTGGGCTCCCTACTGAAGCACATGTGGAATTGTATAATGTTGTGGTCACTATTTCCCAGGTGCCCCCCGACCTGCACCTCAGTTATTCTGTCTGGCCTGTTAGTTAATATTAAGTCTAAAAGGGCCGTCCCTCTAGTTGGTTCCTGCACAAGTTGTGACAATTGTCTTTGATAATTGACAGAAACCTGTTTCCTTTCTGAGATCTACAGCTTTCGGTTTCCCAGTCTATATCGGGGTAGTTGAAGTCCCCCATAATAATCACCTCGTTATTTTTTGCTACTTCGTCTATTTGTCTCATTAATAGACTTTCCGTGGCTTCTGCTATATTTGGTGGTTTATAACAGACTCCTATGATAATTTTATTATTGTTTTTTGCCCCATGTATCTCCACCCATAAGGACTCGACCTCCTCATTTCCCTCCCATACATCCTCCCGTATTGTAGGCTTTAGACACGTCTTTACATATAGACAGACTCCACCCCCTTTCCGATTTCTTCGATCCCTTCTAAACAGACTGTAAACCTGTAAGTTAACTGCCCAGTCATAGCTTTCATCTAACCATGTCTCGGTTATTCCCACTATGTCATAGTTACCTGTAGATATTTCTGCTTCCAGTTCATCCATCTTGTTTGTCAGGCTCCTGGCATTTGCTAGCACGCAGTTTACACGATTTTGTTTTGTTCCAATCTTCTCCCTGCGGATTGTATTTGAAATTTTCTTACCTCCCTTCCAAGTATCTTGTCTTGGACCTTCTTTGTCGCACTTCATATCTTTCATTAGTATGTTCTCTGGTTGCATGTTCGTGTCCGGCGTTTTTCTTCCCATCCCCTCTTCTTCTAGTTTAAGATGGTTACGGGTGGGAGGGAAGTGGTAGTATGAAATATTGGCCTTGTGTAGGAGTCTTGTTATAGCTCACAGTAGAGTGTAGTGAGGTCAATGCGCTGCATCACCAGACTGTTAGGTTGGTTAGGCGATACAGAGAATGGCTAGGGGGTGGCTGGATTGGGTTGGTAGACCATTGGTCTGGAGATGTGATGGAAGATGAGCTGCTAGAAGAGATCATCTGAAATCACCTGTTAATACTGATTAGAGAATGGTTAGCCTGTCTTGCTCTGTGAGGCCTAGTGAGTGAGGCCTCATTCACATATCTGTTTTTTTTTCTTATCCGTAAAAAAATGGACTGCTTTTCATAATTGTGCTGGATCCAATTTTCATCTTTGGTATATGTGTACATTTTTATCATCCACATTTGATTCATTTTTCTACTATGAGAAAAAAACTAAAGAAGGTTTACTATGCAAGCAGTGAAAATTGAACAGCACAAACATGCAACTTAGATGGCACCTGTGTGCTGTCTAATTTGTATGACCAAGTTTTATCCACAACTCGGATGAAAATTGGACTTCTTTTCGCTTTGTGAGAAAATATCTCCAAGCTTGTGAAAGGACTCATGGACTATAATCGGTCCATGTTCTATCCACAAAAAAAGAGAGCATGTACAAGAATATTAAACATATGCATTATTGTAGCGCCGGCGTCCCTGCCCTCTGCTAGGCAGGGACGCTGTTCCCCTCACCTTCCTGCTCTGTGCCCGGCGTCCTCCTCCCGCTCTGCTGGCAGCGCGCGCTCCTTCCCGTCCACTGTGCTTAGGGCCGCGCGCGCCGTCCTAAGGAGTCCCCGGCCAATGGCCGGAGGACTTCACCATATATAAGGCACCTCCTCCAAAATGGAGGTGCCCGAGCAATGTTGTTGCACTGTTCTACTCTGCTTCAGCCCTCAGGTCCCGTTGCCAGTTACCTGCCAGTTACCTGCCTGATTCCTGCCAGAGTCCTGCCAGTTTGCTGTCTGTTTCCTGCCAGTTATTCCTGCTACCTGCTTGCTAGCCTGAGGTCCGACGGTCTGCCTTACAACTCCTGTCAGTCTGTCTAAGGACCAGCTTGCCCGCTCACCTGGGAGCGCACTTCAGCTACCTGCCTGCTTGCTATCCTGAGGTCCGACGGTCTGCCTTTCTACTCCTGTCAGTCTGTCTATGGACCAGCTTGCCCGCTCACCTGGGAGCGCTCCTCCGCTACCTGCCTGCTTGCCTGCCCGGAGGCTCCGCCGTCACGTGCTGTGACCACCAGCTATTCCAGAGACTCTTGCCCGCTCACCTGGGAGCGCTTCTCCACTACCTGCCTGCTTGCCTACCTGGAGGCTTCGCCGTCACGTGCTGTGACCACCTGCTATTCCAGAGACTCTCGCTTGCTCACCTGGGAGCACACATCCTCCATCTGCCTTGCTAGCCTACCTGGAGGTTCAGCCATCACAGGTCGTACCTACCCTTTACCTAGAGACTGCCCCGGTCACTTGCCGTGACCTCCAGCCCGTTCACCCAGAGACTGCCCCGGTCACTTGCCGTGACCTCCAGCCCATTCTTCCAGAGACTGTCCCGGTCACTTGCCGTGACCTCCTGCCCGTACACCCAGAGACTGTCCCGGTCACCTGCTGTGACTGCCTGCCTGGTCGCCACCCGCTCCCTTACAAGGACCGCCCCCTTGTATAGTAGCTCAGAGGTTCCGCCTCCCAGACCCGTTACAATTATCACGTCAAGGAATGGAGTGGTCAGAGAGAGTCGTGCAGTGTAGGAGGTGGGCCTGTGATAGTTTTGTGTGGGCTACCATCTAACTGGTAATGACAGAGGTGTTCTGTCAGCCTGATTAGTAGTGTTCAGTAAGGGTTGAAATTTTAGAAGTGATTTGCCTTATTCTTCATAGAAAACAACATGTTTGGTCCATGTTGAACACTGAAAACTCTTCATCCAGTTAAAAAAAAATCTTTAATGTCAGACCTCCTACGACCTCATTTTCAATAGTAGGAATTTAGTGTGATTTCCTTGTCCATTTTTGCACCAGTCTCTTGAGTAAATTCGATCTGTTCTTCTTTTGAATACAATTACAAACTCAGGGGTAAGCAGACCTACTGCACTAATATGATCTTTGCCCTGGACTCACTGATGGATCTGCTTCTGAACTATGCAGTGATGACATGGTATATTGTACTAGACTGTTGAAAAGGACTAAAATCATATATTTAACTCAAGACATAGATTTTCTTTTCACTAAAGTGTACCTGTGTGTGTGATGGGATTATAGAAAAATATACACTATTGAAAGTCTAGTCCACAAAACCATGTACACATACAGAAACCATTCTTGCTAGCTTTGCCTGCTCCATTTCCCATGAGGACACATTCCAACCTCATCTAATAAATGTCAGGTCATGTAAGGGAAAGAAAACAGACTCTGCACTTAAACATAGGGGATCAAACAAAATATTAGAAGGCTTCTCTATGGCCAAGTGAAACTCATATCCGTTAGACTCTAAAACATTTAATAATTTAATAAGGTTTCAGACATTGCTAGGTGCTGTGCCATGTGTGCAAACGTTGACTTATTAAGTATATGTAATTATTAAGATGTCTGACATGTTACTTTTCCAGAGGGAAGAAGGCTATACCTTCAGTAGGGTTTATTTTTCCTTTTAATGAGAACTTACTCTATTTGCATAAGCAACATTTGCTTGGAAATTCCATTACAAGGTTGTCAGAGGAAAGTGGTCAAAAGCAGGTCAATGGGTTCTTTGCTGACTAAGGCATATCTGCATGCGGTCTGTATTTGTCGCTATATTATTTGTGGGTATTAAGTGCATTCCAAACCAATCCTGAAGTCTAGAAACATACAAGTAAGGTCAGGTTCAATATTTGGGCACTACATATAGTATATATTTAGTATATATGTCTCCCGGATCTGCACATTCCTCAACCATGAATCTGCAAAAACACTAGTGTAAGCCCTCATCATCTCCCGCCTCAACTACTGCAACCTCTTGCTCTGTGGCCTCCCTTCTACCACTCTCACACCCCTCCAATCCATCCTAAACTGTACTGCCCGACTAATGCACCTGTCCCCCCGCTATTCCCCGGCCTATTCTCTCTGTCAATCTCTTCACTGGCTCCCCATTGCTCAGAGACTCCAGTTCAAAACCCTAACCATGACATACAAAGCCATTCACAACCTATCTCCTCAATATATCTCTGACCTAGTCTCCCGTTACATACCCGCACGCAACCTCCGATCCTCACAAGATCTTCTTCTCTACTCCCCTCTTATCTCCTCTTCCCACAATCGCATACAAGATTTCTCCCGTGCTTCCCCCCTACTCTGGAACTTTCTACCCCAACACGTCAGACTCTCGCCTACCGTGGAAACCTTCAAAAGGAGCCTGAAGACCCACCTCTTCCGACAAGCCTACAACCTGCAGTAACCACTGATCCACTATACCGCTGCACGACCAGCTCTACCCTCACCTACTGTATCCTCACCCATGCCTTGTAGATTGTGAGCCCTCGCGGGCAGGGACCTCGCTCCTCCTGTACCAGTCGCCGTCACATTGTGTTCAAGATTATTGTAATTGTTCTTGAATGTAAACCCCTTTTTCACATGTAAAGTGCCATGGAATAAATGGCGCTATAATAATAAATAATAATAATAATCCACCTGTCCCCCTGCTATTCCCCGGCCTCTCCTCTCTGTCAATCCTTTCACTGGCTCCCCATTGCCCAGAGACTCCAGTTCAAAACCCTAACCATGGCATACAAAGCCATCCACAACCTGTCCCTCCCATACATCTGTGACCTAGTCTCCCGTTACCTACCTACACGCAACCTCCTTTCCTCTCAAGATCTCCTTCTCTACTCCCCTCTTATCTCCTCTTCCCACGATCGTATACAAGATTTCTCCCGTGCATCCCCCCTACTCTGGAACTCTTCAAAAGGAACCTGAAGACCCACCTCTTCTGACAAGCCTGCAACTTGCAGTAACCCTCGCTCCACCATTCGCTGCAAGACCAGCTCTACCCTCACCTACTGTATCCTCACCCATCCCCTGTAGATTTGAGCCCTCACGGGCAAGGTCCTCGCTCCCCCTGTACCAGTCGCCGACTTGTATTGTTCAAAATTTATTGTAATTGTTTGTGCTATGTATATCCCTTTCACATGTAATGCGCCATGGAATGAATGGCACTATAATAATAAATAATAATAATAATATAGATCCCTGACATTGACATCTAGTATGCCTTTTGTCTCTTATTACCAAAACTTATGAACCAGAAGTGTCAAATTGTCATATGTTTGGCCGATATATGCCATTATACAGTATGTTTGGTATGCTTTTGAATTCAATGTGATATATATCATTTTTCTATAATCGTAGTCAATGGAAAACATATGCAACTAGATAGGTGTACAGTGGCATATATCGACTTTCAGAGGAACTTTTCCAATGTGCCAACCAAAGCAGAATTAGTTCTGGTGTATATATGCAGTACATTGCTTTTTTGGGATTTCTGTGCAAAATTGATATGTCAATCCCAATGCTGAACTTAAATTTTAATGTTGGGATTAACCCTTTATCACCTATCCAAGGAACTCCAGATTGGTGGGGTTCCAACCTCCATGTGACTTTAACTGATACTAAGAATAAAACTCCAAAATGTGCCAGAGAAATGTAATGATGGATGACCACACATGCGCCACAATAGCTTCATTCATTGCCTATGGGACTGCCGGAGAAAGCTGTGCTCTGAACTCAACTACAGTCCTATAGAGCGTGAAAAGAACAGTGGTTTGCATGCACAGCCACTGAACGATTCCATCAGGGCATTTCAGATCTCTGTTCTCAAGATTGCTGGGGGTTCCAATGGTTGAAACCCTTGAAAATAATCCTTTAAGAGGGTTCCATGACACAAGAAATACAAAAAAAGAATCTTGGTGTCATACACTGCTCCGGTGCCTTGAGTTTGGCAGAAAATATGCCAAACTTTGGCACCTTTTGTCAGAAATTGTGCCCTCTAGTTTTCCACTTATTTATTATGTGTTTTAGATACTTTTTGCAGCTCCTTTACGAAGAAGCGGAGAAGTCTTGTCATGTCCCACGACTTGGGAATCATACAGTATTATATTGTCATTGTATTGTTTCTGCAATCAGTTTGCCTTTTAGAAGTTTGTCCTCTCTCTCTCCCTGTATCCCAGTTCTGATGTAAGTCACCCCTCCTTTCTTCTCCAAATAGTGTATGTCACCCATCTTGCTAACATCATCTCTACACAGCTCTGGTTCAGAATTATCTTTTTATCTATTGTAATTGGGCATACAGTGGTGGCCAAAAGTATTGGCACCCCTGCAATTCTGTCAGATAATACTCAGTTTCTTCCTGAAAATGATTGCAATCACAAATTCTTTGGTCTTATTATCTTCATTTAATTTGTCTTCAATGAAAAAAACACAAAAAGAATTGTCCTAAAGCCAAATTGGATATAATTCCACACCTAACCTAAAAAAGGGGGTGGACAAAAGTATTGGCACTGTTTGAAAAATCATGTGATGCTTCTCTAATTCGTGTAATTAACAGCACCTGTAACTTACCTGTGGCACCTAACAGATGTTGGCAATAACGAAATCACACTTGCAGCCAGTTAACATGGATTAAAGTTGACTCAACCTCTGTCCTGTGTCCTTGTGTGTACCACATTGAGCATGGAGAAAAGAAAGAAGACCAAAGAACTGTTTGAGGACTTGAGAAACCAAATTGTGAGGAAGCATGAGCAATCTCAAGGCTACAAGTCCATCTCCAAAGACCTGAATGTTCCTGTGTCTTCCGTGCGCAGTGTCATCAAGAAGTTTAAAGCCCATGGCACTGTGGCTAACCTCCCTAGATGTGGACGGAAAAGAAAAATTGACGAGAGATTTCAACGCAAGATTGTGCGGATGGTGGATAAAGAACCTCGACTAACATCCAAACAAGTTCAAGCTGCCCTGCAGTCCGAGGGTACAACAGTGTCAACCCGTATCATCCGTCGGCGTCTGAATGAAAAGGGACTGTATGGTAGGATACCCAGGAAGACCCCATTTCTTACCCCGAGACATAAAAAAGTCAGGCTGGAGTTTGCCAAAACTTACCTGAGAAAGCCTAAAACATTTTGGAAGAATGTTCTCTGGTCAGATGAGACAAAAGTCGAGCTTTTTGGGAAAAACCATCAACATAGAGTGTACAGGAAAAAAAAAGAGGCATTCAAAGAAAAGAACATGGTCCCTACAGTCAAAAATGGCGGAGGTTCCCTGATGTTTTGGGGTTGCTTTGCTGCCTCTGGCACTGGACTGCTTGACCGTGTGCATGGCATTATGAAGTCTGAAGACTACCAATAAATTTTGCAGCATAATGTAGGACCCAGTGTGAGAAAGCTGGGTCTCCCTCAGAGGTCATGGGTCTTCCAGCAGGACAATGACCCAAAACACACTTCCAAAAGCACTATAAAATGGTTTTAGAGAAAGCACTGGAGACTTCTAAGGTGGCCAGCAATGAGTCCAGACCTGAATCCCATAGAACACCTGTGGAGAGATCTCAAAATGGCAGTTTTGAGAAGGCACCCTTCAAATATCAGGGACCTGGAGCAGTTTGCCAAAGAAGAATGGTCTACAATTCCAGCAGAGCATTGTAAGAAACTCATTGATGGTTACCGGAAGCGGTTGTTCGCAGTTATTTTGGCTAAAGGTTGTGCAACCAAGTATTAGGCTGAGGGTGCCAATACTTTTGTCTGGCCCATTTTTGGAGTTTTGTGTGAAATGATCAAGGATTTGATTTTTGCTTCATTCTCTTTTGTGTTTTTTCCTTGCAAGCAAATTAATGAAGATAAAAATAGCAAAGAATTTGTGATTGCAATCATTTTCAGGAAGAAACAGAGTATTATCTGACAGAATTGCAGGGGTGCCAATACTTTTGGCCACCACTGTAACTATAAGAATTGAGCTTGAAAATAAACCTCTACAGTCGAGTTAAGCTATCTGATGAAATCCCTTTGTGTGAGTATTGGTACATACAGACATTTATAAAAATAGTGTCTCAAGAGCCCTCTCACTCACAGCCTATGGAGTAAAAATAACTATTGTCTTAAGTGTGACAAAGCACACCAAATTGCACCAAAACTTAGGAGAAAAAAAAAGTGCCACAAAGTAAGCCAACAAAAAGGTTTTGCAGCATGGCAAAAAATATCTAACTGTGCCCCAGCAACCAACATGAGCGACAGTGATACATTTGTGGCATTGATTGTCTATTTTAACAATGTAATGACAAAATATTGACCAGGATTAGTAATTCAAGATTAGTGTTTCAATTTTAACTGGGATGTTCCTTTAACTTTCAATAATATTCTTTTTATTTGGGGGATTTTTTAACAATTTTTAGGGAGGGGATTATAGTCAATAAAGTGAGTGATAAAACATAACAGAATGATCTAAAACTAGTTCAACTAAACAATTAAGAAGTTCTATCCAAAGAACAATCAAGAGAGAAAAAAGGTTAGGTGCAAGAGGAAAAGGACGTGGAAGGAAAAGTTAGGAAAGGTAGAGGGGAAGGGTAAGGAAAGAAAAGGGCCAAGGGAAAGGTTGGATCAGATAAACGTGGAGAGTCGGGACAGGGGAAAAGATCATCCTTATTGAAACAATATTTATAACAAAACACTTTCCTTTAACTTTCAAGCCAACAGCTAGAATTGGATTGTTTAATATCAAAAAAGCATCTTTACACCAAGACATTAAAATATAATACCATATGGCCCACTGCATTTATTAGGTTTCATCTGTAAAAAGTGTACTGCATCCCGTCTAATTTGTCTATATATTCCTGGATTTCCAATGTATTTTCCGTCGGTCATTAGCAGACATTTGGCATTTTCTTTTTGAAGCACATGTACTGTTAAAAGCTTTTAAATTACAGGATTACTTACAGATTTTGTGATTTATTGGAGCAATTTGGATAGTTAAACAATTAGCCAGCCTCAACTAATCAAGGAAATATCCACCGGTCTTATAAACTAGTTGACTTCTTTATTCCTGACATTTTTTAGGCTCTGCATGAACTTTCCAAAGCATAAAACTAATTTATTAAGGTTTAAGAAATACATTAATCAATGTCTAACTAGACCTAACAGTGTATGCAAAATTACCAAGTATTTTTTTTATCACATTATGTCCTAAAAATAGAATGAATAATTGAGTTTTCCAGGAAATAACATTGATGCTTATCATAGTCCATCACTTCGCTATCTTTTGGTCTTTTGGCCCTCAAGACCACCATGATCAGCAGAATAAAGGAGTTGTAATGCTCAATGTAATACCATGATGCCTTCCTTCATATATGGTTTTACTTCTTACTGTAGCTTAAGACTCTGTTCACACTTCTTACAGATACCACAGATTGCAAGCCCACCACATTGACCTAGAATAATGTCAGCCATTGTCTAACATTACAATGTCTGTAGTGGCTTCTGTTAACTTTGTACAAGACTGGTGATAGAACCTTATAATAACAGAACCTCAGATAGCAATAATGACACAACTTACATGAAATCTGTCAGCAGGTTTTTGCTATGTAATCTGAGAACACCATAATGTAGCACCTGAAAGCCTGATGCCAGTCATGTGTCACTTACTAGACTGCATATTTTTGTTTCAATAAAAAAAAATCAGTGTTTTATTAGCAGGATATTATCACTAAAGGACTAGGTGTCTTGTGCCTCCTAGTCCAACCACACCCCCACCACTGATTAACAGCTTTCTATCAATATACAGTATATTGTACACTGAAAACTGCCAATCAGTGGTGTGGGCGGGGTTATACACAGCTCAGCATTCAGAGCTCTGCTAGATCTGCAGCAGAGAAAACTGATTCTATCACAACTGCTGCACCTATCCACATCGCTGTGATCAGGATCTCTGTCCCTACATCATGCTGCTGTCTGATTACATAGCAAAAAACTGCTGACAGATTCCCTTTAAGTGATTTTGATTGAGCTCTTGTATCAAGCAAGGTCTTTTGGGAGAGAGCAGTACTGTAGTAATCTCCAGATAGTGCAGAGATCTCTTTGTGCTACTTGATCATGGATGTCATAGCTGACCATTCTCGAGAGACAGCTGGTGGCCAGATGTTCATTCGGCACACAGAAATTTCTCTTGACTCCCTATATATTAGCGTGCAGCCCGATCGAGCATTCATATGTTAATGGGGAGAGAGGAGAAAGCCACTGTTGGAATCATCTGACAGCGGCTTATCTCTGCTGAAAAGAAAAGGATCAGGCATTGAAATTCCAACTGCATGATCCTTCATGACAATGTTGGGTGAGAGTTTGGATTCTCCCATACACATCAGATGGTCTGCTAGTCCCGCTGAAATCAACAGGTTCAGAGTTCGGTTTGCCTTAGAGTGAATGATCTTTAACTGTAAAAACTTTTTTGATCAAAAAACATTGTTTACTCAGTACTCTATTTAATTTATATGTACTATTACTATTTACTTACTTACAGCAGGGTATATGCTCATTTTGTTTCTATCTTAGGGGTTGTCTGTTAAATGGCCACAGTGTGAACATGCTCTTTTAAGTTGCATGTATACCAACTTGTGCCGCAGCTCATTTCTTTGGCTTTGATGTAGTTTCTTGTACTTTTGTCACGCAAGGTGTGGGAAAGACTAAGTGCAACACGAAGGCAAGAGGGGGAGGAAGCCCAAACACTAGGGAAAGCAGGAGTGGAGACCCCTAGGCAGATCTAATAACACCCTGCCTACCCTACTGTTCCTATATTGGTTCCACACCAATCATCGAGCAGGACAATAAACCCTGTATATCCCTAGAGCTTGGCCCTAGATAGAAAGGGTGAGGGGTGAGCACTGGTCAGGCCCCACTACAAACTAAAGACAACAAGGTAGACAAACAAAGGTGATTAACTTAGGTTGAGCAGACACCAGAGGAGTAACACCGCTTGTCTTCCAAGGGCACCAGAGAAGAAGCCAGCCAACAGCTAGTGCTCCAAGCCTGTACATAGAAGTATCACCAAAGATTCCTTGGAGCAAACTGAGTGTTTTTAACTCCCATGCAAGGATGTGTGCAGGAGGTAGGTAACCGCTGGGTCTTAAAGGAAGAAAGATTAAGAAGGTGTCTGCAATGCCAAGCGCAGTGACCTTCCACAGCTAGATCCAGAGTGACTGTCTATTACACCTGACACACCCATGACAACTTTGTACAAACAGAAGTGTGGTCCCCTTTTTTGAGTTAGGCATTTCATTTACCGTATATAGCTTCCCATGGGCAGGTGTCTGAACAGTTGGACACCGGTCCTGCTCTGCCACCATCTACATTGAGGTCGCCTGACACAATGTGAGGTTTTAATACTAGAGGATAGGACCTTCCCAATTGGGATCACCTTGTTGCGGTGGGATGGCTTTTACGTTTTTTTTTTAATCAAAAACAGTGTTTACTAAGTATCTTATGTTATTTATATGTACTATTATTATTTACTTACAGCAGGGTACAGTGCCTACAAGTAGTATTCAACCCCCTGCAGATTTAGCTGGTTGACACATGCGGAATTAACTTGGCATTGTGACATTTGTACTGTAGATCAGCCTGGAAGTGGGAAATGCACTGCAGCAAATTTTTTTTTTTTTTTTTTTTTATAAAACATAAAAAGTTAATTCAGAGTGTCATTTATTATTCAACCCCTCAAACCACAAGAATTGTGTTTGGTCCCCCTAAAGTATTAAGAAGTAGTTCAGGCACCAAGAATAATGAGCTTCACATGTGTGGATTAAAGATCTCTTTTGCCAGCCTTTTCTGACTATTTAAGACCCTCCCCAAACTTGTGAACAGCACTCAGACATGGTCAACATGGGAAAGACAAAGGAGCATTCCAAGGCCATCAGAGACAAGATCCTGGAGGGTCACAAGGCTGGCAACGGGTACAAAACCCTTTCCAAGGAGTTGGGCCTACCTGTCTCCACTGTTGGGAGCATCATCCGTAAGTGGAAGGCTTATGGAACTACTGTTAGCCTTCCACGGCCAGGACAGCCTTTGAAAGTGTCCTCCCGTGCCGAGGCCAGACTTGTCCGAAGAGTCAAGGCTAACCCAAGGACAACAAGGAAGGAGCTCCGGGAAGATCTCATGGCAGTGGGGACATTGGTTTCAGTCAATACCATAAGTAACGTACTCCACAGCAATGGTCTCCGTTCCAGACGAGCCCGTAAGGTACCTTTACTTTCAAAGCATCATGTCAAGGCTCGTCTACAGTTTGCTCATGATCACTTGGAGGACTCTGAGACAGACTGGTTCAAGGTTCTATGGTCTGATGAGACCAAGATCAAGATCTTTGGTGCCAACCACACACGTGACGTTTGGAGACTGGATGGCACTGCATACGACCCCAAGAATACCATCCCTACAGTCAAGCATGGTGGTGGCAGCATCATGCTGTGGGGCTGTTTCTCTGCCAAGGGGCCTGGCCATCTGGTCCGCATCCATGGGAAGATGGATAGCACGGCCTACCTGGAGATTTTGGCCAAGAACCTCCGCTCCTCCATCAAGGATCTTAAGATGGGTCGTAATTTCATCTTCCAACAAGACAACGACCCAAAGCACACAGCCAAGAAAACCAAGGCCTGGTTCAATAGGGAAAAAGTCAAGGTGTTGGAGTGGCCTAGTCAGTCTCCTGACCTTAACCCAATTGAAAACTTGTGGAAGGAGCTCAAGAATAAAGTCCACATGAGACACCCAAAGAACCTAGATAACTTGGAGAAGATCTGCATGGAGGAGTGGGCCAAGATAACTCCACAGACCTGTGCCGGCCTGATCAGGTCTTATAAAAGACGATTATTAGCTGTAATTGCAAACAAGGGTTATTCCACAAAATATTAAACATAGGGGTTGTATAATAATTGACCCACACTTTTATGTTTAAAATTTAATAAAATTCAACTGAGCAACATAACTTTTTGGTTTGTAAGATTTATGCTTCTGTTCATAAAACCTACTCTCGTTTACAGTTTGAAGGCTATAACTTATTTGCATCTTATCAAACCAGCTAAATCTGCAGGGGGTTGAATACTACTTGTAGGCACTGTATATGCTCATTTTGTTTCTGTCATAGGTTTTGTCTGTAGAAAAATATATGGAGCCTCATGTTCGTTTTTGTAAAATTTTGACTAGCCGCAATAGATCAATGAATGATTTTTGGATATGGGGGTCCATGTCTTTTTCTACTCTTAAAGCATATTAGAGTGAATGAAGTTGTCCAGAATTAAATATACTGATAATTTCTTCTTGAAGAGATCTGTGGAGATCCAATACTTGGTGCCCCCTCCACTCAACTTCAATGCGACAACTACTGGAAGTTCAGTGTATGGAGTCAGAGCAGCACAGCGCCCTACACTGTGTAGTGGCCATTCTAAAGTACTGTAGCTTGGCTCCTATTACAGTGAATGTGATCTGAGCTGTACTACCTAAGAACTACACATTTGTGGTTTTCCAACTCTGTATACTGTGAACTTCCAGGTGCCATGGCTCCAGGTATCAACTGGGGATACTGGATGTTGGATCCCAACCAATCTCATATTAATCACCTATTCAAAGAAATATCTTTGTCCCGAACAACTTCTTTAAAATATGAACCTTAGATACAATAAATTACTGTCAATTTGTCAATTACCAGTGTTCATTCGTTTTCCATTCTCCATGTGCAGATGGAGTGCAGAAAACCATTGTATTCACTAAGTAATGATCTAAAAACACTGAAATAAATGGGTCGATAATGACTTTGGCTTCCAACTGATTGGGCTTTTTAATTCACCCTATGGGAAAATAAGTTGGGAGCAAGCTTCCTCCTATCCACCAGCCTCTCCCTAGGAAATGAAAAGCTTTGCATAACCTAATGTGGGATTTAGACAAGGCAGCCATGCTTTTATCCGGTAGCATCCTCATGATGTCATCTTAATGAGGCAGACTTTTGCTGTGGGGATGTCCTCATTGTGTTATCTGCAAAATTCTATGGGCTGTAAAAGCAGTCACTTAACACATGAAAGGTGCCTCTTGTGCAAGGAAAGGAGCACGGTACATTTCAACCAGAGAAGGCATCAAGCTTCTGCCAAGTGGTGATGTATGAGGCGTTAAGGTCAAAAGTTCTGCTTTACAATCAGAGTGAATAGGTAGGGGGGGGCATAATGAAGCCCTGATTTCTGCTCATTTTTCTCACATGTCACAATCATAGATGGCCTTTTATTTGGTTCACTTTCAACATTTTTACTTGTGAAATGGGTGCACATCATCAGTTTGAAGCTTGTCGCTGCTTCATCCACATTAAATAAAGGGACATTGTCCATTTTAAGACGCAGCATTAGTGTATATGGCTCTACTTGCTGTCAGGGGTCAGACTGAGGGGTTTTTTTTACAATTTTTTTTTGTCAATTTTAGAACATTTTGAAAAGTTTGTCCAATGTGTAGTAAAGATAGTTAGCATTATGTCAGTCTAACGTAAAGCCAGGTAAATTTTGACATGATGTATATAAATTGTTACTATTTACATCTGTCGATTTCCTTAATGGGGCTTACAATTTACTTTCCCTTTTTTTGAATTTGTGACTATGGACAATTTCATAGGAAACCAATTGACATTTTAATATATTTTTGGAAGTGTGCAAAAACGGGGAGAACATATAAACTCTACACAGCTTTTGCCCTTGGTTGGATTCGAACCCAGGATTAGAGCACTGTAAGGCAACAATGAGAATCAATGAGCCATCAAATAAGGGCAGATATAAAGAAAGTAATATTCTTTTATATGAACAACTTGGGTATAATGGCATACATACTATAATGGTGTGGGTGTACTACATAGAGTGCAGAGGTAGCAGTCACACGCTTTGTCTTTGAGCCTCAAAGGACCTAAAGGCCCCTCCATCGCATGAGAAGACATCACTATTAATGGGGCCCAGGAGGTTCACATCACGCTTTTTCATAAAGGTCTCCCTTGCAGCTGCTTTGAGGGGACCCATTTCTGGTCTGTCTTGTCACTTAAGACCATGCATAGTTGGTCTACCATGATATCAAGAGAACAAGGATCTTACCGTCTTTGTTTTATTGTACTTTGTGCAATTGGAAGTATATTCAACGTTTTTCTTTGTTATAAACATGCCACGTTGCAATAGATGGTTTTAGTTACTCTCTCTTGCATCTCTCCTGTCTGTCCTTAAGGGTGCAGTCAGACAACCGCATAAATGGGACCGAGATCGGACCGGAATGCATGGACTGGCCGGTGGGTCTCCAGACCCGAGCGTGACAGCTTCATAAAAATTTATGAAGTTCTCACGCTCGGATCGGGAGACCTGTTGGCTAGTCCGTGCATTGCGTTCCAATCTCGGTCCCAATCCTATGTCTGCTGCCAGAATAATCCACCTCTCCGCTCGTTACCTCTCCGCTGTACAAATTTCTTCATTGGCTCTCAATTCCGCAACAAATCCAGTTTTAACTACTAACACTGACCCACAAAGTCGTTCATAATCTGTCTCCTTCATTTATCGCCGAACTAATCTCACGATATATTCCCACACGTAATCTCTGGTCCTCACAAGACTTTCTTCTCTCCTCCACTCTCATACGTTCCTCACCCAACCACCTACAAGACTTCTCCTAAGCATCCCCCATCCACTTCAATTCCGGGCCCCAATTCTGATTGTCTCCCACATTCTGAAACTTCAGACAGAACTTGGAAACTCATCTCTTCAAGAAAGCTTAGAGCCTGTAATGACCCTGGAACTGCTGCAACCACCTACACTACTGTCTGCTTGCTCATTACCTGTAGACAGTAAACCTGTGAGGGCAGGGCCCTCTCCCCTCTGTACCTGTCTGTCACTGTTATTTTGTTCATTGTAATTTGTATTTGTGTTTTGTATGTAAACCCTTTTCACATGTACAGCACCATGAAATCAATGGTGCTATAAAAATAAATAATAATAGTAGTTAGATCAACAGGTTGAGGAAATATTGACTGAGTTACTATTGAGGGTATTGCTGAATCTCATCCACAGATTTCTCCAGCCATTCCTTAAAGCCCATGCAGCAGCTGTGTTATCATTATATAAACCCACTGCTTGTCAATACACAGTACTACTGTGGGTCTACAGGGGCAGTGAGGGTCTGGTAACCATCACTGCGGTGTCATCATGACTTCTTAAGTTTCATCTCCTCCCAAAGGTTTAGCTGTAGATAGCAAGAACTCGACAGCTTTTGAGATTATGCAGGACAGAAGAATAGGGCAGTAGGAGCACGTGAGAGTTAAAAATAGAGTGGAACAATCATTGAATACCACTTTAGGCACTGTGTTTGCTACTTCAGGACCAGCCAATTAATAGGTGGTTGTCCCTGTCTGCTACAGTAAGCACTACTGTTTAAGGGATCCTAATATAAGGTGGTTCGGAGCTGGTGACCCCTTTGTTTCTCATGGCACCCATATACACTATTATTGAGACAACCCCTCTAAAAAAAGGTGCTGAATACTAGACTAGCCATCTGCTTATGGCATATTAGACCGCTGTGGGTCTCTAAAACTACTAGGTTGGAGGACACACAGAACCTGATTTCAAAATGGTTCAGTTTGACAAAGTGCTTGGTCTACAGAAATCTTTGGCGTATCAGTTAAACCTCATCTACAGTCATGGCCGAAAGTGTTGGCACCCTTGAAATTGTTCCAGAAAATGAAGTATTTCTCCCAGAAAAATATTGCAATTACACATGTTTTGCTATACACATATTTATTTTGGAACAACACAAAAAAAAACAGAGAAAAAAAGTCAAATTGGACATAATTTCACACAAAAAAACAAAAATGGGCAGGACAAAATTGTTGGCACCTTTCCAAAACTGTGGGTAAGCGACTATTTCAAGCACGTGATGCTCATTTAAACTCACCTGTGGCAAGTAACAAGTGTGGGCGATATGAAAATCACACCTGAAAACAGATAAAAAGGGGAGAAGTTGACTCAATCTTTGCATTTGTGTCTGTGTATGCCACACTAAGCATGGAGAACAGAAAGAGGTGAAGATAACTGTCTGAGGACTTGAGAACCAAAATTGTTGAAAAATATCAACAATCTCAAGGTTACAAGTCCATCTCTAGAGATCTTGATGTTCCTTTGTTCACGGTGCTCAACATAATCAAGAAGTTTACAACCCATAGCACTGTAGCTAATCTCCCTGGACGTGGATGACAGAGAAAAATTGATGAACGGTTGCAACGCAGGATAGTCCGGATGGTGGATAAGCAGCCCCAATCAAGTTCTTAAGAAATTCAAGCTGTCTTATTCTCTTTAATACATTATTTTTAACAAGTCTATTAGTTGATTGTTTCAGAAGGCAACATACGCCTTAATCCTGAACAACAGAAGCAGCGTCCAGTTTGTACACACATTTGGGAAGACAAATTGACCATCTGGATGTGTTTTTCAGCACATGGGTGCTGTTACCTTATTAGGAATATGCTCTTACTTTTGTGAGATCTAGACCATGCACCATAATGATCTGACAATTGGAGTGTTGCTATATGTAATTACTTAAGTTTACTTTCCTGATCTGATTCTCTGCACACATGCATTTTTGCGTTAGGTTGGGTAATGTCATCCCAACGGGGAGTTATTCCATGTGGCCCCCACAAAATGACCGGTATCCATTCTATCATATCAATATTTCCAGGTGTAGCAATGAATTAAGCCCCAATTTAGTAGGCTACATTAGCACACAGTAACATACAGTATTATTGTTGATAGTAGTACATTACTCTGTCCTAATTTTCCAGCAAGCTCATTATCTTCAAAGCTCTTCCACCCCATGTCTTAAAAGACTTGTAGCCAACATTCAATGATTATAGCTAGATTGATGCCCTGTTTATATTACGACCTTTCAACTTCTTCTTAATGTACTGGAGGAGAAAGACTGCTGATCATCAAAACAATTGCTTAAGGCGTCTGTAAATCAACTTCTTTCACAAATATGTGACCTATGTTTATTGTTCCTTTTGGCAGCGGTATTCAAAACAATTATCCTGACATATGTATTATTACGGGAACACCAGATTCTCCCGTCTTAAGAGAGTCCATACGAAGAGCAGGGCAAAGTTTTTCTCTGACTTAGCCTTCGACTATCTACAAAGACCTCTTATGTGAAGGGCGTTAGGGTAATTTGCAAAAGTTATTTGTATCAAGCAATTACGAAGATTACTTACAAGACTTAATGACATCTTCTAAGCCCCTAATTAATCATCAGCATGGTCTATTTTCTCAAGATTTTCTCAAGTATGATCCCAGCTAAGATCTTTCACACCGCTCCTAAACCACCTGTGTGTTTCCAACGGAGAGAAAAAAAATTAGGGGTTGAGGAGAAACATGTC
Source organism: Phyllobates terribilis (assembly GCF_046119375.1). NCBI lineage: Eukaryota > Metazoa > Chordata > Amphibia > Anura > Dendrobatidae > Phyllobates > Phyllobates terribilis. The sequence goes on along the minus strand of NW_027362767.1, from coordinate 71,714,236 downwards.
CAGAAACTTTATAAAGACATTAATTCAACAGAGTAAGACCTACTTTTGAGACAAGAAAATAAACATTCATGAAAGGAGTGAACACCCATAATTAAGTGCTAAACTCAATGCTCAATGTTAATTTGTGAAGAATGCACTTACTGAAGTCATATGGCCAATAAGATTTTTTTCAATCCTACACCTAAAAGTTGAAAAAATGTCCACAATTTTGTTGATAAGAGTCAAGAATGTAATTATAGCGGGTGCGAAGGTGGGTAAAAAAGTCCCTCTGCCTCATATGGGGATAGGAGTTTATGAGGGCGCATTAGTTTAAACTCTATAATAATAATTTTTGTCATCTTAGCTTTTTATAGCGGATGGTGGGACGATTTAAACAGTTGAAATGACATAGACATATTTTAGTTATTATTAAATACTTAGTTTTTAATTTCCCCTGTTTGATTAAATTTGTGCCACTCCACCACATTGTATTCAACAACTCTACACAGTATTTGCGAGTTACCCAGGAATTATTTTCAAGAAACTCTTAATTATAGAAACTAAAAGTATGCAACCCTTCATGAAAAATGTATTTTTTCAAATATAACCAGATATATTTTTAATTTTCCATTTGATTAAATTTGTGCCACTCCACCACATTGTATTCAACAACTCTACAGTATTTGCGAGTTGCCCAGGAATTATTTTCAAGAAACTTTTAATTATAGAAACTAAAAGTATGCAACCCCATTCATGAAAAAAATTATTTTTTCAAATATAACCAGATATATTTTTAATTATGTATTTGTATTTGAAGATGAACTACTTAACATATTAATCAAGTTTATCAGCTGAATGTGCTTCTATGTGAAGTATTGACTTCTTCCAGGGGTGTACCTAGAAAAGCCTTGACCCTGTAACAAACTTAATTTGGGTCGTCCCACTCAACACCCCACCACGCTTGTCAGTGCCTTGATCCTTCTATATTGTGCCAATTGCCCACTGACCAAACCCTCCCCTGCGGATCAATACTAAGCCTCCCTCCATTGTACCATCTGCCTACTTTGACAGTAACCAGTCCAACCCCTGTGTGAGTTATCGCTGTGCCATACTCCATTATGCCAGTTGCCCACTGTGAGAGAACTCCTTTCCCAACTCGATTGTCAGCATTGGGTCCTACTCCATTGTGCTGGCTGCCCGAGAATGACACTTCTTATTCTTTAATTCCTGGTGTCTCGGGCCCCATAGAAGCTACTGTAGTTGCTATGGCTATTGGGCTGCTGTTGGCTCCTACTTTTATTTGCCTGAATATCTACTTTACTGCCCCTAATCTTATATTTACCACATCATCGTGGTTCATAATTTTAATATATGGTTACGAAGCTTTTGGTGTAGACACTGCTTATCATTATAAACAGTACATGTCCTCAAGACTTGTTTCACAGCCTTAACATCAGAGGGCCCAGACTATATGTGAATAAAGTTGGTTCTTCATGAAATGTACTGTTTTTTTCTGCCTTAGTTTTGGTCAGCTGCTTTTCTGCCTGTTTCTAACCCTGTACAAGCTGTGAAGTAACCTGAACAGAATCTCCTCACTCACTAACTTTTCCTGTGATGTAAGGTTTGGTAAAAAAAAATCTCTAATTAGTTGGGGGTAGATGTATAGGGACTTTAAAGCCCCTGCATTAAGCGAATATTGATATAAACTCTATACATACAGTTGGAACTGTATCCAAGGCTATAAAACAGCAAGCTGTCTGCCTACGTATAAAAACTAGATCCAAACATAACAGAATCTGCTTGTTTTTACATATTTGTTGCGTGTGACTTCATACTATGCAGATTCTTTTTCACTTTCCTTGGGTCATAAAATAGTTAACTGATGCCTCTTGACCCCCAATCTCTCATATTTCTTCCATTTGGTCCAGAATAACAGAGAGGTCACAGGAAACTTTTAACATTTTGAAGTCTCAACATTTGCTGCAATGAAGGCTTGTTCCCACATTTAAATAAATAACTTTATCTGATGATTGACAATATACAAACAGCACATGGAAGCTGAGAAGATGTGGTATTCAATCAGTACAAGATGATCATTTATCTTCTAAGGCAGATTCTCATCGGAATCAAGAATTATGTTGAAAGACGGGGAGGAGGGACCCTATACTGTCCCTTAATCTAGGGAGGCCCTAGTCTATGCCTAACCCCGGGGTTACCCTTAAGGTGGAGATGCCCGGGTCACATGCCTCTCTGTGCTCCTACGAAATCCTACGCAACTCCCACCCTCCCCCTAGCGAAGAAAGGGGCAGGAGTAAAAGGGTAACACCGGCTGAACAGACAGGGGGAAACCAAGTAGCAATCAAACAACAGACACACAGGATAAAATACAAAGGGAAAATGGGTACACAGTAAAGAGGCAGAAAAGCAACACAAAAGAATGCAAGAAGGGGAGGGTAGAGGTATTCACAACAAACTGCATGCAACAATCTCACGATGACTAGAGGGACTCTTCAGAACACTTTCTCCAATGAAGCCAGGCACAGAATGAAGATTCTATTGCTCGCATGGAGGGAAGCCAGACACAGGTTTATATAATGCTAGGGTATGGTTCCAATAAGGAGCACAGCCAATAGACCACGAGGAACTCTAAACCCTTTCCATGCCACAAGAAACCTGTTAACTCATGAATGGCTGTGCAGATTTAAAGAAGACCTGTAGAGGCTCATCTAAGCACCGCAATCTTCTAATCTCAGATGTACCACAGGTCCCAGCAGAACGCGGCATATTCAAGACATTTATACTCATAGAATAACCATTGTATTAATTTTTATTTCATAAATCACAGTGCACATGAAGATAAGCAACTTTGTAATACACTGCTCAAAAAAATAAAGGGAACACTTAAACAACAGAATATAACTCCAACTAAATCAAACTTCTGTGAAATCAAACTGTCCACTTATGAAGCAACACTGATTGACAATCAATTTCACATGCTGTTGTGCAAATGGAATAGACAATAGATGGATATTATTGGCAATTATCAAGACACCCTCAATAAAGGAGTGGTTCTGCAGGTGGGGACCACAGACCACATCTCAGTACCAATGCTTTCTGGCTGATGTTTTGGTCACTTTTGAATGTTGGTTGTGCTTTCACACTCGTGGTAGCATGAGACGGACTCTACAACCCACAGAAGTTGCTCAGGTAGTGCAGCTTATCCAGGATGGCACATCAATGCAAGCTGTGGCAAGAAGGTTTGCTGTGTCTGTCAGCGTAGTGTCCAGAGGCTGGAGGCGCTACCAGGATACAGGCCAGTACACCAGGAGACGTGGAGGGGGCCGTAGGAGGGCAACAACCCAGCAGCAGGACCGCTACCTCCGCCTTTGTGCAAGGAGGAACAGGAGGAGCACTGCCAGAGCCCTGCAAAATGACCTCCAGCAGGCCACAAATGTGCATACAGTGCCTACAAGTAGTATTCAACCCCCTGCAGATTTAGCTGGTTGACACATGCGGAATTAACTTGGCATTGTGACATTTGTACTGTAGATCAGCCTGGAAGTGGGAAATGCACTGCAGCAAATTTTTTTTTTTTGTTTTTTTTTAAAAACGTTAAAAGTTAATTCAGAGTGTCATTTATTATTCAACCCCTCAAACCACAAGAATTCTGTTTGGTCCCCCAAAAGTATTAAGAAGTAGTTCAGGCACCAAGAATAATGAGCTTCACATGTGTGGATTAAAGATCTCTTTTGCCAGCCTTTTCTGACTATTTAAGACCCTCCCCAAACTTGTGAACAGCACTCAGACATGGTCAACATGGGAAAGACAAAGGAGCATTCCAAGGCCATCAGAGACAAGATCGTGGAGGGTCACAAGGCTGGCAAGGGGTACAAAACCCTTTCCAAGGAGCTGGGCCTACCTGTCTCCACTGTTGGGAGCATCATCCGTAAGTGGAAGGCTTATGGAACTACTGTTAGCCTTCCACGGCCAGGACAGCCTTTGAAAGTGTCCTCCCGTGCCGAGGCCAGGCTTGTCCGAAGAGTCAAGGCTAACCCAAGGACAACAAGGAAGGAGCTCCGGGAAGATCTCATGGCAGTGGGGACATTGGTTTCAGTTAATATCATAAGTAACATACTCCACCGCAATGGTCTCCGTTCCAGACGAGCCCGTAAGGTACCTTTACTTTCAAAGCGTCATGTCAAGGCTCGTCTACAGTTTGCTCATGATCACTTGGAGGACTCTGAGACAGACTGGTTCAAGGTTCTATGGTCTGATGAGACCAAGATCGAGATCTTTGGTGCCAACCACACACGTGACGTTTGGAGACTGGATGGCACTGCATAAGACCCCAAGAATACCATCCCTACAGTCAAGCATGGTGGTGGCAGCATCATGCTGTGGGGCTGTTTCTCTGCCAAGGGGCCTGGCCATCTGGTCCGCATCCATGGGAAGATGGATAGCACGGCCTACCTGGAGATTTTGGCCAAGAACCTCCGCTCCTCCATCAAGGATCTTAAGATGGGTCGTAATTTCATCTTCCAACAAGACAACGACCCAAAGCACACAGCCAAGAAAACCAAGGCCTGGTTCAAGAGGGAAAAAGTCAAGGTGTGGGAGTGGCCTAGTCAGTCTCCTGACCTTAACCCAATTGAAAACTTGTGGAAGGAGCTCAAGAATAAAGTCCACATGAGACACCTAAAGAACCTAGATAACTTGGAGAAGATCTGCATGGAGGAGTGGGCCAAGATAACTCCACAGACCTGTGCCGGCCTGATCAGGTCTTATAATAGACGATTATTAGCTGTAATTGCAAACAAGGGTTATTCCACAAAATATTAAACATAGGGGTTGTATAATAATTGACCCACACTTTTATGTTTAAAATTTAATTAAATTCAACTGAGCAACATAACTTTTTGGTTTGTAAGATTTATGCTTCTGTTCATAAAACCTACTCTCGTTTGCAGTTTGAAGGCTCTAACTTATTTGCATCTTATCAAACCAGCTAAATCTGCAGGGGGTTGAATACTACTTGTAGGCACTGTATGTCTGCACAAACGGTTAGAAACCGACTCCATGAGGGTGGTATGAGGGCCCGACGTTCACAGATGAGGGTTGGCTTCACCGTGCAGGACGCTTGGCATTTGCCACAGAACACCAGGATTGGCACATGTGACGGACGTGACAGAGTCTGGAGACGCCGTGGAGAGCAATCTGCTGCCTGCAACATCCTTCAGCATGACGAGTTTGGCAGTGGGTCAGTAATAGTGTGGGGTGGCATTTCTTTGGAGGGCCGCACAGCCCTCCATGTGTCCGCCAGAGGTAGCCTGACTGCCATTAGGTACCGAGATGAGATCCTCAGACCCCTTATGAGACCATATGCTGGTGCGGTTGGCCCTGGGTTCCTCCTAATGCAGGACAATGCCAGACCTCATGTGGCTGGAGAGTGTCAGCAGTTCCTGCAAGATGAAGGCATTGAAGCTATGGACTGGCCCGCCCATTCCCCAGACCTGAATCCGATTGAGCACATCTGGGACATCATGTCTCGCTCCATCCACCAACGTCACGTTGCACCACAGACTGTCCAGGAGTTGGCGGATGCTTTAGTCCAGGTCTGGGAGGAGATCATCCGTAACCTCAACAGGAGCATGCCCAGGCGTTGTAGGGAGGTCATACAGGCACGTGGAGGCCACACACAATACTGAGCCTCATTTTGACTTGTTTTAAGGACATTACATCAAAGTTGGATCAGCCTGTAGTGTGTTTTTCCACTTTAATTTTGGGGGTGACTCCAAATCCAGGCTTCCATTAGTTAATAAATTGGATTTCCATTGATGATTTTTGTGTGATTTTGTTGTCAGCACATTCAACTTTGTACAGAACAAAGTATTCAATGAGAATATTTCATTCATTCAGATCTAGGATGTGTTATTTGAGTGTTCCCTTTATTTTTTTGAGCAGTGTATATCTTAACCATTTCATCTCCAGGACTGATCTTTCATTCTCAATTCATGGGTAAAATCTGTAGTCAGTGAAGACATATTTTCCCATTACTTAGAAGACGACAATTGGGTCTATTAAAATTTAAAATGGAGTGATGGGGGGGGGGAGCTAGAGAAAGACACAAATGACTCGCCCCCAGGGCCGTGGGGTACTCGCCAGCCGGGCCTCTGGATGCCGATGGGGGGATATCACGGTGGCTGGCCCGGTCCGTGGCCCAGGGAGGTCAATCAAAAGGAGGGGATTTATATTTATAGGGGATTTGGAAAGTTCGTGATGCCACCTGTGGTATGCGGCCAAAGGGAGCCGTCACTGCGGAGCAGTCCTCTGGAGCTGGTGTTACGGCAGCAGGGATGGTGTGGCTCTCCACAGGTAGAGCTAGCTCCAGGGCAGTGTAGGAAGTGTAAGTTGTGCTGGGCGTTGTAGTGCCGGGATGCAGGAGGGCGCAGATGAAAGAATGGACGGAGGCAGTACGGTGCAGTCATCTGAGTTTCTACTCACAGTTCTTTATGACAGTTCCACTGGTGCACTGTACGGGTGCCAGCCTCCCACGTCGCGCTGCGTTCACCAGGTAGGGGTTCAGCACTTCCTCAGGCAGATCAGGAGTACCTGACAGAACCCCACTTTCTTGTGTTCCTAATTAGACCGTCTTCACGCTGGGTCTTTCTCCCTCCTGCCCTGCGCTTCCCCACTCTCAATCCCGCTCGGGTGCTCTGAAGTCCCTCCTGTCTTGTCGGAGTTCCCAGACCTGCTTGACCCTAACGGAGATTAGAACGAGGCTTCGGCAACTGACTATATAAGCCAGAAGCCTCCGGTTTTCCCAGCCGAGACTTGAAGTAACACAGCTGGCCCAGGGGCCGGTCCCCTTCTTGCGGCCTATGATCCCTCTGTCTTCTGGCAGATTGGGGGCGTACGGGTGCCGTTCCGCACTTGCCGTACCCCCTGGGATCCCTTCTTTAGTCCGGAGCCTACTCCTCTGCTCCCCACCTGGGCCTCTAGGACTGGGCCCTATTTGCGGAGCAGAGCTCCTAAAGAGACTCTGCTCCCTGACTGACTTCTACCACTTACTGCACTTACTGACCTCCTCTCCTAAGATGGCTTCCCTTTATATATCTCACTCTATAGTGCTCCCCTACTCTACATCTTCCACCCACACCCACTACTGGTTCCCCCTACCTTTAGTTACCCCCACTCCAGCCAGGGACAGGGCTCAGCAGGAAAACACATTGCATCTTGCCCTTCCAGCTGGCCTGGAGCAGTGTAGTGTTGGATGCAGGTGTTGGAGTTCCGGGCAGCACTCCCTCCTTACCTGAGAGAAGGAGACACCACACCTCTGGGTGAGGTGCAGTACCTCTGTGGCGACTGAACCCTCAGGGGCGCCACACAAACATTACGCTGCAAGTTCTCCTAAACCGATAGTTACCGTTCTCTATAGAAGTTTATGAGCACCAACTGTCATCTCCTATCTCAGTAATTGGAAAATCTGTATTCATTCAAAACAGATTTTACTCATGAGTTGAGAATTTTGAGAATGAATGATCATTTCAGGAGAAAGTGTATTTCTCTGATAAGTTTATTGCAAAGTTTTTTTTATTTTCATATGTACTATTGAGTTATGAACAAAACGTAAAACGACGCTTACTCTTTAATATTGCAAATATTTGAAAATTGCAGTGGTCACATGTACTCTTTCCTAGGTTGGTAACCTGCGATAATTCTGGACCCCAGAGCAGAATCTGTAACAGAGCACCTACCATGTATCATACATAATAATACTGGAGTCTTCTTATGTGACCGAAGAGCTTTTTGGCTCCCTCAGGTACCCTGTTTAAAAGGAAAATGTTAACATTTTTATTTCTTTTTTTTTTCATTTACTTTATATTACATATATATTTATTACTTTTTTTTAACTCCTTCCCTCTCTGACAATTTTTCTTTTCGCACATTCTTTTTTTTTGTTCCCTTATTCCATAACTTTTTATTTTTATTTTTCTGTCAACATAGAAATATGAGGACCTATTTTTTTGTTAAACAAGTTGGAGTTTTGAATGACACCATTCATTTTACTATTCAATGAAAAACGGGGAAAAAAATCCAAGTTGGCTTAAGTAGGGAGAAACAAGCAATTCCATCATTTGAATCTGCCTCCATAACTTATTTTAAATAAAAGGAGGAGTTACCAGTGTGAGACATGTAATGACTGGCAGTCTGCTCTCATGATCTACATGTCTCACACTGGTAATGTCCCCTTCATATAAAATAATCTCTGGAGGCAGATTCTCAGGGAGATCTGTGTCCGGCCCATAGATCTTAACAGCTCATTTACATATTAGTAAAATGTGGATTTCTCTAGAATAAGACATCAGATCACAGATACAGTATCAAGGGATCAATTTATTCAGCTTTCTATGCCCAAATAGATGGCTTAGGAGGATTGATCCTACTGACATTTTCCCTTTAAGCCGTTCATATGAAGACATGCAAACTGTGATATTATAGCCTGAGGTTGGTCAACTTAAAAGAAGGGAAAAGCAGTAGGTTGTGACTTACCTAATTAAAGAACTAATACAATAATTTATATTATGTCATGTCCATATGGTTTTGAGGCAGGGCCGGTTTTAGACTAAGTAGGGCCCTGGGCAACAGTTTAAAATGGGGCCCCAAATGCTCACATATTGCACCATTACACACAAACATTTACGTTGCATTTACATGGGCTGAGTTCAGGCCATTAAACGAGTGTGATCTACAAAATTGAAGTCCTTCGACGCTTGTTTCCCGGCCTTTTTTACACCGGCTGAGGAAGAATGATGGGGACAGAACGATCACTAATCTGAACCTATACAGTTTCATGTTATCAGCAGCACATCTGCAGATTGCATCAGGCGATGTTCTGCTGAGAACAATGATTTTTGTTCCGCCATAAACAATTCAATCACCCAATGAATAGGCAGCATATGGCTCATTTGTTGGGCAATTGCTGATGTTTACACCTATGGACTCCTGTCTGTGCTACCGATATTTATAAATGTGGATGCTAATCAAGCATAGTATGTGACACACACTTATACACAAACTGCATGTTGCACACACACATGTATATACACATATCACACACATATACATAGAGCACATACATACAGATACATGTTTACAGAGAACCTACATACTGATGCATGAAGACACAGAGCACATACATTCAGACACATGCATAAATGGAGCACATACATACCAACACGTGCATGGAAGAAGCACATACATACCCTCACATGCTTGGACGGAGCACATACATACAGAGACATAATATAGTGGACCCCACACAGCCCTTCAAACAGTATAATTAGCCTCCACACAGCCCTACAAACAGTATAATGTCCACTACACAACCCTTCACACAGTATGATGGACCCCACACAAACCTTCACACTGTATAATTGCTTGCATACAGTATAATGACCCCCACATAGCCCTCCATAACATATAAAGGTGCCTACATAGCCCTCCATATAGTATAATGGCCCCCATATATCCCCCCAAATATTATAATGGCCTCCAAAAAGCCCTCCAAATATTATAATGGTCCTCCAAATATTGTAATGGCATCCACATAGCCCTTCAAATATTATAATGATCCTCACCTTGCTTTCCAAAGCACGGTGACTCAGTGGTTAGCACTGCAGCCTTGCAGCACTGGGGTTTTGGGTTCAAAATCCCACCAAGGACAACATCTGCAAGGAGTTTGTATGTTCTCCCCATGTTTGCGTGGGTTTCCTCCGGGTTCTCCGGTTTCCTCCCACACTCCAAAGACATACTGATAGGGACTGTAGATTGTGAGTCCCAATGGAGACAGTGCCCATAATGTCTGTAAAGCGCTGTGGAATTAATGGCGCCATATAAGTGAGTAAAATAAATAAAATAAATAATAGTATAATGCACCCACATCATCCTTCATGTAGTATAATGGGTCCCATAGTCCTCCATATAGTATAATGCACTCCTCATAGCCCTGCATATAGTATAATGCACCCTCATAGTCCTCCATATAGTATAATGCACCCTCATAGTCCTGCATATAGTATAATGCACCCCATAGTCCTCCATCTACTATATAATTGTCTTATCCCGTCTGTCTGTCTGTCTGTCCAGGAAATCCCGCGTTGCTCATTGGTCCGGCAGCGGCCAATCAGCGCCGCGGGATTTCAGAAAAAAGATGGCGGCCGTTAGCGGCTCATCTGCGGGACAGAGCTCAGCGGCGTTGCAGCCGGGAGATGAGCGCCTCGCGGCTTGCGGCCTCGACCAATCAGCGATTTTGGCGCCAAATTTAAACCCCGCTCTGTATCGCTCTGCTGATTGGTCGCGGTCGGCGGCCGCGACCAATCAGCAGTATTGGCGCCAAATTTAAACACCGCTCTGCTGATTGGTCGCGACTAATCAGCGATTTTGGTGCCAAATTTAAACACGCTCTCCAGTCCTCACTAACACGGTTCGCAGATTGGTTGCGGCCACCGCCCGCGACCAATCACCGATATTGCCGCCAAATTTAAACAGAGCTTTGCTGATTGGTCGCGGTTGCCTAACGCGACCAATCAGCGATTTGGGCGCCAAATTTAAACGCCGCTCTGCTAATTGCGCCCCGTCGGCCGCATACCTATTCTAGAATACCCAATGCGTTTGAATCGGGCCACCATCTAGTATAGTATAATGAGCTCCCAATAGTCCTCCATATAGTCTAATGCACTCCCCATAGGCCTCCATATAGTATAATGCACTCCCCATAGGCCTCTATAGTCCCCATATAGTATAATGCACACCAAAAAGTCCTCCATATAGTATAATGCACACCCCATAGTCCTCCATACAGTATAATGCACACCCCATAGTCCTCCATACAGTATAATGCACTCCCCATATTCCTCCATACAGTAAATGCAGAGCACGATGAAATTATGTCATCATGCCCACTGGCTGAGAAGTCAGATGCTGAGGGAGAATGATAGGGGAGGGAGCGGACAGCTTCCCTCCACCATCATTGTTTTCAACTGTATCGGCATCCTAAATCCTGATACAGTTGAATCTGCGATGCTGGGCGGGGAGGTGCCCAGAGCTGGAGCTGGCACCAGGCCTCCACCCACGATTCATGGGCCCCATTTAGCGGCATGCCACTGACTGTGGGCCCCTGAGAGAGTTTGGGCTCTGGGCAATTGCCCAGTTCACCCCCTAACGCCGGCCTTGTTTTGAGGCGTTAGTTGTTTTTTACTAAAAAAAGATGTATTTCTGACAGCTGCAGGAAATGTAGGTTAGAAAATTAATAAGATAGATAGATAGATAGATAGATAGATAGAATGTTAGAAAACTTTAGATAGAAGCTAAGCATATTAATTAATTTTCTGTATGTTGCCCTTTAATGGTCACATTGTGTACATAATATATTGCGTACTTTAGCTGTAATAATAATTAATGGGTGCTCTGAAAGCTTTCAATTTGTAAGTCAGTGTAACATGATGAATATGTCCTCGTAACTAAATCACTATTCATATATAATGTAAAAAACAAAGACCAAATTTTCTTACCTTAATGCTGCAGGCCCTTAAGAAATAATTAACTGCTGAGTAATGCATTTTTTACGACATGCTGCCAGTGTGTTTTACGACTCTGTACACAGCTCTCTGGGATAATAATGCTTTGGTTGTTGTGGAGGGAAGAAAATCCCCCAGTACACACTGTAGGCCAGGTTGCTCAAAGCTTTTTCACCATAAATAAGTTTATGTTCTTTTAAAGGGCCATTGTATTGGGTCCAAAGCTTTGTCCTAACAAGCAGCAATTCACAAATACACGTGTCTTACCTAAACTGAATCATTTTATTTTTATACAAAGCTCAATGTTTCCTTTTAAGTTTCAAACAAACTTCATTCGTGGTCCCATTTTATGTCCCAATTTTATCATTTTATGTTTAGTAATAACACTATTACTTTTTTAATATTAGTTTTGTCTTACTTAGGTATATTCATATGCTGTGGATATATATCTACACCATTATCTTGTGAGACTGAGATTTTGGAGATTGCAGAGCTCATTATTGAAGTGCCAATGATTCAGTGGGTTCAATAATATGGCATATTTGAGTACCCAATTTTATTGACATATGTGCAACACTTTTGTGGGCTCATGCACATCCCCACTAGATATAGCCGAGCACAGTTATTCTATTCTAATGTCAAATCTTGGTACAAGTACCCTTTTAGAAGTGTTACCAAATGTATAACTTGAAGCTACTTGACCCCACTGTAGTAGAACCTCTTCCTACTTAACACAAGCCATTTGTGATACCTTATTGTGTGCCACGGGGGCTTTAAGACACCTCATGGCACTAAAGGCCACCATACACATCATATAAATGTTGTCAAACCCACCAATTTCAGTGGGATCAACTGACCCTCGGACATGTATGGGGACAACATCTGCAAGGAGTTTGTATGTTCTCCCCGTGTTTGCGTGGGTTTCCTCCGGGTTCTCCGGTTTCCTCCCACACTCCAAAGACAAACAGAAAGGGAATGTAGATTGGGAGCCCCAATGGGGACAATTCCCATAATGTCTGTATATTGTCTGAATTGTAAAGCGCTGCGGAATATGTTGGCGCTATATAAATTAAAAGATTATTATTATCTTTTGATTCTCTCTGACAGATAATGTGGAGGAGAGAAGGATCCGTCCTTTGAAATTTCAATGACCAATAATCCAGACAAGTCCATCAGCGACTCTCTGAAGATGAGAAGCTCGAGTCGGGAGGGCAGCGGCCAGTCCGTGCATTGCGGTCCGTGCTCTGACCAATTTGCACCGAAGTCGGATGTCTGCATGAGCCCTAATAGAGAAAACAGGAACGCCTTGACATGCTATGCACTTCTATGTATGGGGGAGTTGGGAGAGATAGCAGTCAGACGAACAAGTGTTCTACCACCAGTTATCTAAAATGTATGGCAAAATTAGTCCTGGGTGAGACTGCTACCTCTGTACCACCTATAGCTACGTTTCTGTGTATGCCCCAAACATATAATAATATAACATATAATAATCTTTATTTACAAAGCGGCAACATATTCCGCAGCACTTTACAATTCAGAGGTTCATATTCAACAGTCATAAGTAACATAGCTAAAGATAATACAATAATTAAAGCAAAAATAATGACGACCCTGCTAGTAAGAGTTTACAATCTACAATGAAGTGGAGGTGACACAAAGTACAGGGGCTTATTTACAATGATGGTCCAGCCATCTTGAGGGGATGAGGGATAGATAAAGGCTGCATGAGCTCGTCACCAGCCAGTAACTGTAGTGCTTTTGGGTTCGGTGGAGTCATATGTTTGGAGAAATAAGGGATAAGGGATATAAAAATATAAAAGGACTTTGATTAGGGAACGTGATAGGCTGCCCTAAACAGGTGTGTTTTTAGGGAGCGCCTAAAACGGTGTAAGTTGTGGTTCGTCCTAATTTCTTGGGGTAGAGCATTCCAAAGAATAGGTGCAGCTCGGGAGAAGTCTTGGAGCCGGGAGTGGGAGGTACAGATTAGTGTGGATGTTAGTCGAAAGTCGCTTGCGGAGCATAGAGAACTTCACTTTTAAAGGTAATGTTTAATCAAATAATGACTAATTGTTTAAATAAGGTTTGTTTTTTTAATATATACTGTATATATTTTTTTAAATTTTTGATAATGGTTTGTTTTTCATATCACATTGTTTATTACTAATAAAAATTAGAAACAATGAGTGTGTGCAAAGGTCACTGTGAAGGGAGGAGGAGAAGGGTCAGCTGTGAGATCGCCTATTGTGATTGGTGGATCCTGTGTTATCAGCTGTGGAAAGTTGTTACCTGTCATTGTAATCCTGCCTCTGATGATCAGGAGTTTGATGAAAACTGTTACTGAAAAGACAAGAAGTATAAGTCTAACAAAGCCCCAGTGGTCAATGTGAAAAATGTAAGATTTCTAATTTTGTTTTGCTTTTTTATAAATATATGAAAAAAAATGTTATAAATATTTGAAAAATTATTATTTTTTAAATACATGTAACACAAAGACCTGATTTAAATATTACATTTTCTGATGACATATTTCTTTTAAATCCAAAAATCAAAATTTATTAACACCACACCCGGGCTGTCAATATAAATAAAATCCCAAAAATAAAAGTGGAAGCCATCTACCACTGATCATAGTTGTCACACATTATATAATTAATTGTCTTTAGTCACCGGTACCCCTTGTAATCTGATAATCTATGTTCACACATGCATAGCAAAAATCTCTGGACTGTGCACTCAGATTTCAATGTAGCATGTTTATGACTTCATCGGGATGCCTTCTGGTGGATTCCACCATCTCACATGTGGGTGAAATGTATAGAAATAGCGCAGATGTCATGTTTTTTTTTTTGTAGATTTTAAATGATGTCATTTTGAAACTAAATTAAATTAAAATATTAATTGACAGAAGTGAAAAGTTATTAAAGGATAGCAATCATCAGAAAAGGACCTATTGTAGGTTTTTGCTACATGTATTTTTTAATCAGGCAGTATATATTTTTTTCATATCATAATCTGTATTAACAAATAAAATTAATAATTTTGCAATTTTCATGCTGGCCATTTGGGCTTTTTGCACTCCGTTCAGGAAGAGTTAACAGCAGTTTTCTTCCTGTCCCTTGGCTGTGTGCCCATTATGCGTTTTTTAAGCATTTCCGCAGCGTCATTTCCGCCGCGGAAATGCTTAAAAACGCTTGGTAATAGGTCTGCAATGTTTCCGAATGACAATCCGCATGTGCTGTGCACATGCTGCGGAAATTTCCTCTGTGGATTATCATTGCGGAAAAATCCGCAGCACGTCCATGAATTCTGCCGAATCGCGGCGTTTTAGCCGCCATTGACTTGCATTGGATCGCATAATATCCGCATAACTACACGTGTACATGCGGATATTATGCGATCCAATGCGCGGATGGTACTTGGATCTGGAGAAGAGGAGACTCTCCTCCAGACCCATAGTACCTGTAGTTAAAAAAGAATTAAAATAAAAAATAAACATATACTTACCTTCTGATGGCCCCCTGTCTGCTCCCGGCGGTGCTGCTGGCTCTTAGGCTGCTAGCGGTAGTGTAAAAGGACCTTCCATGACGTCATTTAGTCATGTGACAGGTCACGCGACCGCCGATATCAGCGGTCACGTGACCTGTCACATGACTAAATGACGTCATGGAAGGTCCTTTTACACCACCGCGAGCCGGCGAATACACTGGAGAAGGAGACCGGAGGCCATCGGAAGGTGAGTATAATGTTTTTGTTTTTTTTTCAGCATTTTTATTCTTTTTTTTACTATTGATGCTGCATTTGCAGCATCGTAACTTGGTCACACAACATATAAATCCATGCCGGTTGCATGGATTTATATAGTGTGACCAAGTTGTCAAGCACTTTTCCAAGTGATGCTAAAATCGGTTGGAAAAGCGCTTGACAACCCGCATGCAAAATCGCATGTGCAAAACGCTTCACAAACGTTTCTACCCAGCAGAAAAAAAGCATGCACAATCCGCATGCGGTTTTTATGCCAGTGAGATGCAGAAACGCTCAGGAAAAATCCGCAGCATTTCTGCATCGTGGGCACATAGCCTTTCAGTTTTCAGCAAGGGTTCTTATCATCAGAGGCAGGATCACAATGACAAGTCATACCTCTGTACACAACTGATAACACAAAATCCACCAATCACCACAAGTGTTGTCACAGCTCACCTCCAACCCCTCCCTTCACAATGACCTTTGCACAAGCTCATTAGATGCTTCAATACAAAAGCTAGGATCAGTTTCTGACCATTGTAGCTATGAACATGTGTTGTTTCCTGAAACAACAGGAAGTTAAAGTCTATAAAAAAAAACGTGGCTGATGTGAAATTGCAAGATTTCTATTTTTTTATTTTTAATACAGATTGTGATATGTTTAAAAAAAACAAAAAACCCTTTTAACACAAAAATCTGATCAGTAGGTAATTTCTGATGACACATTCCCTTTAATGTGCAGCATGCACAGCAAATGAAAGATTGAGGAGAGCCAGGTCTAGACTGAAACTTTATACCATTTGTGTTTGTCGTTTTTATGAAAATCAAGTTTGGGCACCTACCTACAGTACAGACCAAAAGTTTGGACACACCTTCTCATTTAAAGATTTTTCTGTATTTTCATGACTATGAAAATTGTACATTCACACTGAAGGCATCAAAACTATGAATTAACACATGTGGAATTATATAGTTAACAAAAAAATGTGAAACAACTGAAAATATGTCTTATATTCTAGGTTCTTCAAAGTAGCCACCTTTTGCTTTAATGACTGCTTTGCAGACTCTTGGCATTCTCTTGATGAGCTTCAAGAGGTAGTCACCGGAAATAGTCTTCCAACAATCTTGAAGGAGTTCCCAGAGATGCTTAGCACTTGTTGGCCCTTTTGCCTTCACTCTGAGGTCCAGCTCACCCCAAACCATCTCGATTGGGTTCAGGTCTGGTGACTGTGGAGGCCAGGTCATCTGGCGTAGCACCCCATCACTCTCCTTCTTGGTCAAATAGCCCTTACACAGCCTGGAGGTGTGTTTGGGGTCATTGTCCTGTTGAAAAATAAATGATGGTCCAACTAAATGCAAACCGGATGTAATAGCATGCCGCTGCAAGATGCTGTGGTAGCCATGCTGGTTCAGTATGCCTTCAATTTTGAATAAATCCCCAACAGTGTCACCAGCAAAGCACCCCACACCATCACACCTGCTCCTCCATGCTTCACGGTGGGAACCAGGCATGTAGAGTCCATCCATTCACCTTTTCTGCATCGCACAAAGACATGGTGGTTGAAACCAAAGATCTCAAATTTGGACTCATCAGACCAAAGCACAGATTTCCACTGGTCTAATGTCCATTCCTTGTGTTCTTTAGCCCAAACAAGTCTCTTCTGCTTGTTGCCTGTCCTTAGCAGTGGTTTCCTAGCAGCTATTTTACCATGAAGGCCTGCTGCACAAAGTCTCCTCTTAACAGTTGTTGAAGAGATGTGTCTGCTGCTAGAACTCTGTGTGACATTGACCTGGTCTCTAATCTGAGCTGCTGTTAACCTGCAATTTCTGAGGCTGGTGACTCGGATAATCTTATCCTCAGAAGCAGAGGTGACTCTTGGTCCTATTTTCCTGTGGCGGTCCTCAAGTGAGCCAGTTTCTTTGTAGCGATTTATGGTTTTTGCAACTGCACTTGGGGACACTTTCAAAGTTTTCCAAATTTTTCACGCTGACTGACCTTCATTTCTTAAAGTAATGATGGCCTCTCGTTTTTCTTTACTTAGCTGCTTTTTTCTTGCCATAATACAAATTCTAACAGTCTATTCAGGAGGACTATCAGCTGTGTATCCACCAGACTTCTGCACAACACAACTGATGGTCCCAACCCCATTTATAAGGCAAGAAATCCCACTTATTAAACCTGACAGGGCACACTGTGAAGTGAAAACTATTTCCGGTGACTACCTCTTGAAGCTCATCAAGAGAATGCAAAGAGTGTGCAAAGCAGTCATCAAAGAAAAAGGTGGCTACTTTGAAGAACCTAGAATATAAGACATATTTTCAGTTGTTTCACACTTTTTTGCTAAGTATATAATTCCACATGTGTTAATTCCTAGTTTTGATGCCTTCAGTGTGAATGTACAATTTTCAAAGTCATGAAAATACAGAAAAATCTTTAAATGAGAAGGTGTGTCCAAACTTTTGGTCTGTACTGTACATCCTATCTTTCACTGAAAAAGTACCTGTTTTTTTTAAATAGCACCAAAATATTCTACTATTAGAACCCTCCTGTTTGTTTTTTCTATCTTGTGTTTTGCGGTCACATGACCATCTGCCTTTATATTCCAGCTCCGCCCTTCTGGCTGTGCTGGACTTCAGTGTTTGACTGTTTCTCTAGCCTGGTGCTTCGGTGCCTTTCTCTGTCAAGTTCGCTTGGTCCTCTGGGACCTTTAGTGCATTTTTGTCAGTTTGTCTTTTTGTGTTCTGCAACAACTTCTGTTTAGGAGGTGTCCCATTTTTGTCCCAGTCCTTAGTCCTTTAGGGACCCCTCCCTTAATTCTATAGGTCTTCGTTCAGACTAGCCGAGGACTAAGGCGGGTCTGTTCACTAGGAACAGGCAGCCCGCTACATCGTAGGGATTCAGCTTAGTCTTACTGTAGGGACAGCTTTCCCCTATCTTTCCTTAGTTCATGTTGCAGATCATAACAGTAAGTCCAGCCCAAAAAACTAAAAGGAAAGAAATTCGGGGATCAGTATTGTTTCCGTCCAGGATTTGGCTCAATGCCTGCAGGGATTGTCTCTGGAGGTGGCCGAGCTTCAGCAACACGTGAGTAGCTGTTCTGGAGCGCATTTTGTGGAACCCAAGGTAGGACTGCCTGATGTTTTTTATGGTAAACAGCAAGATTTTTTTTCCTTTAAAAATGCTTGTTTGTTATATTTTTGTTTGAGACCAAGATCCTCTGGGAATGAATCACAGCGCATTGGTTTTATTATGTCACTTTTGCGCAATGAACCACAGGGGTGGGCCTTTTCTCTCCAGCCTAATGATCCGTGTTTAAGGTCTGTTGAAGAATTTTTTTCTGCTATGGGGCTATTATATGACGATCCCGATTGAGTCTCATCTGCTGAATCAGAACTTAGACGTTTGAATCAGGGGTCAGATGATGTTGAAAATGATTGCACACACTTCAGGAGATGGGCTTCAGAAGTTAAGTGGAATGATCCTGCGCTGAGATGTTTATTTCTTGCTGGTCTGAGTGAAAGGGTTAAGGATTTGCTAATTGCATTCCCTGCACCTGAGACTCTGCAGGATGCTATGCAGTTAGCTGTTCACATAGACAGGAGACTGAGGTGCAGGCTCAATGAGGTAAAGACTCCTGTAATGTCAGTTCCTAGTCCCCAGAAAATCTGCTCTGACGGAGGGGAACCGATGGAGGTTGGGGGGATGTCACTCCGCTCTCAGGAAAGAGACTGGAGGTTCGCCGAGGCATTGTGTCTTTATTGTGGTAAAGCAGACCATTTGATTAAGTATTGTGAGCGTCGTTTAAGTAAAGAAAAAAAAAAGTCAGTTACGCCCGTATAGCTTGTTTACACTCTGCAGGAGTATTTCTTTCTGGGAGTACCACTCTGCAGGGAGATTTGATTGAATTTCAGGTATTTGTGGATTGTGGTTCAACACTTAATGTGATTGATAAAGGGTTTTTGGAAAACCTTAAATTGAAATCCAAACCTTTGTCATCACCTATTTCTGTGGTTGCAAATGATAACACTCCTTTGAAATGTATTACTCACAAGACTGCTGCATTTCCCCTCACTATCAATGGAGTTCACCAAGAAATTTTGGACTTGGTTGTTTTGGATAATTTACCCTCTCCAGTTGTTCTAGGATTGCCTTGGTTTAAACTGCACAATCCTTTATTGGACTAGTCTACTAATGTGATTAAGTCTTGGAGTCCAAAGTGCTATGATAAATGTTGTAATGGTCGCATTGCGGCTGTGGAAAAGGGGAATTACCGGTACCTATTCAAGATTTTTTGGAGGGTTTTTTCGGAGGAGGAGTCGCAAGTTTTACCTCCTCATAGGGATTATGATTGCGCCATTGAGTTTGTTCCGGGTGCTACTCTTCCCAAAACTCGCTTGTTTAATCTGACTATCCCTGAAAGAAAGGCCTTGGAGGAATGCATACAGACTAGCCTGGCGGCTGGTCACATTAGACCTTCTAAGTTACCTGTGGCTGTTGGATTCTTCTTTGTTAAAAAAAAGGACGGCGGTTTACGTCCATGTCTGGATTTTCGTGAAATTAATAAGATTACCGTATGCAATTCCTACCCATTGCCGTTAATTCCTGACTTGTTTAACCAGTTAGTGGGAGCCAAGTGGTTCTCCAAAATTGATCTCCGGGGGGCATACAATTTGTTACGAGTGAAGGAGGGTGATGAATGGAAAACTGCTTTTAACACTCCGGTAGGTCATTTTGAGAATCTGGTGATGCCTTTTGGTCTTACCAGGGGAGGAGTCCTGAGGAGATAATTTCCCACTGCATTTTGGGGTAAGTGAAGAGTCTCCGCGAGCTCAAAGAACACTGGATTTTGGCTGTTGGAGCTGAAAAGAGGACATCGGTAAACCAGGGGAGGAGTCCTGAGGAGATAATTTGCATATTCCCACTGCATTTTGGGGTAAGTGAAGAGTCTCCGCGAGCTCAAAGAACACTGGATTTTGGCTGTTGAAGCTTTTTTTTTAAGCTTTTTTCACTGTTTTCAGAACATTAACAATAAGAACATGGAAGAGTCCAGGAGCCATTTGGTGAACTGCATATCCTGCTACATGTTCACAGACTTGCCAGTGGAAAAGCCAAACTTCACATGCCAGAAATGCAAGCTTGTGTCCCTGTTGGAGGAAAAGTTGCGAAATCTAGAAGAGAGGTTAACTACCTTGAAAATCATTAAGGAAGGTGAAGAGTTCTTAGACAGAGCAGAATTATCTCTTCATGATTCAGAAAGAGAAGAAATTCGAACTGCACCTGACGAAACAGAGGAATGGAAGCATGTGACCCACAGAAGCCGGAGGATCGAGAGGCAGTCAGCACCCATACTGCTCAGGAACCAGTACCAGGCTCTCACGCAGGAGAACCATGAAGAAATACAGCAAAATAAGACTTTGCCAGCAATGAATAACCTTGTAAGCCCTCAGAATCCTCCTGGATGGAGAAAGAAGAATGTTGTGAAGAAAAAGCGGAGAGTGGTGGTCATGGGGGATTCCCTGTTAAGAGGAACAGAGGCCGCTATCTGCAGACCAGACATAACCTCAAGAGAAATGTGCTGTCTTCCAGGAGCAAAAATTAAAGATGTGTCTGACAGGATATCAAGACTCTTCAGACCTACAGATCACTACCCATTCCTGCTAATACATGTGGGGACAAATGACACCGCAAGAAAGGACCTGGAAACCATCTGCAGTGACTTTGAAGACTTAGGCAAGAAAGTGAAAGAATTGGGAGCGCAGGTGGTCTTCTCATCCATCCTCCCAGTGGATGGCCATGGAACAATGAGGTGGAATAAGATTCTACAGGTGAACAACTGGCTACGTCGATGGTGCCGTCAACAAGGATTTGGATTTCTGGATCACGGAATGAATTACCTATACGATGGACTACTTGCTAGAGATGGGGTGCACCTCACGAAGACTGGAAAATATGTATTTGGAAGTCGCCTTGCTACACTCATCAGAAGAGCTTTAAACTAGAACAATGTGGGAAGGGAAGCAAAAGGCCAGAAAAAGCAATACAGCTGACAAATACTATTGAGATCTCTGCTACTGGAAGTGGAAAGGAAGAACAAAGACAAAACAATTTAAATAATAAAAATATGGGAGGAAGAGAAACCAATCACAAACTAAAATGTTTTTATACAAATGCACAAAGCATGGGCAACAAACAAGGAGAATTGGAACTACTAATGCAGGAAAAGGAATATGATGTCATTGGAATCACTGAAACTTGGTGGGACGATACACATGATTGGAATAAAAGGCTAAAAGGATACAACTTATTTGCAAGAAACAGACTTGATAAACGAGGAGGAGGTGTTGCATTGTATGTTAGAAAAGCGTATATCTGCACAGACATTGAAGCTTCAGAGACTGGGAGTTCTGTGGAAACTGTTTGGGTAAGAATACAAGGAGAGAACAACGGAAAGGACACCATTGTAGGCATTTACTACAGGCCACCTGGGCAATCTGAAGATATGGATGAACTCTTTATGTATCAAATGACCAAGTTCTCCAAAAAATACGACGTAGTGGTCATGGGAGATTTCAACTATCCAGACATTTGTTGGGAATCTCTCTCAAGTAAAACTAACAGGTCAAGCAAATTCTTATCCTCTCTTGCTGACAACTTTATCTTCCAAAAGGTAGGGGAGAAAACAAGGGGATCTGCTACTTTGGATCTAATCCTTATAAACAGGGAGGAAATGGTTGAGGAGGTAAAGGTGGCTGGGACCCTAGGAGGCAGCGATCATGCTATTATAGAATTTTGGATAACTAGAGGAGGAAGACATGTGAAGACTCAAACTTCAAGGTTAGATTTTAGAAAGGCAGATTTTAAGAGACTCAGAAAGAGAATAGGAGGGATCCAATGGCTGGATGTCCTTAAGGACAAAAATGTCCAGGAAGGATGGGAAATTTTTAAAAATGAGATTCTCAAAGCACAATCGTTAACAATCCCGAAAAGTAGGAAGAATGGGAAGCATTTAAGGAAACCAGGATGGATGAACACAGAACTTAAACACATGCTAAAAAGAAAGAAAGAAATGTTTATTAAATGGAAAGAGGGAGGCATATCTAAAGAAGATTATAATGCAGTCTGCAGATCCTGCAGGGCACGTATCAGGTTAGCTAAAGCTGACAATGAATTAAGGCTTGCAAGAGATGTCAAAAGCAATAAAAAAGGATTTTGGGGGTATGTCAAAAGTAAAAGAAAAGTCAAAGATGCTATAGGATTTTTACAGGATGAAAATGGAGAAATGGTAAGAGAGGATGTTGAGAAGGCCGAACTTTTTAATTCCTATTTTGCATCTGTTTTCTCTCAGAAAGAAAATGTAACATCAACTGATCTTCACTGTCCTTTTAAAGGAATAGAGGAATCCAAGTTATCTGTAAACAGAAAGATTGTGAGGGAATATTTAGCTAACATAAATGAGTTCAAGTCTCCAGGTCCAGATGAATTACACCCCAGAGTACTGAAGGAGATCGTAGAAGAAATTTTAGAACCACTCTCCATAATCTTTGAAAATTCTTGGAGAACAGGAGAAGTCCCAGAAGACTGGAGAAGAGCAAATGTTGTTCCTATCTTCAAAAAGGGGAAGAAGGTGGACCCAGGGAACTATAGGCCGGTGAGTCTGACTTCTATACCAGGAAAGATCTTTGAACAAATTATTAAACAACATGTATGTAAGTACATGGATAAGAATGAAGTGATTAACCAGAGTCAGCATGGGTTTGTAACTAACAAGTCATGTCAGACTAACTTAATTTCCTTCTATGACAGAATCACTGACTGGGTGGATCAGGGAAATGCTGTAGATATAGTATATCTTGACTTCAGAAAAGCATTTGACAAAGTATCTCACACCATCCTTATTGAAAAAATGACCAAGTATGCAATGGACCAGGCAACTGTTAGGTGGATTCATAACTGGCTTAGTGATCGGACTCAAAGGGTGGTTGTAAATGGCTTCACATCCAGCTGGATGAATGTCTCAAGTGGGGTACCACAGGGCTCCGTCCTGGGACCTGTATTGTTCAACATCTTTATCAATGATTTAGATGATGGAATTGAGGGTAAACTGATTAAATTTGCTGATGACACAAAGCTAGGAGGGATAGCTAATACTAGAGAAGAGAGAGAGAGGATTCAAAAAGACCTAAATAAACTGGAGCAGTGGGCAGCAACCAACAGAATGGTTTTTAACAGGGAAAAATGCAAAGTACTACATCTGGGCAATAAAAATGAAAAAAGCATATACAGAATGGGAGGAATAGAGCTAAGCAACAGTACATGTGAAAAAGACTTAGGTATACTAATAGATCATAGACTGAACATGAGTCAACAGTGTGATGCAGCAGCAAAAAAGGCAAATACAATTCTGGGATGTATTAACAGAAGCATACAGTCTAGATCACGTGAAGTCATTATCGGTCTTTACTCCTCTTTGGTCAGACCTCATCTGGAATACTGTGTACAGTTTTGGGCACCACATTTTAAAAAAGACATAGACAAACTGGAGCAAGTTCAGAGAATAGCGACCAGAATGGTGACTGGTCTGCAAACCATGTCCTATGAGGAACGGTTGCAGGATTTGGGAATGTTTAGCTTACAAAAAAGAAGACTGAGAGGAGACTTAATAGCTGTCTACAAATATGTCAAGGGCTGTCACATTGTAGAAGGATCATCTTTATTCTCATTTGCACAAGGAAAGACTAGAAGCAATGGGATGAAACTATATGGGAGGAGACACAGATTAGATATTAGAAAAAACTTTTTGACAGTTAGGGTGATTAATGAGTGGAACAGGCTGCCACGAGAGGTGGTGAGTTCCCCTTCAATGGACGTCTTCAAACAGAGGCTGGACAGACATCTGTCTGAGATGATCTAGTGAATCCTGCTTTGAGCAGGGGGTTGGACCAGATGACCCAGGAGGTCCCTTCCAACTCTACCATTCTATGATTCTATGATTCTACCAATGCACCTGCATTTTTTCAGAACCTTATTAATGACATCCTGAGACCTTTGATTGGTAAGAATGTGGTTGTGTATTTGGATGACATTTTGATTTATTCACCAGATCTAGAGTCCCATTGGCAGAGTGTACATGAAGTTTTGCAGTTATTGAGTGATAATTCACTCTTTGCTAAGCTGGAGAAATGTGAGTTCGCTGTGCAGAAAATTAGTTTTTTGGGCTACATTGTCTCCAGCGAGGGCTTTGAGATGGACCCTGTGAAGGTTCAGGCGGTTCAGGAATGGCCTAGGCCTATTGATTTGAAATCTATACAGAGATTTTTGGGTTTTGCCAATTATTGCAGGAAATTCGTTAAGAATTTTTCTGTAATTGTTAAACCTCTAACCGATCTCACCAGGAAAGGTGCGAATATGGCCCAGTGGACTACTGAGGCCATTGAAGCGTTTGAGTATCTCAAAGAGAGGTTCAGTTCTGCCCCTATCCTTATGCAGCCTGATGAGACCAAGCCTTTTTTGGTCGAGGTCGATGCTTCATCAGTGGGGGTCGGAGCAGTTTTGTCTCAGGAGAACAAGGGTGGAGTACATCCTTGTGCCTTCTTTTCGAAAAAAATTTCGGAAACCGAACTGAATTATGATGTTGGAAATCGGGAGTTGCTGGCTATTAAACTTGCGTTTGAACATTTGCGTCATTTTTTGGAAGGTGCTAGATTTCCTATTCAGGTCTTCACAGATCGTAAGAATTTGATCTATCTGGATGCTGCCAAGCACTTGAATGCCCATCAAGCTAGGTGAGCACTTTTTTTTCTCGGTTTCATTTTTCTGTTACCTATATCTCTGGTACTAAGAATGTTAAAGCCGATTATCTCGCAGCTTCTCTCCTACGGTCGGTGCCGAGGAGGAGGAGAGCATTTTACAGAAAGTTGTGGTGGTGGCTTTGGACTCTGTTTTGGAGAATGGGATTCTGAATGCTCAAGATGATGCTCCATCTAACACTCCCCATGGGATGTTGTTCGTGCCTAGAGTCTTTAGGAGAGATTTGTTTGTGGAGTGTCATGAGTCTCGGTTGGCAGGTCATCCAGAAATTTCGGAGACTAAGAGACTTATCAGTCGCAGTTTTTGGTGGCCTGGATGGCAGAAGGAAGTCATTAAGTGGGTGCATCAGTGTACTGTGTGTGCTAGGTCAAAGGCTTCACATACTCCTGCTGCGGGGTTGCTTTGCCCTCTGGAGGTTCCTAGTGCGCCTTGGACTCATCTCACAATGGATTTTATTACTGATCTTCCTGTGTCCGAGGGTTTTACTGTCATCTGGGTGGTCGTGGACCGTTTTAGTAAGATGTGTCATTTGGTTCCATTCATTAAGTTGCCCTGCGCCAAGAAACTCGCTAAGGCGTTTGTTAAGGAGATTGTCAAGCTCCATGGCGTTCTCACGGATATTGTTTCTGATAGTGGACCTCAGTTTGTGGCTCGCTTTTGGCGTGCTTTTTGTGACAGGTTGGGAATCCATTTGTCATTTATGTCTGGTTATCATCCTGAGTCTAATGGACAGACAGAAAGAAAGAACCAGAATGTTGAACAGTTTTTGCGTTGCTTTGTGGCGGACAATCAAGAGGTGTGGTCTGAGTTTCTGCCTCTCGCAGAATTTGCTCTTAACAATCATACATCCTCCTCTGCTGGGTGTTCTCCTTTCTTTTGTTGTACTGGGAGACATCCGTCTTTTTGTTCGTTCTCCAAATTGGGGTCGGCGGTGCTGGAGGAGGAGAATTTTTCCGGTGATTTGGAGAGAGTTTGGACTAATGTACGTTGCAACCTTCAAGAGGCTAACAAGAAGTCCAAGAAGTATTTTGACAGGAAACGTAAATAGGTTTTGTTTACTGTGGGTGACATGGTTTGGTTGTCCTCGAAGAACCTGCAGTTGAGGATTCCCTCTAAAAAACTGGGTCCTAAGTTTGTGGGTCCATTTAAAGTGCTTCAGGTTGTTAACCCGTCTGCTGTTAGGCTGGATGTCCCTACTTCCTGGAAGATTAATCCTGTGTTTCATGTTTGAAAAAGGCTGATGTATCTGATAGGGATTCCACTGTCACAGTTCCCCCCTGTGGTGGAAGATGGCGAATATGAAATTTCTCATATCTTGAATTCTAGATGGCATAGAGGGAGATTACAGTATCTTGTCTCCTGGAAGTGTTTCGGTCCCGAAGACAACTCCTGGGTAAGGACGGATGATGTCTCTGCTCCTAGGCTTGTTAAAGCTTTCCACAGGAGGTTTCCGGATAGGTCTGGGCCTGGAGGATCCGGAGGATCCTCATAAAAGAGGGGGTACTGTTAGAACCCTCCTGTTTGTTTTTTCTGTCTTGTGTTTTGCGGTCACGTGACCATCTGCCTTTATATTCCAGCTCCGCCCTTCTGGCTGTGCTGGACTTCAGTGTTTGACTGTTTCTCTAGCCTGGTGCTTCGGTGCCTTTCTCTGTCAAGTTCACTTGGTCCTCTGGGACCTTTAGTGCATTTTTGTCAGTTTGTCTTTTTGTGTTCTGCAACAACTTCTGTTTAGGAGGTGTCCCATTTTTGTCCCAGTCCTTAGTTCTTTAGGGACCCTCCCTTAATTCTATAGGTCTTCGTTGAGACTAACCGAGGACTAAGGCGGGTCTGTTCACTAGGAACAGGCAGCCCGCTACATCATAGGGATTCAGCTTAGTCTTACTGTAGGGACAGCTTTCCCCTATCTTTCCTTAGTTCATGTTGCAGATCATAATATCTACTTCACTTTTCAGGCATTGTCAATGTCACCATTCACTGTCCTCTTGGGGATCACGATCAAATTCTCTATTAGTATATCTATAGAGTGTTGGAGGAAATACACAGAAGCACATGGAGAACATACAAACTCCATATCTATGTAATTCTTGGTCAGAGTACGCAAATCACCCGGCCACCATTTGGCAAGCAATACAACTGCTATATTTATTTTTTGCGATAGCCAGCTGGATTAGTATAACTTGAAGCTTATGGGATACAATGCAAAATCTTCAACAGAACCCACAACTATATTTAAAGGGAATCTGTCAGCAGGTTTTTGCCATTTAATTTGAGAGCAGCATGATGTAGGGGCAGAGACCCTGATTCCAAGGGTGTGTCACTTACTGGGCTGCTTGTTGTAGTTTCAATAAAATCAGTATTTTATCAGCAGGAGATTATCACTGCAGGACTAGTTGTCTCATGCCATGCAGACCTCCTGCTCTGTGTAACTCCACCCCTACCACTGATTGGCAGCTCTCTGTGTACATTGGCAAAAAGCTGCCAATCCGTGGTGTGGGCGGGATGATGCAGAGCTCAGAATTCTGAGCACTACTAAATCGGCAGCACTGTGATTTTATCAAAATGACAGCATGCAGACCAGTAAGTGACACGTCGCTGGAATTAAGGTCTCTGTCCTTGCATCATGCTGCTGTCAGATAACATAGAAAAATCATGGAGACAGGTTCCCTTTAATATCATTAGTCTTCTCATATGGTCAAAGAAAGTTTTTGAGACCCTTCAACCCAGGCCCCAAGTTTGACTGCAACCCCTGCACTCACTATTAGGGATGAGTGGACCCGTGGAAGTTCGCGTTAGACCGAAATTCAGTCGAAAGTTCGGTTCGAGTACTAGAACTGTTCCCGAACTTGAAACCCGAACCCCATAGAAATCAACGGAGACCTGAACTGTGGAGCTGGACTCGCTCTGTCTCTCCCTCTCCCTCTGCTCCCCAAACTGTAAAACGGACTTCCAGGAAAAGTCCATGTTCGATGTTCACCATCGGACAATAGGTGGCCGGTAAGAACCCCGAACTTTACAGTTTGCGTTCGCTCATCTCTACTCACTATTGTTATACCCTGTCCAGTTGTATTGAAAAATGTATACTACAGAAACACTCCTGGTATATTCCTGGTCAATAGTACTCTATTGGCACGTTTGCAGTATATGTTATGAAAATGGTGCGAACCTAGCCTGACTAACGAGACTGTCCCTTTTCTAAAAGGTAATTTCCTCCAACACTTCCAAAAGTATTGTGGATGGTAAAGGAATTGTACAGGAATAAACAATTGATTATCAGTCAGATTGGTCTTGAATATGACTTTGGTGAAGGTCCAACACCCTACACCCTCACCAATCAGCTAAAATCTGTTCTAAGTAATGTACGGTGCCGATCCCTACGAATAGGTCATTAATTATTTTGTCTCGGACAAACTCCTTTAATTAGGGTTCTACAAAATGTGAGTATGAAGCCTAGATATATAAAGAATAGATTGACAACCTCAATATAACAAAGAAGAATATCATCCCATTTTCTAGGACTTACTATGTCACCTACTTTGGTATATCTGGAATTATTGTCTATGGATGAATCTTTCTTAACTTTTCTCTAGTACCCTGCAAATCTATCAATGGTGCACATACGTGTTTACAGCAGCCTGTATTCTGCCTGTTATACTCAGTAATACCGTGCTTTTTCACACTTGCCCCGGGTATATTCATTTCTGAACATGTTATACACCTTCACCCTGACTTGTCTGCTGTAAATAATTATTTATGACAAGTTCTTCATCATCTGCTCTTATCAGCGAGAAGAACCTGGGGTTACACCATCTCCATCCCAGTGTGTGTTCCAAAACCTAGAAGCTACAATACTAATTATACGTCAAATAGAAAAACAGGACTGAGCAAGATCTTATGACACCATTCTGGCCGGGAATACAGAGACAAGAGTGTCATATGTCTTAGTACCTTAGGAATTTATTATATGTTTTGTGAGCCTCCTCATAGCACAAGGGGTTAGTGATGACCATGATGAAGATACGTCTGTGTGTCAGCGCCATTGGCAGTACAGTCAGTGCAGATCACATGAACCGTGCACAGTAAATATATTACCTAGAAGCCAATTATTACAACATGACTGTCTCGATCTTCATTTACATTGCTGAAGCATGCTCAGAAATTCATGTGAAAAGCCCATGCATAGCTGTTTTTATTAGGTTTTAAATCAGGGCTGTCTTCCTGGCGACATATGGCTGGGATGGTCAGATCGTATGATCTGTAAAGCCTGCATTAATATCAGAACATACTCATTTGGAGTACAGATGATGGCAGTGAAAGGGTAGGCTCAGCACCTGTGTTTAAGTCACTCTGGGGATAAGCTACTGCAGGACATTGTTCTGATGTTCTAATTGTTATGATTGTTCTGATGTTCTGATTGTTCTGATTGTTCTGATGTTCTGAGATTGCTCATCAGAACAATCAGAATTAAGCTTAATTGAAAATCATCATTCTCGGCAGCACATTGTCCTGTGTAAACAGGACATGTGCTGCAAAAAAGCACAGTCTAAAGCATTGTCTAAACAGGCTGTTAAACTACAGCCAATCGGCAAACATGGTGCAGGTTGGCGGTCGTTTTGGGCTATAGGTCACGCAGTGTAAATGAACTCTTAGCATGGCGTGTTGGCCTCACATCTATGGAGAGTTGGGTGTTCATCTTGATATTTGTTTCTTGAAATTATTAATGTGGTTCTAACCATGATACAACTACCACCTTTTCCCCTTAGTCCATGTAAAAAAGACTACCCCCATGATGCATGAAGAGTGTCACCACTCTTCCTTGGACAAAAAAAAGTGCCACATCACAGAACAAAGATCCATCTTGGCAGCTTTATGGCTCTGGGACAGGAAGAAGGAAGCTGGGAGTGGAAGTTCCCACAGATGTTGATCCAAGGAGATCCTCTGAAGTTGCTTGATGGATGTACTATCACTTTATCACTCTGTAAATATACAACTATTTGTATATAGGAAGGATACTTCTGTGGTCTTTGAAAAACTTTTAAGGATTTTGTTTACTGAGAAGGTTACTTTTACCTCAATTAGTGCTCTAATATTCAACAAATGAGTATCTCAATTTCTTTTTTTAATACATATTTTAAAAAGAAAACTATCTATAAATATTGTGTACACTTTTTAATGATAATTATTGTTGCTTTTGTGTATTTATATACAGTTGGAAGATTTGTTGTGGTATCCGTGGTCATCATCAGCACTCTGGGTGTTATTCCCAAAAACCTCGGAAAGCACCAAAAACAATTCTATGTTGATAAAAATCACCATCAAGTCAACTACAGAAAGCAACTTTGCCAAGACCTGTGGAGTTGTTTTCCATCTCATGGGTCATCACTGTATAAGTCTCTCCTGAAGTGTGTAAATTCTTATGATCAGCGGGTCCTCTTTCTCTCTTGCCTGTAGAATGCCAGCTCTTATGGTCAGTGGAGTCCTCTCACTCTCTCTCCCGTAAAGGGTAAAGTTTTATAGTCAGTGCAGTCCTCTCTGTCCTGTAGAGTGTAAGTGTGGCACCCCAGGGGTCTGGTTTCCACAGTAACAGCAATGTTATGTCTGAGAGCAGGTGGGAGGTCTCTTGGTCAGGGATCCTATGCATGCCACACCTCCTGCCCAGTCCTGGGAGGGGAAGAACTTCCCCTATATAAAACTAGGGCTGAGGCAGGGTTAGTGAGTAGAGAAGAAGTAGAGACAGAGAAGAGAAGCAGATATAGGAAAAGAACATCAGGAGCTCTGTGGGAGCAGTGCTATAAGGAGTCAGGGGCTGGCAGCTGCAGAGCTCGCCCTGACTGGGAAGCTATCACCGGACCCGGAGTCCGAGGCTGTGGGGACTAACTCCTACCCAGCAGCAGAAACCGACCGGCAGGGGATTTCAGGTCCTCTGGCCAAGAAACCCGAAGGCACGGTCACACGCGTGGGACCAGCACCGCCGTCATGGAGCGGACGCCACTAGAAGGCCCCGAGTCACCGGCCATACGGGTGAGCACCACACGGTACACTCAGGGACGTGGGCTACTTATACCCGCCTCTAGCAAGGTAGCCAGAAGAGTACAGTCAGTTTGGGAGGCCTACAACTCCGCCTGGCCAGGGGAGATCCCATCTACTCAAGGACTGACCAGGCCCCGATCGCTAGCCAGTACTCCGGGAGGGTCTATCTTTATCACCAGTAAAGACCCTGAACTACACCGCATCGTCTCTGAGTGATTCCTGCTACCCCCATCATCCACGCCGGCTGCCCTGAGGCCATACCCCTCCCGTTGGGGGTGATACTATCACGCTGCACAATCCTACCACCGGCCTCAGCGGTCTGTCCTGCAGCGGCAGCTCCTTCGCTGCATTCAACGGGTGGCGTAGTCGTCCAACATCTACCGCTAATACAACGCCACTTAGTCTGACTCCCTGGGCACGGACCGGGTCACCGCCACGAGACTACAACCCTCAACAGATCCGGCTCCGGGTAAGCTCCTGCATGCGCAACGCTGTGCGACACAGGCCCAGGGGTGCGTCAACTTTTGGCGTAGTCGGCAGGATCTCGTGCCCGCAACCACCGGGTACTGCGTGCCTGAAAAAGACTGTTCAAACTTACCAGTGGTGAAGATTCCCGCCATCCGTGGAGGTTTCCCGCCATCCGGCGCCATCTTCTACCTTCTTCCCGCCATCCGCGAAGTTTTCCCGCCATCCGGCGCCATCTTCTGCCTTCTTCCCGCCATCCGTGGAGTTTTCCCGCCGTTGGACGCCATCTTGAAGACGCCGCGCGGGAAGAAGAGGGGCGTGGACTCCAAAAGTGCGCGAGAACTGAAGCCCCGCCTCACGTCCGGACGTTGCGTAAGGTCCTGGAAGGAGCCCAGCAGACGCCGACGTCACAGGAGCGCGACGGAAGGTCCTCAACCCTGACGATCCACTGCGGAGCCGCGGCCTACGGAAGAGGATCATCGCAAGGTAGGCCACGGTCCACTAGGGGGGAGGAAGATGTCGGATACGGAGGAGAGCTTCACTGCCTCAACCCCCGCCAGCGCCACCGCTGCTGCAGTCATGCCTTTCACCATGCCCTATATCCCGGGAGCGGCCTGGCTACCCCAGTACTCAGGGGAGTCACATACCCTGCATGACTTTAGAGAAAAGCTGGATAGCCTCTTCCAGGTGTATCCCCTCACAGAAGAGCAAAAAGTGAGCATCCTGGTGGCCCAATTAACCGGGGCAGCCCAAAGGGAGGTAAAGTCCTGGCCACCTGGGGGGAGGACTGTTGCAGGGATACTAACCCGGCTGAGGGACACCTTTGATACCCGCACCTCAGCCGAGATCAAGCTTAGATTCTACGGGTGCAAGCAGCGAGCACACGAGAGTATAAGGGACTATGCCCTGAACCTACAAGAGGCCCTGAGAGCCATTAAGCAGACCGACCCTGACGGCGTGGGAGACGAGGACAGGCTGTTGACTGAACAATTTATAGAGGGTTTATATTGCCATGCCCACCGAACCCAGTTGCGGGCAATGGCCTTACAGGACCCTCATCTGGGATTTGCACAGTTCAAGGACAGAGCCATCCGGGTGCTCCGAGAACCGGCACCAGGTGGCGTTGTGACCCACAGACGCCCCACTACCACTTACCACCAGGAGGCGGCGCCCTTGTCGGCAGGGCCTGTGGGAGCTGATGCGCAGGCTTTGAACAATGACCCAGCTCCAGACCTGCACCATCAGGTCCAAGAGCTAGCTAAAAGCGTTGCCGCGCTAACCCGAACTGTGCAGTCTTTACAGGTTTCCACTCCAGGGAAGATCCAGCTGGCATCCGGACCGGAGGACATCCCGTGGCGTCGACCAAGGAGGACCCCACCGGCCAGAGGAAGACCCAGCGACCGATATAACGAGGACGGACAACCCATCTGCCGCCGCTGCAATCAACCCGGACATATGGCAAGGTACTGTCCTTTAAACTGGCACAACCTGGGGTAGAGGGCCAAACCCCAGGAAAAAGATCATCAGGCCCATCGAACTGGCGCGACAAATATGTGGGAGGACGTCCAGTCTTGCCTGTGGTACTGGATGGCATCCCTATGAGTGCCCTACTGGACACCGGGTCACAGGTTACCACTATCCCATACGTGCTCTTCAAGCAGTACTGGAATGACTCGGATATCACCCGCTACCCTGACGACGATTTGAGTATCATCGCCAGCAATGGTCAGCCCATGCCACAGATTGGATTTAAAGAGGTGACCATTAAAATCGGTAGAGTTGAACTGGCGGCACAGGGACTGATCATTGTAGACATTGACAAGCACGAGAGTCACCCAAAGATAACTCTAGGAACTAATGTAATTGAAAATTGTCTTGCAGAGGTGATTTTCCTTTTACAGCAGGTTGCCAAGAACGCCAGCTCCGGCCAGCAGCGAGTGCTCCAGAAAGAGATCCGGGCACTGATGCGACGGCAACAGATAGAACTCTCCGGTGGTGAGATTGGTAGCGTAAGAATGTGTGACCCTTTCCCTATTGCCATGCCCCCAAAAAGTGAAATGATGATTTGGTGCCGGGCAGCTATTGGTCTGAGAGGTAGAGATTACCAGGCAATGGTAGAACCAGTTTACTCAGACAGTAGGCCCACCATTTTGACAGCACGGGGGGTGGTCAATGTACGCCATGGGAGGGTGCCCGTTCGCATAATAAATATCGGGAAGAGGGAAGTGTACCTGCCCCGGTATGCCACGCTAGCCAAATTGTATACCATCAATCAAAATTCCATACAGTCCGTAGAACCCTTGCCTCCATCTTCCCCGGAGGAAAGTAACGGCTCTAAGGAAACAATGGAGGACTGGTGTCAGCAACTACATTTGGGTACTGACTCCACTCCCTCACACCAGAGACAGGGAGTCTATCGGGTGGTTCAAGAGTACGAGAGAGTGTTTAGTAAACACCCGTTAGACTTCGGGCGAGTCAAGGGGGTAGAACACCACATCCCCACGGGAGACCATCTTCCCATAAAAGAGAGGTATCGACCCGTACCCCCTGCACACTACCAACACGCCAAGGGGATGCTTAGGGACATGAAGGAGGCTGGGGTGATCAGGGATAGCTGTAGCCCCTGGGCAGCTCCACTAGTCTTAGTCAAAAAGAAAGACAACACCATGAGGATGTGTGTAGATTACCGGAAAATCAACCGTATCACACACAAGGATGCGTACCCCTTACCAAGGATAGAGGAGTCTTTGGCTGCTTTAAGATCTGCTAACTTCTTCTCTACCTTGGATCTCACTAGCGGGTACTGGCAGGTTCCTGTAGCAGAGGCGGACCGGGAGAAGACCGCATTCACCACCCCGATGGGACTTAGCGAGTTTACCTGCATGCCGTTCGGACTCTGTAACGCACCAGGAACCTTTCAACGATTAATGGAGTGCTGTCTGGGCCACAGAAACTTCGAGACGGTCCTGTTGTACCTGGACGATGTCATCGTATATTCCAAGACTTATGAGGACCACCTGAAACACCTGGCGGAAGTGTTCGAAGCTCTGGCAAACTACGGCTTAAAGGTAAAACCCTCCAAGTGTCACCTCCTAAAACCAAAGGTGCAGTACCTGGGACACGTGGTGAGCGCTGACGGAGTGGCTCCCGACCCTGATAAGATCACCGCAATTAAGGAATGGCCAAGTCCCTCCAGTGTAAAGGAAGTGCGGCAGTTCCTCGGGTTGGTAGGCTATTACCGCAGATTCATCCCTGGTTTCACCAAAAAGGCAGCTCCTATGCAGGACCTCCTGATAGGCCAGTCCCGGAAGGCCAAGAACCAGAAGCCGCCCTTCAAATGGGAGAAGTTAGAAGAAGAGTCCTTCCGCCAGCTGAAGATGGCCCTCACGGGGGATGAAATCCTGGCGTACCCTGATTACAGCCAGCCCTTTATCCTCTACACCGACGCAAGTAACATCGGGCTAGGAGCCGTACTGTCCCAGATCCAGCAGGGGAAAGAACGAGTAATCACTTACGCCAGTCGAAAACTGCGACCCACCGAAAGAAACCCTGAGAATTACAGCTCATTTAAGCTAGAGTTCCTGGCAGTGGTGTGGGCAGTCACCGAACGCTTTAAGCACTACCTCGCTTCTTCCCGGTTCACCGTGTACACGGATAACAACCCGTTGACACACCTGGACACGGCAAGACTCGGTGCCCTAGAGCAGAGATGGATGGCCCGTCTGTCCAACTACGAGTTCACAATCAAATACCGGGCAGGACGCTCCAATACCAACGCGGACGCCCTGTCCAGGATGCCAAAGCTACCGGACGTAGGAGAAGATCCAGAGGGACTGGAAGAAGTCGAACTCCCCGCGTTCCACCGTCATGGGACTATCCAGTATTCCCATCGGGTAAGGAGTAAGCAAGCCGCTACGTTTAACCCCTTGCCTCACTACAACTGGGAGGAAACGCAAGACAGTGACCCTGCCGTCCGACTGGTGAAGGAGATGCTGACTCGGCCAGAGGCTCGCCTTGACCCAGACGCTCCGGAGGAAGCCAAACAACTGTGGGCTGAGAAGAGTCGACTGTTCCTTTACAAGGGGAAGTTGTGCCGCAGAATGGTTAACTCCCGGACGCATGAACTAATCTGGCAAGTAGTGGGGCCACGAAGAGACGCAGCCATGGTGATGGAGGCATACCACGACGGGGCTGGACACTTCGGATGGAAGAAGTTGGAGTTCCTGCTGCGCGGGCGGTTCCACTGGGTAGGCATGAGGGGAACCATCGAGAGGTGGTGCAGAGACTGTGGCCCGTGCAACCTAAGAAGGAAGGACCGTGCCAGCCAGAAGACCCCCCTTCAGTCCATCGTCACCAAGCAGCCGTTGGAACTGGTAGCCTTGGATCATGTAAAACTGACCCCAAGCAGAAGTGGCTACGTCTACGCGTTAACCATTGTGGATCATTACTCCCGGTTCTTGGTTGTCGTCCCCGTTAAGGACTTAACAGCTCAAACGGCAGCTAGAGCCTTCCAGCAGCATTTCTGCCGTCCACACGGGTACCCGGACCAAGTGCTGACGGATCAGGGACCTGCCTTTGAAGCGGAGGTCTTCCAGGAATTCTGCAATCTGTATGGCTGCCGGAAGATAAGGACGACACCCTATCATCCGCAAACTAATGGACTTTGTGAGAAAATGAACCAGGTGGTAATGGATCTTCTGAAAACGTTGCCCCTGGAAGAACGCAGTCTGTGGCCTGAGAAGCTGCCCGACCTGGTGGACCTATACAACTACATCCCTGTAGGTTCCACCAACTGTACCCCGGCTTACCTAATGAGGGCAAGGCCTGGTAAGCTACCTGTTGACCTGGAGATGGGAGTCCTGACACCCGAGGACACTTCACCGGAAGCAGACTGGGACACAGAGAGGCAGCAGCAGTACCGGAAAGTACAGGAGAGCGTGGAGCGAAGTCTCTGTCTCGCTAGGGAAAGACAAGAGAAAACTTACAACCAGTATGCTCCCGCTGTTCCCCTGGTACCCGGAGAGCAGGTCTTGAAGAGGAAGAGACGGCTCCACAAGTTGGACGACCAGTGGGAGAAGGACCCGTACACCGTACTGCCCTCAAGCCACGACAACCCGAAGGTTTGTACCATCAGTAAAGACGGAGGGGAAACCACAGCCATTGTATCCCGGGATCACCTGAAGAAGTGTCCCGAACAGCTACGGAACCCAGAAGGAGAGCAAGAAGACCCTCGACCCGTAGAGGAAAGGGAAGATATGGTTAGTACTGTGCTCGGAGACTTCCCTCGGTCCTGGACTCAAGTCAATGGTGCAGTTGTGGTACCCGTCCTCACGTTCCTCCAACCTGCATCCCAAGTGCCTACGGAGCAACAGGTAGAGCTGGAAGAGCAGCCGGTCCAGGAGGCAGCAGACTCCACACAAGCAGAACAGGAGGATCAACCCTCTGCTCATAGTGAGCCTGCCGTACCCCTAGTGAGCCAAAGAGCCCGTAAACAGCTGCCCAGTTTACCCTTGACAGCTCCTACACCCTGTAGTTCAGGGCCAGACAGTCAGCTCCGTAGGTCCACTAGGGCCACTAGAGGCCAGTTACCCGCACGTTGGAGGATTTGAAGTGTTTAAATTGTTTTATTGAGGTCACCTGTCTGTTACTTGTAAATAATTATGTGTTTCTAGTTATTTTTAGGAGTCCTTGGTGGATTTACCGGGAATCCTTGTACAATTGGTTGGAGCGTAACCTAGGAATGGACTAAAGACTGTTAAGGACTCGGGGCAGGACAGACCCCTACCTGGTTACGTCTCCCTGTTTTGGTGAAATGGACACCTTGCTTTTCTTCAAAATTGCACCCGGTTGCGGACACGCCGTAACCATCTTTATGTGTTTTTCTTATTGTATTATTATTGTTTATACCTTGTTATGTTTTTCTAAAAATATGTTTAGTCCCGGAGTACTAAATTTCACTAGGGGGGAATGTGGCACCCCAGGGGTCTGGTTTCCACAGTAACAGCAATGTTATGTCTGAGAGCAGGTGGGAGGTCTCTTGGTCAGGGATCCTATGCATGCCACACCTCCTGCCCAGTCCTGGGAGGGGAAGAACTTCCCCTATATAAAACTAGGGCTGAGGCAGGGTTAGTGAGTAGAGAAGAAGTAGAGACAGAGAAGAGAAGCAGATATAGGAAAAGAACATCAGGAGCTCTGTGGGAGCAGTGCTATAAGGAGTCAGGGGCTGGCAGCTGCAGAGCTCGCCCTGACTGGGAAGCTATCACCGGACCCGGAGTCCGAGGCTGTGGGGACTAACTCCTACCCAGCAGCAGAAACCGACCGGCAGGGGATTTCAGGTCCTCTGGCCAAGAAACCCGAAGGCACGGTCACACGCGTGGGACCAGCACCGCCGTCGTGGAGCGGACGCCACTAGAAGGCCCCGAGTCACCGGCCATACGGGTGAGCACCACACGGTACACTCAGGGACGTGGGCTACTTATACCCGCCTCTAGCAAGGTAGCCAGAAGAGTACAGTCAGTTTGGGAGGCCTACAACTCCGCCTGGCCAGGGGAGATCCCATCTACTCAAGGACTGACCAGGCCCCGATCGCTAGCCAGTACTCCGGGAGGGTCTATCTTTATCACCAGTAAAGACCCTGAACTACACCGCATCGTCTCTGAGTGATTCCTGCTACCCCCATCATCCACGCCGGCTGCCCTGAGGCCATACCCCTCCCGTTGGGGGTGATACTATCACGCTGCACAATCCTACCACCGGCCTCAGCGGTCTGTCCTGCAGCGGCAGCTCCTTCGCTGCATTCAACGGGTGGCGTAGTCGTCCAACATCTACCGCTAATACAACGCCACTTAGTCTGACTCCCTGGGCACGGACCGGGTCACCGCCACGAGACTACAACCCTCAACAGATCCGGCTCCGGGTAAGCTCCTGCATGCGCAACGCTGTGCGACACAGGCCCAGGGGTGCGTCATAAGCTCTTATGATCAGTGGGGTCCTCTCTGTCCTGTAGAGTGTAAGCTCTTATGGTCAGCGGGGTCCTCTCTCTCCTGTTAAGGGTAAGGTCTTATGGTCAGTGAAGTTCTCTCTCTCCTGTAGCTTGTAAGCTCTTATGGTCAGTGAAGTCCTCTCTCTCCTGTAGAATGTAAGCTCTTATGGTCAACGGGGTCCTCTCTCTCCTGTAAAGGGTAAGCTCTTATGGTCAGTGAAGTCCTCTCACTCCTGTAGAATGTAAGCTCTTATGGTCAGTGAAGTCCTATCTCTCCTGTAGCTTGTAAGCTCTTATGGTCAGTGAAGTCCTCTCTCTCCTGTAGAATGTAAGCTCTTATGGTCAACGGGGTCCTCTCTCTCCTGTAAAGGGTAAGCTCTTATAGTCAGTGAAGTTCTTTCTCTCCTGTAGAATGTAAGCTCTTATGGTCAGCGGGTCCTCTCTCTCTCTCCTGTATAGGGTAAGGTCTTATGGTCAGTGAAGTCCCCTCTCTCCTGTAGAATGTAAGCTCTTATGGTCAGTGAAGTCCTATCTCTCCTGTAGCTTGTAAGCTCTTATGGTCAGTGAAGTCCTCTCTCTCCTGTAGAATGTAAGCTCTTATGGTCAACGGGGTCCTCTCTCTCCTGTAAAGGGTAAGCTCTTATGGTCAGTGAAGTTCTTTCTCTCCTGTAGAATGTAAGCTCTTATGGTCAGCGGGTCCTCTCTCTCTCTCCTGTATAGGGTAAGGTCTTATGACGCGCCCCTGGGCCTGTGTCGCGCTGCGTTGCGCACGCGGGAGCTTACCCGGAGCCGGATCTCTTGAGGGTTGTAGTCTCGTGGCGGTGACCCGGTCCGTGCCCAGGGAGTCAAACTGAGCGGCGATGTAACAGCGGTAGATGCAGGACGACTACGCCACCCGTTGAATGCAGCTATGGAGCTGCCGCTGCAGGACAGTCCGCTGAGGCCGGTGGATGGATGGTGCAGCGTAGATGGTATAACCCCCAACGGGAGGGGTATGGCCTCAGGGCAGCGGATGTGGATGATGGGGGTAGCAGGAACCACTCAGAGACGGTGCGGTGTAATTCAGGGTCTTTACTGGTAACAACGATAGACCCTCCCGGAGTACTTGCTAGTGAACGGGGCCTGGTCAGTCCTTGTACTCTTCTGGCTACCTTGCTAGAAGCGGATATAAGTAGCCCACGTCCCTGAGTGTACCGTGTGGTGCTCACCCGTATGGCCGGTGACTCGGGGCCTTCTAATGGCTTCCGCTCCACGATGGCGGTGCTGGTCCCACGCGTGTGACCGTGCCTTCGGGTTTCTGGGCCTGAGGACCTGAAATCCCCTGCCGGTCGGCTTCTGCTGCTGGGTAAGAGTTAGTCCCCACAGCCTCGGACTCCGGGTCCGGTAAGAAAGCTTCTCAGTCAGGGCGAGCTCTGCAGCTGCCAGCCCCTGACTCGTAGTAGTCTTGCTTCTGCTGTTTCTTCCTATGCTGCTTCTCTGTCTCTACTCTCCTTGACTGACTAACCCTGCCTCAGCCCCAGGTTTATACAGGGGAAGTTCTTCCCCTCCCAAGACTGGGCAGGAGGTGTGGCATGCACAGGATCCCTGACCAAAGGACCTCCCACCTGCTCTCAGACATAATATCTCTATCACTGTGGCAACCAGACCCCTGGGGTGTCACATTCCCCCCTAGTGAAATTTAGTACTCCGGGACTAAACATATTTTAGAAAAACATAACAAGATATAACAATAACAATACAATAAAGAAACACATAAAGGTGGTCACGGCATGTCCGTAACCGGGTGCAGTCTTTGAAGAAAGCAAGGTGTCCATTTCACCAAAACAGGGAGACGTAACCAGGTAGGGGTCTGTCCTACCCCGAGTCCTTAACAGTCTCTAGTCCATCCTGGGTTACGCTCCAACTATGTACAAGGATTCCCGGTAAATCCACCAAGGATTCCTAAAAATAACTGGAAACACAAAATTATACACAAGCAACAATACACAGATAAACATAAATAAAACAATTTATACACTTCAAATCCTCCAGCGTGCGGGTAACTGGCCTCTAGTGGCCCTAGTGGACCTACGGAGCTGACTGTCTGGCCCTGAACTACAGGGTGTAGGAGCTGTCAAGGGTAAACTGGGCAGCTGTCTACCGGCTCTT
Source organism: Phyllobates terribilis (assembly GCF_046119375.1). Lineage (NCBI taxonomy): Eukaryota > Metazoa > Chordata > Amphibia > Anura > Dendrobatidae > Phyllobates > Phyllobates terribilis. The sequence continues at coordinate 71,673,507 of NW_027362767.1, read as the reverse complement.
TGTCTCACTAGGGGTACGGCAGGCTCACTATAACCAGAGGTTTGATCCTCCTGTTCTGCTTGTGTGGAGTCTTCTGCCTCCTGGACCGGCTGTTCTTCCAGCTCTACCTGTTGCTCCGTAGGTGCTTGGGATGCTGGTTGGAGGAAGGTGAGTACGGGTACCACAACTGCACCATTGACTTGAGTCCAAGACCGAGGGAAGTCCCCGAGCACAGTACTAACCATATCTTCCCTTTTGGCTGCCCCGGTTAGTTGGGCCACCAGGATGCTCACTTTTTGCTCTTCTGTGAGGGGGTACACCTGGAAGAGGCTATCCAGCTTTTCTCTAAAGTCATGCAGGGTATGTGACTCCCCTGAGTACTGGGGTAGCCAAGCTGCTCCCGGGATATAGGGCATGGTGAAGGGCATAACTGCAGCAGCGGTAGCGCTGGCGGGGGTTGAAGCAGTGAAGCTCTCCTCCGTATCCGACATCTTCCTCCCCCCTAGTGGACCGTGGCCTACCTTGCGATGATCCTCTTCCGTAGGCCGCGGCTCCGCAGTGGATCGTCAGGGTTGAGGACCTTCCGTCGCGCTCCTGTGACGTCGGCGTCTGCTGGGCTCCTTCCAGGACCTTACGCAACGTCCGGACATGAGGCGGGGCTTCAGTTTCTCGCGCGCTTTCGGAGTCCACGCCCCTCTTCTTCCCGCGCGGCGTCCTCAAGATGGCGTCCAATGGCGGGAAAACTCCACGGATGGCGGGAAGAAGGCAGAAGATGGCGCCGGATGGCGGGAAACTTCACCGATGGCGGGAAGAAGGCTGAAGATGGCGGGAATCTTCACCACAGGTAAGTTTGAAAAGTCTCTTTTTCAGGCACGCAGTACCCGGTGGTTGCGGGCACGAAATCCTGCCGACTACGCCAAAGTTGACGCGCCCCTGGGCCTGTGTCGCGCTGCGTTGCGCACGCGGGAGCTTACCCGGAGCCGGATCTCTTGAGGGTTGTAGTCTCGTGGCGGTGACCCGGTCCGTGCCCAGGGAGTCAAACTGAGCGGCGATGTAACAGCGGTAGATGCAGGACGACTACGCCACCCGTTGAATGCAGCTATGGAGCTGCCGCTGCAGGACAGTCCGCTGAGGCCGGTGGATGGATGGTGCAGCGTAGATGGTATAACCCCCAACGGGAGGGGTATGGCCTCAGGGCAGCGGATGTGGATGATGGGGGTAGCAGGAACCACTCAGAGACGGTGCGGTGTAATTCAGGGTCTTTACTGGTAACAACGATAGACCCTCCCGGAGTACTTGCTAGTGAACGGGGCCTGGTCAGTCCTTGTACTCTTCTGGCTACCTTGCTAGAAGCGGATATAAGTAGCCCACGTCCCTGAGTGTACCGTGTGGTGCTCACCCGTATGGCCGGTGACTCGGGGCCTTCTAATGGCTTCCGCTCCACGATGGCGGTGCTGGTCCCACGCGTGTGACCGTGCCTTCGGGTTTCTGGGCCTGAGGACCTGAAATCCCCTGCCGGTCGGCTTCTGCTGCTGGGTAAGAGTTAGTCCCCACAGCCTCGGACTCCGGGTCCGGTAAGAAAGCTTCTCAGTCAGGGCGAGCTCTGCAGCTGCCAGCCCCTGACTCGTAGTAGTCTTGCTTCTGCTGTTTCTTCCTATGCTGCTTCTCTGTCTCTACTCTCCTTGACTGACTAACCCTGCCTCAGCCCCAGGTTTATACAGGGGAAGTTCTTCCCCTCCCAAGACTGGGCAGGAGGTGTGGCATGCACAGGATCCCTGACCAAAGGACCTCCCACCTGCTCTCAGACATAATATCTCTATCACTGTGGCAACCAGACCCCTGGGGTGTCACACTTATGGTCAGTGAAGTCCCCTCTCTCCTGTAGAGTGTAAGATCTTATTGTTAGCGGGGTCCCCTCTTTCTCTCTTCTATAGAGTGTAAGCTCTTATGGTCAGTGGGAATCTTCCTCTCTCTCTCCTTTCCCTTGCATGTATTTTCCAACCTTTCAGGTCTTGAAATTAAAATTTAATCAATTAAAACACCCTAGGTTCTTGGAAATAATCCGATGTATAATGAAGGCCTACACTACATCAACTAGTGATCTGGTAGTTGTGATTTATGAACATAATAATAAATATTAATAGATATGAGTGAGGTGGTTTCTGCAGACTCTATGAAATTCTGCAAAAGCCCATTCAGATGCATGAAACAGTCACAAAAATGTTGGCAACATGTACAATATCATGAGGCAGCTGCTACATGGCCACAATGATATAAGAGTTTTTGAGTTTCTGTTTGCTTTAGGACAAGGAGTGACCCTTTATTTTTCCTGAAGCTTTCGTGCTTGAAGTTTAGCCCCTCTTCATACACTCATAATTAGAGTTGATGCAAATTGATATACAGGACCCAGTACATCAGCTACTTCAGCAATGTGTGGTCGCTGGACAGGAGCTCCGAGAACCACCTCTTACCTCTTGACATCTGTGGCTCTTCTTTTGATTAGTCGGCCTGGCACAATGCCATTGTGGCTCAGTGGTTAGCAGTGTAGTCTTGCAGCGCTGAGGTCCTGGGTTCAAATCCCCCCAAGGACAACATCTGCAAAGAGTTTGTATGTTATCCCCATGTTTGTTTGGGTTTCCTCCTGGTTCTCCAGTTTCCTCCCACATTTCAAAGACATACTGATAGGGAATTTAGAATTGTGAGCCCCAATGTGGACAGCAATGATGATGTATGGAGATGACTCGCCCAGGGAGATATGGGGACTCGGTACCCGGGCCTTTAACTTCTTGGGATGTCACGGCGGTCGTCTCCCGGGCCCATACCCTGGGGTCACTCTTAAAAAGGGGGTTGTTGCTTGAAGGGATGAATAACAGTTTTGTCTCGTGATCCCACCTGTGGTTCCTGGTAATGGGTACCGGCGCTGCTGCAGACCTCTGGAGCAGATGTTAGGGCAGCTGGGTTGGTGCGGCTCTCCACAGGCAGAGCTCAGCTCCAAAGCAGTGTAGGTGCAGATGGTGATGCTGGGTGTTGTAGTGCAGGAGCGATAGTGTGGTAGAAATAACTGACAGAAACAGTGGGGTGCAGTCATCCGAGTTTACTCACAGTTATTTAGGTTCCTTAGGTGACACTATACAGGTGACCGTCTCCCACGTCGCACTGCGTTTACCAGGCAGGGGTTCAGCACTCCCTCAAGTATCTCAAGAGCACTTAACGGGACCCCTCTCTGTATGTTCCTTTCTTAGCCGTCTTCCCGCGCTGGGTCTCTCCCTCCTGCCCTGCGTCCCGCCACACAAAGTCCCGATCGAGTACCTTGAGATCCCTCTGAGCAACTTGAAGTTCCTGGCTTGGTGCCTTTCTCGGCGGCTTAGGTGCGGATGTGGCAACTGCACCTTGAAAGTGCAGAAGCCTCCGGTTGAGACGTAAAGTAACTCGGCTAGTCCAGGGACCGGTTCCCTTCTTGCGGCCTGATCCCTCTGACACCTGGCAGATTCGGGCGTATGGGTGCCGTCCTGCACTCACCATACCCCCTGGGATCCCTTCTATTACTGGAGCCTTTCTCCTCCGCTCCCCTTTCACTTTTGGGCCTCTCTTACTAGGCCCCACTCTGGAGCAGAGCTCCTGAGGAGACTCTGCTCCTCTCCTCTTCTCTCTCACTGAATCCACCCCTACATATGATGGCTTCCCTATATATATACAGTACAGACCAAAAGTTTGGACACACCTTCTCATTTAAAGATTTTTCTGTATTTTCATGACTATGAAAATTGTACATTCACACTGAAGGCATCAAAACTATGAATTACACATGTGGAATTATATACTTAACAAAAAAGTGTGAAACAACTGAAAATATGTCTTATATTCTAGGTTCTTCAAAGTAGCCACCTTTTGCTTTGATGACTGCTTTGCACACTCTTGGCATTCTCTTGATGAGCTTCAAGAGGTAGTCACCAGAAATGGTTTTCACTTCACAGGTGTGCCCTGTCAGGTTTAATAAGTGGGATTTCTTGCCTTATAAATGGGGTTGGGACCATCAGTTGTGTTGTGCAGAAGTCAGGTGGATACACAGCTGATAGTCCTACTTAATAGACTGTTAGAATTTGTATTATGGCAAGAAAAAAGCAGCTAAGTAAAGAAAAACGAGTGGCCATCATTACTTTAAGAAATGAAGGTCAGTCAGTCTGAAAAATTGGCCAAACTTTGAAAGTGTCCCCAAGTGCAGTTGCAAAAAACATCAAGCGCTACAAAGAAACTGGCTCACATGAGGACCGCCCCAGGAAAGGAAGACCAAGAGTCACCTCTCCTTCTGAGGATAAATTTATTCGAGTCACCAGCCTCAGAAATCGCAGGTTAACAGCAGCTCAGATTAGAGACCAGGTCAATGCCACACAGAGTTCTAGCAGCAGACACATCTCTACAACAACTGTTAAGAGGATACTTTGTGCAGCAGGCCTTTATGGTAAAATAGCTGCTAGGAAACCACTGCTAAGGACAGGCAACAAGCAGAAGAGACTCATTTGGGCTAAAGAACACAAGGAATAGACATTAGACAAGTGGAAATCTGTGCTTTGGTCTGATGAGTCCAAATTTGAGATCTTTTGTTCCAACCACCGTGTCTTTGTGCGACGCAGAAAAGGTGAACGGATGGACTCTACATGCCTGGTTCCCACCATGAAGCATGGAGGAGGAGGTGTGATGGTGTGGGGGTGCTTTGCTGGTGACACTGTTGGGGATTTATTCAAGGCATACCACAGCATCTCGCAGCGGCATGCTATTCCATCCGGTTTGCATTTAGTTGGATCATCATTTATTTTTCAACAGGACAATGACCCCAAACACACCTCCAGGCTGTGTAAGGGCTATTTGACCAAGAAGGAGAGTGATGGGGTGCTACGCCAGATGACCTGGCCTCCACAGTCACCAGACTTGAACCCAATCGAGATGGTTTGGGGTGAGCTGGACAGCAGAGTGAAGGCAAAAGGGCCAACAAGTGCTAAGCATCTCTGGGAACTCCTTCAAGATTGTTGGAAGACCATTTCCGGTGACTACCTCTTGAAGCTCATCAAGAGAATGCCAAGAGTGTGCAAAGCAGTCATCAAAGCAAAAGGTGGCTACTTTGAAGAACCTAGAATATAAGACATATTTTCAGTTGTTTCACACTTTTTTGTTAAGTATATAATTCCACTTGTGTTAATTCATAGTTTTGATGCCTTCAGTGTGAATGTACAATTTTCAAAGTCATGAAAATACAGAAAAATCTTTAAATCAGAAGGTGTGTCCAAACTTTTGGTCTGTACTGTATATATTCAAGTGCTCCCCTGTTCTACGTTCTCCACCCACACCCACTATTTGGTTCCCCCTCACTTTTGGTTCCCCCCACTCCAGCCAGGGACGGGGCAGCAGAAGAAGTGCATAATGCCCTTCCAGCCGGCCTGAAGTAGTGTAGTGTTGAGTGCAGGTGTTGGGGTCCCGGGCAGTACTCCTTCCTTACCTGAGAGAAGGAGATGCCACACCTCTGGGTGAGGTGCAGTACCTCTGTGGCGACTGAACCCTCAGGGGCGCCACATAAAGTGCTGTGGAATATGATGACGTAATATAAGAAAAGCATAATAAATACATAATAAATAATAGTGTGTATGTGGTTCTCCCAACTCATCCGGGACATCATCTGAATGTATTAAATTGAAACACCAGATCCATTTGCTCTCTTGGGAGATAAGCAACTACAAGGGAGCAAGAGGAAGAGGAAAAACACATAGGCACTTAGAAGAACCCAGCATTTATGTGTATTGAAGAGTTGGAAGTGACAGCTGTTGGGTGAGTTAAGCTGGCCATTCACATTAGACTTAAGTCAGCCGAACCTGACAATATTGATGGGTTCAGCCAATAATCTAATGTGTATGGGGGAACCGGCCAAATGATGGTCAGGAGAGATGTCGATCAGGCATGTCTGATTTCGGACTGCCGATCGCATTGTTCTCTCTGAGATAAGCACCAGTTGCTGTGTCAGTCTGAGGCTGTCTTAAAGAGAAGACAAGAGCATTTCTTTCTATGGAAAAGATGGCTGTCGGCCAAATGATCTTTCGGCTGACAGACATCATATGTTGATGGCCGGACTTAGGGTACCTTTAGGATGAGGCTAAGAAATTCTTCATGATATAGAGATACCCAAAACTGACATTATTGTAGTTCTTTGCATGACTTTTATATAATAATAACTCATAATAAGTGAGTGTGACAATAAAGAGAATCTATTGATCTCAATGATACCTGCCAACAGGCTCTTCAAACATTTGTGTATGCTCTGTCATTGTACTGGATCTATTAGTAGGTAAATGCCATGTCAGCACTTATCAAAAGCAATGATGACTGATCCGAATAAGAAGCACAGGAAGTCCGTTCCTAGCTTATATACGAAAAACAGCAACAGTTCTTTTTCACTAAAAATCAAATAATAAAGATTGAATATTAACATGAATACTTTGGTATAAGTCTTTACTTGTAAGTTTTCGGATATAGTTATACGCATACAGATCCATCAGTCATGACCTAGTAAGCACTGTCAGTCTACAAGTATAATCTGTGTACTTATCAAACAGCAAATGTCAGCAAAGTCTTGTACATGGATGTAGGTAAGCAGGTTAGCCTTTCTCATCGTTGCATAGGTTTTAATTCAAAGAGGTTTCCAGTTAAAATATTTTTTTCAGATAGTAACAGAACAGGGAGCATTATTACAGGATGGGTCCAGGAGCTGGGACATTATACCAAAAAGGGACCCAGGATGGGGGACATATATTACTGGAAGAGGACAACATGGATATATTACAGCAGAATAGAGAACATTATTACAGGAAGAGACCCAGGATGAGAGATATTATTACTGGAAGGAGCCCAGGATGGGGGACATATAATACTGGAAGAGGACAGGATGGGTATATTACAGCAGAATGGAGAACATTATTACAGGAAGGGGCCCAGGATGGGAGACGTTATTACTGGAAGGGGCCCATGATGGGGGACATATAATACTGGAAAGGGCTCAGGATGGGGGACATTATTACTGGAAGGGACCCAGGATGGAGGACATATATTACTGGAAGAGGACAGGATGGGTATATTACAGCAGAATAGAGAACATTATTTCAGGAAGGGGCCCAGGATGGGAGACATTATTACTGGAAGAGGCCCAGGATGGGGGACATATATTACTGGAAAGGGCACATGATGGGGGACATAATTACTGGAAGGGACCCAGGATGGGGGGACATATATTGCTGTAAGGGGCCCAGGATGGAGGACATATATTACTGGAAAGGGCTCAGGATGGGGGCATTACACCAGGATGGGGAACGTTATTACTGGAAGAGCCCAAAATGGGGGACATATACTATTGGAAGAGGTCTAGGCTGGAGAACATATATTACTGGAAGGAGCTCAGGATGAGGGACATTACACCAGGATGGAGTACATTATTACTGGAAGGGACCTAGGATGAGAGGATGGGGGACATTATAACAGGAAGGTGCCCAGAATGGCGGACATTATTACTAGAAGGGGCCCAGGATGGATGATGTTATTACGGGAAGGGGCACAGGATGGGGTACATATATTACAGGAAGGGACCCAGGATGGGGGACATATATTACTGGATGGTGCCCAGAATAGGGGACATTATTACTGAAAAGGGCCCAGGATGGGTGACATTAGTACAGGACGGGGAACATTATTACATTATGGGTGGGCAACATTCATGTCTTTATAGGGTGTAAAACGCTACAAGGGCTGATACATCGATCTGACCAACATGTAGGTGAGGGACCAGGTCAGAACTTTGCACTAGGGCCCATGGATCTCTAGTTATGCCACTGTTTGTACACATTTACTGAAGAATTACTACATTTAATTACCTCTTATTTAAGATAGAGCGCCCGCCTTTATTTATGTCTCTACAGAGAACAGCAAATGAGATTTCAGCTGTGAAGCTTGCACTATTGTGAATGTGCAGCACAAGATAATAAGAAAGATGTATCTACAAAGTTACTCAGTTTTTTGACTCCTATTGTATACCGCAGTAATCCCTTCCTTATTAATATGAGGGCGCTTTTGTCCAATTTTTCCACTTCTGGGAACCCTTGCTTTCACTCCTACCTAAGGTAATCTGAAAATAGGGGTGGATATAACATTTTATAATTTTAGCCTGGCACTAATTTCTAGCTAAGATATATAACTGTTTTACTGAGCATCTTATAAGTTGACCACTTTCATAAATCCCTGTTTGTTGGAAGGGTCAGCTGTCAATAAATTGATCACAAAGTGTTCCCCTGCTGGTACCCCAGTAATTAGCTGTAATCTGTGTCCATTTTCCTAAGAGAGCATACATATAGATTTCTAAACTAGACAAACCCTTTAACTTCAGCTTTCCATATAAAAGAGAAAAAAAAAGATGGGTCATATTGTCACTGTGCTCCAATTAGTCCCTAGGGTTCTAGTATTACTAGTTGGGAAACACTTATATACAGTGTCGGACTGGTTTGCCAAGGGCTCATCAGTAACACTGACCCAGGGGGCCTAATGTTCAGCTACATGTAAATATTGCATTGCCCTCAATGACAAATCTACCTATGCTTTTGTGCATGATGAGATACTGACTTTTTCTGTACATAGTGAATCAAGTGTATTGTGTCAACGACTGCTCATATATTGGGGGCCTATTCCTGAACAAGGGCCTACCGGGGGATTTACCTGTTCACCTGTCGACCAGTCCGAGCCTGCTAGTATAGAAGATTCCATGATTGTGCTCCATAAACAAGTTTATATAACAAAGCATGGTGTGTATTTTAGCTGCTCCCCCCTCAAGGATGGAAATGATGACCCTCTCTTACCCAATAAAACAGGCACTGAACCAGGGCCTGGTAGAATCATCAGGATCCTAGAAAAACAAAAGCTGTCAGCTGAGCCAAGCAGGCTGTTTGCTCTTGTTGACATGCCTTTAACAGATGCAGGAGATGAATGCGTTTTCCCTCTTTGTTTAGACACTGGCTGTCATCACCACAATTACCTTGTTCCAGGACGTGAGAAACTACCTTAACTTTTACTTTCTTGTTATTTTTCTTTTACATTTGCAATGTACATTAGAAGAAGCATTCAGCTCTATTGCAGCTGTATAAAGCCACCCAAGAGTTAATACAATATGATTTCTGAAAAAGATAGTAATACCACAAAGAAGACAATGCTAATACAACCTGTAAGGCATTTATACAATGATGTACCCATAGATATAATAGATTATAAATGTTAATTTGGTGTGGTATCAGACCTATAAGACTCCTCAAGGATCCTTAATCCATTTTGAATAAGGAGGTAGTGCTCAAGCTCCCACTACATTCAATCTTTTACCATGTAGTTAGGGGATTTATATATTTAAGGATACGTGATTAATGCTTTCGCCCCTTTTCCAGGGGTTGTAAGGTTTTATAAGAATAAAAACATTTTGGGTTAATAGAGGAGAATCCTCCATTCCCGACCTTAATCTATAAACCAGATGGGAAAGGGGTTATGATGAGTATTCCTAAATTTTGAATATCTGGCACACCTGTGCATTATAAAAACATCCTATTCATTTCAATGGACCACTGTAAATGCAATATTTTCCCCTTCTGTAGCAAAATTGAGCACTTGTACCTGGTTTCCCTCTAGATTACAGTTGACTCTGATGGTCTAATATTGGTATATTGTCTGAGGACAGTTTTAAAGATGATAAAATGAAGTTTTTAAGTTCATGATTAATGGGGTTTTCCAGAACTTTCATACTAAGGATTAATCTTACCATTGATTCACTAGGGAGGGAGCTATAAAAGCATTAATAACCTCTATATAATCTACGGAGCTGTGCCAGTTCCAATGTGCCAATGTCATTAGGGGTGCCTAGGTCATCAATATGTACTACCCGGAATACCTCTTCAAAGGTAGCCATACTTTTAAGCTGGCCATTCACATTCAACAGCTGATGGCTGAATGATCTTTTCATGACTGATATCTCCCCCACACATAGGTGGGAACCCTCACTTGGCCAGGCACTCCTGTGCTATGATAGAGCCTTATCTCCTCACCAAAATAAAAGGATAAGACTTTCAAATTCCAAAGGCTGGATCATTGTCTCCGTCGACATTATTGAGGAAAATTCAGGAGGCGTCCATACACACTAGATGGTAGGTTCATCGCAATGAAAACGTAAGGTTCATATGACTTTTATCTAATGTGTATGGAGGCCTTTAAAATCATTGCCATTCAAATGTTTATAAGGCTGAGAGTTATTCCGACCAATTTCCCCACAAATATGCACTCTCATCTTGCCTTAGCGTGCATGTTTTTTCAGTGGAAAGAGTGAAACAGTTTGCTTTCTGCACCTCCCATGGGCACAAGGTATCCCATATAACTGATCCGTTTTACCCCAGGGTATTGTAGAGAGACTCTCATACACATTAATTAATGTATATAGTCACCTTATGTGGTATCTGTCCTCTGCAGCCTTACAGATCTCTTGCACTGGAGTATAATATATGGCAGCAGGGTAAAAGTGGAGAACACACCATGCCGAACGCAAAAAATGTAGGTACCAATTCATTAAGATTGGCATAGTGCACACTTATGCTACGTCTCTCTTACTAGAGTACAATGTGCCAAATTCATTAATAGAGGCGTAAGCCACATTATTATTATTATTTATTTATATGGCACCATTGATTCCATTGTGCTGTACATGAGAAGGGGTTACATACAAAATACTGATATCACTTACAGCAACAAATAACGATAGACTGGTACATAGGGAAGAGGACCCTGCCCTTGCGGGCTTACATTCTACAAGATGGGGGTGGAGGAGACAGAAGGCCGGGGGGGGGGGTTGCAGCAGCTCCGAAGTTGGTGAGGCGCAGGTCCGGTGTTGGTAAGGCAGCAGCTCCAGTGGTATTGAGGAGGCAGCGGCGTCATGGCAGGCTTTAAGCTTTCTTGTAGAGATGGGTTTTCAGGTTCTGTCTGAAGGATTCGAGTGTGGTGGATAGTCGGACATGTTGGGGCGCAGAATTCCAGAGGATGGGGGATATTCGGGAGAAGTCTTGGAGGCGATTGGGTGAGGAACGAATAAGTGTGGAGGAGAGAAGGAGGTATTGGGAAGACCGGAGATTACGTAAGGGAATATATCGGGAGATTAGTTAAGAGATGTACGGAGGAGAAAGGTTATGGATGGCTTTGTAGGTCAGTGTTAGTAGTTTTAATTTAATACGCTGGGAAAATGGGAGCCAGTGAAGGGATTTCTGTTTGAAGACTTCCATTGAAGGAGAACTCACCACCTCTCATGGCCGCCTGTTCCTCTCATTGATCATCCTCACTATCAAAAAGTTTTTCTAATGTCTAATTTGTATCTTCTCCCATTCAGTTTCATTCCATTGATTCTAGTCTTTCTTTGTGCAAATGAGAATAAAGATGATCCCTCTACAGTGTGACAGCCCTTGAGATATTTGTAGACAGCTATTAAGTCTCCTTTCAGTCTTCTCTTTTGCTGCTAACCATTCCCAGATCCTCTAACCGTTCCTCATAGGACATTGTTTGCAGACCGGTCACCATTCTGGTTGCTCTTCTCTGAACGTGTCCTAGTTTCTTCATGTCTTTTTTAAAATGTGGTGCCCAGAACTATCTATTCTTGCTTTTTTACAAGTATGTAACTTTTTTGGGGACCACTTTTTAATGAATAATGAGTGGCATGTGCCTCTGTGTGCCAAGCCAGAAATGCTACTTCAGTCAAGGACTGGAGTAGCATTTCTGTAGTACAAATCCCTGGCACATTTGATAAGTAGGACGGGCGGGAGTGGCTTTCTCCACATTTCCGTCCATTTTGGTGGAGCCAATTCAAACTAGCGTGAAAACGCCAAAAGTCCCAACATTTTTGCGCAACTCCACGTAAAGCTTTTACGTCACTTTTCTGGTATATACGATTTGATTAATCGGCCCCTTAGTTTTAAAATAGTTCTTAAAAGTAGAAAAAGTAATGTCTCACCAGGCAACTCTCATCTTTAGACATTCCTGGTCTTTAAAATACATTTGCAGGAAAACATTTATCAATTCCAGAAACTGAAACAATTTAGAATTTGAAATAAGAACAAAGTTAGGAGTTTGGCAGCAGTACACAGGACTTGAGATTGGTTGGCTTTCCTGTGATCTGAATGGAGACCATAAGGGTGTGTGGTGGATGTAATGTGACCTGCTGCAGCCCTGCGCTTATTATCTCAAATTCATATTGTATGTAATGGTAATTCACAAACTGGCAGCAGTTCAGCTTTGCTCTGTACAATAAATGGAATATGAAAAATGAATATTCCAGGCACATGACTTTATCCATAAAATAACATAGAACCAAACACTTAATATGACTTCTCAATACCTAAAATGGAACCAAGAGCCTTACAACAGTAGTGTGGGATTGCGTAGGATGTCTAACCTTGATATGACCTTGGATGATATTAGGCAAAATCCTTACGATGAGTCATGAAATGCACACCAGATTTCTACATATGAGAATTTTATATTTATGAAATCCTTTGGAAAGAGAAGAAAGGACCATGCTCCATTTCTCCTTAAAAGGATACCAGTTTCCAACAATGTAAATTGCTAAATATCTTGGTAAATGCCCTTTTCCTTTTTAATCCAAATTCCCCAGAATTTTCTTTTTCAAGAAAAAAAAGCTTTATCTAACCAATAAGTCAATGGCCAAACCTTAAACAAGCTGTACAACATGAGTATGGACATAGCAACCCAAAGATACCCATCTGCAAACAACTTTTTTGTGGTTTCTTTGTTTCATCAATACAAAGTAAGGCAATGGTTGGCTAGGTGAGACCCCCTTGGAAATCCAGGAAATATATAGAATATGTAGGTTAAAATCCAGCCTATAGGATACTAATCAAATAGTGGGATTGTTGGGCAGTCCATATAGACAGTAAATTATCGGCGATTCCAGTAATAAAATCTATTGATAGGTAAGAGGTGGTCAGACAATAGGCTTGGACTGGCCCAGAGGAGAACAAGCGAATCCCCCGGTGGGCCCCAATACAGGAGAGTAATCGGTTTGCTAGTGTAGGAGAACCTTCTGGAGTAGGAGAACCCAAAAGCAAATATAGTGCAATGATAAAAATGAGATCTGCCTACTGTGAGCAGCCTGTATGGCCTTAGGCCAGCCATACACATTAGATGGTTGTTTGTCGAACCATGCTTCAGCCAATTGTTTGGCTGATGACCGACTCTCCCATACACAGGAATGCCCACTCTCCCGAGCATTTCTATGTTCCCTATGAGAAATTTGCCGACTGACAATTGATTGGCAATTGCAAAGGAAGCTGCCAGCAGCGGATCTTGATGATTTGTGTACCCAAGTACAGTCAACGTGGTAGAACATTCCTCAGACCACCATTAATACCCTCAGTGATAGCATGCCAATGTGTGTAATCGCTTGGGTGACGATCTTGCTTTATACTGAAGAAATCAATATGTTTTGAAAATTTTGTTTCAATTTTTTCATCCTTTGTATATCATTAGCAAGTCTAACCATCCTGTGATTTCCATAATTACATGACTTTTCCTTTTTTGGTGTTTCAATTTCAATGTTCAGAAGTGTGTACATATCTATACACATCTTTATCTTTTTATCTATCTAATGTAATCTTAATTCAAATTATTCTTAGAACTAGCAACTTGAAACTTTGGAAGACAGCTGTTGACTATTTCATTCTGCGGCTGTATGAAGGGACCTGCCAACACCTTATAAAATAAATTGCAACAGTTTAGAGAAAAAAATTCTAACACTATTCTTCAAAGTCCCACATGTTGGTTTTTAGTCTTTCACTGGTTTACATATAAGATACTAGTGTTTGACTTTCATGAATTATAACTAGTATAACGCAAGTCACAGTGATGAAACAAAATATTATTTTTGATTTGGTTTAAAGTTTGGAATAACTAAGATACTGTATATTCCTTCATGAATCTCCTACCTTAAATCTTACCTAAAGTTTCATGTAGCTTTTACTTTTTCATGACAAAATAGTGTGCATAAAACACACATGGCTTTGCCGAGCAGATGTTGACCACTAGGAAAATGTCACTGAAGGTGAGGGAAAGACTAAGTGCACAATGATGGGAAGAGGGGGAGGAAGCCCAAACACTAGAGAAAGGAGGAATGGAGACCCCTAGGCAGATCTGACTACACCCTGACTCCCCTAATGCTCCTAAATAGGTTCTGCATCTATTGCCGAGCAGGAAACCTAATCCCTGACTGTCCCTGGTGATAGGCCCTAGATAGGGAGGGGATGGGGTGAGCACCAGTCAGCCCCCACTGCAACTAAAGACAAACTGGTAAACAGACAAGGGAAACACTTAGCTTGAGAAGACAACAGAGAGATCACACCAACTATCCTCCAAGGGAACTCCAAGAAGACACTAGCCGACTACTAGTACTCGAGGCATGGACAGAGGAAAATAGAGCTATCACCGGTGACTCTCTGGAGAGACTTAAGGTATTTAAACATCCAGCAAGGATGTGTCAATTAGAGGCAGAAGGTGGAGGTAACTACTAGGTCCTTGAGGGAGATGGATATGACTATACTACAAGGAAGATAAGATCAAGAAGGTGCCTGCAGAGCCAAGCGCAATGACCTTCTATAGCTGGATCCAGGACGACTGTCTGCCACACCTGACACACCCATGACAGCAAACTATCAGTATATTTTTATGTTTCATTTAGATGACATATATATTTCCCTTTCAATAGTAGAAAAGGATATACAGATAAATCTGCTGCACTGCTGGTCAAGAAGATATTCAGTGGTGATGATGGTGTTGAACGCAAGCTTAAAGGGACCTGGGGTCTCCCTGCTCTACCGCAGAACTCAACTGTATGCACGCCGATATAGTTAAAGGTAGTATAGGTCTGGGTGGGCCCCTCTGAGGTGGGCCTGAGGTGACCACACCCTCTGCTCCCCCACCGCTACTGCCTTGATTGGATTCTATCCCAGGACTCAAATACGGTAACGCAACAATGCTACATTTTACTTAGAAATGCTGGAATATACTGGCATACTTCAGCAATCAACTTGATAGACATTTGTTTTATATATTTTTTTTAAGCACCAGCCTTAATTTGGGTTGAGAAACCAATTTAAGCTGACTTTTGCCATTCTGTAGCACTCACTGACTATGTATGTTGTGTTGGTCATGAGGACTCAGGTAGTAAGATATATAACTTCGGCTTGTCTTGAAGTATGAATCAATCATTTAATCTCTTTAAAGATAACCAAAGATAATGGTTGATGTTGCTTAGATCCCTCACCACACACAGCTTTACAAACAGAGTCACAGAGATTAGAATGTTTATTGTGCATTTACCACTCAAGTCAGATCAGCCAAAATGATGCTGGGTCTTCAAAATGTTATTAGTCATTAGGAATTCACATAATAGAAATATGAGAAAATAAAGAATATAATGATGATTTAGGCTAAGTGCCCACGTAGCGTTTTTCAAGCGTATATGCTGAGGAATTTCCGCAGCATAAACGCTTGTTAAACGCTAGGTAATCCGCACCCCATGGTCCCCAAGGGGATTCTGCAAGTTCTATGCCCATGCTGCGGATTTTTCCGCAGCGTTTATGCTGCGCTCAAAAATCCACAGCATGTCCATTAATTTTGCGGAAGCGCAGCGTAATCGCCGCCATTGACTTGCATTGAGACGCATATAATCCGTGTCAGTACATTTGTACTCACAGATTATATGCGTTTCAATGTGCGGATGGTACCCAAGTCTGGAGGAGAGAAGACTCTCATCCAGACCTGGGTACCATTGTACCTGTAAAAAAAAGAATAAAATAAAAACTAAAGTTTATATTCACCTTCTGACGGCCCCCGGTCTCCTTCCCTGGGCTTGCGGGCAGGACTGAAGGACCTTCGGTGACGTCACAGTCTTGTGACCGCAAGCCCTTCAGTGCAGTGTCCTGCGATCAGCTGGCAGCCAGGAACGAGCGCAGCTACACACGCCGGTCCATCGGAAGGTAAGTATAGGTTTATTTTTTTATTTTTAAACATTCTTACGGTCACACTATATAAATCCATGCAGTTTGCATGGATTTATATAGTGTGACCTAGTTGTCAAGCACTTTCCAAGTGAAGCTAAAATCGCCTGGAAAGCGCTTGTCAACCCGCATGCAGAAACGCATGTATATAACGCTTCAAATCCGCATGTATTTGGCAGGAAAAACGCATGTACAATCTGCATGCGTTTTTTCTGCCAGGGAGATGCAGAAATGCTGCAGAAATTTTCTGCTTCATTTCTGCATCGTGGGCACATAGCCTTATAGCACGAAATTAGTCAGTTAGTCACGTCTATGTGGGATTACATGAAGAGACAGAAGGATTTGCACAAGCCTTATACACAGAAGATTTGTGGTTAGCTCTCCATAATGGTTGGAACTACCTCCCTGCCAAGATAATTCCAAAATTGTGTGCAAGTACCTAGAAAAGTTTATGTTGTTTTGAAAGCAAATGCTGGTCACACCAAATATTGATGTGATTTTGATTTCTCTTTTGTTCATTCACTTTGCATTATGTATTAACACTATTTTTTATTACATTCTTACTTTGCAGCCTTTTTTCCACATCTGCCTAAAACTTTTGCACAGTATAGTACATTTGGAGAACAACTCACCAAAAACGATCACTTGTCAGATGAGGACACAAGATCTACAAGGTTATCAGAAAAGTAAAGACATAACCAGAATCTGACTTAAAGTTAAGCTATTAGAAAATGACCTAGTTTTTAAATCTGATTTTTGTGTTAAATGTATCTTTTTTTTTTGCCAAATATTTTTTCATACCTCAATCTGTATTAAAAATAACAATAGAAATCTTGCAATTTTCACATTGACCATTGGGGCTTTCATACTCTCTAGCTTCCTGTTGTTTCAGGAAACAACATATGTGCATAGCTACAATGGTCAGAAACCGACTGTATTGAATTGTCTAATGAGCATGTGCAAAGGTCATTGTGAAGAAAGGGAGAGTAGGGTCAGCTGTGATATTCATATATAGGTGATAAAGGAAATCACCAGCTCACCTACATTTCCAACTTTAGATTTTGTGGAGCCTGGAGCGGAAACTGCTGCAAAATGGGGATCAATTGGAAAAAGGAGGTGGGTTTCTTGGGATTTTAAATGTTTGAAATAAAGTGCTAATTTTAACTTATTTGAATCAAGCTTTTTCAGCTAGGACATTATTGTGATTTGTGGACCCTGTGTTATCAGCTGTGTATAAGGTATTACATTTCATTGTAATCCTGCCTCTGATGATAATGAGCCTGCTGTAAACTCTTCCTGAAAGTAGAGGAAGTATGAGTCTTAAAAAACCTCAGTGGCAAGCATGAAAATTACAAGATTGCTAATTAATTTTTGTTTTTTAATTAAAGATCTTTAAAAACAAAACACAAAACCACTAACAACATCTTTTAAAGGAAAAGTACAAGTAACACAGATACCTGATTAAAACAATTGTCCATTTTCTGAAGTTAGCTTCCCTTTAAAAAAAATGACTGCATACGTCGTAACTTTTGTTTCGATTTTAATCAGTACCCTGGGCTGTGTGTATGCACAGACAGGAGCTGGCTCAGACAGGAAACTAGCTCAGATAGGAAATGGCTCAGACAGAAACTAGCTCAGACAGGAACTAGCTCAGAGAGGAAAGTAGCTCAGACTGGAGCTGGCTCAGACAGAAACTAGCTCAGACAAGAAACTAGCTCAGACAGGAGCTGGCTCAGACAGAAACTAGCTCAGACAGAAACTAGTTCAGAAAGGAGCTGGCTCGGACAGGAGCTGGCACAGACAGGAGGTGGCTCAGGCAGAAACTAGCTCAGACAGAAACTAGCTCAGACAGGAACTAGCTCAGAGAGGAAAGTAGCTCAGACAGGAGCTGGCTCAGACAGGAACTGGCTCAGACAGAAACTAGCTCAGAAAGGAGCTGGCTCAGACAGAAGCTGGCTCAGACAGGAGCTGGCTCAGACCGAAACTAGCTCAGACCGAAACTAGCTCAGACAGGAGCTGGCTCAGACAGAAGCTGGCTCAGACAGAAACTCGCTCAGACAGGAGCTTGCTCAGACAGGAAACTAGCTCAGACAGGAAACTAGCTCAGACAGAAACTAGCTCAGAAAGGAGCTGGCTCAGACAGAAGCTGGCTCAGACAGGAGCTGGCTCAGACAGAAACTAGCTCAGCCAGAAACTAGCTCAGACAGGAGCTGGCTCAGACAAGAGCTAGCTCAGACAGAAACTCGCTCAGACAGGAAACTCGCTCAGACAAGAAACTCGCTCAGACAGGAAACCAGCTCAGACAGAAGCTGGCTCAGACAGAAAGTAGCTCAGACAGGAGCTGGCTCAGACAGAAAGTAGCTGAGACAGGATCTGGCTCAGAGAGAAAGTAGCTCAGACAGGAGCTGGCTCAGACAGAAAGTAGCTCAGACAGGAGCTGGCTCAGACAGAAAGTAGCTCAGAGAGGAGCTGGCTCAGACTGAAACTTGCTCAGACAGGAGCTGCGCACTTCTTGGGGGTCTTTTGCATGATCGACAGGGTACTCAATTCAACTGCCTGCCAAATATGAAAAATCAAGTGTAACATTTACATACTCTTTAAAGGGTGAATAGTCAGCAACATTTATTATCTTTTATTGCAATAAAATCTTAATCCCATTTCCCCTTTATAATATAAAGCCAAGATGTTCAAAAAAGAAACAGAGGAAATTGCATTTATAGGGAATATTCGAGGACAAAAGTGCAAAGTCCTGATAAATTGGGCTAGTGGCTTCAAACCAATTTTGTTCCAGG
This sequence comes from Phyllobates terribilis, assembly GCF_046119375.1. Classification (NCBI taxonomy): domain Eukaryota; kingdom Metazoa; phylum Chordata; class Amphibia; order Anura; family Dendrobatidae; genus Phyllobates; species Phyllobates terribilis. Next base: position 71,654,624 of record NW_027362767.1, on the reverse strand, counting down.
CACTGTATTGAGATTATGTCATTTGTCCTACTCCGCTGGTGAGAAGTAATTACTGAAACCAAATGAAAGCTTAATTAAAATCCCTGCTGAAAGCTTACGTTTCCTTGACAAAGGCCTTGCTGGCTATGATCTCTTTATATCAGTCTGTAAATGTCTTTCCTTTGCAATAATTCTCTGTTGTAATAACGTGCGGTAAGAGTTCTGCCTTTTCAGGCCGCTGACAGCTAACTGTCTAATGAATAGAATCTATTAGTCCGTGTGTGATGACCTTTCAGATTGAAGACAGGACAAATAATGCAATGCAAGCAAAGGTCCAGAATCCCTTGTGCAAGCACACATGGCAGAGGTGGCATCTCTCATAGTTACACAGAGGCGGCATATTACTGCGGAGAAGGTCACAGACTTACAGATTGTATTCGCAGGGTGTGGAAACTTTTTTTTAAGAGCAACTTTTTAGCTGACAAAACCCATTGAAGTAAGTAGAGTTATCTTTATTGCTCATTGGGTTGGAAATAGCTCTACATAATCTGCAGTCAAACACTCAAAGGGTTGAGTCATATTTTGGGAATGACAATTCTGCTCATAGTGATATGTAGGTTATTGTCGAATGTTGTTTGGAAGCCTGGATCAATACATACAAATTCTTCTCTTCTATGGTCCTAAATTATTCGGCAGAATCTACAAGCAGCCTCTTCGTAGAGGAAGAGAACAGGGTCTTTAGTGCCACCTATTGGAGGTAGCTATCCTAAAAGTCAATATTGACCCTTTAATGAGCCTTGCCACATGACTTGGGAAAAGAAGCTAAACCAGAATTTTCTCCAAAAGCAAAAGACCCTAATTTGCCTCTCAACAGTGCAAAAGTAGGACAAAATTCCCTAGGAAAAAAGAATGCAAGGACTCGTCACAGAGCAGGTTCTCTAGTGCCACTATCTTCAACTCACAGTCTGAATTAAAAATAAAAATGAGAAATCTTGCAATTTTCACACTGTCCACTAGGGCTTTTTTCGACTTGTTGTTTCAGGAAATGTATATTATCAGCCATGAAAAGATCCTGACCCTTTATTTTGTATTGAAGCATCTAATGAGCGCGTCCAAAGGTCATTGTGAAGGGTGGGGGCAAGGTCAGCTGTGACATTGTCTATTGTGATTGGCAGATCCTGTGTTATCAGCTGTGTACAGAGGTGTTACCTGTTAATGCAATCCTGTCTGTGATGATAATGAGACCCTTGAAAACTCTTCCAGAAAGGACAGGATGTGTGACTCTAAAAAAGTCCCAATGTCAACTGTGAAAATTGCAAGATTACTAATCATGTTTTTTTTTATAAAGATTATGATATGAAAAAAATATTCCTAATTTTTTTTAAATACATGTAACACAAAAACCTGATTTAAACAGTAGGTCATTTCTGATTATATCTTTCCTTTAAAGAGCATTTAGCAGATAATTTAGGATGTAAAGTGAAACCAAATTCTTCTCTAAAAAGAAAAGACTGCAGTTTGCAGACAGCTGTTTCTGGAGTTCTGGCCCATTGTCAACCCCTAAACATCTGTCTGCAAATGGAGTTTTTTTGTCTTGTGGAGAAGATACAGGGTTGGCTTTACATCCCAAATCAATGGTCTTCAAGTCTCTATTCTCCAGCTTTGCTGTCTCTTTAAGGAGAAACTTTTCTCCATAGACCCTCAAGTAGCATCTCTAATAGTTAGAAAGCTTTTCTTTTACTTTTTTAATACCATCCCGATGGGTCTGATTAGCCAACCACAGCACCTTTGAGGAACCCAGGGGTTGACAGAATAATGAGCCCCAAAGGTCCAGCATCAGACAACTCTATGTGGAGTGGACACCTGCCACAGGGGTCTATTTTCCTTGGATAATTCCCAAATAACCTTTCAACCTAATTGAAGGAGTTACTCCATGAAAATTAGTGAATTTAACTCAATATAATGTGCCAAAATATGCATGTTAACACAACTAACTCTGTAGTTAGATATGTTACATTGGTGTCAGTCTGCCATGACAACACTATCAGCAGCAAGTGATCCCCTTCATTGAAAGTTATTAGACCTTTTATATTTTTATATTTTCAAAAATATTTTCAGAGTTTTTTACTGTTTTTTTTTAGTCTTCCTACATTAGTTACATTTATTGTAATACTGATAATCTCCCATGAGGCTCGTGTTTACAGACATTGCAAAAACACGATCAATCAATCAGTCTGCCATAACAACACCATCAGCAACAAGTGATCGTCTTTATTGAAAGTTATTAGAACTTTTTTATTTTTGTTTTTTATATTTTCAAAAATATTTTTAAGCATTTTTTTACTGTTTTTTTAGTCCTCTTACACTGCTTAAATCTTTTATAATACTGATGATCTCCTATGAATCTGGTGTTTACAGACATGGCAGAAACAGGATCAATCAGCAAGCCCCTGTCTGCGATGACAACACATTGATCATCACGTTGATTGGTGACAGAAGGACGCCCACTATTTTCAATCGCTTAAATGCCACTTTCACGGTTGACTGTGGCTTCTAAGGGTGTACAATAAAGTTACACTTGTGTGCCGGATATATAAGACAGCTGGCACCTGTAGTGTGTGGATCAGTCTCAAATTTTAAGCTAGCTCCAAATATTAAGCGTACCCATCCATTATACCTACAATGGATGTTACCAATGGGATTACCAATTATTGTGTGAACAGCTAATAAATAATTTCTACTTGAATCACTTTAAGATGACCATAGATAATTTTAGATTTTTGGCAGAATCAATCAATTTTCTCATGATTCATTAGTTACCTAATGTCATTCCAAATTATTACAGCAGCAGGGGAAATGAGAATTTGGCATGCTAAATGCTTGCCTGTCCGGCGTCTGCCTATTTTTCTTGAAATTTATTTATCTTTCCGTATTGGGTGCCAACATCAATTTTTACTTGTGGCTGTGGAATCCGGAGTGAGCTACAAATTTCAGTGGTGGGCAGAAATGCAAGAAAGTGCTTATTATGACCTGCCACCACTGGACGGAAGTAACTGCTGGTCGAATGCTATTAGGTATTATAAATAACATACTACGAAAAAGAAACGAGGCACAGAAATGTTACATATAATGAAAAATAATAATCATAGTAAAGTCTTCAATGAAGTCTCATTACACACCTATAATCTGTAGTGATGGCATCTCTTTAATCTCCACTTGATATTTTTCTTTGACATAGGAAATATTTTTTCCAAGTCGGAAACAGATTATGGAGCATTAGGATCCTGTCAAGTAGAAGATTTGCAAATAGCATGAGAATTAGCTGGACTGAAAAAGTCAATACATTTGAAGTTCAATGCTTCTTGCTTCATTTATGCTCTTCTTCTTGTCATGTATGACAGTGTTGTGTCTCTGCAGACATCCACTATTACACAGATAAGTAGCAGTGTTGCACGACTAGTGTGTCACCCCAGGCCTGGATGCCACAAATATTAAAGGCTGTGTCTGAGAGCAGGAGGGAGGTTCCCTGGTCAGGGACAATTAGCATACAGCACCTCCTGTCCCAGGCCAGTAGGGGGAGCTGGCTGCCCCTATAAAAGCTGGAACTGGGGGCAGGGTTAGAGAGAACTGGACGACCTAGCTCAGGACTGAGACTAGTCCCAGAGAAGGAGGGACAGTTCAGCTGTAGCCAAGGAGTCCGTGAGGCAGAGGAGAAGCTGCGAGCCAGGAACAGAGGCAATGAGAGCCGATCCGGGCTGAGAGAACTACACTACCGGACATTGGGGTCCGAGGCTGTCAGGGTTGCAAGCCCAGCAGCAGAGAACCAACCCGCGAGGGATTTCAGGTCCCTTGGCCTAAGAAGCCTGGCGGCTCCGCCACACAGAGGGACCAGTACAGCACGGAGAAGCAAAAGGTACCTAAGGCCCGAGTCGCAAGCCATACAGGCGAAGTACACGGCCAGCTCAGGGACGCGGGCTATTACACCACGAAAAGGGGGATAGTCAGCAAGGGCTGAGAGAGAACGGTAGGCCTTCACACTCACCCTGACCAGTGGGGCTCGCCCGAATGCTCTCAGACGCTCAGGCCCATTCCTACCCGGTACTCCTGTTGGGTCATTAGTACTACCTACAATAAAGACCCTGGACTGTTTGAAGCGGATTCTGAACTCTTATTATTGCGGCCTGCACTATCACCCCCAGCATTCACATACGGAGCCCTGAGGCTACACTCTTCCCGTGGGGAGTCATCCTATCCCTGTGCTGCACACCAACATCAGCCTCAGCGGTCTGCCTTGCAGCGGCGGTCATCCCTGACCGCAATCCACGGGTGGCGTAGTCGGACATTCATAACTCTACAATTAGACTGCCACAGCATTTGGTCTGACCACCCTGAGCCACGGGATCGGGTTGCCACTACTACCCCCATCATCGCACTGAAGCCCGGTTCCGGGTGCCCCACTGCCCAGGGGGCGAGTCACTAGATCCTGCCATGCGATGTGAAGCTTCTATGAAGGTGGCTGCCACAATGGACGGATAGAGATGCTCTGATGTCATCTTCCTAATGTGCTTCTTAGTGTTTTTAGAGAACAATTATAGGACGGGTAGTGATATTAGCGTCAAAATATTTACAAGAGAGGACATCCTGACGACTAATGATCGTTTTTCTGCCCATATAAAGGATGAGACCAATGACAATTAAGCATTTTATGATTTACTGTTTGCTTATTGTGATGCCTAAACAGGGGAGTATCTAGGAGGAATGCTTCGGCATGTGGCCTTAGCACTGGATGCTTTCGTTGGACCAACATGCCACTCTGCTGTTGTGCTCAGTGAAGTGGATCCACTAAACCTCAGGTCCCGGTGGGCACATGGACCCTGGGCATTAGTGTAGCAGGCGGGAGGACACGTGTGGAACGAGCAGGGCCGGCTTTAGGGGCAGGCAGACTAGGCATCTGCCTAGGGCCCCCACTCTCCCAGGGGCCCCAGGCCCACTGCCGCTCGACTGCTATGGGGCCCGTGAGTCCCCCATAGAGCCACTCCCGCATCGCTATTCAACTGTATCGGCATCATAGATGCTAATACAGTTGATAGTAATGATGGAGGAGAGAGCGTCACATAATGCTCTCTCTCCTATCATTCCCCATCTGCCTCTGACGCAGCATCATGACTTCATCGCTCCACGCTGTGCAGGGCAGAGGAGCTACTGTGACGTGCTGCAGATACCAGAGCTGCGGGGGAACGAGAAGGAGAGGTAAGTATTATATTTTTTGTTTAAATCACTGAGGCCATAATGCTGGAGGACTGGGGGCTACATTATACTATATATGGGGGGCTGCATTATACCTGCATTATACCATAAATGACTGCATTATACCTGCATTATACCCTAAATGGCCGCATTATACCATAAATGGCTGCATTAAACCTGCATTATACCCTAAATGGCTTCATTATACCCTAAATGGCTGCATTATACCCTAAATGGCTGGAGGACTATGGGATGCATTATACTATATTAAGGACTATGGGGAGTGCATTATACAATGTGGAGGACTGTGGGATGCATTATACTATATTAAGGACTATGGGGAGTGCATTATACTATATGGAGGACTATGGGGAGTGCATTATACTGTGGAGGACTATGGGGAGTGCATTATACTATATGGAAGACTATGGGGAGTGCATTATACTATATGGAGGACTATGGGATGCATTATACTATATTAAGGACTATGGGGAGTGCATTATACAATATAGAGGACTATGGGTCGCATTATACTATATTAAGGACTATGGGGAGTGCATTATACTATATGGAGGACTATGGGGAGTGCATTATACTATATGGAGGACTATGGGGAGTGCATTATACTATATGGAAGACTATGGGGAGTGTATTATACTATATGGAGGACTATGGGGAGTGCATTATACTGTATGGAGAACTATGGGGAGTGCATTATACTATATGGAAGTGTGGCGCCCCTGAGGGTTCAGTCGCCACAGAGGTACTGCATCTCACCCAGAGGTGTGGTATCTCACTCTCAGGTAAGGATAGAGTACTGCCCAGGACCCAAACACCTGCATCCAACACATTCCACTTCAGTAGGGGCAGGGCGAAATTGCTCCTAAGGGAGAGCACTATGGGGAGTGCATTATACAATATAGAGGACTAAGGGTTGCATTATACTATATTAAGGACTATGGGGAGTGCATTATACTATATGGAGGACTATGGGGAATGCATTATACTATATGGAGGACTATGGGGAGTGCATTATACTGTATGGAGGACTATGGGGAGTGCATTATACTATATGGAAGACTGGGGAGTGCATTATACTATATGGAGGACTACGGGGAGTGCATTATACTATATGGAAGACTATGGGGAGTGCATTATACTATATGGAAGACTATGGGGAGTGCATTATACTATATGGAGGACTATGGGGAGTGCATTATACTGTATGGAGGACTATTGGGAGTGCATTATACTATGTGGAAGTGTGGCGCCCCTGAGGGTTCAGTCGCCACAGAGGTACTGCATCTCACCCAGAGGTGTGGTATCTCACTCTCAGGTAAGGATAGAGTACTGCCCGGGACCCAAACACCTGCATCCAACACATTCCACTTCAGTAGGGGCAGGGCGAGATTGCTCCTAAGGGAGAGCACAGTCCCGGGTCCCTAGCTGAAGGGTGGAACTATGTAGTGGGTGTGGGTGGAGGACGTAGTTTAGGGGAGCACTTGAGAAGGAGTATATAAAAGGGGGAACCATCTTGGAAAGACGGATCAGTCAGAGAGAACAGTCTGAGTGGACAGTGAGAGGAGCAGGAGATCTTCACGAGCTCTGCTCAGGGAGGAGCGGGCCTGAGTAGAGAGGCCCAGGAGGTCAGACTGAAGAGGACAGGAGCAGGAAGGAAGGCTCCAGAAGGAAGGAAAGCATCCTAGGGGTACGGGAAGTGCTGGAGGCCACCCATACGCCCGAATCTACCAGGACGTGGAGGGATCAAGCCGCAGAGGGGACCGGCCCCTAACTAGTGAGAATTTCAATATGCAGTTATAACCAGGAGCAACGTGATAACCGTGAGTAAACCCTGAAAACTGCACCCCACTGTCTCTGTGAATTATTGCTGCGCCATCACCCCCTGCACTACACTGCACCACAACAGCTACCTCATCATCTACCATCACAGCACCGCCCTGGAGCTTAGCTCTATCTTTGGAGAGCTGAATCAACTCTGCTGCATTACCAACAGCTCCAGAGGATCTGCACCGCAGCGGCGGCTCCATATAGCCGCATACCACAGGTGGCGTCACAAACATTATACATAAAAACTGAATCCTCTTCTCTTTAAACACCTTTTATTGACCGCCCTGGGTCACGGAGCGGGTCACTGCCACTGTGAAATCCCCCAGCATCGACCGGCCCGGCTACCGAGTACCCCACGGCCCAGGGGGCGTGTCAGAAGACTATGGGGAGTGAATTATACTATATGGAGGACTATGGGATGCATTATACTATATTAAGGACTATGAGGAGTGCATTATACAATATAGAGGACTATGGGTTGTGTTGCGCCCCCGGGGCCGTGGGGTACTCGGCAGCCGGGCCTTCAGATGCTTGGGGGAAATCACGGTGGCTGGCCCGGTCCGTGGCCCAGGGCGGACAACTGAAAAGAGGGGAATGTATATTGGGATAATAGGTTTGTAAATGTTCGTGACGCCACCCGTGGTGTCTGGTGAGGATCACCAGTGCTGCTACAGTCCTCTGAGTCCGGTGATCAGGCAGCTTAGATGGTGCAGCTCCCCACAGGTGGAGCGGGGCCTCAGGGCAGTGTAGGAGAAGGGATGCAGGAGAGAGGAGACCCAGCCGGGTCGGAGGAAGGATAGGCACACACACGACAGTTCACTTCAGTACCTTTACTGGTGGTGTTTCAGGCACGGTCCAGGGCACTGTAGGGTGAAGGGTGCATTTCAGGACTCTCCCCAGTGAGCGGGTGTGGGGCCTCCTGTTTCTTGCCTTTTCCTAGTAAGTTTATGACCTGCCTGGAGCTAGGCCTAACTTAGTCTCTGTCTTGCACCTGCTGACCTTGTGGTAGGGCCTTCTGTTGGAGATCACTCTCCCTGCTTGCGGGGCCTCGTGACTCCTGGCTCTGGTACGTATCAGCTTCTGGTGAACCTGGGACCTGTAGTTGACCAGGGATTCCGGTTGTTTCTTACTGGGTCATAGAGATCCCTGTAAGCTCAGACCCGGTGTCCGGTATATTCTTTCGGGGTGAGCTGGTTAAGCTCCTCTGCCCCCTATGTTACTCACTTTCCACTCGCCTTCGGCCATGCTCGGGCCCTCACTAGGCTTCAGAGCTGCTGGAGGCCTAGCTTGCCTCGCACATCAGCCTGCGTGCAGCTACATCCTGAGCACACTGCAACAATAATCTGAGCTGCCTGGCTCCACCTTCCCTTTATATATCCCTATCAGGGCTCCCTCTGCTGGTATGAGGTGGAAGGTGGAGGTGTTTGCATGTAGTGAGGGCCTCTTGTGGAGACATCCATCTATGCACCCTTCTAGGTTCTGTGGCACCAATGCGCAGCAGGGGCGCCACAGTTGCATTATACTATATTAAGGACTAGGGGGAGTGCATTATACTATATGGAGGACTATGGGGAGTGCATTATACTATATGGAAGACTATGAGGAGTGCATTATACTATATGGAGGACTATGGGGAGTGCATTATACTATATGGAGGACTATGGGGAGCGCATTATACTGTATGGAAGACTATGGGAAGTGCATTATGCTATATGGAGGACTATGGGGAGTGCATTATACTATATAGAAAACTATGGGGAGTGCATTATACTATATGGAGGAATATGGGGAGTGCATTATACTGTATGGAGGAATATATGGAGTGCATTATACTATATGAAGGACTATGGTGTGCATTACACTAAACTAGCAAAATGCTGCCTATTCATCAAGTGATTGGATTGGATTGTTTATGGAGTGGAGTGATTGGATTGTTTATGCTGGAACAAAAATCATTGTTCTCAGCAGCACATCGCCCAGTGAAAACTGCAGATATGCTGCTGATAACATGATACTGTATCAAGACTAGCGCTTGAAATAAACGGGCCACATTTTTGCCTTTGTGAAGATGCCATTGAATGATTAGTAGTTGGGAAGTCAGAGGTGACATAAGATGGAAGGTCTCTTTTTGAACTTGTTTGCATGGGCCCCTGACAGCAGTACTATCTGCACTGATGGCTGTCCTCCATCTGATAGATTCAGCAGGCTGCATTTACTCATTAATAATTATCATTATCTGACTAAATGTAGATTTTGCAGTCATAATCTTATGCATAACTACTGTCTTTGAGTAGAAGGACCACGAAGGACTATAATTACAATGCAGCTTTCAGCTCTGTATGATAAGTTGACATCTGGAGCTGTTTCACGTGACTGGGCTAACACTCCCCTCATGATCAGGCATGTGATATGAATCTTCTTTTAGTTTTGGAGATCACAACACTTTATGCAATAAGTGGGCAAAGCTGAGAAAAATATGATTACAATGTAAGAATTCTGTTACATAAAAGACATGAAAGGCAAACATTTACATAGTGATGATAAAGAGACTTTTTTTGTTTAATAGCTTTAGCTGTATAATAGAAAACATTGTACGCTGAGAATATGTCACAAGTACAGGGATGTAACAGATTCTGGATTTACATAAGCTTGTATAAGCATCCATCCAGACAAGGAGCAGCTGCGCTGTACTTTTATACATTTAAAGGGGGTATCTGGCCTTATACAGTGGGGGAAAAAAAGTATTTAGTCAGCCACCAATTGTGCAAGTTCTCCCACTTAAAGAGATGAGAGAGGCCTGTAATTGACATCATAGGTAGAACTCAACTATGAGAGACAAAATGAGAAAACAAATCCTGAATATCACATTGTCTGATTTGGAAAGAATTTTTTTTCAAATTTTGGTGGAAAATAAGTATTTGGTCAATTACAAAAGTTCATCTCAATACTTTGTTATATATCCTATGTTGGCAATGACAGAAGTCAAACATTTTCTGTAATTATTCACAAGGTTGGCACACACTGTTGCTGGTATGTTGGCCCATTCCTCCATGCAGATCTCCTCTAGAGCAGTGATGTTTTGGGGCTGTCGCTGGGCAACACGGACTTTCAACTCCCTCCAGACATTTTCTATAGGGTTTAGATCTGGAGACTGGCTAGGACACTCCATAACCTTGACATGGTTTTTACGAAGCCACTCCTTTGTTGCCCTTGCGGTGTGCTTGGGATCATTGTCATGCTGAAAGACCCAGCCACGTTTCATCTTCAATGCTCTTGCTGATGGAAGGAGGTTTACACTCAAAATCTCACGATACATGGCCCCATTCATTCTTTCATGTACACGGATCAGTCGTCTTGGTCCCTTGGCAGAGAAACAGCCCCAAAGCATGATGTTGCCACTCCCATGCTTTACAGTAGGTATGGTGTTCTTTGGATGCAACTCAGAATTCTTTCTCCTCCAAACACGACGAGTTGTGTTTCTACCAAACAGTTCTACTTTGGTTTCATCTGACCATAAGACATTCTCCCAATACTCTTCTGGATCATCCAAATGCTCTCTATCAAACTTCAGATGGGCCCGGACATGTAATGGCTTAAGCAGCTTGCTTGGGGGTTGGCTGAATCCAGGACCTGGTGGACGCAGCACGGCTCGGGTGGTCACTGAAGGCCGGAGTGACCGGAACATCTGCAGTAAGTAAACACCCTGAACTGCACAACCCGACTCTGTCTTTAATTATATCTACGCTGCACCACCACAACCCCCATCCTCTGCACCTGACCCCCTGAGGCCATACCCCTCCCGTTGGGGGTTATACCATCTAAAGCTGCACCAACACCATCAGCCTCAGCGGACCCTGCTGCAGCGGCGGCCGTAGTGACCGCAATCCAACGGGTGGCGTAGTCGACATAACGAACTTTGTAACATCTGTAGGACTGCCACATACTCTGAGCTTGACACCCTGGGCACGGACCGGGTCACAGCCACTCGGAGACTACAACCCCCATCTGATCCGGCTCCGGGTATTCCCCTAAAGAATATGGCCCAGGGGGCGCGTCAACTTTGGCGTAGTCGGCAGGATAACGTGCCCGCAACACCCGGGTACTGCGTGCCTGAAGAAAAGAACAAGTTTACCTCAAAAAGAAGTCTCCTGCCGGTTCCGGAGGGTCCCCGCCATCGGACTCCATCACAGATCGATTCCCGCCGGTTGTCCGCCATTAACAGCTTTTTCCCGCCATCTGCAGAGTTTCCCGCCACTGGGAGACGATTCCCGCCATTTCCAAAGGTTTCCCGCCTTGGAAGAGCGGACGCCATTATGGGCGTGCCAGAGGGTGGCAAGAGGCCGCCTCCCATCGTGGGCCAGGACCGAAAATGGCGCCAAAAGTGGAAACCGCCCCCACCAACAGAGACTGTGATGCTAGAGGTGTCTGTCAGCGTGAAAGAACTGCCCCTGGAGCTGACAATCACCAAGTGGCCCCGGGACCGCCCTCGAAGTGGGAGGACTGAGAAGAAGAGAGCAAAGATGGGTGTCGCCTGGAGCAGTCTGAAGAGAGCGCACCCGGAGACAAGAAGCCTAGAGCTGAGTCCAGAAAGAGCCTACCCGGAGATGGAGGGAGAGCCAGGCAGCACCGACCCAGTGCTCAGGAGCCTGATGCGGGCCGCCACTCCAGGCAGCACCGACCCAGTGGTCAGGAGCCTGTTGCCGGTCGCCACTCCAGAAGACCTGCTGGAGACAACGGGAGGAGAGCAGAGCAGCACCGACCCATTGGTCAGGAGCCTGCTAGAAACAACGACCCCACTAGGCTTAGTGGAGGTCCTGGCACAGCTCCCCCGAGATCGGGAGTGTGCGCAGACCGCGCTGGAGGGCCTCGCACGGAGGATGGCCCGGGTGCAGCGAGAGACGTTGGCGGAGTGGAGCCGAGAGATGGCCCAGCAGACAAGAACCCGTCAGCGGAGCACGCCACCCGAGACGAGGAGACAGACCGCCTCTGAGGATGGCGCAGGAGGACTGAAGGCCGGAGACGGCGCCGAGAAGGGAGCCGAACGAAAGGAGGCAGGTAAAGGGGACGTCTCTACCCCAAACCGGGAAACCGCGTACCTGCCCCAGCTCCCCGTCGCAGAGCCCAAAGTACCCCCTGCCGTGCCCGTAACCGCAACGTCACCGCCACAGACTAGGCCTCAACCGGAAACCGCAGCCGCGACCCCTGTGACGTCACACGCCTCGACCCCGAGCGTGACCAAGCAGGAAGTACCACCAGCCTGGTCACAAGGCCTAGTACCCCCGGGCGCCGCAATACCAACAGCGCCCCCTACCTCCGCGGAGCCACCGGCCTGGTCGCAGGGCCAAGTAGCCCAGGGCGCCGCCGTCCTTACGGTGCCCTTCACTTTCCAGGTGCCCCAGGCCTGGCCGCAAGGCCTGGGCAACCAGGGCGCCACCACCACCGCGCCCATAAAACCAAGAGTGCCGCATCTGGGAGAAGATCTGTTCGCCCAACATACGTGCCCGGATGGGCAGCCCTTTATTTGGCCACCGGAGTTTCACCATCCCCGACTCCGGAAAGAGAGACCCCTAGATGAACCCCTGATCCCGGCTCCAAAGCCCGTAAAGAGGATCTCGCCCCCGCTAGCAGAAGCGCAGTTTGAGTGGGACCCCACCGGAGAAGACCTCATGGGGTTCACTCAGGAGACTCGGGCAGCCGCAGCGGAGCGTGCAGAGTGCTGCCGCCAGCAGCTCGAGGTCTTTGAGAGGGAGCGGAGAGAGAGGCGGGTCCGGGAACAACAAGCCCAGATAAGGAGCGCGGAGCAGAAGAGCCGGGCCAGGAGGAGTCCCCGTGCAGCTCATGGTCCCCCTTCCACCGGGACTGTGATCAAGTTTAATATGCAGCACGGGTGGGGCTTCATCCGAGATCACCGCACCCCAGGCGACGTCTTCGTGACAAGAAGAGACGTTGAGTCCCACCTACCGGAGGGACACAGAGGACGTGACCTGTATATAGGGGACGAGGTCACCTTCACCCGGCACAAGTGTGCCAAAGGACCCTACGCCCTCCATGTGCATCGCCTGACGGAGGAGGAGTTGCGGTGTGAGGAGGAGCAAGAGGACCCGGACGGGTCTGAAGTTAAAGGTAACCACAAAGAAAGAGCAGGAGGACGTCGTCGTTGAGTACAGCGGAGTAGAAGCTGTATATAGTTGCCCGTCGGGGCACAGTGAACTGTTGCTGCTGTTATTGTAGTTCCCGTTGGGACCAGAGAATTGAACAGTTACCCGTATTTCCCTTAACCCCACTGACCGAGGACTGAGAGCGGCCATATCCCTTGTAAATAGTTGCGCTTCCTAAAGCGCCCCCTTCCGGTTTTATAGGAAGACCATTTTTCTAGAGAAACTGTTGCACTTTTCCCGGGCACACGTTGCACAGTGTCCGGAGGAGGAGCTAGAAGCAAGAGAAGTCTACGAGAATGTTATTTATATGAAAAGTTTAATGATGCTGCTAATATATGTTGTTTTATATGTTTTATTATGTTTATATGAAAAAAAATTGTATGTTTGGTGTTTTATATCTTACAGCCCGAGGACGTGCTGTGATTTACCAGGGGGGAATGTAGCACCCTGAGGATTCGGCTGCTACAGGGGTATTGCACCTCACCCAGAGGTGTGATATTCCACTCCCGGGTAAGGATGGAGTGTGGAACTGAGCTCAGTTAGCTGCATGCACTACACACATCCCATTTCCGAGGAACAGACCAACGGTACTCCCACTTAGAAATGTGCAGGTACGACCGAGTCTGTTCCTGGCTGGAGTGGGAGGGGGGTGGTACATCCCAGTAGTGTAGGGGCAGATAGGGGGAGCAGCCTGGGTAAAGTTAGGAGCTCATTGGGTGCTGGTCACCTGAGCTCACACATAGAGGGAGTATTTAAGGTGGGCACCATCTAAGATCAGGGTCAGTCTGTGAGAGGTCAGTCTGTGAGAGGTCAGTCTGTGAGGAGTCAGTCAGCCTTTTGCAGAGAAGCCAGAGGAAGAGGAGCAGAAGAGCAGCTCCAAGCCCCAGAGAGAGAGAGGAGAAAGAGAGACCCAGAGGGGGAAACAAAAAGGAACTCTGAGAACCCATATACAAACCTAGGGTGAAGAGTTGGCAATAGGGTACCGGATCCCAAACTGGTGGGGGCTAAAGCATACCTCAGCCAGAGACCGGAGGCCGTGGGCAGGATCTGCCACGGCCACCCACCACATCCACCCTGAAGGCAAACCACGTGTAGGGTCAGGGAACCCAAGGCCAAGGGTCTCCCAACAGAAGGCCCGAGGGAGCTGGACCTAGGTGGATCCCTGGTGGGGACGGCCAGAAGAAAGGACAAGAAGGAGGGCTCAGGGACACGCTCCGGACTTGCTTGGGGGTTGGCTGAATCCAGGACCTGGTGGACGCAGCACGGCTCGGGTGGTCACTGAAGGCCGGAGTGACCGGAACATCTGCAGTAAGTAAACACCCTGAACTGCACAACCCGACTCTGTCTTTAATTATATCTACGCTGCACCACCACATCCCCCATCCTCTGCACCTGACCCCCTGAGGCCATACCCCTCCCGTTGGGGGTTATACCATCTAAAGCTGCACCAACACCATCAGCCTCAGCGGACCCTGCTGCAGCGGCGGCCGTAGTGACCGCAATCCAACGGGTGGCGTAGTCGACATAACGAACTTTGTAACATCTGTAGGACTGCCACATACTCTGAGCTTGACACCCTGGGCACGGACCGGGTCACAGCCACTCGGAGACTACAACCCCCATCTGATCCGGCTCCGGGTATTCCCCTAAAGAATATGGCCCAGGGGGCGCGTCATATATATATATATATATATATATATATATAGATAGATAGATATAGATATATATACAGTACAGACCAAAAGTTTGGACACACCTTCTCATTTAAAGATTTTTCTGTATTTTCATGACTTTGAAAATTGTAGATTCACACTGAAGGCATCAAAACTATGAATTAACACATGTGGAATTATATACTTAACAAAAAAGTGTGAAACAACTAAATATGTCTTATATTCTAGGTTCTTCAAAGTAGCCACCTTTTGCTTTGATGACTGCTTTGCACTCTCTTGGCATTCTCTTGATGAGCTTCAAGAGGTAGTCACCGGAAATGGTCTTCCAGCAATCTTGAAGGAGTTCCCAGAGATGCTTAGCACTTGTTGGCCCTTTTGCCTTCACTCTGCGGTCCAGCTCACCCCAAACCATCTCGATTGGGTTCAGGTCTGGTGACTGTGGAGGCCAGGTCATCTGGCGTAGCACCCCATCACTCTCCTTCTTGGTCAAATAGTCCTTACACAGCCTGGAGGTGTGTTTGGGGTCATTGTCCTGTTGAAAAATAAATGATGGTCCAACTAAACGCAAACCGAATGGAATAGCATGCTGCTGCAAGATGCTGTGGTAGCCATGCTGGTTCAGTATGCCTTCAATTTTGAATAAATCCCCAACAGTGTCACCAGCAAAGCACCCCCACCCCACAGCTTGGATTGTGGCCTCTCCACTCTTCCTCCAGACTCTGGGACCTTGATTTCCAAATGAATTGCAAAATTTACTTTCATCTGAAAACAACACCTTGGAGCACTGAGCCACAGTCCAGGTCTTTTTCTCCTTGGCCCAGGTAAGACGTTTTTGGAGCTGTCTATTGGTCATGAGGGGCTTGACACAAGGAATGCGACACTTGTAGCCCATGTCCTGGATACTTCTGTGTGTGGTGGCTCTTGAAGCAATGACTCCAGCAGCAGTCCGCTCCTTGAGAATGTGACATGCATAAGTAGTGCTGTTGCAGAGTATGACATGCAGAAGTAGTGCTGTTGCTTTAAAAGCATTCAGCAACTATTAGCAGTAACACAAGCACATGAGACAGGAAGTGTTGTGCTCCAGAAACATCCAGCAACTAGAGAGGTTAACACAGTCACAGGAGAAGGGGAGTGTTTTAGCAGAGCCCCAGGGGGATTGTGGGGAAGTTGTTTACTGTCTGGCTGGAGCCAAAGAGAAAGGTGGTGTGTGTGTTCTGCATCTGACAGAAGCGCCCCTGCAAGTGAAAAGGATTCAAGTCAAGAGTGAAACTAAGCACAGGTCAGGTAGAGTTCCTGAACTATCAGTGCAGAGTATTGTCAAGCAGAAAGATAAGGACTGTAAGAAATGGTGTCACAGGGATCATCTCCCTCAGCAAACCCTCCCCCCCTCCTCCATCACACTGTGCTGTAAAGAATGCCGTGTTCATTAATGTGCCTTTGCATTAGAACTGAGCTGTCCTGTACTACTGGGTAGACTGTGAACTGCTGTGCTGCTAAGGATACTGTACTCTTTGTCACTGGAGCCTGCTGCTCATAAGACTTAACTTGCACTGGCTGTGCGGCTTCTTATTAAATGCTACTGTTCTACCGTTTATGAGGATTCTTGTCAAGTGTGTCTGGTCAGCAAGTGAAACAATCTACATGTCTGTGCCTGAGGGTCAACACCCCTGTGTACCTGAGAGAAGCTGCAGCATATGGTCTATGGTCGCCCTGAGTAACGGTTCCCCCAGGATGCCAAAGAATTCATGTAACCTGTCTCACCCCTATCTGAACCTAGCGGCGTGCGTGTAACATGAATCTCCCCCAAATTTTTGAATGGCCTTTTCTTAACAATTCTTTCAAGGCTGCGGTTATCCCGGTTGATTGTGCACCTTTTCCTACCACACTTTTTCCTTCCACTCAACTTTCCATTAATATGCTTGGATACAGCACTCTGTGAACAGCCAGCTTCTTTAGCTATGACCTTTTGTGGCTTACCCTCTTTGTGGAGTGTGTCAATCACTACCTTCTGGACATCTGTCAAGTCAGCAGTCTTCCCCATGATTGTGGAGCCTACTGAAACAGACTAAGGGACTTTATTAAACGCTTAGGAAGCCTTTGCAGGTGTTTTTTGTTAATTATTCTAATTTACTGAGATAATGACTTTTGTGTTTTCATTGGCTGTAAGCCATAATCATCAACATTAACAGAAATAAACACTTGAAATAGATCACTCAGTTTGTAATGACTCTATATAATATATGAGTTTCACTTTTTGTTTTGAAGAACTGAAATAAATTAATATTTTAATGATATTCTAATTTAGTGAGAAGCACCTGTATATATAGCAGGTGAAATAAGTATTGAACACGTCATCAATTTTTTAAGTAAATATATAAGTATATTGAAGACACTTATTGAAATTTAATTAATACTTCAAAACAGCATCAGTTCTTCTAGGTACTTGTTCTTGTACACAGTTTTTGAAGGAGCTCAGCAGGGAGTTTGTTCCAAACATCTTGGAGAACTAACCACAGATCTGTATATGAGGCTTGTGCAATTCCTTCTGTTTCTCCATGTAATCCCTGAGAGACTGGATACTGACGAGATCAGGGATCTGTGGGGGGCATTTCTTCACTTCCAGGACTCCTTGTTCTTCTTTCCACTGAAGACAGTCCTTAATTACAATGGTTGTATGTTTGTGGTCATTATCCTACTGCAGAATAAATTTGGAGCCAATCGGACACCTCCCTGATGGAGCATTGATGGATAAGTATCTGCCTGTAATTCTCAGCACTGAAAACATCAATATTAATCCTGACCAAATCCCCAACTCCATTTGCCGAAATGCATTTCCAAACTTGCAGGACCCTCCATCATGCTTCACCATTGCCTGCAGACTGTCATTATTGCACCTATAAAGTGCTGCAGAGCGGTAGTCATGACTGAGCTGCTGTCCAGTTACGCTTTGGCACGCTACAGACAAACAGTGTCCCAGTCCCAGTGTGCTGTAGGGTGTGGGGTGCATCACACTCACTTGTAGGCCACAGGCCTCCGGTGCCTCCAGGCTTCCATCCTCAGGAGCCATCACACACAAATCCGGAGGCACCAAGTTCTTTACAACAGGCAAAGTTTACTAGTCAGTTCAAGTTCATCAGGTGGTGACATGT
The DNA here is from genome assembly GCF_046119375.1 of Phyllobates terribilis. Classification (NCBI taxonomy): domain Eukaryota; kingdom Metazoa; phylum Chordata; class Amphibia; order Anura; family Dendrobatidae; genus Phyllobates; species Phyllobates terribilis. The sequence goes on along the minus strand of NW_027362767.1, from coordinate 71,636,570 downwards.
GGGATAAGGCACAGCATTTCATGTTTCTTCCTTGCATAGTACAGTACCTCTTCAGCCCTGCCACTCATTCATCCTGGACTATCCCTAAACCGGCTGACTCCATCAGCCTCAGGGATTTCCTGTCCACTTCCGCAGTGCACCCGGGACCCACCACTCACATATTTCCATGTCCACCGACCTTGAGATGTCAGAAGACCAGGCATCTGGCCCAAGTTCCTGACTTTACCGAAATGTCCATCAGGAATATCAGTACCGTCTCCCACTGCCTCAATCAATTGGCCCATGCTGCCCCCTGCAGCCCACCGCACCTGAACTTGACCTTGACACTGCACTTCTCTAACCACGCACTATCATAAAGTACCCCCCTTTTATCAACACTAGTTCCCACCCACTGGGGTAGTTCTATAATTAACTATTTCCTATAGCCTAAACCTATTGTTCTATACTGTTGCTAAACCCCATACTATATAAACCGTACTTATGCTATCTCAAAGCTAGTCCTATGCTTTCCTTGCACTATACACTACTCACATTGTACATTAACACTTTACATGACTTATATGCCATAACACATTATATAAGACGCACATCACTATTACATGTAAAACCGCATGACACTATTCACATAGTGCGATTGTTGTCTTCAGGGGTAAGACAGTCCACATCCTGCATACCGCTCTCCAGCCCTTCAGAGAACAGTCAAATATTTCACACTTTGACTCATCAGTCCAGAGCAACTGCTGCCATTATTCTGCACCATAGTTCCTATGTTTTCATGCATAGTTGAGTCGCTTGGCCTTGTTTCCATGTGGAAGGAATGGCTTTTTCCCAACAATTCTTCCATGACCACCACTTCTGGCCAGAGTTCTCAGAATAGTAGATGGGTGTCGCTGGGTTCCACTTGTTGCTGCCAGTTCTGAGATGATGGCACTGCTGGGCATCTTCCGATTTTGAAGGGAAGTAACATTAGGTCTTCTTCATCTGGATGGCTTCACCTGATTTTGATATGACTTAGAATTCTCTTTTTGTTCATTCTCTTTCCATTTTGTTAATTGCTGAAAATAAACTACAACACTTCTAGTTTTAATAAGTAGAATTTTTTTCCACACCTGGCTAAAATTTTGCACAGTACTGAGCAGTTTAGCGTATTTGTCACTATTTTAGGAAAACTGAGAGACAACTACTATGCGAGTTGTTGGCTACATTGATTGTCACCCAGTTTTTCCAGAAATATAAATTGCTAAAAAAACTGATCTTTGGAAACGGCTGAACTGCAGCTGACAGACGCTGGGAAACAAATCTCAGCATGTTTCTAACATCAATGAGAACTTTTAGTTCTAGCAAAGTTCTGGTTCCCCCTACTTTACAAAAACATTCATTTATATGCATTAAGATAACAAAGAAATGATGAAAACCCCCAAGATCATAGCGTATTATCTCGTCCTATTTCATGTATGATCTGTTTATATTTTGATAGCCTCCTGTAGTTTCTATGCAATACAGAGAGTGATGATTCAGGCAGAATTTTACAGCCAGCTCAGGCTTCCAAGTCCAACATGAAACCACGCAAATGTAATGCCAACAAAAACAGAGCGGACCGGCGAGCTCCAGATGAATAAAACACACGGGTCTTTCTTTCCCTCGCTCATCTCTATTCTCCATACAGGAATGTTTACTTTTGATGATTTTATTATATGATATTTTTTTCCTCACTTCTTGGGAACAATCCAGTAACATACACAATGGATAGATAATACATTCACATACCAGGCGCTGACTTCATTAGCAATAAAGATCTTATATTGAAAACAGCTGTTTCGACTTATTGTACGACTTACAATACATGGCTTCAACAGCAACAAAGCAAATTGTTGCTGGAGGAAAAAAAAAATTAATGTCTGGTTTAGCATGATGGAGAAAATACATTTCCCTAAAACAAGCTAAATAATTAGTGGGGTAAACTACTGATATTGTGGGAAATTAATAAAGGGAAAAAAAAGAAAACTTTTTTTTAGTTTTAACAACAGTTTTTAGTTTCTTCATATAACGTTTTAGCCACACATCAGTAGCTCCGTTAGGGCTTCCATATGAACAATAATAATAACAATAATAATTTTTATTTTTATAGCGCCAACATATTCCGCAGCACTTTACAATTTTAGGGGGGACTTATACAGACAATACAGGATAAGTATATCTCATATCGAAAGGAGTGAGGGCCCTGCTCGCAAGCTTACAGTCTATGAGAAGCTCTTATATCGAAATTTCAGGTGTATCCGCTATTGACTTTAATGACGCAGACAGAGTCATTTTTTGCTCTGCTTGACTGCATTTTTGTAAGTATCTGCCTTTTTCAGGAGGGGACAAAAAAACGTGGTCGAATACGTTTTTGTACCAGCCTGAAAAAGGCTGACATTGCCAAAAATGAGGTGACTCCGCCTGCTACATTAAAGTTAATGGCCCCATCGGCATATACGCTTGAATCACGCTTTTCAAGGCTTCATACGGATGCCCCTATGGAGCCACTGAGGTGGGACTAAAATGTTATCTGAATCCGACGTTAGAAGATATTTTTCCAACAACTAGGGTCGACAAGACATGTTCCTGTTATTGTATTTCTTTAATTGGAACCTGTCGTGTAAAAAAAACACTTAACCTGCTGATATGGGATTAATCTACAGGTTAATAGTGTTCTCAAGCTCCCAGTCTGAGAGCCCCGCTGCCAGGAGGAAATTAACTTTATTCCTCCCGGCAGCCTTGGGCTTTCAGTTATAGAGGCGTGGCCGGCGCAGCTTCAGTCACCACTCAGTGCATAGTGAGTAGCAGCTGTAACCGTGCCCTGGCACTGACTGACAGCCGGCTCAGCATTAGAACTGGCTATCAGTCAGTGCTGGATGCGCAGTAATTGCTCGCGCTAACTATGCACTGAGCAATGACTGAAGCCGTGTCGGTCAACCCTATGGTTGAAAGCCCGAGGCTGCCTGGAGGAATAAAGTTAATTTCCTCCCGGCAGCGGGGCTCTCAGTGTGACTGCCAGGTGGCAGGTGGCATCAGTACACTATTAACCTGCAGATTAACTTCATATCTGCAAGTGAATAGCATTTTATTTTACATGACAAGTTCCATTTAAGAATCTGAGACAAAATATAAAATATGTAATAGAGTCCCTCTATCAATTATAATACTGATGTCATCTTACAAGGCAGACTGCTACTACTGAATCCCTTATAGCTACACCTCTAGTTCCCCTTCACTGTGCTGGTGGTATTGCCAGTAGCCAATGGAAAAATTTAAAGGGATGTTCTGGGAAATAAAAATTATTGCTTGCAGTCTTCAAACTGCACAAAAAAAGATAAATGATACTACTCAACTGCTTGTTCCATTTTGGTGCTTACCTGGTCTCCGCTGGTCTGTGCTTTCTTGTCCCATTTTTGACACACAAGAAATGGCCAAAAATGGTAATCATTGGTTGAAGTGGAGACCGTTTCTCTGATTAGCCTGGCGGCAAAGTCCACGTAAAATACTCCATGTGAGCATTCCCTTATAAATTCTCAACCTCATCTATGTATTACATGCACGGCCATTCATTTGAATGGACGCCACTAAAGACTACAATTTTCCAGCAGCAGTAAATTATGTAATTCCATGCCTGGTGATGGTTGGAACTGATAATGAATATTATTAGCAATGATATAATAATTACAAGGTTTATTACTGTCTGTTTCCAGTTGTATACTGTGATTTACTTGTACATATTTGGCTGCCCATACTGACCTTCATTGAGATCAGTATAGAGGTAATTATTATTGGGTAGAAAAAATGTTCACCTCACAATCACAATGTTACCTTTCATATTTTCTATTGTAAAAATAAAAATGCCATATATTTATCAATACCCAGATCTGATTTTTAATTAGCTACCTACTATTTTATATTTAATGATCCTTTAAAGGAACAATCAGGAGATGATGGTTTGTGCAGCAGATAAGTAAATAGATAAAGGGAATAGAAACAGTAGAGAGATAGGAAACCACCACTGCCCTCATTCCTAACCAGAACAGCTAAAGCCTTACGCTAAGTGCCCACGATGCAGAAATGCTGCATATTTTTTACGCTTCTCCCTGGCAGGAAAAACGCATGCGGATTTTACATGCGTTTTTCCCGCCAGGTAGAAGCGTTTGTCAAGCTTTTTTGCATGCATTTCTGCATGCGGGTTATCAAGCGCTTTTCCAAGCGATTTTAGCATCACTTGGAAAAGTGCTTGACAACTTGTTCACACTATATAAATCCATGCAACCGGCATGGATTATAGTAGTGTGACCAAGTTAGTTAAAAAAAAAGAATAAGAATGGTAAAAAATAAAGATTATACTCACCTTCCGATGGCCCCCGGTCTCCTTCTCCGCTCCGTTCGGTCTCCCCGGTGTCTCGCGGTGGTGTGAAGGACCTGCAATGACGTCGGGGGATATCGGAAGGTAAGTATAATCTTTTTTTTTTTTATTTTAAATTCTTTTTTTTACAGTTTCTATGGTACCCAGGTCTGGATGAGAGTCTCTTCTTCTCCAGACCCGGGTACCATCCGCACATTGAACCGTGTGATATCCGCTTGTGCAGATGCAGTGATGCGGATGTCACGCGGTCCAATGCAAGTCAATGGCGGAGATGTCCGCAAAATTAATGGATATGCTGCGCATTGTTCCGCAATGATAATCCGCAGCGGAAATTTCCGCAGCATGTGCACAGCACATGCGGATTATCATTGGGGACCATGGGGCACGTATTACCAAGTGTTTATTAAGAGTTTTCGCTGAGGAAATTCCGCGGCAGAAACGCTTGAAAAACGCATAGTGGGCATGCAGCCTTAGGCTATGTGCCCACAATGCAGAAATGCTCCGGATTTTTCCTGAGCGTTTCTGCATCTCCCTGGCAGAAAAAACGCATGTGGATTTTACATGCGTTTTTTCAGCCAAGGACAAGCGTTTGTCACGCGTTTTGCACATGCGATTTCGCATGCGGATTGTCAAGCGCTTTCCAAGCAATTTTAGCATCACTTGGAAAGTGCTTGACAAATCGGTCAAACTATATAAATCCGTGCAACCGGCATGGATTTTATATAGTGTGACCAAGTTAGTTAAAAAAAAGAATAAAAATAGTAAAAAATAAAAAAAAAACATTATACTTACCTTCTGATGGCCCCCTGGTCTCCTTTTCCGATGCGTCCGGTCTCCCCGGTGTCTCACGGTGGAGTAAAAGGACCTTCCATGATGTCATTTAGTCATGTGACAGGTCACGTGACCGCCTATGTCAGAGGTCGCGTGACCTGTCACATGACTGAATGACGTCATGGAAGGTCCTTTTACTCCATCGCGAACCACCGGGGAGCCAAGACGTACCGGATAGAAGACCACGGGCCATCAGAAGGTGAGTATAATGTGTTTTTTTTATTTTAAATTCTTTTTTTTTTCAGGTACTATGGTACCTGGGTCTGTAGGAGAGTCTCCTCTTCTCCAGACCCGGGTACCATTCGCACATTGAATCGCTTAATATCCGCATGTGCACATGTAGTCATGCGGATATTAAGCGATTCAATGCAAGTCAATGGCGGCAAAATCGCCGCGATTCCGCAAAATAATTGGTAGTGCTGCGGATTTTTCTGCAAAGATAATCCGCAGTGGAAATTTCCGCAGAATTATCATTGGGGAACATTGCAGACCTTCTACCAAGCGTTTTTTAAGCATTTCTGTGGCGGAATTTGCGGAAACGCTTAAAAAACGCATAGTGGGCATGCAGCCTTAGATTTCCATAACCCAAATACATTACCACATAATGATGCACCTGTAATGAGCACACAAGTCTAATGGGACAGCTTGCAAAATGTCACACAGTAAGAAAGGACATAGGACACGTGTAAATGTAACCCTTCGCTGTCCCAATGCGTCTGTCCTTATACTGGAAACTATATATGTGTAGCATCGGCGTCTCTGCCCCGTGCTAGGCAGATGTAGCACCCCGAGGGTTCGGTTGCTACAGAGGTATTGCATCTCACCCAGATGTGCGATATCTCACTTCCAGGTAAGGATGGAGTGTGGCTCAGGACCCTAACACCCACATGCACTACACCACATTTCCGGGGGACAGCTCGACGGTGCTCCCATTAGTTATGCAGGCACGAGTGAGCATGTCCCTGGCTGGAGTGGGGGGAGGGAACACCTAGAGAAGGGAACCCGGTAGTGTGTGCGTGGGGGAAGTAGATCCTGGGTGCACTCTGTACAGGAGTATAAAGGGAGGCACCATCTTGGAAAGGGAGTTGAGAGAGGAGAAGACAGGGAGAAGAGCTGCTTTATGGGCTCTGCTCCACAGGCAGGCCCTGTCAGGAGGCCTGAGCCTGGAGGAGGAAGAGGAGCAGACTGGGCTCCAGGAAGGACAGAGGGGACCCCAGGGGTGTGGACTGGCTGGTAGCCACCACACGCCCGCCGCTACCTGAGTAGGGGGGTCAGGTCAAGAAGATGGAAACCGGATCCCAAATTAGTGGAGGAGAGAAACTACCCTCAACTAAGAACCGGAGGCTGCGACATTACATGTGGAGCAGCCCCTCACCACACCCGCTAGAAAGGCACCACATAGGACCTGGGAAACGCAGGCCAACGTTTGCCCACCAAGAAGGTCCGAGGCAGCTGGACATAAGCGTGGTCACTAGTGGGGTTGAAGACCAGAGACAGGGGACATAAAGGGGGTCCTGCAAAGCACTCCAGAAAGACCTGGGAGTTAACCGAGCCCCTCACCTGGTGAGCACAGCGCGACACAGGCGGCCACCTCTGCAGCGGTGGCCTGGAGCAGTAACCGAGTAACCGTGAGTAAAGACCCTGAACTGCACCACCAAGACTCCGAGTTGTCTTTGTTGCGCTCGTGTACCACCATCACCCCCATCATCTATCCCTGCTGCCCTGAGGCCATACCCCTCCCGTTGGGGGTTATACCACCACGCTGCACATTCTCATACACCTGGCCTCAGTGGACTGTTCTGCAGCGGCGGCTTCAAAGCCGCACTCAACGGGTGGCGTAGTCGATCAAGTTAACATCTACTGCCATAGACCGCCACTTAGTCTGACTCCCTGGGCACGGACTGGATCACCGCCACGAGACTACAACCCTAAAGAGATCCGGCTCCGGGTAAGCTCCCGCGTGCGCAACGCAGCGCGACACAGGCCCAGGGGCGCGTCAACTTTTGGCGTAGTCGGCAGGATTTCGTGCCCGCAACCACCGGGTACTGCGTGCCTGAAAAAGAGACTTTTAAAACTTACCATCCGTGAAGTTTTCCCGCCATCCGGCGCCATCTTCAGCCTTCTTCCCGCCATCCGTGAAGATTCCCGCCATCCGGCGCCATCTTCAGCCTTCTTCCCGCCATCTGTGGAGTTTTGCCGCCATTGGGCGCCATCTTGAGGACGCCGCGCGGGAAGAAGAGGGGCGTGGACTCCGAAAGCGCGCGAGAACTGAAGCCCCGCCTCACGTCCGGACGTTGCGTAAGGTCCTGGAAGGAGCCCAGCAGACGCTGACGTCACTGGAGCGCGACGGAAGGTCCTCGACCCTGATGATCAACTGCGGAGCCGCGGCCTATGGAAGAGGATCATCGCCAGGTAGGCCACGGTCCACCAGGGGGGAGGAGGACACCAGGAACGGACAGCAAGATGGCGGACCGGCAGCAGACTAAGCTGCCCAGCATCGGCAGCGCCCCAGCCGTCGCGGGCCCCGACCAGCACCAGGAGAAGACGCGTGACGCAGGAGCGGTCGTGGGAGCAGGTAAGAGGAGTCTCCCTGTCCCGGACGCTGCCAGCGTCAGCCTGCTCCCGGGCCACCCGGTGGAGCCGCCGATCCCGGGCGCTGCAGACGCAGACCTGCTCCAGACCCCGCAACAAGCCCTGCAGCCGAGCCCTCCAGACCTGGGCACTGCCACCACTAGCCCGCGTCCAGGCCCAAAGTCGCACCCCCTGACCCCGGGCGTCATTAACAGTACCACTCAGACCCCGAGTACCAAGAGGGCCCGGACGGGTCTGAACCTGAGAAAGAGAAAGGAGCGTGTGGAGCACACCGTTAATCGTAAACGGTAAAAGAGGAGATGTAAATAGTTACCCGACCGGGTATAAGGACTGTTGTGGGACTGTTTCCACTAAGAGTGTGGTCCCCGTTGGGACAGAAAGAGAACTGTTTCCCTTACCCCCTACCTGGCTGGGGACTGAGAACAGCCACCCCCTTTTCCCTCTAACTGGCTGGGGACTGAGAACAGCCACCCCTACCTGGCCGAGGACTGAGAGCGGCCATATCCTGTAAATAATTATGTGTTTCTAGTAATGTATAGGAGTCCTTGGTGGATTTACCGGGAATCCTTTGTACAGTTAGTGGAGCGTAACCCAGGATGGACTAAAAGACTGTTAAGGACTCGGGGCAGGGCAGACCCCTACCTGGTTACGTCTCCCTGTTTTAGGAAAATGGACACCTGGTTGCAGAATAAACTGTGACCTGTTATAAAGAGACTTCTTCGTGGATCTGCTGCTAGAAATGTTTTATATGAAAAATTTATATGCTAGAATGTGTTACTATGAAAAAGAGTTCCAGAACAGTACATATGCACTTATACCGTTTAAGAGAGAGCCGTTCCCATAAAGGGAAACTGAATGTTGATACCTGTTATACTTGTTGTTTATGAAAAATTTGCATGTTCTAATGTATACCCTGTCTTTTGCTCAGTTCCAGCCCGCGGACGTGCTGGGTTTTGCCAGGGGGGAATGTAGCACCCCGAGGGTTCGGTTGCTACAGAGGTATTGCATCTCACCCAGATGTGCGATATCTCACTTCCAGGTAAGGATGGAGTGTGGCTCAGGACCCTAACACCCACATGCACTACACCACATTTCCGGGGGACAGCTCGACGGTGCTCCCATTAGTTATGCAGGCACGAGTGAGCATGTCCCTGGCTGGAGTGGGGGGAGGGAACACCTAGAGAAGGGAACCCGGTAGTGTGTGCGTGGGGGAAGTAGATCCTGGGTGCACTCTGTACAGGAGTATAAAGGGAGGCACCATCTTGGAAAGGGAGTTGAGAGAGGAGAAGACAGGGAGCAGAGCTGCTTTATGGGCTCTGCTCCACAGGCAGGCCCTGTCAGGAGGCCTGAGCCTGGAGGAGGAAGAGGAGCAGACTGGGCTCCAGGAAGGACAGAGGGGACCCCAGGGGTGTGGACTGGCTGGTAGCCACCACACGCCCGCCGCTACCTGAGTAGGGGGGTCAGGTCAAGAAGATGGAAACCGGATCCCAAATTAGTGGAGGAGAGAAACTACCCTCAACTAAGAACCGGAGGCTGCGACATTACATGTGGAGCAGCCCCTCACCACACCCGCTAGAAAGGCACCACATAGGACCTGGGAAACGCAGGCCAACGTTTGCTCACCAAGAAGGTCCGAGGCAGCTGGACATAAGCGTGGTCACTAGTGGGGTTGAAGACCAGAGACAGGGGACATAAAGGGGGTCCTGCAAAGCACTCCAGAAAGACCTGGGAGTTAACCGAGCCCCTCACCTGGTGAGCACAGCGCGACACAGGCGGCCACCTCTGCAGCGGTGGCCTGGAGCAGTAACCGAGTAACCGTGAGTAAAGACCCTGAACTGCACTACCAAGACTCCGAGTTGTCTTTGTTGCGCTCGTGTACCACCATCACCCCCATCATCTATCCCTGCTGCCCTGAGGCCATACCCCTCCCGTTGGGGGTTATACCACCACGCTGCACATTCTCATACACCTGGCCTCAGTGGACTGTTCTGCAGCGGCGGCTTCAAAGCCGCACTCAACGGGTGGCGTAGTCGATCAAGTTAACATCTACTGCCATAGACCGCCACTTAGTCTGACTCCCTGGGCACGGACCGGATCACCGCCACGAGACTACAACCCTAAAGAGATCCGGCTCCGGGTAAGCTCCCACGTGCGCAACGCAGCGCGACACAGGCCCAGGGGCGCGTCACAGAGACGCCGTCCCTCTCACCTCCCCACTCCTGGCGCGGCGTCCTCCAGCGCTTCTCTCCCCGCTGCTTTCGGCACGCGCTCCTTCCCCGGCAGTGTGCTTAGGGCACGCGCGCGCGCGCTCCCCCGCTCTTAAAGGGACCGCGCGCGCCGTCCTAAGGAGTCCCCGGCCAATTGCCGGAGGATCTCCCATTTATAAGGCACCTCCTCCAAAATGGAGGTGCCCGAGCTATGTTGTTTGCACTGTGTCTCACCTGTGCTTCAGCCCTCAGGTTCCGCTGCTAGCCTGACTTCCCGTCCTGCATGCCAGCCTGTTACTTGCCTAGTCCGTCAGACCGCTCACCTGGGAGCATCTTCTACTTACCTGCCTTGTCTGCCAGTCCGCTCACCTGGGAGCGTCCTTCAGTTACCTGCCTGTTACCTGCCTCGTCTGTCAGACCGCTCACCTGGGAGCGTACACCAGTTACTTGCCTGTTACCTGCCTTGTCTGCTGACTGCTCACCTGGGAGCGCCCACCAGTCACCTGCCTGTCTCCTGCCTCGTCTGTCAGACTGCTCACCTGGGAGCGTCCACCAGTTACCTGACTGTTTCCTGCTGTCTCAGTCTGCCCGCTCACCTGGGAGCGCCCGCCAGCTACCTGTCAGGTACCCGCCTCGCCTGTCTACCCAGAGACTGCCCCGGTCACTTGCCGTGACCACCTGCCTATCTACCCAGAGACTGCCCCGGTCACTTGCCGTGACCTCCTGCCTATCTACCCAGAGACTGCCCCCATCACTTGCCGTGACCACCTGCCTGTCTTCCCAGAGACTGTCCCCCGTCACCTGCCGTGACCACCTGCCCGCTTACCCAGAGACTGTCCCCGTCACTTGCTGTGACTACCTGCTTGCCCTCCCTGGGAGTCACCCGCTTCCTTACAAGGACTTCCCTCTTGTATTGCAGCTCAGAGGTTCCACTTCCCGGACCCGTAACAATATGTATATATAGTACTGTCTAAAAGATTTGGGCAGATGTGGAAAAAATGTTAATAGTTTATTTGTTTATTTTAATCTATTAATAAAATAAAAGATAATACAAAGTGAATGAACGAAAGAGAAATCTAAGTTACATCTGTGCTGGTGGTGCTGCCAGTAGCCAACAGAAAAAGTAAAAGGGATGTTCGGGGAAACAAAGATTATTGCTTGCCTAATAGTATTTGCACTATATATTGGGATGCACTTTTCCCCTTCTCTTGCAATTAAGCAATACAATATCGGAAAAAATCACTTACATAAAAAGATCCCCTGTATGTGTGATGTCCCTGCCACCCCAACGCACGTTTCGCTTTGTCTTCGTCATGAGATCTTTTCGTGTAAGTGATTTTTTTCCGGTATTGTATTGCCTAATTGCAAGAGAAGGGGAAAAGTGCATCCCAATCTATAGTGCAAATACCATTAGGCTATGCTTATACTTCCGATTATGTGAACTGACACCATTCTGTATATAGATATTTAAGTCCCTGCTTGGAGGTCATCAGCCTCTGTATCATCTCTTGTATTGCATAATCATTTAATTATATTTAAATAAAAAATTGTTTTTATTAGGCATTATATACTCTCTGGGCTTTTTTGCTCTCATTTGTGTGCTAGAAAATGAAAAGTGCAATGTAATGAGCTTCAATAGTTTATTATGCAGTTTTATACAATATGTCAGTGTGTAACTTTTTTCCTAAAACAATAGGTAAATGCAGTGACTCCTTTATTTAGGGCTCCCTCCTGGTCGGTTCTAAGTAGTGATTTTCACCAGGACTCAAATCCCAGAGTGCGTCCGAGGAAGGCACTACTGAAGATTGTGGTTCCCTACATAAACTCAATGACACCCTTTTTATCTTTAGTGTTGTTTTTGCTTTTTTATATATATACATATATATAGTGTTTGGCCAAGACATCACTATCCAGTAGAGCGAACTAACAATATACATTTCTACCCGTAGACCAAAGTATGTGAAAGTGTTGACTAAGTCAATATTTTTTCCCTTGTCATACCCAGAGACATGTCCGGCAGCTCCATCATTTCATTATACTTCAAACGTCTGTACCAAGGACATCAAGACGTATCAGGCAGACTTCCCAGAGAGATAACATCTAGTTATCCATAAAGTTAGGTTGTTCTTGGCTACTCTCTAAGTGCCGGTAGTAAACGGATGGTCGTGTAGTAAGTGATCTGCAAAAACTTAAAGGTTAAGCAGCCATCGGTTTCTTTAAATGGAAATCATTACACATTTCCTGCCATAGTAAATCCAGGAGAGAAGATGGCTTTAGTAGACTGATGTGTTTTCAATCATTCATTATTAAAATATTAATATAAAAAAAGATAAAATCTTGCACTTCTGAAACAAAGCCAGTATAGATGGAATTAAAATATTGAAGCGCTCTATACCGATCACCCATTTACCCTTTTGCCTGCCTAATATTGTGTAGGTCACTCTTGTGCTGCTTAAACAGCTCAGACTGGAGATGAGCAAATCAAGTGGAATTGAATTCTACTCCAAAGTTATAAAAATCGACCTTCACTGAAATGCAGGTACATTTGGCGTACTTGTGCAGAATTCAACGCAAGCGGTGGCCATCTGAAGATCCGACAACGAAAATTATATATATGCCCATTTCACATGATGTAAAAAAATGTGATTAATTAGACCAGCTCACCTTCTTACATTTATCCATGGACCAGTTCTATGCTTGCATTTTACTTGAAGACTTTTTTAAATGGTGGTCATCATTGACCTTCTTCAGTGATGTGTGCTACAGTAACTTTTCTGTAGGATCAGACCAGGCAAGACTTCATTCTCCATGTGCATTAAAGAAGCACTCCTCCTCCCATCAAAATTGTTATCCTTTAATATATTGCAATCATCATATTATATAGCACTGTGTACTTACAATTTCTTATTTTGCCCTTGTACCCAGTTAATTCTTCTCTTTTCCATTAGGTCTACAACATCATGTGATTAAAAACTGACTAGCTGAATCCTTCTAAGCCCTATGTATAAACAGGAGGTCCCTTTTCCATGCATGAGTCATCAGTCACTGCAAAAGTCCCTGGCATGGGGAGGAGGGAGTTGCTGGGTCAGGAATTGAAGAGGGGAATGATAAATGCAGGGAAAAGAGACTTCCTGTTTCTACATTACGCAGAGAAAAGAGAATAAGTAACTGGGTAAAAAGGTAAAATTAGCAATTGTAAGTACACAGTGCTATATAATATGATGACTGCAATATATCAATAGGATAATAACTTTGATGGGAGGAGGAGGAGTGCTTCTTTAATGAGCCTTGGGTGTCCATGACACTGTCACTGGTTTACCGTCTGTTCTTCCTCCAACCATTTTTAGTAGGTGCTATCCACTGCGTATTGGGAGCCCCTCACAAGATCTCTAGTCATTTTCTTGCAGGCTTAGAGTCTAGGGGGAAACAGTGGTGACAAAAAAGGTAAAAGTTCTGGTATTGTTTGGTCCAACCATCTCTTATATTGTGTCATAGAGAAAAATTGTAAAATCCACAAAGACATCTCTAGAGAGGGGACATATCACTCTCATATGGAACATATGGAATTAATTATAACTGGTGAAGTAAGAAAGAGCTGCCAATTCAACCTCCATTGAAGTAGGACCTCCTGCCGTGAACAGGTAACTTCAGCAGAGATCTGCTGAGAACCAGTCAGAAAGTCAGAGAAGTACAGAGGTTTCCTCTGTTCAAAGGCATTATTTCAGACACTTTGGAGCTAGTGGTCAGTGATCAATATTGTGGTTTCCATCGATCCAATATTTATGGGAGATATATTTTCGGTTTTGGAGAGAAGGGACAAACATAAAGCATTCACTCACATTGCTTCAAGGCCATCTGAACACCTCCAACTTAATATTGGTCAGATGGATGATGCTATCCATGCCATGTTTCATCTCTATAGAAAGGTGGAATTGTGATAGGAAACATGACAACCATATCTTCTGCCTGGGTCCTCCAGGGCTGAGGATATCATGAAAGTTGGGGATCTCATAATCTTCTAAAGACCTACCACATCCCACGACCAGCCCCCCAAATTAACTCACGAAGAGGAGGTCTGTGGGTGTAACTTTGATCCAATAAAATCAGAATTTGGGCTTTTTTCATTTGTGAGTTCTGGAAGGCACAGCTTGTTATGGTTCTGTCCATTACTCTAAGGAGTTGTTCTGAGGAGTGCTGCCCTCCGCTAAGCTCTGAGCCATTTCCGTGACACAAGTTTAGTACTTTTCTTTTTTTTTATCCCTTTTATTCTATTGTATATACACTATTGTTTTGCTCCTATTTTGGAACATCTTTGTATATTTTTCATAAACACTGCCTACCTTTCTGTATTGAATATATACAATTTAATGGCTCTGTTGCTCTTGCTGTGAGTTCCCCAATAACTGGCCAAGTAGGGAAAACAGCCACAGCCTTGTCCATCACTCATCAGTCAATTCTGTAATTGTCCTGACAATTGGAGGCAGTGAAGTTGCGTCCCCTGACATATTGAATAATGATATTCATGTAAGGCTACATGAACTGGTCACCTGCCACAGATACCAAGTGCTACAGAGTGTATGGAGTGTGGGGAAAAATTGCTGAAAGAAGGGACCAGATTCTGAATTAAAATGTAAGAATACAAAAACTAAGAACAGTTAGATTGCTGAGGTGATATGATACGCCTGTCTTAAAAATGTGTTAAAAACTGTGGGCACTTTAAATAAACCTGACTGTCTGGGGTAGCGCATCCCAGGGAGCTAGTGCAGCATGAAGCATAAGAAAGGTCTTGGAGATGGGAGTAAGTGGCTTGGATTATGGTGGCTGTTCGTCTTAGATTATTAGCGGAACATGGAGCATGGGTAGGGTGATAGACAAAGATAAGGTGTAAGGCCGTACAGCAGTGTGGAGGCCTTTGTAAGTGAGGGAGATCGCTGTAATTTACAGCAGATGGACTACCAGCGCAATGACTGTCAGAGAGAGGAGATATTGGACAGAAATATGAGGATATATTGGAGAGGGTGGAGGTTAATGAGAGCAAGACCGATTTTGAATAAACTATTTTGAACTCATGCTGTCTTTGACCTGCTCTTCTAACCTACAAAATCTGTGTGTGAGAAGTCTGAGATAGATGCAACCAGGGCTGTGGAGTCAGAGCCCATTTTGGTGAAGTCGGTATAAAATGGACCAACTCCGACTCCTAAAATATATAATAAATTGGGTACAGTAGTTCAATGCAGGATGTGCTGTAAATGTTTTCATAAGAATTTTGAAAAGTTATGAAATGTCCTATAAATGTCTGTTCTGTTCCTGATCTAAAGATCTCAGCTTTGATTTGAGATAAATCTCTGGTGCACTTTATGTACACGCTCAGTAGTGAAGCAGTTCTGTGGAGTCGGAGTCGGAGTTGGAGTCGGAAGTCAGGGAAATTGAGGAGTCAGAGTCGGAGGATTGGCTTACTGACTCCACAGCCCTGGATGCAACAGAGTATGACTTTATGAGCAGACAACACAGGGTTCTTTTGCAGTGACTCGGAGACACTTAAAGGGAACCTGTCACCAATGTTTGCCTTACAAACCATGCCCATTACCTTTAAAAGCATGTAAATGGGCTTCCTACAACTCCCTTATACTCTCAGAGGTGTCCTTGTTACTTCCGAAAAATGTATTCATGTCCTGCACTGCATTCAAATTGTGTGGTCCGATCGATGGACAAATCCAGATCGCGCTCAGCACTGCCCTAGTCTCTTCATATGACGCCTCTGTGGCGCCCCTGAGGGTTCAGTCGCCACAGAGGTACTGCACCTCATCCAGAGGTGTGGCATCTCATTCTCTCAGGTAAGGATGGGGTGCTGCCCGGGACCCCAACACCTGCACCCAACACTACACTACTCTAGACCGGCTGGAAGGGCAATTTGCACTGCTTTCTGCTGGCCCCGACCCTGGCTGGAGTGGGGGGAAACCAAAGTGAGGGGGAACCATGTAGTGGGTGTGGGTGGAGGACGCAGACCAGGGGAGCACTTGAAGAGGAGGTGTATATATAGGGAAGCCATCTTTTTAGCAGGGAGAGAGTGAGGGAGTGAGTGAGTGAGGGAGGGAGAGGACGAGAGGAGCGGAGGCTCTGCAGGAGCCCTGCTCGGGAGGTGGGCTTAGCCTGCCAGGCCCAGGACTGAGAGAGGAGTGGGAGCAGGAAAAAGCTCCAGGAACAGAAGGGATCCCAGGGGGTACGGTGAGTGCAGGACGGCACCCGTACGCCCGAATCTGCCAGGCGGTGGAGAGATCAGGCCGCAAGAAGGGAACCGGTCCCTGGACTAGCCGAGTTACTTTAGGTCTCAGCTAGAAAACCGGAGGCTTCTGCACCTTCAAGGTGCAGTTGCCACATCTGCACCTAAGTCGCCGAAAAGGTAACTAAGTAATGTCCGGGAACTCCAAGTTGCCCAGAGGGATCCCAAGGTACCAGATCGGGACTTTGTTTAGCGGGGCGCAGGGCAGGAGGGAGAGACCCAGCGTGGGAAGTCGGCTAAGAAAGGAACATACAGAAAGGGGTCCCGTTAAGTGCTCTTGAGATACTTGAGGGAGTGCTGAACCCCTGCCTGGTGAACGCAGCGCGACGTGGGAGGCTGTCACCTGTACAGTGCAACCTGAGAAACTTAACAACTGTGAGTAAACTCGGACGACTGCACCCCACTGTCTCTGTCAGTTATTGCTGCTGCGCCATCGCTCCTGCACTACAACGCCCAGCATCACCATTTACACCTACACTGCCCTGGAGCTGAGCTCTGCCTGTGGAGAGCCGCACCAACCCAGCTGCCCTAACATCTGCTCCAGAGGTCTGCGGCACCCATTACCAGGAACCACAGGTGGCGTCATGAGACAAAACCGTTTATCATCCCTTCAAGCAACAACCCCTTTTTAAGAGTGACCCCAGGGTACGGGCCCGGGAGCCGACCGCTGTGACATCCCAACAAGGTAAAGGCCCGGGTACCAAGTCCCCCATATCCCCCTGGGCGAGTCACCTCTTTTTTTCTGGATGGAACTGGATGGCGTCTCCTATGTCAACCACACAGTACACACAATTTGAATGTGTAGCACCCCGAGGGCTCGGCTGCTACAGGGGTATTGCACCTCAAACCAGAGGTGTGATATTCCACTACCAGGTAAGGATGGAGTGTGGACCATGACTCTGTAGGCTGCATGCACCACACACACCCCATTTCCGAGGGACAGTTCAACGGTGCTCCCACTAGACAGGAGTGCAGGCACGACAGAATCTGTCCCTGGCTGGAGTGGGGAGGGGGAGGAAAACCCAGTGGTGTAGGAGCAGATAGGGGTGGGTCTCTGGGCAAAGGTAGGAGCCCATTGGTTGCCAGTCACCTGGGCTCACACATAGAGGGAGGTATATAAGGTGGGCACCATCTTAGAACAGTGTTCAGTCAGAGGAGAGGAGTGAGAGAAGGAGTTCAGCCAGAGAGGGCTGACGGAGAGCTGTGGCTCAGTCTGGGCCCAGCTCCACGAGGCAGGCCTAGGGTGAAGGCCGGAGCCAGAGAGAACGGAAACAGAAAGGAACAGAAAGGAAAGTAAGAAAGGAACAGGAACACAGAGAAAGGCCCCGAGACACGAGGACAGAAGGAACCCCATAGGCCCAGGAGATTGCGGGTGACGGGTTGGCAGAACAGGGTACCGGAACCCAAATTGGTGGAGGCAATAAATTCCTCAGCCAAAGACCGGAGGTTGTGACCACAACTTGGTGCGACCCCTCACTACATCCACCAGGAAAGCATACCACATAGGGTCAGGGAAACCGGACATAGGTTTTGCCAAGAGAAGGCCCGAGGAAGCTGGACAAAGGTGGGTCACTGGTGGGGACGGCCAGAGAAAGGAAGAGAAGGGAGCCCTGTGCCACGCTCTGGAATTGCCTGGGAGTTGGTCGAGCCCCTTGCCTGGTGGACGCAGCACGGCTTGGGCAGTCACCGCCGGTACCGAGGTGACTAGGACCAGTAAAGAACTATGAGTAAAGCATTGGAAACTGCAACCACACGTCTCTGTGTTTCATCGCCGCACCAGCACCATCAGTACTGGGACGCTCACACCATCACTCTCATCATCCACACTAGCTGCCCTGAGGCAATACTTCTCCCGTGGGGAGTTATTCCATACTTGGCTGCGCATACAGCATCAGCCTCAGCGGTCTGCAGTGCAGCGGCGGTCCCCACTGACCGCAATCCACGGGTGGAGTAGTCGGACACTTGTTATTACACTAAGACTGCCACTGAATTGACTACCCTGGGCACGGACCGGGTCAGTGCCACGGAGACTACAATCCCCAGCGATCCGGCTCCGGGTATCCCCCGCACAACACAGGCCCAGGGGGCGCGTCAAATGCAACACGAAACATGAATAAAGCACTTTTTCTTGTATATGCACAGGCATCTCACGATACAAAGAGGTTGTAGGAATCCCATTTACATGATTTTAAAGGTGATGGGCATGGTTTATAAGGCCAAAAACTGGTGACAAATTCCTTTAAAGTTTGCATAGTAGCTGTATGCACAAAAAGGCACAATATTTTTAAATATAGACTATTTTCTTGCAAATATGTAGAACCAAAAAATCTGGATACCTTGGAGAAATACTCAATGTCACCAGGAGTTTCAACCAACCAAATGACATTAGAACATAGTCTAAAGTTTCCTTCAGCTATGAAATGATTTTGTTGTCTACGCTATATTTGATAATATATTGACACCTTATAAAACCATGAAAACAATGCAATTCCATACACACAACATACACAAAGTCTTCTATTAGTCAGTGGGGCATACTGTGTGCCACCATGTAGTGCTTTAAAGTGGCACCATAAATTATGGAATTCGAAGTGCCAACCTTCTCTCTCAAACAATAGGAAAATATTGATCATTTTTAGATTCAACACATTTGACAATTTTTCACAAAAAGTTAGAAGAATAAAAGCTAAGGCTCTTCCCCTCATGCAGTAAATATCATACGTATATTGAAGGAACAGTATGTATAATGCACCACATAGCTGCCCGGTTAGGAGCCTTGTGTGCCCCCTACTGCCAGGACATGTTCTTATGCCGATACTGAGCTCAACAAGATGGTAATAACTAGGGAGACCACAATCTTAGGTTACAATTTGTCCCCCTGACTGAACGATGAGTATAACCAGACCTGATCATCCGGTGATTATACAATGATTGTGGCCAGTGTGTGGTCCACATTCTTCTGGAAACAAGTTGATGAAGGAACGAAAACAAATTATCTAAAGTTTATTGTTTCATATTGTTTCATAAACTTTATTGTTTTATTTTAAGAACACCAACTCTGGTGATGTTTTCTGTGGTTAAGTCACTCCCATCCATGTTTAAAAGAATCAGATGAGGCAAATGAATGCACATTATGGTCTCTAAAATTGGGATCTCCTAATGCATGATCTAAAAGTGATGTGCACAGAGCCTGCAGAGCATTATACAGAATCCATGTGGTTTCGCATAAAGACCTGTAGGCAATCTGTGTGCCAATGTATGTTGGCTCCATGCTGCACTGTAATGCCTCCTAGAAACAATGCTCCATAATATGGGATTCATACTAATTTAAAAAATAAAATTGTGCAGCCAATCACTAGCCTCAACAGTCACAAGCAAAGCCAGTGATTGGCTGCAGCAGTCATAGATGTTTTTGAGAAGTTACTAAAGACAAATAAACAAAGACTGGCAAGGAGCAGGGGTAAGCAATGATTGTTTTCCATTTTTAATGTAGCCCATTGTGTCTTGATCATGGACAAGCCCTTTAAATCTTAAACTAATATTAAATCCATGATAAATTACATTTAAATAATTAAATTGAAGCTATTGTCTCAATTGGATAAATAAATAAAACCTATTCGCAACTGATAAAAATGTCAACAAATCCCTAAAATTTTTGTCAATCATCTGAAAATATTTTTCACAACTTAGAAATGTAATTTTTAAGGTATGGTTGACATAATAAATAGACATCTACGGCTTCACATTATGCTTTACGCGGCGTGTTCCATGGACAATAATGGCAATAATAAAATGTGCATTTGACTTAACAGAGAGCGGCACAACATCATCTCAGACTGCAGTGACATTTATACTCTGTGCCTGGAAGCCAAACATTTCATCACTCTCATGCCTGACACACTCCATTCCCTGTAAATCTCTCTTTCTACCTCATTATCTCCCCCAGTATAATAAAAAGAACAGGATTACATCTAGGAAAATCTCGCTCTGAGATGCTCTTATGAGTGCATTAGTGCTGCGGTCGTTTGACGTTATCTTGTATTGTTCTTCGTTTTCCATTCATGTGAAAATCAAGTAGTATGGGTCAGGCAGACAACATGGCTCCAGCACGGCTTTTTGACTCAATAAATGTGCAAAGCTCTGACTTATAATTTGCTGCATAATGGTTATAATATACAATCCTGTTCGTGCACCTAGTAACATGCCTTCTACCTAATGCCTGCTATCAATACCTGCACCCCTTCCCTTTTTCCTCTCCCATCCCTCCGTTGAACTTGATGGTCATGTGTCTTTTTTTCAACTGTTTTATGCAAAGACTAAAGAAATTGGTAATGTTGTGTTAGGCTCTATCCACACTGTGTTTGCATTGTGCATGCTGGAATTATATATCAGAAGTATTTCCTGATTTATGCCAATGATGGATGCTTCCAATGTGCACCTGTCTGTAGGCATTATTATTATTATTTAATGTTCTCAAGCCATGGGGACTTGATGGATGAATGATCTGTAGGAAGATCGATCTTGTGCAAGCCTAGATAGGTCCACCAGGGTCTTCTCCACTGTTATCTTGATAGTATCAAGCCATCAGGTTGCTGGTCTTCCTCTTCGCCTTGTTCCTTCTATTCTTCCAACCATGATGTCCTCCTCCAGTGATTTCTCTCTTCGTATGATGTGTCCAAAGTAGGCAAGTCGTAGCTTTGTCTTCCTTGCTTCGAGTGACATGTCTGGCTTGATTTGTTCCAAGACTGTTGGCTTGTTCTTCTTGCCATCTACGGTATGGAAGTATGGTATGGATGGTGTGGATATAGTGTCATATGTCGCCTACAGACCCCCATATGAACAAACAAAAATTCAGAGGGATGGCTTTGTATAGATAAGCAAAGCAGATTGGATTATTCCATAAAGCCAAACAAAATATATTTCTCCAGAAGAAAAAGGTACACCAACCTATATCAGCCCACAGAATTTGTCAAGTGAATGGGGGGGCATATTAGACTTAAGCAAAAAGATTCGCAGGACACTGGTCTAGCACACACGGCAGTATTCCATGGCAGAACTTCCTTGCCAGCATTCTGGGCACCTCTTGTGATTTTCAAAGGCCTTACATGACTTCATGATGTTGTCGTGGTCTACTAAACACAAGAGGCGCCCAAGAAGTTGCCATTCAAATGGAAATAAGCATTGCACTGGTCCAGCAGCCATGTAGTTCCAAAATGGATGCCGGACCAGGGTCCTGCAATTCTTTTTTCTCAACTCTATGACCTACAGAAAGAAGTAACGGAGCTTTCCTGATGCATATGTCCAATGGGCACTGTAATTCAGCCTCACATTCCATAGAGCTAGACCTTTGGGTCCAGAGAACAAGTTTCAGTAATTCGTTCCCTTCACAGTTTTTATCTCTGCACAGCGATGCTCCCTGCCACCCAGTTGTGCAGCGAACTGCAGCTGGTATCTGGGAACCAGCATTACAGTTCCTAAATACTCAGGATGATTCAGGGTCTAAGAAGTCAGAACCATAAAGATCATTAAGTGGTAGTGTGGCACCCCAGGGGTCTGGTTTCCACAGTAACAGCAATGTTATGTCTGAGAGCAGGTGGGAGGTCTCTTGGTCAGGGATCCTGTGCATGCCACACCTCCTGCCCAGTCCTGGGAGGGGAAGAACTTCCCCTATATAAACCTAGGGCTGAGGCAGGGTTAGTGAGTAGAGAAGAAGTAGAGAAGAGAAGCAGATCTAGGAAAAGAACATCAGGAGCTCTGTGGGAGCAGTGCTATAAAGAGTCAGGGGCTGGCAGCTGCAGAGCTCGCCCTGACTGAGAAGCTATCACCGGACCCGGAGTCCGAGGCTGTGGGGACTAATCTTTACCCAGCAGCAGAAACCGCCCGGCAGGGGATTTCAGGTCCTCTGGCCAAGAAACCCGAAGGCACGGTCACACGCGTGGGACCAGCACCGCCGTCGTGGAGCGGACGCCACTAGAAGGCCCCGAGTCACCGGCCATACGGGTGAGCACCACACGGTACACTCAGGGACGTGGGCTACTTATACCCGCCTCTAGCAAGGTAGCCAGAAGAGTACAGTCAGTTTGGGAGGCCTACAACTCCGCCTGGCCAGGGGAGATCCCATCTGCTCAAGGACTGACCAGGCCCCGATCGCTAGCCAGTACTCCGGGAGGGTCTATCTTTATCACCAGTAAAGACCCTGAATTACACCGCATCGTCTCTGAGTGATTCCTGCTACCCCCATCATCCACGTCGGCTGCCCTGAGGCCATACCCCTCCCGTTGGGGGTGATACTATCACGCTGCACAATCCTACCACCGGCCTCAGCGGTCTGCCCTGCAGCGGCAGCTCCTTCGCTGCATTCAACGGGTGGCGTAGTCGTCCAACATCTACCGCTAATACATCGCCGCTCAGTCTGACTCCCTGGGCACGGACCGGGTCACCGCCACGAGACTACAACCCTCAACAGATCCGGCTCCGGGTAAGCTCCCGTGTGCGCGATGCCGCGCGACCAAGGCCCAGGGGTGCGTCAGTAGCATGTCTTACTGAAATGAGAATACCCCTTTGAGTGTTATTTCAAAATAATTTATACTATTAATACCCCAAAATAGACCACGACAGTGATATCTAATGAGTAATACAATAATAGGTACTTTTTTACTTTCACAATATATAGACCACAGATATTGCAAGATTTTGGAAAATGAAGATTTGTATTCACTAAGACATCTGGAACTAAACTGAGCTAAATTTGGATGAATTAATGTTCATTTTCTACGTTTAAGACATGTAAATAATTAGGAAATATGGCTTAGTCACCAGGTGTAAGAAGGAAGACTAGCCTAGGGACAGGTGCGGAGCTCCGGCGCCGGAACTGCCAGGGTCCTGCCCAGTGTTGCCAGGGGACGGGATTAAGAGTACACGGGGGACTTCCTGGACAGTGCTGGGGGACAGAGGAGAGGGACGGAAGAGAGGAAGTCAGGTGTCTGGGCTCGCGCGAAAGAGACGGTGGTGGAGAGCATACCGGCAGTTGGGGAGAAACTGTCTGTCCTGCCAACAACGAGAGAGAGACGTGCTGCCCTGTCCTCCGTGAAATAGAGACGTCCTGACCTGTCTGCGGTGACGGGTGACACAGCTTGCCGCAAAACAAGGGGAGTGCGGTCTGTACCGGGCCTACAGAAAGTGATCGTTCAGTTACCTGCATCACCACAGTTTTCCAGACATCTGACGGTGACCTACGGGTGATTAGGCACCCGAGATTAGTGATCCTAACGCAGTTTGTTAAACGCCGGAGGAGCTTGCTATGGCTCTTAAAGGAGTCGTGACGGCTGTCGTGTGGTCAAAAGGACTGGGGGCCCAGTGGGTGAGACCCGAGACCGCCCACTGCCGCTAGAAGACGGACACCCTCTGGAGTGAGTGTCTGAAGACGGACGCATGAGAATTCCGCAAGGGAATGGGTCCTGTGAACGCTTCAACAGAACTTTGATCCAGATGCTTCGAACCTTGGAAGAAGATCGGAAGGTACGCTGGCCAGAGTTTGTGGCCGAGCTGGTGTGGATCTATAATAACCGGGTACATAGTGCCACAGGGTTCACCCCCTTCACCCTGCTGTTCGGACAAAAGGGTAGGGAGATCACTGAGCTCGAACTAGATCCTGTGGAGGACTGGCCCCGGACGGGCCCATCTACCTGGGTCCGGGAGCATCGGCACCGGTTGCAGACTCTTCAGAGGTTGGTGCTGCAGAAGTTTAAGGAACATAGGCACCATGAAACGCCACCTCTTCGGGGGACAGCCCTTAAGTTGGGAGAACGGGTGTTGGTACGGGACAAGAGACCCCGGGGCAAGCTGAGTAGACGGTGGGAGTCGACCCCGTATTGAGTGAAACGGAGAGTTAGTCCTGAAGGACCGGTGTATGAAGTTCAGCCTGAGTGAAGAAGCGGCTCCAACTAGAATCGTTCATCGAAGCATGTTACGGCCCTGTTTGTCTAGCGATGAGGAAAGGAAGGAGGAACTCAGCACAAGGACTAGAGATCCCACACCCAGTGCGCCCGTCTACGATGATGAGGAGGAAGAGACGATAGTGGCTGCGATCCCCAGTCTCACATCGCCCACAGCTTCCCACACGAGAGAGGAGGGCCCACCACTCTCTCCTAATGCAGTTTGTTGTACGCCGGAGGAGCATGCTACGGCTCTTAAAGGAGTCGTGATCGCTGTCGTGTGGTCAAAAGGACTGGGGGCCCAGTGGGTGAGACCCGAGACCGCCCACTGCCGCTAGAAGACGGACACCCTCCGGAGTGAGTGTCTGAAGACCGACGTAGTTATCGCTAAAGGACAGATAAGTGCAAGCCTCCAGTAATCTACCTTCTCTTATTCAGCCTGAACTTTTGGGACTGCGCCGTATTGTTCATTCTTTCCGTGTTATAGTTAAACCACAATCGTTTATTGTCCGATTTTTCTGTTTTATTGTTGTGTTACTTAAATTTACACTCCCTGCGTGGAGAAACCAAATCTTTAATTAAACCTCTGCCATACTCTCTGCGTGCTGTGTGCGGCATCCGAGCCTTTTTTAACGTTACCAGGAATGAAAAAAGGAAAAAGTCTTAGACAGTTTTATGTTAGAACATGCTCACCAAAGGATCCTTTGGGACCTTGTTGGTCTAGTCCAACTCTGCGGCCAAGCATTCCTAAATTGAGGAGGTGATTGTGCTCTCTAAAGCTCCCAAACTTTTGGGAGTAGGAAATCTATGTCAATCTCCGGATAAAGCTCATGATTCTGAACAACTTTAAATATAATGGTACAATCTTTGGCTACGGTCACAGCATGGTATTTTCTCTCATCCGAGAAAATCGAGCCAATTATGCTAATCAAACTCTGATCAGAGTTTGATCAAAGTGTAATCGTAGTGTGATCCGATTTTATTGGATGAGAAGATGGAAGTGTCTCCATTTGTTCCATTCTGTCAATCCATGAAAATAGGGCTGCATTCAGATGTCATCCGAGTGCAGTCTGATTTTTGACACAGACTTAGTGACTTGCATGGCCAAGTTCAATCCAAATTTCGGGTGCAATTCGTGCATGCTGCAATCTTTTCCTCTGACAGAGTCTGTCTGAGGAAATAATCGAACATACGCTCAGTCCCATAGAATAACATTGGTCTGAGTGCGATCCGATGTTTTGCCTAATCGCATTCGAACCAAAAATAGGATCATCTGCACAAGACCTTTATGGTGGAGATTTGAATATCGTAAGGCCATTTTGGGAAGAGTCTACTCATACTTTAGTAGGATTTGGTAGGCTTCGATCTCGCAGATGCCCACCAGCATCAATCTTTTTACATCCCTTACTCGTTGGAAAATGCAATGTAGTAAATTGCTTATCACTCTGCCCGTACATAGTGGTTTGTAGTTTCAGAATACTATAGACTTATCCAATCCACTGCTAGCTGAAGATTTCAATCATAGAATCATAGAATCCTAGAATGTTAGATTTGGGAGGGACCTCTGGGGTCATTGTGTCCAACCCTCTGCTCAATGCAGGATTCACGCAACCATCTCAGACAGATGTCTATCCAGTCTCTGTTTGAAGACTTCCATTGAAGGAGATTTCATTTCATTTAAAGTAATGTTTAAAAAACAAGTATACTTTGATCTGGACTTTGACAAGTCTAGTTGCAGTCCAGGACCAATCCATGGACAGGACGTCAATACATACCTGGCTGGACTCATAGCAATTCTTTCCTCCAATTACTGTACCGTGCAATATAGTAAATTCCTATCTGTAGAAGGAGTTTCCTGCATGCCACTAATTTCTCCAGTAATGTTGAGATAAGGGAAGAAATCAGTTTATAGTTATCAGATAGAAGCTACTAGATGATACAGTCATGCTGAGATGACTTAAGTACCTTTGACCGGAAAGGAATGCTCTGTGGGTGGTAAATCTAGTTCCTTGCCACCAAGGACCATGGGCTATATCATGATTGACTGAGCGACGTAGACCAAATCTGACCACCAAAGTTGTATAATAGACTGGTAAAGAACATCCTACAGAATCCTGGATGTGGTCCAAGGCCACTTAATGAACCGTCCTGATACAACATTGCCATTATTTACCTCCTCCTGGGATCAAAGCTCGAGTTTGAAATTTATTAAAGTATTGTTAAGGTCACAACATCATAACCACTAATGGCCTAATTTCGCTTTCTGTAGCCAAGAAATATCTCCCAGTCCACCTAGAGAGAAAAAAAGAATTGCCGAGGACAGAAATCCTCCTATTTCCTGCCTATTGTCGAGAAATTAAGCAGTAACTAGTTTTTAAAGTTGACTTTTATGATATTTCCTTTCATTTGCTTTAGAAGAACAAACCCAAATCCAGAAGTCTAGCAAAGATGTGGCAAGTAGTTCCATATTATTACATGCCTGAAATGATATAGTTGGTCAGCAGAGAACGGAGGTTTGCTGCCATTGTAAACCACATGTATTAGACTGCAGTAATTTCTTGGTTTTCAAACACTGCCCTCCTACCCTGTCATTTGACCCATAGACTAATTAGCAAAAACCATTACCACAATGGCAGGAATTTCCAGGATTCACATTTTTTTTGACTGTACAAGACTGTAGCCGCTCTCAAAATAGAATAGCACAACATGGAGCCTTCCCTTATAATTGAGCGGTGCATGTCCAGCATACATTTGAGACCAAGAGAAGCAAAAATGAAATGCATAAGCATATTTTATTCCAAAAAAAATAATTATTATAAAGCAGAAAAAAATCTTCACTTTATTGTAGCATTATATTAATCATTATATTATTATTTTCCCTTTATACACAACACAAGGTGCAAAAAAGAAGTATCTGTTCACTCCCCCATGAAAAGAATGGGGAAATTATGGTATCCATGGCCAGCAGCTCCTGTTTGAGCCATCTGTAATAGTGGGGAAGGACGTAGCCTTCCTTGGGCACTGATGTAGTTAAAAGAGAGTATTCCCGGAGTTAGAGGAAGATAGGACTCCAGGCTAAGACGTGGGGGAGATATAGGATCCGGATACACTGTTGATATTGAGGAAGATTCTCTTGGGCTAGAGATTAGAGTCAAAGAGATGCTTCACTTAAAGAGGGAACCAGGGCTGAAGATGTTGCCAGCGCCTGTGAGGGAGATGATAACCTGTCGGGCCTTATCCATTATATCTGCCTGTAAATATTGTACATATTCCTCTTCCCCAAGTAAAGTCCAAGTTATGGTTAAGAACATCGTGTCCTCTGAATTTATTGCTGCCCTGGTCCCAGAAGAGAAATGCCTGGAGACAGCCGTGATCGGATGGTTTGAAGTAAGTGTAGAGCACCACATACACAGCCACACATCAGAGGGAGGACACGTATTGTCTGTAGGGGGCCAGAGCGAGCAGGGGCTACAGCTCGCCCACGACTACCTTGCTGGGGCAACTTACACATCCATGTAGTCATTAATCTGAATGACTATCACAAAATACTACAGTTCCCCTACAGTCGCTCCTTTAAAAAAAAAAAGATCCTCAAGCGTGGAGTGGTAAACTTAGTCCATAAACAGTAGTTCTGCATTACAGACCAAAGGGTCGTATGTCTTCCCCCCCTATTGTCTTTGTATAATAGGACTGTTATCTTAAAATGAAGCATTGATCCAATTGAAGAATACCATTGAAATACGGCTTGCAATCAGGGGTGTGGTTATAAGGGGTAAAGTCCGTGTCGGACTGGGGTGCCAAGGGCCCACCAGTAACCAACTCCAGAGCCCCACTTTTCAGCTACATGCAAATTTGACATTATCCTCAGTCACAAATTTATATAACAATGAACTGGGTAGATTGTTAAATGACTAAGATGCTGCCTTTGTCTATACATAGTGATTCAAGTATATAGTGCCAAGTACTGCTCATAAAAGAGGATGGTCGCCCGCTCTTGCACAGGGGCCCACCGGAGGATTCTCCTGTTCTCCTGTGTGCCAGTCCAAGCCTGGCATCAGAGGTTCTAAAGACCTTTCTTCTGCAATAGTGGGCACCAGTATTGCAAAGAAACATAAAGCTAGGGGCTTGTTAAAGATTTTGCATTGGGGTAAAGAATCTAGATCTTTACATGTAATTAAGCTACTTTAATGGGAACCTGACATAAGCTTCATGCTGCCTGAAGCACAGACAACATGAATCAGATACTGGCTGTGTTATTTCAGCCATGTATATTTTACTCTGAAATACTGTAGCATTTCAGAGAAAACAAACTTTGAAAAGCCGGCCGAGTACAATCTAAAACTATTTACCGCAACAGTTTGGAACCAGAAGACCTCAGCATCGGATGGCGCCTACTCCGGCTCCGAGAATAAGCAGTTCTCAGTCATTTTAAATGTGTTTATTTCTTCAGGCAGAACAGGGGCTAAGCGGCCATGTTAGAATTCCCTGTGCTCACAGCTGAGCTCGGTTAGCCACTCCTTTTCCCTTTATAATCTGGGCTCTGATACAAATCCTTGTGGTCCAAATTAAATAAAAAAGTGGTCTATAAACGAATGAACACTAGAGGTGAAAAAATTTTTTTAGGGCTAAAAAATAAATTTAATGAGCCCTTTCCACAACGCGTGCACAACTCCAACAGGTGAGTGGCCTTTTGGCTGTTTCCGTCACATCTACCTATCAGGTCCTTCACATAGCGCGCTTTTTCTCCCTTTCTCTGATACAAATCCTTGTCAGAGCT
Organism: Phyllobates terribilis; assembly: GCF_046119375.1. Lineage (NCBI taxonomy): Eukaryota > Metazoa > Chordata > Amphibia > Anura > Dendrobatidae > Phyllobates > Phyllobates terribilis. The sequence goes on along the minus strand of NW_027362767.1, from coordinate 71,607,559 downwards.
AGCTTTTGCGGCATGGCTAACGGAGGGAGAGGAGTTCTTATGAGAAGGAGTGTTGAAGGAATTATTTGTGACTGTAGGCTGGTTTGTACACGTGGTAATTCCTTATCCTTCTCCATTTTTGGTTTATTCGGGTTGGTGTACTACGGTGCACAGTAGCGCCCCCTTCTCTGGCTGGGGGGAGCAAACAGACAGAGGGCTTACTCAGGAGTTATGGCGAGGGTGGAGGCTTGGCATCCTCACCTTCAGAGGTATCACGGAGAATAGGGCAAGCTAGGGTGCCCCCTAGTGTTAGGGACAGGGTAGGAGCCCCTGGTCCCTGGTCACCCAACAGCTTTGTCGTGACAGGAGGCTTCTCCCTGCCTTACTCCCCTTGACTGGTAGGTCTCTCAATATTCGTTTGCATAGGGAGAGACCTGTCACTCTAGAGGAGTGGGCGGGGAGAAGCTGCAAGGACCTGCCTTTTGGACTAGTGATCTGAGACGCATAGTCTCAGAGTTTCAGTGTAAGACATACAAGGGTACAATAATGCCACGAGTGTCTGATACATGCTGATTGTGTTTCGAAAAGTATGAGTCTCATGCAAAGCTCCTATTAATTTACTTTACTACCACACCAAATCGGAGATATACAGAACTGCAAGATAGGTCCATACATTTTATAAGGATACACTGTTAATGATCTTCACAATGTGAATCTGTAATGCAGTATTGCCATTGGACAATAACAGAAGCAGTGGTGATTGGAATAAAAGAAGTTCCAGCACCTATTGTGCTGGCAGAATGCTGATAAAAAGGAAAGACCCACTGAAAAGGAGTGGATAGCAGGTTGCAGATCATCAGAATCAAAACAGTTTGTGGAAATATTATACAGCCATGTGTGCTAAAAGCAGCTGGTTGTCGGTGATAACGGAAGCAGAACCATGCATTTCCACAGGCTTTGTATAAAAGCCCAGGTAGACTTTAAATCTAATTTTATTACTTGCTTGTATATACAACTCATTTCACTACCTAGGTATCTAATGCTTAATCTCCACTTAAGTACCATGGCTACATGGTGCAAAAAAATGCAATTGTCCATTAAATTCATCCAAGGAAATAGTAGAGGGTGTTGTAGAAAAAAAAATTACATGACTCCTGAGATTTCCACATTATCCTACATCAATTGTTGGCTTCAGTATTCTTTGATTTAACATGAATGGCTGTATTATAATATATAGTTGCAATGTACATAAAACCTAAAACAAATGAATAAACTATACTCTGTCCGTGTTTCACTCATATCGAACTTTATAGCTACTCAAAATAAAAATTTAGACTCCCTATGCAGAAATAAAATGAAGTACCATGTGTTTTTAAGCAAAAATAAAGCACAGTTCCAACTTAAACATGTGCTATGTTTATAGGCCCAGCCTTGTAATAGTAATAACAATCACATTTTTCTACTTTCTGAAATTATATAACACCAGTGGGAAGGGAGCGGGCTGGTAATCATGCTTTCCAAATGGTGAGAACGTGAAGGTGTGAAATTCTTATTAGCACCTTCTCTTCAAAAGAAAATGATTGTGTATCTAAGTGGAAAATATATTTTGTATTACTTATAATTGGTTAAGTATAATGTATTTTTGTCCTTAAACTATTTATAAAGATAGCAAAGGCATTGAATGTTGCTAGAGATACACGCTGATGGTCTCCATGCCCGAACTCCAGGACGTACATCTCTACTGCCCGAGAAGTACAAGAAAAGTCAACTCCAATATGCTCAAAACCATATAAATAATCCACAGAACTTTCGGGATTATGTTTTGTAGAGTAATGAAGTAACACTGGAACCTTTTGGGCCTATCAATCACCAGAATGTTTGGAGGAGGAAGAATGAAAAATAAGCTAAAAAGAGCACCCTGCCTACAGTGAAGTATGATGGTAGCTCGATGATGCCTATAGTGAAGCATGACGGTGCCTTGGTGGTGCCTACAGTGAAGTATGATAGTAGTTCGTTGATGTCTTCAGTGAAACATGGCTGTGGCTCAGTGATACATACAGTGAAGCATTTCAGTGGCTTGGTGATGCCTACATTGAAGCATAGCAGTGGCTTGATGATGCCTACAGTGAAGCATGGCAGTGGCTCAGTAATGTGTACAGTTAAGCATAGCGGTGGCTTGATGATGCCTACAGTGAAGCATGGCAGTGGCTCAGTGAAGTATACAGTGAAGCATAGCGGTGGCTTGATGATGCCTACAATGAAGCATGGCAGTGGCTCAGTGATGTGTACAGTGAAGTGTGGTGGTGGCTCAGTGATGACTACAGTGAAGCATGGTGGTGACTCAGTGATGCCTACAGTGAAGCATGGCAGTGGCTCAATGATGTGTACAGTGAAGTGTGGTGGCTGCTCAGTGATGTCTACAGTGAAGTGTGGCGATGGCTCAGTGATGCCTACAGTGAAGCATGCTGATGGCTCAGTGATGCTCTAATGGCTGCTTTACTTCCTCTGGAACTGGAAATCTGCAGAGTGTGGTAGGCACATTATAGCATGTGGCTATTGTTTTATGAGATCTGGTCACTCTGTGAAAACAGTTTCTTCGTTTCTCATCACAATTGGAGTGTAGCAGAGCTGGGTTTGTCAGATGGGCAAATGCAGTGCTGGTGCATGGAAGTAGTCCACATTAGTGGCATGGATGCTGACAACCTGAATTCTCAGCTGGAACACCACGACCTGAGCTGGCTTTTAATGCCAACAGTGACATCAGAGGTGTGCATAGGAATAGAGAGGGCAGGCCCGTATCTGAGTGAGGATGAAGAGAGCCCTATTATTATTATTTATTATTATTATATATTATTATAGTGCCATTCATTCCATGGCGCTTTACATGTGAAAGGGATATTTATAGCACAAACAATTACAATAAATCTTGAACAATACAAGTCGGCGACTGGTACAGAAGGAGCGAGGACCCTGCCCGCCAGGGCTCACAATCTGCAGGGGATCGGTGAGGATACAGTAGGTGAGGGTAGAGCCGGTCGTGCAGCTGTATGGTGGAGCAATGGTTACTGCAGGTTGTAGGCTTGTCGGAAGAGGTGGGTCTTCAGGTTCCTTTTTAAGGTTTCCATGGTAGGTGAGAGTCTGATGTGTTGGGGTAGAGAGTTCCAGAGTAGGGGGATGCATGGGAGAAATCTTGTATACGATTGTGGGAAGAGGCGATAAGAGGGGAGTAGAGAAGGAGATCTTGTGAGGATAGGAGGTTGCGTGCAGGTATGTATCGGGAGACTAGGTCAGAGATATATGGAGGAGACAGGTTGTTGATGGCTTTGTATGCCATGGTTAGGGTTTTGAACTGGAGTCTCTGGGCAATGAGGAGCTAGTAAAGGGATTGACAGAGAGGAGATGCCGGGGAATAGTGGGGGGACATGTGGCTTAGTAGGGCAGCATTGTTTAGGATAGATTGGAGGGGTGTGAGAGTGGTAGAAGGGAGGCCACAGAGCAAGAGGTTGCAGTAGTCGAGGCGGGAGATGATTAGGGCGTGCACTAGTGTTTTCGCAGATTCATGGTTGAGGAATGTACAGATGATGAATTCAGTTTTGTCCATGTTAAGTTTTAGAAATCTGTCAGAGAAGAAGGATGAGATAGCAGACAGACATTGTGGGATTCGGGTTAGTAGGGAGGAGATATCGGATCCAGAGAGGTAGATCTGTGTGTCATCAGCATAGAGGTGATACTGAAAGCCATGGGACTCTATGAGCTGTCCAGGCCGAAGGTGTAGATGGAGAAGAGCAGGGGTCCTAGGACTGAACCTTGGGGGACACTGACAGATAGGGGGCGAGATGAGGAGGTGGTGTGTGAGTGGGAGACACTGAATGTCCTGTCTGTTAGGTATGAGGAGATCTAAGATCTATACTGCAGTTTAGTGTTGTCAGGTGTATCAAAAATGACTGAACAAATGTATCTGTTGTTAATTAGATATTTGCACAAAAAATAGGCATGTATATAATTGCAAAGCTCCGTTGGAGCATACATCCCAGAGGCAGGCACAGACAGCAGATGAATCAGTTACACTGTTTGAATATACAGTACAGACCAAAAGTTTGGACACACCTTCTCATTTAAAGATTTTTCTGTATTCCCATGACTATGAAAATTGTACGTTCACACTGGGCATCAAAACTATGAATTAACACATGTGGAATTATATACTTAACAAAAAAGTGTGAAACAACTGAAAATATGTCTTATATTCTAGGTTCTTCAAAGTAGCCACCTTTTGCTTTGATGACTGCTTTGCACACTCTTGGCATTCTCTTGATGAGCTTCAAGAGGTAGTCACCGGAAATGGTTTTCACTTCACAGGTGTGCTCTGTCAGGTTTAATAAGTGGGATTTCTTACCTTATAAATGGGGTTGGGACCAACAGTTGTGTTGTGCAGAAGTCTGGTGGATACACAGCTGATAGTCCTACTGAATAGACTGTTAGAATTTGTATTATGGCAAGAAAAAAGCAGCTAAGTAAAGAAAAACGAGTGGCCATCATTACTTTAAGAAATGAAGGTCAGTCAGTGTGAAAAATTGGGAAAACTTTGAAAGTGTCCCCAAGTGCAGTTGCAAAAACCATCAAGTGCTACAAAGAAACTGGCTCACATGAGGACCGCCCCAGGAAAGGAAGACCAAGAGTCACCTCTGCTTCTGAGGATAAGTTTATCCGAGTCACCAGCCTCAGAAATCGCAGGTTAACAGCAGCTCAGATTAGAGACCAGGTCAATGCCACACACAGTTCTAGCAGCAGACACATCTCTACAACAACTGTTAAGAGGAGACTTTGTGCAGCAGGCCTTCATGGTAAAATAGCTGCTAGGAAACCACTGCTAAAGACAGGCAACAAGCAGAAGAGACTTGTTTGGGCTAAAGAACACAAGGAATGGACATTAGACCAGTGAAAATCTGTGCTTTGGTCTGATGAGTCCAAATTTGAGATCTTTGATTCCAACCACCATGTCTTTGTGCGACGCAGAAAAGGTGTACGGATGGACTCTACATGCCTGGTTCCCACCGTGAAGCATGGAGGAGGAGGTGTGATGGTGTGGGGGTGCTTTGCTGGTGACACTGTTGGGGATTTGTTCAAAATTGAAGGCATACTGAACCAGCATGGCTACCACAGCATCTTGCAGTGGCATGCTATTCCATCCGGTTTGCGTTTAGTTGGACCATAATTTATTTTTCAACAGGACAATGACCCCAAACACACCTCCATGCTGTGTAAGGGCTATTTGATCTTTCTGAACACTTCCGCAGCTCGTTCTCCCCTCTTTGGTCCTTGGTGCCTGAAATCCTGGGCATCTTCACTGTAGGCTGGGACTTCTGGCTGTATCTTGGTGTGAGAGGTCCCAGATTTAGTTGCGGATAGATGTCCCGGCGTGCGCCGTGAGGTAATGACGCGCATCGTGACATCACGACATGCTCAGCAACCTTATGAAGCTCCCTCTACGCCAGGACTTCCAACCACGTCTAGGCCTGGGAGTTCTCTGCACATGTGAAGGGATGTTCCAGGCCTAGTTGAAGCTGGAAGTCCCCAGCCTAGTGTGAACATGCCTGGGGCTTCAGAAGAGGCGCCAAGGACAGTACGGAGGACAGTAAGCAGCAGAGGTGAGTGGTGAAGTGAGCATTAGTGTGGGGGGTTATATCTTATGCTTATTATGCCCTGGGGTCTTTTCAGACCCCAAATTCATGGGGAATAAATTCGCTGTGAATCAAACTTCCTGGTCAAAGCCGTGCAATATGGCTAATTCAGATCTCGTCAGATCCGCTCATCTCTACAATCAAGCACACTTTTTTTCTAAAAGTGGACCAGTTATTTTTCACTGTGAAACTAGTTACTCAGCTCTTGTAGTAGGAAACTGCTCTTATAGGGGCAATGGCCCCCTCACCTACTGAGCCTCTATAAAGTTGCACAATTTGTAGATCTGATATTTCCACCCCTAATGTGATATAGAAAAGGCAATCAGACATTCTGCTGTATAAAGCAATAAGACACAGTTAGGATACTGCGTTACGGATCTGTACAACACATGTGCATCAGCCTAGAGATACTATCTAGAAAGTCTCCTAACTGGTCTGGCCATATTCCAGATTTCCTCGTTGAGCTCTCACAGGACTATTAATTTTTGCCATAATTGCATTGCATTGGGGAAGGTATATCATTAAATATTCCTCAATGTTCTCTGCAGTTTCCAGTACATTTTTGGAAAAGAAAAAAAAATTGTCAAAAATAATTTTACAAAAGCAAAAAAAAAGTAAATATAATTTATGCCACTGTGAATCTAATGATTTATTCCATGTCTCACGGCTACTGCAAATACTTCTTAGCTAAATGTATGATCCCTGGAGTGAGCAGCACCATAAATAATAGCGCTACATCTGTTCCTTAACATCCGCATTAGAACGGCTGTCCTCCTGGCTAAAGAGGCGGTAGTATATCTTCTAATTATTGTGACATAAGAATGGAGGTCGTACAGTACAATTATATTCTTGTGGGGTAATATAAGTACAGTATAAACTTCTTTAATACTCAGCTGAATGATGACCCCCCAATAACTGCCCATTTAGGGTGTGACACATCCATTTCTTAGAGTCCTTGACAGTAATGAAGTTTTATAGGAACAGTGGATAAATTGCTTCAAGTTCTGAGTAAAGCCCCTCATACACATTGCAGTAATGTAGGCTGCATCCACTGATATTGACGGGTTTGGCCAAGACTCTAATGTTTATAGGGGTGTGACGCCTCTTCTCGGAAGCCCTTTTCTTTACCCTGGGAGATGGGGGACTCGGAGTCGGGTCCTGTGATGGAGAGATGGGGTGCAGCCGTGGCCCGGACCTGATCCATGCTCAGGGCCGTCACAATTTAAAAAGGATGGTATGGGCTTATCCGGGTTGAGTGGCTGATTACGACTACGCCACCTGTGGCACCTGGTGAGAGGCCACCAGCGCCGCTGCAGTCCGCTGAGGCATGGTGTTATGGCGGCCGACGATGTCGCTACTCCCCACAGGCGGAGCAAGGCCTCAGGGCAGAGGGACAGGATGGAGGGGGTAGTAGTAGAGGAGAACGGGCACCGCGTCGTGCAGTGTAGCGCAGAATAAAGAGTCCGGAGGCCATAGGGGTGAACTTCAAAGGCTTTACTCACATAAGAGACGGCAGAAGGAAGGCGACTCCCTGCTCCCCGCGGAGTCCTGCGGCCACCAGAGACAGGGGTCCGACTACCTCCGAGTAAGTCCAGCGTTCAATCAGGACCCTGCACCAGAGTGTTCCTGAACTACAGACCGTATCCTTTCCTGTCCGTGTGTGTAGATAGGCCGGGACTCCCTCTGAACTCCTCTCAGAAAAAGGGTACGGGTGGCAGCTCCGCTCCTTCCGATACCCGGTGGAATCCTCAGGGCCTACCGGGCTTTCCCGACCAGAACATGGAGTAGCAAGGTCTGGTGTCGGGGGCCGGTACCCCTCTTGCAGCCGGACTCCCTCTGAATATATCAGGTCGGCGAGGACAGGTGGCGTACACCGCTCCGTCTGCATCCTCCCTGGGATCCATTTGCTGTGGAGCTACACTCTTAAGCTCCAGGCCTTCTTGGTCGTGGTCCTTGACCTGGTTGAGACATTCCTCGTCTGCAACCTGCCCCTCGTCCCAAGGCCGGGGTAGGAGGGCTGTGTCTCCATCCGATGCAGGCCCACACAGGATCCGCGCTGAGGGAGGGAGGTCACAGTACCAAGACTTGACTACCACTGACAGTCAAAGAACCACAACCAAAGATGGCTTTTTATTAAATATGAAATTTTAAGTGTCACTAATTTGTGAGTCCTCCACCCTCACCCACTAACTGGTTCCCCCCTAACTCTTGGTTCCCCAGTCTCCCTGTAACCAGGAGGGCAGCACCTGGTGCATTCTAGCCCCCTCTGGTGGAGAAATGTGGTGTTGGATGTGAAGGTTGGGTCCTGACCATCACACTGTTCTTACCTCAGAGGAGGAACACTACATTTCATTAAAAAAGTGCAGCAACCCTGTGGCGGTCGAACCATCAGGAGCACCACAGGGGCACCGGCCATCTGAAGGCGGAGATGTCTTGGTGGAGATAAGTGGATATTTTGAAATTCAAATTTGCTGGTATCAACAAAATTTCTTAAAAAACTCTATTTGCGGAGAATAAATTTGCTCGAAGCTCAATACTGGAAATTTTGTAATTACTCGGAAAACACACATGGGGAAGAGAGAGACAAAGAGGACCTCGCTGATCAAAGAGCTTACACTCTAGAGGAGAGAGAGGACCCTGCTGATAATAAGAGCTCACACTCTACAGGAGACAGGACCCTGCTGATCATAAGAGCTCACACTCTACAGGAGAGAGAGAGAGAACCCTGCTGATCATAAGAACTTACACTCTACAGGAGAGAGAGGACTCTGCTAACCATAAGAGCTTACACTCTACATGAGAGAGAGGACCCCGCTGACCATAAGAGCTTACACTCTACAGGAGAGAGAGGTTTCTGCTGACCATAAGAGCTTACTCTCTACATTAGAGAGAGAGGACCCCGCTGACCATAAGAGCTTACACTCTACAAGAGAGAGAGGACCCTGCTGATCATAAGAGCTTACACTCTACAGTAGAAAGAGCGAGAGGACCCTGCTGACCATAAGAGCTTACACTCTACATTAGAGAGGACCCCACTGATCATAAGAGCTTACACTTTACATTAGAGAGAGAGGACCCCACTGACAATAAGAACCACAAGAGCTTACACTTTAAAATAGAGAGAGAGGATCCTGCTTACCATAAGAGCTTACACTTTACATTAGAGAGAGAGGATCCTGCTTACCATAAGAGCTTACACTTTACATTAGAGAGAGAGGATCCTGCTTACCATAAGAGCTTACATTTTACATTAGACAGAGAGGACCCTGCTGACCATAAGAACTTACACTCTACAGGAGAGAGAGAGGATCCTGCTGATCATAAGAGCTTACACTCTACAGGAGAGAGAGAGGATCCTGCTGATCATAAGAGCTTACACTCTACAGGAGAGAGAGAGGATCCTGCTGACCATAAGAGCTTACACTCTACAGGAGAGAGAGGACCCCGCTGACATAAGAGCTTACACTCTACAGGAGAAAGAGACTTACCCAATGACTCAAGAGATAGAAAATTACTCTGCTATACAAGCTGTGCTCTGCTGGGAGTTGCTGATCTGTGATGGCCCCGGTACTGACCACCCCTGTATAATGTGTGATAATCTGCAGGATATCATAGCTTCAGGGCATTATGGGGAGGCCTGCATGGCAGCACAAAATTACATTAACTTCCTCTCTCTGATGCTTCTGCAGCTTGGAAAATGGTGTCGGGCAAGTTATTTATTTTATTTTTTTGTGAATCGAATCTCAAAATTTCAGGAACTTTAACTCAAACCAGATCCTCTGCGAATCGATCTGCTCATCTCTAATAATAAAGAAATCCATCATAACTTGCTAGTATGGAAAGTTTTTGTCTTTGTGTTTTATTTGACATTACTATCACAGAAAACACAGAAAAACCCCTTCAACTTATTTCCTGTTTTCTTTTCTTGTCATCATTTTAAACTTTTTAAAGTTGACTTGATGACCCAGATATAGAGGAGATCAGGAAGTTCCTATAGTCGAGGCAGCATTGGAATTTGATCTGTTTATGAAGATTAATCCGGTAGGACAGGATCTCAGGCACCAGCGCACAGGATGTGTCACCAAGAGGATGAGTCTATTGTGTCTGTCTCAAAACATCACTAATTGACACAGTGTGGTGAGCGGGTACGGTTTTTTGGTTTGGTGCACTGGACGCCTGTCCAACACAGAAGCCTAATTTTTTATTTTCTTGTCATATGTGAAGCTTGATGATGGTGCAAAAATGATGCCCAAGCCAATCACAAACCTACAATATCCAGAGTCTTTACAACTTATATTCATCAATCATGCACGATAGTGACAACCACTATTTTTCATGAAAATAGAATTTATTGTCACAGGCTCATCTCTGTTACAAAATATTCTTGGTTAATATGGTTGTCATATCAAGACAAGCCATGTATTACATGGAAGATCGCCTAATGATCACTTCATGACTGGCATCAGAGACCCCAGGTGATTAGGAAAAATGGAGAATTACAGGTCGCCTATTAAAGTGAATGGCCATACTGGGTCCGCTCTTTGCTAGTGGTTCGCTGCTCTTAAAAAAAGGGGGGGCCACAGGCAAACAATGAGATAGCCTCTTGAAATCCTTAATTCTAGCAGTGAAATCCTTAATTATAACAGTATATATACAGTGGGGAAAATAAGTATTTGATACACTGACGATTTTGAAAGTTTTCCAACCTACAAAGAATGGAGAGGTCTGTAATTTTTATCGTAGGTCACTTTACCTGTGAAGACACAATCTAAAAATAAAGAACAGAAAATCACATTGTATGATTTTTACATAATTAAATTGCATTTTATTACATAAAATAAGTATTTGATACGCTGCTGATTTTATAAGTTTTCCCACCTATAAAGAATGGAGAGGTCTGTAACTTTTATCGTAGGTACACTTCACCTGTGAGACAGAATCTAAAAATACAAACCAGAGAATCACATGAACCTGATGTGTCTGAACCAGGTTCTATTCTCTAAACCTTTTGTGTCTGAACCAGGACCTATCCCTGAACCTATTGTGTCTGAATCAGGACCAAGCCCTGAACATGTTGTGTCTGAACAAGTACCTTTAACCTTCGTCATTAGTCTGAGTTCCCACTGTCTGATCCCGAGCTTTTACCTGTTCCAGTCTAGTCTGAACTAGGACCTGTTTCCTGAACCCTGTCTCTACGGGTCCGTGTCTGTCCTCACCTGCAGTTCCATGTCTGTCCGCGCCTGCTGTTCCATGTCTGTCTGCACCTGCGGTTCCATGTCTGTCCGCACCTGCGGTTTCGTGTCTGTCCGCATCAGCGGTTTCGTGTCTGTGCGCACCTGTGGTTCTGTGTCTGTCCTCACCTGCGGTTCCGTGTCTGTCCGCACCTGCAGTTCCATGTCTGTGCGCACCTGCGGTTCCGTGTCTATCCGCACCTACGGTTCCGTGTCTGTCAGCACCTGCGGTTCCGTGTCCGTCCTCACCTGCAGTTCCGTGTCTGTGCGCACCTGCGGTTCCATGTCTGTCCGCACCTGCGGTTCCATGTATGTCCGCACCTGCAGTTCCGTGTCTGTGCGCACCTGCGGTTCCATGTCTGTCCGCACCTGCGGTTCCATGTCTGTCCTCTCCTGCAGTTCCATGTCTGTGCGCACCTGCGGTTCCATGTCTGTGCGCACCTGCGGTTCCATGTCTGTCCGCACCTACAGTTCCGTGTCTGTGCGCACCTGCGGTTCCATGTCTGTCCGCACCTGCAGTTCCATGTCTGTCCTCTCCTGCAGTTCCATGTCTGTGCGCACCTGCGGTTCCATGTCTGTGCACACTTGCGGTTCCATGTCTGTCCTCACCTGCGGTTCCGTGTCTGTGCACACTTGCGGTTCCATGTCTGTCCTCACCTGCGGTTCAGTGTCTGTCCGCACCTGCGGTTCTGTGTCTGTCCGCACCTGTGGTTCCGTGTCTGTCCTCACCTGCAGTTCCGTGTCTGTCCTCACCTGCAGTTCCGTGTCTGTCTGCACCTGTGGTTCCGTGTCTGTCCTCACCTGTGGTTCCGTGTCTGTCCTCACCTGCGGTTCCGTGTCTGTCCTCACCTGCGGTTCCATGTCTGTCCACACCTGCGGTTCCGTGTCTGTCCTCACTTGCAGTTCCATGTCTATTCGCACCTGCGGTTCCGTGTCTGTTCGCACCTGCAGTTCCGTGTCTCTCCTACCTGTGGACTAGTTCTTCCTGAATCTGTTCCTGTCCATCCTGTTTGTTCTGCTGTACCTGTTCTTGAACCCGTCCCGTCTATGCCTGTTCTGGATCCTGATCTGCCTAGTCCGCACCTATGTCGCTACCCTCGCCTGTTCCGTCTGGACCAGCACCTGTGATCCTGCATCCAACTCTGCCCTGTGCTCCTGAACCTATCCTCTCCATGCCTGATCCAGTATCCATTCTGTCTACCAGCCGTACAGCATCCATTCCTCCTGTTAACCTGTTCCTGTCCGGCCAGTTATTCCAGCTTTGAGCCTGTGTGCCTCCCTTGGGGTCAGCAGCTGCAGTACCGGACACTATCCTGGAAGTGGTACATGATGACCACCTCTGGTTCAAGTCTAACTCAATCATCAGGAGCTCTAGTGAAATACCAGGTGGTCGCTTAGTCACGACCCTCCCAGGTAAGTCCAGTCCATGGTACCGTAGGTCCATGATCCACGCACGAGCGTAACAGATCCTGAGGAGGTGAGCTATGACATCACCTATTGTGGATGATGGATCCTGTGTTATCTACTGTACATAGGTGTTATTAGTTATTGTACAGGAAGGGAGCAGGGTCGCTGTGACATCTCTTATTGTGAATGATTCACCCTTTGGTATCAGCTTTGCATAGAGGCTCTACCTGTTATTGTAATCTTGCCAGTGATGATAATGAAACTTCTGAAAAATCTTCTGTAAGGAACAGGAAGTATAAATCTAAATTAGCACCATTGGCCATTCTGAAAATTGTAAGATTGATATATATATATATATATATATATTTTTTTTTAAATACAGATTGTAATATGAAACAAAGCTTTGCCAAAATTAAAAAGTATACATGTAGAACAGAAACCTGATGTAAACAATGATCCTGTACCTTAGAGTCTCAAATGACCAAAATTATATTATTAAAAAAAATGATGAACATATACAGTAGGTACATTGCAAAAAAGGAAGTCACAAACTTTTTTCACCATATTGGAATTCTCCTTACGCCGCACTGATCAATCTGGACTATTTTTTTTGTATTATTATAGGTCAATATATGGACTGGTTTAGGGTTTAATATAATAACTGGGGCGCTGATGCAATGACATAAGAAAGAAAATCTGCAAGCTGTCCCAGTAATGTCTGCTAGAGTTGATTGTGCTACTTTTTGGTACCGGGGGTGCACACAGATTACTGCAGCCTTACACGTCTTTTGTTTTACATAAATGCAGCTCCCAACATGTCTCTGCCAAACTGACTCCCAGAGAAAAGACGATGAACTGAGCATATAATAAGATTAGGACGTGTACAGAACTTGTCCTTGTTCAGGCTGACAGCATTTTCATCACTCTCCTGTGGATTTTACAAAGATTGCCCTCCCTGGATATGGTAGTGTTTTTATAAAGTCTGTGGGACACAAGATATTACGGTAATCGGCAAGCAGAACCTCTACGCCCCATAATATGATTACATTCTTTTCAATGCTGGAGGAAAATGCGATGTTCATACCAGAAGCAAAAGCAAATGTCACCGAGGGAGATGTGATTGGAAAATGTTTTTGCTTCAACGACATATCCTGGAAATAATATATGTTCCAGTTTGACAACTGAAGTATATCCGAGAGGTCAGACCTTATTTATTCTCTCCACAAGTACATTTCATTAATAGAAGTGTATCATCAGAAAATTACTTAAATCAGGTTTTTATTCTAATCTTTTTTTACATTTTGTTTTGGTTACTTTTTATTAATTTCTATGTGACTATCCACATTAAATAGTGTTGCGGTTTTCAGTCGCAAAAACCCTGACACTTGCTATGTTCTGTAGCTCACTTGTCAGCTCTGCTGTATAGACTGAGACAGAATTAGCAGAGTCATCTCATTATCTCAGTAAATCTATATATTATATGTCTCTGGACAACTTGATACAGCTTTATATTAATTTATTTAATTTCTCTCTGGTGTCAGGTTTTGTCACATGGGTATTTGCTGCCGGGCTTCTTAAAGCGGTTGTCCACTACTTGCACAAACCCTTCTCAATTACTATATTTCTATGTGTAAAATAAGACTAACTTCATATGTCCAAAAATCATCCATTAGAATGGATCCTGCAGCAATCCGTTGCCAAAAACGTTGTTCAGACACAACATTTTTGTTCGTCTGAAAAAAACTGATTTAACCTGGATCTGTTTTTTTAACATTGAAGTCTATGGAAAATGGATCCCTTAAATAGCCATCTGTTTTTCTACCATTTGAAAAGGGATAATTCTTTTGCTTACTTTTTCCTTACCTATTTATTTTTGGGGGGCCTCTTCTAACAAACAGGTATTGTCAAAGAAGAAGAACAACCTCTTTAAACACCTAATACTGCTGCTTCCTCAGTAGTCTAAGGATCCTATAAGTATAGAATTGTCAGAACCGATAGGTTTTTAAAAGATTACAAAATACTTGCAAGATGTGCAGAAAATAAAAGAAAAAATATTACATGTACAAATTTACATTTCAATTATCCACCTTCAAAAATAACATTTATTTCCAGAATACAGGCCATCTATAGAATCGTGAAGCAGGGAGGGAAATATGTAACTTGGCAGAACAGATAGATTTGTATTACATGCCATTTATTCTCAGTGCCTGACCTTCCACATATGCAAATATGTTTAGAGAATCTCTCTCGAAAGCAAACCCAAAAGGAAAGGTGCACACGACTGTTTTCTCTCTATCCGAGAAAAACAGTCCGATTTTTCTGATCAGAGCTTCATCAGAGTGGGATCAATTTTTCTAGGCGGCGGAGAGAAGGAAAAAAAAGTTTCTTCACCTCCATTATGTCAGTCCGTGAGAATTGGACTGCACTCAGATGTCATCCGAATGTGGTCTAATGTTTTTATAGACATAGACCCATAGACTTTCATTGCAGATTTTGATCCAACACTCGGATCAAAATCTGACATGTCACCGTTTTTTTTCCTAGGACCACTTGGAACGAGGAAAAAAATCGAACATGTACACAGCCACATAGGATTTAGGATATCATAGTACAAACCGTGAAAACCATGAATAGCACTCATCCGATATAACTGAGCATGTGCACGAGCCATAAATGTAAATCAGTGATCTTCCAAGAAAAAAAACAACTACCGTGTTATCAAATCAGAGGCATGCAGAGATAAACTTGGTCCATTTATTATTATTATTTATTATTATAGCGCCATTTATTCCAAGGATGCTTTACATGTGAAAAAGGGGTATAATACAAGAACAATTACAACATTGAACACAATGTGACAGCGACTGGTACAGGAGGAGCGAGGACCCTGCCCCGAGGGCTCACAGTCTACAGGGGATGGGTGAGGATACAGTAGGTGAGGTTAGAGCTGGTCGTGCAGCGGTATGGTGGAGAGGTGGTTACTGCAGGTTGTAGGCTTGTCGGAAGAGGTAGACATCTATTGGGGTCCTAACATGACCTCGTACAACTGAGAGGTTGTATGGAGCCACGATATGGTCATATACATGAGGCCTACTAATCGCTTAGAGATAATTATCACTTACAGGGTATTTATTCTGTGTGTGGAGATCCAACTAGTAGGGAGTCAATGTTCAATCTGATCCCTTCTCTGTACTGATGAGAAGTGACAAACAGTACTGTCGACAGATAGCTCCTATGGTTTGATATATCAAGCAAGTCATATCTGAAGGATCTTTAAGGAGTCACCATTGGCTTTCAACTTAGCCACCTAGAGAGTATGTCTTTTTTCCTTCTGGAGGAGAGCCATTTTTTGTATTAGTGTCTTCCAGAACATAACATCTGCATCATTATACAGTTATGTCTGCCAGGTCTCCTCTCTTCCACTGCTCTCCCTGTGACTTATGATCAGTCATGAGCCAAAGAGATCTAAGAAGAAAGAAGATTTTGTATTATTGTTTTCTATCAGTTTCCAAGCGTCCAGATATACAGATTGCCAGAGATGTTGGCATCACTGAATTTGGACCTATGTTCTGAGCAGGTTACACAATCCTTCTTATACTTCTGAAGTTCTAAAAGATCAAGGAGACTTGGAACGGAGACTTTTCACATCAAAGCTGCACATGTGAGATGAAGGTGGACATTCTGATCTAAAAAATACACACCAGAATATCAATTCTCTAACTTCCAAGACAAACAAAGACACCGATGGGTTAGAGGAATGTGAACTGAGGTCACAGAGACGTAGACATAGAATAGACTCTGTCAACAGAGATTTTATCATTGACCCGGTAGATTAGACAGTTGAGTTTATGGAATAGGTTGACAAACCACTACATGCAATATAACATTTCCACTTGTTAAACATGATAAGGTGGCCTCTTCCTTTATTTACTTGGAATGTCTAATTAAGGACATTTACCCTTTTTAGGCTATGTGCCCACGATGCAGAAATGCTGCATATTTTTTCTGCTTCTCCCTGCCAGGAAAAACACATGTGTTTTTTACATGTGTTTTTCCCGCCAGGTAGAAGCGCTTGTCAAGTGTTCTTCACTTGCATTTCTGCATGCGGGTTATCAAGCGATTTTCCAAGCGATTTTAGCATCACTTGGAAAGTGCTTGACAACTTGTTCACACTATATAAATCCATGCAACCGGCATAGATTTATGGTAGCGTGACCAAGTTAGTTAAAAAAAAAGAATAAGAATGGTAAAAAATAAAAAAAAAAGATTATACTCACCTTCCGATGTCCTCCCGGTGTTTTCCCTGCTGCTTTCCGGTGTCTTGGGCGGCTCGCGGTGGTGTGAAGGACCTGTGGTGACGTCATTGAGTCATGTGTCAGGTCATATGACTCAATGACGTCATGGCAGGTCCTTAACAACACAGCAACCCATACAGCAGACCAGACGGAGGGGAGAAAACAACGGGAGGACATCGGAAGGTGAGTATAATCTTTGTTTTTTTATTTTAAATTCTTTTTTTAACAGTTTCTATGGTACCTGGGTCTGGAGGAGAGTCTCCTCTTCTCCAGACCTGGGTACCATCCGCACATTGAACCGTGTGATATCCGCATGTGCAGATGCAGTGATGCGGATGTCACGCGGTCCAATGCAAGTTAATGGCGGCGATTACGCTGCGTGTCCGCAAAATTAATGGACATGCTGTGTATTTTTCCGCAATGATAATCTGCAGCGGAAATTTCCGCAGCATGTGCACAGCACATGCGGATCATCATTGGGGACCATGGGGCATGTATTACCAAGCGTTTTTTAAGCGTTTTCGCTGCGGAAATTCAGCGGCAAAAACACTTGAAAAATGCATAGTGGGCACACAGCCTTACTGGTGGATACTCAAATCTTCCAATAGCTGGCTGTCACAATCACTTCCCAAGGAATCTTGTGTTTTACTGTAGACAACGATGAAAAAGTTTGCCCAAGATGTCTACCAGGGCCAGCAGTAAGTGTACAAGGGTTTGGTCTTCAGTCTCATATTCCCAACCTTTGCTTGACAAACATAGCAGATATTTACCCATATTGCCGTTGACCTACCAAGCTTAGCAGGCCTAGTTTGCCTCAAAACAATTCAAGCAATTTATAGACTGACTGCAAAGTAATTTTATTCAGTATTCATCAAGCACTAATTCATAGATGAACCTGTCCTAAAATTTGTAGATCAGAGGTGTAGTTTTGGGATCTGCTTAGGGTCGTTCAAAGCCACCCTTTCCACGTAAAAAACTACAATATTAAAATGACGTGACATGACTAGTGACTTCTTAAAAAAATAATGCCCCTTTTAAAATAAATTATTATAAAAAGTAATTATGTTTTTCTGAGTGCCCAGTAGTGATGAGCGAGTATGTTTTGGTAACCCTTTTGGTGAGTATGTTCAGGTGCTCGCCGAGTATCTTCAGCGTGCTCGGGTGTTATGTTTTAGTCACTCCATGCACATGATTTGCGACTGTTTGACAGCTTTAATACATGTGAGGAATGCCTAAGAAATAGACATTCCTCACATGTTTTAAAGCTGTCAAACAGTCGCAAATCATGAGCACAGCGTGACTCAAGCATAACACCCGAGCACGCTGAAGATACTCGGAAAACACCTGAGCATGCTCGTAAATCTCGAGTAACGAGCATGCTCGCTCATCACTAATGTCCAGTTCAAATGTAATAATGCAACTTTTGTACCACAAGTTTATACTTCCTAAATCTGAGAAACCAAGTCTTCTTCTGCCCTGCACACAAAGCAAGCCAGAGCAAAAAGTACACCTCCTCAGCAAAGATGCTGACTTTTTCAGCCCATCACCCTATAGAACAGAGAGCGATAGGGCTGGGTTAGTAATGACTCAGACACAATTCTACTGGAAGTTTCGTTTCCATAACCTTAATTATTTAGCAACATTACCCCTAACAATCACTGTTTTCTCTGCTGCAAATTCAGCAGAGCTCTGAATGCTGAGCTGGGTATAACCCTGCCCAAGCCTCTGATTGGCAGTTTTCTGTGTATACTGTATATTGACAGAAAGCTGCCAATCAGTGGTAAGGTTGGGGTTGGACCGGGAGGCACGAGACATCTAGTCCTGTAGTGATAATCTGCTGCTGATAAAACACTTATTTTAATTAAAGAGCAGCACACAGCACAGTAAGTGACCCATCGCTGGAAACAGGATCTCTGCCCCTACATCATGCTGCTCTCAGATTACATAGAAAAATAACTGCTGACAAATTCCCTTTAAAGATCCTATATAACAACATGACATAAAATGAGCTTTCTAAACAAGACTCATACTTTAAGAAATGTTGCCTCAAAACATTCATTTATAAATCTCTGCAAGTGTTCTTGGATGGAATCCTATAGGAGTCCAGAAACCATAAATAGGGACAAAGCCTCCAGGGGGTCTTAGATTTCTTTGACAAGTAACAATAAATTAGTTGTAAATCCTCATATGAGCCTAAATTTACTTAGAGGGGCAGGAGCAGTAAATTGAGTTGTCTTGAGTTTGCACATGATTTTTCCTGACCATAAGAAATGAGGGCAATAATGATAAAGATGATAACCATGGAACATCTGCTGAGTAGGTGAAAGAAGGAATGAAAACATACTTCTTCTCCTTCAGCCCTGGCAGTTCAGGCCAGTGCACAGTCCTGCTGACTAAGGTCGTTTGATTGCTTCAGTACTAAACATGCCTTTGAACTGAGCTGTCCCCGTCTGTGGTTCGCTCTCAGTCTGGGCAGTCTTTCAAATAGTCATTAACACATGGAATAAACAACTCTGTTTCGAATAAAATATAAAAAAAAGAGGTAAAGTAAAAATTAGATTGGGTTCCAGGAAACCATATCTTCCTCCTAAAAGGTTTGTGTACTTCTACAAGACAAAAAATATATACATAGAGATATAATTTAATATAAAACGGAACATCTCTTCTTGCATGGATTAGTCATTGTCTGCTTTAAATAAAGGAAATGAATGCAAAAAAAAGTTAAACTTTCCAAACATACGAGAATAATGTATTTTTTTGATAGGAAGTAGGATTCACCCAAGTTGAAAACAAGTTGTAGTAATATTGATATCCAATATGTGGCAAAGCAGTTTTTTTTAACCATTTTTTATTGTTAATGGTCAATTGTGATGTATATTATTATATACTAGGAGAGGGTGAAATTTTGAAATTCGAACTTACTAATTTTTCACGATTTTTTTTTTGCCGTGAATTGAAAGTGTTGCAAAGCCTCCAATATACCACTCTGAGGTTACCTAGCATTGTATCCAAGCCCTTTCAAGCTCTTTAAGGTAAAAACAGCCTCAACATATATGGCCATGGATGAATGGATGGTAACCAGTGGTAAGAAACAGTCGGTTCCTTACACACTAATCTTCTTCACGGCTATGCTGTCACACACTACCTGTACTATTTATTCACTGATTTATGGTTTTCTATCCATACCTGCATGAGAAAGCTTTGAGTTGACGTCCTCTCACTATTCAGATTCACCAGAAAATGGCTGCATCATTCCCTGCTCCTGATTTAATACAAGCTATCATTGTCACGGGTGTGTCAGGTTTGACAGACAGTCATACGGTGTCCGGCTGTAGAAAGTCGCTTCGTTTGGCCTTGCAAACATCTTCCTGATCCTTTCGTGATCCCTCTCTCTCTAGGACCCAACGGTAATCCTCACCTTGCTTGGAGATTATATCTTTAGGACCCAGCGGTGATCCTCACCTTCTGCTGCTAATTACCACACCACCCGTGCTGTATTCTTAAATACACTCAGTTTCTCCAGAGAGTTGCTGGTAATAGAGTGTTCATATCCATTCAGGCCTGGAATTTTAGTAGTCGGCTAGAATTTTCTTGGAGTTCCTTCGTGGAGTGTTGCCTTGTTTCATCTTTAAGCTAAGTGTATTTCCTTGTTTGTTTCCCCTGTGTGTACTTTATTTTTAGCAGTGAAGCTGACTAGTGCTCACCCCTCCCACTCCCTACCTAGGGCCTAGCTTTAGGGTCAGCTAGGGACAGGATTCCTGCTCGGCAATAGGTGCAGAACCAATATAGGGTCCATAGGGGAGTCAAGGTTTGTCGTTTGAGCTGTTTATGGGTCTCTACTCCCCCTTTCCTCACTTTTAGGGCTGCCTTCCCTTTTCCTGTCGGTATACGCTGGGTTATCCCCATACCCAGCATGACAATCATAGTCACTCCTGATTGATGTAATAGATGCAAGGCATTATGGTGAACACACTCAAGGTCATGTAAGCCTTGTGTGGCGGATGCAATCTTCTAAAATGTGTAAAATAGAAGCAGACATTTTACCCAATTTCAGCAAAATGAGGGGGAAAGTTTTGAAATTCACAAGATTCAGAAAATTTCTAAAAATGTAAGACTAATTCTGGCTTTGGCTCAAAAACTGCGGAGTCATTTAAAAAACATCACTGTGTGTAACATTATTCACACATATGATTGCAGCAACCTGTGCAGGGGGTCCAAGAAGTAAGGGAGCCACTGTTAGGCTATGTGCCCACGTTGCATTTATGAAGCAGAAAATTTCTGCTGCATAAATGCAAGTCCTCTCCTGGAAAAACGCATGCGGAATTCCGCACGCGTTTATCGCGCATTTTTCGCGCGTTTATCACGCGTTTTCCACATGCGGAATTGCCTTGCGTTTTTTATGCATTGGACAAAGGCAATTCCGCTTGCGGAAACGCAAAATTAAATGACATGCTGCGGATTTTTGAACGCGGCATAAACGCTGCGGAAAAATCCGCAGCATGTGCATAGAACTTGCGGAATCCCATTGGGGACCATGGGGTGCGGATATACATGCGTTTTTCAAGCGTTTACGCTGCGGAAATTCCGCAGCATATACGCTTGAAAAATGCTACGTGGGCACACAGCCTAACCTCCAAAGCAGATTGAATTGTGCATTATGAGAAGCTATTGCACTTTAAAGGGCTCATGTATTGTTCTTGTATTGTGTCCACCAGTTCAAGAGATATAATAATTTATAATAATTTAGTACAATGCTGCACCATTACTGTTAAACAATGCATGGTCACATATGTGCTATTTGTCACAGTTTTGTTGATGGTCATGATCAGCATATTTTGCATCAGTGATGCTGGTAATTTTTGGATGGTTAAACATCACTCGTGCCTGAGACAATCCCTTTTTTGGCCTGGTGCATCCCCAATTTTGACTGTTTCACAACAATTCATAACATTTTATATCGTACCACCAGCAGCACACATTTGGATATGGGAAATGCAGTGTAAAATTTCTAACATATTGGGACATTTTGTTGTTTTCCATGTGAGTTATCACAGTGACATAGACAGACAGAAAAGGACCCCTGCGCTTGAACAGTATATGGGCCCCCTGCGGTCCAATACTTCTACTATAACAGAAGCTGCATTGGAAGTGGAAGTGGGCCCCCTTTTCACTTGGGCCCCTCTGCGGCTACACCAATTATATATATGCCCCTGAGTTCTCTCCTGCATTGCTGTGTATTCTTCTTTAGTCACTGAATCTCACTGTTCCCAATTTCCTTTCAATGATTTAAACCTATTGTTAAATAGTAATTTCGGCCCCTTCCTGCAGTAGGCTGGAGTTTGCACAATGCTTGTGAAATGCATGCTGCTGCACACTGCGCAGTGTACAGCTTCTCCTGGGCCTTACTCTATATATGGGTGGCTCCCTAGTCTTCCACTTACAGGTTTTTTTTTGTGAGAGCCTCCCCCAGGTCTGGAACCCACAACCCTCAACATCCCAGGCAGGTGCTGAACATACTGAGCCACAGGCTCTAGTCCATTTACAGTTTTAAACTATCTATAGATTCTGCAAGAAGCCATCTGGTCAATGCTCCCTACATGATGTCTGAATAAGGCATAATGGGACACGTAGCTTCCTTCAGACAGTGAGTGCTACATTCAAGATTGTTGGCAAACACCCGATTAGTCCTTTTCAAGAGCAGCTTAGAGGTTGCATGCAGAAAATTGCAGAATACTGTTAAAATGTATGTGATACCATAAATCTAAACTATATTTTTTGAGAAAAAGGAAAATGTCCTGGTCTAAAAAAAATCTTGAATACTAAGAGGGGTTAAATGTAAAAAGCTGGTTGTTTTACAGTGTGTTTTTCCTCTGCCGGTTGTAAGTCACAGCAGACTGGCTGGACCACAGAGCTATGTTTGTTTCAGAATGAGGCAGTGAAACGAGAGTGAGATACACAAGAGAAAGCCTTGTCTGCCGGCCTTGTATTACATTTCAACATCTTTAGGCAATAAATTTTAAATGGCAGCCAAATTTTTATGGGTAACATCTAACCCTCATTAACACGGTTTCAATGGTCGTGTGTTTCTCCCGGGGGAAGGCTAGGTACATGCCAAACAAAATACGGCACTTCTTGATTATACGTCTTATAAAAGTATTAATATTCCTTATTGTTCTCCCTACTAAACTCCAATTATGGAAAAGTTCTAAACCTGGAAATATAAGTTGATGTCCTCCGTAGAATAAAGATATATTTGAAGATATTCTCTTTATGTGTTTCAGTAGTTTTGACATTTACATTTTTCTCATTATCACAATCTTATGTCTAAGTGTAAAGCTGGCCATAAACATTAGATGACTGTCGGCCGAACGATGGTTCGGCCAACAGCCATCTCCCCATCTCCCTTAAGCACTTGTTAGGCAGAGTGTTCCTGTGCTCTCTATGAGAAAGTCGCCAGCTGACATGTCGGCTGCCGGCTTATCTCTAGGAGAACAATGTGATCGTCAGTCCAAAATTGGACATGCCCGATTCACACCTACTCCGGCAATCAGTCGGCCATCGCCCCATACACATTAGACTGTGGGCTAAACCTATTATTATATTGTCAGTTTCTGCCAACATTAGACTAATCTGTATAGGGACCTTAAAGCAACTGGTCACAGCAAGAGCCCCCCCCGCTGTTCTGTCGCCAATAGAAGTCCAGGAACATTAAGTTCCAACTCTTAACTAAACCTCTCCTTCATCATCCATTGGATAAGGTGAAAATTAAGGAGTTATCCACAACTTTACTGATTTTTCCTTAAGTAGCTAAAAACTTACAGTCAGGTAGTTCCTAACTACCTACCTCTTCTGCCCGATCTCTGCCAGCTCAGAGCAGCCACGGGCCACTACCGCCAGCAATTATGCAGCTACTGGTTGACATCACGTCGACAGAGGAGCTTCTTCTCTTCCGCTCTGCTCCACAGGGCATCACTGTCAACATCATTCTGATTGACAGCCCACTCCCACTGTCTAACTGAAGGGAACCCGCTGTCAATCAGCATTATGTCGGCAATGACGCCCCATCGAAAGATGAGAGTGGAAGAGAAGTTTCTCTATTGATGTGAGGTGAAATGGAGCAGCAGAATTGCCGGCAGGAGTAGTCCATGACCACTCTAAACCTGCAGAGATAGGCACCAGGTAGAACAGGCATGTAGTTAGCAACCACCTGCCTTTAAGTTCTTAGCCCCATAGGAAAAAATTTGCAAAGTCCCAGATAACCCTTAAAATGCTAGTTTTCTGCAAGATGTCCTCAATTCTGAAGACTTGTCCTTTACTTTACTTTTATCATTTAATTCAGCACGGCAGTACTCTTGGGCATATAAGTATTGCTCTATTGCCTCTGAGCTAAAAAATTATAGTTGCACCAACTTCCTAAAGGAATATCAGGGTGAGAAAATGTCTTGCCTCCCTCTCTTTCTTAGAAGACTCAAAGGGCAAAGATTAGTTCATAGGCAGAGCTACACTTGTATGGCTAAGCATATACAGTAAGTTGTTCAGATATATAAAACACAGTATTTTAACAAAAGATTTTGCACTAAGTACTGTACATAAAAATGTAGGTAGCACAACATCAAAGTATCTAATACTCTCTAGTCCAGACCTGGGCAAACTGAGGCAAGCGGGCCACATCCGACCCTCTGGTTGTTCCAGTCCGGCCTGCGACCTGAGACAACCGAAGGGCTGAAACAGGGGCACACGGGCCACCCATGCCCTCCCTCGCCCGCCGTCCATCCACTGCCCTGTCATCGCTATCTGCATCCTCAGGATGCAGAGAGCAGTGAATACATTGGTGGTTCACACTGTATAAATAGAGGCTATGTGGGGGGCTCATACTATATACTGGAAGCTATGTGGGGGGCTCATACTGTATATGGTGAGGCTATGTGGGTCACATGCTATATAAAAGAGGCTATGTGGGGTTCACACTGTATATAGTGAGGCTATGTGGGGGTTAACGCTGTGTGTAGGGAGGCTATCTGGGGGCTCATGCTGTATATAGGAGGCTATGTGGCATTCATGCTGTATATAATAGGCTATGTGGGGCACATGCTATATATCAGAGGGTATGTGGGGCTTACGGTGTACATGGGAGACTATGTGGGGCTCACACTGTACATAGGAGGCTATGTGCGACTGTATATAAGAGGCTATGTGGGGCTCACGCTGCATATATGCAGGCTATATGGGGTTCACGCTGTATATTGGAGGCTATGTGGGCTGCTCATATTGTATATAGGAGGCTATGTGGGGGCTGATACTGTATATAGGAGGCTATGTGGTGGCTCGTACTGAATATAGTAGGCTATGTGGGGACTCATACTGAATGTAGAAGGCTATGTCGGGGCTCATACTCTATACAGGATGCTCAATCTGTATCTAGGAGGCTATGTTTGGTCTCATACTGTATGTACAGTGGTGTGAAAAAGTGTCTGCCCCCTTCCTGATTTCTTATTCGTTTGCATGTTTGTCACATGTTTCAGATCACAAAACAAATTTAAATATTAGACAAAGATAACACAAGTAAACAAAAAATGCAGTTTTAAATGAAGGTCTTTATTATTAAGGGAAAAAGAAATCCAAACCTACAGGGCCCTGTGTAAAAAATTGATTGCACCCTAAACCTAATAACTGGTTGGGCCGCCCAAAGCAGCAACAACTGCAATCAAGTGTTTGCGATAACTGGTAATGATGAGTCTTTTACAATGCTTTGGATGAATTTTGGCCCACTCATCTTTGCAAAATTGATGTAATTCAGCGACATTGGAGGGCACAGCAAGTCTTCCAGGTCCTGAAGAATTTTGGCCCACTCATCTTTGCAAAATTGTTGTAATTCAGCCACATTGGAGGGCACAGCAAGTCTTCCAGGTCCTGAAGCAGCAAAACAGCCCCAGAACATCACACTACCACCACCATATTTTACTGTTGGTATCCTGTTACTTTTCTGAAATGCTGTGTTACTTCTTCGCCAGATGTAATGGGGCATACACCTTCCAAAACGTTCAACTTTTGTATCGTCAGTAGTGATGAGCGAGTATGTTCGGTTAACCCTTTCGACTAGTATACTAAGGCGAATACCGAGTATCTTCAGCGTACTCTGTGATATGTTTGAATCACTCCTCTGTGCATGATTTGCGACTGTTTGTCAGCTTTAATACATGTGAGGAATGCGAAAGAAACATGCATTCCTCACATGTATTAAAGCTGTCAAACAGTCACAAATCATGCACATGGGAGTGATTCAAACATATCACTGAGTACGCTGAAGATACTCGGTACTCGCCTAAAGGGTTAACCAAACATACTCGCTCATTACTAATCGTCAGTCCACAGAGTATTCTCCCAAAAGTCTTGACGATCATCAAGATGTTTTCGGTCAAAACTGAGGCAACCCTTTATGTTCTTTTTGCTCAGCAGTGGTTTTCGTCTTGGAACTCTGCCATGCATACCATTTTTGCCCAGACTTCTTCTTATGGTGAAGTCATGAACACTGACCTTAAGTGAGGAAAGTGAGGCCTGCAGTTCTTTGGATGTTGTTGTGGGGTCTTTTGTGACCTCTTGGATGAGTCGTCGCTGAGCTCTTGGGGTAATTTTGGTCAGCCGGCCTTCCTGGTGTCAGAATTGCAGTTTGACCACTAGTGGCTGCAATTGTTCACCTTAATAGTTGTGCTGCAATCTCACGCCTTACCATTGGAGGCTGCTGCTGTGTTCTGCAATTGCCCTTTACTAAGATGGCAGATTCTGAACCTATGACCCAAATCGTTGTGCATCAGCTTAGGCTACACTACAATTTCTTTGAATTCTTTAAATTTCTTTGGATCGGCGCATAATGTCTAGCTTTTGAGGAACTTTTGGTCTACTTAACTTTGTTAGGCAGGTCCTATTTAAGTGATTTCTTGATTGAGAACAGGTGTGGCAGTAATCAGGCCTGTGTGTGGATAGGGAAATTGAACTCAGCTTCCCAAGGATGTGATAAACCACAGTTAATTTATGTTTTAAGGGGGTAGGGCAATCAGTTTTTTCACACAGGGCCCTGTAGGTTTGGATTTATTTTTCCCTCAATAATAAAGGCCTTGATTTAAAAACTGCATTTTGTGTTTACTTGTGTTATCTTTGTCTAGTATTTAAATTTGTTTTGTGATCTGAAACATTTAAGTGTGACAAACATGCAAAAGAATAAGAAATCAGGAAGGGGACAAACACTTTTTCACACCACTGTAGGAGGCTATGTGGGGGCTCATACTGTATATAGGAGACTATGTGAGGGCTCATATTGTATATAGAGAGGCTATGTGGGGGCTCATACTGTATATAGGGGGTATGTTGGGGCTCATCTTGTATATAGGAGGCTATATGGGGGCTCATACTGTATATAGGGGGATGTCAGCATACTTGATTCGGATCAATATTAAGTGATACAATTAATATTAAAATAAATAATTACAATTAATATATTAATATTAATATTGAGCAGAATTAATTTCAGCTTGTTGGTTCGGCCCTCCACAGCAGTCACAGTCTCTCGTGTGGCCCCTTGGTAAAATTAATTGCCCACCCCTGCTCTAGTCCATTCTTACCACATAACAAGATCCTTAGGATGCAGCTAGCACAGTGGGTCCTGGATAATGGTCGGTCTGATACAGACTTCCTGGAGTCATAGAATCATTCTTCTCAGCCTTTTTCACTGGACCACAAATCAAACCTCTCATTTGAAATGTTTTAATTCAGTATTTGGAGGGTATTTCTAATAGTTTCCATAATGAGCTTGAACTATGAAGAATTATGAACCTGGTCATTAGGTCAGAGAAAGCTAAAAGTGATAGGCCTCAGAAAGGAAGTATATAGTATGTGCCAGTGTAAGTCCTGTGTACAGGAAAATGATTATATAATCTAATATTATTTCTAGTTTGTTTAAGTATTCACAGCATAGAGGTTCACATAATATCATGCTTTTTATAGTAAGGGTGATGGTGGGATGCAAATTTTTAACAGGTCACCTATTTAGACTAATAAAAATATATGTGTGGGGTGTCTGCACTGCAGCACAAAGTGGAAAATATGCCTGGATAGATAAAACAATGTACATTTTCCAAATAAACATTGAATATCACATATATATATATATATATATATATATATATATATATATATATATATATATATATATACACAGTGTATATATATATATATATATATATATATACAGTAGATATATATATATACATATATATACAGTATATATATATATACAGTATATATATATATATATATACAGTACAGACCAAAAGTTTGGACACACCTTCTCATTTAAAGATTTTTTCTGTATTTTTATGACTATGAAAATTGTACATTCACACTGAAGGCATCAAAACTATGAATTAACACATGTGGAATTATATACTTAACAAAAAAGTGTGAAACAACTGAAAATATGTCTTATATTCTAGGTTCTTCAAAGTAGCTACCTTTTGCTTTGATTACTGCTTTGCACACTCTTGGCATTCTCTTGATGAGCTTCAAGAGGTAGTCACCGGAAATGGTCTTCCAGCAATCTTGAAGGGGTCATTGTCCTGTTGAAAAATAAATGATGGTCCAACTAAATGCAAACCGGATGGAATAGCATGCCGCTGCAAGATGCTGTGGTAGCCATGCTGGTTCAGTATGTCGCAGAGTGCATCTTCTTACAGTCACCGCTGTACTTACGAGAGCTTCAATCAGCAAGATATCTTGAGTAAACAGTATTTACTTCATACTGGATAAACATGAGATACAATTCAGTGTCACACAGTCCGTGTGCTGCTGACATAACACATACAGGAAAGAAAACACACACAGGAAGTAAAATGCAACCAACAATTGAGAGCTTCCCTCCCCACATTACAGCAAGCATATAACTTTACACACTATCGCCATCTGCTGTCTAATTAGTATAAAGTCCTCCTTTCACTTATAATAAGTCCTAATCTGTTGCATATGCCAACACAGTATGCCTTCAATTTTGAATAAATCCCCAACAGTGTCACCAGCAAAGCACCCCCACACCATCACACCTCCTCCTCCATGCTTCACAGTGGAAACCAGGCATGTAGAGTCCATCCGTTCACCTTTTCTGCGTTGCACAAAGACACGGTGGTTGGAACCAAAGATCTCAAATTTGGACTCATCAGACCAAAGCCGAGATTTCCACTTGTCTAATGTCCATTCCTTGTGTTCTTTAGCCCAAACAAGTCTCTTCTGCTTGTTGCCTGTCCTTAGCAGTGGTTTCCTAGCAGCTATTTTACCATGAAGGCCTCCTGCACAAAGTCTCCTCTTAACAGTTGTTGTAGAGATGTATCTCTGCTAGAACTCTGTGTGGCATTGACCTGGTCTCTAATCTGATCTGCTGTTAACCTGCGATTTCTGAGGCAGGTGACTCGGATAAACTTATCCTCAGAAGCAGAGGTGACTCTTGGTCTTCCTTTCCTGGGGCGGTCCTCATGTGAGCCAGTTTCTTTGTAGCGCTTGATGGTTTTTGCAACTGCACTTAGGGACACTTTCAAAGTTTGCCCAATTTTTTGGACTGACTGACCTTCATTTCTTAAAGTAATGATGGCCACTCGTTTTTCTTTACTTAGCTGCTTTTTTCTTGCCATAATACAAATTCTAACAGTCTATTCAGTAGGACTATCAGCTGTGTATCCACCAGACTACTGCACAACACAACTGATGGTCCCAATCCCATTTATAAGGCAAGAAATCCCACTTATTAAACCTGACAGGGCACACCTGTGAAGTGAAAACCACTTCCGGTGACTACCTCTTGAAGCTCATCAAGAGAATGCCAAGAGTGTGCAAAGCAGTCATCAAAGCAAAAGGTGGCTACTTTGAAGAACCTAGAATACAATACATATTTTCAGTTGTTTCACACTTTGTTAAGTATATAATTCCACATGTGTTAATTCATAGTTTTGATGCCTTCAGTGTGAATGTACAATTTTCATAGTCATGAAAATACAGAAAAATCTTTAAATGAGAAGGTGTGTCCAAACTTTTGGTCTGTACTGTATATACAGTATATATATATATATATATAGTGTAACATACCTGGCGGCGTCCTTGCATAGTGGTCCATCTCCCACTGTGCAAGAGCGCGCACTTGATCTCCAGTCCAGTCTGCTAGCCTGGCTTCCCTCCATGCTGTCTGCTTGCCTCTGTGTCTGCTGCTTAAGGGCGGCGCCCGATCACTTCCTGCTTTTTGTACCTGCTGCCGGCACACCCCTTGTGCGTCCAACCCAGCTCCTCCAATGAATCCCAGCCTGAGCATTGTGTTTCATTCAGTGTGCTCTTTCACTCTGAATGTGTCAGGTCCCCTTCTGTGTTTGCTTGCCTGCCCTTCCTGGAGGCTGTATTTCCAGGCCTGTCTGAACACGCTCCTTGCCTGTTCGTTCCGCCTTCTAGGGGCCGCATACCTAGACCCGCTCCTGTATCTTGTCTGTCCTGTCTGAACACGCTCCTAGCCTGTTCCTCCCGCCTTCTAGGGACTGCATACCTAGACCCGCTCCTGTATCTTGCTACTGTGTCTGTTCTTGTCTGTATTCTCTTCTAGCCTGTTTCCTGTGTTTTTCTATGTCCGTACCTTTCCTTTTTCTGCAGAGTCTGAACTCGTACCTAACTCCTGCTCATTGTCACTGTACTTCCGTTTGTGAGTTAGTGGTCCACTCGCTACTTCACTGTAAGTACCTTGTGGGTATCTGGTTCTGCCTTTCCCTTCCTGCCTGTTCCCTGTGTACAGAGCCCTGTCCCCCCTACTCTGCCTTGCTCACCGCTCCAGCGGTTCTAGCCTGCTCTGCCTTGCTCACCGCTCCGGCGGTCTTGCTCCGCTCTGACCCTTTTGCTCACTGCTCCGGTAGTCTTGCTCCGCTCTGACCCTTTGCTCACTGCTCCGGCAGTCTCGCTCCGCTCTGACCCTTTGCTCACTGCTCCGGCAGTCTCGCTCCACTCTGACCCTTTGCTCACTACTCCGGCAGTCTCGCTCCGCTCTGACCCTTTGCTCACTGCTCCGGCAGTCTCGCTCCGCTCTGACCCTTTGCTCACTGCTCTGGCAGTCTCGCTCTGCTCTGACCCTTTGCTCACTGCTCCGGCAGTCTCGCTCCGCTCTGACCCTTTGCTCACTGCTCCGGCAGTCTTGCTCTGCTCTGACTACTCTTGCACACCGCTCCAGGCGGCCTTGTCCTGCTCTCCTCTCGCTCACCGCTCCAGGCGGCCTCGTCCTGCTCTACTCACGCTCACCGCTCTAGGCGGTCTCGTCTTGCCCTGCTCTCGCTCACCACTCTGGGCGGCCTTACTCTGCTGTGTTTGTCCGCCACATCTGTGGTTCTGTTCCTGAGTCCCAGTGTGTACTGGGTCCTATCCCGCCTGTGTTCCTACCTGCTAGTGCCTCCCTGTCTGCACTCTAGCCGTGCTTGCCTGTACCCCCCTGCCTGCATACCTGCCTGCCTGCATACCAGTCGTGCCTGCCTATACCCACCAGTCTGTGTGCCAGCCTAACCTGTCTGTTCCTGTACTCCCCTGTGTGGGTCAACAGCCGCGTCTGGGGTCTGTCCTGGAGTAGCACCTGGTCCCTCTGCTCGGTTCCTCCTTGGTGCACTGGCGTCGTATGCCGTCGTGCGACCCTGGTCGGATCAGGTGAATACCTAGCTACGCCCCTCCAGGCATTCACTCTCCGGCACGGTCCAGTGGAATCACACGCACACGCCGCTCAGGCTGGGCGTGTGCATTACAGCATGCTCAGGCCATGGTTCCCGTTGAGCCCCACGGCCTTCGCTCTCTGAGACGTTTTCCAGCGAATACGTGCATTAAAAATAAATAAAAAAATATACATATATATTTTTTTTCTTTAGCTGAGTTCCAGGCGAATTACGCACCCGTCCAGATGGATCTTTCTGCACTCGTTCCTGCGGATCCGCCACGGTACTATGGGGATCCAAGACTGAGTCGTGCATTTGTGGAGCAATGCATGCTACACTTCAAGTTCTACCCTCTTTGTTTTCCCACCGATCGGGCTAAGGTGGGATTCATGATGTCTTACCTAGAGGGTGATGCCTTGAAATGGATCACCCCCCTATGGGACGCACAGGATCCTATCGTCCTGGACATAATGGCCTTCCTGGTGGCCTTTCTAATGGTCTTCGATGATCCTAA
Organism: Phyllobates terribilis; assembly: GCF_046119375.1. Lineage (NCBI taxonomy): Eukaryota > Metazoa > Chordata > Amphibia > Anura > Dendrobatidae > Phyllobates > Phyllobates terribilis. Next base: position 71,575,747 of record NW_027362767.1, on the reverse strand, counting down.
CCCGGAGGCTCCTGCTGAAGCTTCACTTCCCAATATCCCGGAGCAGCCCCGATGGGTAATGTGTGTGGGTAGCGCACTAGTCCTCCTGACCGAAGAGACTACTGCCCATCCAGAATCCACACAGGATGACTACACTCTTCGGAATACTTCTCCCAACCTCAAGAGGCAGTCCAGACGTGCTAGGCGTAGAGGCAAGCCGTCACGCCTGGGTCTGTCCTCCCAAAGACCTCCTGATCCCAACCTTGAAGTCCCTGCTGAAGCTTCATTTCCCTGTATCCCGGAGCAGCCCCTACGGGTAATATGCGTGGGTAGCACACCTGTTCTCCTGCCCGAAGAGACTTCTGCCCACCTAGAATCCTCCGGGATACCACCTGATGACAAATGGAGAGAGACTTCCCTACACCCGGTACCCGATACTTCGTCCGCTCCGTCCTGTGAGCCTGACAATAGGTACCTCAAAGTGGTAGTTAACCCCGAGTCTCTACACCACTCCGACCAGGCGGAGGACCTCCAGTTGTCTCCTGAACCCTTCGGGGTGCTACCTGATAGCGAATGGACAGAGACTCTCCTATACTCGGTACCTGATACCTCGCCCGCTTCTTCCAGTGAGTCTGACCTAGTGTACTCCGAAGCAGAGGTTATCCCCGAGTCTCTACACCCCTCCGAACAGGCGGAGGACCTCCAGTTGTGTCCTGAACCCTTTGGGGTGCTACCTGATAGTGAATGGACAGAGACTCTCCTATACTCGGTACCTGATACCTCGCCCGCTTCTTCCAGTGAGTCCGACCTAGTGTACTCCGAAGCAGAGGTTACCCCTGAGTCTCTGCACCCCTCCAACTCGGCAGAGGGCTTCCAGTGGTCTCCTGAACCCTCTGGGGTGCTACCTGATAATAAGTGGAGAGAGACTTCCTTGTGTGCTGTTCCTGGTACTCCACCCATTTCGTCTGTTGCTGAGGATGGCTGGATAGGAGGTAGCATCCTAGCTACTCAGATGAGACCAGTTTTTCCTGTGGACAGTGGAAGTGATCTCCTTGAAGTGAAGGATTGGCCCTCGAATTCCCTGCGGAACATTCTGGCAGGCCTGAAGAAGAGGGGGCGTAAGGGGGGGGTACTGTAACATACCTGGCGGCATCCTTGCATAGTGGTCCATCTCCCACTGTGCAAGAGCGCGCACTTGATCTCCAGTCCAGTCTGCTAGCCTGGCTTCCCTCCATGCTGTCTGCTTGCCTCTGTGTCTGCTGCTTAAGGGCAGCGCCCGATCACTTCCTGTTTCTTGTACCAACTGCGGGCACACCCCTTGTGCGTCCTCAGCCTATTGCTGTCGGTCATCTGGTATTTAACCCAGCTCCTCCAATGAATCCCTGCCTGAGCATTGTGTTTCATTCAGTGTGCTCTTTCACTCTGAATGTGCCAGGTCCCCTTCTGTGTTTGCTTGCCTGCCCTTCCTGGAGGCTGTACTTCCAGGCCTGTCTGAACACGCTCCTTGCCTGTTCATTCCGCCTTCCAGGGGCCGCATAATTAGACCCGCTCCTGTATCTTGTCTGTCCTGTCTGAACACGCTCCTAGCCTGTTCCTCCCGCCTTCTAGGGACTGCATACCTAGACCCGCTCCTGTATCTTGCTACTGTGTCTGTTCTTGTCTGTATTCTCTTCTAGCCTGTTTCCTGTGTTTTTCTATGTCCGTACCTTTCCTTTTTCTGCAGAGTCTGAACTCGTACCTACCTCCTGCTCGTTGTCACTGTACTTCCGTTTGTGAGTTAGTGGTCCACTCGCTACTTCACTGTAAGTACCCTGTGGGTATCTGGTTCTGCCTTTCCCTTCCTGCCTGTTCCGTGTGTACAGAGCCCTGTCCCCCCTACTCTGCCTTGCTCACCGCTCCGGCGGTTCTAGCCTGCTCTGCCTTGCTCACCGCTCCGGTGGTTCTAGCCTGCTCTGCCTTGCTCACTGCTCCGGCGGTTCTGGCCTGCTCTGACCCTTTGCTCACTGCTCCGGCAGTCTCGCTCCGCTCTGACCCTTTGCTCACTGCTCCGGCAGTCTCGCTCCGCTCTGACCCTTTTGCTCACTGCTCCGGCAGTCTTGCTCCGCTCTGACCCTTTTGCTCACTGCTCCGGCAGTCTTGCTCTGCTCTGACCCTTTTGCTCACTGCTCCGGCAGTCTTGCTCCGCTCTGACCCTTTTGCTCACTGCTCCGGTAGTCTTGCTCCGCTCTGATCCTTTGCTCACTGCTCCGGCAGTCTCGCTCCACTCTGACCCTTTTCTCACTGCTCCGGCTGTCTCGCTCCGCTCTGACCCTTTGCTCACTGCTCCGGCAGTCTCGCTCCGCTCTGACCCTTTGCTCAGTGCTCCGGCAGTCTCGCTCTGCTCTGACCCTTTGCTCACTGCTCCGGCAGTTTCGCTCCGCTCTGACCCTTTGCTCACTGCTCCGGCAGTCTCGCTCTGCTCTGACTACTCTTGGTCACCGCTCCAGACGGCCTCGTCCTGCTCTACTCTCGCTCACCGCTCCAGGCAGCCTCGTCCTGCTCTACTCACGCTCACCGCTCTAGGCGGTCTCGTCTTGCCCTGCTCTCGCTCACCACTCTGGGCGGCCTTACTCTGCTGTGTTTGTCCGCCACATCTGTGGTTCTGTTCCTGAGTCCCAGTGTGTACTGGGTCCTATCCCGCCTGTGTTCCTACCTGCTAGTGCCTCCCTGTCTGCACTCTAGCCATGCTTGCCTGTACCCCCCTGCCTGCATGCCCGCCTGCCTGCATACCAGTCATGCTTGCCTATACCCACCAGTCTGTGTGCCAGCCTAACCTGTCTGTTCCTGTATTCCCCTGTGTGGGTCAACAGCCGTGTCCGGGGTCTGTCCTGGAGTAGCACCTGGTCCCTCTGCTCGGTTCCTCCTTGGTGCACTGGCGTCGTATGCCGTTGTGCGACACTGGTCGGATCGGGTGAATACCTAGTTACGTCCCTCCAGGCATTCACTCTCCGGCACGGTCCAGTGGAATCACACGCACACGCCGCTCAGCGCGGGCGTGTGCATTACATATAGTATATATATATATATATATATATATATATATATATATATATATATACACACATACAGTATATATATATATATATATACACACAGTATATATATGACGCGCCCCTGGGCCTGTGTCGCGCTGCGTTGCGCACGCGGGAGCTTACCCGGAGCCGGATCTCTTGAGGGTTGTAGTCTCGTGGCGGTGACCCGGTCCGTGCCCAGGGAGTCAAACTGAGCGGCGATGTAACAGCGGTAGATGCAGGACGACTACGCCACCCGTTGAATGCAGCTATGGAGCTGCCGCTGCAGGACAGTCCGCTGAGGCCGGTGGATGGATGGTGCAGCGTAGATGGTATAACCCCCAACGGGAGGGGTATGGCCTCAGGGCAGCAGATGTGGATGATGGGGGTAGCAGGAACCACTCAGAGACGGTGCGGTGTAATTCAGGGTCTTTACTGGTAACAACGATAGACCCTCCCGGAGTACTTGCTAGTGAACGGGGCCTGGTCAGTCCTTGAGCAGATGGGATCTCCCCTGGCCAGGCGGAGTTGTAGGCCTCCCAAACTGACTGTACTCTTCTGGCTACCTTGCTAGAAGCGGATATAAGTAGCCCACGTCCCTGAGTGTACCGTGTGGTGCTCACCCGTATGGCCGGTGACTCGGGGCCTTCTAATGGCTTCCGCTCCACGATGGCGGTGCTGGTCCCACGCGTGTGACCGTGCCTTCGGGTTTCTGGGCCTGAGGACCTGAAATCCCCTGCCGGTCGGCTTCTGCTGCTGGGTAAGAGTTAGTCCCCACAGCCTCGGACGCCGGGTCCGATAAGAAAGTTTCTCAGTCAGGGCGAGCTCTGCAGCTGCCATCCCCTGACTTGTAGTAGTATTGCTCCCACTGAGCTTCTGCTGTTTCTTCCTGTGACTGTTTCTTGTCTCTACTCTCCTTGACTGCTAACCCTGCTTCAGCCCCGGGTTTATATAGGGGAAGTTCTTCCCCTCCCAAGACTGGGCAGGAGGTGTGGCATGCACAGGATCCCTGACCAAAGGACCTCCCACCTGCTCTCAGACATAATATCTCTATCACTGTGGCAACCAGACCCCTGGGGTGTCACATTCCCCCCTAGTGAAATTTAGTACTCCGGGACTAAACATATTTTAGAAAAACATAACAAGATATAACAATAACAATACAATAAAGAAACACATAAAGGTGGTCACGGCATGTCCGTAACCGGGTGCAGTCTTTGAAGAAAGCAAGGTGTCCATTTCACCAAAACAGGGAGACGTAACCAGGTAGGGGTCTGTCCTACCCCGAGTCCTTAACAGTCTCTAGTCCATCCTGGGTTACGCTCCAACTATGTACAAGGATTCCTGGTAAATCCACCAAGGATTCCTAAAAATAACTGGAAACACAAAATTATACACAAGCAACAATACACAGATAAACATAAATAAAACAATTTATACACTTCAAATCCTCCAGCGTGCGGGTAACTGGCCTCTAGTGGCCCTAGTGGACCTACGGAGCTGACTGTCTGGCCCTGAACTACAGGGTGTAGGAGCTGTCAAGGGTAAACTGGGCAGCTGTCTACCGGCTCTTTGTCTCACTAGGGGTACGGCAGGCTCACTATAAGGAGAGGGTTGATCCTCCTGTTCTGCTTGTGTGGAGTCTTCTGCCTCCTGGACCGGCTGTTCTTCCAGCTCTACCTGTTGCTCCGTAGGTGCTTGGGATGCTGGTTGGAGGAAGGTGAGTACGGGTACCACAACTGCACCATTGACTTGAGTCCAAGACCGAGGGAAGTCCCCGAGCACAGTACTAACCATATCTTCCCTTTCCTCTACGGGTCGATGGTCTTCTTGTTCCTCTTCAGGGTTCCTCAGTTGTTCGGGACACTTCTTCAGGTGGTCCCGGGATACAATGGCGGTGGTTTCCCCTCCGTCTTTACTGATGGTACAAACCTTCGGGTTCTCGTGGCTTGAGGGCAGTACGGTGTACGGGTCCTTCTCCCACTGGTCATCCAACTTGTGGAGCCGTCTCTTCCTCTTCAAGACCTGCTCTCCGGGTACCAGGGGAACAGCGGGAGCATACTGGTTGTAAGTTTTCTCTTGTCTTTCCCTAGCCTGACAGAGACTTCGCTCCACGCTCTCCTGTACTCTCCGGTACTGCTGCTGCCTCTCTGTGTCCCAGTCTGTTTCTGGTGAAGTGTCCTCGGGTGTCAGGACTCCCATTTCCAGGTCAACAGGTAACTTACCAGGTCTTGCCCTCATTAGGTAAGCCGGGGTACAGTTGGTGGAACCTACCGGGATGTGGTTGTATAGGTCCACCAGATCGGGCAACTTCTCAGGCCACAGACTGCGTTCTTCCAGGGGCAACGTTTTTAGAAGATCCATTACCACCTGGTTCATTTTCTCACAAAGTCCATTAGTTTGCGGATGGTAGGGTGTCATCCTTATCTTCCGGCAGCCATACAGATTGCAGAATTCCTGGAAGACCTCCGCTTCAAAGGCAGGTCCCTGGTCCGTCAGCACTTGGTCCGGGTACCCGTGTGGACGGCAAAAGTGCTGCTGGAAGGCTCTAGCTGCTGTTTGAGCCGTTAAGTCCTTGACGGGGACGACAACCAGAAACCGGGAGTAATGATCCACGATGGTTAACGCGTAGACGTAGCCACTTCTGCTTGGGGTCAGTTTTACATGATCCAAGGCTACCAGTTCCAACGGTTGCCGGGTGACGATGGACTGCAGGGGAGTCTTCTGGCTGGCACGGTCCTTCCTTCTCAGGTTGCACGGGCCACAGTCTCTGCACCACTTCTCAATGGTTCCCCTCATGCCTACCCAGTGGAACCGCTCGCGCAGCAGGAACTCCAGCTTCTTCCACCCGAAGTGCCCAGCTCCGTCGTGGTATGCCTCCATCACCATGGCTGCGTCCCTTCGTGGCACCACTACTTGCCAGAGTAATTCATGCGTCCGGGAGTTAACCATTCTGCGGCACAACTTCCCTTTGTAAAGGAACAGTCGACTCTTCTCTGCCCATAGTTGTTTGGCTTCCTCCGGAGCGTCTGGTTCAAGGCGAGCCTCCGGCCGAGTCAGCATCTCCTTCACCAGTCGGACGGCAGGGTCGCTGTCTTGCGTTTCCGCCCAGTTGTAGTGGGGTAAGGGGTTCAACGTAGCAGTCTGCTTACTCCTTACCTGGTGGGAATACTGAATAGTCCCATGACGGTGGAACGCAGGGAGTTCAACTTCTTCCAGTCCCTCCGGATCTTCTCCTCCGTCCGGCAGGTTGGGCATCCTGGACAGGGCGTCCGCGTTGGTATTGGAGCGTCCTGCCCGGTATTTGATTGTGAACTCGTAGTTGGACAGACGGGCCATCCACCTCTGCTCCAGGGCACCGAGTCTTGCCGTGTCCAGGTGTGTCAACGGGTTGTTATCCGTGTACACGGTGAACCGGGAAGAAGCGAGGTAATGCTTAAAGCGCTCGGTGACTGCCCATACTACGGCCAGGAACTCTAGCTTAAATGAGCTGTAATTCTCGGGGTTCCTTTCGGTGGGTCGCAGTTTTCGGCTGGCGTAGGCGATTACTCGTTCCTTCCCCTGCTGGATCTGGGACAGTACGGCTCCTAGCCCGATGTTACTGGCGTCGGTGTAGAGGATAAAGGGCTGGCTATAATCCGGGTACGCCAGGATTTCGTCCCCCGTGAGGGCCATCTTCAGCTGGCGGAAGGACTCTTCTTCCAGCTCCTCCCATTTGAAGGGCGGCTTCTGGTTCTTGGCCTTCCGGGACTGGCCTATCAGGAGGTCCTGCATAGGTGCTGCCTTTTTGGTGAAACCGGGAATAAACCTTCGGTAGTAGCCTACCAACCCGAGGAACTGCCGCACTTCTTTTACGCTGGAGGGGCTTGGCCATTCCTTAATTGCGGTGATCTTATCAGGGTCGGGAGCCACTCCGTCAGTGCTCACCACGTCTCCCAGGTACTGCACCTTTGGTTTCAGGAGGTGACACTTGGAGGGTTTCACCTTTAGGCCGTAACTTGCCAGAGCTTCGAACGCTTCCGCCAGGTGTTTCAGGTGGTCCTCATACGTCTTGGAATATACGATGACATCGTCCAGGTACAACAGGACCGTCTCGAAGTTTCTGTGGCCCAGACAACACTCCATTAGTCGTTGGAAGGTTCCCGGTGCGTTGCAGAGTCCGAACGGCATGCAGGTGAACTCGCTAAGTCCCATCGGGGTGGTGAATGCGGTCTTCTCCCGGTCCGCCTCTGCTACAGGAACCTGCCAGTACCCGCTAGTGAGATCCAAGGTAGAGAAGAAGTTAGCAGATCTTAAAGCAGCCAATGACTCCTCTATCCTTGGTAAGGGGTACGCATCCTTGTGTGTGATACGATTGATTTTCCGGTAATCTACACACATCCTCATGGTGTTGTCTTTCTTTCGGACTAAGACTAGTGGAGCTGCCCAGGGGCTACAGCTATCCCTGATCACCCCAGCCTCCTTCATGTCTCTAAGCATCCCCTTGGCGTGTTGGTAGTGTGCAGGGGGTACGGGTCGATACCTCTCTTTTATGGGAGGATGGTCTCCCGTGGGGATGTGGTGTTCTACCCCCTTGACTCGCCCGAAGTCTAACGGGTGTTTACTAAACACTCTCTCGTACTCTTGAACCACCCGATAGACTCCCTGTTTCTGATGTGAGGGAGTGGAGTCAGTACCCAAATGTAGTTGCTGACACCAGTCCTCCTTTGTTTTCTTAGAGCCGTTACCTTCCTCCGGGTGAGATGGAGGCAAGGGTTCCACAGATTGTATAGCATTTTGGTTAATGGTATATAATTTGGCTAGCGTGGCATACCGGGGCAGGTACACTTCCCTCTCCCCGATATTGATTATGCGAACGGGCACCCTCCCATGGCGTACATTGACCACCCCCCGTGCTGTCAAAATGGTGGGCCTACTGTCTGAGTAAACTGGTTCTACCATTGCCTGGTAATCTCTACCTCTCAGACCAATAGCTGCCCGGCACCAAATCATCATTTCACTTTTTGGGGGCATGGCAATAGGAAAAGGGTCACACATTCTTACGCTACCAATCTCACCGCCGGAGAGTTCCACCTGTTGCCGTCGCATCAGTGCCCGGATCTCTTTCTGGAGCACCCGCTGCTCGCCGGAGCTGGCGTTCTTGGCAACCTGCTGTAAAAGGAAAATCACCTCTGCAAGACAATTTTCAATTACATTAGTTCCTAGAGTTATTTTTGGGTGACTCTCATGTTTGTCAATATCTACAATGATCAGTCCCTGTGCTGCCAGTTCGACTCTACCGATTTTGATGGTCACCTCTTTAAATCCGATCTGTGGCACGGGCTGGCCATTGCTGGCGATGATACTCAAGTCGTCGTCAGGGTAGCGGGTAATATCCGAGTCATTCCAGTACTGCTTAAAGAGCACGTACGGGATGGTGGTGACCTGTGACCCGGTGTCCAGTAGGGCACTCATGGGAATGCCATCCAGTACCACAGGCAAGACTGGACGTCCTCCCACATATCTGTCGCGCCAGTTCGATGGGCCTGGTGATCTTTTTCCTGGGGGTTGGCCCTCTACCCCAGGTTGTGCCCGTTTAAAGAACAGTACCTTGCCATATGTCCAGGTTGATTGCAGCGGCGGCAGATGGGTCGTCCGTCCTCGCTGTATCGGTCACTGGGTCTTCCTCTGGCCGGTGGGGTCCTCCTTGGTCGACGCCACGGGATGTCCTCCGGTCCGGATGCCAGCTGGATCTTCCCTGGGGTGGAAGCCTGTAAAGACTGCACAGTTCGGGTTAGCGCAGCAACGCTCTTAACTAGCTCTTGGACCTGATGGTGTAGGTCTGGAGCCGGGTCATTGTCCAAAGCCTGCGCATCAGCTTCCACAGGCCCTGCCGACAAGGGCGCCGCCTCCTGGTGGTAAGTGATAGCAGGGCGCTTGTGGGTCACAACGCCACCCGGTGCCGGTTCTCGGAGCACCCGGATGGCTCTGTCCTTGAACTGTGCAAAGCCCAGATGGGGATCCTGTAAGGCCATTGCCCGCAACTGGGTTCGGTGGGTATTACAATACAGTCCCTCTATAAACTGTTCGGTCAACAGCCTGTCCTCGTTTCCCACTCCATCAGGGTCGGTCTGCTTAATGGCCCTCAGGGCCTCTTGTAGGTTTAGTGCATAGTCCCTTATACTCTCATGCGCTCGCTGCTTGCACCCGTAGAATCTAAGCTTAATCTCGGCTGAGGTGCGGGTATCAAAGGTGTCCTTCAGCCGGGTTAGTATCCCTGCGACAGTCTTCCTCCCAGGTGGCCAGGATTTTACTTCCCTTTTGGCTGCCCCGGTTAGTTGGGCCACCAGGATGCTCACTTTTTGCTCTTCTGTGAGGGGGTACACCTGGAAGAGGCTATCCAGCTTTTCTCTAAAGTCATGCAGGGTATGTGACTCCCCTGAGTACTGGGGTAGCCAAGCTGCTCCCGGGATATAGGGCATGGTGAAGGGCATAACTGCAGCAGCGGTAGCGCTGGCGGGGGTTGAGGCAGTGAAGCTCTCCTCCGTATCCGACATCTTCCTCCCCCCTAGTGGACCGTGGCCTACCTTGCGATGATCCTCTTCCGTAGGCCGCGGCTCCGCAGTGGATCGTCAGGGTTGAGGACCTTCCGTCGCGCTCCTGTGACGTCGGCGTCTGCTGGGCTCCTTCCAGGACCTTACGCAACGTCCGGACGTGAGGCGGGGCTTCAGTTCTCGCGCGCTTTCGGAGTCCACGCCCCTCTTCTTCCCGCGCGGCGTCCTCAAGATGTCGTCCAATGGCGGGAAAACTCCACGGATGGCGGGAAGAAGGCAGAAGATGGCGCCGGATGGCGGGAAACTTCACCGATGGCGGGAAGAAGGCTGAAGATGGCGCCGGATGGCGGGAATCTTCACCACAGGTAAGTTTGAAAAGTCTCTTTTTCAGGCACGCAGTACCCGGTGGTTGCGGGCACGAAATCCTGCCGACTACGCCAAAGTTGACGCGCCCCTGGGCCTGTGTCGCGCTGCGTTGCGCACGCGGGAGCTTACCCGGAGCCGGATCTCTTGAGGGTTGTAGTCTCGTGGCGGTGACCCGGTCCGTGCCCAGGGAGTCAAACTGAGCGGCGATGTAACAGCGGTAGATGCAGGACGACTACGCCACCCGTTGAATGCAGCTATGGAGCTGCCGCTGCAGGACAGTCCGCTGAGGCCGGTGGATGGATGGTGCAGCGTAGATGGTATAACCCCCAACGGGAGGGGTATGGCCTCAGGGCAGCAGATGTGGATGATGGGGGTAGCAGGAACCACTCAGAGACGGTGCGGTGTAATTCAGGGTCTTTACTGGTAACAACGATAGACCCTCCCGGAGTACTTGCTAGTGAACGGGGCCTGGTCAGTCCTTGAGCAGATGGGATCTCCCCTGGCCAGGCGGAGTTGTAGGCCTCCCAAACTGACTGTACTCTTCTGGCTACCTTGCTAGAAGCGGATATAAGTAGCCCACGTCCCTGAGTGTACCGTGTGGTGCTCACCCGTATGGCCGGTGACTCGGGGCCTTCTAATGGCTTCCGCTCCACGATGGCGGTGCTGGTCCCACGCGTGTGACCGTGCCTTCGGGTTTCTGGGCCTGAGGACCTGAAATCCCCTGCCGGTCGGCTTCTGCTGCTGGGTAAGAGTTAGTCCCCACAGCCTCGGACGCCGGGTCCGGTAAGAAAGCTTCTCAGTCAGGGCGAGCTCTGCAGCTGCCAGCCCCTGACTTGTAGTAGTATTGCTCCCACTGAGCTTCTGCTGTTTCTTCCTGTGACTGTTTCTTGTCTCTACTCTCCTTGACTGCTAACCCTGCTTCAGCCCCGGGTTTATATAGGGGAAGTTCTTCCCCTCCCAAGACTGGGCAGGAGGTGTGGCATGCACAGGATCCCTGACCAAAGGACTTCCCACCTGCTCTCAGACATAATATCTCTATCACTGTGGCAACCAGACCCCTGGGGTGTCACATATATATATATATATATATATATATATATATATATATTGTGACAGTGTCACTGGTTTTATATGTGAGGGGAGGTATGTGTCACTCAGGATGCTCTCCTGTGTGAACTAAGACCTACTTTATTTTTCTGCCAGCGTGTTATATGCTGGTAGGCTTACTCTGTTAAAGGGTGTGCGGTTTTATGGGAATGGCAAATAGGGCGGGACGCCATTCCCCCTACCTCCCCTCAGGGTGTGGCTGAGCAATATGTAAAAGCTCAGTCCCTTTTTTTTCTCTGGAGTGTGGTCTGGGAGAGGGAAGTCTCCAGACAGTATTGTGGAAGCTGCAGAGCTTTTCACATGGACTTTAGCAGTGCAGTTTATGCTACCGAGAGCGGACGGAACCCGCTCATCTATGGACTGAGTTATACTTTGTTTTGTTTTTTTTTTCGTTTAACCCAGAGGGGTCATGTTTGTTTTTCCTGTGAAACCTGCATGAGTTTATGGCTGATAATAAACCAGCAGAAAGGAAACCTGAGAACGTGTGTCCTGAGTCTGCCTCCAAGAGAGCGGAGCGAGTCGTCTTGCCACAATATATATATATATATATATATATATATATATATATATATATATATATACATACATGCAGTACAGACCAAAAGTTTGGACACACCTTCTCATTTAAAGATTTTTCTGTATTTTCATGACTATGAAAATTGTACATTCACACTGAAGGCATCAAACTATGAATTAACACGTGTGGAATTAAATACTTAACAAAAAAAGTGTGAAACAACTGAAAATATGTCTTATATTCTAGGTTCTTCAAAGTAGCCACCTTTTGCTTTGATGACTGCTTTGCACACTCTTGGCATTCTCTTGATGAGCTTCAAGAGGTAGTCACCGGAAATGGTTTTCACTTCACAGGTGTGCCCTGTCAGGTTTAATAAGTGTGATTTCTTGCCTTATAAATGGGGTTGGGACCATCAGTTGTGTTGTGCAGAAGTCAGGTGGATACACAGCTGATAGTCCTACTGAATAGACTGTTAGAATTTGTATTATGGCAAGAAAAAAGCAGCTAAGTAAAGAAAAACAAGTGTCCATCATTACTTTAAGAAATGAAGGTCAGACAGACCGAAAAATAGGGCAAACTTTGAAAGTGTCCCCAAGTGCAGTTGCAAAAACCATCAAGCGCTACAAAGAAACTGGCTCACATGAGGACCGCCCTAGGAAAGGAAGACCAAGAGTCACCTCTGCTTCTGAGGATAAGTTTATCCGAGTCACCAGCCTCACAAATCGCAGGTTAACAGCAGCTCAGATTAGAGACCAGGTCAATGCCACACAGAGTTCTAGCAGCAGACACATCTCTTCAACAACTGTTAAGAGGAGAGTTTGTGCAGCAGGCCTTCATGGTAAAATAGCTGCTAGGAAAGCACTGCTAAGGACAGGCAACAAGCAGAAGAGACTTGTTTGGGCTAAAGAACACAAAGAATGAACATTAGAAAAGTGGAAATCTGTGCTTTGGTCTGATGAGTCTGATGAGAAGGTGTGTCCAAACTTTTGGTCTGTACTGTATGTGTATATATATATATATATATTGTAAGGCAGCGCTAGTCATCATAATGGGGGATACTCGCTGCACCGGGTCAATTAAGGCACATAAGCAATGTCCTTCCGATAATTCACAATGCAGTTTATTATTTCGTCATAAACCGCTAATCACACAGTCCATCTTAGTATACGCCCGGCATGTTTATGACGCGCCCCCTGGGCCAGTGTTGTTGGGGATACCCGGAGCCGGATCAGATGGGGGTTGTAGTCTCCGAGTGGCTGTGACCCGGTCCGTGCCCAGGGTGTCAAGCTCAGTGTGTGGCAGTCCTTACTGATGTTACTAAAGTTCTTTATGTCGACTACGCCACCCGTTGAATTGCGGTCACTACGGCCGCCGCCGCAGCAGGGTCCGCTGAGGCTGATGGTGTTTGTGCAGCTTAGGTGGTATAACCCCCAACGGGAGGGGTATAGCCTCAGGGGGTCAGGTGCAGAGGATGGTGGTTGTGGAAGTGCAGGGAAGATGGTAATGAGAGTCAGAGTCGGGTTGTGCAGTTCAGGGTTCTTTACTTACTGCTGTTCTTGTACCGGTCACTCCGGCCTTGAGTGACCACCCGAGCCGCGCTGCGTCCACCAGGTCCTGGACTCGGCCAACCCCCAAGTAGTTCTGGAGCGTGGTTCTGAGCTCCCTTTCTGTCCTGTCCTCGTCTCTGGCCTTCCCCACCAGGGATCCACCTATGTCCGGCTCCCTCGGGCCTCTTGTTGGTGAACCCTTGTCTCTGGGTTCCCTGACCCTATGCGTGGTCTGCCTTCCGGGTGGATATAGTGGGTGGCCGTGGCAGATCCTGCCCACGACCTCCGGTTCCTGGCTAAGGTGTGCTGTAGCCTCTGCCAGTTTGGGATCCGGTACCCTGTTGCCAACTCTTCACCCTTTGATTTAGTTTGGGCTCTCAGAGTTCCTTCTTTCTCCCCCTCTGGGTCTTTCTTTCTCCACTCTCTCTTGGCCTGGGGCTGCTCTGCTCTTCTGCTCTCTTCCTCTGACTCTGCAAAAGGCTCACAGACTGACTGACTGTGGCTGACTGACTGACTGACCCTGATCTAAGATGGTGCCCACCTTATATACTCCCTCTATGTGTGAGCTCAGGTGACCAGCACCCAATGAGCTCCTAGCTTTACCCAGGCTGCTCCCCCTATCTGCCCCTACACTACTGGGATATTCCACCCCCCTCCCACTCCAGCCAGGAACAGACACTGTCGTACCTGCACATTTCTCTAGTGGGAGTACCATCGGTCTGTTCCTCGGAAATGGGATGTGTGTAGTGCATGCAGCTAACTGAGCTCAGTTCCACACTCCATCCTTACCCGGGAGTGGAATATCACACCTCTGGCTTGAGGTGCAATACCCCTGTAGCAGCCGAATCCTCAGGGTGCTACATTCCCCCCTGGTAAATCACAGCACGTCCTCGGGCTGCAAGATATAAAAAACATCCACAAACATACATTTTTTTTCATAAACAACATAATAAACTATCATATAAAACTTTTCATAAAAACTTTTCATAAAAACATTCTTGTCTTCTGGTACCTCCGGTCACTGTGCAACTTGTGACCGGGTAAAGTGCGACAGTCTCTCTTAGAGTAAAACAGTTCTCTATAAAACCGGTAGGGGGCGCTTTAGGAAGCGCAACTATATACAAGGGGATATGGCCGCTCTCAGTCCTCGGCCAAGTATTAGGGAGGATTGACCGCTCTCAGTCCTCGGTCAGTGGGAATAGGGACACACGGGGTTAACAGTTCAATTTGCTGGTCCCAACGGGGACTATATTTTAACTAGCAGCAGTAACAGTTCTTATACCCTGACGGGTAACTTTATACAGTCTCTTCACTACCGTACTCAACGACGGCGTCCTCCTGCTCTTTCTTTGTAGACAGTTTCAGTTTCAGACCCGTCCGGGTCCTCTTGCTCCTCCTCACACCGCAGCTCCTCCTCCGTCAGGCGATGCACATGGAGGGCGTAGGGTCCTTTGGCACACTTGTGCCGGGTGAAGGTGACCTCGTCCCCTAAATACAGGTCACGACCTCTGTGTCCCTCCGGTAGGTGGGACTCAACGTCTCTCCTGGTCACGAAGACGTCGCCTGGGGTGCGGTGATCCCTGATGAAACCCCACCCATGCTGCAGATTGAACTTTATCACAGTCCCGATGGTACGGGGACCATGCGCTGCACGGGGGTCTCTCCTGGTCCGGCTCTTCTGCTCCGCGCTCCTTATTTGGGCTTGTTGTTCCCGGACCCGCCTCTCTCTCCGCTCCCTCTCAAAGACCTCGAGCTGCTGGCGGCAGCACTCTGCACGCTCCGCTGCGGCTGCCCGAGTCTCCTGAGTGAACCCCATGAGGTCTTCTCCGGTGGGATCCCACTCAAACTGGGTCTCTTCTAGCGGGGGCGAGATCCTCTTCATGGGCTTTGGAGCCGGGATCAGGGGTCCGCACATGGCCCTTGCTTTTTGCAGCTCCAGCTGGATGTATTCCTGGGGCCATACGAAGGGCTGCCCATCCGGGCACGTATGCTGGGCGAACAGGTCCTCACCCAGGTGCGGTACTTTAGGTGTTATGGGCGCCGTGGTGGTAGCGGCGCCCGGGTTAACCAGGCCTTGCGACCAGGCCTGGGGCACCTTGAAAGTAAAGGGCACCGTAAGAACGGCGGCGCCCTGTGTTACTTGGCCCTGCGACCAGGCCGGGGGCTCCGCGGAGGTAGGGGGCGCTGTTGGTATTGCGTCGCCCGGGGGTACTAGGCCTTGCGACCAGGCCGGTGGTATTTCCTGCTTGGCCACGCTCGGGGTCGAGGCGTGTGACGTCACAGGGGTCGCGGCTTCCGTTTCCGGTTGAGGCCTAGTCGGCGGTGGTGACGATGCAGCGACGGGAATGGCAGGGGGAATTTCGGGCTCTGCGACGGGGAGCTGGGGCAGGCACGCGGTTTCCCGGCTCGGGGTAGAGACGTCCCCTTTACCTGCCTCCGTCCGTTCAGCTCCCTTCTCGGCGCCGTCTCCGGCCTTCAGTCCTCCTGCGCCATCCTCAGAGGCGGTCTGTCTCCTCGTCTCGGGTGGCGTGCTCCGCTGACGAGTCTCGGTCTGCTGGGCCATCTCTCGGCTCCACTCCGCCAACGTCTCTCGTTGCACCCGGGCCAACCTCTCTGCGAGGCCCTCCAGCGCAGTCTGTGCACACTCCCGATCTCGGGGGAGCTGTGTTAGGATCTCCAGCAGGCCTTCTGGAGTGGCGACCTGCAACAGGCTCCTGACCACTGGGTCGGTGCTGCCTGGAGTGGCGGCCCGCATCAGGCTCCTGACCACTGGGTCGGTGCTGCCTGGCTCTCCCTCCATCTCCGGGTGTGCTTTCTCTGGACTCTCTTCCAGACGTCTTGTCTCCGGGTGCGCTCTCTCCAGACTGCTCCAAGCGACACCCATCTTTGTTCTCTTGTTCTGTCTCCGCCCACATTGAGGGTGGTCCTGGGGCAACTTTGTGATTGTCAGTTCCAGGGGCAGTTCTCTTACGCTGATGGACACTTCCAGCATCACAGTCTCTGTTGGTGGGCGCGGTTTCCGCTTTTGGCGCCATTCTTCGACCTGGCCCACGATGGGAGGTGGTCTCTTGCCACCCTCTGGCACGCCCATAATGGCGTCCGCTCTTCCAAGGCGGGAAATCTTCGGAAATGGCGGGAATCGTCTCCCAGTGGCGGGAAACTCCATGGATGGCGGGAAAAAGCTGCAAATGGCGGACAACCGGCGGGAAACGACCTGTGATGGGGCCCGATGGCGGGGACCCTCCGGAACCGGCAGGAGACTTCTTTTTAAGGTAACGATGTACTTTTCTTCAGGCACGCAGTACCCGGTTGTTGCGGGCACGTTATCCTGCCGACTACGCCAAAGTCGACGCGCCCCCTGGGCCAGTGTTGTTGGGGATACCCGGAGCCGGATCAGATGGGGGTTGTAGTCTCCGAGTGGCTGTGACCCGGTCCGTGCCCAGGGTGTCAAGCTCAGTGTGTGGCAGTCCTTACTGATGTTACTAAAGTTCTTTATGTCGACTACGCCACCCGTTGAATTGCGGTCACTACGGCCGCCGCCGCAGCAGGGTCCGCTGAGGCTGATGGTGTTTGTGCAGCTTAGGTGGTATAACCCCCAACGGGAGGGGTATAGCCTCAGGGGGTCAGGTGCAGAGGATGGTGGTTGTGGAAGTGCAGGGAAGATGGTAATGAGAGTCAGAGTCGGGTTGTGCAGTTCAGGGTTCTTTACTTACTGCTGTTCTTGTACCGGTCACTCCGGCCTTGAGTGACCACCCGAGCCGCGCTGCGTCCACCAGGTCCTGGACTCGGCCAACCCCCAAGTAGTTCTGGAGCGTGGTTCTGAGCTCCCTTTCTGTCCTGTCCTCGTCTCTGGCCTTCCCCACCAGGGATCCACCTATGTCCGGCTCCCTCGGGCCTCTTGTTGGTGAACCCTTGTCTCTGGGTTCCCTGACCCTATGCGTGGTCTGCCTTCCGGGTGGATATAGTGGGTGGCCGTGGCAGATCCTGCCCACGACCTCCGGTTCCTGGCTAAGGTGTGCTGTAGCCTCTGCCAGTTTGGGATCCGGTACCCTGTTGCCAACTCTTCACCCTTTGATTTAGTTTGGGCTCTCAGAGTTCCTTCTTTCTCCCCCTCTGGGTCTTTCTTTCTCCACTCTCTCTTGGCCTGGGGCTGCTCTGCTCTTCTGCTCTCTTCCTCTGACTCTGCAAAAGGCTCACAGACTGACTGACTGTGGCTGACTGACTGACTGACCCTGATCTAAGATGGTGCCCACCTTATATACTCCCTCTATGTGTGAGCTCAGGTGACCAGCACCCAATGAGCTCCTAGCTTTACCCAGGCTGCTCCCCCTATCTGCCCCTACACTACTGGGATATTCCACCCCCCTCCCACTCCAGCCAGGAACAGACACTGTCGTACCTGCACATTTCTCTAGTGGGAGTACCATCGGTCTGTTCCTCGGAAATGGGATGTGTGTAGTGCATGCAGCTAACTGAGCTCAGTTCCACACTCCATCCTTACCCGGGAGTGGAATATCACACCTCTGGCTTGAGGTGCAATACCCCTGTAGCAGCCGAATCCTCAGGGTGCTACATTTACACCTATCACCTCCGGGAGCTTCTCAAGTGGCAGACCGGCATATTACACACATCACACTCGGGAGCCTTTCCAGCGACAGATACGTCCACTTGGCTCCCGTTATAGCCCTCGGCTAGGCAACAACATAAATGTCCATATAACGCAGCGTTTTTACCTTTAGCAGGTTTTGGCTGCTACAGTCCGTTTATTCCGCCACCACTGTGGCTTTGCGGCTTTCCCAGGTGGGGGTCTCTAGCCGTCGTCCCCTCGTAGGCTACTGGTATGTCTTCCACACTTGACATCCAGCCTGCGCCTTTCAGAGTTCTGCACCAAGCCGGCTCTCCCTCAATGGCCACTGACATCCACGCACCGGATCCAGGCTCGGCCTTCCAGGCTGCCAGGCTTCACTCTCGGCCTCACTAGGCCTCACACGAACGGTGTTCCCACACACACGGGAACAGGCCTTACGCCTCTCTCACCGAACCACCTGTCTCAAATTACCAGGGTTTATATATCCTGTGCGCACACACACACATACTGACAGGACCTTGCTGATGTCACAGTCATGTGATCAGTCAGCTGTGTGTATAGGTCCTGTGTGCTGTCCCAGTCATATGTACAGACTTTTACTGTGCATACAGGACCTGTGCGATGTCACAGTCACGTGACCAGTCACCTGAGGGGGAAGGTATATGGTCAGGTAAAACACATCCTAGACCATTACCGTAATGCCAGCAAGTCGCTGCATTACATATCCCCCCCCTCTGTTCAAACTTGTGGGGTTGAACACATAATATACATAATCACCTCATATCCCACAGCTCATACCGAGACCATGTACTTGTCAATTGCGCTGTTCAGCCCCTGGAATATTAGTCAATGACATTAGCCCATTCCTTAGGGACCTACCATTTGTCACTGTCACTGACTTCGTCGGGTCACCTTTCCGGGTCGTAACCTTGTCAGAGCTCCCCCGCTCCCAGCGGTCAGTTGTAACCTTGTCAGGTCTCCCCCGCTCCCAGTGGTCAGTCATAATCTTGTCAGACCTCCCCCGCTCCCAGCGGTCAGTCTTACAGCGGTGTGACTCACATGCCCTGGTATCTAAGGTCCGGTTCGACTCCGTACTGTCCCGTCCTCTATGGGGTCGTTTGTATGGGCTGCTCAAACCTGAGTTACTGGAGGTCTCACTACTAGAGATGAGCGTTGTTCTACTCGAACTGTTCGCCAATCTCAAATTCGAGCTGTTTTGGGCGGTGTTCGAGCCGGTCGGCGAACACGAACAATTTGAGAAAAATTCGGCTGTTCGAGGTTATGTTCGATAACTGTTCGTGCACCAAAATCATAACTGGATTTTTTCTCAGTAATGATGAAAATTAATGTTAATACGCAGTTTGAGTGTACAGCGGGGCGGGGGGAGGGGCAGGGGATGGATCTCTGCAGGAACAATGAAGATCTCCATTTTTTTTTCTCTTTCCCGCATTTGCAGTGGGGAGGTGCAATCTGTCAGCCTATCAGCAGCGCACACACGGAGCGAAGTGCTTTTTTTCACACAAGCAAGGGCATGTGTGATTGGCAGTGTATGTCACATGTCCTTGCCCTATAAGACCAAGCCATTTTCCCCGTCGCCACCATTTTCTCACTGCTGCAGCTGCGTGTTAGACGGCACCGCTGTTGCTGTGTGCGCTATACCTTGTTAATTTCAAGCCAATTTTCGCACAAATATACAGATAGCTTGGGAGTAGGGAATAGTTGTGATTGCAGTCCTTTTAAGGACTAGGTTACAGCATTTCCTACGACTTTTATCAGGCAGGTCTGTGCTCTTAAATAGATAGATTGTGGGAGTAAAGACTAATTGTAATTGGAGTCCTTTTCAGGACTAGGTTACATCAGTTCCTATCAGTTTTTGCCAGGCAGGTCTGTGCCAGTGCTGTGCAAGTTTTTTTCACAGCATTTGGCTGAATCTAGCAAAGCTAATCCTTTTTGGCCTATTGCAGAGTGTGTTAGTCAGTGGAGTAGCCTATCTGTGTTGCAAGATATACCACCTGTGTATAGAATACCAATTTTTTTACTGCACCTAGTGAAGTAAAATCTTTTGGGCATAGCATCATTCTATTAGTCCATCTATACTGACCTCCATCAGGTTGCAAACTGAATATAATTTTTTTCTGCATCTAGCTCTGAAAAAATATTTGGGCTTCTAGCGGTGTGTGGGACTTGGTCTATTAGTCCATCTATACTGACCTCCATCAGGTTGCAAATTAAAAATAATTTTTTTCTGCATCTAGCTCTGAAAAAATATTTGGGCTTCTAGCAGTGTGTGGGACTTGGTCTATTAGTCCATCTATACTGACCTCCATCAGGTTGCAAATTAAAAATAATTTTTTTCTGCATCTAGCTCTGAAAAAATATTTGGGCTTCTAGCAGTGTGTGGGACTTGGTCTATTAGTCCATCTATACTGACCTCCATCAGGTTGCAAATTAAAAATTATTTTTTTCTTCATTTATCTCTGAAAAAATATTTGGGCTTCTAGCAGCGTGTGGGACTTGTTCTATTAGTCCATCTATACTGACCTCCATCAGGTTGCAAATTAAAAATAATTTTTTTCTGCATCTAGCTCTGAAAAAATATTTGGGCTTCTAGCAGTGTGTGGGACTTGGTCTATTAGTCCATCTGTACTGACCTCCATCAGGTTGCAAATTAAAAATATTTTTTTTCTGCATCTAGCTCTGAAAAAATATTTGGGCTTCTAGCAGTGTGTGGGACTTGGTCTATTAGTCCATCTATACTGACCTCCATCAGGTTGCAAATTAAAAATAATTTTTTTCTTCATTTATCTCTGAAAAAATATTTGGGCTTCTAGCAGCGTGTGGGACTTGTTCTATTAGTCCATCTATACTGACCTCCATCAGGTTGCAAATTAAAAATAATTTTTTTCTGCATGTAGCTCTGAAAAAATATTTGGGCTTCTAGCAGTGTGTGGGACTAGGTCTTTTAGTCCATCTATACTGACCTCCATCAGGTTGCAAATTAAAAATAATTTTTTTCTGCATCTAGCTCTGAAAAAATATTTGGGCTTCTAGCAGTGTGTGGGACTTGGTCTATTAGTCCATCTATACTGACCTCCATCAGGTTGCAAATTGAATAAAAAAATTTTCTGCATCTAGCTCTGAAAAAATATTTGGGCTTCTAGCAGTGTGTGGGACTTGGTCTATTAGTCCATCTATACTGACCTCCATCAGGTTGCAAATTGAATAAAAAAAATTTCTGCATCTAGCTCTGAAAAAATATTTGGGCTTCTAGCGGTGTGTGGGACTTGGTCTATTAGTCCATCTATACTGACCTCCATCAGGTTGCAAATTAAAAATAATTTTTTTCTGCATCTAGCTCTGAAAAAATATTTGGGCTTCTAGCAGTGTGTGGGACTTGGTCTATTAGTCCATCTATACTGACCTCCATCAGGTTGCAAATTAAAAATAATTTTTTTCTGCATCTAGCTCTGAAAAAATATTTGGGCTTCTAGCAGTGTGTGGGACTTGGTCTATTAGTCCATCTATACTGACCTCCATCAGGTTGCAAATTAAAAATAATTTTTTTCTTCATTTATCTCTGAAAAAATATTTGGGCTTCTAGCAGCGTGTGGGACTTGTTCTATTAGTCCATCTATACTGACCTCCATCAGGTTGCAAATTAAAAATAATTTTTTTCTGCATCTAGCTCTGAAAAAATATTTGGGCTTCTAGCAGCGTGTGGGACTTGTTCTATTAGTCCATCTATACTGACCTCCATCAGGTTGCAAATTAAAAATATTTTTTTTCTGCATCTAGCCCAGCCAATAGTTTTGGCCTAATACCACAGTTTGGCCACTCAGCTCTGCTCGGTTACCATCCATTGTTTTTTTGTGCAAACAACTCCAGAGTTGTGAATTAGTTAACCACCAAAATGAGTGGAAAAAGGCCTGCTGCTGGTGGAAAGGGGAATAGGCGTGTTGGGAAGGGGAAAAAAGGTTGTGTCCGTGGGGTAGGTGCAGAAGAAAGACCATCTTCCAGCCAAACTAAAATGTCTACTTCTTTTAGCGGACAATGTGATAAGATCCCTTTCTTACGGCCACGCCAATCGCTACAAATTCCAGATGAGGCACAAAAACAGCAGGTGCTTCAACGGATATCAAGTGCTCCTTTAAGTGGGCTCTCCTCCACATCAACTTCAACATCACAAATACTCCAGTCCTCAAAGGTGTCACCCAAATCGCACTTGCTTCCTCACAGCTCCCAAATCTCCAGCTGCCCGTCTGAGTATGAGGTAGAACAGATGGTTGAGTCTGCAGAGCTGTTTACTCATACTATAGCCTGGGAATCAGAGGTCGACTCCAGCGCTTCTGTGAATCCAGACGAGGAAATGATCTGCACTGATGCCCAGAATCTTTATGAGTCGGATCCAGGACCAGACGCAGAAGGTTCTGACCATAATGTAGACCCTCATTCCCAAACTGTAACTCCTGTTGGTGGAGACAATGAGGAAGACGATGATAAGACTCAAATACCTGATTGGAGCGACAACTTTAGTTTTTTGTCAGGGCAGGAACAGGTTGGCTCTGAGGACGACGGGTGTGATAACGCACAGGGTGATGATGATGAGGTCGGAGATCCCACTTACTGTCAACCCACAGTCAGCCAAGAGATGAGGTCAGCAGAGGAGGTGGAGGAAGATGCTAGTGACGACGAGGTCAGGTTGCGCCTTCCTGGACAGAGACGTAGTACTGGAAGCACGTCAACAACTGCATCCTCAAACACAACTCTGCCTCTCACCACAAGTCGTGGTGGCTCTTCAGGTCGCATGGGTACTAAGCCTTGCATAGCCTGGGCATTTTTTCAGATCGATAAAGATGACCCAACTCGTGTTATCTGTAACATTTGTCAGCAAAAGCTAAGTAGAGGCCAAAAAATACATAGTTTGAGTACTTCATGCATGAACCGGCACATGGACATGAAGCATAAGTTGCAGTGGGAAGCTCAGTGTGCTACAATGCGGCCTAGCCGGCCGGGCCAATCACCGTCTGCCATATCTTGTGCATCCGCGGCCTCTTCATCCTCTGTGACTGGGGGGACAGCAGTCACACCTGTTTTGGGGCGCAGACCTGCCACCTCTTTACCCGCAACAGCCAGCGTGATTGGCAGGTCATCATTTTCTTTGGAGGTGGTAACACCAGCTGGTGTTGAGCGCTGTCCGACATCGATAGCACCACCTTTGGATCAAGGCAACCTAATATGTCCGCCTGCATCTTCCTCACAGACCGGCAGTTTGCCGGGGACACCCTTATCAACCCCGTCTAAGCACAATAGCCAGCCCTCGGTCCCTCAGATGTGGACAAGTAAAAGACCATTTCCTCCTAGCCATGAGAAAGCTAAGAGGTTGAATTTCACCATCTGCAAGCTCTTGGCTACAGAAATGCTGCCTTTCCGCCTGGTGGACACAGAGGATTTTCGAGACCTTATGTCCGTCGCAGTGCCCCAGTACCAGATGCCCAGTCGGCACTACTTCTCAAAGAAAGGTGTGCCTGCGCTCCACCAGCATGTCGCACACAACATCACCGCTTCTTTGAGAAACTCTGTGTGTGACAGGGTGCATTTCACCACAGACACTTGGACGAGTAGGCATGGACAGGGGCGTTACATGTCGCTGACTGGGCACTGGGTAACTATGGTGACAGCAGGACAAGGGGCTGCTGTCCAAGTCTTGCCGTCCCCACGAGTTGTGCGTCAATCCTCTTTATGTCAAAGTTCCTCCACTGCTTCTGCCTCCTCAACCTCCTCTCGGTCTTCCACCTGCACCCAAAGCCTGTCTGGTCATGCCACAAGCTTTCTAACTGCGCAGAAGGGATCCTGCACACCTCCTTACTATGCTGGCAGTAGGGCTCAACGTCATCAGGCGGTTTTTACATTGAAATGTCTGGGAAATGTGAGTCACACAGCTGAGGAGTTGTGGTCAGCTCTGGAGAACCAATTTCATGAATGGTTGTCTCCACTGGACCTGAAACCAGGGAAGGCCGTGTGCGACAATGCTGCAAACCTGGGTGCGGCCCTTCGCCGGGGCAATGTCACACACGTGCCTTGTATGGCTCACGTGTTGAACCTGGTTGTCCAGCAATTTTTAGCCCACTATCCCAGACTAGATGGCCTTCTGCAGAGGGCACGGTCGCTGTGTGCTCACTTCCGCCGTTCGCATCCCGCAGCTCAGCGACTTACATCTCTACAGAAGTCGTTGGGCCTGCCACTTCACCGGCTAAAATGCGATGTGCCTACCCGGTGGAATTCAACTCTGCACATGTTGCAGCGACTGTGGCAGCACCGACAAGCCCTGGTGCAATACGTTCTGACGTATAGCCTGGGCCAACGAGATTCAGAGGTGGGGCAAATCACGCTGGAGGAGTGGTCTCAGATCAGGGACCTATGCACCCTTCTGCACAGTTTTGAAATGGCGACGAAGATGTTTAGTGCTGACGATGCCATTATCAGCATGACTATTCCGGTGATTTACATGCTGGAGCACATGTTAAACAGAATTCGGAGTCAGGTCGTGGCACAAGAGGAGGTGGAGGAAGTAGAGGAGGAGGAGTTGTATGCGGAAGGGCTAACATCTGCAAGGTCCAGACGGTCGGCAGCACCAAGGCGGCAGGCATGTGAGGGTGGGGGAGATGGTTTTACCAGGGCGCATGGTAGCAGCCAAACTAGTGAGGAAGGTGCAGGAGCCCAGGAAGAAGTGGAGGACGAACTGATGGAAGACTCATCAGATGAGGGAAACCTTGATCACATTTCTGTTGTGCGAGGTTGGGGGGAGAGGACAGAGGAAGGAAGCATGATTGTTACCTCGCCACCAACACAACAGGGACTTGGTGCTCCTGGATGCGCAACACACATGAGTGCCTTCTTGCTGCACTACCTGCAACATGACCCTCGAATTGTGAGAATTAGAAATAATCCTGACTACTGGGTTGCCACACTGTTAGATCCCCGGTACAAAAGTAAATTTGCAGAAATTATTCCTGCCATAGAAAGGGATGCACGCATGCAGGAGTATCAGCAGAGACTGTTGCAGAATCTTACATGTGCTTTTCCACAAAATACCAGTGGTGCACGTAGTGAATCTCACAGTTCCAACTTGCCAACCGTGGGACCGTCAAGTGTTCAGCACTCAAACCGTAACAGAACCACAG
The DNA here is from genome assembly GCF_046119375.1 of Phyllobates terribilis. Taxonomy (NCBI): domain Eukaryota; kingdom Metazoa; phylum Chordata; class Amphibia; order Anura; family Dendrobatidae; genus Phyllobates; species Phyllobates terribilis. The sequence continues at coordinate 71,550,879 of NW_027362767.1, read as the reverse complement.
TATCTGCTGGTAACATCAATTTTGCGGAATCATTTCACCACTTTTTTAGCCCATCCTTTGCAAGGCCACAGGAAGTCTGACACATAGTCAACGCCTAGAGACGATGGTACAGGAGTATCTCCAAGTAAACATTGAAGCCACGACTGTGTCAATGGACCCTTGCTCTTTTTGGGCTTCCAATCTGGATAAATGGCCGGAGCTAGCCACTTACGCCTTGGAGATCTTGTCATGCCCCGCAGCCAGCGTTCTGTCTGAACGTGTGTTCAGCGCTGCTGGTGGTGTGCTGACAGATAAGCGCACGCGGCTCTCCACTGATAATGTAGACAGACTCACGTTCATAAAGATGAACAAATCATGGATCCGAAACGACTTTTCTACCCCTGTGTCATCCTGGGGAGAGTAAAAGCTTGATGATTGGTTAAAATCACCCTACCAACCGTTTTAAGCTTTCAAATTACTAATCATGTTTATCTGTATCTTGACTGGAAAATAATTTGGGCTTTGTAGCAGTGTGCAGCACTGATCCTATTAGGCCATCTATAATAAGCTTCACCAGATTTAAAATTAAAAATAATTTTTAGCTGCATCTAGCCCGGAAAATAATTTTGGGGCTCCGAGATGCGCAAGACACATAAGTGCCTTCTTGCTGCACTACCTGCAGCATGACCCTCATATTGTCAGAATTCGAAGTAATCATGACTACTGGGTTGCCACACTCTTAGATCCCCCAAACTTTTCGATCAACCTTTTCATTTTAATAAAGACCAAAAAAATGGTCATTTTTGAAATTATAAGCATTAGCAGGTTGTTAGAAACTGAAATCAAACAGTTTTCAACTCAAAACTTTATTCTAGGTGATGTTACATTTTCACATAGGACCCCTTGTTCGAAAGGAGCTTCTGAACTCTCTCGTCCATTGAATTTGTCAGGTTTTGGATGGTTTCTGCTTCAATTGTTTTGCATGAGGACAGAATACCCTCCCAGAGCTGTTGCTTAGATGTGAACTGCCTCCCGCCATCATAGACACTCCTTTTAATGATGCTCCAAAGGTTCTGAATGGGGTAGAGGTCAGGGGAGCATGGGGGTCACACCATAAGTTTGTCCCCTTTTATGCCCATATCAGCCAGAGATGCAGATGTTTTATGTGCAGCATGAGATGGTGCATTATCATGCAGAAAAATGATCTTGCTGTGAAATACACGGTTCTTCTTCTTGAGCCATGGCAGGAAGTGCTGTTTGAGAAAATCCACATACATTATGGAGTTCATCTTTAGCGCCTTCAGGGATCCTAAAGGGGCCGACAATCTCTCTCCCCATGATTCCAGCCCAAAACATTACTCCACCTCCTCCTTGTTGGCGCTGTAGCCGTGTTTGCGTGGGGTGTCCATCAACCAGCCATCCTCCACTCCATTCATCTGGACCATCGAGCGCTGCACGGCACTCATCCGTGAACAAAACAGTTTTGAAATCAGTCTTCATGTAATGTTTGGCCCACTGGAGCCGTTTCTGCTTGTGTGAAGTGGATAGAGGAGGTCAACAGGATGGCATATGCACAGCTGCAAACCTCTGAAGGACCCTGCATCTTGTTGTTCGGGGGACGTTGGAGGCACAAGCAGCTTCAAAAACTTGTCTGCTGCTATGACAAGGCTTTTTTGCCGCTGCTGTTTCAACCTGACGTAATTGCCTGTAGGAAAGAGTCCTCAATTTGCCCTTATCAGCACGCACACGTGTGTACTGTGAATCAGCTACATACTTCTTGATTGCCAAGACACTTCATCCTGATCATCGCACAATGTTGATTGTAGTCATGCCTTGACCTAAACACTCCACAATTTGTTGCTTCTCAGCAGCCGACACATCCTTTTTCTTTCCCATTTTGGCAGAAAATGTAGGCTGCTTAATAATGTGAGAGAGCCTTCTTAAGTAGTCTTGCCTTTCATTGGACACACCTGCCAAACTAATTAGCACAGGTGTCTGCAATTGCTTACAGTGATATAAAGAGCCCTGACACACATCACCATCAATGAGTTTAACTGACAAACAAACAAATTCTTCCCTTATCACTCCTAAACACTTTTTGCATAATAATTTGGAACGCGGTGTACATGTGCTTTTCCACAAAACACCAGTGGTTCACGTAGTGAATCTTACAGTTCTAACTTGCCAACCGTGGTCTGTATGGAATTGTTCAATAAAGGGCCCAAAATTAAGATAACATAGATGGGAGAGGTCTCTATGAATAGGAATTCCTAAGTATTTGATACCCTGTGAGGGCCAGGCAAAGGGAAAGTTGGACTGGATGGAATCCTATATGGATTTAGGGAGGGAGACATCGAGGGCCTCAGACTTCGCTGCATTGATTTTAAAATTTTACCATGTAACAAAGTGATCTATTTCAGCCATAACAGCAGGGATGGATATATGTGATTGAGTGATATATACTAGGACATCATCAGCAAATAGAGAGCACTTGTACTCGGTGCCTCCCACCTCAATCCACCTAATAATGGGGTTATGGCGAATTGATGAGAGCAGGTGCTCCGTCACTAGGATGTATAAGAGAGGGGACAGAGGACATCCCTGCCTTGTCCCATTGGTGATTGTGAAAGGTGATGAAAATGTTCTGACGCACCCCCTGGGCCTTGGGACACCCGGAGCCGGACCCTTTTTGGTGGATGCTGGTGGTTGTAGTCTTCGTGGCGGCGATCCGGTTCCGTGGCTCAGGGCGGTCAAACCAGTGGCGGAACTATTTATGTGGTTTTGATGTTTAAATGTCCGACTACGCCACCCGTGGATTGCGGTCAGAGTGAACCGCCGCTACAGGGCAGACCGCTAAGGCTGGTGTTGTGGGTGCAGCAGAGCGTAGCATAACTCCCCACGGGAGGAGTATAGCCTCAGGGCAGTGTATGCGGAGGATGGGGGTGATGGTGCAGGGCAGCAGCAGTAACGACACGGAGTCAGTGAAGCAGTTCAGGGCATTTACTCACAGTTCTTATTATCCAGACCACGTCTGCAGGTAACGGCTGCCCACGTCGTACTGTGCTCACCAGGTGAGGGGCTCAGACAACTCCCAGATAACTTTGGAGCGCTTCACAGGACCCCCTTTGTGTGTCCTTTGTCTGGCCTTTCTTACCAACACTTCTGTCCGGCTGCCTCGGGCCTCCTCTTGGTAAACTTGGCACCAGTTTCCCTGACCCTATGTGGTGCCTTCCTAGCGGGTGGAGCAAGGGGCTGCGCCACATAAAATGTCAGAGCCTCCGGTTTCTAGCTGAAGGTCGTTTCCTGCCTCCACTAGTTCGGGGACCGGTCTCCCCCTTTGGCCTGACCCCTCCACGCAGGTGGATTCGGGCGTGCGGTGGCGACTCGCCCGTCCGCACCCCTGGGATCCCTTCATTCCTCGTTCCTGGAGCCTTCTCCGCTCCTCTTCCTTCCTTCTCCCTCTTGCAGGCCTGGGCCTCTGTTACTAGGCCCGCCTCCGGACCAGAGCTCATGCAGAGCCCCTGCTCCCTGCCACTTCTGCTCAGACTTCTCTGCACTGAACTAAGATGGTGCCCACCTTTTATACTCCCTTCTCAATGCACCCAGGAACTGCTTCCTCCCTGCTCCTGCACTGCAGGGTTCCCCTTCCTCAGTGTTCCCTCCCCCCACTCCAGCCAGGGACAGGGACTGTCGTGCCCATCTCAGGGGCATATTGGTCGCCCTGCCCCACGGCAATGTGGTGTAATGCATGCAGGTGTCGGGTCCTGATCCACACTCCATCCTTATCTGAGAGTGAGATATCACACCTCTGGGTGAGGTGCAATACGTCTGTAGCAACCGAGCCCTCGGTGCTACAGTTCCATTTATCTTCAGCCTAGGTGACGTATTGTGATACAGGGCCGTGATTTTGGCTATAAAAGGGTCCCCTAGACCCCTACCCCAAGCTTTTTAAGAGAATCATATATGGCGTGCCAGGAGACTCTATGGAATGCTTTCTCAGCATCCATCGAGAGTATCTACTTACAAATTTTTAACTGCATCTAGCCCAGGAAATATTTTGTGCCTAGTAGCAGTGTCTGCTAGTCAGCGGATTATCCCGGCTGTTAAGCAAGCTACACCACCTGTAGTTTGGACACTTAATTTTTTCAAAGGAAATGCTTCGGGACCACGGGATACTTAGTGAAGAGCATCAGGAGGCACCCCAAGGCATAGGGGCTGGGACTGGCACTAGGATGCCTTGCGGTGGACAGCCGAGCTCGATCCTTATAAAAGCTTTTTAACTGCAGCAGCTTTAGTGGACGCTACTGGAGCTGGAATTACGCGGCTGCTGGCATGAGACTTGCCCTCCAATAGATCCTTGTAAATGGATTTAAAGTGTATTCATTCAAATTAGAGGGACAATTTAAATTAAAAAGCTTAGAGCTGCCTCCACCACAGGGGGGCTCTCTCGACCCACCAGCGGACAGGCACCAGTATTGGGAGAGGGGGGCTGGCCGTCAGGGTTCACCGCGGCTCTGGCACAAACCCGGCGACACGGAGGTGGCACGGGCAGGAGCGGACTGGCCGTCTCGGCTTCTCACTTTTTGGATTTTAGAAGGGCATGACATGCCTATATCTGTGTCTCCCCCTCCTTTTACTCCTCCACCTCTTTTCTTTTCGCATGACTATATGTACTTGTCACTTTTCCATGTGTTAGTTGTGTCTTCTGAGCAGTTTGTCAGCTTTTGGACACCTTTGAAGGTGTTTTCTATGTGTTTCTATGTGTTTTTGTTTGCCTGCCATTGGTTTTAACGGTGTTCGAAGGTGTTCGACGAACAGTTCGACGAACAGTTCGGCGAACACACGGGTGTTCGACGAACCGAACTCGAACACTACGGGGGTGGCTCAACACTACTCACTACCTCTAAACTCACGCCCACTACTCTCAGGACATCTTGAAAGGTCCCTAACTCCAGCTGTAGCTGTTCTGTTATTTAGGGGGCCCTTTCTCTGTCGGGTCTCACTATTTCTAGACGGCTTCCATCTTCTGCTGCTCAGATGATGCTGTCTATCTACTCGCAGTCTAGCGAGATTCAATTGTTCTACCTCCTGCAGGTAGGTCACTCGGTACTCAATCAGCATGCGTATATATTCTAGGCTTCCTTCTGTTCCTACAGCGGAGAAGGACACCATGCCGTCTTCGTCTGGTATCCAGTCCTGATGATCACGTGGACTGCTTACTTTCACCACACCAGACTTCTTGACCATCATCTGCATGGCTCGACCGCTTCACCCAATGAGCTTTCTCACCAGAACATGAGGCACCCGGAGGACCTCTTCACGCATACTGTGAGCTTTCCTCATCAGCTCTAGTTGTCTAACGGCTTGTTCCGTCTTCAACCGGAGAAACCGCTTCGTGCGAATACATCACCAATGCATATCACTTAGGATCGCCACCCTCTTCACTGTGACTTCGGTCATGGACAGAACCACCAGCTGTTTAGCTTCGGAGGTCAAGTACACCTTACAGGTTCCCACAGCCTTCTTAAACTCTTCATGCACGGACTCACGGGTGAATTCTTCCCTCAAATCCTCGGGTACATCTACGAGGCATTTGTACCAAGACGTTTCGGTCTCACCAGTAGTTTCCAGACGATCAACCACCTCAGGGTTCAGGGATAACTGACTTTCAGCTTCTTCCCCCTGTATGCTTACCCTGAGCTGACTCACAGCTACAAATTCACGAATTTTCGTCTTGACCACTTCCACTTCATATTTATCTTCTGTTACCATGCTCTTAGTGACGCGCCCCTGGGCCTGTGTCGCGCTGCGCTGCGCATGCGGGAGCTTACCCGGAGCCGGATCTGTGGAGGGTTGTAGTCTCGTGGCGGTGACCCGGTCCGTGCCCAGGGAGTCAAACTAGACGGCAGTCCATTAGTAGTAAATGGTTGATGACTACGCCACCCGTTGAGTGCAGCCAGGGGGCTGCTGCTGCAGGGCAGACCGCTGAGGCCGATGGTGGGATTGTGCAGCGTGATAGTATAACCCCCAACGGGAGGGGTATGGCCTCAGGGCAGCCGACGTGGATGATGGGGGTAGCAGGAACCACTCAGAGACGGTACGGTGTAGTTCAGGGTCTTTACTGGTAACAACAAAAGACCCTCCCGGAGTACTTGCTAGCGGATGGGGCCTGGTCAGTCCTTGAGCAGATGGGATCTCCCCTGGCCAGGCGTAGTTGTAGGCCTCCCAAACTGACTGTACTCTTCTGGCTACCTTGCTAGGAGCTGATGTAAGTAGCCCACGTCCCTGAGTGTACCGTGTGGTGCTCACCCGTATGGCCGGTGACTCGGGGCCTTCTAATGGCTTCCGCTCCACGATGGCGGTGCTGGTCCCACGCGTGTGACCGTGCCTTCGGGCTTCTGGGCCAGAGGACCTGAAATCCCCTGCCTGACGGATTCTGCTGCTGGGTAGAAGTTAGTCCCCACAGCCTCGGACTCCGGGTCCGGTAAAAAGTCTTCTTAGTCAGGGCGAACTCTGCAGCTGCCAGCCCCTGACTCCTTGTAACTGCTGTTTCTTCCTATGCTGTCTCTACTTCTTCTCTTCTTCTACTCACTCACCCTGCCTCAGCCCCAGGTTTATATAGGGGAAGTTCTTCCCCTCCCAAGACTGGGCAGGAGGTGTGGCATGCACAGGATCCCTGACTAAAGGACCTCCCACCTGCTCTCAGACATAACATTACGTTACTGTGGCAACCAGACCCCTGGGGTGTCACATTCCCCCCTAGTAAAATTTAGTACTCCGGGACTAAACACATTTAGAAAACATAACAAGGCAAAACATTAATAATACAATAAGAAAAACACATAAGATGGTTACGGCGTGTCCGCAACCGGGTGCAGTTTTGAAAAGCAAGGTGTCCATTTCACCAAAACAGGGAGACGTAACCAGGTAGGGGTCTGTCCTACCCCGAGTCCTTAACAGTCTTTTAGTCCATCCTGGGTTACGCTCCACTAACTGTACAAAGGATTCCCGGTAAATCCACCAAGGACTCCTATAAATAACTGGAAACACATAATATTTACAAGATATGGCCGCTCTCAGTCCTCGGCCAGTGGGGATAAGGATTGGCTGCTCACAGTCCTCAGCCTGTGGGGAGATGGGATGGCTGCTCACAGTCCTCAGCCTGGTTAAGGATAGGGGACACACGGGAACAGTTCACACTTGTCCCAACGGGGACCATATTTTAATTAGCAACACAAGTACCCCTACGGGTAACTATGTACAGTTCCACTTTACCGTACTTCAGTAACGGCATCCTCCTGCTCCTTCTTGTGTGTAGGCTTCAGACCCGTCCGGGTCCTCTTGGCCTTCCTCGTATTGGTAGTACTGCAGCTCCTCCTCAGTCAGACGGTGTACATGGAGGGCGTACAGTCCTTTGGCACCCTTATGCCGGGTGAAAGTAACCACATCACCCGGATAGAGATCACGTCTGCGGTGCCCGTCCGGGCTGGCATGTTGTGCGAAAAGATCTGCGCCCAGGGCTGGAGGGCTTGGCCGCAGGGCTTGTTGCGGGGGCTGGAGCAGGTCGGTGTCTGCAGCGCCCGGAATCGGCGGCTCCACCAGGGGGCCCGGGAGCAGGCTGACGCTGGCAGCGTCCGGGACAGGGAGACTCCTCTTACCTGCTCCCGCGACCGCTCCTGCGTCACGCGTCTTCTCCCGGCGCTGGTCGGGGCCGGCGACGACTGGGGCACTGACGACGCTGGGCAGCTTAGTCTGCTGCCGGTCCGCCATCTTGCTGTCCGTTCCTGGTGTCCTCCTCCCCCCTAGTGGACCGTGGCCTACCTTCTGGAGATCCTCTTCCGTAGGCCGCGGCTCCGCAGTCAATCGTCGGGGTAGAGGACCTGGCGTCGCGCTCCTGTGACGTCGGCGTCTGCTGGGCTCCTTCCAGGACCTTACGCAACGTCCGGACGTGAGGCGGGGCTTCAGTTCTCGCGCGCTTTCGGAGTCCACGCCCCTCTTCTTCCCGCGCGGCGTCTCCAAGATGGCGCCGGATGGCGGGAAAACTCCTCGGGTGGCGGGAAGAAGGCAGAAGATGGCGCCGGATGGCGGGAAAACTCCACGGATGGCGGGAATCTTCACAGATGGCGGGAATCTTCACCACTGGTAAGTTTGAAAAGTCTCTTTTTCAGGCACGCAGTACCCGGTGGTTGCGGGCACGAAATCCTGCCGACTACGCCAAAGTTGACGCGCCCCTGGGCCTGTGTCGCGCTGCGCTGCGCATGCGGGAGCTTACCCGGAGCCGGATCTGTGGAGGGTTGTAGTCTCGTGGCGGTGACCCGGTCCGTGCCCAGGGAGTCAAACTAGACGGCAGTCCATTAGTAGTAAATGGTTGATGACTACGCCACCCGTTGAGTGCAGCCAGGGGGCTGCTGCTGCAGGGCAGACCGCTGAGGCCGATGGTGGGATTGTGCAGCGTGATAGTATAACCCCCAACGGGAGGGGTATGGCCTCAGGGCAGCCGACGTGGATGATGGGGGTAGCAGGAACCACTCAGAGACGGTACGGTGTAGTTCAGGGTCTTTACTGGTAACAACAAAAGACCCTCCCGGAGTACTTGCTAGCGGATGGGGCCTGGTCAGTCCTTGAGCAGATGGGATCTCCCCTGGCCAGGCGTAGTTGTAGGCCTCCCAAACTGACTGTACTCTTCTGGCTACCTTGCTAGGAGCTGATGTAAGTAGCCCACGTCCCTGAGTGTACCGTGTGGTGCTCACCCGTATGGCCGGTGACTCGGGGCCTTCTAATGGCTTCCGCTCCACGATGGCGGTGCTGGTCCCACGCGTGTGACCGTGCCTTCGGGCTTCTGGGCCAGAGGACCTGAAATCCCCTGCCTGACGGATTCTGCTGCTGGGTAGAAGTTAGTCCCCACAGCCTCGGACTCCGGGTCCGGTAAAAAGTCTTCTTAGTCAGGGCGAACTCTGCAGCTGCCAGCCCCTGACTCCTTGTAACTGCTGTTTCTTCCTATGCTGTCTCTACTTCTTCTCTTCTTCTACTCACTCACCCTGCCTCAGCCCCAGGTTTATATAGGGGAAGTTCTTCCCCTCCCAAGACTGGGCAGGAGGTGTGGCATGCACAGGATCCCTGACTAAAGGACCTCCCACCTGCTCTCAGACATAACATTACGTTACTGTGGCAACCAGACCCCTGGGGTGTCACATTAGCTCTCCTCAGGTCCACCTTCTCATGGTATAAGGGAGTGAGCGCAACGTGTTTGCCCTTTTCCTTCTCCAAGGAGGCCTCGTTCACCGAGTGATACTTTGTCAGGCGACTTTTGAGCCCGGAAACCTCTTCCTCTAGTTCCGTCACTCGCCTCTCAGCGGCCTGTCTCTGAAGCTCTTCCTGCTTCAACTGCTCTTTTAACAGTAGAGTTCTCTCAGACCTCTCTTGCTTCAAATGGGCCTGAAGCAATTCCTTGAGCTCCCTGATCTCGGCTCTTACTTCTGTGACACCCCAGGGGTCTGGTTGCCACAGTGATAGAGATATTACGTCTGAGAGCAGGTGGGAGGTCCTTTGGTCAGGGATCCTGTGCATGCCACACCTCCTGCCCAGTCTTGGGAGGAGAAGGACTTCCCCTATATAAACCCGGGGCTGAGGCAGGGTTAGTGAGAAAGAAGACAGAACAAGAGTAGAGAAGAGAAGCAGCATAGCAAGAAACATCAGGAGCTCTGTGGGGAGCAGTGTTACAACGAGTCAGGGGCTGGCAGCTGCAGAGCTCGCCCTGACTGAGAAGATTTCTTACCGGACCCGGAGTCCGAGGCTGTGGGGACTAACTCCTACCCAGCAGCAGAAACCGTCCGGCAGAGGATTTCAGGTCCTCTGGCCCAGAAGCCCGAAGGCACGGTCACACGCGTGGGACCAGCACCGCCATCGTGGAGCGGAAGCCATTAGAAGGCCCCGAGTCACCGGCCATACGGGTGAGCACCACACGGTACACTCAGGGACGTGGGCTACTTATTCCCGCCTCTAGCAAGGTAGCCAGAAGAGTACAGTTAGTTGGGAAGGCCTACAACTCCGCCTGGCCAGGGGAGATCCCATCTGCTCAAGGACTGACCAGGCCCCTATCACTAGCAAGTACTCCGGGAGGGTCTATCTTTGTCACCAGTAAAGACCCTGAACTACACCGCACCGTCTCTGAGTGGTTCCTGCTACCCCCATCATCCACGTCGGCTGCCCTGAGGCCATACCCCTCCCGTTGGGGGTTATACCATCCACGCTGCACCATCCTTCCACCGGCCTCAGCGGTCTGCCCTGCAGCGGCAGCTCCATAGCTGCATTCAACGGGTGGCGTAGTCACCAACCATCTACTGCTAGTACATCGCCGCTCAGTTTGACTCCCTGGGCACGGACCGGGTCGCCGCCACGAGACTACAACCCTCAAGAGATCCGGCTCCGGGTAAGCTCCCGCGTGCGCAACGCAGCGCGACACAGGCCCAGGGGCGCGTCAACTTTGGCGTAGTCGGCAGGATTTCGTGCCCGCAACCACCGGGTACTGCGTGCCTGAAAAGCAAAGACTGTTCAAACTTACCAGTGGTGAAGATTCCCGCTATCCGTGGAGGTTTCCCGCCATCCGGCGCCATCTTCTACCTTCTTCCCGCCATCCGCGAAGTTTTCCCGCCATCCGGCGCCATCTTCGACCTTCTTCCCGCCATCCGTGGAGTTTTCCCGCCATTGGACGCCATCTTGAGGACACCGCGCGGGAAGAAGAGGGGCGTGGACTCCGAAAGCGCGCGAGAACTGAAGCCCCGCCTCACGTCCGGACGTTGCGTAAGGTCCTGGAAGGAGCCCAGCAGACGCCGACGTCACCGGAGCGCGACGGAAGGTCCTCAACCCTGACGATCCACTGCGGAGCCGCGGCCTACGGAACAGGATCATCGCAAGGTAGGCCACGGTCCACTAGGGGGGAGGAAGGTGTCGGATACGGAGGAGAGCTTCACTGCCTCAACCCCCGCCAGCGCCACCGCTGCTGCAGTTATGCCCTTCACCATGCCCTATATCCCGGGAGCAGCTTGGCTACCCCAGTACTCAGGGGAGTCACATACCCTGCATGACTTTAGAGAAAAGCTGGATAGCCTCTTCAAGGTGTACCCCCTCACAGAAGAGCAAAAAGTGAGCATCCTGGTGGCCCAACTAACTGGGGCAGCCAAAAGGGAAGTAAAATCCTGGCCACCTGGGAGGAAGACTGTCGCAGGGATACTAACCCGGCTGAAGGACACCTTTGATACCCGCACCTCAGCCGAGATTAAGCTTAGATTCTACGGGTGCAAGCAGCGAGCGCATGAGAGTATAAGGGACTATGCACTAAACCTACAAGAGGCCCTGAGGGCCATAAAGCAGACCGACCCTGATGGGGTGGGAAACGAGGACAGGCTGTTGACTGAACAATTTATAGAGGGTTTATATTGCAATGCCCACCGAACCCAGTTGCGGGCAATGGCCTTACAGGATCCCCATCTGGACTTTGCACAGTTCAAGGACAGAGCCATCCGGGTGCTCCGAGAACCGGCACCGGGTGGCGTTGTGACCCACAGGCGCCCAGCTATCACTTACCACCAGGAGGCGGCGCCCTTGTCCGCAGGGCCTGTGGGAGCTGATGCGCAGGCTTTGGACAATGACCCGGCTCCAGACCTACGCCATCAGGTCCAAGAGCTAGCTAAGAGCGTTGCTGCGCTAACCCGAACTGTGCAGTCTTTACAGGTTTCCACCCCAGGGAAGATCCAGCTGGCATCCGGACCGGAGGACATCCCGTGGCGTCGACCAAGGAGGACCCCACCGGCCAGAGGAAGACCCAGTGACCGATACAGCGAGGACGGACGACCCATCTGCCGCCGCTGCAATCAACCCGGACATATGGAAAGGTACTGTTCTTTAAACGGGCACAACCTGGGGTAGAGGGCCAACCCCCAGGAAAAAGATCACCAGGCCCATCGAACTGGCGCGACAGATATGTGGGAGGACGTCCAGTCTTGCCTGTGGTACTGGATGGCATTCCCATGAGTGCCCTACTGGACACCGGGTCACAGGTCACCACCATCCCGTACGTGCTCTTTAAGCAGTACTGGAATGACTCGGATATTACCCGCTACCCTGACGACGACTTGAGTATCATCGCCAGCAATGGCCAGCCCGTGCCACAGATCGGATTTAAAGAGGTGACCATCAAAATCGGTAGAGTCGAACTGGCAGCACAGGGACTGATCATTGTAGACATTGACAAACATGAGAGCCACCCAAAAATAACTCTAGGAACTAATGTAATTGAAAATTGTCTTGCAGAGGTGATTTTCCTTCTACAGCAGGTTGCCAAGAACGCCAGCTCCGGCGAGCAGCGAGTGCTCCAGAAAGAGATCCGGGCACTGATGCGACGGCAACAGGTGGAACTCTCCGGCGGTGTGATTGGTAGCGTAAGAATGTGTGACCCTTTCCCTATTGCCATGCCCCCAAAAAGTGAAATGATGATTTGGTGCCGGGCAGCTATTGGTCTGAGAGGTAGAGATTACCAGGCAATGGTAGAACCAGTTTACTCAGACAGTAGGCCCACCATTTTGACAGCACGGGGGGTGGTCAATGTACGCCATGGGAGGGTGCCCCTTCGCATAATCAATATCGGGGAGAGGGAAGTGTACCTGCCCCGGTATGCCACGCTAGCAAAATTATATACCATCAACCAAAACTCTATACAGTCTGTGGAACCCTTGCCTCCATCTCACCCGGAGGAAGGCAACGGCTCTAAGAAAGTAATGGAGGATTGGTGTCAGCAACTACACTTGGGAACTGACTCCACTCCCTCCCACCAGAAACAGGGAGTCTACCGGGTGGTTCAAGAGTATGAGAGAGTGTTTAGTAAACACCCGTTAGACTTCGGGCGAGTCAAGGGGGTAGAACACCGCATCCCCACGGGAGATCATCCTCCCATAAAAGAGAGGTATCGACCCGTACCCCCTGCACATTACCAACACGCCAAGGGGATGCTTAGAGACATGAAGGAGGCTGGGGTAATCCGGGATAGCTGTAGCCCCTGGGCAGCCCCGCTAGTTTTAGTCAAAAAGAAAGACAACACCATGAGGATGTGTGTAGATTACCGGAAAATCAACCGTATCACACACAAGGATGCGTACCCCTTACCAAGGATAGAGGAGTCATTGGCTGCTTTAAGGTCTGCTAACTTCTTCTCTACCTTGGATCTCACTAGCGGGTACTGGCAGGTTCCTGTAGCAGAGGCGGACCGGGAGAAGACCGCATTCACCACCCCGATGGGACTTAGCGAGTTCACCTGCATGCCGTTCGGACTCTGCAACGCCCCAGGAACCTTCCAACGATTAATGGAGTGCTGTCTGGGCCACAGAAACTTCGAGACGGTCCTGTTGTACCTGGACGATGTCATCGTATACTCCAAAACTTATGAGGACCACCTGAAACACCTGGCGGAGGTGTTCGAAGCTCTGGCGAGTTACGGCCTAAAGGTGAAACCCTCCAAGTGTCACCTCCTGAAACCAAAGGTGCAGTACCTGGGACACGTGGTGAGCGCTGACGGAGTGGCTCCCGACCCCGATAAGATCACCGCAATTAAGGGATGGCCAAGCCCCTCCAGCGTAAAAGAAGTGCGGCAGTTCCTCGGGTTGGTAGGCTACTACCGAAGGTTTATTCCCGGTTTCACCAAAAAGGCAGCGCCTATGCAGGACCTCCTGATAGGCCAGTCCCGGAAGGCCAAGAACCAGAAGCCGCCCTTCAAATGGGAAGAGCTAGAAGAAGAGTCCTTCCGCCAGCTGAAGATGGCCCTCACGGGGGATGAAATCTTGGCGTACCCGGATTATAGCCAGCCCTTCATCCTCTACACCGACGCCAGTAACATCGGGCTAGGAGCCGTACTGTCCCAGATCCAGCAGGGGAAAGAACGAGTAATCGCCTACGCCAGCCGAAAACTGCGACCCACCGAAAGGAACCCCGAGAATTATAGCTCATTTAAGCTAGAGTTCCTGGCCGTGGTATGGGCAGTCACTGAGCGCTTTAAGCATTACCTTGCTTCTTCCCGGTTCACCGTGTACACGGATAACAACCCGTTGACACACCTGGACACGGCAAGACTCGGTGCCCTGGAGCAGAGGTGGATGGCCCGTCTGTCCAACTACGAGTTCATAATCAAATACCGGGCAGGGCGCTTCAATACTAACGCGGACGCCCTGTCCAGGATGCCCAACCTGCCGGACGAAGGAGAAGATCCGGAGGGACTGGAAGAGATTGAACTCCCTGCTTTCCACCGTCATGGGACTATCCAGTATTCCCACCGGGTAAGGAGTAAGCAGGCTGCTACGTTGAACCCCTTACCTCACTACAACTGGGCGGAAACGCAAGACAGCGACCCTGCCGTCCGACTGGTGAAGGAGATGCTGACTCGGCCGGAGGCTCGCCTTGAACCAGACGCTCCGGAGGAAGCCAAACAACTATGGGCAGAGAAGAGTCGACTGTTCCTTTACAAAGGGAAGTTGTGCCGCAGAATGGTTAACTCCCGGACGCATGAATTACTCTGGCAAGTAGTGGTGCCACGAAGAGACGCAGCCATGGTGATGGAGGCATACCACGACGGAGCTGGACACTTCGGGTGGAAGAAGCTGGAGTTCCTGCTGCGCGAGCGATTCCACTGGGTAGGCATGAGGGGAACCATTGAGAAGTGGTGCAGAGACTGTGGCCCGTGCAACCTGAGAAGGAAGGACCGCGCCAGCCAGAAGACTCCCCTGCAGTCCATCGTCACCCGGCAACTGGTAGCCTTGGATCATGTAAAACTGACCCCAAGCAGAAGTGGCTACGTCTACGCGTTAACCATCGTGGATCATTACTCCCGGTTTCTGGTTGTCGTCCCCGTCAAGGACTTAACGGCTCAAACAGCAGCTAGAGCCTTCCAGCAGCACTTTTGCCGTCCACACGGGTACCCGGACCAAGTGCTGATGGACCAGGGACCTGCCTTTGAAGCGGAGGTCTTCCAGGAATTCTGCAATCTGTATGGTTGCCGGAAGATAAGGACGACACCCTACCATCCGCAGACTAATGGACTTTGTGAAAAAATGAACCAGGTGGTAATGGATCTTCTAAAAACGTTGCCCCTGGAAGAACGCAGTCTGTGGCCTGAAAAGTTGCCCGATCTGGTGGACCTATACAACCACATCCCGGTAGGTTCCACCAACTGTACCCCGGCTTACCTAATGAGGGCAAGACCTGGTAAGTTACCTGTTGACCTGGAAATGGGAGTCCTGACACCCGAGGACACTTCACCAGAAACAGACTGGGACACAGAGAGGCAGCAGCAGTACCGGAGAGTACAGGAGAGCGTGGAGCGAAGTCTCTGTGAGGCTAGGGAAAGACAAGAGAAAACTTACAACCAGTATGCTCCCGCTGTTCCCCTGGTACCCGGAGAGCAGGTCTTGAAGAGGAAGAGACGGCTCCACAAGTTGGACGACCAGTGGGAGAAGGACCCGTACACCGTACTGCCCTCCAGCCACGAAAACCCGAAGGTCTGTACCATCAGTAAAGACGGAGGGGAAACCACAGCCATTGTATCCCGGGACCACCTGAAGAAGTGTCCCGAACAACTGAGAAACCCTGAAGAGGAACAAGAAGACCATCGACCCGTAGAGGAAAGGGAAGATATGGTTAGTACCGTGCTCGGGGACTTCCCTCGGTCTTGGACTCAAGTCAATGGTGCAGTTGTGGTACCCGTACTCACCTTCCTCCAACCATCATCCCAAGAACCTACGGAGCAACCGGTAGAGCTGGAAGAACAGCCGGTCCAGGAGGCAGAAGACTCTACACAAGCAGACCCGGAAAATCAACCATCTGCTTATAGTGAGCCTGCCATACCCCTAGTGAGCCAGAGGGCCCATAGACAGCTGCCCAGTTTACCCTTGACAGCTCCTACACCCTGTAGTTCAGGGCCAGACAGTCAGCTCCGTAGGTCCACTAGGGCCACTAGAGGCCAGCTACCCGCACGTTGGAGGATCTAAATGTTTAAGCTATCTTATAATGTTTACTTGTTTATAGTTGCTTGTGTATAATTTTGTGTTTCTAGTTCTTTTTAGGAGTCCTTGGTGGATTTACCGGGAATCCTTGTACATAGTTGGAGCGTAACCCAGGATGGACTAAAGACTGTTAAGGACTCGGGGCAGGACAGGCCCCTACCTGGTTACGTCTCCCTGTTTTGGTGAAATGGACACCTTGCTTTTCAAAACTGCACCCGGTTGCGGACACGCCGTAACCATCTTATGTGTTTTTCTTATTGTATTGTTATTGTTATACCTTGTTATGTTTTTCTAAAAAAAAAAAAAAAAATATGTTTAGTCCCGGAGTACTAAATTTCACTAGGGGGGAATGTGACACCCCAGGGGTCTGGTTGCCACAGTGATAGAGATATTACGTCTGAGAGCAGGTGGGAGGTCCTTTGGTCAGGGATCCTGTGCATGCCACACCTCCTGCCCAGTCTTGGGAGGGGAAGGACTTCCCCTATATAAACCCGGGGCTGAGGCAGGGTTAGTGAGAAAGAAGACAGAACAAGAGTAGAGAAGAGAAGCAGCATAGCAAGAAACATCAGGAGCTCTGTGGGGAGCAGTGTTACAACGAGTCAGGGGCTGGCAGCTGCAGAGCTCGCCCTGACTGAGAAGATTTCTTACCGGACCCGGAGTCCGAGGCTGTGGGGACTAACTCCTACCCAGCAGCAGAAACCGTCCGGCAGAGGATTTCAGGTCCTCTGGCCCAGAAGCCCGAAGGCACGGTCACACGCGTGGGACCAGCACCGCCATCGTGGAGCGGAAGCCATTAGAAGGCCCCGAGTCACCGGCCATACGGGTGAGCACCACACGGTACACTCAGGGACGTGGGCTACTTATTCCCGCCTCTAGCAAGGTAGCCAGAAGAGTACAGTTAGTTGGGAAGGCCTACAACTCCGCCTGGCCAGGGGAGATCCCATCTGCTCAAGGACTGACCAGGCCCCTATCACTAGCAAGTACTCCGGGAGGGTCTATCTTTGTCACCAGTAAAGACCCTGAACTACACCGCACCGTCTCTGAGTGGTTCCTGCTACCCCCATCATCCACGTCGGCTGCCCTGAGGCCATACCCCTCCCGTTGGGGGTTATACCATCCACGCTGCACCATCCTTCCACCGGCCTCAGCGGTCTGCCCTGCAGCGGCAGCTCCATAGCTGCATTCAACGGGTGGCGTAGTCACCAACCATCTACTGCTAGTACATCGCCGCTCAGTTTGACTCCCTGGGCACGGACCGGGTCGCCGCCACGAGACTACAACCCTCAAGAGATCCGGCTCCGGGTAAGCTCCCGCGTGCGCAACGCAGCGCGACACAGGCCCAGGGGCGCGTCACTTCCACCGAATCATCCAAGCTCGCATCACTCGAGGAGGTATCTGCTTCATACCTCCTATCACCAGCGGCCAACTCCTGGCCCTGGTCTGTGGCTTCTCCGATGGACTCCTCCATCTTTTTCCGCTCAGCTTCCATCTTGCTGACTGTTTCTTTAAGGCACGTCTCCGCCCTCTGGAGAGTTTCACAGGACATCTGTAGCTCCTTCACCTGAGCTTCCAGACCTAGGGTCTTTCCACGGAGATCATCATTCTCCTCACGGGTCTCTTGCAGAGTGGTCTCACCCACTTGGCGCACTTGCTCTGCATCCGCCTTATCCTCCTCTAGTTTTTCTTTTACCTTGAGGAGATCCTCATAATCTCTCTTAAGTTGTTGCAGTTCCATACCAAACTTTTCATCACACTCCTTCTTGGAGTCACACAGCTCCTGGTTGAACTGTTCGCGCAAACGTTCTAGGTTTTGTTCACGCCCAGCAACTTCATGCTGCAGCGCCTCTTTGAGGGCAGACAGCTCTAACTGTACCAGGGAGAAGCGATCTTTCACCTCGCATAACTCATCTTCATACACCGCTTTGTCAATCGGTAATTGAAAAACCTCCTCCTTGATTTTGCGGCGGTCCTCCTTAATTCCGTAGAACATTTCCTTCCAATGGTTAATTTCCGCGTTGCTTCCCTCCATGTCTCGCTGCCAGTTCCTCATAACCTGGTATATTTTCTGCTGCTCAGACTCCAGGTTCAGCTGGTCTGAGGACACGTTCCCCAGGTTTTCACATAACTGCTGCACGTCAATCTGACACTGCGGCCTGATAGGCTCCAGCTCTTGGTCATGACTGGCCGCCTCCCCTTTCAGGGCTGTCGGATCCTGATCCGTCAGTCTCAGTACCGTACCGGAGGTTTCTACTGGCAACGTCATCTCCTCTTCTACCTCTAAAGGAGGATCCGCACTTGAAGCATAGGCACACAGTACTATATTCTCTTTATTTTCATTTTCAGGGAGTACTACCGGAGCGACCTTTTTGTGGCCCTTGCGCCGTCGACGACGAGAGGGGGACTCTCTCCCCTCGTCTAGCCCCTCCTGACCGAACTCACTTTTTACTTTCATAGTGTCACAGTCAGCTACGGGGTCTGTGTCACTCCCCATGGTGTTGTGGACTAACAGGTCACCTCCCACTTTGACGTCACCCCCTTCTACTGGAGTTACCCCGTTATCAACGGTCACATTGTCATTTTTAGGAGGTACCAACCCACAACCAGTAACAATTTCCAGTTTTCTGCAGTCCACACTCTTGTGAAAATCCGCCCATTTTTTAGACTCCGCCCCCTGTTTAACAACCACACCGGCAGGGTAATTTTTACACAAAAAATCAGCAGTAGTCTTAGGACTCAGTTCACAACATCTCTTACCACCTCCCTGGGCACTCTGGGACAACACTGGTGCCCCCGGAGAGTCCATAGAATGGTCCACTGCCGCCATTCCATATGGTGCCCACAGCTCCTGCGGTTCCTGCACCATGTCCAGTAAAAGTTTCCCAAATACCTGCTCCGGTCCCAACCGGCCCTTCAACCGCTCAATAGCTCCAGACAGATCTGCTGCTTTGCTCACAGCCATCACGGTACGCTGTTCACACTAGAACTTCACCGCTCTCCCGGAAAAATATTTGTGGCCCCTCCGAGCCACCGCAAACCAGGTTTGAGTGCGACGATAATC
Organism: Phyllobates terribilis; assembly: GCF_046119375.1. NCBI lineage: Eukaryota > Metazoa > Chordata > Amphibia > Anura > Dendrobatidae > Phyllobates > Phyllobates terribilis. The sequence continues at coordinate 71,531,799 of NW_027362767.1, read as the reverse complement.
TTCGCAACCCACTGAGTTGCAGCCAGAGGCTTTTAATTTCGTGAGCCCCGCCGAGCCACAGCAAACCAGGTTTGAGTGCGATGCCAATCTTCGCAACCCCGCCGAGTTGCAGCAAACAACCGGATTTGAGTGTGACGACAATCTTCGCAACCCCGCCGAGTTGCAGCAAGATGCTTTAGCCACACTCATCGTCCTGTGCCGTTGCCCCTAGCAACCGGGTTGTCGTTGTCGCTAGCAACCAGGCTGCCGTTGCCCGCATTCTCGAACTACATGTAAGGCAGCGCTAGTCATCATAATGGGGGATACTCGCTGCACCGGGTCAATTAAGGCACATAAGCAATGTCCTTCCGATAATTCACAATGCAGTTTATTATTTCGTCATAAACCGCTAATCACACAGTCCATCTTAGTATACGCCCGGCATGTTTACACCTATCACCTCCGGGAGCTTCTCAAGTGGCAGACCGGCATATTACACACATCACACTCGGGAGCCTTTCCAGCGACAGATACGTCCACTTGGCTCCCGTTATAGCCCTCGGCTAGGCAACAACATAAATGTCCATATAACGCAGCGTTTTTAACTTTAGCGGGTTTTGGCTGCTACAGTCCGTTTATTCCGCCACCACTGGGGCTTTGCGGCTTTCCCAGGTGGGGGTCTCTAGCCGTTGTCCCCTCGTAGGCTACTGGTATGTCTTCCACACTTGACATCCAGCCTGCGCCTTTCAGGGTTCTGCACCAAGCCGGCTCTCCCTCAAAGGCCACTGACATCCATGCACCGGATCCAGGCTCGGCCTTCCAGGCTGCCAGTCTTCACTCTCGGCCTCACTAGGCCTCACACGAACGGTGTTCCCACACACACGGGAACAGGCCTTACGCCTCTCTCACCGAACCACCTGTCTCAAATTACCAGGGTTTATATATCCTGTGCACACACACACATACTGACAGGACCTTGCTGATGTCACAGTCATGTGATCAGTCAGCTGTGTGTATAGGTCCTGTGTGCTGTCCCAGTCATATGTACAGACCTTTACTGTGCATACAGGACCTGTGCGATGTCACAGTCACGTGACCAGTCACCTGAGGGGGAAGGTATATGGTCAGGTAAAACACATCCTAGACCATTACCGTAATGCCAGCAAGTCGCTGCATTACAATATATATATATATACAGTACAGACCAAAAGTTTGGACACACCTTCTCATTTAAAGATTTTTCTGTGTTTTCATGACTATGAAAATTGTACATTCACACTGAAGGCATCAAAACTATGAATTAACACATGTGGAATTATATACTTAACAAAAAAGTGTGAAACAACTGAAAATATGTCTTATATTCTAGGTTCTTCAAAGTAGCCACCTTTTGCTTTGATGACTGCTTTGCACACTCTTGGCATTCTCTTGATGAGCTTCAAGCGGTAGTCACCGGAAATGGTCTTCCAACAATCTTGAAGGAGTTCCCAGAGATGCTTAGCACTTGTTGGCCCTTTTGCCTTCACTCTGCGGTCCAGCTCACCCCAAACCATCTCGATTGGGTTCAGGTCTGGTGACTGTGGAGGCCAGGTCATCTGGCGTAGCACCCCATCACTCTCTCCCTTGGTCAAATAGCCCTTACACAGCCTGGAGGTGTGCTTGGGGTCATTGTCCTGTTGAAAAATAAATGATGGTCCAACTAAACGCAAACCGGATGAAATAGCATGCCGTTGCAAGATGCTGTGGTAGCCATGCTGGTTCAGTATGCCTTCAATTTTGAATAAATCCCCAACAGTGTCACCAGCAAAGCACCCCCACACCATCACACCTCCTCCTCCATGCTTCACGGTGGAAACCAGGCATGTAGAGTCCATCCGTTCACCTTTTCTGCATCGCACAAAGACACGGTGGTTGGAACCAAAGATCTCAAATTTGGACTCATCCGACCAAAGCACAGATTTCCACTGGTCTAATGTCCATTCCTTGTGTTCTTTAGCCCAAACAAGTCTCTTCTGCTTGTTGCCTGTCCTTAGCAGTGGTTTCTTAGCCGCTAGTTTACCATGAAGGCCTGCTGCACAAAGTCTCCTCTTAACAGTTGTTGAAGAAATGTGTCTGCTGCTAGAACTCTGTGTGGCATTGACCTGGTCTCTAATCTGAGCTGCTGTTAACCTGCGATTTCTGAGACTGGTAACTCGGATAAACTCATCCTCAGAAGCAGAGGTGACTTTTGGTCTTCCTTTCCAGGGGCGGTCCTCATGTGAGCCAGATTCTTTGTAGTGCTTGATGGTTTTTGCAACTGCACTTGGGGACACTTTCAAAGTTTGCCCAAGTTTTTGGACTGACTGACCTTCATTTCTTAAAGTAATGATGGCTACTCGTTTTTCTTTACTTAGCTGCTATTTTCTTGCCATAATACATATTCTAACAGTCTATTCAGTAGGACTATCAGCTGTGTATCCACCTGACTTCTGCACAACACAACTGATGGTCCCAACGCCATTTATAAGGCAAGAAATCCCACTTATTAAACCTGACAGGGCACACGTGTGAAGTGAAAACCATTTCCGGTGACTACCTCTTGAAGCTCATCAAGAGAATGCCAAGAGTGTACAAAGCAGTCATCAAAGTAAAAGGTGGCTACTTTGAAGAACCTAGAATATAAGACATATTTTCAGTTGTTTCACACTTTTTTGTTAAGTATATAATTCCACATGTGTTAATTCATAGTTTTGATGCGTTCAGTGTGAATGTACAATTTTCAAAGTCAAGAAAATACAGAAAAATCTTTAAATGAGAAGGTGTGTCCAAACTTTTGGTCTGTACTGTATATATATACTGTATACATATTTTGATCTCTATGAAAATATGTTGTACCTAATAGTAGTATCCTATAAAGATTCTAAACTTGTGTGGCTCACTGCCTAGAATTGGAACAATCAACTTATAACTAGAGATGAGCGTTGTTCTACTTGAACTGTTCGCCAATCTCAAATTCGAGCTGTTTTGGGCGGTGTTCGAGCCGTTCGGCGAACACGAACGATTTGAGAAAAATTCGGCTGTTCGAGGTTATGTTCGATAACTGTTCGTGCACCAAAATCATAACTGGATTTTTTCTCAGTAATGATGAAAATTAATGTTAATACGCAGTTTGAGTGTACAGCGGGGTGGGGGGAGGGGCAGGGGATGGATCTCTGCAGGAATAATGAAGATCTCCATTTTTTTTTTCTCTTTCCCGCATTTGCAGTGGGGAGGTGCAGTCTGTCAGCCTATCAGCAGCGCACACACGGAGCGAACTGCTGTTTTTCACACAAGCAAGGGCATGTGTCATTGGCAGTGTATGTCACATGTCCTTGCCCTATAAGACCAAGCCATTTTCCCCGTCGCCACCATTTTCTCACTGCTGCAGCTACGTGTTAGACGGCACCGCTGTTGCTGTGTGCGCTATACCTTGTTAATTTCAAGCCAATTTTCGCACAAATCTACAGGTAGCTTGGGAGTAGGGAATAGTTGTGATTGCAGTCCTTTTAAGGACTAGGTTACAGCATTTCCTACGACTTTTATCAGGCAGGTCTGTGCTCTTAAATAGATAGATTGTGGGAGTAAAGACTAATTGTAATTGCAGTCCTTTTCAGGACTAGGTTACATCAGTTCCTATCAGTTTTTGCCAGGCAGGTCTGTGCCAGTGCTGTGCAAGTTTTTTTCACAGCATTTGGCTGAATCTAGCAAAGCTAATCCTTTTTGGCCTATTGCAGAGTGTGTTAGTCAGTGGAGTAGCCTATCTGTGTTGCAAGATATACCACCTGTGTATAGAATACCAATTTTTTTACTGCACCTAGTGAAGTAAAATCTTTTGGGAATAGCATCATTCTATTAGTCCATCTATACTGACCTCCATCAGGTTGCAAATTGAATATAATTTTTTTCTGCATCTAGCTCTGAAAAAATATTTGGGCTTCTAGCAGTGTGTGGGACTTGTTCTATTAGTCCATCTATACTGACCTCCATCAGGTTGCAAACTGAATATAATTTTTTTCTACATCTAGTTCTGAAAAAATATTTGGCCTTCTAGCAGTGTGTGGGACTTTCTCTATTAGTCCATCTATACTGACCTCCATCAGGTTGCAAATTAAAAATAATTTTTATCTCCATCTAGCTCTGAAAAAATATTTGGCCTTCTAGCAGTGTGTGGGACTTTCTCTATTAGTCCATCTATACTGACCTCCATCAGGTTGCAAATTAAAAATAATTTTTATCTGCATCTACCTCTGAAAAAATATTTGGGCTTCTAGCTGTGTGTGGGACTTGTTCTATTAGTCCATCTATACTGACCTCCATCAGGTGGCAGACTGAATATAATTTTTTTCTGCATCTAGCTCTGAAAAAATATTTGGCCTTCTAGCAGTGTGTGGGACTTTCTCTATTAGTCCATCTATACTGACCTCCATCAGGTTGCAAACTGAATATATTTTTTTTCTGCATCTACCTTTGAAAAAATATTGGGCTTCTAGCTGTGTGTGGGACTTGTTCTATTAATCCATCTATACAGACCTCCATCAGGTTGCAAACTGAATATATTTTTTTTCTGCATCTACCTCTGAAAAAATATTGGGCTTCTAGCTGTGTGTGGGACTTGTTCTATTAATCCATCTATACAGACCTCCATCAGGTTGCAAACTGAATATAATTTTTTTCTGCATCTAGCTCTGAAAAAATATTTGGCCTTCTAGCAGTGTGTGGGACTTTCTCTATTAGTCCATCTATACTGACCTCCATCAGGTTGCAAATTAAAAATAATTTTTATCTGCATCTAGCTCTGAAAAAAAATTTGGCCTTCTAGCAGTGTGTGGGACTTTGTCTATTAGTCCATCTATACTGACCTCCATCAGGTTGCAAATTAAAAATAATTTTTATCTGCATCTGCCTCTGAAAAAATATTTGGGCTTCTAGCTGTGTGTGGGACTTGTTCTATTAGTCCATCTATACTGACATCCATCAGGTTGCAAACTGAATATATTTTTTTTCTGCATCTAGCTCTGAAAAAATATTTGGCCTTCTAGCAGTGTGTGGGACTTTCTCTATTAGTCCATCTATACTGACCTCCATCAGGTTGCAAATTAAAAATATTTTTTTTTCTGCATCTACCTCTGAAAAAATATTGGGCTTCTAGCTGTGTGTGGGACTTGTTCTATTAATCCATCTATACAGACCTCCATCAGGTTGCAAACTGAATATAATTTTTTTCTGCATCTACCATTGAAAAAATATTTGGGCTTCTAGCAGTGTGTGGGACTTGTTCTATTAGTCCATCTATACTGACCTCCATCAGGTTGCAAACTGAATATAATTTTTTTCTGCATCTAGCTCTGAAAAAATATTTGGCCTTCTAGCAGTGTGTGGGACTTGTTCTATTAGTCCACCTATACTGACCTCCATCAGGTTGCAAATTCAAAATAATTTTTTGTCTGCATCTAGCTCTGAAAAAATATTTGGCCTTCTAGCAGTGTGTGGGACTTTCTCTATTAGTCCATCTATACTGACTACTGACCTCCATCAGGTTGCAAACTGAATATATTTTTTTTCTGCATCTACCTCTGAAAAAATATTGGGCTTCTAGCTGTGTGTGGGACTTGTTCTATTAATCCATCTATACTGACCTCCATCAGGTTGCAAACTGAATATTTTTTTTTTCTGCATCTAGCTCTGAAAAAATATTGGGCTTCTAGCTGTGTGTGGGACTTGTTCTATTAATCCATCTATACAGACCTCCATCAGGTTGCAAACTGAATATAATTTTTTTCTGCATCTAGCTCTGAAAAAATATTTGGCCTTCTAGCAGTGTGTGGGACTTTCTCTATTAGTCCATCTATACTGACCTCCATCAGGTTGCAAATTAAAAATAATTTTTATCTGCATCTAGCTCTGAAAAAATATTTGGCCTTCTAGCAGTGTGTGGGACTTTCTCTATTAGTCCATCTATACTGACCTCCATCAGGTTGCAAATTAAAAATAATTTTTATCTGCATCTACCTCTGAAAAAATATTTGGGCTTCTAGCTGTGTGTGGAACTTGTTCTATTAGTCCATCTATACTGACCTCCATCAGGTTGCAAACTGAATATAATTTTTTTCTGCATCTAGCTCTGAAAAAATATTTGGCCTTCTAGTAGTGTGTGGGACTTTCTCTATTAGTCCATCTATACTGACCTCCATCAGGTTGCAAATTAAAAATAATTTTTATCTGCATCTAGCTCTGAAAAAATATTTGGCCTTCTAGCAGTGTGTGGGACTTTCTCTATTAGTCCATCTATACTGACCTCCATCAGGTTGCAAATTAAAAATAATTTTTATCTGCATCTAGCTCTGAAAAAATATTTGGCCTTCTAGCAGTGTGTGGGACTTTCTCTATTAGTCCATCTATACTGACCTCCATCAGGTTGCAAATTAAAAATAATTTTTATCTGCATCTAGCTCTGAAAAAATATTTGGCCTTCTAGCAGTGTGTGGGACTTTCTCTATTAGTCCATCTATACTGACCTCCATCAGGTTGCAAATTAAAAATAATTTTTATCTGCATCTACCTCTGAAAAAATATTTGGGCTTCTAGCTGTGTGTGGGACTTGTTCTATTAGTCCATCTATACTGACCTCCATCAGGTTGCAAACTGAATATAATTTTTTTCTGCATCTAGCTCTGAAAAAATATTTGGCCTTCTAGCAGTGTGTGGGACTTTCTCTATTAGTCCATCTATACTGACCTCCATCAGGTTGCAAATTAAAAATATTTTTTTTTCTGCATCTACCTCTGAAAAAATATTGGGCTTCTAGCTGTGTGTGGGACTTGTTCTATTAATCCATCTATACAGACCTCCATCAGGTTGCAAACTGAATATAATTTTTTTCTGCGTCTACCTCTGAAAAAATATTTGGGCTTCTAGCTGTGTGTGGGACTTGTTCTATTTGTCCATCTATACTGACCTCCATCAGGTTGCAAACTGAATATAATTTTTTTCTACATCTAGCTCTGAAAAAATATTTGACCTTCTAGCAGTGTGTGGGACTTGTTCTATTAGTCCACCTATACTGACCTCCATCAGGTTGCAAATTCTAAATAATTTTTTGTCTGCATCTAGCTCTGAAAAAATATTTGGCCTTCTAGCAGTGTGTGGGACTTGTTCTATTAGTCCACCTATACTGACCTCCATCAGGTTGCAAATTCAAAATAATTTTTTGTCTGCATCTAGCTCTGAAAAAATATTTGGCCTTCTAGCAGTGTGTGGGACTTTCTCTATTAGTCCATCTATACTGACCTCCATCAGGTTGCAAACTGAATATATTTTTTTTATGCATCTAGCTCTGAAAAAATATTTGGCCTTCTAGCAGTGTGTGGGACTTTCTCTATTAGTCCATCTATACTGACCTCCATCAGGTTGCAAATTAAAAATATTTTTTTTTCTGCATCTACCTCTGAAAAAATATTGGGCTTCTAGCTGTGTGTGGGACTTGTTCTATTAATCCATCTATACAGACCTCCATCAGGTTGCAAACTGAATATAATTTTTTTCTGCATCTACCATTGAAAAAATATTTGGGCTTCTAGCAGTGTGTGGGACTTGTTCTATTAGTCCATCTATACTGACCTCCATCAGGTTGCAAACTGAATATAATTTTTTTCTGCATCTAGCTCTGAAAAAATATTTGGCCTTCTAGCAGTGTGTGGGACTTGTTCTATTAGTCCACCTATACTGACCTCCATCAGGTTGCAAATTCAAAATAATTTTTTGTCTGCATCTAGCTCTGAAAAAATATTTGGCCTTCTAGCAGTGTGTGGGACTTTCTCTATTAGTCCATCTATACTGACCTCCATCAGGTTGCAAACTGAATATATTTTTTTTCTGCATCTACCTCTGAAAAAATATTGGGCTTCTAGCTGTGTGTGGGACTTGTTCTATTAATCCATCTATACTGACCTCCATCAGGTTGCAAACTGAATATTTTTTTTTTCTGCATCTAGCTCTGAAAAAATATTGGGCTTCTAGCTGTGTGTGGGACTTGTTCTATTAATCCATCTATACAGACCTCCATCAGGTTGCAAACTGAATATAATTTTTTTCTGCATCTAGCTCTGAAAAAATATTTGGCCTTCTAGCAGTGTGTGGGACTTTCTCTATTAGTCCATCTATACTGACCTCCATCAGGTTGCAAATTAAAAATAATTTTTATCTGCATCTAGCTCTGAAAAAATATTTGGCCTTCTAGCAGTGTGTGGGACTTTCTCTATTAGTCCATCTATACTGACCTCCATCAGGTTGCAAATTAAAAATAATTTTTATCTGCATCTACCTCTGAAAAAATATTTGGGCTTCTAGCTGTGTGTGGAACTTGTTCTATTAGTCCATCTATACTGACCTCCATCAGGTTGCAAACTGAATATAATTTTTTTCTGCATCTAGCTCTGAAAAAATATTTGGCCTTCTAGTAGTGTGTGGGACTTTCTCTATTAGTCCATCTATACTGACCTCCATCAGGTTGCAAATTAAAAATAATTTTTATCTGCATCTAGCTCTGAAAAAATATTTGGCCTTCTAGCAGTGTGTGGGACTTTCTCTATTAGTCCATCTATACTGACCTCCATCAGGTTGCAAATTAAAAATAATTTTTATCTGCATCTAGCTCTGAAAAAATATTTGGCCTTCTAGCAGTGTGTGGGACTTTCTCTATTAGTCCATCTATACTGACCTCCATCAGGTTGCAAATTAAAAATATTTTTTTTTCTGCATCTACCTCTGAAAAAATATTGGGCTTCTAGCTGTGTGTGGGACTTGTTCTATTAATCCATCTATACAGACCTCCATCAGGTTGCAAACTGAATATAATTTTTTTCTGCGTCTACCTCTGAAAAAATATTTGGGCTTCTAGCTGTGTGTGGGACTTGTTCTATTTGTCCATCTATACTGACCTCCATCAGGTTGCAAACTGAATATAATTTTTTTCTACATCTAGCTCTGAAAAAATATTTGGCCTTCTAGCAGTGTGTGGGACTTGTTCTATTAGTCCACCTATACTGACCTCCATCAGGTTGCAAATTCTAAATAATTTTTTGTCTGCATCTAGCTCTGAAAAAATATTTGGCCTTCTAGCAGTGTGTGGGACTTGTTCTATTAGTCCACCTATACTGACCTCCATCAGGTTGCAAATTCAAAATAATTTTTTGTCTGCATCTAGCTCTGAAAAAATATTTGGCCTTCTAGCAGTGTGTGGGACTTTCTCTATTTGTCCATCTATACTGACCTCCATCAGGTTGCAAACTGAATATATTTTTTTTCTGCATCTACCTCTGAAAAAAATATTGGGCTTCTAGCTGTGTGTGGGACTTGTTCTATTAATCCATCTATACAGACCTCCATCAGGTTGCAAACTAAATATTTTTTTTTTCTGCATCTACCTCTGAAAAAATATTGGGCTTCTAGCTGTGTGTGAGACTTGTTCTATTAATCCATCTATACAGACCTCCATCAGGTTGCAAACTGAATATAATTTTTTTCTGCATCTAGCTCTGAAAAAATATTTGGCCTTCTAGCAGTGTGTGGGACTTTCTCTATTAGTCCATCTATACTGACCTCCATCAGGTCGCAAATTAAAAATAATTTTTATCTGCATCTAGCTCTGAAAAAATATTTGGCCTTCTAGCAGTGTGTGGGACTTTCTCTATTAGTCCATCTATACTGACCTCCATCAGGTTGCAAATTAAAAATAATTTTTATCTGCATTTACCTCTGAAAAAATATTTGGGCTTCTAGCAGTGTGTGGGACTTGTTCTATTAGTCCACCTATACTGACCTCCATCAGGTTGCAAATTCTAAATAATTTTTTGTCTGCATCTAGCTCTGAAAAAATATTTGGCCTTCTAGCAGTGTGTGGGACTTGTTCTATTAGTCCACCTATACTGACCTCCATCAGGTTGCAAATTCAAAATAATTTTTTGTCTGCATCTAGCTCTGAAAAAATATTTGGCCTTCTAGCAGTGTGTGGGACTTTCTCTATTAGTCCATCTATACTGACCTCCATCAGGTTGCAAACTGAATATATTTTTTTTATGCATCTAGCTCTGAAAAAATATTTGGCCTTCTAGCAGTGTGTGGGACTTTCTCTATTAGTCCATCTATACTGACCTCCATCAGGTTGCAAATTAAAAATATTTTTTTTTCTGCATCTACCTCTGAAAAAATATTGGGCTTCTAGCTGTGTGTGGGACTTGTTCTATTAATCCATCTATACAGACCTCCATCAGGTTGCAAACTGAATATAATTTTTTTCTGCATCTACCATTGAAAAAATATTTGGGCTTCTAGCAGTGTGTGGGACTTGTTCTATTAGTCCATCTATACTGACCTCCATCAGGTTGCAAACTGAATATAATTTTTTTCTGCATCTAGCTCTGAAAAAATATTTGGCCTTCTAGCAGTGTGTGGGACTTGTTCTATTAGTCCACCTATACTGACCTCCATCAGGTTGCAAATTCAAAATAATTTTTTGTCTGCATCTAGCTCTGAAAAAATATTTGGCCTTCTAGCAGTGTGTGGGACTTTCTCTATTAGTCCATCTATACTGACCTCCATCAGGTTGCAAACTGAATATATTTTTTTTCTGCATCTACCTCTGAAAAAATATTGGGCTTCTAGCTGTGTGTGGGACTTGTTCTATTAATCCATCTATACTGACCTCCATCAGGTTGCAAACTGAATATTTTTTTTTTCTGCATCTAGCTCTGAAAAAATATTGGGCTTCTAGCTGTGTGTGGGACTTGTTCTATTAATCCATCTATACAGACCTCCATCAGGTTGCAAACTGAATATAATTTTTTTCTGCATCTAGCTCTGAAAAAATATTTGGCCTTCTAGCAGTGTGTGGGACTTTCTCTATTAGTCCATCTATACTGACCTCCATCAGGTTGCAAATTAAAAATAATTTTTATCTGCATCTAGCTCTGAAAAAATATTTGGCCTTCTAGCAGTGTGTGGGACTTTCTCTATTAGTCCATCTATACTGACCTCCATCAGGTTGCAAATTAAAAATAATTTTTATCTGCATCTACCTCTGAAAAAATATTTGGGCTTCTAGCTGTGTGTGGAACTTGTTCTATTAGTCCATCTATACTGACCTCCATCAGGTTGCAAACTGAATATAATTTTTTTCTGCATCTAGCTCTGAAAAAATATTTGGCCTTCTAGTAGTGTGTGGGACTTTCTCTATTAGTCCATCTATACTGACCTCCATCAGGTTGCAAATTAAAAATAATTTTTATCTGCATCTAGCTCTGAAAAAATATTTGGCCTTCTAGCAGTGTGTGGGACTTTCTCTATTAGTCCATCTATACTGACCTCCATCAGGTTGCAAATTAAAAATAATTTTTATCTGCATCTAGCTCTGAAAAAATATTTGGCCTTCTAGCAGTGTGTGGGACTTTCTCTATTAGTCCATCTATACTGACCTCCATCAGGTTGCAAATTAAAAATAATTTTTATCTGCATCTAGCTCTGAAAAAATATTTGGCCTTCTAGCAGTGTGTGGGACTTTCTCTATTAGTCCATCTATACTGACCTCCATCAGGTTGCAAATTAAAAATAATTTTTATCTGCATCTACCTCTGAAAAAATATTTGGGCTTCTAGCTGTGTGTGGGACTTGTTCTATTAGTCCATCTATACTGACCTCCATCAGGTTGCAAACTGAATATAATTTTTTTCTGCATCTAGCTCTGAAAAAATATTTGGCCTTCTAGCAGTGTGTGGGACTTTCTCTATTAGTCCATCTATACTGACCTCCATCAGGTTGCAAATTAAAAATATTTTTTTTTCTGTATCTACCTCTGAAAAAATATTGGGCTTCTAGCTGTGTGTGGGACTTGTTCTATTAATCCATCTATACAGACCTCCATCAGGTTGCAAACTGAATATAATTTTTTTCTGCGTCTACCTCTGAAAAAATATTTGGGCTTCTAGCTGTGTGTGGGACTTGTTCTATTTGTCCATCTATACTGACCTCCATCAGGTTGCAAACTGAATATAATTTTTTTCTACATCTAGCTCTGAAAAAATATTTGGCCTTCTAGCAGTGTGTGGGACTTGTTCTATTAGTCCACCTATACTGACCTCCATCAGGTTGCAAATTCTAAATAATTTTTTGTCTGCATCTAGCTCTGAAAAAATATTTGGCCTTCTAGCAGTGTGTGGGACTTGTTCTATTAGTCCACCTATACTGACCTCCATCAGGTTGCAAATTCAAAATAATTTTTTGTCTGCATCTAGCTCTGAAAAAATATTTGGCCTTCTAGCAGTGTGTGGGACTTTCTCTATTAGTCCATCTATACTGACCTCCATCAGGTTGCAAACTGAATATATTTTTTTTCTGCATCTACCTCTGAAAAAAATATTGGGCTTCTAGCTGTGTGTGGGACTTGTTCTATTAATCCATCTATACAGACCTCCATCAGGTTGCAAACTAAATATTTTTTTTTTCTGCATCTACCTCTGAAAAAATATTGGGCTTCTAGCTGTGTGTGAGACTTGTTCTATTAATCCATCTATACAGACCTCCATCAGGTTGCAAACTGAATATAATTTTTTTCTGCATCTAGCTCTGAAAAAATATTTGGCCTTCTAGCAGTGTGTGGGACTTTCTCTATTAGTCCATCTATACTGACCTCCATCAGGTCGCAAATTAAAAATAATTTTTATCTGCATCTAGCTCTGAAAAAATATTTGGCCTTCTAGCAGTGTGTGGGACTTTCTCTATTAGTCCATCTATACTGACCTCCATCAGGTTGCAAATTAAAAATAATTTTTATCTGCATTTACCTCTGAAAAAATATTTGGGCTTCTAGCTGTGTGTGGGACTTGTTCTATTAGTCCATCTATACTGACCTCCATCAGGTTGCAAACTGAATATAATTTTTTTCTGCATCTAGCTTTGAAAAAATATTTGGCCTTCTAGTAGTGTGTGGGACTTTCTCTATTAGTCCATCTATACTGACCTCCATCAGGTTGCAAATTAAAAATAATTTTTATCTGCATCTAGCTCTGAAAAAATATTTGGCCTTCTAGCAGTGTGTGGGACTTTCTCTATTTGTCCATCTATACTGACCTCCATCAGGTTGCAAATTAAAAATAATTTTTATCTGCATCTACCTCTGAAAAAATATTTGGGCTTCTAGCTGTGTGTGGGACTTGTTCTATTAGTCCATCTATACTGACCTCCATCAGGTTGCAAACTGAATATAATTTTTTTCTGCATCTAGCTCTGAAAAAATATTTGGCCTTCTAGCAGTGTGTGGGACTTTCTCTATTAGTCCATCTATACTGACCTCCATCAGGTCGCAAATTAAAAATAATTTTTATCTGCATCTAGCTCTGAAAAAATATTTGGCCTTCTAGCCGTGTGTGGGACTTTCTCTATTAGTCCATCTATACTGACCTCCATCAGGTTGCAAATTAAAAATAATTTTTATCTGCATCTACCTCTGAAAAAATATTTGGGCTTCTAGCTGTGTGTGGGACTTGTTCTATTAGTCCATCTATACTGACCTCCATCAGGTTGCAAACTGAATATTGTTATGTTCTGCTACCAGAGCTAAGGAAAGAGAGGAGATCTGTCCCTACGATAGAACTCAGCTTTATCCCTACGATGTAACAGGGGACCTGATCCTGCGATCAGACCTGCTAAAGTCCTAAGCTAGTCTGTACGGAGACCTATAGATGTGGGGAAGGAATCCCTACAAGTACTAAGGACTGGGAGGAAAATGGGACACCTCCTAACAGAAATAGTAGCAGACAGACAAACAAACAAAATATATAGAACACTGAGGTCCGAAGACCAAGCAAACTAACAGAGTTAGATACAGAGCACAGGCTAGCTAGAAAGTAGTTATACAATGAAGTCCAGCAAAGCCAGAAGGGCGGAGCAGGATTAAATAGGCCAACAAGGTCATGTGACCAGCAAAGGAAAAAACCTAAGATCAAGATTCTAACAGTACCCCCCCTTCTAAGAGGATCCTCCGGATCCCCTAGGACCAGGCTTATCAGGAAATCTCCTGTGAAACGCTCTGATAAGTCTGGACGCGGAAACATCATCTGACCTCACCCAAGAGTTATCCTCGGGTCCGAAACCTTTCCAGGCCACAAGATACTGCAAACTACCTCTATACCGTCTAGAGTTAAGGATGCGAGAAATTTCATATTCCCCGTCCTCCACCACCGGAGGAACAGAGGCAGAGGCATCACCATCCGACACAACAGCTTTTTTTAACAGAGAGACATGAAATACCGGATTAATTCTCCAGGAGGTAGGAACCTCCAACCTAACAGCAGATTGGTTGACAACCTGAAGCACCTTAAAGGGCCCTACAAACTTGTGACCCAATTTCTTAGAAGGAATCCTCAACCGCAGATTCCTAGAGGACAACCAAACCATGTCACCAACAGCGAACAAAACCTCCTGTCGTTTCCTATCAAAGTAGTGTTTAGATTTTCTGTTGGCCTCCTGAAGATTACCACGCACATCCGTCCAAACTCTCTCCAAATCACCGGAAAAATTCTCCTCCTCAGGCACGGCAGATCCCAACTTGGAGAACGACCCAAACGACGGATGTCTCCCAGAACAACAAAAAAAAGGCGAACAACCAGCAGAAGAAGATGTATGATTGTTCAGAGCAAATTCAGCAAGTGGCAGAAACTCAGACCACCCCTCTTGATTGTCTGCCACAAAACAACGCAAGAACTGCTCAACATCCTGGTTTTTCCTTTCTGTCTGGCCATTAGATTCAGGATGATATCCGGACGAGAACGATAAATGAACTCCCAACCTGTCACAAAAGGCACGCCAAAAACAAGCCACGAACTGAGGACCCCTATCAGAAACAATGTCAGTAGGAACGCCATGAAGTCTGACAATTTCCTTGACAAAGGCCTTAGCGAGAGTTTTAGCGCAGGGCAGTTTGACGAAGGGAACCAAGTGACACATCTTGCTAAAACGGTCCACGACCACCCAGATGACAGTAAAACCCTCAGAGGGGGGAAGGTCAGTTATAAAGTCCATAGCCAAATGTGTCCAAGGAGCACTGGGAACCTCCAAAGGACAAAGCAACCCCGCAGCAGGAGTATGTGAGGACTTAGATCTAGCACATATAGTACATTGACGCACCCACTTAATGACTTCCTTCTGCCATCCAGGCCACCAAAAACTGCGACCCACCAGTCTCTTGGTCTCAGAGATTCCGGGATGACCTGCCAACCGAGATTCGTGACACTCAACAAACAAATCTCTCCTAAAGGTCCCAGGCACAAACAACCTCCCATGAGGAGTGTTAGATGGGGCATTCTCCTGTGCTTTAAGAATCTCATCTTCCAAAACGGAGTCCAAAGCAGCTATCACAACACCTTCTTGTAAAATGTTCTCCTCCTTCTCAGCACCGACTATGGGAGAAAAACTGCGAGACAAGGCATCCGCCTTAACATTCTTAGTACCAGGGATGTAAGTAATGGAGAAATTAAACCGCGAGAAAAACAGTGCCCACCTAGCCTGACGGGCATTCAGGCGCTTGGCAGCATCAAGATATATCAGATTTTTATGATCTGTAAGAACCTGAACGGGAAATTCCGCACCTTCCAAGAAGTGGCGCCAGTGTTCAAATGCGAGTTTAATAGCCAATAATTCCCGATTACCAATATCGTAATTCAGTTCAGTCTCCGAAAAATTTTTTGAAAAAAAGGCACAGGGATGTAATCCATCCCCGTTATCCTGAGACAATACTGCGCCAACCCCCACAGAGGAAGCATCAACCTCAACCAAAAACGGCTTAGTCACATCAGGCTGCATAAGGATGGGAGCAGAGGTGAACCTCTCCTTGAGATACACAAAAGCTTCAATAGCCTCAGAAGACCACTGAACCGCATCAGCACCTTTCCTGGTGAGATCGGTCAGAGGTTTGACAATACTAGAAAAAAATTTTATGAATTTTCTGTAATAATTGGCGAAACCTAAAAACCTCTGTATCGATTTCAAACCAATAGGCCTAGGACATTCCTGTACAGCTTGAACTTTAACCGGGTCCATCTCAAAACCTTCGCTGGAGATAATGTAACCCAAAAAACTAATTCTCTGTACAGCGAACTCACATTTCTCCAGCTTAGCAAAAAGCGAATTGTCCATTAACAACTGTAATACCTCACGTACGCTCCGCCAATGAGACTCCAGATCCGGCGAATAAATCAAAATGTCATGCAAATACACAACCACATTTTTGCCGATCAAAGGTCTAAGGATGTCATTAATAAGATTCTGAAAAAATGCAGGAGCATTAGTAAGACCAAAAGGCATAACCAGATTCTCAAAATGACCCACAGGAGTGTTAAAAGCAGTCTTCCATTCGTCACCCTCCTTCATGCGCAACAGATTGTATGCCCCCTTAAGGTCAATTTTAGAGAACCACTTGGCCCCCATTAACTGGTTAAATAAATCAGGAATCAATGGCAGTGGGTAAGGATTGCGTACAGTAATTTTGTTAATCTCACGAAAATCCAGACAAGGACGTAAACCGCCGTCCTTTTTTTTTACAAAAAAAAATCCAACCGCCACAGGAGACTTAGAAGGCCTAATGTGACCGGCGGCCAAACTTGTCTGTATGTATTCCTCCAAAGCCTTCCTCTCAGGAATAGTAAGGTTAAATAAACGACTTTTAGGAAGAGTCGCTCCAGGGACAAATTCAATAGAACAATCATAGTCTCTATGGGGAGGCAAAACCTGCGATTCCTTCTCAGAAAAAACTCTCCAAAAATCCTGAATAGGAACAGGCAATTCTCCCCTATCCAAAGCTGCAATACGCCCGTTACAACACTTGTCATAACATTTATGGCTCCAGGATTTAATTTCACTGGTAGACCAATCCAGTACAGGATTGTGAAATTTTAACCAGGGCAATCCCAATATTACTGGAGAAGGCAAGTTATTCAAAACTACCAAATCCAATTTCTCATGGTGAACACCATTAATAGTGAGAGGAAATTCACAGACCTTGAGAGTAATATTCTTCAAAGGGGAACCATCCACAGAAACCACAGCAATGGGGGATGATAAAGGTTCGGGTTTTAAATTGAGTCTTTCCAAGAATCCCCCATCAATTACATTCAGAGTAGACCCACAATCGACAAACAACCGAAATTCCATTAATTTTTCCTGAGCAATCGTGGAAGCAGCTAAAAATACACCCTTGGAATTTAAACAGGCAATACGGGCATGACTGACCATTTTTTTTTCTTTCTTCATACGAAGCTCACAGCCTTTAATCAAATGACCAGATTTTCCGCAATAGAAACACAAGCCTTCAAAAAATCTACGGTCTTTTTCTTGAGAGCGAGGTGCCACCGATCCAATCTCCATCGGTTCACCACTGTTAGTACACACATTCTCATAACCAGAAACTGACATAGCAGAGGATTTGCTCTCATTAACCCTTGCACGCAGTCTCCTATCCACCCGTATAGCTAATTGCATAGCCTGTTGCAAATCTTCAGGTGTAGGATAAGCAATTAGCAGGTCTTTAACCCTTTCCTTGAGCCCAGCAAGAAATAGACTTTTCAGAGCAGAATCGTTCCACCCTGTTTGAGTAGACCATCGACGGAAATGAGTACAATATTTTTGCACATTACCTGATCCCTGTCTCAAACGTCTTAACTCAGTCTCAGCTGATGCGACACGGTCAGGATCATCATATAATAGCCCCAAAGCAGAAAAAAAACTATCCACTGATCTGAAGCATGTATCACTAGGTTGCAAAGAAAAGGCCCACTCCTGAGGCTCTTTGCGCAAAAGTGACATTATGAACCCTATGCGCTGGGATTCATCCCCAGAGGACTTGGGTCTCAAACGAAAATACAATAAGCAAGCATTTTTAAATGAAAAAAATTCTCGGTGTTCACCAAAAAATAAATCCGGCAAACATACCTTAGGCTCCAAGAAATGTGCTCCAGGACAGTTACTCACGTGCTGACGGAGCTCGGCCACCTCCAGAGAGAGTCCCTGCAGGCGATGAGCCAAATCCTGAACCGACACCATGATGGAACAGAAAAATCTTTCCTAAGAGAATTTGCTGGCTGGACTTACTGTTATGTTCTGCTACCAGAGCTAAGGAAAGAGAGGAGATCTGTCCCTACGATAGAACTCAGCTTTATCCCTACGATGTAACAGGGGACCTGATCCTGCGATCAGACCTGCTAAAGTCCTAAGCTAGTCTGTACGGAGACCTATAGATGTGGGGAAGGAATCCCTACAAGTACTAAGGACTGGGAGGAAAATGGGACACCTCCTAACAGAAATAGTAGCAGACAGACAAACAAACAAAATATATAGAACACTGAGGTCCGAAGACCAAGCAAACTAACAGAGTTAGATACAGAGCACAGGCTAGCTAGAAAGTAGTTATACAATGAAGTCCAGCAAAGCCAGAAGGGCGGAGCAGGATTAAATAGGCCAACAAGGTCATGTGACCAGCAAAGGAAAAAACCTAAGAGCAAGGTTCTAACAAATATAATTTTTTTCTGCATCTAGCTCTGAAAAAATATTTGGCCTTCTAGCAGTGTGTGGGACTTTCTCTATTAGTCCATCTATACTGACCTCCATCAGGTTGCAAACTGAATATAATTTTTTTCTGCATCTAGCTGTGAAAAAATATTTGGCCTTCTAGCAGTGTGTGGGACTTTCTCTATTAGTCCATCTATACTGACCTCCATCAGGTTGCAAATTAAAAATAATTTTTATCTGCATCTAGCTCTGAAAAAATATTTGGCCTTCTAGCAGTGTGTGGGACTTTCTCTATTAGTCCATCTATACTGACCTCCATCAGGTTGCAAATTAAAAATAATTTTTATCTGCATCTAGCTCTGAAAAAATATTTGGCCTTCTAGCAGTGTGTGGGACTTTCTCTATTAGTCCATCTATACTGACCTCCATCAGGTTGCAAATTAAAAATAATTTTCATCTGCATCTACCTCTGAAAAAATATTTGGGCTTCTAGCTGTGTGTGGGACTTGTTCTATTAGTCCATCTATACTGACCTCCATCAGGTTGCAAACTGAATATAATTTTTTCTGCATCTAGCTCTGAAAAAATATTTGGCCTTCTAGCAGTGTGTGGGACTTTCTCTATTAGTCCATCTATACTGACCTCCATCAGGTTGCAAATTAAAAATAATTTTTATCTGCATCTAGCTCTGAAAAAATATTTGGCCTTCTAGCAGTGTGTGGGACTTTCTCTATTAGTCCATATATACTGACCTCCATCAGGTTGCAAATTAAAAATAATTTTTATCTGCATCTAGCTCTGAAAAAATATTTGGCCTTCTAGCAGTGTGTGGGACTTTCTCTATTAGTCCATCTATACTGACCTCCATCAGGTTGCAAATTAAAAATAATTTTTATCTGCATCTACCTCTGAAAAAATATTTGGGCTTCTAGCTGTGTGTGGGACTTGTTCTATTAGTCCATCTATACTGACCTCCATCAGGTTGCAAACTGAATATAATTTTTTTCTGCATCTAGCTCTGAAAAAATATTTGGCCTTCTAGCAGTGTGTGGGACTTTCTCTATTAGTCCATCTATACTGACCTCCATCAGGTTGCAAATTAAAAATAATTTTTATCTGCATCTACCCCTGAAAAAATATTTGGGCTTCTAGCTGTGTGTGGGACTTGTTCTATTAGTCCATCTATACTGACCTCCATCAGGTTGCAAACTGAATATAATTTTTTTCTGCATCTAGCTCTGAAAAAATATTTGGCCTTCTAGCAGTGTGTGGGACTTTCTCTATTAGTCCATCTATACTGACCTCCATCAGGTTGCAAATTGAAAATATTTTTTTTTCTGCATCTACCTCTGAAAAAATATTGGGCTTCTAGCTGTGTGTGGGACTTGTTCTATTAATCCATCTATACAGACCTCCATCAGGTTGCAAACTGAATATAATTTTTTTCTGCATCTACCTCTGAAAAAATATTTGGGCTTCTAGCTGTCTGTGGGACTTGTTCTATTAGTCCATCTATACTGACCTCCATCAGGTTGCAAACTGAATATAATTTTTTTCTGCATCTAGCTCTGAAAAAATATTTGGCCTTCTAGCAGTGTGTGGGACTTTCTCTATTAGTCCATCTATACTGACCTCCATCAGGTTGCAAATTGAAAATATTTTTTTTTCTGCATCTACCTCTGAAAAAATATTGGGCTTCTAGCTGTGTGTGGGACTTGTTCTATTAATCCATCTATACAGACCTCCATCAGGTTGCAAACTGAATATAATTTTTTTCTGCATCTACCTCTGAAAAAATATTTGGGCTTCTAGCTGTCTGTGGGACTTGTTCTATTAGTCCATCTATACTGACCTCCATCAGGTTGCAAACTGAATATAATTTTTTTCTGCATCTAGCTCTGAAAAAATATTTGGCCTTCTAGCAGTGTGTGGGACTTGTTCTATTAGTCCACCTATACTGACCTCCATCAGGTTGCAAATTCAAAATAATTTTTTGTCTTCATCTAGCTCTGAAAAAATATTTGGCCTTCTAGCAGTGTGTGGGACTTTCTCTATTAGTCCATCTATACTGACCTCCATCAGGTTGCAAACTGAATATATTTTTTTTCTGCATCTACCTCTGAAAAAATATTTGGGCTTCTAGCTGTGTGTGGGACTTGTTCTATTAGTCCATCTATACTGACCTCCATCAGGTTGCAAATCGAATATAATTTTTTTCTGCATCTAACCCAGCCAATAGTTTTGGCCTAATACCACAGTTTGGCCACTCAGCTCTGCTCGGTTCCCATCCATTGTTTTTTTGTGCAAACAACTCCAGAGTTGTGAATTAGTTAACCACTAGTGTTGAGCATTCCGATACTGAAATATCGGGTATCGGCCGATATTCACTGTATCGGAATTCCGATACTTAATTCCGATACTTTTATAATATCGAATACCGGAATCGGAAGTTCCCATAATGCCTGCGCTCTGCAGTGTCTGTGAAGGATGACAAGCTGGATGGCAGCGCTCAGCTGCGATCCAGCTTGTCATCAGAATGCCATCCCAGCGTGGGAGAATTCTCCTGATTGTTTAAAAGCCGGCGCGGTAAAAAGCCGCCGGCTTTTAAACAATCACGCAGCCCCATACTGCTTCCCCGCAGCCTCCCACCCCGATCCTCCGCTCCCCTCGCCACCTCCCATCCCGATCGTAAATTAGGACCGGGCGGGGAGCGCAGCACCAAGGAGCGAAGGACCCGGGCGGGGAAGCCGGCAGTGAAAAGACTTCACCGCCGGCTTTCCCGTTCTGTGCTGCGCTTTCCCGCCGGTTATTTCAAATGAACAGCTGAGGTATCAGGTGATGCCGATCAGCTGTTAATTTGAAGTAGCCGCGGTGCCCTCAGAGGGTTCATGTGAGTTCATGCTTGACTGCATGAACTCACATCAACTTTCCCACGGCCGCACAGGTCAGCCTCACCTCCCGGACCCGTCATGATTAGTGTGTGCGGGGTGTGTGTGTGCGGGTGTGTGTGCGGGCAGACATAGGCCGATGTGACACTACTACTCCCATCGGCCTATGTCTGTCCCCCGTCCACTCCTGCCAGCAGGATCAGCTCGATGGGAGCAGTAGTTCCCATCAGCCTGATCCTGCTATTTAAATTGCCCTACTGTGTCCCCAATAAATGTTAAATACATGTCATTGGTGGCCAGTGGTTACCTAAAAGAAATTAGTTCATACATTACCTGTCCCCGCCGATCGCCACCTAAAATAAAGTAAAAAATAAAAAACTACACCTATACTCACCAAGACACCTAATTCCCCGAAGCCATCGATCTCCTGTAATAAAATATAAAATAATAAACCACAACCTTATCCTTACCCCTCTGTAGTAGTCCACGAGTGTCCCACGAAGATCTCCAGTTCAGAGCAGCCACATAGAATGTGACCGCTCTGAACCGCTGCCGCCGCTAGAATGACGGGGCCGTAAGGGTTCACCGGAGTTCAGGCAGCGCTGCTCCAGTTAGCTCCTTTACGGCACTGCTGTATCGTGAGAAATTCCCACGGTACAGCACTGCCGTAAAGGAGGTCTCCGGAGCTGCGCTGCCTGAATGCACTCCGGTGACCTCAGTCAGTGGCTCCCGCTGCCGGGAGCGGACGTGTTCCCGGCAGCGTGAGCTTACAGCAGCCATGCACAGCTGTCACCATCTCCAGATGTGACAGCTGTGCATGGGAGATCAGCGCAGGAACGTGGACAGGTAACTATTTTTTTTTTAGTAAACTAAGAATTAAATAAAATGGTGTTTTATTTCAAATAAATTATTTTTTTCTGGGTGTAGTGTGTTTTTTCTTTTTAACACTTTGTAGGTTAGTAATGGGGGTGTCATATAGACGGCCATCATTACTAACCTGGGCTTCATGGCAGCTGGCGCTGACATGAACCCCACCACTATTACCCCCTGCCACCGCACCAGGGCAGCGTGGAAGAGCGAGGCTAAGTGCCAGAATTGGCGCATCCTATGGATGCGCCATTTCTGGGGCGGCTGACGGCTGGTGTTTCTAGCCTGGGAGGGGGCCAATATTCATGGCACCCTTCCTGAGCTATTAATATCAGCCCCCAGCTGTCTGCCTAGCCTTTGCTAGCTATTAAAATAGAGGGGACCCCACGTCATTTTTTTTTTAATTATTTCAGGAAATTCATGAAATAATTAAAAAAAAATTATGTGGGGCTTCGCCCTATAATTGTGTCCAGCCAGGTACAGCAGGCAGGAACGGGCTGCCCCCAACCACCAGCTGCCTATTTGTACCTAGCCGGACACAACAATATAGGGAAGCCCTTTTTTTCTTAATTATTCCATGAATTTCATGAAATAATTTAAAAAAAAAATGCGTGGGGCTTCGCCCTATTTTTGTGCCCAGCCAGATACAACTAGGCAGCTGGGGGCTGGAATCCGCAGCGCAGGGAGACCCAAGCTTTCTGGGCCACCCCCGCTGCAAATTGCAGTCCGCAGCCGCCCCAGAAAATGGCGCGTTCATAGAAGCGCCATCTTCTGGCGCTGTACCCAACTCATCCAGGGCCCTGGTGCGGTGGCTCACTGGGTAATAAAGGGGTTAAGGCCAGCTTGGCATTATCAGCTGGCCCTAAGCCCAAAATTCATGGGGTCACGCCAATATTAGACATGACCACCATGAATTTCTAGTAAAGTATTTAAAAAAACACAAACACCAAGAAAAAAGTCCTTTAATTGAAATAAACACACAATTCTTTATTGTTCTAAATTAAACCATACTTACCACCCCGCCCATTCCAGCTGAAGCCAACGATCTCCTGCAATAAAAGTAAAATAATAAAGCAACCTCATCCTTACCTTTCCATGGCTCCCACGACAGCTTCAGCTCTGCTACATCGAGATGACAGGCTGGACCGCAGCAGAACGCTGCCATCCAGCCTGTCATCCCACAGACACTGAGAAGCGCAGGCATACTTCCACTCCTCAGTGTCTGGCTGTGACGGCATCCAGATGAGCCGAGGTCATGTCCAATGAACTCCGCTCACTTCATGTACGTCACTGACAGCGTGGGAAAATTCTCCTGCACTCAGCACTTCAGCGTGAGAATTTTCCCACGCTGTCAGTGACGTGCATGAGGTGAGCTGAGTTCATTGGACATGACCTCACCTCATGTATGTCACTGACAGCGTGGGAGAATTCTCACGCTGAAGCGCTGAGTGCAGGAGAATTTTCCCACGCTGTCAGTGACGTGCATGAGGTGAGCTGAGTTCATTGGACATGAACTCGGCTCATCTGGATGACGTCACAGAGAGACACTGAGGAGCGCAAGCATGCCTGCGCTTCTCAGTGTCTGCGGGATGACAGGCTGGATGGCAGCTTTCTGCTGCGGTCCAGCCTGTCATCTCGATGTAGCAGAGCTGGAGCTGTCGTGGGAACCATGGAAAGGTAAGGATGAGGTTGCTTTATTATTTTTCTTTTATTGCAGGAGATCGTTGGCTTCAGCTGGAATGGGCGTGATGGTAAGTATGGTTTAATTTAGAACAATAAAGAATTGTGTCTTTATTTCAATTAAAGGACTTTACTCTGGGTGTTTGTGTTTTCTTTTAACTTTGACTATGGGGTTAGTAATGGGGGTGTCTTATAGACGCCTCTCCATTACTAACCTGGGCTTGATGTCAGCTGGCATTATAAGCTGACATCAACCCCAACCCTATTACCCCCTGCCACCGCACCAGGGCAGCGTGGAAGAGCGAGGCTAAGTGCCAGAATTGGCGCATCCTATGGATGCGCCATTTCTGGGGCGGCTGACGGCTGGTGTTTCTAGCCTGGGAGGGGGCCAATATTCATGGCACCCTTCCTGGGCTATTAATATCAGCCCCCAGCTGTCTGCCTAGCCTGTGCTAGCTATTAAATTAGGGGGGACCCCACGTCATTTTTTTTGGGGGGTCCCCCATTTTAATAGCTAGTAAAGGCTAGGTATTCAGCTGGGGGCTGATATTAGTAGCCTGGGAAGCTCCGTGGGTATTACCCCCTTCCCAGGCTTCAAACATTTGCCCCAGCTGTCTGCTTAACCTCCGCTAGAGCCTAAAATTAAGGGGAACCCCACGCCAATTTTTTTTTAAATAAATCCTTTATTTTAACACTAAATGACAAGTACAGTAATCAACACTGTCACTGTACTTCATATATATGTGACTGACATGTTTCTATCTATCTAATCTATGTGTGATTCTCTATTCCTTCTATTCTAAATTGTCGGGTACAGATGCTGAATTGCCGGCCGGCTTTCTTAAAGAGACGGTGCATGAAAACACTATTATTTTTTTAAATAAATCCTTTACACTAAATGACAAGTTCTGTAAGCAACACTGTCACTGTACTTCTTATATATGTGACTGACATGTTTCTATCTATCTAATCTATGTGTGAAGCTCTATTCTGTCTGTTATAAATTGTCGGGTACAGATGCTGAATTGCCGGCCGGCTTTTTTAAAGAGACGGTGCACGAAAACACTAATATTTTTTTTAATAAATCCTTTACACTAAATGACAAGTACAGTAAGCAACACTGTCACTGTACTTCATATATATGTGACTGACATGTTTCTATCTATCTAATCTATGTGTGAAGCTCTATTCTTTCTGTTGTAAATTGTCGGGTACCGGTGTATGCCGCTGATGAATTGCCGGCTTTTCATGTCATTCTACATTATTCTTAGTTGTTTTACTTCATGTAGAATTAACCTACAAGGAAAGAAAGGGTTTATTTTCATTCCGATATTTGTGTCCCATTGACTTGCATTGGTTTCCGGTATCGGAATCGGCGATATCCGATACTTTTTGGGTATCGGCCCGATCCAATCCGATACGATATTTCCTGATATCGGAAGGTATCGCTCAACACTATTAACCACCAAAATGAGTGGAAAAGGCCTGCTGCTGGTGGAAAGGGGAATAGGCGTGTTGGGAAGGGGAAAAAAGGTTGTGTCCGTGGGGTAGGTGTTAAAGCAACAGTAACATCTGCAGAAGAAAGACCATCTTCCAGCCAAACTAAAATGTCTACTTCTTTTAGCGGACAATGTGATAAGATCCCTTTCTTACGGCCACGCCAATCGCTACAAATTCCAGATGAGGCACAAAAACAGCAGGTGCTTCAACGGATATCAAGTGCTCCTTTAAGTGGGCTCTCCTCCACATCAACTTCAACATCACAAATACTCCAGTCCTCAAAGGTGTCACCCCAATCGCACTTGCTTCCTCACAGCTCCCAAATCTCCAGCTGCCCGTCTGAGTATGAGGTAGAACAGATGGTTGAGTCTGCAGAGCTGTTTACTCATACTATAGCCTGGGAATCAGAGGTCGACTCCAGCGCTTCTGTGAATCCAGACGAGGAAATGATCTGCACTGATGCCCAGAATCTTTATGAGTCGGATCCAGGACTAGACGCAGAAGGTTCTGACCATAATGTAGACCCTCATTCCCAAAGTGTAACTCCTGTTGGTGGAGACAATGAGGAAGACGATGATGAGACTCAAATATCTGATTGGAGCGACAACTTTAGTTTTTTGTCAGGGCAGGAACAGGTTGGCTCTGAGGACGACGGGTGTGATAACGCACAGGGTGATGATGATGAGGTTGGAGATCCCACTTACTGTCAACCCACAGTCAGCCAAGAGATGAGGTCAGCAGAGGAGGTGGAGGAAGATGCTAGTGATGACGAGGTCAGGTTGCGCCTTCCTGGACAGAGACGTAGTACTGGAAGCACGTCAACAACTGCATCCTCAAACACAACTCTGCCTCTCACCACAAGTCGTGGTGGCTCTTCAGGTCGCATGGGTGCTAAGCCTTGCATAGCCTGGGCATTTTTTCAGATCGATAAAGATGACCCAACTCGTGTTATCTGTAACATTTGTCAGCAAAAGCTAAGTAGAGGCCAAAAAATACATAGTTTGAGTACTTCATGCATGAACCGGCACATGGACATGAAGCATAAGTTGCAGTGGGAAGCTCAGTGTGCTACAATGCGGCCTAGCCGGCCGGGCCAACCACCGTCTGCCATATCTTGTGCATCCGCGGCCTCTTCATCCTCTGTGACTGGGGGGACAGCAGTCACACCTGTTTTGGGGCGCAGACCTGCCACCTCTTTACCCGCAACAGCCAGCGTGATTGGCAGGTCATCATTTTCTTTGGAGGTGGTAACACCAGCTGGTGTTGAGCGCTGTACGACATCGATAGCACCACCTTTGGATCAAGGCAACCTAACATGTCCGCCTGCATCTTCCTCACAGACCGGCAGTTTGCTGGGGACACCCTTATCAACCCCGTCTAAGCACAATAGCCAGCCCTCGGTCCCTCAGATGTGGACAAGTAAAAGACCATTTCCTCCTAGCCATGAGAAAGCTAAAAGGTTGAATTTCACCATCTGCAAGCTCTTGGCTACAGAAATGCTGCCTTTCCGCCTGGTGGACACAGAGGATTTTCGAGACCTTATGTCCGTCGCAGTGCCCCAGTACCAGATGCCCAGTCGGCACTACTTCTCAAAGAAAGGTGTGCCTGCGCTCCACCAGCATGTCGCACACAACATCACCACTTCTTTGAGAAACTCTGTGTGTGACAGGGTGCATTTCACCACAGACACTTGGACGAGTAGGCATGGACAGGGGCGTTACATGTCGCTGACTGGGCACTGCGTAACTATGGTGACAGCAGGACAAGGGGCTGCTGTCCAAGTCTTGCCGTCCCCACGAGTTGTGCGTCAATCCTCTTTATGTCAAAGTTCCTCCACTGCTTCTGCCTCCTCAACCTCCTCTCGGTCTTCCACCTGCACCCAAAGCCTGTCTGGTCATGCCACAAGCTTTCTAACTGCGCAGAAGGGATCCTGCACACCTCCTTACTATGCTGGCAGTAGGGCTCAACGTCATCAGGCGGTTTTTACTTTGAAATGTCTGGGAAATGTGAGTCACACAGCTGAGGAGTTGTGGTCAGCTCTGGAGAACCAATTTCATGAATGGTTGTCTCCACTGGACCTGAAACCAGGGAAGGCCGTGTGCGACAATGCTGCAAACCTGGGTGCGGCCCTTCGCCGGGGCAATGTCACACACGTGCCTTGTATGGCTCACGTGTTGAACCTGGTTGTCCAGCAATTTTTAGCCCACTATCCCAGACTAGATGGCCTTCTGCAGAGGGCACGGTCGCTGTGTGCTCACTTCCGCCGTTCGCATCCCGCAGCTCAGCGACTTACATCTCTACAGAAGTCGTTGGGCCTGCCACTTCACCGGCTAAAATGCGATGTGCCTACCCGGTGGAATTCAACTCTGCACATGTTGCAGCGACTGTGGCAGCACCGACAAGCCCTGGTGCAATACGTTCTGACGTATTACCTGGGCCAACGAGATCCGGAGGTGGGGCAAATCACGCTGGAGGAGTGGTCTCAGATCAGGGACCTATGCACCCTTCTGCACAGTTTTGAAATGGCGACGAAGATGTTTAGTGCTGACGATGCCATTATCAGCATGACTATTCCGGTGATTTACATGCTGGAGCACATGTTAAACAGAATTCGGAGTCAGGTCGTGGCACAAGAGGAGGTGGAGGAAGTAGAGGAGGAGGAGTTGTATGCGGAAGGGCTAACATCTGCAAGGTCCAGACGGTCGGCAGCACCAAGGCGGCAGGCATGTGAGGGTGGGGGAGATGGTTTTACCAGGGCGCATGGTAGCAGCCAAACTAGTGAGGAAGGTGCAGGAGCCCAGGAAGAAGTGGAGGACGAACTGATGGAAGACTCATCAGATGAGGGAGACCTTGATCACATTTCTGTTGTGCGAGGTTGGGGGGAGAGGACAGAGGAAGGAAGCATGATTGTTACCTCGCCACCAACACAACAGGGACTTGGTGCTCCTGGATGCGCAACACACATGAGTGCCTTCTTGCTGCACTACCTGCAACATGACCCTCGAATTGTGAGAATTAGAAATAATCCTGACTACTGGGTTGCCACACTGTTAGATCCCCGGTACAAAAGTAAATTTGCCGAAATCATTCCTGCCATAGAAAGGGATGCACGCATGCAGGAGTATCAGCAGAGACTGTTGCAGAATCTTACATGTGCTTTTCCACAAAACACCAGTGGTGCACGTAGTGAATCTCACAGTTCCAACTTGCCAACCGTGGGACCGTCAAGTGTTCAGCACTCAAACCGTAACAGAACCACAGTATCTGCTGGTAACATCAATTTTGCGGAATCATTTCACCACTTTTTTAGCCCATCCTTTGCAAGGCCACAGGAGACAAGAAGTCTGACACATAGTCAACGCCTAGAGACGATGGTACAGGAGTATCTCCAAGTAAACATTGAAGCCATGACTGTGTCACTGGACCCTTGCACTTTTTGGGCTTCCAATCTGGATAAATGGCCGGAGCTAGCCACTTACGCCTTGGAGATCTTGTCATGCCCCGCAGCCAGCGTTCTGTCTGAACGTGTGTTCAGCGCTGCTGGTGGTGTGCTGACAGATAAGCGCACGCGGCTCTCCACTGATAATGTAGACAGACTCACGTTCATAAAGATGAACAAATCATGGATCCGAAACGACTTTTCTACCCCTGTGTCATCCTGGGGAGAGTAAAAGCTTGATGATTGGTTAAAATCACCCTACCAACCGTTTTAAGCTTTCAAATTACTAATCATGTTTATCTGTATCTTGGCTGGAAAATAATTTGGGCTTTGTAGCAGTGTGCAGCACTGATTCTATTAGGCCATCTATAATAAGCTCCACCAGATTTAAAATTATTAATCATGTTTATCTGTATCTTGGCTGGAAAATAATTTGGGCTTTGTAGCAGTGTGCAGCACTGATCCTATTAGGCCATCTATACTAAGCTCCACCAGATTTAAAATTAATAATAATTTTTAGCTGCATCTAGCCCGGAAAATAATTTTGGGGCTCCGACATGCGCAAGACACATAAGTGCCTTCTTGCTGCACTACCTGCAACATGACCCTCATATTGTCAGAATTCGAAGTAATCATGACTACTGGGTTGCCACACTCTTAGATCCCCCAAACTTTTCGATCAACCTTTTCATTTTAATAAAGACCAAAAAAATTGTCATTTTTGAAATTATAAGCATTAGCAGGTTATTAGAAACTGAAATCAAACAGTTTTCAACTCAAAACTTTATTCTAGGTGATGTTACATTTTCACATAGGACCCCTTGTTCGAAAGGAGCTTCTGAACTCTCTCGTCTATTGAATTTGTCAGGTTTTGGATGGTTTCTGCTTCAATTGTTTTGCATGAGGACAGAATACCCTCCCAGAGCTGTTGCTTAGATGTGAACTGCCTCCCGCCATCATAGACACTCCTTTTGATGATGCTCCAGAGGTTCTGAATGGGGTAGAGGTCAGGGGAGCATGGGGGTCACACCATAAGTTTGTCCCCTTTTATGCCCATATCAGCCAGAGATGCAGATGTTTTATGTGCAGCATGAGATGGTGCATTATCATGCAAAAAAATGATCTTGCTGTGAAATACACGGTTCTTCTTCTTGAACCATGGCAGGAAGTGCTGTTTGAGAAAATCCACATACATTATGGAGTTCATCTTTAGCGCCTTCAGGGATCCTAAAGGGGCCGACAATCTCTCTCCCCATGATTCCAGCCCAAAACATTACTCCACCTCCTCCTTGTTGGCGCTGTAGCCGTGTTTGCGTGGGGTGTCCATCAACCAGCCATCCTCCACTCCATCCATCTGGACCATCGAGCGCTGCACGGCACTCATCTGTGAACAAAACAGTTTTGAAATCAGTCTTCATGTAATGTTTAGCCCACTGGAGCCGTTTCTGCTTGTGTGAAGTGGATAGAAGAGGTCGACAGGATGGCGTATGCACAGCTGCAAACCTCTGAAGGACCCTGCATCTTGTTGTTCGGGGGACGTTGGAGGCACCAGCAGCTTCAAAAACTTGTCTGCTGCTATGACAAGGCTTTTTTGCCGCTGCTCTTTTAACCTGACGTAATTGCCTGTAGGAAAGAGTCCTCAATTTGCCCTTATCAGCACGCACACGTGTGTACTGTGAATCAGCTACATACTTCTTGATTGCCAAGACACTTCATCCTGATCATCGCACAATGTTGATTGTAGTCATGCCTTGACCTAAACACTCCACAATTTGTTGCTTCTCAGCAGCCGACACATCCTTTTTCTTTCCCATTTTGGCAGAAAATGTAGGCTGCTTAATAATGTGAGACAGCCTTCTTAAGTAGTCTTGCCTTTCATTGGACACACCTGCCAAACTAATTAGCACAGGTGTCTGCAATTGCTTACAGTGATATAAAGAGCCCTGACACACATCACCATCAATGAGTTTAACTGACAAACAAACAAATTCTTCCCTTATCACTCCTAAACACTTTTTGCATAATAATTTGGAACACAGTGTACATGTGCTTTTCCACAAAACACCAGTGGTTCACGTAGTGAATCTTACAGTTCTAACTTGCCAACCGTGGTCTGTATGGAGTTGTTCAATAAAGGGCCCAAAATTAAGATAACATAGATGGGAGAGGTCTCTATGAATAGGAATTCCTAAGTATTTGATACCCTGTGAGGGCCAGGCAAAGGGAAAGTTGGACTGGATGGAATCCTATATGGATTTGGGGAGGGAGACATCAAGGGCCTCAGACTTCGCTGCATTGATTTTAAAATTTGACCATGTAACAAAGTGATCTATTTCAGCCATAACAGCATGGATGGATATATGTGATTGAGTGATATATACTAGGACATCATCAGCAAATAGAGAGCACTTGTACTCGGTGCCTCCCACCTCAATCCACCTAATATTGGGGTTATGGCGAATTGATGAGAGCAGGTGCTCCGTCACTAGGATGTATAAGAGAGGGGACAGAGGACATCCCTGCCTTGTCCCATTGGTGATTGTGAAAGGTGATGAAAATGTTCTGATGCACCCCCTGGGCCTTGGGACACCCGGACCCTTTTTGGTGGATGCTGGTGGTTGTAGTCTTCGTGGCGGCGACCCGGTTCCGTGGCTCAGGGTGGTCAAATCAGTGGCGGAACTATTTATGTGGTTTTGATGTTTAAATGTCCGACTACGCCACCCGTGGATTGCGGTCAGAGTGAACCGCCGCTGCAGGGCAGACCGCTGAGGCTGGTGTTGTGGGTGCAGCAGAGCGTAGCATAACTCCCCACGGGAGGAGTATAGCCTCAGGGCAGTGTATGCGGAGGATGGGGGTGATGGTGCAGGGCAGCAGCAGTAACGACACGGAGTCAGTGATGCAGTCCAGGGCCTTTACTCACAGTTCTTATTATCCAGACCACGTCTGCAGGTAACGGCTGCCCACGTCGTACTGTGCTCACCAGGTGAGGGGCTCAGACAACTCCCAGATAACATTGGAGCGGTTCACAGGAGCCCCTTTGTGTGTCCTTTGTCTGGCCTTTCTTACCAACCCTTCTGTCCGGCTGCCTCGGGCCTCCTCTTGGTAAACTTGGCGCCAGTTTCCCTGACCCTATGTGGTGCCTTCCTAGCGGGTGTAGCGAGGGGCTGCGCCACATAAAATGTCACAGCCTCCGGTTTCTAGCTGAGGGTCGTTTCCTGCCTCCACTAGTTTCGGGGACCGGTCTCCCCCTTTGGCCTGACCCCTCCACGCAGGTGGATTCGGGCGTGCGGTGGCGACTCGCCCGTCCGCACCCCTGGGATCCCTTCATTCCTCGTTCCTGGAGCCTTCTCCGCTCCTCTTCCTTCCTTCTCCCTCTTCCAGGCCTGGGCCTCTGTTACTAGGCCCGCCTCCGGAGCAGAGCTCATGCAGAGCCCCTGCTCCCTGCCACTTCTGCTCAGACTTCTCTGCACTGAACTAAGATGGTGCCCACCTTTTATACTCCCTTCTCAATGCACCCAGGAACTGCTTCCTCCCTGCTCCTGCACTACAGGGTTCCCCTTCCTCAGTGTTCCCTCCCCCCACTCCAGCCAGGGACAGGGACTGTCGTGCCCATCTCAGAGGCATATTGGTCGCCCTGCCCCACGGCAATGTGGTGTAATGCATGCAGGTGTCGGGTCCTGATCCACACTCTATCCTTACCTGAGAGTGAGATATCACACCTCTGGGTGAGGCGCAATACCTCTGTAGCAACCGAGCCCTCAGGGTGCTACAGTTCCATTTATCTTCAGCCTAGGTGACGTATTGTGATACAGGGCCGTGATTTTGGCTATAAAAGGGTCCCCTAGACCCCTACCCCAAGCTTTTTAAGAGAATCATATATGGCGTGCCAGGAGACTCTATGAAATGCTTTCTCAGCATCCAACGAGAGTATCTAATTACAAATGTTTAACTGCATCTAGCCCAGGAAATACTTTGTGCCTAGTAGCAGTGTCTGCTAGTCAGCGGATTATCCCGGCTGTTAAGCAATCTACACCACCTGTAGTTTGGACACTTAATTTTTTCAAAGGAAATGCTTCGGGACCACGGGATACTCAGTGAAGAGCATCAGGAGGCACCCCAATGCATAGGGGCTGGGACTGGCAGTAGGATGCCTTGCGGTGGACAGCCGAGCTCGATCCTTATAAAAGCTTTTTAACTGCAGCAGCTTTAGTGGACGCTACTGGAGCTGGAATTACGCGGCTGCTGGCATGAGACTTGCCCTCTAATAGATCCTTGTAAATGGATTTAAAGTGTATTCATTCAAATTAGAGAGACAATTTAAATTAAAAAGCTTAGAGCTGCCTCCACCACAGGGGGGCTCGCTCGACCCACCAGCGGACAGGCACCAGTATTGGGAGAGGGGGGCTGGCCGTCAGGGTTCACCGCGGCTCTGGCACAAACCCGGCGACACGGAGGTGGCACGGGCAGGAGCAGACTGAACGTGTCGGCTTCTCACTTTTTGGATTTTAGAAGGGCATGACATGCCTATATCTGTGTCTCCCCCTCCTTTTACTCCTCCACCTCTTTTCTTTTCGCATGACTATATGTACTTGTCACTTTTCCATGTGTTAGTTGTGTCTTCTGAGCAGTTTGTCAGCTTTTGGACACCTTTGAAGGTGTTTTCTATGTGTTTCTATGTGTTTTTGTTTGCCTGCCATTGGTTTTAACGGTGTTCGAAGGTGTTCGACGAACAGTTCGACGAACAGTTCGGCGAACACACGGGTGTTCGACGAACCGAACCGAACTCGAACACTACGGGGGTGGCTCAACACTACTTATAACATAAAATCAACACCAGAAACAATTATAATGTATAACTACAGCACCAAAGCCAAACTAATACCATAAATATAGTATTATACCTAAGCTCATGTCAAAGATATAGCACCAGAACCAAGCTTATGACATAAGTATAATACCAGATCTAACCTTTCTATGTTACCACAGCACCAGAACTAAGGTCATACCATAAATAGAGCACCAGAACCAAACTCATAACAAAAATACAACACCAGAATCAAGCTCATGACATAAATACAGAACTAGCATTAGCCTCAATATATAAATACAGCACCAGAAGTAAGTTCATACCATAAATACAGAACCCAAACTAACCTCAGTACATCAATACAGCACCAGTTTGCAATCACTAATACAGTACAAGAACCAAACTCATGCCATGAATATAGCACAAAAGTAAGAATCATAAGTTCAGCACCATAACTATGCTTATACCATTAATACAGTATCAGAATCAAGCTCATACCACAAATACAGCACATGAACTAAGTTAATAAAATAAATACAAAACATGAACAAACCTCAGAGCATTGAAACAGCACTATAACTTAAATCTTACCATAACAGAGCACCAGAATCAAGCCCAGTGCATATGACGCGCCCCCTGGGCCAGTGCTGTTTGGGGGATACCCGGAGCCGGATCAGATGGGGGTTGTAGTCTCCGAGTGGCGGCGACCCGGTCCGTGCCCAGGGTGTCAAACTCAGTGTGTGGCAGTCTTGATAGATGTTATTGAATGTTCTTAGTGTCGACTACGCCACCCGTTGATTTGCGGTCAAAAAGGCCGCCGCTGCAGCAGGGTCCGCTGAGGCTGTTGGTATGTGTGCAGCTGTGGTAGTATAACCCCCAAAGGGAGGGGTATAGCCTCAGGGGGTCAGGTGTAGAGGATGGTGGTTGTGAAGGTGCAGGATGGTCCAGCAAGAAGACTCAGAGTCGGGCTGTGCAGTTCAGGGGTTTTTACTTACGGGTGTTCTTATGGTCACTCTGGCCTGAAGCGACCACCCGAGCCGTGCTGCGTCCACCAGGTCCTGGACTCGGCCAACCCCCAAGCGATTCTGGAGCGTGGTCCTGAGCTCCTGTCTGACTTCCCCTCTCTTCTGGCCGTTCCCACCAGGGATCCACTTATGTCCGGCTCCCTCGGGTCTCTTGGTGGGTACACCTCTTCTGGGTTCCCTGACCCTATACTTGGTATGCTTTCCTAGTGGATTTAGTGAGGGTCGTGGCAGATCCTGCCCACGACCTCCGGTCTCTGGCTGAGGATTAGTGGCCTCCACCAGCTTGGGATCCGGTACCCTGGGTGCCAACCCTTCACCCTGCTGTTTGTATTCTGGGGTCTTGGGGTTCCTTCCTCTTCTCTCTGGGTCCTTCTGACTCTTCTCTCTCTCTCAGACTTGGCCTTGGAGCTGGGCCCAGCCGGAACCACAACTCCCTGTCAGCCCTTCTGGCTGAGCTTCTCTGCTCTGCTCCTCTGACTCTACAAAGGCTGACTCACTCTACAAAAGACCCTGTCCTAAGATGGTGCCCACCTTATATACTCCCTCTATGTGTGAGCTCAGGTGACCAGCACCCAATGAGCTCCTAGCCTTACCCAGACTGCTCCCCCTATCTGCCCCTACACTACTGGGATGTTCCACCCCCCTCCTACTCCAGCCAGGGACAGACACTATCGTACCTGCACATAAACTGGTGGGAGTACCGTCGATCGGTCCCCCGGAAATGGGATGTATGTAGTGTATGCAGCTAACTGAGCTCAGTTCCACACTCCATCCTTACCCGGGAGTGGAATACCACACCTCTGGCTTGAGGTGTAATACCCCTGTAGCAGCCGAATCCTCAGGGTGCTACATTCCCCCCTGGTAAACCACAGCACGTCCTCGGGCTGTAAGAGAATAAACATCCAAAACATACAAATTTTTTTCATAAAACATAAACATATAAAACAATATATATATTATCAGCATAAAACTTTTTCATATAAACATTTTTGTAAACTTTCTTGTTCCTCCGGCCACGGTGCAACTTGTGACCGGGTAAAGTGCGACAGTCTCTTGTAGAAAAACAACAGTTTCCTATAAAACCGGTAGGGGGAGCCTTAGAAAGCGCAACTATATACAAGGGAAGGTGGCCGCTCTCAGTCCTCGGCCAGGTATTAGGAAAGGAATGACCGCTCTCAGTCCTCGGTCAGTGGGAATAGGGACACACGGGTTTCAGTTGAATTTGCTGGTCTCAACGGGGACTATATTTTAACTAGCAGCAGTAACAGTTCTTATACCCTGACGGGTAACTATGTACAGTCTCTTTACCGTACTTTAATGACGGCGTACTCCTGCTCCTCCTTCAGACCCGTCCGGATCCTCTTGCTCCTCTTCACACCGTAGCTCCTCCTCCGTCAGCCGGTGTACATGGAGGGCGTAGGGTCCTTTGGCACACTTGTGCCGGGTGAACGTGACCTCGTCCCCTACATATAGGTCACGACCTCTGTGTCCCTCCGGCAGATGGGACTCCACATCTCTTCTGGTGACAAAGACGTCGTCGGGGGTGTGGTGATCCCTGATGAAGCCCCACCCGTGCTGCAGTTGGAATTTAATTACAGTCCCGGTGGCACGGGGACCGTGGGCTGCACGGGGGTTCCTCCTGGTCCGGCTCTTCTGCTCTGCACTCTGTTCCTGCAGCCGCTGCTCTCGGACCCGCCTCTCTCTTCGCTCCCGGTCAAAGACCTCTAACTGCTGCCGGCAGCACTCCGCACGCTCAGCTGCGGCTGCCCGAGTCTCTTGGGTGAATCCCATGAGGTCTCCTCCGGTGGGGTCCCACGCAAACTGCGCTTCCTCCAACGAGAGTGGGGTGATCTTAACGGGCTTCGGAACCGGAATCAGGGGCTCATCTAGGGGTCTTTCTTTCCGGAGTCGGGGATGGTGGAACTCCGGTGGCCACACAAAGGGCTGCCCATCCGGGCACGTGTGCTGGGTAAACAAGTCTTCACCCAGGTGCGGCACGATGGACGTTGAGGGCGCGGTGGTGGTAGCGGCGCCCGGGTTCACTAGGCCTTGCGACCAGGCTTGGGGCACCCTGAAGGTAAAGGGCACCGTGAAGACGGCGGCGCCCTGGGTTACTTGGCCCAGCGACCAGGCCGGTGGCTCAGTGGAGGTAGAGGGCGCTGTTGGTACTGCGGCGCCCGGGGGTACTAGACCTTGCGACCAGGCCGGTGGTGTTTCCTGCTTTGCCGCGCTCAGGGTTGAGGCGCGTGACATCACAGGGGTCGCGGCCGCGGCTTCTGCTTGAGGCCTTGTCTGGAGCGGTGACGATGCAGCGACGGGCACGGCAGGGGGAATTTCGGGCTCTGCGACGGGGAGCTGGGGCAGGCACGCGGTTTCTCGGCTCGGGGTAGGGACGTCCCCTTTACCTGCCTCCATCTGTCCAGCTCCCTTCTCGGCGCCGTCTCCGGCCTTCACTCCTCCTGCACCATCCTCAGAGGCGGTCTGTCTCCTCGTCTCGGGTGGCGTGCTTCGCTGGCGGGTTCTTGCCTGCAGGGCCATCTCTCGGCTCCACTCCGTCAGCGTCTCTCGCTGCACCTGGGCCATCCTCCATGCGAGGCGCTCCAGCGCGGTCTGCGCACACTCCCGGTCTCGGGGGAGCTGTGCCAGGATCTCCACTAAGCCTAGTGGTGTTGTTGCTTGCAGCAGGCTCCTGACCACAGGGTCGGTGCTGCCTGACTCTCCCTCCATCTCCGGGTACGACTTCTCCGGAGTCCTCTCCAGACTTCTTGTCTCCGGGTGCGCTCTCTCCAGACTCCTCCAGGCTGCACCCATCTTCGCTCTCTTGTTCTGTCTCCGCCCACATTGAAGGTGGTCCCGGGGCAACTTTGTGATTGTCAGTTCCAGGGGCAGTTCTCTCACTCTGATGGACATCTCTAGCATCACAGTCTCCGTTGGTGGGGGCGGTTTCCGCTTTTGGCGCCATTCCTTGACCTGGCCCACGATGGGAGGTGACCTCTTGCCACCCTCTGGCACGCCCATAATGGCGTCTGCTCTTCCAAGGCGGGAAATCTTCTGGAAATGGCGGGAATCGTCTCCCAGTGGCGGGAAACTCCGTGGATGGCGGGAAAAAGCTGCAGATGGCGTGCAACTGGCGGGAAACGATCCGTGATGGCGTCCCATGGCGGGGACCCTCTGGAACCGGCGGGAGACTTCTTCTTGAGGTAAATTTGAACTTTTCTTCAGGCACGCAGTACCCGGTGGTTGCGGGCACGAAATCCTGCCGACTACGCCAAAGTTGACGCGCCCCCTGGGCCAGTGCTGTTTGGGGGATACCCGGAGCCGGATCAGATGGGGGTTGTAGTCTCCGAGTGGCGGCGACCCGGTCCGTGCCCAGGGTGTCAAACTCAGTGTGTGGCAGTCTTGATAGATGTTATTGAATGTTCTTAGTGTCGACTACGCCACCCGTTGATTTGCGGTCAAAAAGGCCGCCGCTGCAGCAGGGTCCGCTGAGGCTGTTGGTATGTGTGCAGCTGTGGTAGTATAACCCCCAACGGGAGGGGTATAGCCTCAGGGGGTCAGGTGTAGAGGATGGTGGTTGTGAAGGTGCAGGATGGTCCAGCAAGAAGACTCAGAGTCGGGCTGTGCAGTTCAGGGGTTTTTACTTACGGGTGTTCTTATGGTCACTCTGGCCTGAAGCGACCACCCGAGCCGTGCTGCGTCCACCAGGTCCTGGACTCGGCCAACCCCCAAGCGATTCTGGAGCGTGGTCCTGAGCTCCTGTCTGACTTCCCCTCTCTTCTGGCCGTTCCCACCAGGGATCCACTTATGTCCGGCTCCCTCGGGTCTCTTGGTGGGTACACCTCTTCTGGGTTCCCTGACCCTATACTTGGTATGCTTTCCTAGTGGATTTAGTGAGGGTCGTGGCAGATCCTGCCCACGACCTCCGGTCTCTGGCTGAGGATTAGTGGCCTCCACCAGCTTGGGATCCGGTACCCTGGGTGCCAACCCTTCACCCTGCTGTTTGTATTCTGGGGTCTTGGGGTTCCTTCCTCTTCTCTCTGGGTCCTTCTGACTCCTCTCTCTCTCTCAGACTTGGCCTTGGAGCTGGGCCCAGCCGGAACCACAACTCCCTGTCAGCCCTTCTGGCTGAGCTTCTCTGCTCTGCTCCTCTGACTCTACAAAGGCTGACTCACTCTACAAAAGACCCTGTCCTAAGATGGTGCCCACCTTATATACTCCCTCTATGTGTGAGCTCAGGTGACCAGCACCCAATGAGCTCCTAGCCTTACCCAGACTGCTCCCCCTATCTGCCCCTACACTACTGGGATGTTCCACCCCCCTCCCACTCCAGCCAGGGACAGACACTATCGTACCTGCACATAAACTGGTGGGAGTACCGTCGATCTGTCCCCCGGAAATGGGATGTATGTAGTGTATGCAGCTAACTGAGCTCAGTTCCACACTCCATCCTTAACCGGGAGTGGAATACCACACCTCTGGCTTGAGGTGTAATACCCCTGTAGCAGCCGAATCCTCAGGGTGCTACACATACACACAGCACAGGAAATAAGATTAGAACATAAATATAGCACCATAACTAGGCTTGTACCATCAATACAGCACCAGAACTAAGCTTATAACTTAAATACAATTCCAACACCACACTAAATACATATATTATATACAATCAAAGCAGCTCAAGGTCATTTGCCAATTCAGGTTAACCCCCAACATGTAAGTTTGCGCAGCGTGAAACTACTGCTCCCAACATGGCAATAACTTTTGTTTGGGTATGGTGGGATTTTTTACTCTACAGACCATAGGAGTGACTATAGTATTGATTAGACAAAGTCAGTGGCAAAATAATCCCTTAAATCTAGTGACTCGGTGGTAGTACCGTCTGTCGTTATCTTTTCTTTCTGTTCTCCATCCAATTCCGACCTCCTTGATGTCTTTTCCTGGCTAGTGGCCACTACCTGTTTCTGCCAACCAATTGTCTTAGGTTCCTTGCTTCAATGATCTACACCTAATATCCTAACACAAACTCTTCATAGTACAATACACTGCTCCTCTGACTATAACAACAACATGCACTGTGACCATGAATTTAACATAGCAAATACTGTGCCCCAAAATGTAATAGCAACATGCAATGTACCTATGAATATCATTGTATCACACATGATGACCCCTAAATAAAAGCATGTCACAGACTGTGCCCTATGAAAATTTACCATTACATACACAACACCCCATCAAAATAGTGTCACATGCTGTGACCTCTTAAAATGCTGTAGGCTGTGCACCCCTAAAAATAAAGTGACATACACAGTGCCCATTAGAAATAGTTTCACATGCTTCTAATGAAAGTGATTGTATTATTGGCTGCAATGATCCCCAAGCCAAGAATAAAGGGAGTTTACTAACAGGCAAAGTCCATACAAGCAATTTGGAGGTTTGTATTAGAAAAATGGAGGACCAAGTGCTTTTAAAAAATTTTTAGGAAAATAATCAGTGCAAAAGTGTTAACCTTTTTAGATTAGAATGAAAAATAATTTCTTTTAACAATTACTTTAAAGGGATTTTACATTTAAAAAAAAACCCAAAACAAATGAAAGGATAGAGGGAGGGTGAGCACTATCACCAGTTCCCTGCCACTGCTCTAGTTTCTGTGTTTGTCTGCAGCGTTGATGTCATGATTACATAGTTGCATCCAATTGCTGAGCTCGGTAACTCATGCCGGCAACAACAGCAGAACTGCTAAGCTAAGTGATTGGCTGCAGCAGTGAAGACATACAAACAGCGCTCAACACCATCGCAGTCAATTGCTGAGATGGGCGATTTGTGCCGTCAATAACAGCAAAGCCGCTGAGCTCAGTGATTGGCTGCAGTGGTGATGTACGCTGCAGTCTTGACGTCACCAATGCAGTCAAAATATAGGGCCACAAAGCAGCAGTGGGGAACCTGTGCTGGATTTAGGGAGGAAGAGTACAACAATCAATTTGTTTTACTACTGTATTATCGATTGGGGTCCACTTCTCTAAAAGTAAAAACCCCTTTAAGGCACTTCTATAACAGGAAACATTATTTTTAATCTATGCTCTCGAAGTTACAATTATTCATTAATAACAGTCGATAGAGAGTCCAAAACATGAGTTTATCAGACAGCACTTTAACACATAAAATCAACAAGCATTGCCTGAAAATGAGTAAATCTCAGGAAAAAAGAAGTGTGCACAAAGGTCCAAAAATTATACATCTTAATTAAATGAATATAAAAGCAATATAAATTAAAAAAGATACCTCACAAAGGGGACGCAGCATTCAGTCCCCTGAACTATGCAATAGTAATTAAAATCTAAGCAGAAACCATATCAGCCATAAAATAGATGACACTGGATATTCCAGTGTTCCGAAACTCCAGTCCTCACGGCCCCCAACACGTCATGTTTTCAGGATTTCCTTAGTATTGCACAGGGGATGGAATTATTATTAAGGCATCAGAAACTACCACAGCTTCTCTCACCTGTGCAATACTAACTAAATCCTGAAAACATGATTTGTTGGGGGCCATGAAGATGGGGTTTGGAAAACACTAATCCAGATTAAATTACATGAGCCACTCTACTGCATATGATGGTAGGTTTATGACAGGCTAAATTGGCTAGTTAAGATAGAAGTTACAATCTTTAAAAAGATGTTAGCGGCTACAGTAAAGTCAGACACCGCATCCTTCCACCCCGACGCGCGTTTCGCCCAGTTTCTTCTGGGGGTGTTATGCACTCTTCTTTTTTCTCCCGAGATTTACTTATTCTCAGGCAGTGGTTGTTGATCTCCAAGTTACCAGTAGATTTTATTTCTAAGTATTACTTGCGTTGGGCCAAAAATTCCTAATAAAAAATGTGAGTCTAATCCATATTTTCACAGTTAGTAAAGAAATGACTCTTCTATCAGCCTTCCGCACTGTTATTCTTACCATATTATTTTACAGAGAGTTTAATGGGTCTCAGGTTACATCTGTTATATAATTTTAAATTGGAGAGAAATCTAAGAAAAATTAAACAAAGGAAAAGTCTGAATATCCAGGATGTGAGGCAGACAACAAACATTCTTCTGCAAATACAGTATGTGTTGCTTAAATGTTCCATCTGATTCTTATGAGTGGTATACAAATCATCTCGATGGCTTTGTGGCAGCGTTAGTAAAGTGAGGATGTGAAGATTGATGAAGGTCTTATCATCCAGACCAGGCAAAGTTGCCTCCTGCTACTTTGTCCATAATCAATCTTAAACTTGTGCTCCTCAAGCTTTCTGGAGACACCGTTATAATCTTTGCAGTGTCATGAATCCTGGGTGTTCCAGAATGGAATCCAGCTGTGGATTCCTGGGGTTTACATGGGAGGACCCAACAGACGATCTGTTAGTGTTAAAAAAAAGATTAACTAGTCCACAGGTTAAGGCTTCCTATGCTACACTTACTGCCAAAATCAAAGACAAGGTGAGGAATGTGATGAAGATTTCAAAGACAGATCTTGGCCACACACTGGAGATATCTCGTTAAGCACACGTCTAATTCTATATATACATTTACATTGACATTAGGCTACTTGTAATTGCATTCCTTTCCCAAATGAATTTTTTAGATATTTTTTTTTACTTGCAAAACTCCTACACGTACATTGATGAGTTTTCAGACATAAAATAGTGCAAGAAAGGTTCGCAAAGGTTCAACCTACGTCAGTGGCCTGAAACCTCCAGCTGTTCCGAAACTTCAAATATAATTGTGATTACAGGCTACCATCTAGATCTGTGACACATAATTCCTATCAATATGCAAAGGGGGCAATGTATAAAATTGATCACTGATTATTTTTTGGTGGGATGGACGGATCTACTATCCAATCTTTATAGCGGTGCCCGGACTCACCTCCAAGGGCAGATGTCTGGGGATGGAATGATCATGTATGTTAGATTTTAACATGACCAATCTGGTGTTGTTCCCACTTAATATAAGACCCCCATTCCCCCTTTTCAATAAAAAAAAAACACATTCATACTCAGCAATTTCATTGTCTATTTATCTGTCGACCAATTAACTGCTACCACAAGTCTATGCTAAACTTAATGCTCTGTTCGAATATTATCTAAGGGTCTCTGATGAAGGTTTCGTAAGGGTTTCAGCAGTTTTGACTATTCTTTTGGCCAATGTGATGGAAACTTTGACGAAAATACCATTATAAGTCAACCCCATTATAACTCAATGGGATTCATCAGTCATCACTTAGATGCATTACAGCATCAAGACTCTCATTTACAGTGGAAACCATAATGATTGTGTGAACAGAGCCTTCATGCTTGTAGGTGCATAAACATTAGTGATACACAAAGTATCCAATACATCCAACTACAGCAAGCAGGGCCGGCGTTAGCACCCGGCGCACCCGGGCAAATGTCGGGGCCCTGAGCAGGCAGAGGGGCCCACTGGCGGTCAACGCACCCCGCCGGGCTATGGGCGGAGGAGAGCGGTGTCAGCGCCCGCCCTTCTCCACCGCTTGCTCAGGGCCCCGGCAAGCGGACACTTACCTCTCCCC
This sequence comes from Phyllobates terribilis, assembly GCF_046119375.1. NCBI lineage: Eukaryota > Metazoa > Chordata > Amphibia > Anura > Dendrobatidae > Phyllobates > Phyllobates terribilis. The sequence goes on along the minus strand of NW_027362767.1, from coordinate 71,488,478 downwards.
GTGCCTCCGCAGATCTGCTGTCTTCCTGCTCTGCGCTCCCTGTAACGTCTCAGGTCAGAGGGCACGGTGACGTCTTTACGTCGGGAAGACGCCGACAACGCTGGAGTCCGGACCCGAGCAGCGGGCAGCGAGCAGCGGGCAGCAGGTGAGGAGAAGGGAGGTGAGTATTTGATTTTTTTTTTTTTTAATGTATGGAGGCATGGGACAGTATAAAGAGAAGGGGGGACATCCTGCATGGGGCATTATAAAGAGGGGGGGGTGACATCCTGCATGGGGCATTATAAGGTGGGGAACAGCCTGCATGGGGCATTATAAAGGGGGGGGCAGCCTGCATAGTGCATTATGTGGGGGGGAACAGCCTGCATGGGGCATTATAAAGTGGGGGGCAGCCTGTATGGGGCATTATGTGGGGGGTAACAGCCTGCATGGAGCATTATAAGGGGGGGACAGCCTGTATGGGGCATTATGTGGGGGGTAACAGCCTGCATGCAGCATTATATGGGGGCCAGTATCCTGTATGGAGCGTTATAAGGGGACCGGTATCCTGTATGGAGCGTTATAAGGGGACCGGTATCCTGTATGAAACGTTATATGGGGGCCGGTATCCTGTATGGAGTTTTATAAGGGGACCAGTATCCTGTATCGAGCGTTATATGGGGGCCAGTATCCTGTATGGAGCTTTATAAGGGGGCCAGTATTCCGTATGGAGCCTTATATGGAGGCCAGTATTCCGTATGGAGCCTTATATGGGGGCCAGTATTCCGTATGGGGCCTTATATGGGGGCCAGTATTCCGTATGGAGCCTTATATGGGGGCCAGTATTCCGTATGGAGCCTTATATGGGGGCCAGTATTCCGTATGGAGCCTTATATGGGGGCCAGTATTCCGTATGGAGCCTTATATGGGGGCCAGTATTCCGTATGGAGCCTTATATGGGGGCCAGTATTCCGTATGGAGCCTTATATGGGGGCCAGTATTCCGTATGGAGCCTTATATGGGGGCCAGTATTCCGTATGGGGCCTTATATGGGGGCCAGTATTCCGTATGGAGCCTTATATGGGGGCCAGTATTCCATATGGAGCCTTATATGGGGGCCAGTATTCCGTATGGAGCCTTATATGGGGGCCAGTATTCTGTGTGGAGCCTTATATGGGGGCCAGTATTCCGTATGGAGCCTTATATGGGGGCCAGTATTCCGTATGGAGCCTTATATGGGGGCCAGTATTCCGTATGGAGCCTTATATGGGGGCCAGTATTCCGTATGGAGCCTTATATGGGAGCCAGTATTCTGTGTGGAGCGATTCACCGGTTTCTGAGCTATTGTGGAATACAATAGATATCACTCATGTAATGTAAGAAGTGAAATCTTTGCATTGTACTATATATATATATATTTATCCGCCGTATCTCTGCGTGGTATGTGTTAAATGGGCCCACTGAGACTCTTTCGCCCGGGGCCCAGAAAAACCTGGAGCCGGCCCTGTCAGCCAGCATCCAATACATAGAATGTAAGCCCGCAAGGGCAGGGTCCTCTTCCCTCTGTACCAGTCTATCATTGTTAGTTTGTTTACTGTAAGTGATATCTGTATTTGGTATGTAACCCCTTCTTCTTATGTACAGCACCATGGAATCAATGGCGCTATATAAATAAATAATAATAATAATAACTACAGCAAATATCCCAGTAAGTGATACATTGCTGGAATCAGGGTCAGTTCCCCAACATCATGCTGCTCTCAGATGGGGTAGCAAAAGCTGGAGACAGATTCCATTTAAGAATAATATGAGGACATACAGCAATATGTATATGACTCGCCCCCTGGGCCGTGGGGTACTCTGTGCCGGGCCGGTCGTTGCTAGGGGAGATGTCACAGTGGCGGTGACCCGGTCCGTGACCCAGGGCGGTCAGTAGAAAAGGGGATATTTACAGGGGATTTATAGTTCTTGTATAGAGTTCGTGACGCCACCTGTGGTATGCGGCTAAAGGGAGCCGCCGCTGCAGAGCAGGTCCTCTGGAGCTGGTGTGAATGCAGCAGAGTTGGTATAGCTCTCCACAGGTAGAGCTTAGCTCCAGGGCAGTGTAGATGTTGCTGTTATGATGTAGTGCAGAGGATGGCGCTGATAATGATCACAGAGACAGTAAGGTGCAGTCCTCAGGGTTTACTCACGGTTTCTTAGACTTCCAGTTACCAGTACTAGAGTAACTTCCCACGGCGTTCTGTGCTTACTCAGGGAGGGGTTCAGCAAACTCCCAGGTCTCTCCGGAGTACGTAACGAGACCCCCTTCTGTGTCTTCCTTCTGGCCGTCTCCCTGCACCTCACACCTAGTGTCTCAGGCCAGTGGCCGCGGACCTTGCCGGGCGCCGTCTTCTCTGTCCCCTGGGTCCTCTATGGCCACCTTTCTGGTGATTAGATGTGGCTTTTGGCTACAGTACCTGAAATACTGCATCCTCCGGTTTCCTCGTTGAGGCTTAAAGAACTCTGCTAGTTTAGGGACCGGTCCCCTCTGTGCGACCTGACCACTCCACCTCCTGGTAGATTCGGGCGTACGGGTGGCCTCCAGCACTTCCCGTACCCCTGGGGTCCCTTCCACGTTTCTGGAGCCTTTCTCCTGCTCCCCTCTCTCTCTCTCCAGTCTTGGGCCTCTCTGGCTAGGCCCTCCTCCTGAGCAGAGCTCCTACAGAGCTCCTGCTCCCTCTGCTTCTCCTCTCAGACTCATCTGTCCTTTCAAGATGGCTTCTCTATTTATATCACTTCTTTCAATGCTCCCCTGAACTTCTTCCTCCACCCACACCCACTACATGGTTCCCCCTACTTTGGTTCCCCCCACTCCAGCGAGGGACAGGGCTCAGTAGGAAAGCGACGCATCTTGCCCCTCCTGCTGGTCTGGAGTAGTGTAGTGTTGGATGCAGGTGTTAGGGTCCCGGGCAGTACTCCTTCCTTACCTGAGAGTGAGATACCACACCTCTGGGTGAAATGCAGTACCTCCGTGGCGACTGAACCCGCAGGGGCACCACATACCCCCTGGTAAAACACAGCACGTCTGCGGGCTGGAACAGAGTAAAAACATATTTTAGACATGCAAATTTTTGAATGCATTCACATAGAAGACAATAAACAAAACTTTTCTTCCCTTCATGGGAGGCACACTTCTTAAAGTTGCAGGTTACTGTATAAAACTTTTTTAATGAACACATTCTCCTTCTTCACACATATAAAACATTTTTCAAGCAGATAAAACACTTCTCATATCAAACATTTTCAATCAAATACAGTGAAGTTTACTGCCGAATGTCCTTTTCACTGATAAAGGTGCACTTTGAGCAACATGAGGGACGCATACGAAAACCCTCAACGTAGGCCCTGGGCGTGGCTGCAAGGCATAGGTGATCCAGGTGTTGGACCACGTCTTCGGCCACGCCAAACAGGTTTTTGTTCTGAGGCCAGTCTTTTCATATAAAACCAATAAGGGGCACTTTAAGAAGTGCAACTATTTACTGTAAAGTTTCTCGGTTATTCACCGTCCATAACCTTAATGTCTCTATACCCTTACCGGGTAATTATGCACACAAAAACAAATCAACTTTTTCAAACTTGCAGCAGTGCTGTACCCTTCCGGGTAACTATATACAGTCCTTTTAAACAAATTATTCAACAGTGGGGCTCCCTCCGGGGGAACTCCTGGTTTCTGCAGGCTGACCCAGCAGGGTCATCAGCCTCGTACTGCGGGGGCTTGTCCCTCCTCTCCTTCACCACTCTGTATACCTGGAGGGCATACCATCCGCGCTCTCCCTTGTGGCGGGTAAAGGTGACACGGTCACCGGGGTAGAGGTCTCGGCCGGGATGCCCCTGTTGGAGATGGGGCTCGACGTCCCGCCGATTTACAAAAACGTCCCGATCCGTCTGCGGCTCTCTGACGAAGCGCCACCCGGCGTCCAGGTCGAACTTCACCACTATCCCCTCCAGACGGGGACTGGATGTGGTTGATCTTGCCTTGCGGGCCCGGGTTTTGGCCGCCATGTTCCGGGCCTCCATCTTCTCCCACCGCACCTGCTGGTCGCGATGCTCCTTCTCCAGCTGCAGGAGCTTCCATCTGCAGTACTCCACCCTCCTGAAGGCCTGGGTCTGGGTCTCACACGGGAACCCCATGAGGTCCCCCTCCCGGTTGTCCCATCGAAACTCCTCTCCTTCTTGGCAGGTAACCGGGGGTGCAGGTGTGGGGGTCAGGGGGAGTCCCTGCTGGTCCTCAAACTTTGCGGACCAGTCGTAGACGGGGCTTCCATACACCCACTCAGGTGCGGGGGCAGGTGGCTCTGGTAGGGGGCCCAGGAGCAGGTCGGCGGAGCAGGCGCCCTGGATCGGAGGTTCCGCCAGGGGGCCCAGGAGCAGGTCAGCCCTCTCAGCACCCGGGACAGGGAGTCTCCTCCTACCTGCTCCGGCGGCCGTGCCTGTGCCGTCCTCTGCCTCCTGACTCTGTTCAGGCTCCTCCGGGGCTGGGGCGCTGCTGGTCGAATGCAGCACTGGCTGCAGCCGGGTCACAATCTTCCCCAGCAGCTCCTCCTTCCAGCAAACGATAGCATCCTGCTGGGCCCTCTCCATCCTCCGGCCTAGCTCTTGGATCTCGGCATGGAGGTACTCGGTATCCTCCAGGGATAGCTTCGCCATTGCCTCCTCCAGGGTGAGAGGCATTTCTGGTCGCTGCAGGCCATGGACGGGAGCTTGCTCCGGACTCTCCTCCATGTTGCCTGCCGGGTGCAGTCTGTCTAGACTGCAGGAGACTCCGCCCTGTCTCCCAGGTTTCCTCTCTCCTCTCCCCTTTCAGGGGCGGTTCCATGGCCGCTTGCTGTCGGACACACCTTGGGGCGGCCCCCCAAGCTTGATGGACACATCTACATACATGGTCACAGATGCTCGGGGCGGGCCCTGCTCTTGGCGCCATTCTGGAACCCGGCCCACGATGGGAGGCGGTTTCTTGTTGTCTTTTGTCTCGCACATAATTGCGCCCGTTCTTCTGGGGCGGGCGCCACATTCAGTATAGAACACAGGCTCTAGGCGCACAATACCCGGTGATAACGGGTGGGTTCATATCCTGTTCGTGACGCCAAGTAGACGCGCCCCCTGGGCCGTGGGGTACTCGGTGCCGGGCCGGTCGTTGCTAGGGGAGATGTCACAGTGGCGGTGACCCGGTCCGTGACCCAGGGCGGTCAGTAGAAAAGGGGATATTTACAGGGGATTTATAGTTCTTGTATAGAGATCATGACGCCACCTGTGGTATGCGGCTAAAGGGAGCCGCCGCTGCGGAGCTGGTCCTCTGGAGCTGGTGTAAATGCAGCAGAGTTGGTTTAGCTCTCCACAGGTAGAGCTTAGCTCCAGGGCAGTGTATATGTTGCTGTTATGGTATAGTGCAGAGGATGGCACAGATAATGATCACAGATACAGTAAGGTGCAGTCCTCAGGGTTTACTCACGGTTTCTTAGACTTCCAGTTACCAGTACTAGAGTAACTTCCCACGGCGTTCTGTGCTTACTCAGGGAGGGGTTCAGCAAACTCCCAGGTCTCTCCGGAGTACATAACGGGACCCCCTTCTGTGTATTCCTTCTGGCCGTCTCCCTGCACCTCACACCTAGTGTCTCAGGCCAGTGGCCGCGGACCTTGCCGGGCGACGTCTTCTCTGTCCCCTGGGTCCTCTATGTCCACCTTTCTGGTGATTAGATGTTGCTTTTGGCTACAGTACCTGAAATACTGCAGCCTCCGGTTTCCTCGTTGAGGCTTAAAGAACTCTGCTAGTTTAGGGACCGGTCCCCTCTGTGCGACCTGACCCCTCCACCTCCTGGTAGATTCGGGCGTACGGGTGGCCTCCAGCACTTCCCGTACCCCTGGGGTCCCTTCCATGTTTCTGGAGCCTTTCTCCTGCTCCCCTCTCTCTCTCTCCAGTTTTGGGCCTCTCTGGCTAGGCCCTCCTCCTGAGCAGAGCTCCTACAGAGCTCCTGCTCCCTCTGCTTCTCCTCTCAGACTCATCTGTCCTTTCAAGATGGCTTCTCTATTTATATCACTTCTTTCAATACTCCCCTGAACTTCTTCCTCCACCCACACCCACTACATGGTTCCCCCTACTTTGGTTCCCCCCACTCCAGCGAGGGACAGGGCTCAGCAGGAAAGCGACGCATCTTGCCCCTCCTGCTGGTCTGGAGTAGTGTAGTGTTGGATGCAGGTGTTAGGGTCCCGGGCAGTACTCCTTCCTTACCTGAGAGTGAGATACCACACCTCTGGGTGAAATGCAGTACCTCCGTGGTGACTGAACCCGCAGGGGCACCACATACCCCCTGGTAAAACACAGCACGTCTGCGGGCTGGAACATAGTAAAAACATATTTTAGACATGCAAATTTTTGAATGCATTCACATAGAAGACAATAAACAAAACTTTTCTTCCCTTCATGGGAGGCACACTTCTTAAACGTTGCAGGTTACTGTATACAACTTTTTTAATGAACACATTCTCCTTCTTCACACATATAAAACATTTTTCAAGCAGATAAAACACTTCTCATATCAAACATTTTCAATCAAATACAGTGAAGTTTACTGCCGAATGTCCTTTTCACTGATAAAGGTGCACTTTGAGCAACATGAGGGACGCATACGAAAACCCTCAACGTAGGCCCTGGGCGTGGCTGCAAGGCATAGGTGATCCAGGTGTTGGACCACGTCTTCGGCCACGCCAAACAGGTTTTTGTTCTGAGGCCAGTCTTTTCATATAAAACCAATAAGGGGCACTTTAAGAAGTGCAACTATTTACTGTAAAGTTTCTCGGTTATTCACCGTCCATAACCTTAATGTCTCTATACCCTTACCGGGTAATTATGCACACAAAATCAAATCAACTTTTTCAAACTTGCAGCAGTGCTGTACCCTTCCGGGTAACTATATACAGTCCTTTTAAACAAATTGTTCAACAGTGGGGCTCCCTCCGGGGGAACTCCTGGTTTCTGCAGGCTGACCCAGCTGGGTCATCAGCCTCGTACTGCGGGGGCTTGTCCCTCCTCTCCTTCACCACTCTGTATACCTGGAGGGCATACCATCCGCGCTCTCCCTTGTGGCGGGTAAAGGTGACACGGTCACCGGGGTAGAGGTCTCGGCCGGGATGCCCCTGTTGGAGATGGGGCTCGACGTCCCGCCGATTTACAAAAACGTCCCGATCCGTCTGCGGCTCTCTGACGAAGCGCCACCCGGCGTCCAGGTCGAACTTCACCACTATCCCCTCCAGACGGGGACTGGATGTGGTTGATCTTGCCTTGCGGGCCCGGGTTTTGGCCGCCATGTTCCGGGCCTCCATCTTCTCCCACCGCACCTGCCGGTCGTGATGCTCCTTCTCCAGCTGCAGGAGCTTCCATCTGCAGTACTCCACCCTCCTGAAGGCCTGGGTCTGGGTCTCACACGGGAACCCCATGAGGTCCCCCTCCCGGTTGTCCCACCGAAACTCCTCTCCTTCTTGGCAGGTAACCGGGGGTGCAGGTGTGGGGGTCAGGGGGAGTCCCTGCTGGTCCTCAAACTTTGCGGACCAGTCGTAGACGGGGCTTCCGTACACCCACTCGGGTGCGGGGGCAGGTAACTCTGGTAGGGGGCCCAGGAGCAGGTCGGCGGAGCAGGCGCCCTGGATCGGAGGTTCCGCCAGGGGGCCCAGGAGCAGGTCAGCCCTCTCAGCACCCGGGACAGGGAGTCTCCTCTTACCTGCTCCGGTGGCCGTGCCTGTGCTGTCCTCTGCCTCCTGGCTCTGTTCAGGCTCCTCCGGGGCTGGGGCGCTGCTGGTCGAATGCAACACTGGCTGCAGCCGGGTCACAATCTTCCCCAGCAGCTCCTCCTTCCAGCAGGCGATAGCATCCTGCTGGGCCCTCTCCATCCTCCGGCCTAGCTCTTGGATCTCGGCATGGAGGTACTCGGTATCCTCCAGGGATAGCTTCGCTATTGCCTCCTCCAGGGTGAGAGGCATTTCTGGTCGCTGCAGGCCATGGACGGGAGCTTGCTCCGGACTCTCCTCCATGTTGCCTGCCGGGTGCAGTCTGTCTAGACTGCAGGAGACTCCGCCCTGTCTCCCAGGTTTCCTCTCTCCTCTCCCCTTTCGGGGGCGGTTCCATGGCCGCTTGCTGTCGGACACACCTTGGGGCGGCCCCCCCAGCTTGATGGACACATCTACATACATGGTCACAGATGCTCGGGGCGGGCCCTGCTTTTGGCGCCATTCTGGAACCCAGCCCACGATGGGAGGCGGTTTCTTGTTGTCTTTTGTCTCGCACATAATGGCGCCCGTTCTTCTGGGGCGGGCGCCACATTCAGTATAGAACACAGGCTCTAGGCGCACAATACCCGGTGATAACGGGTGGGTTCATATCCTGTTCGTGACGCCAAGTTGACGCGCCCCATGGGCCGTGGGGTACTCGGTGCCGGGCCGGTCGTTGCTGGGGGAGATGTCACAGTGGCGGTGACCCAGTCCGTGACCCAGGGCGGTCAGTAGAAAAGGGGATATTTACAGGGGATTTATAGTTCTTGTATAGAGATCATGACGCCACCTGTGGTATGCGGCTAAAGGGAGCCGCCGCTGCGGAGCTGGTCCTCTGGAGCTGGTGTAAATGCAGCAGAGTTGGTTTAGCTCTCCACAGGTAGAGCTTAGCTCCAGGGCAGTGTATATGTTGCTGTTATGGTATAGTGCAGAGGATGGCACAGATAATGATCACAGATACAGTAAGGTGCAGTCCTCAGGGTAAACTCACGGTTTCTTAGACTTCCAGTTACCAATACTAGAGTAACTTCCCACGGCGTTCTGTGCTTACTCAGGGAGGGGTTCAGTAAACTCCCAGGTCTCTCCGGAGTACGTAACGGGACCCCCTTCTGTGTATTCCTTCTGGCCGTCTCCCTGCACCTCACACCTAGTGTCTCAGGCCAGTGGCCGCGGACCTTGCCGGGCGACGTCTTCTCTGTCCCCTGGGTCCTCTATGTCCACCTTTCTGGTGATTAGATGTTGCTTTTTGCTACAGTACCTGAAATACTGCAGCCTCCGGTTTCCTCATTGAGGCTTAAAGAACTCTGCTAGTTTAGGGACCGGTCCCCTCTGTGCAACCTGACCCCTCCACCTCCTAGTAGATTCGGGCGTACGGGTGGCCTCCAGCACTTCCCGTACCCCTGGGGTCCCTTCCACGTTCCTGGAGCCTTTCTCCTGCTCCTCTCTCTTTCTCTCCAGTCTTGGGCCTCTTTGGCTAGGCCCTCCTCCTGAGCAGAGCTCGTACAAAGCTCCTGCTCCCTCTGCTTCTCCTCTCAGACTCATCTGTCCTTTCAAGATGGCTTCTCTATTTATATCACTTCTTTCAATGCTCCCCTGAACTTCTTCCTCCACCCACACCCACTACATGGTTCCCCCTACTTTGGTTCCCCCCACTCCAGCCAGGGACAGGGCTCAGCAGAAAAGCGACGCATCTTGCCCCTCCTGCTGGTCTGGAGTAGTGTAGTGTTGGATGCAGGTGTTAGGGTCCCGGACAGTACTCCTTCCTTACCTGAGAGTGAGATACCACACCTCTGGGTGAGATGCAGTACCTCTGTGGCGAATGAACCCGCAGGGGCGCCACATATGTACAGAGTGGGTAAAAAAAAAACTCAGTTTAATAAGCTTTGGAATTTGGCCATGTTTATGAGACCTGTTATGCGCTGTGCAGAGGGACCCAGCAAGACTGACACCAAACCAGCAAAGGCGCAACCACAGACACACTTGGCACACTTGCCCAGCTAGGCGAGCCCTTGAGGGCTCGGAATACTCTTCACCCAGCTCCCAGTAAATGGAAGGGGGACTTTGGAGAGCCCTCTCCAGGCCCACTGTCACCGGACAGCTAGCCTCTGGTGACGCAGCTGGTGCCTAGTCAAGAACCGGGTGAGTACCTCTGCAAGAACCCCAGGAAGTTTAACCAGAAGAGAAAATGAGAAAACCCCTGAAAAGATAGCAAGACTAATGCTAGCACCACTCACCACGACAACACATAGTGAACTGCAATAAACAGCAAAGGACAGAGTAGGGAGCAGGATTATATAGCGCGCCTAATGATCAGGTGTTGATTACCTCCCAATCATCCCCAGACAGCCATTCCCTGCTAGCTTCAACAGCAGACTGAACAACATCCCACGACTGCATAGTACCAGACAAGCAGCGGTCTCACACATCCCACAACACCAGAATGCGACACTCCACATGAATGGGACAGTTTCCCTCATGCGTAGTAACTCAGCCTCCAGGGTCAGGAAAATGGCGGCGCTTGCGACGAGAGTAGCGTAGCACCGGACCAGCTCCATTCCCAGGTGGGAGCACAGAACCATGATTCGTAACAAGACCAAACTTGTTACTCTCAATTAGGACAAACATTTTGGTGTGCTCTCATTTCACCTCTGAGACCCGGTCCCACCTGACCCCCCATTGCAACCACATATATGACAGGGGATTGCACATAACGCGCCCCCAGGGCAGTGGGGTACTCTGCAGCCGGGCCTTATGGCTGCTGATGGGGGATATCACGGTGGCTGGCCTGGTCCGTGGCCGAGGGCGGTCACTCAAAATGGTGGGGGGACTTATTGGTTGGGGAAAATTGTCGTGACGCCATCTGCGGTGTCTGGTGAGGATCACCAGCGCTGCGACAGTCCTCTGAGGCAGATGTTAGGGCAGCTTGAGATGGTACGGCTCCCCACAGGTGGAGCAGACCTCAGAGCAGTGTAGTAGAAAATGGCGGAGGTGCGCTGGGCTTTGTAGTGCAGGGAGGGAAAAGGTACCGGCGAAATGAAGGAGCGTAGGCAGTTCAGTGCAGTCATCCGAGTTTACTCACGGTTCCGTTCAAGTTCCTCAGGTGCACAGTACTGGTGCAGTCCTCCCGCGTCGCACTGCATTCACCGGGCAGGGGTTCGGTCCTTCCTCAGGCAGCTCGGGAGTACCTGGCAGAACCCCACTTTCACATGTACCTTCCTAGACCGACTTCGCTCTGGGTCTTTACTCCCTCCTGCCCTGCGCCTCCCACTGTGAATCCTGCTCGGGTGCTGCGAGGTCCCCCCTGTCCGTCGGAGTTGCTCTGACCTGCTCGACTTCACTCTTGGATTGAAGTGAGAGGTTGGCTTCTGCTATAGAAGTCAGAAGCCTCCGGTTTTTCCAGTCGAGGCCTGAAGCTGCACGACTGGACCAGGGGCCGGTCCCCCTTCTTGCGGCCTAGATCCTCCTGACACCTGGCAGGTTCGAGGCGTACGGGTGCCACCTGCACTCGCCGTACCCCCTAGGATCCCTTCAATAGAACGGAGCCTACTCCCTGCTCCCCTCCTGGGCCTCAGTCCTGGGCCCTTGTAGTGGAGCAGAGCTCCTAGAGAGACTCTGCTCCCTGACTGTACTCCAACTACTAGACTCTCTGTTCTGCCACCCTAAAATGGCTTCCCTATTTTATATCTTTACTGTATGAGTGCTCCCATGAACTACTTCCTCCACCCACACCCACTACTGGTTCCCCCTAACTTTGGGTTCCCCCCACCCCAGCCAGGGTCAGGGCTCAGCAACTGCGCTCTGCATGTTGCCCCTCCAGCCGGCCTGGGGTAGTGTAGTGTTGGATGCAGGTGTTGGGGTTCCATGCAGCACTTCCTCCTTACCTGAGTGAAGGGAGGCACCACACCTCTGGGTGAGGTGCAGTACCTCTGTGGCGACCGAACCCTCAGGGGCGCCACATTCCCACCGGTAAAACACAGCACGTCTGCGGGCTGGAGCAAAGCAAAAACAGGGATATTTGACATACAAAATTTTAGAATTCATTCGCATATAAGACTGTAAAATATTCTTCCCTTTATGGGAGGCATATCATTTTTAAACGTTACATTTATAAAACATTATAAAAGCACTTTTCATATAAAATACTTTTCATGTAAAACATTTGCAAGAGAGTTTCTGCACCAGGGTGCAACAGCAGCAGAATGAGGGACCCGTCCGCAAACCCTCAACGTAGGCCCTGGGCGTGGCTGCAGAGCATAGATGATCCAGATACTGGACCTCGTCTTCCGCCATGCCAAACGGGTTTTTGTTCTGAGGTAAAGATTGCACTTATAAAACCAATAGGGTGCACTTTAAGAAGTGCTAAACTTATTTACAATGGAAAGTTTATAGGGAGATCACTGTCCTCTTCCCTATTGTCTCTATACCCTTACGGGTACCTAAAGAAACATATTATAACAACATGATAAACTCAGCACCCTGACGGGTGACTATATTTAGTTACACAGTCCCAGTACTACGCCTAGTACTGGGGACCCATCCCGGGGTATTCTTCGTTTTTTTCCCTGACCCAGCCGGGTCACGAGGGACTTCCTGCAGCGGTGCGTCCTTGTTGGCATGGTACACTTGCAGGGCATACCAGCCACGCTCACTATGGTGCCGGGTGAACGTGACTTGCTCTCCTGGATACAGGTTCAGATCGGGATGGCCCTCCTCCAGCTCAGGCTCCACATCCCGCCGGTTGACGAAAATGTCCCTGTTGAACTCGGGACTACGGATGAAGCCCCACCCAGCCTTGAGGTTAAACTTGACTACGAGGCCTTCCTCACGGGGGCTGGGGTTGGTTGTCTCCCGCGTGCGTCACTCTCTCTCTAATTGCCGGAGCTCCCGCCGGCAGAATTCCTTCCTCTGCTGGGCGGCGGACTCTGTTTCATAGGTGAGCCCCATCAGATCTCCACCCCGGTTGTTCCAGCATAACTCCTCTCCGCCGGGGCAGGCAACCGGGGGTGCTGGCATTGGGAGGAGTGGGCATGGCTGCTGATCCTCGAAATGGGCGGACCAGTCGAAAACCGGCGCGCCGTAGATACACTCAAATGACAGAGGCAGAGGTGGCGGGAGGGCAGCATATGGCGGGGGCTGGAGCAGGAGGCTCACGAGCAGGTCGGTGCTGGCAGCGCCCGGGGCAGGGGATACTCTCCTACCTGCTCCTGGGTTCCACATGGCCTCCTGGTCTCCTGCGAGCTCCGCCGGGGTTGGTGTGCGGCTGCCGGTATCCGGTCTCACTTTCCGGTGGGCTGCTAGTGTGGCGCCCCTGCTGCGCACGAGTGCCACAGATCCTAGAGGGGTGCATGAACGGATTCCTCCACAAGAGGCCCCCACAGCTCACACACACCTCCACCTTCCACCTCAGACCACCAGAGGGAGCCCGATAGGGATATAAAAAGGGAAGGTGGAGCTAGGCAGCTCAGTCTAGAGTACAGAGTCTAGTCTATTGAGAGAGTTCCTGCAGAGTGACACACAGAAACAGGTCAGTCTGCAGTCGAGCTCAGTCAGTTTAGTCAGACTCAGTTGTAGCTCATGTTAGTGAGCTAGGAGCGTGCCAACGCTCAGAGAGCGGCAGTAGAGGCAGCCAGCTAGCTGCCAGTGTGTATAGCCTAGTGAGGGCCCTGAGTAGGCCGAAGGCGAGAGGAGTAAGTAGCATTGGGGGCAGAGGAGCTGTACAAGCTCACCCCAGAAAACATACAGTACAGACCAAAAGTTTGGACACACCTTCTCATTTAAAGATCAAGAGAATGCCAAGAGTGTGCAAAGCACTCATCAAAGCAAAAGGTGGCTACTTTGAAGAATCTAGAATATAAGACATATTTTCAGTTGTTTCACACTTTTTTGTTAAGTATATAATTCCACATGTGTTAATTCATAGTTTTGATGACTTAAGTGTGAATGTACAATTTTCATAGTCAAGAAAATACAGAAAAATCTTTAAATGAGAAGGTGTGTCCAAACTTTTGGTCTGTACTGTATACCGGACACCGGGTCCGCGTCTACAGGGTCTTATACCCCCCTGTAGAGACAACCGGAGACCCCTGGAAGACTTCAAGTCCCAGGATCACCCAAGAGCTGATACGTGATACGTAACAGAGCCAAGAGTCACGGAGGCCCCGCAAGCTGGGAGTGTGCACTCCAAGAGAAGGCCCTACCACAAAGTCAGCCGGTGCAGGACAGAGACAAAGTTAGGCCTAGCTCCAGGCAAGTCAGAAACTTACTACACAAAGGCAAGAAACAGGAGGCCCTACACCCGCTCACTGGGGAGGATCCTGATATGCACCCTTCACCCTACAGTGCTCCGGATTGTGCCTTGAATACCATCAGTAAAAGGTACTGAAGTGACTATCGTGTCTGTCCCTGTTCTTGCTCTGACCCGGCTGGGTCCCATCTGTCCTGCATCCTTTCTTTCCCGCTGCCCTGAGGCCTAGCTCCACCTGTGGGGAGCTATACCACGCAAGCTGCCTTAACACCGGCCTCAGTGGGCTGCCGCAGCGCTTGTGATCCTCACCAGACACCACAGGTGGCGTCACAAACTTTTATATAATTTTCCACCCTTTTAAAGAGAGGCCCAGGGTACGGGCCCGGGAGCCGACTACCGCGACATCCCCCAAAACCAACAACAAGGCCCGGGCGCCGAGTCCTCCCCATTCCCTGGGCTCGACACTAGTTTCTCCAGCAGCTCACTTTTCCACCGGACGACCGCTGCCTGCTGGGCTCGCTCCACTTGCTGGCCCAGCTCGAGGACCTCGCTCTCGAGGAACTCCACATCCTCCGGGGACAGCTACTCTATATCTTCCTCCATGGTGGAGGGGGTGGCTTGGTGCAGCGGCAGGCCAGAGGCAGAGGCTTGGTTTTTGCTCCCTTCCATCTTGGCTGCCGGGTGCGGTCTGGCTAGACGGGTTGAGATAACACCCTGTCTCCATTCCTTTTCTCCTCCTCCTCTCCTCTTTTGGGGGCGGTCCCATGGCGATTTGCTGACGGCCTTCCTGCCTTGACGGACACATCTATGCGGACAGTCACAGTTGCAATGGGCAGGGTATGCTTTTGGCGCCATTCTGGGACCCGGACCACGATGGGAGGTTCCATATTGTTGTCTTTGATTACGTACATAATGGCGCCCGTTCTTCTGGGGCGGGCGCCACATTCAATGTAGTAAAGCAGTCCTTAGGCACACAATACCCGTTGATAACGGCTGGTCACGCATCCTGTTCGTGACGCCAGAAGATGACGCGCCCCCAGGGCCATGGGGTACTCTGCAGCCAGGCCTTATGGCTGCTGATTAGTGTTGAGCCACCCCCGTAGTGTTCGAGTTCGGTTCGGTTCGTCGAACACCCGTGTTTTCGCCGAACTGTTCGTCGAACTGTTCGTCGAACACCTTCGAACACCGTTAAAACCAATGGCAGGCAGACAAAAACACATAGAAACACATAGAAAACACCTTCAAAGTTGTCCAAAAGCTGACAAACTGCTCAGAAGACACAACTAACACATGGAAAAGTGACAAGTACATATAGTCATGCGAAAAGAAAAGAGGTGGAGGAGTAAAAGGAGGGAGAGACACAGATATAGGCATGTCATGCCCTTCTAAAATCCAAAAAGTGAGAATCCGACACGGCCAGTCCGTTCCTGCCTGTGCCACCTCTGTGTCGCCGGGTTTGTGCCAGAGCCGCGGTGGACCCTGACGGCCAGCCCCCCTATCCCAATACTGGTGCCTGTCCGCCGGTGGGTCGAGGCCCCCCACGGTGGGGGGGGAGTAACATCTGCAGAAGAAAGACCATCTTCCAGCCAAACTAAGATGTCGCCTTCTTTTCGTGGACAATGTGATACGATCCCATTCTTACGGACACGCCCATCGCTACAAATTCTAGATGAGGCACAAAAACAGCAGGTGCTTCAACGGATATCAAGTGCTCCTTCAAGTGGGCTCTCCATCACCTCAATTTCAACATCACAAATACTCCAGTCCTCAGAGGTGTCACCCCAATCGCACTTGCTTCCTCACAGCTCCCAAGTCTCCAGCTGCCCGTCTGAGTATGGGGTAACACAGATGGCTGAGTCTGCCCAGCTGTTTACTCATACTATAGCCTGGGAAACGGAGGTCTGCTCCAGAGCTTCTGTTAATCCAGATGAGGAAATGATCTGATCCGATGCCCAGAATCTTTATAAGTTGGATCCAGGACCAGATGAAGAAGGTTCTGAGCATAATGTAGACCCTTGTTCCCAAACTGTAACTCCTGTTGGTGGAGACAATGATGAAGACGATGATGAGACTCAAATACCTGATTGGAGCGACAACTTGACTTTTCGGTCAGGGCAGGAAGAGGTTGGCTCTGAGGGCGACGGGTGTGATAACACACAGGGTGATGATGACGAGGTTGGAGATCCCACTTACTGTCAACCCACAGTCAGACAGTCGATGAGGTCAGCAGAGGAGGTGGAGGAGGATGTGACTAGCCCTGGGGATGGGGATGACTCGGTACCCGGGCATTTGCCTGGCCTTGGGGATGTCGTGGTGGTCGGCTCCCTCGCCCGTACCCTGGGGTCTCTCTTTAAAAGGGTGGATAATTGTTAATTTTATAAGAGTTCATGACGCCACCTGTGGTATCTGGTGACAAGCACCAGCGCTGCAGCAGTCCACTGAGGCCGGTGATAAGGCAGCTCGATGGTATAGCTCCCCACAGGTGGAGCTAGGTCTCAGGGCAGCGTATGCAAGGGGAATGCAGGACAGGCGAGACCCAGCTGGGTCAGAGCAAGAACGGGAACGGACACGGTAGTCACTTCAGTACCTTTTACTGCTGGAAATTCAGGCACATCCCGGAGCACTGTAGGGTGAAGGGTGCATATCAGGATCCTCCCCAATGAGCGGGTGTAGGGCCTCCTGTTTCTTGCCTCTGCGTAGTAAGTTTCTGACCTGCCTGGAGCTAGGCCTAACTTTGTCTCTGTCCTGCGCTGGCTGACCTTGTGGTAGGGCCTTCTCTTGGAGTTCACGCTCCCAGTATGCGGGGCCTAAGCGTCTCCTGGCTCTGTTACATATCAGCACCTTAGCGATCCTGGGACTTGTAGTTCTCCAGGGATTCCGGTTATGCCTTACTGGGTCATAGAGATACCGGTAAGCTCGGATCCTGTGTTCGGTAAATGCTTCGGGGTGAGCTGGTTAAGCTCCTCTGCCCCTTATGTACTAACTCGCCACTCGCCTTCGGCCTACTCGGGCCCTCACTAGTCTATACACACTAACGGCAGCTTGCCGCACTTCACTGATCTTACGGCACCGGCACACCTTAAGCTCTATCTGGGCTCCCTGAATCTAGCAAGCAGGAGCCTCGTGCTCCACTGCTGAACTATTAACTGCGTTCTCTAGACTAGACTGAGCTCCACTGCAGACTGACCTCTCTTAGGCTTCTCTACTGCAGGAACTCTTCAGAGGAACTGAACTGCCTAGCTCCACCTTCCCTATTTATATCCCTAACGGGCTCCCTCTGCTGGTCTGAGGTGGAAGGTGGAGATGTGTGAATGTTTATGGGGGCCTCTTGTGGAGGATTCCATCAATGCACTCTTGTAGGATCTGTGATAGCAAGCGCAGCAGGGCATCACAGATGCTATTGACGACGAGGTTAGGTTGCGCCTTCCTGAACAGAGACGGAGTACTGGAAGCACGTCAACAACTGCATCCTCAACCACAACTCTGCCTCTGACCACAAGTCGTAGTGGCTCTTCAGGTCACATGGGCTCTAAGCCTTGCATAGCCTGGGCATTTATTCAGATCGATAAGGATGACCCAACTCGTGTTATCTGTAATATTTGTCAGCAAAAGCTAAGTAGAGGCCAAAAAATACATAGTTTGAGTACTTCATGCATGTACCGTCACATGGATATGAAGCATAAGTTGCAGTGGGAAGCTCACTGTGCTACAATGCGGCCTAGCCGGCTGGGCCAACCACCGTCTGCCCCATCTTGTGCATCCGCAGCCTCTTCATCCTCTGTGACTGGGGGGACAGCAGTCACACATGTTTTTGGACGCAGACCTGCCACCTCTTTACCCGCAACAGCCAGTGTGATTGGCAGGTCGTCAGTTCATTGGGAAGTGGAAACACCTGCTAGTGTTGAGCGCTCTCCGACATCGAGAGCACCACCTTTGGATCAAGGCAACCTAACATGTCCGCCTGCATCTTCCTCACAGACCGGCAGTTGCCGGGGACACCCTATTCAACACCGTCTAAGCACAACAGCCAGCCCTCGGTCCCTCAGATGTGGAAAAGTAAAAGACCATTTCCTCCTAGCCATGAGAAAGCTAAGAGGTTGAATTTCACCATCTGCAAGCTGTTGGCTACAGAAATGCTGCCTTTCCACCTGGAGGACACAGAGGATTTTCAAGACCTTATGTCCGTCACAGTGCCCCAGTACCAGATGCCCAGTCGGCACTACTTCTCAAAGAAAGGTGTGCCTGCGCTCCACTAGCATGTCGCACACAACATCACCGCTTCTTTGAGAAACTCTGTGTGTGACAGGGTGCACTTCCCCACAGACACTTGGACGAGAAGGCATGGACAGGGGCGTTACATGTCGCTGACTGGGCACTGGGTAACTATGGTGACAGCAGGACAATGGGCTGCTGTCCAAGTCTTACCGTCCCCACGAGTTGTGTGTTAATCCTCTTTATCTTGAACTTCCTCCACTGCTTCTGCCTCCTCAACCTCCTCTCGGTCCTCTACCTGCACCCAAAGCCTGTCTGGTAATGCCACCTGCTTTCTAACTGCGCAGAAGGAATCCTGCACACCTCCTTACTATGCTGGCAGCAGGGCTCAACGCATCAGTGTTTACTTTGAAATGTCTGGGAATGTGAGTCACACAGCTGAGGAGTTGTGGTCAGCTCTGGAGACCCAGTTTCATGAAAGGTTGTCTCCACTGGACCTGCAACCAGGGAAGGCCATGTGCGACAATGCTGCAAACCTGGGTGCGGCACTTCGCCGGGGCAATGTCACACACGTGCCTTGTATGACTCACGTGTTGAACCTGGTTGTCCAGCAATTTTTAGCCCACTATCCCGGACTAGATGGCCTTCTGCAGAGTGCACGGTCACTGTGTGCTCACTTCCGCCGTTCGCATCCCGCAGTTCAACGACTTACATCTCTACAGAAGTCGTTGGGCCTGCCAGTTCACCGGCTGAAATGCGATGTGCCGACACGGTGGAATTTAACTCTGCACATGTTGCAGCGACTGTGGCAGCACCGACAAGCCCTGGTGCAATACGTTCTGACGTATAGCCTGGGCCAACGAGATCCAGAGGTGGGGCAAATCACGCTGGAGGAGTGGTCTCAGATCAGGGACCTATGCACCCTTCTGCACAGTCTTGAAATGGCGACGAAGATGTTTAGTGCTGACGATGCCATTATCAGCATGACTATTACGGTGATTTACATGCTGGAGCACATGTTAAACAGAATTCGGAGTCAGGTGGTGGGACAAGAGGAGGTGGAGGAAGTAGAGGAGTCGTATGCGGAAGGGATAACATCTCCAAGGTCCAGACGGTTGGCAGCACCAAGGCGGCAGGCATGGGAGGGTGGGGGAGAGGGATTAACCAGGGCGCATGGTAGCAGCCAAACTGTTGAGGAAGGTGCAGGAGCCGAGGAAGAAGTGGAGGACGAACTGGCAATGGGCATGGAAGACTCATCAGATGAGGGAGACCTTGATCACATTTCTGTTGTGCGAGGTTGGAGGGAGAGGGCAGAGGAAGGAAGCATGATTCTTACCTCGCTACCAACACAACAAGGATTTGGTCCTTCTGGATGCGCAAGACACATGAGTGCCTTCTTGCTGCACTACCTGCAACATGACCCCCAGATTGTCAGAATTCGAAGTAATCCCGACTACTGGGTTGCCACACTCTTAGATCCCCGGTACAAAAGTATATTTGCCGAAATAATTCCTGCCATAAAAAGGTATTGACGAATGCAGGAGTATCTGTTGCAGAATCTTACATGTGCTTTTCCACAAAACACCAGTGGTGCACGTAGTGAATCTCACAGTTCTAACTTGCCAACGGTGGGACTGTCGAGTCTTCATCACTCAAACAGTAACAGTAACACAGTATCTGCTGGTAACAGCAATTTTGTGGAATCGTTTCACCACTTTTTTAGACCATCCTTTGCAAGGCCACAGGAGACAAGAAGTCTGACACATAGTCAATGCCTAGAGAGGATGGTACAGGAGAATCTCCAAGTGAACATCGAAGCCATGACTGTGTCACTGGACCCTTGCTCATTTTGGTATTCCAATCTTGAAAAATCGCCGGAGCTCGCCACTCACGCCTTGGAGATCTTGTCATGCCATGCAGCCAGCGTTCTCTCTGAACGTGTGTTCAGCGCTGCTGGTGGTGTGCTGACAGATAAGCGCACGCGGCTGTCCACTGAGAATGTAGACAGACTCACGTTCATAAAGATGATCAAATCATGGATGCGCAAGGACATTTCTACCCCTGTGTCATCCTTGGGAGACTAAAAGCTTGGGGATTTGGTAAAATCACCTCACCAACCGTTTTAAGCAACAGTGGGGCAATTGATGCCACTTAACCCTAGAACGCATGACCATAAAAATCTACACTTTCACATACCTGGGGCCCTTTAGGCCCGTGTGCAAATAACATGGAATAACTCAAACTCAAATGACAAACAACTATATACATGAAGAATACCTAGAGTTTCAAAATTCTAACTAAAGCAATCTTGCAGAAAATAGAAAACAATTAACTGGGCGGGCCTGCAAGGCCACAGGTATGCGTTCTAGGGTTAAGTGGTGTCTGTGCCACAATTTTGGGAGTCCCCTTGCTGTGTCTTACGTGACGTTGGCATCGTCAATTCCAGGTGGGTTGGGTCGCACCCCCCCCTTTTAACTGTAAGAAACTACATACACTATGGCTTGGGGTAACACAGATGGTTGAGTCTGAAGAGCTGTTTACTCAGAGGTCTGCTCCAAATCTTCAGTGTCTGCTAGTCAGCGTAGAATTTTTAACTGCATCTAGCCTAGGCAATACTTTGGGCGTAGTAGCCCAGCTGCGAAGCAAGCTGCACCGCCTGTGTATCTAATAAGAATTTTTAAATTAATATAGCCTAGGCAGACTGTAGGGACCCCCAACCAAACCCAGATGCTCAGCCCCCCTACCGCCCCCCTTTCATGGACAACCCAATAATGTAACTCTTACAACTGGATGGGTGAGGATCGGTCACAGCTTTATTAACTCTTTATACTCATTCCATTAGAAAGGCATTTTATTTCTAAAATAATTCAGCTTGTTGCAGCATGCCCTGGGTCCCCACTCCGGCAAGTTGGCCAACAAGTGTAACTCTCCAACATGTCCTTTCTATTTCCAGGCCACGGAGGATCCAGCGTACTCGTATGCAGGACTCTGACCCCCACCCATCACTCTTAACGCTTGTTCCACTCCGTCCTAGAGTCCTGACAGGAATATGTCCAGTCCAATATCTATTAAGTGAACACCGTCGGGCCGTATGAGGCCTGCTTTATCTCCTTCCAGTTGTCGGTGTCGTATCACTACACCGCCTCTGTCTCTTCTAAATTTTGCCATCCGAATATTTATTACCCGCCTTGTCCATTCGATGGCCGTGATGTCTCGCGCACCTTGCCATACCGCTATCGGCACAATCTCTGACCATACTATAGCTAATTTTGTGAAAAATTCTCTGAAGCGCTCAGTGTCTAGTTTCATTATTGCCATTAGTTATGCGCTCTTGTGATGACCTAGATTGTTTCCCCCGGCCTGTATAACTAAGATGACCGGACCTCTTGCCTCTCTCCCTACCTTGATTACCTCCATTAGTACCTGTGGCCATAGCAGGCCTCTAATACCTCTCCAGTTGAAATATGTGTTATGAAACTCTAATTTCCTCCCGCCTGGGCGGACTTTCGCCCTTTTTTGTGCCCAATATATATACGAGTGGCCTATCACTCACACTGTTGGCTTAGTGTCACCTGTAAAAGAAACAAACCACGTTAGGATAACAAGTCCGGTCTTATGTATCTCGCCAAACACGTGGATCGCCATCTCCCTATCCTCTGAACTTCCGTTTCTGACAGTCCTGCTCTTGCTGCTTCCGTGGCCGCACCTATGCGGAATGAGTGTGTCCCGTAATCTTTGGGGTGGTTCCCTGCCGATGTTATGCATTTATTAAATATAGCTTGGAACAGGTAGTGCGCTAGGCTGGTGTTTTGTGTTATGAAGCGTATATTTTTGTTAGCCAGGCGCGCGCCCCATATTTCTATTGCTACCACTATTGGGAAAAATTATTTTCAGGGCTAGATGCAGCTAAAAATTATTATTAATTTCAAAGCTGGTGGAGCTTGGTATAGATGGCCTAATACAATGAGTCCCACACACAGCTAGAAGCCCAAATATTTTTTCAGAGGTAGATGCAGATAAAAATTATTTTTAATTTGCAACCTGATGGAGGTCAGTATAGATGGACTAATAGAGAAAGTCCCACACACTGCTAGAAGGCCAAATATTTTTTCAGAGCTAGATGCAGATAAAAATTATATTCAATTTGCAACCTGATGGAGGTCAGTATAGATGGACTAATAGAACAAGTCCCACACACAGCTAGAAGCCCAAATATTTTTTCAGAGGTAGATGCAGATAAAAATTATTTTTAATTTGCAACCTGATGGAGGTCAGTATAGATGGACTAATAGAGAAAGTCCCACACACTGCTAGAAGGCTAAATATTTTTTCAGAGCTAGATGCAGATAAAAATTATATTCAATTTGCAACCTGATGGAGGTCAGTATAGATGGACTAATAGAACAAGTCCCACACACAGCTAGAAGCCCAAATATTTTTTCAGAGGTACTGTAGATGCAGATAAAAATTATTTTTAATTTGCAACCTGATGGAGGTCAGTATAGATGGACTAATACAACAAGTCCCACACACAGCTAGAAGCCCAATATTTTTTCAGAGCTAGATGCAGACAAAAAATTATTTTGAATTTGCAACCTGATGGAGGTCAGTATAGATGGACTAATAGAGAAAGTCCCACACACTGCTAGAAGGCCAAATATTTTTTCAGAGCTAGATGCAGAAAAAAATTATATTCAGTTTGCAACCTGATGGAGGTCAGTATAGATGGACTAATAGAGAAAGTCCCACACACTGCTAGAAGGCCACATATTTTTTCAGAGGTAGATGCAGAAAAAAATATATTCAGTTTGCAACCTGATGGAGGTCAGTATAGATGGACTAATACAACAAGTCCCACACACAGCTAGAAGCCCAATATTTTTTCAGAGGTAGATGCAGAAAAAAATATATTCAGTTTGCAACCTGATGGAGGTCTGTATAGATGGATTAATAGAACAAGTCCCACACACAGCTAGAAGCCCAAATATTTTTTCAGAGGTAGATGCAGATAAAAATTATTTTTAATTTGCAACCTGATGGAGGTCAGTATAGATGGACTAATAGAGAAAGTCCCACACACTGCTAGAAGGCCAAATATTTTTTCAGAGCTAGATGCAGATAAAAATTATATTCAATTTGCAACCTGATGGAGGTCAGTATAGATGGACTAATAGAACAAGTCCCACACACAGCTAGAAGCCCAAATATTTTTTCAGAGGTACTGTAGATGCAGATAAAAAATATTTTTAATTTGCAACCTGATGGAGGTCAGTATAGATGGACTAATACAACAAGTCCCACACACAGCTAGAAGCCCAATATTTTTTCAGAGGTAGATGCAGAAAAAAATATATTCAGTTTGCAACCTGATGGAGGTCTGTATAGAGGGATTAATAGAACAAGTACCACACACAACTAGAAGCCCAATATTTTTTCAGAGGTAGATGCAGAAAAAAATATATTCAGTTTGCAACCTGATGGAGGTCAGTATAGATGGACTAATACAACAAGCCCCACACACAGCTAGAAGCCCAATATTTTTTCAGAGCTAGATGCAGAAAAAAAATATATTCAATTTGCAACCTGATGGAGGTCAGTATAGATGGACTAATAGAATGATGCTATGCCCAAAAGATTTTACTTCACTAGGTGCAGTAAAAAAATTGGTATTCTATACACAGGTGGTATATCTTGCAACACAGATAGGCTACTCCACTGACTAACACACTCTGCAATAGGCCAAAAAGGATTAGCTTTGCTAGATTCAGCCAAATGCTGTGAAAAAAACTTGCACAGCACTGGCACAGACCTGCCTGGCAAAAACTGATAGGAACTGATGTAACCTAGTCCTGAAAAGGACTCCAATTACAATTAGTCTTTACTCCCACAACCTATCTATTTAAGAGCACAGACCTGCCTGATAAAAGTCATAGGAAATGCTGTAACCTAGTCCTTAAAAGGACTGCAATCACAACTATTCCCTACTCCCAAGCTATCTGTAGATTTGTGCGAAAATTGGCTTGAAATTAACAAGGTATAGCGCACACAGCAACAGCGGTGCCGTCTAACACGCAGCTGCAGCAGTGAGAAAATGGTGGCGACGGGGAAAATGGCTTGGTCTTATAGGGCAAGGACATGTGACATACACTGCCAATGACACATGCCCTTGCTTGTGTGAAAAAAAGCACTTCGCTCCGTGTGTGCGCTGCTGATAGGCTGACAGATTGCACCTCCCCACTGTAAATGCGGGAAAGAGAAAAAAAAAATGGAGATCTTCATTGTTCCTGCAGAGATCCATCCCCTGCCCCTCCCCCCACCCCGCTGTACACTCAAACTGCGTATTAACATTAATTTTCATCATTACTGAGAAAAAATCCAGTTATGATTTTGGTGCACGAACAGTTATCGAACATAACCTCGAACAGCCGAATTTTTCTCAAATTGTTTGTGTTCGCCGAACGGCTCGAACACCGCCCAAAACAGCTCGAATTTGAGATTGGCGAACAGTTCGAGTAGAACAACGCTCATCTCTACTGCTGATGGGGGATATCAAGGTGGCTGGCCTGGTCCGTGGCCCAGGGCGGTCACTCAAAAAGGGGGGGGACTTATTGGTTGGGGAAAATTGTCGTGACGCCACCTGCGGTGTCTGGTGAGGATCACCAGCGCTGCGACAGTCCTCTGAGGCAGATGTTAGGGCAGCTTGAGATGGTACGGCTCCCCACAGGTGGAGCAGGCCTCAGGGCAGTGTAGTAGAAAATGGAGGAGGTGCGCTGGGCTTTGTAGTGCAGGGAGGGAAAAGGTACCGGCGAAATGAAGGAGCGTAGGCAGTTCAGTGCAGTCATCCGAGTTTACTCACGGTTCCGTTCAAGTTCCTCAGATGCACAGTACTGGTGCAGTCCTCCCGCGTCGCACTGCATTCACCGGGCAGGGGTTCGGTCCTTCCTCAGGCAGCTCAGGTGTACCTGGCAGAACCCCACTTTCATATGTACCTTCCTAGACCAACTTCACGCTGGGTCTTTACTCCATCCTGCCCTGCACCTCCCACTGTGAGTCTTGCTCGGGTGCTGCGAGGTCCCTCCTGTCCGTCGGAGTTGCTCAGACCTGCTCGACCTTACTCTTGGATTGAAGTGAGAGGTTGGCTTCTGCTATAGAAGTCAGAAGCCTCTGTTTTTTCCAGCCGAGGCTTGAAGCTGCACGACAGGGCCAGGGGCCGGTCCCCCTTCTTACAGCCTAGATCCTCCTGACACCTGGCAGGTTCGGGGAGTACGGGTGCCACCTGCACTCGCCGTACCCCCTAGGATCCCTTCAATAGAACGGAGCCTACTCACTGCTCCCCTCCTGGGCCTCAGTCCTGGGCCCTTGTAGTGGAGCAGAGCTCCTAGAGAGACTCTGCTCCCTGACTGTACTCAAACTACTAGACTCTCTGTTCTGCCACCCTAAGATGGGTTCCCTATTTTATATCTTTACTGTATGAGTGCTCCCATGAACTACTTCCTCCACCCACACCCACTACTGGTTCCCCCTAACTTTGGGTTCCCCCCACCCCATAAGGGTCAGGGCTCAGCAGCTGCACTCTGCATGTTGCCCCTCCAGCCGGCCTGGGGTAGTGTAGTGTTGGATGCAGGTGTTGGGGTTCCATGCAGCACTCCCTCCTTACCTGAGTGAAGGGAGGCACCACACCTCTGGGTGAGGTGCAGTACCTCTGTGGCGACCGAACCCTCAGGGGCGCCACACACACACACATGGTCATCTTCACTGAAGTAGAGTGTCTGCTCATTCAATAATTCACATGAACTTTAAAAGTGAGAGCTACACATAACAAATGAGGGAACACCAACAAGCCAGTTTTCCTTGACCGGGGTATTTAGATACAGCGCTGGAGCAGCGACTTGAAGATTTGCTCTGGGTGAAGTGAAGTAGGCTTCTTGGTCCTGGTGCCTAACTGAGCCAAGAAGGCTTTGACCTTATTTAAACATAAGATATCAGGATTATACATGGCATATTGTTCAGTTACAGATTTTGCTTTGGGTCCCAAGAACATCATAGTATAGGGTCAGCAAATAGCCATCAGAAACGATGGGGGATAGTGGCCACCTAGGTCCCCAAGGTGGAGCAGACTCTAGGGCATGTGATCTCTGTTTATACACATTGTGGTAGATCGCTCACTCAGCTGAACAATTTCTTGTTGGTTTATTAAAATGCAGCATAAATCAACATTGAATCCATAAAAGAAAACACAGCCCTCTTGGCAAAAACAGGAAAACAAAACAAAATGGTAACACAAAGCACAGTCCTTGTGGTAGCAGGGATCCGCCTGCTCAGAGTTCAGCAACTCCACATGGTTCAGGTCAGCTCAACATAAACATGTCTGAAGTTCCTCTCTCCAGACGTACTGAACACTGAATGCCTCAGCAGGCCGAGTATTTAAACCCCAAATCACACCCTGGGGTGGAGATATGGTGAACAACCTCCCACCCGCTCTATAGTCGTTCACTCAAACTGGTCCATTAAAATATGGCTGATTAACCCTCTCAGCACATACCATGCAGGAGAAGATTTACAGTTTCACATCACTGAAGTTAATAGCCTCAGTGAAACATATCTCCCCTCCAACACTCGGCCAGTGATATTGTCACAACATGTACATTTACAACATATTTGGTGTATCATAGAAAACAGATAAACATAATACATCACAGCATAGGTGGCACTGTTGCTTTGTAGCACTGGCCTGGGTTCAAATCCTCCCAAGACAACATTTGTCAGGTTTTTGTATATTCTCCCCGTGTTTGTGTGGATTTCCCCCGGGTTCTCCAGTTTCCTTCCACACTGCAAATGACTCGCCCCCTGGGCCGTGGGGCACTCGGATCCGGGCAATAGGGAACGATGGGGGTAGTAGTGGCAACCCGATTCCGTGGCTCAGGGTGGTCAGGCCAGTGGTAGTCCGTTATGTGCTATTGATTATGTCCGACTACGCCACCCATGGATTTGCGGTCATTAGGAACCGCCGCTGCAAGGCAGACCGCTGGGGCTGATGATGTATGCAGCTGGGATGGTGTGACTCCCCACGGGAAGAGTGCGGCCCCAGGGCAGTGTAGTGGATGTTGGGAGTGATGGTAGTGAGAGTCCCAGTGCTGATAGTGCTGGAGGAGCAAGGAGCACGCAGACAACAGGTTGCAGTCCAGGGTCTTTACTAGAACAGGTAAATTGACCCACAAACAGTCCCAGCTAGGAGGGGACCTGGATGTCTGAGAGCAACGGGGAAATTGGCCCTGGTCAGGGTGAGGGTGTAGGCCTACCGTGCTTTCTGTGCTCCTTCTGGCTATCTCCTCGTTATAGGGTAACAGCCCACGTTTCCGAGCTTTCCGTGTATTCTCGCCTGTATGGCCTGCGACGTGGGTTCCTTTCTGCTCCCAGCCTTGTACGGCTTTACTGGTCCCTACGGTTGTGGCAGGGCCTCCAGGCTTCTTAGGCCAAGGAATATACAGTCCCTTGCGAACTGGTTATCTGCTGGAGAATGTGGAATCCTCCCAGCCTCACACACCAAAGTCTGGTAGATTAAGTCCTTTATCTGCCAAGACAGGCTCTCTTCGCCTCTTGTCTCTGGCCTGTGGCTCTCCTCCTGCCACACTTCCTCTTAGGTGCAATACAAAACTGTCTGTCCCTGCTCTGCTCTGGGACACGTCTCAGTTCTGAGACAGGCCTTCAAGTTCTCTCTAACCCTGCCCCCAGTACCAGCTTTTATAGGGGCAGCCAGCTCCCCCTACTGGCCTGAGACAGGAGGCATTGCATGCTAATGTTCCCCTGACTAGAGAACCTCCCCCTTGCTCTCAGACACAGCTTTAATTACACTTGTGGCATCCAGGACAGGGTGACACATTCCCCCCTAGTAAAATTTAGTACTCCCGGGACTAAACAGTAAATAAAGAATAACATGCATAACCATAGAACATTAGTATACAAGCGACGCACAGATTGAGTTCTTAAGGTCACAGTGTGGCCTGTGACCGGGTGTCCATATCACCAATACAACGGGAGCCTTAACCAGGTGGGGGTCTGTCCTACCCCAAGTCCTTCACAGTCTTAGTTCATTCCTTGGTCAGGCTCCAAACGCAGTCCATACAGGGTCCTGGTTATAAAAAAGTCCATAACCTGTGAGTCCTTACGGTAACTGCAAGAAACTGAAACACAGAATTACCAAACATGCATGTAACTTTGCAAACAATTCAACATTTGGCAACAGGGTTATTTACAATCTTAGTACACTCTATATTCTCCAGCGAGCGGGTATCTGCCCCTTTGTGCTCCTGGTTGACCTCCTTAACCCACTGTCTGGTGGTGGACTAACCTGGCTTTCCCCACTAGCGTTAGGGGTACAGCTACCAGCTGGGTGTACAGGTAGGGCAGGCAGCTGTCTGCGGGTCATTTGGCTTACCGCAAGCATGGCAGGCTCACTGTCAGCAGAGGGTTGACTCTCCTGGGCTGCTGGTACAGGCTCTTCTGCCTCTGGAACCGCTTGCTCCTCTTCACCTTCCGGCTCTGGTGTTGGTTGTTGCTGTGCCGGTTGCAGGAAATGCAGGACAGGTACCACTATGGCATCATTTATGCGAGTCCAGGACTGAGGGAACTCTCCGAGAATGGTGCTGATCATTTCTTCCTTGTCCTCTGCGGGTTCAAGGTCACTCTGATCCTCTTCTGCACCACGGAGTTGCTCGGGGCACCTTTTGAGGTGGTCTCTGGAGACGACACTAGTGGTTTCTCCTCCGTCCTTGGTGATTACGCACACCTTTGGGTTGTCGTGGTCAGACTGCAGTACGGTGTAGGGTTCCCTTTCCCACTGGTCGTCCAACTTATGTAGCCTTCTCTTCCGCTTCAGGACTTGCTCACCGGGTTCTAGGGGACCAGCAGGGGCGTGTTGGTTGAAGAGTTTTTCTTGCCTCTCTCTCACCTGGGCCAGGCTCTTCTCCACACTCTCCTGTACCTTCTTGTACTGCAGTTGCCTTTCCGTATCCCAGTCCGCATCCGGGGAGGTGTCCTCAGGTATTAGGACTCCCATCTCCAGGTCTACGGGCAGCTTACCTGGTCTAGCTCGCATCAGGTAAGCCGGGGTGCAGTTTGTAGCATTCACCGGGATATTGTTGTATAGGTCTATCAGGTCCGGCAGTTTTTCTGGCCACAGGCTGCGTTCCTCCAGGGGCATCGTCTTCAGGAGATCAATGACTATATTGTTCATCTTCTCACACATCCCGTTGGTTTGGGTTGGTAAGGCGTTGTACGAATCTTCTTACAGCCATAGAGGTTGCAGAACTCCTGGAAGATTTCAGCCTCGAACGCTGGACCCTGGTCTGTCAGGACCTGTTCCGGATACCCGTGTGGATGGCAGAAATATTGCTGGAAGGCTCTGGCCGCTGTTTGGGCTGTCAAGTCTTTTACCGGGACAACCACGAGAAAACGGGAATAGTGGTCCACGATTGTCAGGGCGCAGATGTACCCTGACCGGCTTGGAGCCAACTTGACATGGTCTAGAGCTACCAGCTCAAGAGGCTGCATGGTGACGATGGGCCTCAAGGGTGTCTTCTGGCTGGTGCGGTCCTTCCTCCTTAGGTGACAAGGGCCACAGTCTCTGCACCATTTTTCTACAGCTCCTCTCATGCCGACCCAAAAGAATCTTCCTCTTAGCAGGAACTCCAGTTTCTTCCAACCGAAGTGCCCCGCTCTGTCATGGTAAGCCCCCAGGACCATAGCTGCATCTTGCCTTGGGACCACGACTTGCCAGGTCAGCTCGTGCGTCCGGTGGTTGACAATCCTTCTGCACAACTTGCCTTCGTAGAGGAACAGCTTGCTCTTCTCTTTCCATAGCTGCTTGGCTTCCTCTGGGGCATCTGGATCTAAGCGGACGTCTTCCCGGGTCAGCAGATCTTTCACCAGGCGGATTGCTGTGGTGAGGTAGGGGATTGATCATCACGGTTGTTAGATCCTCCTCCTTCACGCGGTGAGAGTATTGAGCGGCTCCATACCGGTGAAACGCGGGGAGTTCTACCTCCTCCAGCTCTTCTGGGTCTTCGTCACCTTCAGGTAAGTGAGGCATCCTTGATAGGGCGTCCGCGTTGGCATTGGTTTTGCCTGCCCGGTACTTGATCACGAAGTCATAGTTGGAGAGACGGGCCATCCACCGCTGTTCCAGGGCACCCAGTCTTGCATTGTCCAGGTGTGTCAACGGGTTGTTGTCCGTGTACACGGTGAACTTTGCGGAGGCCAGGTAATGCTTGAAGCGTTCCGTCACGGCCCACACCACCGCCAAGAATTCTAGCTTGAAGGAGCTGTAATTCTCCGGGTTCCTCTCGGTGGGCCTCAGCTTCCGGCTGGCGTACGCGATCACCCTTTCTCTGCCCTGTTGGTTTTGGGACAGTACGGCTCCCAGTCCCACATTACTGGCGTCCGTGTGGAGAATAAAAGGCTGACCATAATCAGGGTAGGCCAGGATCTCATCCCCCGTGAGGGCCATCTTCAACTGGCGGAAGGACTCCTCTTCCGGTTTATCCCACTTGAAGGGTGGCTTTTGACTT
Organism: Phyllobates terribilis; assembly: GCF_046119375.1. Taxonomy (NCBI): domain Eukaryota; kingdom Metazoa; phylum Chordata; class Amphibia; order Anura; family Dendrobatidae; genus Phyllobates; species Phyllobates terribilis. The sequence goes on along the minus strand of NW_027362767.1, from coordinate 71,457,680 downwards.
CGGGACTTAGACTGTCCGATCAGGAGGTTCTGCATAGGAGCTGCCATCTTAGTGAACCCGGGGATGAACCTTCGGTAGTAGCCTACCAACCCGAGAAACTGTCTCACCTCTTTGATGTTCGAGGGGCTTGGCCAGCTCTTGATTGCCGTGACCTTGTCAGGGTCGGGGGCCACTCCTTCCGCGCTTACCACGTGCCCTAGGTACTGGACCTTTGGTTTCAGCAGGTGACACTTCGATGGTTTTACCTTCAGGCCATAGCCTGCCAGGGCTTCGAACACCTCGGCCAGGTGCTTTAGATGGTCCTCGTAGGTCTTTGAATAGACGATCACATCGTCCAGGTAAAGGAGGACCGTCTCGAAGTTTCGGTGCCCTAGACAGCATTCCATCAGCCTCTGGAAGGTCCCTGGTGCGTTGCAGAGCCCGAAGGGCATACAGTTGAACTCACTTAGTCCCATCGGGTTGGTGAAGGCGGTCTTCTCCTTGTCAGCCTCTGCCACAGGAACCTGCCAGTACCCGCTAGTAAGGTCCAAAGTAGAAAAGGAGTTAGCAGATTTTAGTGCGGCTAAAGACTCCTCTATTCTAGGCAGCGGATATGCGTCTTTGTGGGTGATACGGTTGATTTGTCTATAGTCCACGCACATTCTCATGGTGCCGTCTTTCTTTTTGACCAGAACCAAGGGGGCTGCCCAGGGGCTACAGCTGTCTCTAATGACCCCAGCTTCTTTCATCTCTCTTAGCATGCCCTTTGCGTTCTGATAATGTGCAGGGGGTACAGGTCTGTGTCTATCTTTTATCGGTGGGTGGCTCCCTGTGGGGATGTGGTGTTCTATCCCCTTTATTCTGCCGAAGTCTAGCGGGTGCTTACTAAAGACTCTCTCGTACTCCTGTACCACCCGGTAGACTCCTTGTTTTTGGTGCAGGGGAGTGGAGTCAGCACCCACATGGAGTTTCTGGCACCAGTCCTCCTTTTGTTTCTGGGAGCCATTACCCTCCGCCTGTGGAGATGGAGGCAAGGGTTCCACGGCCCTGATAGCTTTGTGTTCGACAACAAACAGTTTGGCGAGTGTAGCGTACCTGGGTAAGTGTACTTCCCTCTCCCCAATGTTGAGGATGCGGACAGGCACCCTCCCATGACGGACATCAACCACCCCCCGGGCTGTCAAAATGGTGGGCCTGCTGTCTGAGTACACGGGTTCTATCATGGCTTGGTAGTCTCTACCTCTCAACCCGATTGCAGTCCGACACCAGATCATCATTTCACTTTTGGGAGGCATGGAAATGGGGAATGGGTCACTCAGTCTTACGTTACCGATCTCACCACCAGACAGTTCTACCTGCTGCCGTCTCATCAGGGCTTTTATCTCCTTGTTGAGGACTCTCTGTTGGCTGGAACTAGCATCCACCGCCACCTGTTGTAAGATTACAATTACCTCTGAAAGACAATTTTCAATTACGTTAGTACCCACAGTTATTTTAGGGTGACTTTCACGACGGTCAATGTCCACAATAATCACTCCCTGTGCCGGCAGTTCAACTTTACCAATTTTAATGAACATCTCCATGAACCCCATCTGCGGCACGGGTAAGCCATTACTGGCGATGATGCTCAAGTTACTGTCTGGATACCGTGTGATATCAGCATCAGTCCAATACTGCTTAAAAAGTACATAAGGGATAGTGGTTACTTGCGACCCAGTATCCAGCAAGGCGCTCATGGGGATACCGTCCAGCACCACGGGTAAAACCGGGCGCCCCCCAACGTACTTATCACGCCAATTATAAGGGCCTGGTGATCTTATGCCTGGGGGTTGGCCCTCTGCCCCAGGTTGGACCCGTTTAAATTACAGTACCTGGAAATGTGTCCGGGCTGGTTGCATCGACGGCAAATGGGCTGTCCATCCTCTGCGTAGCGGTCTGTGGGGCTCCCTCGGAACGACGGGATCCTCCTCTGTCGACGCCACGGGACATCCTCCGGACTTGAAGCCAGCTCGATGGGTCTTGACGGGTCCACTCGCAACGCCTGGACGGTCCTGGTCAACGCCGCGACGCTCCTGGTCAGCTCCTGGACTTGGTGGTGCAGGTCTTTCGACGGGGCTTGGTTCAGGGCCTGTGCATCAGCCCCCACGGGGTCCATAGAGGAGGGCGCCGCCTCCTGGTGGTAGGTGAGAGCAGGGCGCCGAGGGTTTATAGCGCCACTGGTTGCGGATTCACGGAGCACCCTTATGGCTCAGTCCTTAAATTGGGCAAAGGTCAGGTCAGGGTTCTGGAAGAACATGAGGCGCAGCTGGGTCCTGTGGGCGCTAGACAGCAGACCTTCTATAAACTGTTCTGTTAGTAGCTTATCCGTATCCTGCACGCTGCCAGGGTCAGCTTGTTTGATGGCCCTCAAGGCTTCCTGCAAGTTTAGGGCATAGTCTCTGATGCTGTCCTGTGCCCGCTGCTTACATCCATGGAACCTCATTTTAATTTCAGCGGAGGTACGAGTGTCAAAGGTACCCCGCAGCCGGGCCAGAATACCCTTCACAGTCTTTTTCTCCTCAGTGGGCCATGATTTTACCTCCCTTTGAGCTGCGCCAGTTAACTGCCCTGTTAGTATGCTGACCTTCTGTTCCTCTGTCAGGGGGTAAACCTGGAACAAACTGTACAGCCTTTCCTTAAAATCAGTCAGGGCATGGGGCTCCCCTGAGTACTTAGGCAGCCAGGCCGCTCCAGGGATGTAGGGCAGGGAAAATGGCATCACCGCTGCTGCAGCTGCGCTGGTGGTAGTGGGCACCTCCGTGTCCGACATCTTCCTCCCCCCTAGTTAAGCGTGGCCTACCTTCCGACGATCCTCTTCTGTAGGCCGCGGCTCCGCTGGTGCTGCTCTGGACGAGGACCTTGCGTCGCGTCCTGGTGACGTCAGCGTCGCTCTCTCTCCCTTCCAGGACCTTGCGCAGCGTCGGTGCGTGGGGCGGAGCTTCGGGTCTCGCGCGCTTTCGGCGTCCACGCCCCTCTTCTTCCCGCGCGGCGTCCTGAAGATGGCGTCCGATGGCGGGAAACAGCTGCGGATGGCGGGAAGACGGCAGAAGACGGCGGGAAACAGTCCAAGATGGCGTCTGATGGCGGGAATCGGCTCCGGATGGCGGGAAACGACTTCGGACGGCGGGAAACTTCGCCACAGGTAAGTTACAAAGGTCTTTTCCAGGCACGCAGTACCCGGTGGTTGCAGGCACGAAATCCTGCCGACTACGCCAAAGCTGACTCGCCCCCTGGGCCGTGGGGCACTCGGATCCGGGCAATAGGGAACGATGGGGGTAGTAGTGGCAACCCGGTTCCATGGCTCAGGGTGGTCAGGCCAGTGGTAGTCCGTTATGTGCTATTGATTATGTCCGACTACGCCACCCATGGATTTGCGGTCATTAGGAACCGCCGCTGCAAGGCAGACCGCTGGGGCTGATGATGTATGCAGCTGGGATGGTGTGACTCCCCACGGGAAGAGTGCGGCCCCAGGGCAGTGTAGTGGATGTTGGGAGTGATGGTAGTGAGAGTCCCAGTGCTGATAGTGCTGGAGGAGCAAGTGTAGCACCCTGAGGACTCGGCTGCTACAGGGGTATTGCACCTCGACCCAGAGGTGTGGTATTCCACTCCCGGGTAAGGATGGAGTGTGGGACTGAGCTCAGTAGGCTGCATGCACTACATACATCCCATTTCCGGGGGACAGAACTACGGTACTCCCACCAAGTATATGTGCAGGTACGACAGCGTCTGTCCCTGGCTGGAGTGGGAGGGGGGTGGAACATCCCAGTAGCGTAGGGGCAGATAGGGGGAGTACTCTGGGTAAAGCTAGGAGCTCATTGGGTGTTGGTCACCTGGGCTCACACATAGAGGGAGTATATATGGTGGGCACCATCTTAGGACAGGGAGAGCTGAGGGAGTCTTTAGGAAGAGTTCAGCCAGGAGGGCTGACAGGGAGCTGTGGCTCCGGCTGGGCCCAGCTCCAGAGCCAAGCCTGCAGAGGAGAGAGGAGAAAGAAAGGCCCAGAGTGGAAGACCAGAGGGAACCCTAAGAACCCAGAATCAGACCAAAAAGGGTGAAGGGTTGGCGGACACGGGTACCGGAACCCGAACTGGTGGAGGCCACTTATCCTCAGCCAGGAACCGGAGGTCGTGGTCAAGATTTGCCACGACCTTCACCAAATCCACCAGAAAGGCACACCAAGTATAGGGTCAGGGAACCCAGAGGAGGTTTGACCACCAAGAGACCCGAGGGAGCCGGCCAAAGGTGGATCCCTGGTGGGAACGGCCAGAGACAGAGAGAGAGAAGGGAGCTCAGGACCACGCTCCGGAACTGCCTGGGGGTTGGCCGAGTCCAGGACCTGGTGGACGCAGCACGGCTCGGGTGGTCACTCAAGGCCAGAGTGACTGAGAGAACACCCGTGAGTAAAAACCCTGAAACTGCATCTCCTGACTCTGACTCTTCTTACTGCACCGTCACAACCCCCATCATCTTCACCTGCTGCCCTGAGGCCATACCCCTCCCGTTGGGGGTTATAACATCATCGCTGCACCCATACCACTGGCCTCAGCGGACTGTTCTGCAGCGGCGGCTGCAAAGCCGCACTCAACGGGTGGCGTAGTCGACATCCAAGTTAACATCTACTGCCATAGACTGCCACTTATGTTGACACCCTGGGCACGGACCGGGTCACCGCCACGAGACTACAACCCTCAACAGATCCGGTTCCGGGTAAGCTCCTGCGTGCGCAACGCAGCGCGACACAGGCCCAGGGGCGCGTCACAAGGAGCACACAGACAACAGGTTGCAGTCCAGGGTCTTTACTAGAACAGGTAAATTGACCCACAAACAGTCCCAGCTAGGAGGGGACCTGGATGTCTGAGAGCAACGGGGAAATTGGCCCTGGTCAGGGTGAGGTTGTAGGCCTACCGTGCTTTCTGTGCTCCTTCTGGCTATCTCCTCGTTATAGGGTAACAGCCCACGTTTCCGAGCTTTCCGTGTATTCTCGCCTGTATGGCCTGCGACGTGGGTTCCTTTCTGCTCCCAGCCTTGTACGGCTTTACTGGTCTCTACGGTTGTGGCAGGGCCTCCAGGCTTCTTAGGCCAAGGAATATACAGTCCCTTGCGAACTGGTTATCTGCTGGAGAATGTGGAATCCTCCCAGCCTCAGACACCAAAGTCTGGTAGATTAAGTCCTTTATCTGCCAAGACAGGCTCTCTTCGCCTCTTGTCTCTGGCCTGTGGCTCTCCTCCTGCCACACTTCCTCTTAGGTGCAATACAAAACTGTCTGTCCCTGCTCTGCTCTGGGACACGTCTCAGTTCTGAGACAGGCCTTCAAGTTCTCTCTAACCCTGCCCCCAGTACCAGCTTTTATAGGGGCAGCCAGCTCCCCCTACTGGCCTGAGACAGGAGGCATTGCATGCTAATGTTCCCCTGACTAGAGAACCTCCCCCTTGCTCTCAGACACAGCTTTAATTACACTTGTGGCATCCAGGCCAGGGTGACACACAAAGACATGCTGATAGGGAATTTGTGTTAGGTCCAATGGATGATGTTTTCAAGCGACTAGGTGCTATAATGTTTCTGAGTGTGGTGACAAAGTGTGTTGGGCACAAAAAAAGAAATGCTCAGAAAATAGACAATCCCAGGAGATGGGCACACAACTTTGTCACCACTTATAATAAAGGTAACCAAAAAATTAAAGAAATACTACAAAAATACTGGTACATACTGAGACAAGATCCCCTTCTACGGGATGTACTACCAGAGAGACCAGGCATCACCTTTAGAAGGGGTAAAACACTCAGAAACATTATAGCACCTAGTCGCTTGAAAAAATCTGTAGTGAAAAGCTCTGGAAAAAAACAAACGTCTCTCCAATTTAAAACTACTAATCCTATAACAAAAAAGACAACCAATACACTCAATGGCACTTTTAAATGCAACCAGAAAAAGTGCCAATGCTGCCAAACAATAACCCATGGCCATCAATCTATCACCTCCAATAGTACAGGAGAAACCTTTCCCATAAAACATCACCTGACTTGCACTAGCAGCTATGTTATATATGTAATTACATGTAGTTGCGGAATGCAATATGTTGGCCGGACGACACAGATGGTCAGATCACGTTTAAACGCACACCGACATAATGCGAAAATTGGGCTACTAACACATAGCCTATCGAGACATCTCTTACTAAATCATAATAAGAGCTTTGAGATAAGTATGACTCCTGTCGAAGAAATTCCGCAGAATATATCAAACAGAATCCATCTACTGAATAAGAAAGAGGCTTCTGGATGTACAGATTGCGCTCTCTACATCCGGACGGCCTCAATGATAGACTGGAGAACATATAGAACATCGAATTAGATCAGGACAGCGTTGCTGACCAATAGAAATATATAGAAAGAATAGAATATATGGTAACCCAGACTAGATATATTTTTTATGATATATTCTTGGGTTTGCCCATAAACCCCTGACTAGTGAAGCCAGCATCCTGAGGACATCCACAGCATAGAGGTAAATACCAATGAGAGAAACACAATAGACCCTGGAGTGTGGACCACACGAGTTCAATCCCAGTAGAAAAAACTAACTTATCTAAAAAGTTCACACAGCAATTAAAGACATAGAACTCACAATATGGTTAGATTAATGTAATATGATTGTTCTCTTTTTATTTTTTTTGTGTTGTGTTTTCTCTCATAAGAAAAGTTTTTCTAGTAAAAGAAGTATAATATAATAGTCCTAATATGATCATTGAATATATGCTGTATGTGTGGATAATGCTATAGATTTACATTTTTTTATACATCCACTCATGCTGTATACACGCAAATCAATGTTTGTAATGTTTTTTAAGTGTGTGTGTGTTTTTCACCATATATTTTATCATGTATTGCAAATATACTTGTAACAAAAAAAGAAACAAGGACAAGCTAAAGCTGCATACTGAAAACCATCAAGCAGCAATTAAGCTAATGAAGAACCACCAGGTCTTGACCATTTAACATAATTAATTTATTCAAGTGAACCTATATAGACTATATAACTCTAACAGACTGTAAAGCAATATCTTACCTGAGGAAGGCTATTCTGTACAAATATATAGCCGAAACGCGTTGTTCTATGTGACGCGCCCCCTGGGCCATATTCTTTAGGGGAATATCCGGAGCCGGATCAGATGGGAGTTGTAGTCTTCCGAGTGGCTGTGACCCGGTCCGTGCCCAGGGTGTCAAGCTCAGAGTATGTGGCAGTCCTACAGATGTTATAAAGTTCTTAATGTCGACTACGCCACCCGTTGTATTGCGGTCACTATGGCCGCCGCTGCAGCAGGGTCCGCTGAGGCTGATGGTGTTGGTGCAGCTTTTGGTAGTATAACCCCCAACGGGTGGGGTATAGCCTCAGGGGGTCAGGTGCAGAGGATGGGGGTTGTGGTGGTGCAGCATAGATGTTAAGTGAAGACAGAGTCGGGTTGTGCAGTTTAAGGTATTTACTCACTGCTGATGTTCCGGTCACTCCAGCTTCAAGTGACCACCCGAGCCGTGCTGCGTCCACCAGGTCCTGGATTCAGCAAACCCCCAAACAAGTCCGGAGCGTGACCCTGAGCTCTCCTTCTGTCCTTTCCTCTGGCCGTCCCCACTAGTGATCCACCTAGGTCCAGCTCCCTCGGGCCTTCTGTTGGGAGACCCTTGGCCTTGGGTTCCCTGACCCTCCACGTGGTTTGCCTTCGGGGTGGATGTGGTGGGTGGCCGTGGCAGACGCTGCCCACGGCCTCCGGTCTCTGGCTAGGTTGTGCTTTTGCCCCCACCAGTTTGGGATCCGGTACCCTATTGCCGACTCTTCACCCGGGGATTGAATTTGGGTTCTCAGAGTCCTTTCTTTTTCCCTCTCTGGGTCTTTCCTTCTCTGCTCCACTCTCTCTCTGCAGGCTCATCTGGACCTCTGCTTCTAACTGACTCTGACAGACTGACCCTGATCTTTGATGGTGCCCACCTTATATACTCCCTCTATGTGTGAGCTCAGGTGACCAGCACCCAATGAGCTCCTATCTTTACCCAGGCTGCTCCCCCTATCTGCCCCTACACTACTTGGGATGTACCACCCCCCTCCCACTCCAGCCAGGAACAGACTCGGTCGTACCTGCACATTTCTAAGTGGGAGTAGCGTCGGCCTGCCCCTCGGAAATGGGATGTGTGTAGTGCATGCAGCCTACCGAGCTCAGTTTCACACTCCATCCTTACCCGGGAGTGGAATACCACACCTCTGGGTTGAGGTGCAATACCCCTGTAGCAGCCGAATCCTCAGGGTGCTACATTCCCCCCTGGTAAATCACAGCACGTCCTCGGGCTGTAAGAACAAAACACCAAAAAACATACAAATTTTTTTTTTCATATAAACAACATAGTAAAAACATATAAAATATCATATATATATCAGAAAACTTTTCATACAAATAACATTCTCGTCGCCTCTGCTCCTCCTCCGGTCACTGTGCAACGTGTGACCGGGTAAAGTGCGACAGTCTTTTCTTGAAAAAACTCGTGGCTTTCCTGTAAAACCAGTAGGGAGCGCTTTAGGACGCGCAACTATATACAAGGGATATGGCCGCTCTCAGTCCTCGGCCAGGTATTAGGGAGGAATGACCGCTCTCAGTCCTCGGTCAGTGGGATTTAAGGGATAAACGGGTAAACAGTTCACACTTGCTGGTCCCAACGGGGACTATATTAGCAACAGTTCACTGTGCCCCGACGGGCAACTATATACAGCTTGTACTCTGCTGTACTTAACGACGGCGTCCTCCTGCTCTTTCTTTGTGGTTACCTTTAGCTTCAGACCCGTCCGGGTCCTCTTGTTCTTCCTCCTCACACCGCAGCTCTTCCTCCGTCAGGCGATGCACATGGAGGGCGTAGGGTCCTTTGGCACACTTGTGCCGGGTGAAGGTGACCTCGTCCCCGATGTAAAGGTCACGACCTCTGTGTCCCTCCGGTAGGTGGGATTCAACGTCTCTCCTGGTTACGAAGACGTCGCCTGGGGTGCGGTGGTCTCGGATGAAGCCCCACCCATGCTGCATGTTAAACTTGATCACAGTCCCGGTGGTGCGGGGACTATGCGCTGCACGGGGGTCTCTCCTGGCCCGGCTCTTCTGCTCCGCGCTCCTTATTTGAGCTTGCTGTTCCCGGACCCGCCTCTCTCTCCGCTCCCTCTCAAAGACCTTGAGTTGTTGGCGGCAGCACTCAGCACGCTCCGCTGCAGCTGCCCGAGTCTCCTGAGTGAACCCCATGAGATCTTCTCCGGTGGGGTCCCACTCAAATTGGGCCTCTTCTAGCGGGGGCGAGATCCTCTTTACGGGCTTTGGAGCCGGGATCAGGGGTGCACACATGGCCCCAGCCTTCCTCTGCCATTCCAGTTCATGATATTCCTGGGGCCAGATGAAAGGCTGCCCATCCGGGCACGTGTGTTGGATAAACAGGTCCTCTCCCAGATGCGGCACTCTTGGTCTTATGGGCGCAGTGGTGTTAGCGCCCGGGTTGCCCGGGCCTTGCGGCCAGGCCTGGGGTATCTGGAAGGTGAAGGGCACCGTAAGGACGGCGGCACCCTGGGCTACTTGGCCCTGCGACCAGGCCGGGGGCTCCGCGGAGGTAGGGGGCGCTGTTGGTATTGCGGCGCCCGGGGGTACTAGGCCTTGCGACCAGGCTGGTGGTACTTCCTGCTTGGTCACGCTCGGGGTCGAGGCGTGTGACGTCACAGGGGTCGCGGCTCCCGTTTGAGGCCTAGTCTGCGGCGGTGACGTTGCAGCGACGGGCACGGCAGGGGATACTTCGGGCTCTGCGACGGGGAGCTGGGGCAGGTACGCGGTTTCCCGGTTTGGGGTAGAGACGTCCCCTTTACCTGCCACCTTTCGTTCGGCTCCCTTCTCGGCGCCGTCTCCGGCCTTCAGTCCTCCCGCGCCATCCTCAGAGGCGGTCTGTCTCCTCGTCTTGGGTGGCGTGCTCCGCTGACAGGTCTCGGTCTGCTGGGCCATCTCACGGCTCCACTCCGCCAACGTCTCTCGCTGCACCCGGGCCATCCTCCTTGCGAGGCCCTCCAGAGCGGTCTGCGCACACTCCCGGTCTCGGGGGAGCTGTGCTAGGACCTCCACTAGGCCTAGTGGGGTCGTTGCTTCCAGCAGGCTCCTGACCAACGGGTCGGTGCTGCTCTGCTCTCCTTCTGTTGTCTCCAGCAGGCTCCTGGCCAGCGGGCCGGTGCTGCTCTGCTCTCCCTCCTCTGTTTCTAGCAGGCTCCTGGCCAACGGGCCGGTGCTGCTCTGCTTTCTCGCCATCTCCGGGTAAGCTCCTCCGATACTCTTCTCCAGGCTTCTTGCCTCCGGGTGCGCTCGCTCCAGACTGCTCCAAGCGACACCCATCTTTTTTCTCTTCTTCTCCGTCCTCCCACTTCGAGGGCGGTCCCGGGGCCACTTGGTGATTGTCAGCTCCAGGGGCAGTTCTTTCACGCTGACAGACACCTCTAGCATCACAGTCTCTGTTGGTGGGGGCGGTTTCCACTTTTGGCGCCATTTTCGGTCCTGGCCCACGATGGGAGGTGGCCTCTTGCCACCCTCTGGCACGCCCATAATGGCGTCCGCTCTTCCAAGGCGGGAAACCTTTGGAAATGGCGGGAATCGTCTCCCAGTGGCGGGAAACTCTGCAGATGGCGGGAAAACACTGTTAATGGCGGACAACCGGCTGGAATCGACCTGTGATGGGGTCCGATGGCGGGGACCCTCCGGAACCGGCAGGAGACTTCTTTTTGAGGTAAACTCGTTCTTTTCTTCAGGCACGCAGTACCCGGTTGTTGCGGGCACGTAATCCTGCCGACTACGCCAAAGTTGACACGCCCCCTGGGCCATATTCTTTAGGGGAATATCCGGAGCCGGATCAGATGGGAGTTGTAGTCTTCCGAGTGGCTGTGACCCGGTCCGTGCCCAGGGTGTCAAGCTCAGAGTATGTGGCAGTCCTACAGATGTTATAAAGTTCTTAATGTCGACTACGCCACCCGTTGTATTGCGGTCACTATGGCCGCCGCTGCAGCAGGGTCCGCTGAGGCTGATGGTGTTGGTGCAGCTTTTGGTAGTATAACCCCCAACGGGTGGGGTATAGCCTCAGGGGGGCAGGTGCAGAGGATGGGGGTTGTGGTGGTGCAGCATAGATGTTAAGTGAAGACAGAGTCGGGTTGTGCAGTTTAAGGTATTTACTCACTGCTGATGTTCCGGTCACTCCAGCTTCAAGTGACCACCCGAGCCGTGCTGCGTCCACCAGGTCCTGGATTCAGCAAACCCCCAAACAAGTCCGGAGCGTGACCCTGAGCTCTCCTTCTGTCCTTTCCTCTGGCCGTCCCCACTAGTGATCCACCTAGGTCCAGCTCCCTCGGGCCTTCTGTTGGGAGACCCTTGGCCTTGGGTTCCCTGACCCTCCACGTGGTTTGCCTTCGGGGTGGATGTGGTGGGTGGCCGTGGCAGACGCTGCCCACGGCCTCCGGTCTCTGGCTAGGTTGTGCTTTTGCCCCCACCAGTTTGGGATCCGGTACCCTATTGCCGACTCTTCACCCGGGGATTGAATTTGGGTTCTCAGAGTCCTTTCTTTTTCCCTCTCTGGGTCTTTCCTTCTCTGCTCCACTCTCTCTCTGCAGGCTCATCTGGACCTCTGCTTCTTACTGACTCTGACAGACTGACCCTGATCTTTGATGGTGCCCACCTTATATACTCCCTCTATGTGTGAGCTCAGGTGACCAGCACCCAATGAGCTCCTATCTTTACCCAGGCTGCTCCCCCTATCTGCCCCTACACTACTTGGGATGTACCACCCCCCTCCCACTCCAGCCAGGAACAGACTCGGTCGTACCTGCACATTTCTAAGTGGGAGTACCGTCGGCCTGCCCCTCGGAAATGGGATGTGTGTAGTGCATGCAGCCTACCGAGCTCAGTTTCACACTCCATCCTTACCCGGGAGTGGAATACCACACCTCTGGGTTGAGGTGCAATACCCCTGTAGCAGCCGAATCCTCAGGGTGCTACATATGTATCGCTTTTTTATGATGATTTTTATCTAAGTAAATTTCTGAAGACTTTTAATACCTCTGCCTGGTGCCTGTCTCCTGGGAGCGCTGAACAGACTGGATGAATCCTTTCATTTTCTCCTGACGTATCCATCCTGGGTATCCCGGGCTCCACTTTCTTCCTCTGGGTCTGCTGCTGTGGCGCCCCTGCGGGTTCAGTCGCCACAGAGGTACTGCATCTCACCCGGAGTAGTGGTATCCCACTCTCAGGTAAGGATGGAGTACTGCCCAGGACCCAACCACTTACATACATTACACTCGACTTCAGAGGGTAGGGCGAGATTGCTCCTAAGGGAGAGCACAGTCCCTGGTCCCTAGCTGGAGGGTGGAACTATGTAATGGGTGTGGGTGGAGGAAGATGATCAGGGAAGCACTTCAGGAGTAGTATAAAAAGGGATGGAACCATCTAGAAAGGGTTTAGTCAGAGGAGGAGCAGGAGCTCTGCTCAGGAGGAGCGGGCATGAGTGAGAGAGGCCCAGGAGGTGAGACTGAAGAGAGGAGAGGAGCAGGAAGGAAGGCTCCAGAAGGAAAGAGGGGGTTCTAGGGGTACGGGAAGTGCTGGAGGCCACCCGTACGCCCGACTCTACCAGGACGTGGAGGGATCAAGCAGCAGAGGGGACCGGCCCCTAACTAGTGGGAATTGCAATATTCAGCTAGAAACCGGAGGCTTCTACATTTTCAGGGTGTAGTTGCCACAGCCGCAATTAATCGCCATAAAGGTAGCCGCACAGGATCCAGGGAACTCCAGGTTGCCCGCCAAGATCTGAGGTTACCGGCTTGGGACACTGTTTGCGAGGCACAGGGCAGGAGGGTGAGAGCCAGCGCAGGAAGACGACTGAGAAAGGCACACAGAACGGGGTCCCGTTAAGTGCTCTTGAATTACCTGAGGGATTGGTGAGCCCCTCCCTTGGTGAACGCAGGACGACGTGGGTGGTTATGAACTGCAGTTGTAACCAGGAGCAACGTGATAATCGTGAGTAAACCCTGAAGACTGCACCCCACTGTCTCTGTGAATTATTGCTGCGTCATCATCCCCTGCACTACACTGCACAACAACTGCTACCACATCATTAACCATCACAGCACCACCCTGGAGCTTAGCTCTACCTGTGGAGAGCTGAACCAACTCTGCTGCATTATCAACAGCTCCAAAGGACCTGCTCCGCAGCGGCAGCTCCTTATAGCCGCATACCACAGGTGGCGTCATGAACATTAACTTTAAAAAATATATTCCCTTTTCTATAAAGTCCCTTTTATTGACCGCCCTGGGTCAAGGAGCGGGTCACTGCCACCGTGACATCCCTTGTACCGACCGGCCTGGCACTGAGTACCCCACGGCCCAGGGGGCGCGTCACTGCCCTCTCTTGTGATCCACGTCGGGTTTTGCAAGTTGCCCATCGTGGCTCAATGAAATCATCTGCCTAGGTCTATTTAAGGCCCACTAAGACACATGGAAAGGAGGAAAAAAGGAAATAGGAGAGCAGCTCACCGGTAGATGCAGATACTCAGTCCATGTGGATATTGCAAGGAAACGTCCTGATTAGGGTCGAATAAATGCAGTAAAACAAAAAGGCAGAATATCCAGCGATAAAAATAAAAATATCTTCCTTTATTGAAATTCATATAAAAAGTCCTGTATGCGGACAAACCCCAACCACCAGACAGACCAACCCAATCAATGCGTTTTGACTTTATTTAGTCTTAATCATGATCAGGATTTAGACAAAATAATGTCGAAACGTGTCGATCGGGTTGGTCTGTCTGGTGGTTGGGGTTTGTCCGCAATACAGGACTTTTTATATGAATTTCAATAAAGGAAGATATTTTTATTGCTGGATATTCTACCTTTTTGTTTGACTCCACTATGACACACAGGATTAAGACTATGCGTTCAATTTATTTGGTGTGCTCCACCTTCAGCTCATATTGTATTTATGTTGATGGACCTTTGCAACCCTGCATCACCTCTGACTTGTTGGTAAACTCTCTGCCATCCATCCCTTGGATCCAACCCTCGTTTGCAGTAAACAGTATACTGTTGTTGGACTCTGTTCATATTGAACTTTCATTCCTGTGATTCCTCTGCCTCCCTTGGTTGCTGCTTCAGAATTGCCTGCATCCTCTCTATACTTGTCCTGCTGTGCTCTGCAATGTGCCAAGTCCTCGATCCACACATTCCTTCCTGTCTGTTGCACCAACACCATCTGCCAACCCAGACATAGGGCTTAGTGGCTCCATCTCATCAGGTGAGCCTAAAAAAAGCCCTGTGGAATTAATGACACTATATAGGGGAGCAGTCAAACGACCGTATAAATCGGAGCGAGATTGGAACGGAGTGCACAGACTGGTTGGCGGCCATCCAGATCCGAGCATGACAGACGCATAGAAATACAGCTGTCACGCTCGGGTCGGGAGATCCGCCGGCCAGTCTGTACACTACGTTGCGATCTCGGTCCAATTTATATGGCAGTCTGACTGCGCCCTTTGTATAATAAAATAAAAAATAAATTACAATATATTATAATCTACGTACTGTATATGGGCCCATTAAGACTATTTTATTATATATACCTTGTGTATTTCCCACTCCTCAGTGCATCGGTGGTTAGTCACTTATTAAGCATTTTGTCTTTGTCGTCAGCCTGTCACATTGTTTTGATGCGTATAATAAGCAGGGCTGATCATGATAATTTAAATGCAAACTAAATGCATACATAGACGGGCAATTTGCATTTTTTCTCTATTTAGTGAACAGATGCCATGCAAGGAGACTGTCAAATACCAGACAAGAAGCGCTGCTCCCTGACAGACATATGAAGGTTAGCAATGGTCGAGCACTTTCTGCAGGAAGAAGTCCATCCTTCAAGGTCAAACAAGACATGGCTGTGTTCTATCAAGAATTCTTCACCTGATTAGAAGTGACCTGGACGGCTCATTACAACTCATCACTTAATGACATTATTTTGACTATTGAATTTAATAACATGGAGGAGAGCACAAGTAATCTGAGTCTCTGGCCCGTATTTACATTTTACTGAATGCTTCATCCGTCTTTTCACCACATATTATTAAGATTCTGCTGTCTGGTCAAAATCTCATCGAGATTCTTTTCGGTTCCCATACATTTCCCTTCCTGAATTATTTCTTCTTACTATACATTCTTCATGTGTCTGAATCTGAAAAAAAGGAATATATAATCAGAAAATACATACTATTTAAATCAGGTTTTGTTCTAAACATAATAAAACATATGTTTTTATGACAATTCTTGAAAATACACCTTTCATAGAGCATACACAGTAGGCTGATATTCCCTTCTATTGGCAGATCACTTTTTAGCTTTGCTCTGTAGACTGGGGCAGAATCAGCAGAGCTTTCTCAATATCATCAGAAGGCAGTAGATGAATATTATTCATCTTGAACTACTAGAAGTCTAGAAAAGGCAGAATAATAATATTATTTCACACTGTATACGCAGACAGGATTCTGGAACTAGCTCCATGAGCACTGTCTTGGGAAAAGGGGCTTTTCCTGGAGACTCTATTAGTTTATGGATATTTTTCAATTTACCCCATTTGCTAAGCACATACACCCCTCTATTCTGTCTAAACAGATAATGTAAGAAAAAAAAACTACTTACAATATGGCCATCCCCTGGCAAGTTCTTTACAATAAAAAATAGATAAATGGTTTAAAAAAATTAATAATAAATACATATTTTTGCTCCTACAGACTTGCATCTAATTTTAACTTTTTAACTTTTTTTAGCATAATGTACCTTTAAGGAAATAAAAATAAAAGAGGATGGAACACACATTGCTGCAATGTTGTAATCCCCTTATTCACCCCTCTGCAACTCCTTCACCACCAAAAAAAAATGTATAAAATTAGCGTCTGACAATTCCATAGCAATTAAGTAGAGTATGTTTTTAATTTTAAAATAAGATATGTTGAGAAGAAAATGAAAAGCTGATTTTGAAGTTTTTATTTTTTACTTTTAGGATCAATAAATATGAGATCTTTCCAAGGTGACGTTTTTGTATCTAAACAAGGTAAACACATAAAAAATAAATAAATCTGTATACACTTTTATGCCTCTAGCTCCCCCTATTGGTGGCTGCATATAGCCAGAATTTTATAATATATCTAGTCTGAAAAAACTCATAGTGGGAGTGGAGTTCTCAGCAGTCTGGCTTGGGGCCCATTTAGAATTTTTTGTTATAGGTTCCTATGATTTTATTTTTTTTCCTTTCCATACTAAACACCTAATTTAAAAAAAAAAATTATCCTAGACATATCGTCAAAATTTCCTGCGCAAAATAAAAACAAACCAATGCAAGTTGGACAATGTTTTAAAGATGGCGGCATTTGAAAGAATAACTACAAGTAGGACAATAAATATACAAATGTCTCCCGATGTGTCTGAAATCAAAGCCGGAACGAGATTGATGGTGCCTGAATTACAGAGGAATCTTTTATGTAACCAGCTGAGGAGGAAATGTATTTTATACAAATCTACGCTCTTCAGTATTACCAAGACAAAGCTGGAGATTATCAAGACATCTTCCCTCTGTGTTTATAGAGCAACATCTTTGGCTTTGGGATTAAGTGCTTTTACAGTAACGGGAATAGGATACAAATGTAGGATAGAAGGTCCGGTAACAGCCATCTCTATGGCTAGAGCTAAGCTTGGAAATAATTTTTCATCTCTTGGGTGGGTTTTTTTCCATGTCAAACCTGCCAAAATCAAGATGATCTGTTTGTCCATGACTGCAGGTGTTGTTTTTTTTTATTTAGGAGGAATGAATTCTGCAGCCACCCAGACCGTGAAGAGCTTCTAGTAAGATAAACAGCGAGCATTGAGCAGTCAGGTGGCAGATCTCCAGAGAATTCGTCACACCGAGGTTAGAGGTTTGGGAACCTTATCATAAAGAAGCCAAATCGTATGCATATGTAATAATTCATCGTAATGAAGAGTGCTGATATGCAATGCTCATAATTAGCAACTCTCAGGTGCATGGTTACATCATGGGTGTCACTATAGAAATCCTGCCCAATATGGATTTGACAGGAGATACAGTAAATGCCAACTTTTCCAGGCATAACAGAAAGATGCAATAACTTATAAGGTGGTCTGCTGCTATATGATTCATGTATTGGCATGGCTGTAACTACCAAGGAACCAGCTGCAGAGAAGTGCAAATTTAGTAGTCACACTTGGCCGCTAGTTCTTAAAAAAATCACACCCATCAAAGTTTTTATCCTCTTAATATATTGCAGTCATCATATTATATTATATAGCACTGTGTATTTACAATTGCTCATTTTGCCTTTCTACCAGTTGATGCTTCTCTTTTCCATTAGGTCTATGACATCACGTGATTAAAAACAGACTAGCTGAATCCTTCTAAACTCTATTTAAAACAGGAAGTTCCATTTCCCTGAATAAGTCATCATTAGAACTACAATTCTACATCACTGCAAAGTCCCTAGTAGCCCATCTACACCCCCTCTTTAACTCCTGATCTAGCTGCTCTGCTCATCCCCCTGCCAGGGAGTTTGCAGTGATGTATAATTGTATTTCTAATAATGACTCATGTAAGGAAAAGAGATTTCCTGTTCCTACATAGAGCTTAGAAGGGTTCAGCTCGTCTGTTTTTAATCGCATGATGTTATAGACCTAAAGAAAATGAGAAGAATTAAATGGGTAGAAAGGCAAAATTAGCAATTGTAAGTACACAGAGCTATGTAACAAGATGATTGCAATATATTAAGAGGATAAAAACTTTAATTGGAGTGCTAATTTAAAGGTGTACATATGACGCGCCCCCTGGGCCAGTGCTGTTTGGGGAATACCCGGAGCCGGATCAGATGGGGGTTGTAGTCTCCGAGTGGCGGCGACCCGGTCCGTGCCCAGGGTGTCAAACTCAGTGTGTGGCAGTCTTGATAGATGTTATTGATGTTCTTAGTGTCGACTACGCCACCCGTTGATTTGCGGTCAAAAGGCCGCCGCTGCAGAGGGGTCCGCTGAGGCTGTTGGTATGTGTGCAGCTGTGGTAGTATGGCCCCCAACGGGAGGGGTATAGCCTCAGGGGGTCAGATGTAGAGGATGGTGGTTGTGAAGGTGCAGGATGATCAAGCAAGAAGACTCAGAGTCGGGCTGTGCAGTTCAGGGGTTTTTACTTACGGGTGTTCTTATGGTCACTCTGGCCTGAAGCGACCACCCGAGCCGTGCTGCGTCCACCAGGTCCTGGACTCGGCCAACCCCCAAGCAATTCTGGAGCGTGGTCCTGAGCTCCTGTCTGACTTCCCCTCTCTTCTGGCCGTTCCCACCAGGGATCCAGTTATGTCCGGCTCCCTCGGGTCTCTTGGTGGGTACACCTCTTCTGGGTTCCCTGACCCTATACTTGGTATGCCTTCTTGGTGGATTTAGTGAGGGTCGTGGCAGATCCTGCCCACGACCTCCGGTCTCTGGCTGAGGATTAGTGGCCTCCACCAGCTTGGGATCCGGTACCCTGGGTGCCAACCCTTCACCCTGCTGTTTGTATTCTGGGGTCTTGGGGTTCCTTCTTCTTCTCTCTGGGTCCTTCTGACTCCTCTCTCTCTCTCAGACTTGGCCTTGGAGCTGGGCCCAGCCGGAACCACAACTCCCTGTCAGCCCTTCTGGCTGAGCTTCTCTGCTCTGCTCCTCTGACTCTACAAAAGACTGACTCACTCTACAAAAGACCCTGTCCTAAGATGGTGCCCACCTTATATACTCCCTCTATGTGTGAGCTCAGGTGACCAGCACCCAATGAGCTCCTAGCCTTACCCAGACTGCTCCCCCTATCTGCCCCTACACTACTGGGATGTTCCACCCCCCTCCCACTCCAGCCAGGGACAGACACTGTCGTACCTGCACATAAACTGGTGGGAGTACCGTTGGTCTGTCCCCCGGAAATGGGATGTATGTAGTGCATGCAGCTATCTGAGCTCAGTTCCACACTCCATCCTTACCCGGGAGTGGAATACCACACCTCTGGCTTGAGGTGTAATACCCCTGTAGCAGCCGAATCCTCAGGGTGCTACACATACACTACCGTTCAAAAGTTTGGGGTCATTTAGAAATTTCATTATTTTTGAAAGAAAAGCACTTTTTTTTCAATGACGCTAACATTAAATGAATCAGAAATACAGTCTATACATTGTTAATGTGGTAAATGACTATTCTAGCTGCAAACTTCTTGTTTTTATTGCAGTATCTACATAGGTGTATAGAGGCCCATTTCCAACAACCACCACTCCAGTGTTTTAATGGTACATTGTGTTTGCTAACTGTGTAAGAAGGCTAATGGATGTTTAGAAAACCCTAGAAAACCCTTGCACAAGTATGTTAGCCCAGCTGAAAATGGTTTGGCTGATTTGAGAAGCTATAAAATTGACCTTCCTTTGAGCTAGTTGAGAATCTGGAGAATTACATTTGTTTGTTCTATGAAACTCTCAAAATGGCCAGAAAAAGAGAACTCTCATGTGAAACTCGACAGTCTATTCTTGTTCTTAGAAATGAAGGCTATTCCATGTGAGAAATTGCCAAGAAACTGAAGATTTCCTACAACGGTGTGTACTACTCCCTTCAGAGGAGAGCACAAACAGGCTCTAACCAGAGTAGAAAGAGAAGTGGGAGCCCCGCTGCACAACTGAGCAACAAGACAAGTACATTAGAGTCTCTAGTTTGAGAAATCGACGCCTCACAGCTCCTCAACTGACAGCTTCATTAAATAGTACACGCAAAACGCCAGTGCCAACGTCTACAGTGAAGAGGCGACTCCGGGATGCTAGCCTTCAGGGCAAATTGGCAAAGAAAAAGCCAAATCTGAGACTGGCTAATAAAAGGACAAGATTAATATGGGCAAAAGAACACAGACATTGGACAGAGGAAGATTGGAAAAAAGTTTTATGGACAGACAAATCAAAGTTTGAGGTGTTTGGATCACACAGAAGAACATTTGTGAAAAGCAGAACATCTGAAAAGATGCTGGAAGAGTGTCTGATGCCATCTGTCAAGCATGGTGGAGGTAATGTGATGGTCTGCGGTTGCTTTGGTGCTGGTAAAGTGAGCGATTTGTACAAGGTAAATGGAATTTTGAATAAGGAAGGCTATCACTCTATTTTGCAACGCCATGCCATACCCTGTGGACAGCGCTTGATTGGAGCCAATTTCATCCTACAACAGGACAATGACCCAAAGCACACCTCCAAATTATGCATGAACTATTTAGGGAAGAAGCAGGCAGCTGGTATTCTATCTGTAATGGAGTGGCCAGCGCAGTCACCAGATCTCAACCCCATTGAGCTGTTGTGGGAGCAGCTTGACCGTATGGTGCGCAAAAAGTGCCCATCAAGCCAATCCAACTTGTGGGAGGGGATTCAGGAAGCATGGGGGGAAATTTCTCAAGATTACCTCAGCAAATTAAGAGATAGAATGCCAAAGGTCTGCAATGCTGGAATTGCTGCAAAGGAGCATTCTGTGACGAAAGCAAAGTTTGAAGGAGAAAATTATTCTTTCTAATAAAAATCATTATTTCTAACCTTGTCAATGTCTGGACTATATTTTTTAATCGTTTTGCAACTCATTTGATAAATAAAAGTATGAGTTTTCATGAAAAACACAAAATTGTCTGGGTGACCCCAAACTTTTGAACGGTAGTGTAAATCATAAATAGCTGAGGTCCAAGCAACTATTCCCAACTTTACCATACAAATGAGGCTCATGAGCACTTGGCTGAGCCTTTATGTGTTTTCTATTGGACAGCATAGAAAGTCGCTGCCAGATATCTCTGGTTCTCAGATGGTTATCTACCTGGAGATCAAACGGATCAAGTTTAAATTTAAACTCAACCTTAATCTAGCTGACATAATCTGTTGAGGGAGAGTCCAAAGGCCCCAATGGTCAGAGAGTCCCGCTGGTTCAGTCAACTTATTCAAATGCCCAAATACCCCTTTACCACAAAAGAAGACACTAGTATATTAAATTACATATGGTAAGTGGGAACCCTATTACAGATTGTGATCTGGAGCCCAGAAGCTTTAAAGAGTAATAAAACTTCTTCCATTTTACTTATCATCCAGGAATTGCAAAGTTATGATTTTTTGTAATATACCGTACTTTATTACATTCATTTACCTACTTCTCTCCCAAACACTATGCTGCAGTGCTACTTCATGTGCCCAATTCATGGTCCTTTAGAAGCTGCTTTCAATTGCTACTCATCCAAGATCTGTACCCTATTTACAAACAAATAGAGAAGTGGAATTCTCCTCTACAAGCCTCTCTGCTCTTTACTCCTGTACTCAGACAGGGAAATTCCCCTGTAATTAGAGCATGGGTCTTGGCTAGGCAGCAGGTGAAAGCAACTTTTAAAGGAGCATGAGCTGGGCACTGTAAAAGCACTGCAGCATGGTACTTAAGAGAGAAGAAAGCAAACTAAGGTAATTAGGTATAGTACAAAAAAAATATGATAATGCCTGGAGGATAATTAAAGGGAATCTATCAATAAGATCAATCCACCTCACCCCGACCCAAACAGCATATATGGGCATGCATGTGTTTGAAATGTAAATCAATCAACGCCTTTACATCTTCTATCTGTTGCTGCATTCTCCAGAAATTAGGATTTTAATTCACATGCAAACTGATAGAGCACTTCCCGAGCCTTCGCCTCCCAAGACTGTTTTCCCCACCCAGCACCAGCCTCCAGTTTGATTAATAGCTCACTATCTGATTTCCTTGCCTGACATGACAGACCAATATATGCGGTTTGGTGAGGAGGGGGAGAGTTGATCTTAGATTAAAAAAAAAAGGCTTTAGTTCTCTTTAACATATGCCTCTGGAGTCTCCATTAATAAAGGAGACTTTAAGGGGAACAACATGAGAGGGAGAGTAGGAGAAGTGGGTAGTGAAATATTAAAGGGGTTGCCCGGGATATAAACATTGATGGCCTATCTGTAGGAAAGGCCACCAATGTCTGATCGGTGGGGGTGCGACACCCAGCACCCCCACCGATCACCTGTTCCCGCTGTTGGCAGCTGCTGTAACTGCTCAGTTACGGAGCTGCACAGCACAGATCCATCGACAGAATAGTGGCCGCGACCGGTATCGCACGTCCGTTTCCTGTTGACTTGAATAGGAGGCCGATGTGCTGTACACGGCCTCTGACATTATACAGTCGACAGCTGTGCAGCTCCATTACTGACGCCAACACCGGGAACAGCTGATAGGTGGAGGTACCGGGTGCTATATCCACACCGATCAGACATTTGCTGACCTATCCTAAAGAAAGGCCATCAATGTTAAAGTCCCGGATAACCCCTTTAAAAGGTCACAGAAGAAAGTAAGTAATGCAAGGAAAGAGTAAGGATCATGGTAACCAATTTGCTGCTGCCCCTTCCAAATTTTGCTATACAGCCATAGGACTACATGGGCTTTGCCTATTCTGCAACTTTAATATAATTTTACATAATTTATTAATCAACTTCCCTGCAATCCAATAAATAATTACATGTGCAATTTTGGACCATGTGGACATGGCATGGGGGCAGTGTACGTGGGGTAGGAAATGGGGGACATTGGACAAATTATGCTGTCATGTGACTAATGTAATTTTTCTTGTGTGGTCTGATGCTTTATAGAAGCCGTATAACAAAGCCTTACAACCTATTAGTATTCTCTCATAATGATATCAGTCTAAACAGATTTAGAGCCTGCATATAAAGCCACCGGGGATCTACTTACTGCATCCATCACAGACCTGGGTGCTTGTATTGTCAGTCCTGCAGGGACTTGTGGGGACTTATATTATTTTGCTATTGGGCAACTAAACAGTTTGCCCTCACAGAAACATGCAGAGTCTTTGTCACTGTAATTAGAAGATAACTCTATTATTATAGTCTATTTATTACCTTGTATGAGCTTTTATAATGCTATTATCATGTTTTCTTTTATGTATATCCACCATAGACCTTGGAACTTGCATTACTAATTGTGCAGGGATTTTTTTAAAAGGACAAACCAATGGTGTCAAATAGACATGCAGCTCCTTTGTCTCCATAATTAGAAGATAATTGTAAGTATTGTATTATTCTTTTGTTATTTATATGAGCTTTTATCATGTTGTTGTTCCTTTTTGTTTGCTGCATTTAGCTTCATCACTGGGATAAATGTGTTAAAATAAATGTGATCCGGACCTATAACATCATACAGCTGTACTGTGACCTGCAGACACCGCAGCTCCGACAAGTTTTGTGCTATATTCCAAGACAACAAAATACACAACTCCTATATCTACAGGACGTGACAGCACAGATGGAAAATAGACGAAGAGCCGCTTAGTTGGAAGCTTCACACATTGGTGGACAATCTCTCGTTACTACACATATCATGTGCAGCACTGATCTCCAACCTGAGTTCCTCCAGTTGATGCAAAACTACAATGCCCAGCAAACTCGAACAGCCTGCAGATGACTCCCTAAAGGGGTTATCCAGGACTATTTAATTTTTTTACTACGGGCCAAAGAACTAACAGACAGGTAGTTGCTAAGCTGCCGCCGATCTCTGCTGCTCAGCGTGGTCACAGACCATCCCTGCCGGCAATTCTGCAGCTTCTGCTGACGTCATGTCAACAGAGCAGCTGCTTCTCTTCCTCTTTGCTGTGTTGGCTGTCAAGGTAAAGTTGATTGACAGCTAGCTCCCCGCTTTCTAACTGCGGGGAGCCATAGTAAAAAAAAAAATCAGTTCTCGATAAACCCTTTAATAATAATAATGACAAGAGCTTGAAAAATGTGGACTAGACAACTTGGTGGCGCCAATGCAAATTTTTCTGGCCCTGGGTCAGCAATGTCATTACAAATGTGCCTGACATTTCAGTATATAATAAAATACCATTAAAGATAATATACTCTTTTGCACAGATTGTTTTCTTTGTATTGCTCATCTGCTTCTTAAGTATAAGGTTAGGCAACTGTCTAAATAGTTTTCATTACAAATTTTCTACCATTTTGCTGCTGCTGCAGCGTGATCTGCAAGAATGTTACAGATCCACAAGCTCTCATGGTCCTGCTCCTAATGGCTCTTTCTTCTCTCTTTGTCCCTTCTCTCAGTGTTAGAGATAGCAGCAAGAAGGTGGTTGTACTCAGATTGCCACAGCTTGCACAGGGGGTAAGTATCTCAAGGATGGCAAAGAAATCAACGTACAAAGGATGGCAAAGAAACCAATGTACAGAAAAGGAGGGAAGCACATAATCAGGAAATTGTAGTGATGATATTTTAGTTACTGAAAACCTCAGAGCTCACATCCAGCCTGTATTACTGAAAGAGACACTCCCACAAGAGAAAAATGTTAAAGTTGCAAACTGTATATCAATTGATCTGAACATGAATGAAGGAAATTAAGTTTGCAGACTGAAACTTAGTACAATGATATTAACCAAAGGTAACTTACTAACATATGTAAATATATTTTTTTCCGTGTCTTGATGTCCATAGTGTTACATAGTTATATATTTAATATGGTTGAAAAAAGACATATGTCCATCAAGTTCAAGCGAGGGATATGAAATAATAAAATGAAATAGGGTATAAAGTGCCTTGAAAAAATATTCATACCCATGTGAACTTTTCCACATTTCTTCACGTTACACCCACAAACTTAAATGTATTTTATTGGGATTATGTGTGATATACCAACACAAAATAGCAAGTATTTGTTAGGTGTAAAGAAAATAATACATGATTTTCTAAACATTTTAAAAATATAAATCTGAAAATTGCATCATCCTCCTGGAGTCAATACTATGTAGGACCACCTTTCGTTGCAATTACTGCTGCAAGTCTTTTGGGGTATGACGCTACCAGCTTTGCACATCTCAAGGCTGAAATTTTTGCCCATTCTTCTTTGCAAACCAGCTCTAGCTCAGTGATATTGGATGGGGGCGTCTGTGATCAACAATTTTCAAGTCTTGCCACAAATTCTCAATGGAATTTAGGTCTGGACTGTGACTGGGTTGCTCATACACATGAATATGCTTTGCTCTAAATCATCTCATTGCAGCTGTGTCAGTATGGTTAGGTTCGTTGTCCTGCTGGAAGATGAACCTATGCTCCAGTCTCAAGGCTTTTGCAACCTTTAAGAGGTTTTTCTCCAACTTTACCCGGTAATTAGCTCCATACATCTTTCCATCAACTCTAACCAGCTTGCTTGTCTCTGCTGAAGAAAAGCATCCACACAGCATGATGATGCAACCACCATGTTTGACGATGGGGGTGGTGTTTTCAGGGTGATGTGCAGTATTAGTTTCCCACAAAACATAGTGTTTTTTTTGTTTAGCCAAAAAGTTATACTTTGGTCTCATTTGACCAGAGCACCTTCTTCCACATGTTAACTATGGTCAGATAAGACCAAAGTAGAACTTTTTGGGCTAAACGCAATACACTATGTGTGGTATAAAACTAACACTCCCTAGTACCCTGAAAACACCATCAAAATCAAAGTCACGAACATGTGAATGGCCCCATAGACTATCACAGGTACGAGGACTATCCGTGAAAAAAACAGATAGCACTCGTACATGAAAATCAGACGTGTAAATGAGCTCTTACATAATTATTTATGGTGTTTTAATCCACCATTAATATGACTAACTATGGGCTGTATTATTAAATATACTGGCTTAGGAGACTGTGAAAAAATATACTGTATTATTTGTAAAAGTAAACGGTTCAGAGACAGAAACCCTAAAATAAAATGCTAATGCATAAAATGCATAATATATTACATTGCTGAATCAGAGGTGTCTCTTCTACTTGGCTCTCTCTGATGGATTATTTGCCAATATGTGGTACTGTTAAAAGTGCACCATACCTTGTAGCACTTCTATTTATACACTATATGACAGGTACTGCACAGGGAACCATTCATATATAATACTTATGGATGCAGCTATTTTCTTCCATGACCTTCATTTCTTTTTCAATTAAATTTGAGATAAGTAAAGGTATCAGCACATCTTATTTCTAGTGTGTGGCTACGCTGCCATCAGACAGACTGTATGTGTAATATATAGCACAGAGGGAAGATTAAAGGTGCAGTGATCCTTATAGTATCACCGTACAGGGGACCCTCTGAAATGCACAGCCTTTCTATGGTGGGCGTTGTATGTTAAAATCATCTGAAGGGAATTGGACTTATTTTTCCACTCGTTTAAACACAAACACTGGGGATTTGACCAAAGAATAAAGCAATTATACAATCGCGTAATTAAACGTCTTCAGTTTTCTCCTGGGTACTTATCAGACAAAATGCAGCTTTCTCCAGCAAGATAGCTTGGCATGAAGAAAGAACACAGATGTTCCATGCTTCCTACATCAATGCCCCATAGAGCTAAAGGTTGTCACATATTCTATGGCAAATGTTTGACGTTTTTAGTCTTTTTTTTGCCTATAGTTCTTCAACGTACAAATATTGAAGATACAGTAAATGAAAAAGTATATAGTGTAAAAAGCTGAATGAATGGTGTAATTATAATGAAGGGGATTCAGACATTGCACAATAAAACTGATATGTTACTGCAAATGTAATCTAGAGAGAGGACCATCACGGGGCTAAATATATATATACAGTACAGACCAAAAGTTTGGACACACCTTCTCATTTAAAGATTTTTCTGTATTTTCATGACTATAAAAATTGTACATTCACACTGAAGGCATCAAAACTATGAATTAACACATGTGGAATTATATACTTAACAAAAAAGTGTGAAACAACTGAAAATATGCCTTATATTCTAGGTTCTTCAAAGTAGCCACCTTTTCCTTTGATGACTGCTTTGCACACTCTTGGCATTCTCTTGAGGAGCTTCAAGAGGTAGTCACCGGAAATGGTTTTCACTTCACAGGTGTGCCCTGTCAGGTTTAATAAGTGGGATTTCTTGCCTTATAAATGGGGTTGGAACCATCAGTTTTGTTGTGCAGAAGTCTGGTGGATACACAGCTGATAGTCCTACTGAATAGACTGTTAGAATTTGTATTATGGCAAGAAAAAAGCAGCTAAGTAAAGAAAAACGAGTGGCCAGGATTACGTTAAGAAATGAAGGTCAGTCAGTGGGAAAAATTGGGAAAACTTTGAAAGAGTCCCCAAGTGCAGTTGCAAAAACCATCAAGCGCTACAAAGAAACTGGTTCACATGAGGACCGCCCCAGGAAAGGAAGACCAAGAGTCACCTCTGCTTCTGAGGATAAGTTTATCCGAGCACCAGCCTCAGAAATCGCAGGTTAACAGCAGCTCAGATTAGAGACCAGGTCAATGCCACACAGAGTTCTAGCAGCAGACACACCTCTACAACAACTGTTAAGAGGAGACTTTGTGCAGCAGGCCTTCATGGTAAAATAGCTGCTAGGAAACCACTGCTAAGGACAGGCAACAATCAGAAGAGACTTGTTTGGGCTAAAGAACACAAGGAATGGACATTAGACCAGTGGAAATCTGTGCTTTGGTCTGATGAGTCCAAATTTGAGATCTTTGGTTCCAACCACCGTGTCCTTGTGCAACGCAGAAAAAGTGAACGGATGGACTCTACATGCCTGGTTCCAACCGTGAAGCATGGAGGAGGAGGTGTGATGGTGTGGGGGTGCTTTGCTGGTGACACTGTTGGGGATTTATTCAAAATTGAAGGCATACTGAACCAGCATGGCTACCACAGCATCTTGCAGCGGCATGCTATTCCATCCGGTTTGCGTTTAGTTGGACTATCATTTCTTTTTCAACAGGACAGTGACCCCAAACACACCTCCAGGCTGTGTAAGGGCTATTTGACCAAGAAAGGGAGTGATGGGGTGCTACGCCAGATGACCTGGCCTCCACAGTCACCAGACCTGAACCCAATCGAGATGGTTTGGTGTGAGCTGAACAGCAGAGTGAAGGCAAAAGGGCCATCAAGTGCTAAGCATCTCTGGGAACTCCTTCAAGATTGTTGGAAGACCATTTCCGGTGACTGCCTCTTGAAGCTCATCAAGAGAATGCCAAGAGTGTGCAAAGTAGTCATCAAAGGAAAAGGTGGCTACTTTGAAGAACCTAGAATATAAGACATATTTTCAGTTGTTTCACACTTTTTTGTTAAATATATAATTCCACATGTGTTAATTCATAGTTTTGATGCCTTCAGTGTGAATGTACAATTTTCATAGTCATGAAAATCCAGAAAAATCTTTAAATGAGAAGGTGTGTCCAAACTTTTGGTCTGTACTGTATATGGTCATTATATGGGCATAAACACTGTGATTTTTGTTAATGATCAGATTGTATACTTATTCGATCACTATCTGGTAGTAATATGTGGTCTGCTCATGGTATGGCGGCATTATTTGTTTCTAGTATGTGGTAATAATATACAACCCCTGGCAAAAATTATGGAATCACCGGGCTCGGAAGATGTTCATTCAGTTGTTTAATGTTGTTGAAAAAAAGCAGATCACAGACATGGCACAAAACTAAAGTCATTTCAAATGGCAAGTTTAGGGCTTTAAGAAACACTAAAAGAAATCAAGATAAAAAATGTGGTACTCAATAAGGGTAATTTTTTCAGACCAAGCAGAGGGAAAAAATTATGGAATCACTCAATTCTGAGGAAAAAATTATGGAATCACCCTGTAAATTTTCATTTCCAAAACTAACACCTGCATCAAATTAGATCTGCTCGTTAGTCTGCATCTAAAAAGGAGTGATCACACCTTGGAGAGCTGTTGCACCAAGTGGGCTGACGTGAATCATGGCTCCAACACGAGAGATGTCAATTGAAACAAAGGAGAGGATTATCAAACTCTTAAAAGAAGGTAAATCATCACGCAATGTTGCAAAAGATGCTGGTTGTTCACAGTCAGCTGTGTCTAAAATCTGGATCAAATACAAGCAACATGGGAAGGTTGTTAAAGGCAAACATACTGGTAGACCAAGGAAGACATCAAAGCGTCAAGACCAGAAACTTAAAGCAATATGTCTCCCAAACAGGAAATGCACAACAAAACAAATGAGGAACGAATAGGAGGAAATTGGAGTCACTGTCGGTAACCGAACTGTAAGAAACCGCCTAAAGGAAAAGGGATTTACATACAGAAAAGCTAAATAAAAGCCATCATTAACACCTAAACAGAAAAAAACAAGGTTACAATGGGCTAAGGAAAAGCAATCGTGGACTGTGGATGACTGGATGAAAGTGATATTCAGTGATGAATCGCGAATCTGCATTGGGCAAGGTGATGATGCTGGAACTTTTGTTTGGTGCCGTTCCAATGAGATTTATAAAGATGACTGCATGAAGAGAACATGCAAATTTCCACAGTCATTGATGATATGGGGCTGCATGTCAGGTAAAGGCACTGGGGAGATGGCTGTCATTACATCTTCAATAAATGCCCAAGTTTACATTGATATTTTGGACAGTTTTCTTATCCCAGGGTGTTTGGGGATGATGACATCATTTTTCAAGATGATACTGCATCCTGCCATAGAGCAAAAACTGTGAAAACATTCCTTGAAAGAAGACACATAAGGTCAATGTAATGGTCTGCAAATAGTCCAGATCTAAATCCAATTGAAAATCTTTGATGGAAGTTGAAGAAAATGGTCCATGACAAGGCTCCAACCTGCAAAGCTGATCTGGCAACAGCAATCAGAGAAAGTTGGAGCCAGATTGATGAAGAGTACTGTTTGTCACTCATTAAGTCCATTCCTCAGAGACTGCAAGCTGTTATTAAAGCCAGAGGTGGTGCAACAAAATACTAGTGATGTATTGGAGTGTTCTTTTGTGTGTTTGTTTTTCATGATTCCATAATTTTTTCCTCAGAATTGAGTGATTCCATAATTTTTTCCCTCTACTTGGTCTGAAAAAAATTACCATTACTGAGTACCACATTTTTTTTTTTTATTTCTTTTAGTGTTTCTTAAAGCCATAACGTTGCCATTTGAAATGACTTTAGTTTTGTGTCATGTCTGTGATCTGCTTTTTTTCAACAACATTAAACAACTGAATGAACATCTTCCGAGCCCGGTGATTCCATAATTTTTGCCAGGGGTTGTAGTGGTCTTGTAATAGTGGGTTTTGCTCAGCAATAGGTTGGTGGCTTTATTCAGAAACTATGTGGTAATAACATATGGTCATGGTGTGGCGGCATTATTTGTTTCTTGTATGTGATATATTGGGCTTGGTATAGTGAGTTTAGCTCAGTAACAGGATGGTGGTTATATTCAGACAGTATGTGGTAGTAATATATGGTCATGTGTGGCGGCATTATTTGTTTCTTGTATGTGAAGATATATTGGTCCTGGAATAGTGGCTTTGGCTCAGTAGCAGGATGGTGATTATATTCAGACAGTATGTGGTAGTAATATATGGTCATGGTGTGGCGGCATTATTTGTTTTTTGCATTTTGGTAATATTAGTACATTGGTTTTGGTATAGTGGGTTATATATTGGATAATATTTGTTATTTAATAACTATATGACTGTACTACTATCTTATTGTGTTTTTCTGTTACATTTATATATTATATTAGTATTATTTTTTCATGGAAGTCTAACAGAGACTTTATCAACTCTACTGGGGTCCACGCAACCGAGTGTGTGTGTGTGGAAGGACCCAGGTCCATATTTTGCCATGGGTCCAATAATACTGTAGTTACGCCACTGGACAGAAGGTCACCTCATTGCAAAGCTAATGAAATACTGACCATGAAATCCCACATTTATAGATATAGGAAGACTAAAATATCCTCTCTCCCTCTGATAGTTATTAAAGCTGCAATAAATCTGTTGTGTTTCCCTTGGCCCTGCTCGCTGCTGATAAGGCCGCCATGCATCTCTAATATCTGATAAGCAGCCACTGTAAGCTTTTAGAGATGACAGGGTTGCATTCAGGTCATGGGTAATGCACAAAAGATATATTATTTCTCCAGATTTAGAATGTTTGGAGAACCTTTTATTTCTATAAAGAAAACATACGGAGGGGAAGATATTAAAAACAAACACAAGATATTCTTTGATTTTGTCAAACCCAATTGTGCCTCTTTACAAAAGCTCCACTTCATTCTAGACTTCATTATTGGGTTACTGAGTGTCTACACTGTCACAGGAGAGCCCTCAACAAAATAGTATAAGGGGTTATCCAAGATTAAGAGAAAGGGTCTGCTTCTTTTCCAGAAATAGCGCCCCTCCTGTCCATGGGCACAGTCAGAGCCCTGTTCATTTGAGCCTATAGACAAAAGTGGTACTGTTTGTGGAAAGGAAGCAGACCCATTTATTTTATAATGCAAGAAGACCCCTTTAAAGAATATTTATGAAACAGTTCTGATTCATTTAGAGAACACTTTTCACTTGCCAAACATATGTGTTGCTTGGCTTGGCCTAAATCCCATTGTTCTCCTGAATCTGGTGTTGTTTTTCTTTTCTTCCTACGCCTCTCCGTTCCTGAGATATGGCCCATTGTTCCCTATATGTAAATATAGTCCTGTTAGCCAAGTGGGCGTGGTCTTAAACTCTTCTCTGTGGGCGTCTTGTTGCGGACCATGCCCAGTTGGCTAGGAAGACTAAATTTACCTACAGAGAAGAGGAGGCCATATCTCAGGAACGGAGAGACACAGGAACAAAACAAAAACTACGCCAGATTCAGGAGGACAGCGGCATTTACAAGAGTGTACAAAATTACAAATTTATGACAGGTGACAAGTTCTCTTTAATATATTTATTAGATCTGAATGATTTCATTTGCAAACCAGTGAGACTGGACATACTGGCGCCAGTCCATCATCAAAATGGGCACGTGAGCATCAGCACTGTACCAGAGAACAATGGGACAAGCAGACCTTGTTTCATCGACCTCCTTATGTAGACAGCTATGTGTGCACCACCTACCTAAATATTATTGCTGACCAACTATACTCAGTATACCCTTCATTACAGCTGCACTTCCAACTGTCCATGGCCTAATTCAAAGACTTCATGGTGTTGACTTGGTCTCCAAATTCCCCATTTATCAATCCAATTAAGCATTTATGGGATGTTCTGGAAAACGCCTAAAGCTAACTTCTTAGTGCCAGATTCTCCAAGACAGATCCTACGGTAAAAAGTAATTATGGCAATGTTCTGTTAATGTGTGGTACAGTAATGGTGTGGGCTCAGGAGTTGTGCCAGCACTTTCATCTGCATGTGTCCAACTAACTTCTGACATGCCACATCAACAGCCAGGATCAGAAATAACTCGGATTGAAATAATTTAGGACCTTGAATACCAAATAACCTTAGCATTAAAGGTTGTAGAAAAGGAAGTAGACTATCTGTGCAGACATTTCTTGACTGCTCATGTGAAGATTCTCTTGAATTTCCCAAATGGTGCTTTTCATGAGGTCCTCTGGTCAAAAGAGCACAATCCTAGTTAATCATATACCCTTTGCTAATTGATGGTAAGAATCTGAGGAAAGCCGATATTTTTCTCTTTGAATAGGTTAGGAAATGGCCATAAAATGGAGTGGAGGGGGAAACAAACGCAAGGCCCTTATGTCAGAGTGTAATTACACTGAGAACTGTGGTTGCCGGTCCCTTTAGGCATATGAGAAGACCAATACTATTAAAGACATATGATAGTTGGGGTGCCAGTTGGGTATTTTGCTTTGTGGGGTCCATGAGATTTAAGTTATGCCAATGCCCTTTTACCCTGATTGGCAAAACCCAGCACCATAACTGGGGGCTGTGAAGAATGGCACCAGAGAGATCACACAAAATCCTACTGCTGCCACCACATTTGAGGAATGGATGTGTCATAACTCCTTAATGGACTGTCCTAGGGAGCTGGTTCAGGTGTCATCGGATCCATCCGGGCCCCTGCTACACGTGGAGACTAAACACAGTGGCCCTAGCGGTTTCCAAATGGCTGTGCCATGTATCTCCCTATCCCTATGTGCTAGACTGGGTCGAGACCCAGGCGGACCTTAACCATGTACTCCGGATTTCAAAAATCTATTTAGTGTATGGCTAAGACATATAGTATTTCCATAACTCGATATGGAATTCCTATCTTTCTAACTAAAGGAAACCCACATGCCTTGGGACCACATGTCATGCTAGTCCTTTGTTCTGAGTTGAGTTGGCTCGAGGTGTGATATTTGTCACTTACAGTCTCATGCTTGCCCCCCTGCAGATGCTCAGTGTCCTGTTACAACTGTACGCTGAAAGGGCTTTATAATCCTCCGCCAAATTGGATACAATAATTTACATGGAATTATATCACCAATATTCTTCACAGGGGCTATTTTTGATTCATCTGTGTGCAATATTTAATCTGTATTTTCGTTATTATTATACAGAGATCCATTAAGTTTTTAAGAGCCATCAGCTGGAATTGGAGATACTATTGAATCCATGATGCAAGTGAAAGAACCTAATGGAAGAGCGTGCAGTGATCAAACATGACGCCGCTCAATATATATTGCTTTATATCTAGATATGAGCGAAGGTAGCTCTGTTATGGTATAACTAATGAGGGTATCACGGAGGACTCTGATATTCTGCTTACCTGATACTATTGGCCGTCCAAGATTTCATTATTGGCTGAGGATGGGAAGAGCGATAGCAGGGAAGGCTGACAACAACTTCAGATTAACTTGACAGAAAATATTAATGGCTTTCATAGATTCTTCCTCCAGGCCCCATCTTATGGAGGATGCACAGCTGCTGTTGAGGACGAAATGCCAAAGATGAGAAGTCGCTGTGCACGCTTTTACCCTGAAAATTAACAGCTTAAAACTCTGCATTAAAGAGTTGTACAATTATACATCCCTAAATAAGAAAAATGACTGTGCCAGCCGATTCATCCAGCTGTGTCTCATCCTAAAAGACGACTGTGGCGACCTCAGGGATCCAATAAATGCAATATACATACAATATACAGTTACAAGCTAAAACACACACACATATGTAACAAAGAATTAACTGTCTAGGACAATGTCACTCTTCATTATGGATTTCTCAGTAATTATATGCTGTACTCAATTTAACAAGATAGATTGTATCAGCCATTTATGGTACATTCCTAGACTATTTCCTGGCTCGTGTTATCGTGCTGTATAGACTGTGCATTACGATGTTTAGGTTACAAGGGTTTTTTTGTCAATTAAAGTTATTGTATTACAATACCATCCACTATTGTATAGTGAGAAGATACCAGTTTATAATAAACTGTAATGCAAAGTATTTGCCCCCTACTCAATGGTATATTGTATTATATTCTTATTGTATTGATGATGCTACGAATGAATGGTTATTGATCAACTGTACTATTAGAGAAAGGGGAGCTGACTGTGTGGCTTTTGAGGTTTTTAGTTATTATAAATCATTCGCTGAGAACAAGTTATCATCCATCCACGGGATAGGTGATAAAATATTGTACGGTGGGATTCCAACCTCTGGGATCCGCACCGATCGGCCACCGTTTTGTTCATTCCATGGGACAACCGAAAGCTAGACTTGGCTTTTTTTGGAAGCCCCATAGAGAATGAATGGAGCAGTGGTTGAGCATGTGTAGTGCACTGCAGCTCCATTCTAACCGGGATAAAAGTGCCCCATTGGAGATAAAAATATCCTGTTCTGCCAATCAGCACAGGTCCAAGCTGTGGGACCCCCACTGATCAAAGATACAGTGAAGGAAATAATTATTTGATCCCTTGCTGTTTTTGTAAGTTTGCCCATTGACAAAGACGTGAACAGTCTATAATTTTAAAGGTAGGTTAATTTTAACATTGAGAGATAGAATATCCAAGAAAATCAAGAAAATCACATTGTATAAATTATATAAATTTATTTGCATTTTTTAGTGAGAAATAAGTATTTAATTCCTCTGGCAAACAACACTTAATACTTGTTGGTAAAACCCTTGTTGGCATGCACAACAGTCAGACCTTTTTTGTAGTTGATGATGAGGTTCGCGCACATATCAGGAGGAATTTTGGTCCACTCCTCTTTGCAGATCATCTCTAAATCATTAAGATTTTGAGGCTGTCGCTTGGCAACTCAGAGCTTCAACTCACTCCATAAGTTTTCTATGGGATAAAGGTCTGGAGACTGGCTAGACCACTCCATGACCTTACTATGCTTCTTTTTGAGACACTCCTTTGTTGCCTTTGCTGTATGTTTTGGGTCATTGTCTTGCTGGAAGATCCAGCCACGACCCATTTTTATTGCCCTGGCGGAGGGATTGAGGTTGTCACTCAGGATTTTATAGTACATGGCTCCATCCATTCTCCCATTGATGAGGTGAAGTAGTCCTGTGCCCTTAGCAGAGAAACACCCCCAAAACATAATGTTTCCACCTCCATGCTTGACAGTGGGGATGGTGTTCTTTGGGTCATAGGCAGCATTTCTCTTCCTCCAAACACGGCGAGTTGAGTTAATGCCAAAGAGCTCAATTTTTGTCTCATCTGACCACAGCACCTTCTCTCAATAACTCACAGAATCATCCAGGTGTTCATTGACAAACTTCAGATGGGCCTGCACATGTGCCTTCTTGAGCAGGGGGACCTTGTGGTCACTGCAGGATTTAAAACCTTTAAGGCTTACTGTGTTATCAATGGTTTTCTTGGTGACTGGGGTCCCAGCTGCGTTGAGATCATTAACAAGTTCCCCCCCATGTAGTTTTAGGCTGATCTCTCACCTTCCTCATGATCAAGGATACCCCATGAGGTGAGATTTTGCATGATGCCCCAGATCGATGTCGATTGACAGTCATTTTGTATTTCTTCCATTTTCTTGCTATTGCACCAACAGTTGTCTCCTTCTCACCCAGCGTCTTACTTATGGTTTTGTAGCCCATTCCAGCTTTGTGCAGGTCTATGATCTTGTCCCTGACATCCTTAGAAAGCTCTTTGGTCTTGCTGTTGTAGAGGTTAGAGTCTGACTGATTAATTGAGTCTGTGGACAGGAGTCTTTTATACAGGTGACTATGTAAGACAGTTGTCTTTAATGCAGGTAACGAGTTGATTAGGAGCGTCTAACTGGCCTGTAGGAGCCAGAACTCATAATGGTTTGTAGGGGATCAAATACTTATTTCTCACTGCAAAATGCAAATAAACGTATCTAATTTATACAATGTGATTTTCTTGATTTTTTTTGGATATTCTGTCTCTCAATGTTAAAATTAACCTACCATTAAAATTATAAACTGTTCATCTCTTTGTCAGTGGGCAAACTTACAAAAACAGCAAGGGATCAAATAATTATTTCCTTCACTCTATCACCTATCCTGATGCCAAGTGATAACTTGTTTTCACCAGTCAACCCCTTTAACCAAATATTTTAACCAATGAAAAACGTGGTTTCTTCCTTGTGTATCAGACCATAGCAGCTTTCAGAACTCAGCTTGCTGTAAGTGAACAGAAACTTTCTTTGCTTACAAGTATGCATCAGAGCTACTCTATGTTTATAGTGCTGCTAGAGTCGCTCCAACATTTTATGTAAGAAGATTTATACATGAAAGCGGTTGGATTTTTCCCAACCAACTTAAAGAGAACCTTTCACCAAATTTTTCATTTTGAACTGGACACATAATGTAATAGTGGCTGCAGAACGGAATAAAATGTTTATTTTTTTTATTTAATCTCCCCATTGCAGAGATACTAGCAAAGTATTTGGTACCTAATGAGTTAACTTTTGTTAAATCCAAGTGAGTGTTATCAGATATTTTTCACTGGGGGCGTGCACTTCTCCCCCTGAATGACATTTCCCAATCATAAGAAGGTTGCAACACACAGCAGAAAAAGAACACCTACCCACCATAGCTCTGAGCAGGTTTCTCAATGTGTGAGATGTATGACAGACAGACTGATCTCTTGGTCTAACCTCCTGCATGATTAGAAAGCACAGATGATTAACACCTTACCAATACAGCCCCTATGGGGGAAGAGGCAGCACAGCTGAGTTTAGCTATGTCACATTACAAACCCTTCTATCAGCTGTCCTCCTCTCATACCACTGTCACCTCTGCTGTACTGCCATCCCCTACACTGCTTGTCTGGAGATGTGTCAGTAATCACACTTATGCCATTTATTTAGCACTATAAATAATCTGTTCACAGTATTGTATAGGTTATTGCAGTTAGATGCCAAATATGTCCATGCTATTTACAGGTTTGTGACATTTATTTGTAAAAGATATATAAGAATGTGGTTACTGTAAAAGGTTTTTTTTATTATTATTTTTATTGTAATTTTATAAGAAAAACAGTTCTGACTATTATATTACCCTCAATATACAGGTTTATAGAGATGTATTGGTATGTTGAGAAGTTTCTCTATGTACCAGTACAATGTGCCTGTAAAGAAGAAGAATATCATTTAGATCTTGAGGCAGAAAAAACTCTCCTATACATAGCAGATAAGACTGTGACTCACTGTTAAAGTTCCTGCTTGCCATGCTAGAAGTCCTAAATTTGAGCTTAGAAAAAAACCACACACCTCTAGAGAAGTAATTATTTTGTCTAGGTATTTACTAAGCAGAGACAGATCCTGGGGGCCCCACCACCAAAGTAGTGATTCAGAGAATGCAAATCTACAGGGGGATAAAACAGAATTAACAAAGTAGCTGCTATCTAAAATATATCTTTCTCATATCATTGAGATCCTAAAGATTAAACCCCCCATGGTCTTAAAGCAATGGTATATCATAACTAAATGTCATCACTTGAAAAAAAAAATAAAGGAAATAATTCAGCCTTGAATGTTATACCTAAAATTGACAAGAGGATATAGATAGACATTCACCATATAATAGAATTAAACTATATTCAATATCTCAAGAGTTAATGAGCCCCTTTTGATTTAGCAATCTTTTTATTGGCTGGCCCCTGCATGGCAATCTGTGCTGTTTTGTATCAGTGTCCCCCTTTCTCTCCTTCAGTCCTACTTTCCCCATCCCTCCCGCCATTCTTCTTGATAAAAGAATTCACATGAGAATAGTGTAATGTACATTCCTTTAAATCTAACGTAAAAAGCTTATGTTTTCCATTAACTAAAAAGCCCCCCACCCCCTATGTGACTTGTGATATGCAGAATTTCCCTGGCTGGCAATCTTGTCGTACCTCCATGCTAAGTATGTTTAGCTGAACATATGTCATCTGGATATGCAAAATAAACAAAACTTCTCATCGGGGGCTTCCAGATGAATGGACACATACAAGGTTCTCACAAATGTATTTATATAGAATCATGAATATAAGTTATTCACATGTCTGAAGTCAACATCCCATCAAGAGGAGAGACTCTATTCTGTTATGTTTTAGCTAGATATCCTAAGCAAAGATTGTGTTTTTATAGAGGGCATTCTGTTTTTATAGAGGGACTTCTTCTAATAGGCTGCCTTTTTACAGCGGTACTTGTGCATCAGGCTCTGATTAGAGACCAAAAGAAGTTAGTTTCCAATTATTTCACCTTTTAGATGCTTCATAGAGAAAAAATACCCCGACTCCATCTCTCCCTTCCAAAAATATCTTCATTATCTTAAAATTATATAAAAAAAAAAATAATACTGCCACAATCAAAACAACCCAGAGAATAAAGTTAAGACATGGTAAGCAATGAACAATAGTCCAAAAATAATTGCAAAATTGCTGTTTTTCATTAACTTCTCAATCTATAAAAAAGTACACCCACATATATATAAACAGAATATAATATATATATATATATTCCTCAACATTGAAATTGGAACACCAAGAAAGAAAAGTCATGGAATTATGGAAAATCTCAGGATCATTAAACATGTTAATCATATGCAAATTATGAAAAAATGGATGCTCTCGATTTATTCAGTATCAAGTATGAGGCGCCATGCACAGAAATCCCCGCACTTATAGCCTTGGTTATTATCAGTGAGGGTATTAGTGGTCATCTGAGAAATGTTCTGCCGCACTGAATGCACTTGGGCAAATCATCAAGATCCGCTGCTGTCCGCTCTCTCTATAATTGCCAACCAATGATACCCAAATGTGCTTTATGCAAGATAAGTCCAGAGACGCTGCAGGCAAAAGTAGCAAGTTTAGGCCATGCAGGCTGCTCACAGTAGCACGAGCAACAGGTAGCTTGTTGCTATTGTCTTAAAAAATGGCTCCTGGGACACTTTGGAGAAATGGCTGTACCACTGGTTTCACCACTGATCCATTCTGTAGTGCAAGTGAAGTTGAATATCACATATTAGGCCTAAGCTTAATAGTGTCTTCTCAAACCATCAGAAGGCATTTGCACGACATAGGACTACAAACCAGATATCGAGCCACAAGTGTTCCTTTGACCTCACGCCACCGCTCTCAAAAGCTATCGTGGTGCAGAGCACAACAGCAGTAGAGGCTGAGTTCTGCTTTTGACTTGGATGCAATGATTGTTAGAACTCTCCTGTTAGGTTTTTTCTATCTTGCTGGTCACATGACCGTTTTTGCCTATTTAATCCTGCTCAGCCCTTCTGGCCTTGCTGGACTTCATTGTAATTTCTACTCTTAAGCTAGCCAGGTGCTTTGTTACCTTTCTCAGTCAGTTTAGCTAGGTCTTTTGACCTCTATGTTCTATGTTGTTTGTTTGTCTTTTTACTGCTACAATTTCTGCTAGGAGGTGTCCATCTTTCTCCCAGTCCCTAGTTCTTGTAGGGATCCCTCCCTCACATCTATAGGTCTTCGTTCAGACTAGCTGAGGACTTTAGCGGGTCTGATCGCAGGATCAGGTTCCCCGTTACATCGTAGGGATCTAGCTTAGTTCTATTGTAGGGACAGATTTCCAGTCTTTCCTTAGTGCTTGTAGCAGATCATAACAGTAAGTCCAGCCCAAAAAAAAAAAAAATTTTTTCTAAGCAAAGACCTCCAGTTTCCATCATGGTGTCGGTTCAGGATTTGGCTCAACGCCTCCAGGGACTCTCTCTGTAGGTGGCCGAGCTCCAACAACACGTGAGTAGCTGTTCTGGAACGCATTTTGTGGAGCCAAAGGTACGATTGCCTGATTTATTTTTTGGTGAACAACAAGATTTTTTTTCCTTTAAAAATGCTTGTTTATTGTATTTTCGTTTGAGACCCAGATCCTCTGGTGATGAATCACAGTGCATAGGGTTCATAATGTCACTTTTGCGCAAAGAACCTCAGGGATGGGCCATTTCTCTCCAACCTAGTGATCCGTGCTTTAGATCAGTGGATAGTTTTTTTCCTGCTTTGGGGTTGTTGTATGATGATCCTGATCGTGTCTCATCAGCTGAGACGAAATTGAGACATTTGAGGCAGGGATCAGGTAATGTGGAAAATTATTGTACTCACTTCCGTCGGTGGTCTGCTCAGGTGGGGTGGAACGATTTAGCTCTGAAAAGTTTGTTTCTTGCTGGGCTAGGTGAAAGGGATAAGGATCTGTTGATTGCTTATCCTACACCTGGAAACTTGCAGGAGGCAATGTAATTAGCTATACGGGTGGACAGGAGACTGCGTGCAAGGGTTAATGAGAGTAAATCCTCTGCCATGTCAGCTCTGAGTCTTGAGAGGGTCTGTACTGACACTGGAGAGCCGATGGAGATTGGGGCGATGTCACCCCGCTCTCAGGAAAAAGACCCCAGGTTTTCTGAAGGTTTGTGCTTTTATTGCGGCAAATCTGACCATTTCATTAAGAACTGTGTGCTTCGTATGAACAAAGAAAAAAAAAAAAAAAGAGGTCAGTTACGCCCGTATAGCCTGTTTAAACACTAAGGGTGTATTTCTTTCTGCTACTACCGCAGCTCAGGAAGAATTAATTGAATTTCGGGTAATTGTGGATTGTGGTTCAACTCTGAATGTGATTGATGGGGGATTCTTGGAAAAACTTAATTTAAAACCCAAACGTTTGTCATCCCCTATTGCCGTGGTTTCTGTCGATGGCTCTCCCTTGAAATGTGTTACGCACAAGGTTTATGAATTTCCCCTCACTATTAATGGTATTCACCAAGAAAATTTGGATTTGGTGGTATTAAATAATTTGCCTTCTCCAGTAGTTTTGGGGTTGCCCTGGTTAAAATTGCACAATCCTGTACTGGATTGGTCTACCAATGAAATTAAGTCCTGGAGCCCTAAGTGTTATGACAAGTGTTGTAACGGGCGCATTGCTGCTGTGGATAAAGGGGAATTACCTGTACCTATTCAGGAT
The DNA here is from genome assembly GCF_046119375.1 of Phyllobates terribilis. Classification (NCBI taxonomy): domain Eukaryota; kingdom Metazoa; phylum Chordata; class Amphibia; order Anura; family Dendrobatidae; genus Phyllobates; species Phyllobates terribilis. The sequence goes on along the minus strand of NW_027362767.1, from coordinate 71,416,370 downwards.
TTTTGGAAAGTTTTTTCTGAGGAGGAGTCGCAAATTTTGCCTCCCCATAGAGACTACGATTGTACCATTGAATTTGTCCCTGGAGCGACTCTTCCTAAAAGTCGTTTATTTAATCTTACTATTCCTGAGATAAAAGCTTTGGAGGAATACATACAGACGAGCTTGGCCGCCGGTCATATCAGACCCTCTAAGTCACCTGTGGCTGTTGGATTTTTTTTTGTTAAAAAAAAGGACGGCGGTTTACGTCCTTGTTTGGACTTTCGCGAGATTAATAAAATTACTGTACGCAATCCCTACCCACTGCCATTCATTCCTGATTTGTTTAACCAGTTAGTGGGGGCCAAGTGGTTCTCTAAAATTGATCTCCGGGGGGCATACAATTTGTTGCGCATGAAGGAGGGTGATGAATGGAAGACTGCTTTTAACACTCCTGTGGGTCATTTTGAGAATTTGGTTATGCCTTTTGGTCTTACCAATGCACCAGCATTTTTTCAGAATCTTATTAATGACATCCTTAGACCTTTGATCGGCAAAAATGAGGTTGTGTATTTGGATGACATTTTGATTTATTCGCCTGACCTGGAGTCTCATTGGCGGAGCGTACGTGAGGTATTGCTGTTATTGATTGACAATTCGCTTTTTGCTAAGCTGGAGAAATGTGAGTTCGCTGTACAGAGAATTAGTTTTTTGGGCTACATTATCTCCAGCGAGGGCTTTGAGATGGACCCGGTGAAAGTTCAAGCTGTGCAGGAATGGCCTAGGCCTATTGGTTTGAAATCGATACAGAGGTTTTTGGGTTTCGCCAATTATTACAGAAAATTCATTAAAAAAATTTCTATTATTGTTAAACCACTGACCGATCTCACCAAGAAATGTTCTAATGCGGTTCAGTGGACTACTGAGGCCATTGAAGCTTTTGTGTTTCTAAAGGAGAGGTTCAGCTCTGCCCCCATCCTTATGCAGCCTGATGTGACTAAGCCGTTTTTGGTTGAGGTTGATGCTTCTTCTGTATGGGTCGGTGCGGTGTTGTCTCAGGAAAACAAGGATGGAGTACATCCTTGTGCTTTTTTTTCAAAACAATTTTCTGAGACTGAACTTAATTACGATATTGGTAATCGGGAATTGCTGGCTATTAAACTCGCATTTGAACACTGGCGTCATCTCTTGGAAGGTGCTGAATTTCCCATTCAGGTTTTCACTGATCATAAAAATCTGATCTATCTTGATGCTGCCAAGCGCTTGAATGCCCGTCAGGCTAGATGGGCACTTTTTTTTTCGCGGTTTAATTTTTCCGTTACTTACATCACGGGTACCAAGAATGTTAAAGCTGATGCTTTGTCTCGCAGCTTTTCTCCCATGGTCGGTGCTGAGGAGGAGGAGAACATTTTACAAGAAGGTGTTGTGATTGCTGCATTGGACTCCGTTTTGGAAGATGAGATTCTTAAAGCACAGGAGAATGCCCCATCTAACACTCCCCATGGGAGGTTGTTTGTGCCTAGGACCTTTAGGAGAGATTTGTTTGTTGAGTGTCATGAGTCTCGGTTGGCAGGTCATCCTGAAATTTCTGAGACCAAGAGACTTGTGGGTCGCAGTTTTTGGTGGCCTGGATGGCAGAAGGAAGTCATTAAGTGGGTGCGTCAATGTACTGTGTGTGTTAGATCTAAGTCTTCACATACTCCTGCTGCAGGGTTGCTTTGCCCTCTGGAGGTTCCTAGTGCACCTTGGACACATCTGGCTATGGACTTTATTACTGACCTTCCCCCCTCTGAGGGTTTCACGGTCAACTGGGTGGTCGTGGACTGTTTTAGCAAGATGTGTCACTTGGTTCCCTTCATCAAACTGCCCTGCGCTAAGACACTCGCTAAGGCCTTTGTCAAGGAGATTGTCAGACTCCATGGTGTTCCTACTGACATTGTTTCTGATAGGGGACCTCAGTTCGTGGCTCGTTTTTGGCGTGCCTTTTGTGACAGGTTGGGAGTTCATTTGTCATTTTCATCTGGATATCATCCTGAGTCTAATGGCCAGACAGAAAGGAAGAACCAGGATGTTGAGCAGTTCTTGCGTTGTTTTGTGGCAGACAATCAAGAGGGGTGGTCTGAGTTTCTGCCGCTTGCTGAATTTGCTCTTAACAACCATACATCCTCTTCTGCTGGGCGTTCGCCTTTTTTTTGTTGTTCTGGGAGACATCCGTCTTTTGGGTCAATCTCCAAATTGGTATTGGCTGTGCCTGAGGAGGAGAGTTTTTCCGGTGATTTGGAAAGAGTTTGGACGGATGTGCGTGGTAATCTTCAAGAGGCTAGCAAAAAATCTAAGAGGTACTTTGACAGGAAACGTCAAGAGGTTTTGTTTACGGTTGGTGACATGGTTTGGTTGTCCTCTAAGAATCTGCGGTTGAGGATTCCTTCTAAAAAATTGGGTCCCAAGTTTGTAGGGCCCTTTAAGGTGCTTCAGGTAGTTAACCAATCTGCTGTTAGGTTGGAGGTTCCTACCTCCTGGAAGATTTATGCTTCATGTTTCTCTATTGAAAAAAGCTTATGTATCAGATAGAGACGCCACTGCCACTGTTCCTCCGGTGGTGGAGGACGGGGAATATTAAATTTCCCGCATCCTTAATTCTAGACGGTATAGAGGGAGTTTGCAGTATCTCGTCGCTTGGAAGGGTTTCGGTCCCGAGGATAACTCATGGGTGAGGGCAGATGATGTTTCTGCTTCCAGACTTGTCAGAGCGTTTCACAAGAGGTTTCCTGATAAGCCTGGCCCTAGGGGATCCGGAGGATCCTCATAGAAGAGGGGGTACTGTTAGAACTCTCCTGTTAGGTTTTTTCTATTATGCTGGTCACATGACCGTTTTTGCCTATTTAATCCTGCTCCGCCCTTCTGGCTTTGCTGGACTTCATTGTAATTTCTACTCTTAAGCTAGTCAGGTGCTTTGTTACCTTTCTCAGTCAGTTTAGCTAGGTCTTTTGACCTGTATGTTCTATGTTGTTTGTTTGTCTTTTTACTGCTACAATTTCTGCTAGGAGGTGTCCATCTTTCTCCCAGTCCCTAGTTCTTGTAGGGATCCCTCCCTCACATCTTTAGGTCTTCGTTCAGACTAGCTGAGGACTTTAGCGGGTCTGATCGCAGGATCAGGTTCCCCGTTACATCGTAGGGATCTAGCGTAGTTCTATTGTAGGGACAGATCTCCTGTCTTTCCTTAGTGCTTGTAGCAGATCATAACAATGATAGCCGTAGATTGGTCTGGAGACCATGTGGGCAACGTCATGACAAGGCCTTCACAAGGGAACTCACACCACAGCAAAAACTTGCCGGACGAGCAGCACAGTTGGATATACAGGATACCAGGTGGATGAAAATAGCTGGAAGCACTAGATACAGCAAAGCCAAATGAACAGACAGTACAGAAACAGAAGAAATGTGTAGGTAATATGGTATCTTGGTCTGAGTTGAGGGTGTGACAGCACCAAGAATAGCAGAGAAGAGTTTGTTATTAAGTACCTTGATTCAGTACAGTTGAGGATGTGTTAGCACAAAGAATAGCAGAAATGATTTCCTTATCAAGTGCCTTGATTCAGCAGAGTTGGCGTTGCAACAACACTAAGAATAGAAGAGAGGAGTTCATTATGAAGTACCTTGATTGAGTAAAGTTGAGGATGTGGCAGCACAAAGAATAGCAGAGATGAGTTCATTATCTAGTACATTGATTTCTTGGATTTTCCAAAACAACAGAAGTTTCATTGCTCTTATTGTTTAACAGCTACAACACTGTATACAGTTCTAGTTCTGAGTGGTTTTGCACATTCATACCATTCACTTGAATAAGTCTAAATTGTAGAGTCTTGCCGTAGCAGGCACAAGATACACCTGTAAGTACAGCACCGTGCCTGAATAAATGATAACAAACTTAAACCCCTATTCATTAAGGGCTCATTAAGACGTCTGTGTCAATTGAACCGAGCATGCACTGCTAAAGAATGGACTGACAGCAAGTCTCTCGACCCATGTGTGACAGCTTAATACACTGCTCAAAAAAATAAAGGGAACACTTAAACAACAGAATATAACTCCAAGTAAATCAAACTTCTGTGAAATCAAACTGTCCACTTAGGAAGCAACACTGATTGACAATCAATTTCACATGCTGTTGTGCAAATGGAATAGACAATAGATGGATATTATTGGCAATTATCAAGACACCCTCAATAAAGGAGTGGTTCTGCAGGTGGGGAACACAGACCACATCTCAGTACCAATGCTTTCTGGCTGATGTTTTGGTCACTATTGAATGTTGGTTGTGCTTTCACACTCGTGGCAGCATGAGACAGACTCTACAACCCACAGAAGTTGCTCAGGTAGTGCATCTCATCCACGATGGCACATCAATGCGAGCTGTGGCAAGAAGGTTTGCTGTGTCTGTCAACGTAGTGTCCAGAGGCTGGAGGTGCTACCAGGAGACATGCCAGTACACCAGGAGACGTGGAGGGGGCCGTAGGAGGGCAACCACCCAGCAGCAGGACTGCTACCTCTGCCTTTTTGCAAGGAGGAACAGGAGGAGCACTGCCAGAGCCCTGCAAAATTAACTCCAGCTGGCCACAAATGTGCATGTGTCTGCACAAACGGTTAGAAACCGACTCCATGAGGGTGGTATGAGGGCCTAACGTCCACAGATGGGGGTTGTGCTCACAGCCCAACACCGTGGAGGACGCTTGCCATTTGCCACAGAACACCAGGATTGGCAAAGTCGCCACTGGCGCCCTGTGCTCTTCACAGATGAAAGCAGGTTCATACTGAGCACATGTGACAGACGTGACAGAGTCTGGAGACGCTGTGGAGAGCAATCTGCTGCCTGCAACATCCTTCAGCATAACCGGTTTGGCAGTGGGTCAGTAATGGTGTGGGGTGGCATTTCTTTGGAGGGCCGCACAGCCCTCCATGTGCTCGCCAGAGGTAGCCTGACTGCCATTATGTACCGAGATGAGATGCTCAGACCTTGTGAGACCATATGCTGGTGTGGTTGGCCCTGGGTTCCTCCTAATGCAGGACAATGCCAGACCTCATGTGGCTGGAGTGTGTCAGCAGTTCCTGCAAGATGAAGGCATTGAAGCTATGGACTGCCCCGCCCGTTCCCCAGACCTGAATCCAATTGAGCACATCTGGGACATCATGTCTCGCTCCATCCACCAACGTCACGTTGCACCACAGACTGTCCAGGAGTTGGCGGATGCTTTAGTCCAGGTCTGGGAGGAGATCCCACAGGAGACCATCCGCAATCTCATCAGGAGCATGCCCAGGCATTGTAGGGAGGTCATACAGGCATGTGGAGGCCACACACAATACTGAGCCTCATTTTGAATTGTTTTAAGGACATTACATCAAAGTTGGATTGTGGCGCCCTGCTGAGCACTGGTGCCACAGAACCCAGAAGGGTGCATGGATGGACTTCTCCACAAGAGGCCCTCACACATTCACACACCTCCACCCTACCACCTCAGACCACCAGAGGGAGCCCGTTAGGGATATATAAAGGGAGGGTGGAGCCAGGCAGCTTGGTGACTAGTCTAGAGTCAGAGAGTGTGCAGGCACTTGGACCAGTGAAGAGGCAGCACGCTGGGTGCTGTGCTTAGGTGAGCCAAGGCCTATAGCACGAGTGAAAGCCTAGTGAGGGCCCTGAGTGTGGCCGAAGGCGAGAGGAGAAGGAAGAAGTAGCGAGGGGGCAGAGGAGCATACCAGGCTCACCCCGAGATATATACCGGACACCGGGTCCACGCCTACGGGGTCCCCTGGAGGACTACAGGTCCCAGGTTTACCAAACGCTGACTACAGTACCAGGGCTAGGAGTCATGGAGGTCCCAGCGTCCAGTGAGAGTGATCTCCAAGAGAAGGCCCTACCACCAGGTCAGCAGGTGCAAGAGAGAGACAGTAACCAAGCTAGCCCTAGCTCCAGGCAGGTCAGAAGCTTAGTGAGTAAAACCACGGATCAGGAGGCCCTATACCCGCTCACTGGGGAGAGTCCAAAACTGCACCCTTCGTCCGGAGTACCCTGGACCGTGCCTGCTTCATCACCAGTAAAGGTACTGAAGCTTACCCCTGTGTGAGTGTCCGTCTTTCCTCTGGGACCGTCCTGCCGTCTCTCACCAGCATCCACCATCTACCTCTACACTGCCCTGAGACCCACTCCACCTGTGGGGAGCCGTCCTAACAAAGCTGCCCAAACACCTGCCTCAGAGGACTGTCGCAGCGCTGGTAACCCTTACCAGACACCACAGGTGGCGTCGCGAACTTACTATAAATCCCCTTTAAATATCCCCCTTTTGTTGACCGCCCTGGGCCACGGACCGGGCCAGCCACCGTGATATCCCCCACCAGCATCCATAGGCCCGGCTGCCGAGTACCCGACGGCCCTGGGGGCACGTCAGGATCAGCCTGTAGTGTGTTTTTCCACTTTAATTTTGGAGGTGACTCCAAATCCAGGCCTCCATTGGTTAATAAATTTGATTTCCATGGATGATTTTTGTGTGATTTTGTTGTCAGCACATTCAACTTTGTACAGAACAAAGTATTCAATGAGAATATTTCATTCATTCAGATCTAGGATGTGTTATTTGAGTGTTCCCTTTATTTTTTTGAGCAGTGTATATTTCTATAAGGCTGTCACGCTCGGGTTGGGAGACTGGTGGCCAGTAAGTGCTTTGCGGTCCAAAATCAGACCAAAATCCAGGGACATCTAAATGAGCCTTAAGGCTATGTTCCCACATGTTGTGTTTTTTTTTTTCAGTCAGAAATCTACAGCAAAACTGATCTCTGGCAGGAAATCAGCTGCGTCAAATCTGAAGGTTTTGCTGCATTTTTTTATGCGTTTTTTTCAGCGTTTTTCCAGTGTTTTTTTCACTGTCCTTCTGTCTCTATTTATGCATGCACATAAAGTTCTGTGAAAAATAAGAACCCCATTCTATTTTGCCATCAAAAATATTGAAAAACACTGAAAAAATGTACCTGCGTTTTTTGGTGTATTTTTTCAGCGTTTTTTCCACCACTCATTGCTTCCTATAGGTGAATAAAAGCTGCAAAAACGCTGAAAAAAAGCGACATGCTCTATTTTCCAACAATACAAGCAAGGCACAAAATATGCAGCAAAAAAAACACAAAATGTGGGAACAGAGAATTCTGGTTTCTCATAGACTTTGCTGGTACTGAAAATCTGCATAAAAATCTGCAGCAAAATACGCTGTAAAACGCAACGTGTGGGAACATAGCCTAAGACTGACTTAATGAGTGGCGAAAAGAAAAATATGTGCAGAATTCATTATAAGGCGCATGCCAATTAATGAATTTGGCGCCTCTCGATGACTGGAATAACATTTCTGGAGTATAAAACGCCTCCACTATAGATGAATTTGACGGGAAGGTTTAGCCATGCCTCGTTCCGCTATAGTTCCTCCCCAACTCCACTGCCCAAAACCTATTAAGGTCCCAGAAAACACCTTTAAACATGTAATATAAAATAAGTTACATGGCCAACTTACATATTCTTAAACCTACCATGGTGCTGAAAAGTCATAAATATGGGAAAATGTAGCACATAATCAGTTTTCTATAAAAAATAGTTAATGGAGCCAATACCAAGCAGGAACCTGAAGTGCATTACCCTTAATTAAGTGTTACAATAAATGTTATTAATACTAAATCCCCCTCCTAGCAGAGACCTTTTACCTTATGTTACACGAAGCTGAGAAACTATTGGTGAGAAAAGTTATTTTTTGCTACAATTTTATTTTCCAAAATGACTTTTCCAAATTGAAAAAAAAAAAGTTTTGGAGACAAAGATCACACAGATTCCTGGAAGATTTCACTGCGTCTTTCTAATCTGAAGAAGTCATTTAAGTGGAGCTATAAAATGTAATTTGTAGATTCAGAATCCAAATATTAGTCAAGCCTGATTTCGAGACTTAATACTTCCAAATTGTGTCTGAAGAGTTTAGCTAAATATGCAGAAACATTCAACACCAAATAAACCCGGGGATATAGAAGGAGCGAGAGCCGCTCTGTGCAATTTCTGCAAATGGAAAAAATCTTAACCTGGGATAACGTTTCCTGGACCCTCTGCCGGAAAACAAGGCTCCTATTGAGCTGCGCGGTTTTATAAATAAAAAGTCAGAGCGGCGGCATTGGCTGTTCAGGAACGTGAAATGAAACTGTGAATATTTTTTTTATATATATTTCCTCCAGAGACACTTTATGGAAAAAGCAATTTTGTTTCGCTTTGGCCAAAAAACATTTTTTTCGTGGCTGCAAAACAAAGATGTGCTTCTTACTTGCCAGTCAGATGTAAGAATTTATGTACCCACAGTCGTCTGTGTTCATGTGCCCAGGCGTGTGCTGAATGAATAAAAGGCTTGCTTTGATAAGATTTTGTAATATTTGATATCCCTGATTTCACAGAAGCCTTAATATATAGCATAAAATTAGAAGATAAAATAATTTCTTGTTCGTTCCTTTTACTGGATCTTTGCCCGATAAGGTGGTCTATTTTAATGTAAATAAAGCCACTTATACAGATGCAAAATACTGACCGATAAACTGGGAAAGTTGCAAATTACATCTTTTCTGAGGGCTCGTTTAAACATAATGTGATTTTTTTTAGCAAGCAAAAAACTGAGTGATTTTCATCAGTGTTTTGGATCAGATTTTCGTCAGTGTGTCCATTTTTATCTTCAAGGTTTTTTTTTTGCTAATTGGAAATTTTCTAAAGCTTCTATCAAACTAACATGAAGAACGGAAGGCACAAGAAATGCAACTAACATGGCATCCCAGTGCTGATTTTTGCTACTTTCTCATAGACAGTGAAAAGCACGGATAGAACTCGTACGTAAAGAAACTAATGTCTGAATGAGGCCTTATAATCATTGCGCTTTTATTCAAATCATTTTTAAGAGAGCTTGTAATTGAAATGAGTGATCGGCCAGCCCCCTTCCACATCACACACTCCTGTTCCCGTTACGTGGACAGGTTTTGAAGTACAGTGGCACAGACCCACGACAGGAATGGCCACCAGTGGACCAAGACTCTGGATACTTTCAGACCAACCTGGTCTGAAAATAAGATGCACTTTATGCTTTCTTGTACCTTATCCAAAATGCCCACACCATGCCCCCTCATTATGAAAAAAGCAGCCCACACAGCATCCCCTAAATAAATAAGTACAAACAATGTGCCCCCAAATTAAGAAATGCTCCATAATAAAAGTAAGTCCAACTAATACTGACCCCCTGAATACAAATGTGACCCCACTATAACCCATACAATTGTGCCCTCACATTATATATAGCAAAAATAACCCATACTTTGCATCCCTGGGTAAAAAATAGTATACACAAGTTGACCCCTAATTAAAAAAATACAGATATGTCCCCACGGTACCTCAGAATACAATTGTGTCCAAAACTGGGCTCCCTGAAGTGTCCACATTGTGCCTGCTGATTATAAAAAAGAACACCCAAATTGTGCCCCTCTGAGATATAATAGCACACACAATGTGATCCCTAATTAAAAAAATATAAATGTGCCCCTATTGTACCCTAAATAGCAAATATACCCCACACTTTGCCCCATGATTATAAAATGGGCAAAGTGTTGTCATAGAGAAAAACTAAAATCCTTAAGACATCTCAGGAGAGGGAACATATGCTCACATTGAACATATGGGATTAATGATAGCTGCGGAAGAGAGAAACTATTTATAACTAGGAAAGTGAGAAAGAGCTGACACTTCATTCTCTATTGAAGTAGGGGCCTCCTGCAGTGAACAGGCAATGGCCATAGGTGATGTGCCCAGGGAAAGAGACACCAAGACTGAGATTCATTTATTCAAAGACGGAGAAGTACAGGAGCTTCCTCTGTTCAAAGGATTTTTCTCAGACCTTTTGGGGCCAGTGGTCAATGATGAATATTGGAGTTTGCATGAATCCAATATTTATGGGAGATATATGTTTGGATTTTACAGCGAAGGGACGAACATAACCATTCACTCACATCACCGAAAGGCCAGTAAAACCCCTATTGGTCCAATGGATGATGCTATCCATGTCATGTTTCATCTCTATAGACAGGTTGAATCGCAATAAGAAACATGACTACAATAGCTACCACCTGGGACCTCCAGGGGAAAAGATATCCTGTAAGTTGGGGATCTCATAAAATTCTAACAGACCTAGCACATCCCACAACCTTGATCTAATAAAAAGCAGAGTTTGGGTTTGGTCATTTGTCAGTCCTGGAAGGTACAGCTTGCTGTGGGTTCTGTCCGTTATCTCAATGAGTAACCCACGCTGCTAAACTCTGAGCCATTTCCGAGACATCAGGTTTAGTCATTTTCTTTTGTTATCCCTTTTATCCTATGTAATTGTATATACCATATTGTGTTGTCCCCTTTTTGTATCATCTTTGTATATTTTTTTATAAACACTGCCCACCTTTCTGGATTAAATATATAACATTTAACAGCTCTGTTCCCCTTGCTCTGTAAATCGCACCCCTGAAGCCATACGCTCCCTGTAACAGGTATCCAATCGGCCTGTATAAACGATTGGTGGTGGAAGCTAGTGGTTCTTTTTGTTATTGTGGAGTTGGCAGTGCCCGTACCGGGGTACTTATATATATTCCATGTATTGGAATCGGAGGTTTATATACCATATGCTCACTGGGAGTTCCCCAATAACTGGCAATGTAGTGGAAGCAGCGGCGGCCTCATCTGTCACTCATTAGTCAATTGCATAATTGTCCTTATGACTGGAGACAGCGGAGTTGCGTCCCCCTGACAAACTGGTGACAGCGGTGGGATCTGCATGACCCCTCCGGTTGTTATTCCTGACAAGTGTGCACTGTAATTTAAAGTATGCCACACTCTGTCCCCCCTAAATACAAATATGTCCCACACTGTGCCCTTTTTAAAAAGGGTCCAAACTGACCCCTAATTAAACCTTTGCCCAGCTGTTGTGCTCACCTGGTCAGTGGAATTTGCTAAGCTGTAGGTCATGCTGAGCAGCAGGAGGCATTAATACAGCAGAACTGGGTAGGCCGGACAGCACGAAGAACAATGAAGATCAGGAGAGATGTATAAAGATAGGCAGCAGAACTGAGTACACAGATAGCACCTTGGAAAAATAGAGTACAGTTGGCAGTCAGGCACCTAAATGCAGCAAAGCTGAATTTGTTTACAGGAGCTTGGAACAGCTGAATTGAGATGGGTATCAGGCACCTGGTTGTAGGAGAGTCAAATGTGTGGACAGCACCTTGGAACAGCAGAGCTGGGTATTTGTTAGGTAGCATAATTAGTACAACTGTAGCAGAGTCCAGTGATAGCATAGATAGGCTAGACAAGTTGTAAAATACTATACAGTGCTGGCCAAAAGTATTGGCACCCCTGCAATTCTGTCAGATAATACTCAGTTTCTTCCTGAAAATGATTGCAATCACAAATTCTTTGGTCTTATTATCTTCATTTAATTTGCTTGCAAGGAAAAAAACACAAAAGAGAATGAAGCAAAAATCAAATCATTGATTATTTCACACAAAACTCAAAAAAAGGGCCGGACAAAAGTATTGGCACCCTCAGCCTAATACTTGGTTGCACAACCTTTAGCCAAAATAGCTGTGAACAACCGCTTCCGGTAACCATCAATGAGTTTCTTACAATGCTCTGCTGGAATTGTAGACCATTCTTCTTTGGCAAACTGCTCCAGGTCCCTGATATTTGAAGGGTGCCTTCTCCAAACTGCCATTTTGAGATCTCTCCACAGGTGTTCTATGGGATTCAGGTCTGGACTCATTGCTGGCCACCTTAGAAGTCTCCAGTGCTTTCTCTCAAACCATTTTATAGTGCTTTTGGAAGTGTGTTTTGGGTCATTGTCCTGCTGGAAGACCCATGACCTCTGAGGGAGACCCAGCTTTCTCACACTGGGCCCTACATTATGCTGCAAAATTTGTTGGTAGTCTTCAGACTTCATAATGCCATGCACACGGTCAAGCAGTCCAGTGCCAGAGGCAGCAAAGCAACCCCAAAACATCAGGGAACTTCCGCCATGTTTGACTGTAGGGACCGTGTTCTTTTCTTTGAATGCCTCTTTTTTTTTCCTGCACACTCTATGTTGATGCTTTTTCCCAAAAAGCTCTACTTTTGTCTCATCTGACCAGAGAACATTCTTCCAAAAAGTTTTAGGCTTTCTCAGGTAAGTTTTGGCAAACTCCAGCCTGGCTTTTTTTATGTGTCGGGGTAAGAAGTGGGGTCTTCCTGGGTATCCTACCATACAGTCCCTTTTCATTCAGACACCGACAGATAGTACGGGTTGACACTGTTGTACCCTCGGACTGCAGGGCAGCTTGAACTTGTTTGGATGTTAGTCAAGGTTCTTTATCCACCATCCACACAATCTTGCGTTGAAATCTCTCGTCAATTTTTCTTTTCCGTCCACATCTAGGGAGGTTAGCCACAGTGCCATGGGCTTTAAACTTCTTAATGACACTGCGCACGGAAGACACAGGAACATTCAGGTCTTTGGAGATGGACTTGTAGCCTTGAGATTGCTCATGCTTCCTCACAATTTGGTTTCTCAAGTCCTCAGACAGTTCTTTGGTCTTCTTTCTTTTCTCCATGCTCAATGTGGTACACACAAGGACACAGGACAGAGGTTGAGTCAACTTTAATCCATGTTAACTGGCTGCAAGTGTGATTTAGTTATTGCCAACATCTGTTAGGTGCCACAGGTAAGTTACAGGTGCTGTTAATTACACGAATTAGAGAAGCATCACATGATTTTTCAAACAGTGCCAATACTTTTGTCCACCCCCTTTTTTAGGTTTGGTGTGGAATTGTATCCAATTTGGCTTTAGGACAATTCTTTTTGTGTTTTTTCATTGAAGACAAATTAAATGAAGATAATAATACCAAAGAATTTGTGATTGCAATCATTTTCAGGAAGAAACTGAGTATTATCTGACAGAATTGCAGGGGTGCCAATACTTTTGGCCACCACTGTATATGCATGTGATAGGAGCGTGCATCAATACTAAGGTGGCATGCAGACACCTGAGTCGTAGGATGACATTAGAGGTGTGCGCATTAGTATAGAGGGGACCAGCCTCTGGGAAAGGAGAAAGCAGAGCCCGGTTTCTCTTACGAGAAAAAGAGATTACACGCAGACCAAAAATATCTGAAAATCGGATCCAGCACATTGATGGAAATCTTGTATACAAAAGAAAAAAGTGATGTGTGAATTCGGCCCAGTATTCTATTTTGTTGGCTGCTTTTCCAAACTATTTGAAAAGGAATTGATTCTGCTTCTGGAGATCCAGCTCATAGAGAATCATCAGGGCATGGCTCCATGGTAAAAAAAACATGCAAAATAGCTCCTTAACTGGCTTTCTAGCGCCCCTTTTAGGGGGTTATCATGTCCATATCTCTAATAACTGGAAAATATTAATTCATAATATTCTTAGTCGAGAATTAGTTGTAGGTGAAAAAAATCTTCAAAATCGTATCTGTATTTATTACTTATAGAGACTGAACCCTGCATCACTGAAGCGGTTAAAATGTTAATGCTCCTAGACAGAGCCAGATATGGAAATCAGCAATACGGGAAATGATTGTCACTTAGAGGTCGCACACCCATCTGCTCCTCCTGCGCTGATAATGAACATATTTCTCATCATATCTACAACCCCTGAAGCCCTTACAGGATTTTTCATTTTTCCGCTAACATTTTCTCCTGTTGCAGGTGTGATCATATGATGTCAATTATGTAAGTCGACAACATGAGCACTGGGTGATTCTTAAAGGGAAATTCAGGTGAAACCATAGCATGTGGTTTCTCATCTGTACTCGAGATGTCTGGTTGTTTCTCATAGGTTTCTGAGTAAAGATGATTTCTTCAAATTCACTTCAAGCAAATTCGCTTTAATCGTCAAGCAGATTCGATTTGGTCCAAAATGAAGGGCCCTGATTGCAATGAAAAGACGTTTTTTTATACTCTGACATTTCTCCAAAACTCCAAAGCATAGGGGTTAAAAAAACAACAACACTTTATACCTAACAGTCCTAGACCCTCTGCTGTCATTCCACTCAGGGGCAGACATATCATTGATGCAGCCTGTGCAGCCACCTAGGGGCCTAAGGGGTACGGGGGCCACTACCACCGCCAAATCAGCAAGCAGCTTCTCTCATAGACAGAGCTATTGGACTGCAAAGGACCCATATACTGTCCTTACACGGGGGCCCTCTTCTATCTCTGTCCGCCACTGGTTCCGCGATCATCCATGTGGATCTCCAGTTCTTCCGCCACTGAGGTCCACACAGTCATGTGAGGGGCTACACAAGTTATTGACGTCAATGACATGCTCTGCCCCCATTGTAACCTCACGGGGCCTGAGTTCCGGAAGAACCAAAGACCCTTTCAGAGGACTAGAGCTGTGGCTCAAGAAAATGCAGTATAAGGAGTTAAGTGGGGTCCTAGGACAGGTGAATAACATTTTTTTTTATTGTAACATCTTTCCTACGCACAAAAGAATTCAGCAAAATGGCAGTCAGTTGGTCACCATTCTACTGGATTCATGATCCCAAAAATTTGGCACTCAACAGAATCCAAAATTTTTGACAAGTTTGTAACAAATCAGCTCACTCATCTCAATTTCTGAGTAATAAAATATTAGACAAAATGTGGCAGTCATGAACAATAACAGCAACAATTAGGTATAGATGTAAGCTATTTACAATACTGTCCTTTGCACCCCTTTAGCTATGCCCCTAAATCCAGCATAAATCTATCCCACCCTGTGAATTCTGACTCCAGGCTGTTTCCTGTAGATCATACATGTCAAACTCTGGCCCGCAGGGTGGTTTTATTTGGCCTGTGACACCAGAACCACCAACCCTAGGTGGGGGGGGGGGCGTTATTCCGTGTGGAGGACTATGTGGGGCCCATTATTCTATATGGAGGACTATGTGGGGCCCATTATCCTGTATGGAGGACTATGTGGAGCCCATTATCCTGTATGGAGAACTATGTGAGAACGATTATTCTGTATGGAGGACTATGTGGGGCCCATTATTCTGTATGGAGGACTATGTGGGGCCCATTATTCTGTATGGAGTACTATGTGTGGTCCATTATTCTGTATGGAGGACTATGTGGGGCCCATTATTCTGTATGGAGGACTATGTGGGGCCCATTATCCTGTATGGAGGACTATGTGAGACCCATTATTCTGTATGGAGGACTATGTGGAGCAAATTATACTGTATGGAGGACTATGTGGCACCCATTATTCTGTATGGAGGACTATGTGGGGCTCATTATTCTGTATGGAGGACTATGTGGGGCCCATTATTCTGTATGGAGTACTATGTGGGGTCCATTATTCTGTATGGAGGACTATGTGGGGCCCATTATTCTGTATGTAGGACTATGTGTGGCCCATTGTACTGTATGGAGGACTATGTGGGGCCCATTATTCTGTATGGAGGACTATGTGGGGCCATTATTCAGTATGGAGGACTATGTGGGGCCATTATACTGTATGGAGGACTATGTGGGGCCCATTATTCTGTATGGAGGACTATGTGGGGCCCTTTATACTGTATGGAGGACTATGTGGGGCCCATTATTCTGTATGGAGGACTATGTGGGGCCCATTATACTGTATGGAGCACTATGTGGGGCCCCTTTTTCTGTATGGAGGACTATGTGGGGCCCCTTATACTGTATGGAGGACTATGTGGGGCCCATTATTCTATATGGAGGACTATGTGGTGCTCATTGTACTGTATGGAGGACTATGTGGGGCCCATTATACTGTATGGAGATCTATGTGCGGCCCTTTATACTGTATGGAGGTCTATAATGTGGGGCCCATTATTCTGTATGGAGGACTATGTGGGGCCCATTATTCTGTATGGATGACTATGTAGGGCCCATTACTCTGTATGGAGGACTATGTAGGGCCCATTATACTGAATGGAGGACGTTGTGGGGCCCATTATTGGGTATGGAAGACTATGTGGGGTCCATTATTCTGTATGGAGGACCATGTAAGGCCCATTATTCTGTATGGACAACTTTGTGGGGCCACTTATACTGTATGGAGGACTGTGTGGGGCCATTATACTGTATGGAGGTCTATGTGGGGCCCATTATTCTATATGGAGGACTATGTGGGGCTCATTATCCTGTATAGAGGACTATGTGGGGCTCATTATTCTGTATGGAGGACTATGTGGGGCCCATTATACTGAATGGAGGATGTTGTGGGGCCCATTATCCTGTATGGAGGACTATGTGGGGTTCATTATTCTGTATGGAGGACCATGTGAGGCCCATTATTCTGTATGGAGGACTATGTGGGGCCCATTATCCTGTATACTGGTTGGCCTGCGACTTTGTCCAAGTTTTTCATTTTGTCCCTCTGTGGGTTTGAGTTTGGCATCCCTGCTGTAGATGATGTGAAGCTATTTCTAACCTATAAGCTCTGCCTCCCTGCATTAGTCTTGAGTTTGCACAATGCTTGTGACATGCATGCTGCTGCATAACCGCAGTCTCCAGCCCTTAATGTGCCATTTACTGAAGCCACATATACAAATTACATAAAACTGAAAAATCCAGCAATTTTGGTGGGAACGGTTGACCATGTAACGCCTCTTGACTATCTCTCAACAGATTATGTCAGATGAGAGAAAGATCATGCGGTTGGCATTCGATCGCCCAATCCCTTTGTTCTGCTGGCAGATAAGCCGCTGCTCTCTCCCGATGGAGAATGCAGGAATCTCCAGCAACATATATGTAATAAATGTAAATAATCTGCAATCTAATGATATATATGATATAGTTATTCAGCGTGATTTATATTTTCATGTGTGACACCCATTACAAATCTTGCTTGATAAAATACTAAGGATATAATGGAATCAGATTTTCATCAGTTTGCGGAACACAAAGGAAGCAAGGTATTTTCTTGTAGCTTGTTATTTACTGCCATCTAGTGGTAGAAGGGATGAGGTTCGTCATCTCAAACTATTTTGCTAGATGGGTGTATCAAACTAATAGTACAAGGCATACGGTGTCAGACTATGCACATTTTATATAACTTAGTTTTAGCACATTCTTCTTGTACCGCACTGATAATATCACACTATGTCAACCACGCACGTTCTGCTTGGCGTAACTTGAAGCTTGGGGGCCCCAATGCTTAATATTCAACAGGGCCTCCAACTATCAGAAGTCTTTATTGTCTCACCATTACAACTGGCTGTTCACGTGTCTTATTTTACTGTTAGTGTGGCATGCATTTTTCTTGTATGCAAAAAAACTTCAAGCTTCTTTTACCTATTAAACAGTGAAAAATTAACAATTAATAGGTTTGTGAATAAACAAAGCAAATTTGACATGCATATCAGTTCCAAAATGGGCATGTTACTTCCAGGACTTCTTGGTGGGAGTGCGACATCCAGCACCCCCACCATTAAGTTGTTCACATTGCAAATCACTGCTCTATCAACTGCACAGTGGCTGCTGCTGGGTATGTGTGCTCATGGATGCAACAAAACGATGTGTGTATGTAGCAGTGCTGTGTGTGTTTGTATATGTATACTGAAAAGCTGTATGTGTATGTAGCAGTGTTGTATATGTGTTTATGTATACAGCAAAGCTCTGTGTATATGTAGCAGTTCTGTGTGTGTGTATACATATATATATATATATAAACTAGCTATTGAACCACCCGTTCTACGCCCGGGTGGCAAGCATTTTTATTGGTATATGGTCTCCCATGTTGGTATGTGCTGCCCCCCTCCTGGTATTTGTGTTGCCCCCACCATCCTATCCCGGTATGCATGGCACCCCTCATCCCCAATCCCGGTATGAGTGGCACCCCTCATCCCCAATCTCGGTATGCGTGGCACCCCTCATCCCTATTCTGGTATGTGTGGCACCTTTCATCCCCAATCCTGGTATGCGTGGCACCCCTCATCCCCAATCCCGGTATGCGTGGCTCCCCTCATCCCCAATGCCATTATGCGTGGCACCCCTCATCCTCAATCCTGGTATGCGTGTCACCCCTCATCCCCAATCCTGGTATGTGTGTCACCCCTCATCCCCAATCCTGGTATACGTGGCACCCCTCATCTCTATTCTGGTATGCGTGGCACCCCTCATCCCTATTCTGCTATGCGTGGCACCCCTCATCCCCAATCCCGGTATGCGTGGCACCCCTCATCCCTATTCTGGTATGCGTGGCACCTTTCATCCCCAATCCTGGTATGCGTGGCACCCCTCATCCCCAATCCCGGTATGCGTGGCACCTTTCATCCCCAATCCTGGTATGCGTGTCACCCCTCATCCCCAATCCTGGTATGCGTGGCACCCCTCATCCCCAATCCTGGTATGCGTGTCACCCCTCATCCCCAATCCTGGTATGCGTGGCACCCCTCATCCCTATTCTGGTATGCGTGGCACCCCTCATCCCTATTCTGCTATGCGTGGCACCCCTCATCCCCAATCCCGGTATGCGTGGCTCCCCTCATCCCCAATCCCATTATGCGTGGCACCCCTCATCCCCAATCCCGGTATGCGTGGCACTCCTCATCCCCAATCCTGGTATGCGTGGCACCCCACATCCCCAATCCCGGTATGCGTGTCACCCCTCATCCCCAATCCCGGTATGCGTGTCACCCCTCATCCCCAATCCCGGTATGCGTGTCACCCCTCATCCATATTTTGGTATGCGTGGCACCCCTCATCCCCAATCCTGGTATGCGTGGCACCCCTCATCCCCAATCCTGGTATGCGTGGCACCCCTCATCACCAATCCTGGTGTGCGTGGCACCCCTCATCCTCAATCCTGGTATGCGTGGCACCCCTCATCCCCAATCCTGGTATGCGTGGCACCCCTCATCCCCAATCCTGGTATACAGGGCACCCCTCATCCCCAATCCTGGTATGCGTGGCACCCCTCATCCCTATTCTGGTATGCATTGCACACCTCATCCCCAATCCTGGTATGCTTAGCACCCCTCATCCCCAATCCTGGTATGCGTGTCACCCCTCATCCCCAATCCCGGTATGCGTGTCACCCCTCATCCCCAATCCCGGTATGCGTGGCACCCCTCATCCCTATTCTGGTATGCATGGCACCCCTCATCCCCAATCCTGGTATGCGTGTCACCCCTCATCCCCAATCCCGGTATGCGTGTCACCCCTCATCCCCAATCCCGGTATGCGTGGCACCCCTCATCCCTATTCTGGTATGCGTGGCTCCCCTCATCCCTATTCTGGTATGCATGGCTCCCTTAATGCCGGTATGCGTGGCACCCCTCACCCCCCCACTATACACACATCCCCCAAAAAATAAACAGTTATACTCACCTTTCTTCTCTGTAATCCAGCGCTGCACCATCCTGTTCTGCCGGAGGCCGGGGGAGGAGTGCGGTGACAGAGCACCGCGCTGTCCGGCGCCATTTTGCTGAAGACACACTGTAAATGTGTCTTCGGTAAAATGGCGCCGGATAGCGCTATGCGCACGCGCCGATCCGACGCCTTCACTCCGCCCCCGGTCTCCGCTGAAGAGAGCCGCCGCGGCAACGCTCTTCCCGGTCAGGTAAGTATGTAAGTATGGCACCGGAGATCGCAGTGTGCGTTCAATGCCTACGCATACCGCGATCTCCGACGCCATACACTCCTCTTACCTGTAACGGCTGGATGCCTGCTTCTGTCTGGAGCCAGACTGCGCGTCACGCATGCGCAGTCTATCGAGGCTTCGGACAGAGGGACGCATCCCCGGTTATATTATAGATATATATATATATACAGCAGATTTATGTGTGTAAAACAGAGCTATGTGTGTAGCAGTGCTGTTTGCGTATATTGAAAATTGTTCATCGAAAAAATTAATAGCATAATCAATATACAGTATGTAAATAGTTTGTAACATAATATTATTACTATTGGACCTATACAGGACTTATCGTCATTAACAAGCAGGTGAAATAGAACGAACAAAAAACAATCAAACAGTCCAATTATATTTAAAAAAAATACAAAAACCTTTATTTACAAAATTATAATACGGGTAAAAGGGGAGAAAGTGCACCCATATGCTGTGCAACCTGTGCATAGCATGCCTGGAGGTGGAACAAGTATCAAATCATAAAAGTAACAATATATTAGCACTAAGAAGTACCATATAGAGTGCCTATACAATTGAAACTCCTCATTGGTACCAAGAAATATCAGGTGAGTATATGCGGCAATATTGGATCCGGCGCCCTTTTTCAACCCCTACATTCACTGCTCCTTATGCCCCCTGACGAAGGTGGTCCGAAACGTGTGTCGGGGCAGACTAGTGTGTGTGTGGAGCCCTCCTCTTGAGTTGTGGTGGTTTAAGGCATGGCACTATTTCAATATTATGGGTTATATGAAAACGCTGCCACACTCTGTATACCTCAGCCACATATACTCACCTGATATTTCTTGGTACTAATGAGGAGTTTCAATTGCATAGGCAATCTATATGGTACTTGTTAGTGCTAATATATTGTTACTTTTATGGTTTGATACTTGCTACACCTTCAGGCTTTCTATGCACAGGTTGCATAGTGTATGGATGCACTTTCTACCCTTTTACCTGGATTTTAATTTTCTAAATAAAGGTTTTTGTATTTTTGAAATATAATTGGACTGTTTGACTGGTATGCCCTCAACATTCACCGGGTGGGCGCAGAGAGTCACACTGCTGAGGACCCGGACAGGTCTGGAGAGTATAGCGAGGAGGAAGAAGGTGCGCAGGGAGGACACCGCTACTGAGGAGCGGCAGCGTACAAATGTATATAGTTACCCTTCAGGGTAAAAGAAACTGTGACATAGAGTTACCCGACATCGGGTCAGTTAAAAAAGGCTGAGGACTGGGAGCAGCCAACTTAATTAACTATGTAGCCGAGGACTGGGAGCGGTCAATCTTGTACATAATTGCACTTCTTAAAGTGCCCCTACTGGTTTTATAAGAAATTACAACAACTGACCTCAGAACAAAAACCCGTTAGAGGTGGCCGAAGATGAGGTCCAGCAGCTGGATCAGCTATGCCCTGCAGCCACCCCAGGGCCTACGTTGAGGGTTTACGAACGGGTCCCTCCTGTTAAAAGTTTTGCCAAGTTTGCACTTTATTGAAAAATGGACACCTGGTCGCAAGTTGCACAATGGCCAGTGAAGAAGAGAATTTACTTAAAATATGTTTTACCTAAAAAAGTTTTATATATAGAATGGTTATATATGCTGCTAGGAGAGTTACATGATATTGAAAATGTTTTGCATGATGGCTGATAAAAGAGTTCTGGTGGTATTAAAGATGCAGCATAATGTTTGGCAAAAAACCTTTAATTCTGCATGTATTGTAAATCAAATGTTTTTGCTCTGTTCCAGCCCGAGGACGTGCTGTGGTTTACCAGGGGGGAATGTGGCGGCCCGATGGATCGGTTGCCACAGGGGTATTGCACCTCAACCAGAGGTGTGATATTCCACTCCCAGGTAAGGATGGAGTGTGGACCAGGGCTCAGTTAGCTGCATACACACACTCACCCCATTTCCGGCGGACAGCTCGACTGTGCTCCCATTTATGCAGGCTCAACTGACCATGTCCCTGGCTGGAGTGGGGAGGGTGGAGAGAACCCAGTGATGTAGGAGCAGAGGGGACGGTTTCTGGAGCACAGGAAGGAGCTCATTGGGTGCTGGTCACCTGAGCTCAGACACAGAGAAGCAGATAAAAGGTTGGAGCCATCTTAAGTCAGAGGAGAGCAGAGAAAGAGAAGTTCAGTTCAGTCAGAGCTGACAGGGATCCGAGGCTCAGCCTGAGCTCAGCTCCACGAGGCAGGCCTAGAGAGAAGGCCGGGGCCAGAGAGGAGAAGAGAAGAAGAAGAAGGAAGGAAGGAGAAGAGACAGAGGAGTAGAAAGGCTCCAGAAACAAGAAGGCAGAAGGGACCCTAAGAGAGCAGAACGGACAGCAACCGTTGCAAACCCGCGTTATATCGGGTGAAGGGTCAGGCTGTGGAAGGGTACCGGATTCCCAAGTTGGTGGAGGTAAATCATCCCTCAGCCAAGAACCGGAGATCGTGATCATTTATTGGTGCAACCCCCCACCAAACCTGCTAGGAAGGCACCATATAGGATAGCGGGAAGCGGAGGCCAACGCTTGCCCGACACGGTCCGCGGTAGCTGGACAGAAGTTTGGTCACTGGTGGGGCACGAGAGGCCAGAGAAAGGACAGAAGGGGGTCCTGTGCCATACTCCTGAATTGCCTGGGGGTTGACCGAGCTCCTCACCTGGTGGACGCAGCACGGCTTGGGCAGTCATTGCTGACAGAAGTGACATGGATAACAACTGTGAGTAAAAACCCTGGACTGCACCATTGGACTCAGTGTGATCTTTGCTGCGCCTGCACCATCACCCCCAGCATCCACCTACACTGCCCTGAGGCTACACTCTTCCCGTGGGGAGTTATCCTATCCCTGTGCTGCACACCAACACGAGCCTCAGCGGTCTGCCTCGCAGCGGCGGTTATCCCTGACCGCAATCCACGGGTGGCGTAGTCGGACGTTCACAAAACACTGATAAATAGACTGTCACAATTTGGTCTGACCACCCTGAGCCACGGGATCGGGTTGCCACTACTACCCCCATCAGCACCATACACCAGAAGGCCCGGTTCCGGGTACCCCACGGCCCAGGGGGCGAGTCAGGGGTTGCAGGGTCACTCGGATTTCCAATATCCGCCTGCCCGGTGGCTTCAACCGATGTTGTTCCCTCGCCGCCTGCACTGGGGACTGCAGGTAATCGAGTGCTGGGGATCGGAGGTAGAATCAACAACTCTTCTTCGTCCACATCGTGGCTTGGGGCAACTGTGACAGGACCCTCTCTAGAAGCAGGTGATTCTTCTCCATCCTCGTCATCTTTAGACAGACAGGGTCGCAGCATACTACGATGAACCACTCTGGTAGGGGCTCCTTCAGCCCCCTCGGGTTGAACTTCATACACAGGTCCTTCAGCGCCAATCCTGCGCTTCACTCGGTGCGGGGTCGGTTCCCACTGCCTACTCAATTTGCCCCGGGGCCGCCTGTCCCGAACCAACACCCGCTACCCGGGCCTCAGAGCTGTCCCTCGAAGAGGCAATGTGTCATGATGTTTGTGCTCCTGAAACTTTTGTTGTACCAACCGTCGGAGGGTCTGCAGTCGTTGCCGATGCTCCCGGACCCAGGAAGACACCCTCGTCCGTGGGTAGTCCTCCTCAGGGTCCAGCTCTAACTCGGTAATCTCTCACTCCTTTTGCCCGAACAGCAAGGTATAAGGAGTGAACCCCGTCGTACTATTCACTTGGTTGTTGTAGACCCACACCAGCTCGGCCACAAACTCAGGCCACCGTACCTTCCGATCTTCCTCCAACGTGCGGAGCATTTGGATCAGTGTCCGATTAAAGCATTCACAGGCCCCATTTCCTTGAGGGTGGTAAGGAGTAGTCCGTGACTTCTCAATCTTGTACAACCGGTGCAGCTCTTCCATCACCCGACCTTGGAAGCAGGCGCCTCCAAGGGGGCAAAAGTCACAATAGTTTGTATGGGGACCCGCTGTTCCGGGGGCTTAACCAGCTCACAGCTCCGACATCTTCGACAAGTGTCTTCTATTGTTGCTCGCAGTCGGGGATGATACACCAGCCTCTGCAACCACTGAAACGTCTTCTCTGGTCCGAAGTGAGCCCCTCGTTCATGAGCCTCCTTAGCCACTAGTCCGACCACCTTCTCTGGGATGACCACTTGCCAGGTGGTCCCGAACTCTCGCAGTAGCTGCACCCGTCGGTACAGCAGCCCGTCTTGCAAACACAGTCTCTCCCATTGTCCCAGCATCTTCAGTGCTCCCGGGGACAGAGGGTATTCCTCTCTT
The DNA here is from genome assembly GCF_046119375.1 of Phyllobates terribilis. NCBI lineage: Eukaryota > Metazoa > Chordata > Amphibia > Anura > Dendrobatidae > Phyllobates > Phyllobates terribilis. The sequence continues at coordinate 71,392,406 of NW_027362767.1, read as the reverse complement.
CTCGATTGGGGCTTGCCGCAAAGCCACCCATTGACGTAATTGAGCAACTTCTCTGTCAGTCTGTTGAAGTCGGAGCCAGTCATCTCTTGGCCGCCCTAGCACTTGTTCTTCCAACGTCTCTCCGATCTGTCCCTGCGCCGCGGCCAGCGGTCCCACGAAACTTCGGAAGCTAGGGGTCTCATCCACCTCCAAATCTTCATCGCGGTCATGATCAGGCCATTCATATGTCACTCTGGAGAGGGCGTCAGCGTGATTATTCTCTGCCTTAGGCCGGTAGGCGATCTTATACCAATACCTGGCCATGCGGGCCACCCACCACTGCTCCAGGACCCCCAATTTTTCATTCTCCAGGTGGGCCAGCGGGTTGTTATCTGTTCTCACCAGTACTTCGGACCCGGACAAATAGTCTGCAAACTTCTCGGTCATTGCCCAAACCAGAGCCAGCAACTCTAATTTGAAAGCGCTATAATTATCCGGGTTCCTTTCTGAGTCGTGAAGTGAGCGGCTGGAGTACGCAATCACGCGCTCTTTCCCCTCCTGCACTTGGGATAACAAGGCTCCCAGACCATGTAGGCTGCCATCAGTGTGGAGTATGAAAGGTTGGGAGAAATCCGCATAGCCAAGTATTGGGGCCTCGGTCAAGGCCATTTTTAGGGCACGGAAGACCTCTTCCTGGCTTCTTCCCCACCGAATCGCCTGATTCTTGGAGCCTGCCGGCACTCCCTTAAGTAGCTCCAGCAATGGGTTGGCTATGCGGGTGAAGTTCTTAACGAATCTTCGGTAGTACTGGGCAAGTCCCAGGAAGGCCCGAACGTCCTTCACTGTCTTCGGGGTAGGCCACTCCTGTACGGTGGCCACCTTTTCTTGGGTGGGCCTGACTCCTTCACCGGACACAGTATGACCGAGATATTCGATCTGTTTGCGGAACAGGTGGCACTTCTCTGGCTTCACCTTTAGTCCATGACTCTGTAGGTGACTCAGTACTTGCTCCAGTCGCTGGAGGTGCTCTTCGAAGGTGGCGGCATAGACAATTATGTCGTCAAGGTAAATCAGTGTCGCCTCGAAGTTTAAATTGCCCGGGCACCTCTCCATCAGACGCTGGAACGTCCCGGGGGCGTTAGTCAGGCCGAAGGGCATCCTATTGAACTCAAACAGTCCCATTGGTAATATGAACGCCATCTTTGCATCGTCATGTTCGGCCACGGGCACCTGCCAGTACCCACTGGCCAGATGTAAGGAGGAGAAGTATCTTGCCTTCCCTAAGACCAACAGGGACTTTTCGATTTGTGGTAGTGGCTAAGAGTCCCGTACTGTAAAGGCATTCAGTCGTCTATAGTCCACACAGAACCGCAGGGTCCCATCTTTCTTCCAGACCAGGACAATCGGGGCTGCCCACAGACTCTGACTCTCCCGTATCACACCATTCTGTAACATATGGGCTAGCATCTCCTTAACCTCTTTATACATCTGGGGAGGTATCTGCTGGTATCTCTCCCACACTGGGGCAGCGCTCCCCATGGGAATCTCGTGGGTAATGGCTTCGGTGCAACCAAAATCATCCTCATGGCGAGCAAAGACTTCCTGGCACCGCTCCAGCACCTCCTCAACCTGATGCACCTGTCGAGGTGTAAGTCCCGTCAATTCAGCCTGCATTCATTCTAGGATTCTTCGTCCCCCCTTGGCACTAGCCCGGTGGGATTCCAGCGGCACGGTGACCGCCCGAGTTCAGGGGTCTCCTCGTACAGCGGACAGCTGTGCCACATCAGGTCGCACCAACTTCTCTGGCATTCCCAGAATCTGGGCTATTTCCGCCCTGGGAGGGAGTGTGAGATCATCTTCGCCCAGATTAACACACCACACTATAACATTGCCACCCTGGACAGTGGCCAGTGTCCGAGCCACCAAGAGTCCGGGGGATACTTTGTCCATCGATGTTGGTTCTATCTGAACTTTGACCCCCTCAAGAGGTGTGCAGGCCCACTATTATTTTCCCCAGGATCTTCCCTTCACTCGACGTCTCCTGAGCCTGGGCAGCTCGGATTAGTTGTTGAAAGGCCCTCCTTTGGGGGGTTTGCGGGTCCCACTGGTCTAGAGGAATCTCCTTCGGCTCACTAATCAGGATTTGCCCGGTCTCTTTCAGCACATTCATTCCGAGGGTCACCGGGGGTCAACTTCCGGTTCCCCCTGCGACCAGGACGACTCCTTTTTTTCCCACATCTTTTCCACACACTCGGATCTTCATCCACACCACCCCTGCGACCGAAATGGGTAATTGATTAGCTGAGTCTAATTACTGGTCCCCATTCAGGCCGCGCTATCTCTGGAAATCGCTGTTGGAAATAGGCTTCTGTCATCGTAGTCACCTGGGATCCCGTGTCACTCAGGCAGTGAACAGCTTATTTCGGCCCAGACAGTCGGGCTGGTGGAAACCAGGTCCTTGGGACTTCCTCTTTTTCTTTCCCCTTCCTCAGGCTCCAGGCTGTGTCCCCCAAACACGGAGCCCGCTAGTTTAACGGCTGCCGCGACAGGGGCCACCCTCGGCTAGCACAGCCCCTGGCGTAATGTCCTGCGCCTCCACACTTCCAGCAGGTCGTGTCTCTGTCTGTGTAGGGCTGCCTCACTCTCCTATGGAACTCTCCTGCAGGGGGGGTCCTGAATTCAATTCTTTCCATAACTGGAGCAATCGATCTGGGTATCTCTGGTGTTGGGGCAGGGGTCTTCTTGAGATTGGACCATTCATCCCGCATCTCCTGTATCTCCTTTCGCATCTCTCGAGCCCATTCCGGTTCAGCTGCAGGCGGGGTGGGTACCTCATTACTCCGGACCATCCCTGCCAGGGCCGTCACCCCCATCTCCTGCTCTCTTACACGTGCCTCCGCCCCCACTTCTAGAAAAGTCATAGGTGGGTTGGCGAGCAGGCGCTCCCGCAAGGCCTGCTTCAGCTGCACATCCCTGAAGCCTGCCACAAACTGGTCCCTTAAGATCACGTCAGGGGGGCCCATTCCCAAATTCACCATGTCGTCTTTTCTAGTGATATAGGCATGCACCCTCTGTAAGGCATTAACATACTGCGTCACAGTCTCCCCCTCCTGCTGCACTTGGTGAAACAGCCGTATCCTCAGCTCTCCTACATTGGTGGGATCCCCATGCATCTCCTCCAGTATCCGCACCACTTTTTCTACGGTCATGGGGAGGGCGGTACATCACGGATTGTCAGGCCTCACCGTCCAGGGCCAGTAAGGCTATTTCGGCTTGCATAGCTGAGGTCATCGGATGCATACGTAACATACTCCTAACTCTCTCAATCCAGTCCCACAGCATCATATTGTCCCCGGTGAACTTTGGGAGATTGTTGAGCATGGCCCTCAGTGGCAAGCTAGATTTAGGGGCTGCCAGGATGGACTGCTCTGCAGTGTTTGTGTCTAACGACTGCATCCTGCCGACTACGCCAAATGTAACACGGGTACTTTAGATGCAGCGATACAGAAACACAGAGCAGCCAATACAGGGTTAATAAACAGGGGAAATTTATAATAACAGGGTCAATCTCCACGCAGGGAGTAACAGGGGAAAATATGGGGGAAGCAAGGAATGTAGCAGGTAAAAGTCTTTAACTGACAGTTCACAATTTAACTAGATATAGCAGAGTCGAACAGGTTGTAAACGACAGTTTTTACACTTAGCTGACTCTTTTCCTCTACAAGGCAGTTGCCAGCTGAGGCCGGGGTTGATTTCTTCAGGCTCCCCCGGCCTCAGACTAGTGGAGTACGTTAAGGCTCAGCTAGCAAACCGGAGGTGCGGTATCTTCATGTGCCATAGCCACAATCCACACATAATCTCTGAAAAGGTGGTCATCTCAGAGTTGTTTGACCGCCTAAAAGGCGAGAAGATCTTCACCAAGCTCGATCTTTCGGGGGGAGTACAATCTGGTTCATCAGGGAGACGAGTGGAAGACGGCATTCAACACCCGGGACAGTCACTACGAATACCGCGTGATGCCCTTCGGTCTCTGTAATGCTCCAGCCGTCTTCCTGGAGCTAGTTAACGACATCTTCCGAGATCTCCTGTATTCCTGCGTGGTGGAGTACCTGGACGACATCTTGGTGTTCTCCCCGCATCTGCCCTCACACCGGAGGGATGTTCGTCAGGTTCTGCTGAGGCTCCGGAAGAATCGCCTGTATGCTAAATACGAGAAATGCCTCTTTGAGCAGACCTCCTTTCCGTTTCTTGGTTATATCATTTCTGAGACCGGTCTACGGATGGATCCCGAGAAGGTGTCTGCCGTCTTAAAGTGGCCCCGACCGGAGGGATTGAAGGCGATTCAACGGTTTCTGGGTTTCGCAAACTATTACCGCCTCTTCATTCCTCATTTTTCCTCCTGGACTGCTCCCATCTCTGCTCTCACCCGTAAAGGAGCAAATCCCAGGGCGTGGTCTTCTGAGGCGGAGAAAGCCTTCGTCTCCCTAAAACAAGCCTTCTCCTCTGCTCCAGTGCTACACAGTCCAGATTGCAACAAGCCACCTTCTTCCTCTTCCCGTGCCTTCCGCTCCATGGCAACATATTGCAATGGACTTCATCACGGATCTCCCTGTTTCTGCCGGTTGTACTGTCATTTGGGTGGTCGCTGACTGCTTTTCTAAGATGACCCACTTCATTCCCTTGCCTGGTCTTCCATCTGCACCAGTGCTGGCTAAGGACTTCATCCATCACATCTTCCGTCTTCACGGCCTACCTCTCCACATTGTCTCAGATCGCGGAGTTCAATTCACTTTGCGCTTCTGGAGAGCCACGTGCAAGCTGCTGAATGTCTCCTTGGATTTTTCTTCGGCCTATCATCCTCAGTCCAATGGCCAAGTGGAACGCATCAATCAAATCCTCACCAGTTTTCTTCGACACTTTGTCAACGCTCACCATAGCGATTGGGTTGAGCTCCTGCCCTGGGCCGAGTTTTCCTATAACAACCATGAGAGTGAGTCTTCTGTTAAAACTCAGTTTTTTGTGATCTACGGTCAACACCCCCGGATTCCGTTTCCCGTCTCCTCTTCAGTGGACAATCCTGCCGCGGAGTCTCTCGTCAGCGAATTTTCTGCAATTTGCGCTTCTTCAGTCCTCGGAGCAGATGAACAAGCATGCTGATAAGAGACGTCTGGATCCGCCTCTATTCCATCCGGGAGACAAGGTCTGGCTTTCTTCCAAATATGTTCGTCTTAAGATACCATCTTACAAGTTGGGTCTGCGGTTCATCGGTCCGTTCGAGGTTCTGAACCAAATTAATCCGGTGGCTTACAAGCTGAAACTCCCGGCCTCCTTACGGATTCCCAACTCCTTTCACGTGTCTCTCCTCAAACTAGTTGTCCTTAATTGTTTCTCTGATGATCCAGGTACCACTCCAGCTCTAGTCTCCGCTGAGGACGTCTTTGAGGTAGAAAACATTTTGGCCACCAAGAGGTTAAGAGGAAAGACTTTCTTTCTTGTGGATTGGAAGGGGTTTGGCCCTGAGGAGAGGTCTTGGGAGCCCAGGGAGAACATTCATGCCCCTCATCTTCTAGAAAAATTTCTTGCGGGCTTAAAGAAGAGGGGGCGTAAAGGGGGGGGTACTGTAGTATCAGAGTCTCTGCCTCCTGCCGGGCAGAGACGCCGTTCCCCTCACCGCCGTGGCCCCTGTCCGGCGTCTTCCTGTTCTACTGCTGCTGAGGCGCGCACTGCGCACAGCTTCCCAGGCACTGTCCTTAGGGCGCGCGCTCCCTCCCTCTTAAAGGGGCCGTGCGCGCCATCCTAAAGAGTCCCCAGCCAATGGCCGGAGGACTGCCCCTATATTAAGCACCTCCTCCAAAATGGAGGTGCCTGTGCAAGGTTGTTATTTGTGTGCTAACACTCTCCTCGGCCCTCAGGTCCCTTGCCCGCCAGTCTGTCTAAACAGTCCTGCCCGGCAGTCTGTCTAACAGTCCTGCCTGCCAGTCTGTCTAACAGTCCTGCCCACCAGTCTGCGTAACAGTCCTGCCCGCCATTCTGCCTAACAGTCCTGCCCGCCAGTCTGTCTATCAGCCAAGCTCGCCAGCCTGCCTACCCGGAGCACCTGCCAGTTACCTGCCGTGCCCTCCAGTCGGCCTACCTGGAGCACCTGCCAGTTACTTGCCATGCCCGCCAGCCTGCCTACCCGGATCACCCGCCAACCTACCTGCCGAGCTCATCCGCTGTACTGGTCAGCTCCTGTCATCTGACCCGTAGGAGTCACCTGATTTCACACAAGGTCGGTCCCACAGGGGCACCTGGTTCACCTGCCCGGTCCCTCCCTGGTCCACCGAGTCAACTAAGCCGCCGTGTGACCTGGGTCGGTCCGAGTAGGCACTTAGTTACGCCCCTCTGGTCCCTCCTTGCATCAAAGCACAGAGGTTCCACCACCCGGATCCGTAACACAGTTCCTCCTCAGGAACACCTGAAGCTCCTCCCCCACTAAAGGTAACAAACTGTGGGTGATAACCATATGCACCGAAGAATGGTGACCTGCCAGTGGATTCTTGACGATTATTATTAATGGCAAATTCTGCCAGCGGTAAGTAGGATGGCCAATCCTCCTGATTTTTGGAGACAAAACACCTGAGGTAGGTCTCCAAATTCTGATTGACACGCTCGGTCTGACCATTTCACTGAGGGTGGAAGGCAGAGGAAAAGGACACCTGTGCCCCCAGTCGAGAACAGAATGCTTTCCAGAACTTGGAAACAAACTGGCTCCCCCGATCTGACACCACATCGGAGGGAACCCTGTGAAGCTTCACGATCTCATTTATGAACACCTGAGCAAGTGTCTTGGCATTTGGAAGTGCAGGTGTAGCGCCCCGAGGGTTCGGTCGCTACAGAGGTATTGCACCTCACCCAGAGGTGTGATATCCCACTCCCGGGTAAGGATGGAGTGTGGACCGGGACTCAGTTAGCTGCATGCATCACACACACCCCATTTCCGGAGGACAGGTCAACGGTGCTCCCATTAGTACAGTAATGCAGGCACGACAGATCATGACCCTGGCTGGAGTGGGGAGGGGGGAGGAAAACCCAGTGATGTAGGAGCAGGAGGGGACGGTTTCTGGGCGTAGGTAGGAGCCCATTGGTTGCAGGTCACCTGGGCTCATACACAGAGAGGGAGGTATAAGAGGTGGGCACCATCTTAGAACAGGGTTCAGTCGTTCAGAGAAGAAGTGCAGTCTGTGAGGAGAGGCTCTGCAGGAGCTCTGCTCCAGGGCCAGGCCTAGAGTAGAGGCTGGGGCCCGAGAGAAGAGAGGAGAACAGAAAGGAAAGTAAGAAGGAACAGAACACCAAGAGAGGCCCAGAGACACGAAGGCAGAAGGAACCCTAAGGACCCAGGAGATTACGGGTGACGGGTTGGCAGAACAGGGTACCGGATCCCAAGTTGGTGGAGGTGACTAATCCTTAACCAAGAACCGGTGGTCGCGATCATTTACTGGTGCGGCCCCTCACTACACCTACTAGGAAGGCACACCACATAGGGTCGGGGAAGTGGGCACCCAGCCCTCCCAGGAGAAGACCCGAGACAGCTGGACAGTAGTGTCACTGGTGGGGCACGGCTGATGAAAGGATAGAAGGGAGTCCTGTGCCACACTCCGGAATTACCTGGGGGTTGATCGAGCCCCCTGCCTGGTGGATGCAGCACGGCTCAGGCGGTCCTACCTGTGCACAAGTGACCTGGATGAGAACTGTGAGTAAAGAACCTAAATTGCAACACCTTGTCTCTGTGCTTTCTCACCGCAGAAAGCACTACTAGTACTGGAACGCCCCGCACCACAACCACCATCATCGCTCTACATTGCCCTGAGGCTAGACTCCTCCCATGGGGAGTTATACTACACTCTGCTGCCCTCACAACATCAGGCTCAGAGGTCGGTTCAGCAGCGGCGGTTCTTATTGACCGCAATCCACAGGTGGCGTAGTCGGACATTGCATTATACTGATACAGAGACTGCCACAACATTGATCTGACCATCCTGAGCCACGGGACCGGGTCGCCACTACTACTCCCAGCGTTGCCCTGAAGTCCGGTCCCGGGTGCCCCACGGCCCAGGGGGCGAGTCACAGGCAATGTGATAAAGTGAACCATTTTACTGAACCAATCTACTACCACCAAAACCACCGTTTTGCCTGCAGAAACTGGTATGTCAGTAATAAAATCCATGGACAAGTGTGTCCATGGCCTACTAGGGATAGGTAGCGGAAGAATAGTACCAGACGGACCGGTATGCGAAACCTCAGAACGTGTGCAAATACTACAAGCAGCTACGTGTTCAATCACATCCCGGTGCAACCCCAGCCACCAAAAACGACAAGAGAGGAGGTCCGCGGTTGCCTTACCACTAGGATACCCAGCAAGCACAGAGTTATGATGTTCCTTAATTACTTTGCAGCGCAGATTAGATGGTACAAATAACCTTTCTGAAGGGCAGGATGCATGGGTGTCCCCCTAAGCCTCAAAACACCTCACCCTCCAGTTCAGGATACAGCGCTGAAATGACTACCCCTTTCTGTAATATCGGAGCAGAGTTCTCATGGTCACCACCACCAGGGAAGCTCCGGGACAAAGCATCAGCCTTGATATTTTTGACCCCTGGACGAAAAGTGACAATAAAATTGAACCTAGTGAAAAACAGGGACCATTTGGCTTGCCTAGGGTTGAGACGTTTAGCTGACTGGAGATATGACAGGTTCTTATTGTCACTAATAACAGTAATAGGATGGACAGCCCCCTACAACCAATGTCGCCATTCCTCAAACGGCAATTTGATCGCCAAAAGTTCCCTATTACCCACGTCATAATTTCTCTCAGCTGAATACAATTTTTTAGAAAGGAAGGCGCACGGACGCCATTTACCCGGGGGCGAACACTGAGACAACACAGCCCCAACCCCGACATCCAACGCATCAACCTCCACAATAAACGGTTGAGAAACATTGCTTGACTGAGTATAGGTGAAGTGGCAAAATTATCCTTAGATCATAGAATGGTAGAGTTGGAAGGGACCTCCTGGGTCATCTGGTCCAACCCCCTGCTCAAAGCAGGATTCACTAGATCATCTCAGACAGATGTCTGTCCAGCCTGGAGAAAAAGCCTGGAGGGAAGTCTAGCGCCCTGAGGGTTCGGCCGCTACAGGGGTATTGGACCTCAAACCAGAGGTGTGATATTCCACTCCCGGGTAAGGATGGAGTGTGGACCAAGGCTCAGTAGGCTGCATGCATCACACTCACCCCATTTCCGGGGGACAGCTCAACGGTGCTCCCACAGAAGTGCAGGCACGACAGCATCTGTCCCTGGCTGGAGTGGGGAGGGGGAAGCACACCCAGTGGTGTAGGAGCAGATAGGGGTTGGGTCTCTGGGCATAGGTAGGAGCCCATTGGTTGCAAGTTACCTGGGCTCACACATAGAGAGGGAGGTATAAAAGGTGGGCACCATCTTAGAACAGTGTTGAGTCTCTGAGGAGAAGTTGAGAGGAGAGCTGACAGGGAGCAGCAGCTCAGGCTGAGTGCTGCTCCAGAGGCAGGCCTAGAGAAGAGGCTGGAGCCTGAGAGGAGAAGGAGAAGTGGGCCTAGAGAAGAGGCCGAGGAAGGAGGAGAAGTAAGAACAGGAACAGAAAGGAACAGAGAGGAAAGGAAGAAAGGGAACGGAACATCAAGAGAGGCCCAGAGACACGAAGGCAGAAGGAACCCCAAAGGCCCAGGAGATTGCGGGTGACAGGTTGGCAGAACAGGGTACCGGATCCCAAGTTGGTGGAGGTGACTAATCCTCAGCCAAGGACCGGCGGTCGCGATCATATCTTGATGCGACCTCTCACTACACCTACTAGAAAGGCACACCACATAGGGTCAGGGAGGTGAGCACGAAGCCCTCCCAAAAGAAGGCCCGAGGCAGCTGGTGGGGCACGGCCAGAGAAAGGAAAAGAAGGGAGTCCTGGGCCACACTCTGGAATTACCTGGGGGTTGACCAAGCCCCTTGCCTGGTGGACGCAGCACGGCTCAGGCGGTCCTACATGTGCACAAGTGACCTGGATGAGAACTGTGAGTAAAGCATTTGAACTGCAATACCTTGTCTCTGTGCTTTCTCACCGCGTCAGCACTACTAGTACTGGGACGCCCGCACCATCACCCCCAGTGTAGTAGATGGTGGGGGTGATGCGCTCTTCCCGTGGGGAGTCGTACTACCTAAGCTTCATATACCATCAGCCCCGGTGGACTGCCCTGCAGCGGCTGTTCCTAATAACCGCAATCCACGGGTGGCGTAGTCGGACCATTAAACCACAAAACCCCCACAAAATACCGCCATTGGCCTGACCACCCTGAGCCACGGGACCGGGTCACTGCCACGGATACTACAATCCCCAGAAGCCCGGTTCCGGGTGCCCCTCGTCCCAGGGGGCGAGTCAGAAGCATGCGACCATTTGGAAAAATCCGACCGCTTCTTAGTTATGTCAGTAAGGGGTTTCACGATAACAGTAATTTTGGATGAATTTCCGGTAAAAATTAGTAAAGCCCAGAAAACGCTATAGAGCCTTCAGGTTCTCAGGACATTCCCAATCAAGGACTGCACGGATCTTCTCTGGATCCATCGGAAAACCCGAAGATGACAAGTACCCCAAAAACTGCACCTCCTGAACAGTGAAATCACATTTTTCCAGTTTGGCATAAAGTTTGTTATCCCTTAATATCTGGAGCACCTGCTTAAAATGCCCCTGATGAGTCTCAAAATCAGGTGAGTAAACCAAAATATCGTCCAGATAGATCACCACAAACCTCTCCACCAAATGATGGAAAATATTATTTATGAAATGCTGGAATACCGCTGGTGCATTGGTCAAACCAAAAGCCATAACTAGACTCTCAAAATGTCCTTTCGGGGTATTGAACGCTGTTTTCCATTCGTTCCCTTCTCTGATTCTAACCAGGTTGTAGGCTCCCCTTAAATCCAACTTGGAGAATACCTTAGCTCCTACAACCTGGCTGAACAAATCAGGAATCAGAGGAAGAGGGTATGGATCACGGATGGTAATTTGATTTAATTCCCGGAAATCTAAACAGGGACGTAGACCGCCATCTTTTTTCTTCACAAAGAAGAACCCTGCCACCACGGGCGAAGATGTGGGTCTGATATGTCCCTTCTCCAGACTTTCCGCAATGAAATCCTTCATGGCTTGTCTCTCAGGGCCAGAAAGATTATACAGTCTGGTAGTTTAGCTCCAAGGGTCAGGTTAGTAGGACAATCATAAGCACGATGAGGAGGCAAATACTGACACTCCCTCTCAGAAAAAACATCCTTAAAACCAGACAGAAAAGCAGGTAGTATTTCCATAGAGACAGTAGCAAGGTAAATATCTAAACAGTTCTCATGGCAGTAATCTCCACATTCGATAATCTCCCCGATTTGCCAATCCACCAACGGATTATGTTTAACACGCCAAGGAATACCCAAAACAAGCGGTGTGGGAAGATTGTCCAGGACATAGCAAGGGATTATTTCACAATGAACTGACCCCACCCTCAGTTATATACAGTTATATGAAAAAGTTTGGGCACCCCTATTAATCTTAAGCTTAATGTTTTCTTAAAATTGGTGTTTTTGCAACAGCCATTTCAGTTTGATATATGTAATAACTGTTGGACACAGTAATGTTTCTGCCTTGAAATGAGGTTTATTGTACTAACAGAAAATGTGCAATCTGCATTCAAACAAAATTTGACAGTTGCATAAGTATGGGCACCCTTATCATTTTCTTCTTTTAAATACTCCTACCTACTTTTTACTGACTTACTAAAGCACTTTTTTGGGTTTTGTAACCTCATTGAGCTTTGAACTTCATAGCCAGATGTATGCAATCATGAGAAAAGCTACTTAAAGTGGCCACTTGCAAGTTGTTCTCCTGTTTGAATCTCCTCTGAAGAGTGGCATCATGGGCTCCTCAAAACAACTGTTAAATGATCTGAAAACAAAGATTATTCAACATAGTTGTTCAGGGGAAGGATACAAAAAGCTGTCTCAGAGATTTAACCTGTCAGTTTCCACTGTGAGGAACATAGTAAGGAAATGGAAGAACACAGGGACAGTTCTTGTTAAGGCCAGAAGTGGCAGGCCAACAAAAACATCAGAAAGGCAGAGAAGAAGAATGGTGACATCAGTCAAGGACAATCCTCAGACCACCTCCAGAGAGCTGCAGCATCAACTTGCTGCAGATGGTGTCACTGTGCATCGGTAAACTATACAACGCACTTTGCATAAGGAGAAGCTGTATGGGAGAGTGATGCGAAAGAAGCCGTTTCTGCAAGCACGCCACAAACAGAGTCGGCTGAGGTATGCAAAAGCACATTTGGAGAAGCCAATTTCTTTTTGGAAGAAGGTCCTGTGGACTGATGAAACCAAGATTGAGTTGTTTGGTCATACAAAAAGGCGTTATGCATGGCGGCAAAAAAACACAGCATTCCAAGAAAAACACTTGCTACCCTCAGTAAAATTTGGTGGAGGTTCCATCATGCTTTGGGGCTGTGTGGCCAATGCCGGCACCGGGAATCTTGTTAAAGTTGAGGGACGCATGGATTCCACTCTTTATCAGCAGATTCTTGAAAATAATGTTCAAGAATCAGTGATAAAGTTGAAGTTACGCAGGGGATGGATCTTTCAGCAAGACAATGATCCAAAACACCGCTCCAAATCTACTCAGGCATTCATGCAGAGGAACAATTACAATGTTCTGGAATGGCTATCCCAGTCCCCAGACCGGAATATCATTGAACATCTGTGGGATCATTTGAAGAGGGCTGTCCATGCTCGGCGACCACCAAACTTAACTGAACTGGAATTGTTTTGTAAAGAGGAATGGTCAAAAATACCTTCATCCAGGATCCAGGAACTCATTAAAAGCTACAGGAAGCGACTAGAGGCTGTTATTTTTGCAAAAGGAGGATCTACTAAATATTAATGTCACTTTTCTGGTGAGGTGCCCATACTTATGCACCTGTCAAATTTTGTTTGAATGCAGATTGCACATTTTCTGTTAGTACAATAAACCTCATTTCAAGGCAGAAACATTACTGTGTCCAACAGTTATTACATATATCAAACTGAAATAGCTGTTGCAAAAACACCAATTTTTATAAAACATTAAGCTTAAGATTAATAGGGGTGCCCAAACTTTTTCATATAACTGTATTATGTACAATCTGTGCGAGTGGCGCCGAGTCAATGGCAAAGATGGAAATAGGTTCAGCTAAAGCACAGCAAGCAAGACCATGAATTTTCAAAACACCGACTCCACTGTCAACAAGCACAGAAATTTTCTCGGTTTTGCTCTCTACCACCACCTCTGTTGACAAGACAAAGCAGGAACTGTAGGTTGTTAACAAATGCACCCCTTGTTTATACAAATCCAGACTACCAAGGTTTAATTGAGACTCCTTTTGTTTAGGAATTGCAAGACAGGTCCCAACAAAATGTCACTTTTTCCGACAAACAAAACATACACCTTTTTTCCTGCAAATCTCTGGGGAGATGCATGATGCAGAGACACCCCCTAACTGCATGGGCCCCTCCACCACCCCCAGTACTGGCTCAACCCCAGACCGCTCCCCCAGCAGAGGTACACAACCCTGACAAGAAGGCCCCGGAGAAGGTGGTCTCACCCGTCTATCCCAAAGGTGTCTATCGATGTATGGCCATGGCTCAACCCCAGACCACTCCCCCGGCAGAGGTACACAACCCCGACAAGAAGGTCCCGGAGAAGGTGGCCTCACCCGTCTATTCCGAAGGCGTCTATTAAGATGTATGACCAATAACATGGCAGCCTCCAAGGACTGAGGACTGAGGGGTTTCATATACTGCCAAGGCATCTTTCAACCTTTCAGTAAGCCACTCACAAAATTGACTTCTAAGGGCTAAGTCATTCCATTTGAAATCCGTTGCCCATCTACGGAATTCCGAACTGTACATTTCACTGACCAATTTCCCTGCTAAAGGCGAAGTAGCCTAGACTCAGCCAAGGTGACTCGGTCAGGGTCATCATAGATGAGTAGCAGAGACCCAAAGAACCCCTCCACAGACTGAAGACACACCGAGTCCTGGGGTAAGGAAAACGCCCACGACTGAGGATCTCCCTGCAGTAGAGAGATCACAATACCAACCCGTTGCTCCTCATTTCCGGAGGAGTAAGAACAAAGTTTAAAATACAGTTTGCAGGCCTCCTTGAATACAAAAAACTTGTCTCTACCTCCTGAAAACCTGTCCGGGAGGGCAACCTTGGGTTCAGGCTGGGCAGGCCTACCTGCAGGGACCACCACATTAGCGACCTGTAGCCGCTGTTGTTGCTGCTGAACCTCACAGTGGAGGTCATCCACCTCCAGGGACAGAAAGTGAAACTGCTCTGCGAGCTCTGCAACAGTACCCATACCAATGGAGAAAGAAAAAAAAAAGTCCACACCCAAAACACACGGAGGGGTAAAAAAAACAAAGTGTCAGGTTTTTTTTGTTTTTGTTTTTTCCTTTTTCAAATGTGCTCGGCAGGCAATAATGTCATGCAAGGTGTGGGAAAGACTTAGTGCAACACAAAGGGAAGAGGGAAAGGGAGACCAGACTCTAGGGAAAGGGGGGAGTGGAGACCTCCTAGGTTGATCTAGCGTCACCCTGTCTCCCCTTACGTCCCTGTATTGGCTCTTCACCAATCACCACACGCGTGCCTCGCCATGTCTTTCCCTGGCGTATGGCTAAGGCTAGGGAAGGGAGGAAATGAGCACTAGTCGATCTCCACTAAACACTATAGACAACAAGGGTGGACAAACAGTGGGAAATTGCTTGGCTTTAGACGAATCCAGACAAATGCGCACACGTCCTCAAGCTCCAGAGAGGACGAGGTACTGCTCTTGCTAAAGCCTTCACAACTACTATTGAATATCGCCGGCAACTCCCTCTGATACACAGCAGGTATTTATACACCCAGACCAGGGAGTTAATTAGCCAGAGGAAGGTAGCCGCTGGGTCCTATAGACAGCCTTTAAGAAGATGTCTGTAATTCCAAACATAGAGATCTCCTGCAACCAACTGCAGGGCGACTGTCTGTCACTTCTGACACACCCATGACAATATGTCCCCGATCCTGGTATAATGTCCACCATTCTGGGCCTCTTGTAGTAATATAATTCCTCCATCGTGAGCCCCTTGTAGTAATATATGTTCCCTATCCTGGTATAACGCTCCCATCCGGAGCCCATTGTAGTAATATAATTTTTCCATCCTGGGCCTCTTGTAGTAATATATGTTCCCCATTCTGGTATAATGCCCATCATCCTGAGCCCCTTGTAGTAATATAGTTCCCCCATCCTGAGTCCCTTGTAGTAATATATGTTCCCCATCCTGGTATAATGCCTACCATTCTGAGCCCCTTGTAGTAATATAATTCACCCATCCTGAACCGATTGTAGTAATATACTTCGCCCATCCTGGTATGATGTTCCTGTAATAATGTCCCTGTTCTGTGGCTCTTCTCCATAAAATATTAAAAAAAATAATCGATTCAGCTCACCTTCCTCCGCTCACACGACGTGCGTTGTCCTCTTCCATAGCCAGCACATAGGCAGGCAGCACATAACCATAACGTCTCTGCCATGTGCCGCCAGTGACTTGCATGTGTAAGGTGCCCCAGCGAGGTAGTCGTGGGCGGGCTGTAGCCCCCTCTCGCTCTGGCACCCTACATACAATTCGTGTCCTCCCTCTGATGTGTGGCTGTGTATGTGGTGCTCTCCACTTACTTCAAACCATCCGATCGCGGCTGTCTCCAGGCATTTCTCTTCTGGGACCAGGGCAGCAATAAATTCAGAGGATACGAGGTTCTTAACCATAATGTGGACTTTACTTGGGGAAGAGGAATATGTACAGTATTTACAGGCAGATATAATGGATAAGGCCCGACAGGTTATTATCTTTCTCACAGGCGCTGGCAACATCTTCAGCCCTGGTTCCCTCTTTAAGTGAAACCTCTCTGTGACTCTTATCTCTAGCCCAAGAGACTCTTCTGCAATATCAACAGTGTTCCGGATCTAATATCTCCCCCACATCTTAGCCTGGAGTCCTATTTATCTTCCTCTGCTTCCTGCAGACTAGAAGTGTCCCGGGTCCTCAAAACTTCCTTTGAGTTTCTCCGGCCGGCTAACAGGACTCTTGCTCTTGCGTAGGGAGACTTTCACACTGGTGATCCCACTGTCTGAGGGTATGGAGCTCCCATCTACCCTAGCAGCCACTATATAGTCAGGCTGCCCGCACAGTTCACTGTCCTATCTCTTACTGAATATCTCTTCCTGCTTCTGGAAACTAAGCAGGGATTTTCCTAAAGTGCCCACCCTCTGTGAGCTGTCATTGACTCGCCCCCTGTGCCGTGGGGCACACGGATCCGGGCAATAGGGAAACGATGGGAGTAGTAGTGGCAACCCGGTTCCGTGGCTCAGGGTGGTCAGGCCAGTGGTAGTCTGCTATGTGCTGTTGATAATGTCCGACTACGCCACCCGTGGATTGCGGTCAGTGCGGACCGCCGCTGCCAGGCCGACCGCTGGGGCTGATGATGTATGCAGCTGGGATGGTGTGACTCCCCACGGGAAGAGTGCGGCCCCGGGGCAGTATAATGGAAGATGGGGGTGATGGTGTAGGGCGTCCCAGCACCGTTAGTGCTGGAGGAGCAAGGAACACACACACAACAGATTGCAGTCCAGGGTCTTTACTAGAACAGATAAACTGACCCACAAACAGTCCCGGCTAGGAAGGGACCTGGATGTCTGAGAGCAATTGGGAAATTGGCCCTGGTCAGGGTGAGGGTGTAGGCCTACCGTGCTTTCTGCGCTCCTTCTGGCTATCTCCTCCTTATAGGGTAACAGCCCATGTTTCCGAGCTCTCCGTGTATTCTCGCCTGTATGGCCTGCAACGTGGGTCCCTTTCTGCTCCCGGCCTGGTACGACTTTGCTGGTCCCTTCTATTGTGGCAGAGCCTCCGGGCTTCTTAGGCCAAGGAACATACAGTCCCCTGCGGACTGGTTATCTGCTGCTGGACGTGGAATCCTCACAGCCTCAGACACCAAAGTCTGGTAAATTGAGTTCTTTGTCTGCCAAGACAGGCTCACTTCGCCTCTTGTCTCTGGCTTGTGGCTCTCCTACTGCCACACTTCCTCTTAGGGTGCAATACAACTGTCCCTCTCTGCTCTGGGACACCTCTCAGTGCTGAGACAGGTCGTCCAGTTCTCCCTAACCCTGCCCCCAGTTCCAGCTTTTATAGGGGCAGCCTGCTCCCCCTACTGGCCTGAGACAGGAGGTATTGCATGCTAATGTTCCCCTGACTAGAGAACCTCCCCCTTGCTCTCAGACACAGCTTTATTATATTTGTGGCATCCAGGCCAAGGTGACACATTGTAGCGTCGGCATCCCTGCCTCCTGCTAGGCAGGGACGCTGTTCCCCTCACCTCTCCACTCCGTACCCGGCGTCCTCCTCCCGCTCTGCTGGCAGCGCGCGCTGCTTCCCGGCCACTGTGCTTAGGGCGCGCGCGCGCTCCCCCTCTCTTAAAGGGGCCGCGCGCGCCGTCCTAAGGAGTCCCCGGCCAATGGCCGGAGGACCTCACCATATATAAGGCACCTCCTCCAAAATGGAGGTGCCCGAGCAATGTTGTTGCAAAGCCTTCACTCTGCTTCAGCCCTCAGGTCCCGTTACCAGTTACCTGCCAGTCACCTGTCAGATTCCTGCTTGATACCTGCCTGATATCCGTTTACCAGCTTGCAAGCCTGCGGTCCGACGGTCTGCCTTCCGACACCTGTCAGTCTGTCTATGGACCAGCCTGCCCGCTCACCTGGGAGCGCTCATCTGCTACCTGCCTGCTAGCCTACCTGGAGGCTCCGCCGTCACTTGCCGTGACCACCTGCCTGTCCAGAGACTCTTGCCTGCTCATCTGGGAGCGCTCACCTGCTACCTGCCTGCTAGCTTACCTGGAGGCTCCGCCGTCACTTGCCGTGACCACCTGCCTGTCCAGAGACTCTTGCCTGCTCACCTGGGAGCGCTCACCTGCTACCTGCCTGCTAGCCTACCTGGAGGCTCCGCCGTCACTTGCCGTGACCACCTGCCTGTCCAGAGACTCTTGCCTGCTCACCTGGGAGCACTCACCTGCTACCTGCCTGCTAGCCTACCTGGAGGCTCCACCGTCACTTGCCGTGACCACCTGCCTGTCCAGAGACTCTTGCCTGCTCACCTGGGAGCACTCACCTGCTACCTGCCTGCTAGCCTACCTGGAGGCTCTGCCGTCACTTGCCGTGACCACCTGCCTGTCCAAAGACTCTCGCCCGCTCACCTGGGAGCGCTCACCAGCCACCTGCCTGCTGTCCTTCTACCCAGAGACTGTCCCTGTCACTTGCCGTGAGTACCCGTCCTTCTACCCAGAGACTGTCCCTGTCACTTGCCGCGACTACCTGCCCTTCTACCCAGAGACTGTCCCTGTCACTTGCCGTGACTACCTGCCCGTCTTCCCTGGGAGCCACCCGCTTCCTTACAAGGACCGCCCATTTGTATAGTTGCTCAGAGGTTCCGCCTCCCAGACCCGTTACAGTTTGCTCGGGGCATGGAACCCGGTGGCACCCAAGCTCCCTCGCTCTCGGACCTATGTCATGAACTGTCCCGTCAGAGGTCCCAACAGGAGTCCATCCTGAGTCATCTGCGGAATGTCAACTCTCGCCTGGACACTCTGACTGCTCCACCAGCAACCACCGCTAGTGTCATGACTCGCAGCCCGGCAGCGCCGCTGCCCACCAATACCATGGCATCCTGCCCCGGACCCCGGCTTTCTGCACCTCCTCGCTTCGGAGGCGACCCCGCTCAAGCTCGGGGCTTCATAAACCAGTGCACCCTGCACTTTGAACTCCTGTCCCACCAGTTTATCTCCGACCTGGCCAAAGTAGCCCTCATCATGTCCCATCTCACGGGGGAGGCACTGGCTTGGCTAAATCCTCTATGGGAGAGAGGAGACCCCCTGGTGTCCAACCTGCCAGCCTTTCTCACGGCTTTCCGGAAAGTCTTCGACGAACCTGGACGAAAGACCTCATCCGCATCATCTCTGCTACGCCTCCATCAAGGAAATCTCACCGTGGGCCAATATGCCATACGGTTCCGTACCCTTGCTTCGGAGCTTGCCTGGGATAACGACGCCCTGGTGTCTGTCTTTTGGGAGGGTCTGTCCGGCCGTATTAAAGATGAACTCGCCGGTCAGGACATACCTACCACACTCGACGACTTAATAACTCTTGCCACCCGGATTGACATCCGGTTCCAGGAACGTGCCAAAGAGGTCACCCGTGAGAGGAGGTTTCCACGTCTAGCCCCTACCTTTCAGAAATCTGTCACTTCTCCCGCTACTCCCCAGGCGCACTGACCCGAGCCTATGCAGGTCGACCAGACCAAGATGGTCAAAACCCGTCAAGAGTTACGCCGTGCCGAGGGGAGCTGCTTCTACTGTGGCAGTAAGGAGCACCGGATCCGTTCCTGCCCGGAGAGGTCGGGAAACGCCTGTGTCTAGGATCGCTCAGAGAGGTCGTCCTAGACAAGAGTAAACCCTCTCCATCTCTGTTGCTGTCGGTCTCTATCATCTGCGGGGAGAACCGTTATTTTGAACTAGCCCAACTTGACTCTGGAGCTGCCGGAAATCTCATTTCTCAGTCTCTGGTAGAGAAATACCGCATTCCCACCAAACCTCTAGCTGTACCCTTATCTGTCGCTGCCGTGGATGGGGGCCTCTTACCACATCCCATCCAACTCATCACCGAATCCATAACCCTGCAGGTGGGAATGCTGCACTCTGAGAGCATCTTCTTTCATGTTCTGCCTGGACTCTCTCACGCCCTCTTACTAGGCCTACCTTGGCTTCAGAGACATGCACCCGTGCTTGATTGGCAGACCGGAGAAGTCCTTCGCTGGGGACAGGACTGCCATAAGACTTGTTTAGTTCCCGCCCATCCTGTCCGTCCTTCTCCTACTCCAGCCAATCTACCTGGTCTTCCGGCTCCTTATTGGTCGTATGCGGACGTCTTTAATAAAAAGGAGGCAGAGACATTACCCCCTCATAGACCATACGACTGCCCAATCGACCTGATGCCCGGCGCTACTCCTCCCCGTGGGCGCATTTACCCTTTGTCCGCTGCTGAGACCCGATCCATGTCAGAATATATTGAGGAGAATCTGGCCCGGGGGTTCATCCGGAAATCTACTTCCCCGGCGGGAGCAGGCTTCTTCTTCGTCAAAAAGAAGGACGGCTCACTCCGTCCCTGTAGAGACTATAGA
This sequence comes from Phyllobates terribilis, assembly GCF_046119375.1. NCBI lineage: Eukaryota > Metazoa > Chordata > Amphibia > Anura > Dendrobatidae > Phyllobates > Phyllobates terribilis. Next base: position 71,372,071 of record NW_027362767.1, on the reverse strand, counting down.
GGCCTTAACCAGATCACGGTGAAGAATAAATACCCCCTTCCGCTCATTCCGGAATTATTTGACCGTCTGAGGGAGGCTAGAATCTTCACCAAGCTGGACCTCCGTGGGACATATAACCTGGTCCGTATCCGTCAGGGGGATGAATGGAAGACGGCATTCAACACCCGGGACGGCCACTATGAATACCTGGTAATGCCCTTCGGTCTCTGTAACGTTCCTGCCGTCTTTCAAGAGTTGGTCAATGACATCTTCCGGGACCTTCTCTACTCCTGCGTAGTGGTGTACCTGGACGACATCTTGGTCTTCTCTCCGGATATCCCCACACACCGGAGGGATGTTCGTCAGGTTCTGCTCAGGCTCAGGCAGAACCACCTCTACGCTAAATATGAGAAGTGCCTCTTTGAGCAGACCTCGCTTCCGTTTTTGGGCTACATCATTTCTCAGACCGGCCTACGAATGGATCCTGAGAAACTGTCTGCCATCGAGAAGTGGCCTCGACCAGAGGGGTTGAAGGCTATTCAGCGGTTCCTAGGCTTCGCCAACTACTACCGCCTCTTCATACCGCACTTCTCTTCCCGGACTGCCCCTATCTCTGCGCTCACCCGTAAGGGCACTAATCCCAGAGAATGGCCGCCCGAAGCAGAGGAAGCCTTTCTTTCCTTAAAACAGGCTTTCTCTTCCGCCCCGGTGCTGCATCGCCCGGACGGCAACAAGCAATTCTTCCTGGAAGTTGACGCCTCCTCTTCTGGAGCGGGAGCGGTACTTACCCAAAAATCATCTTCCGGGAGAATGGTAACTTGCGGCTTCTTCTCCAAACTCTTCTCCTCTTCCGAGCGCAACTATTCTATAGGAGACCGAGAGTTATTGGCCATTAAGCTAGCATTGGAGAAGTGGCGTTACCTGCTCGAGGGGGCTCTTCACCCGGTAATAATTTACACGGACCACAAGAACTTGGCTTACCTCCAGAGTGCCCAGAGACTTAACCCACGCCAAGCCCGGTGGTCCTTGTTTTTTGCTCGCTTTGATTTTGTTCTTCATTTTCGCCCGGCTGACAAAAACATCCAAGCTGATGCCTTGTCCCGATCCTTCCTGGTGTCTGATCTTGAGGAGGAACCTAAACACATCATCGATCCCGCCAGAGTAATGCAGGTGGCCCCCGTGAGTCTAAATCGTCTCCCTCCCGGTAAGACGTTCGTAACGGTACCTGATCGGGAGAAGATCCTACACTGGGGTCACTCGTCTAAGCTTGCTGGCCACGCCGGTCAGAAAAAGACCCTCCAGCTTATCACCCTGCACTACTGGTGGCCTACCCTGCACAAGGACGTAATAGACTTTGTTTCTGCCTGTGTGTCCTGCGCCTGCAACAAGGTTCCGAGACACCGGCCAGTCGGTCGCCTCCTTCCTCTTCCAGTACCTGCTGCCCCCTGGCAGCATATAGCGATGGACTTCATAACAGATCTCCCTGTCTCTGCCGGTTGTACGGTCATTTGGGTGGTCGCTGACCGCTTTTCCAAAATGGCTCATTTCATTCCCCTGCCAGGCCTCCCATCTGCACCCGAGCTGGCTAAAGACTTTATCCGCCACATCTTCCGTCTCCATGGCCTGCCCCTCCACATCGTGTCGGATCGTGGGGTCCAGTTCACCTCACGCTTCTGGAGAGCCACATGCAAGCTGCTAGACGTCACCCTGGACTTCTCCTCCGCATACCACCCACAGTCCAATGGTCAAGTGGAGCGGATCAATCAGATCCTGACCAGTTACCTCCGGCACTTCGTTAATGCCCACCATTCAGACTGGGTGGATCTCCTGCCATGGGCCGAATTCTCTTACAATAATCACGAGAGCGAATCTTCCTCCAAGTCCCTGTTTTTTGTAGTCTTCGGTCAGCATCCTCGGATCCCATTTCCCGTCTCCACCTCGGTGGACAATCCGGCTGCGGAATCTCTTGTTAGCAAATTTTCCTCCATTTGGGAGAGTACCCGATCCGCACTCCTTCTGTCGTCCGAGCGGATGAAAAAACACGCTGACAAGAAACGCCTGGATCCTCCACATTTCCGTCCTGGAGATAAAGTCTGGCTCTCGTCCAAGTATGTCCGGCTCAAGATTCCTTCCTACAAGTTAGGGCCTCGGTTCATCGGCCCACTGGAAGTTATCAAACAAATCAACCCAGTGGCCTATAAATTGAAACTCCGGCCAACTTGCGGATCCCTAACTCCTTCCATGTATCTCTCCTCAAACCCGTGGTACTTAACTCTTTTTCCAAGTCTACAGGTACGCCTCCTGCTCCGGGTTCCGCTGAAAACGAGTTTGAGGTAGAGAACATTCTGGCCACCAAAAGGGTAAGAGGAAAAACCTTTTTTCTGGTAGATTGGAAGGGGTTTGGTCCTGAGGAGAGAACTTGGGAGCCCCGGGAGAACATCCATGCCCCTCTCATCCTTGATAAATTTCTGTCTGGCCTAAAAAAGGGGGGGCCTAAAGGGGGGGGTACTGTAGCGTGGGCGTCCCTGCCTCCTGCTAGGCAGGGACGCTGTTCCCCTCACCTCTCCACTCCGTGCCCGGCGTGCTCCTCCCGCTCTGCTGGCAGCGCGCGCTGCTTCCCGGCCACTGTGCTCCCCCTCTCTTAAAGGGGCCGCGTGCGCCGTCCTAAGGAGTCCCCGGCCAATGGCCGGAGGACCTCACCATATATAAGGCACCTCCTCCAAAATGGAGGTGCCCGAGCAAGGTTGTTGCAAAGCCTTCACTCTGCTTCAGCCCTCAGGTCCCGTTACCAGTTACCTGCCAGTCACCTGTCAGATTCCTGCTTGATACCTGCCTGATATCCGTTTACCAGCTTGCAAGCCTGCGGTCCGACGGTCTGCCTTCCGACACCTGTCAGTCTGTCTATGGACCAGCCTGCCCGCTCACCTGGGAGCGCTCATCTGCTACCTGCCTGCTAGCCTACCTGGAGGCTCCGCCGTCACTTGCCGTGACCACCTGCCTGTCCAGAGACTCTTGCCTGCTCACCTGGGAGCGCTCACCTGCTACCTGCCTGCTAGCCTACCTGGAGGCTCCGCCGTCACTTGCCGTGACCACCTGCCTGTCCAGAGACTCTTGCCTGCTCACCTGGGAGCGCTCACCTGCTACCTGCCTGCTAGCCTACCTGGAGGCTCCGCCGTCACTTGCCGTGACCACCTGCCTGTCCAGAGACTCTTGCCTGCTCACCTGGGAGCACTCACCTGCTACCTGCCTGCTAGCCTACCTGGAGGCTCCGCCGTCACTTGCCGTGACCACCTGCCTGTCCAGAGACTCTTGCCTGCTCACCTGGGAGCACTCACCTGCTACCTGCCTGCTAGCCTACCTGGAGGCTCTGCCGTCACTTGCCGTGACCACCTGCCTGTCCAAAGACTCTCGCCCGCTCACCTGGGAGCGCTCACCAGCCACCTGCCTGCTGTCCTTCTACCCAGAGACTGTCCCTGTCACTTGCCGTGAGTACCCGTCCTTCTACCCAGAGACTGTCCCTGTCACTTGCCGTGACTACCTGCCCTTCTACCCAGAGACTGTCCCTGTCACTTGCCGCGACTACCTGCCCTTCTACCCAGAGACTGTCCCTGTCACTTGCCGTGACTACCTGCCCGTCTTCCCTGGGAGCCACCCGCTTCCTTACAAGGACCGCCCCCTTGTATAGTTGCTCAGAGGTTCCGCCTCCCAGACCCGTTACACACATCATCACTCAGCATTAACCCCATCACTGTCTGTAACACTGCTAGCAGACTCAACCTAACATCTGCACCCAGGACAGTGGCATCTTGTGACTGATTACAGGTACTGCAGCCCACAAGGAATTATGCCAGGAACAAGCTCTACAACACTCAAGGCTTGATCAGGGCACTAAGTTCCCCCTCTAGTCTACTGACTGGACCACTGAAGCTAACCCCTTAGCTTGGCCTACCAACAGTTCAGAGAGGTCTAACTACTGGAACACTTCTTTTAACTACCTCAGTGCCAAGGGAAGGCTACGTCCTTCCCCACTATTACACATGCAGACATCAGCTGCAGGCCTCTGTTTGGCCAGCAGTGTGTATTGCACTGTAGGCAGCAGGCAGGTCTCTGCGCCACAATACATTTCAGCTGAATGTGTGTCCTCGGACCAGAGCCGTTTCTAGGGGGAGGGCAGTCGGGGTATCTGTCCCGGGCGCAGCTGACATGGGGGGCGCCATAGGGCCGCCTAATGCGGTGGTCCGAGATGGCTCCCCGGTGGCAGCATTCTGCTGCCCCCCCACACACACACACTGGGATTCGGCCGTCCTCTGAACCGGCTGACAAACTGACAGGCGGCTCAGAGAAGGTGCAGCCTCCGGCTCCTGGTGATCAATTGTATTTGCATCTTTCAGACGCGAGGAAACTTGAAGATCTGACCGCCGGGTCAGGGTGACATCAGCAGCGTGATCAGGTCATGTGATCACGCTGCTGATTTCACTCATTGCTCGCCAGCGCATACAACGATAATGCTATGATGGTGAACACGCTGAAGATTCATTGTAACGGAGGGGTGGAGAAAAGAAATAGTATTGGAGGACACAGTTTGGGGGGGAGGGGGAAAGAATAAATAGCATTTGATGACACAGTTTGGTTGGAGGGAGATAAGAAGTAGCATTTGAGGACACAGTTTTGGGGAGGAGAGAAGAAATAGCATGACTGCAGAGACCCCAAGCGAAACACCAGATGCCTCCCTCCCCACCAATACCCTTAGGCAACTGCCTCCTACATCTGATCTGAATGTGCTACTTTCCATGCAATCAGTGCGGCGGGTGACACCCTGATTTGGGCGGGGCTTCTCCTCGGGTGAAGCTCCACCCAGGTTGGACTTTACCTCACAATTTGTCAGGCGCAATCATGTACAGACATGCTCCCTGGTGGAGAGGGAGATTCTGTGGATTTTTACCACAAAATTACAACAGTTTTCTCCTAAAATACTACAAATGATAAAAAAGTAAATGAGGATGTATAGATCTTGTCAGGAATTTCCTAAAATTCTGGGGAATCTGGATTTCTAGTCAGACTCCATTCTTCGAAGATATTTCTGTATTATACATCACAGCCATTATTCAATCTTTATCAAATGTGATATCGGAATTTACGGTGTGTAGAAATCTGTCATATACCAGGGATATACGGTTACTGCTGTACACTGGGGTCTGCAGCTTATTATTTAACAGACCAGGCACCGTGGTCAGTCAGGACCTCCATGACGGTGTCCATCACTCAGGAGATGAGATATTGGCTTGTGTAACCATTGTTATCATTCCTGTCATATTGTTGTCATCGGAGCGTTTGCTCCACAATAAAAACCTCAGACGCTCAACTGAGCTCAATTTTGTGGTCTCTGAGGTAAATGAAGCCATTGCTTTCCCATTTATAGCCGACTAATTACCTAACAAATTGTGTGAGCCGGACTGGTGTCAGTTCTCTGAGGCAAGATATACCAGCATGATATACCAGCATGGGCCTCCATTTGTCATATTATCTCTATCTTGGAACTACATGCATCCTGTCCTCCTGGTGAACCAGTTAGGGGAAATGCGTTGAGGCAGAAGCATGAAAATCATCTCCAGTTATGGACATCCAAATGATAAGTAATAAACCTTGTTACCGGATCCCCCTCTTTCCCCTTCTCAGATAGCTGATCTATGTCTAATGCAGGTTCCCATAGTCTACACTAGAGATACATGGGGAGAGCGAGGGTCAACCGCCGTAGAGCGGGGGCGCCAAAACCTCGTTATCTAGGGTGCCAACACCTGCTGCCAGGCAAGGTAGATAGACATTGTCTCCAGGGTTATGTATGTCCCATGTGATTTCACCTGGGATATATTTAACCCCTTTACCCCCGAGGGTGGTTTGCACGTTAATGACCGGGCCAATTTTTACAATTCTGACCACTGTCACTTTATGGGGTAATTACTCTGGAACACTTCAACGGATCCCACTTATTCTGAGATTGTTTTTTCGTGAAATATTGTACTTCATGATAGTGGTAAAATTTCTTTGATAACTCTTGCGTTTATTTGTGAAAAAAAACGGAAATTTGGCGAAAATGTTAAAATTTCTGCAATTTTTATTTTTATGCCCTTAAATAAGAGAGATACACTACCGTTCAAAAGTTTGGGGTCACCCAGACAATTTTGTGTTTTCCATGAAAACTCATACTTTTATTTATCTAATGAGTTGCAAAATGAATAGAAAATATAGTCCAGACATTGAGAAGGTTAGAAATAATGATTTTTATTTGAAAGAATAATTTTCTCCTTCAAACTTTGCTTTCATCAAAGAATGCTCCCTTTGCAGCAATTCCAGCATTGCAGACCTTTGGCATTCTAGCTGTTAATTTGCTGAGGTAATCTTGAGAAATTTCCGCATGACCAAAGATTCTTCCTGCTGTCTGGTGACCCAGATGTTGTCATGATGACATGGGGTCGTCATGGCAACATCCGGGAGCCGCGGCAGACAGCGTTGGACGCCGGCAGGAGAGGTGAGTATCTGCGATCACCTCCCCTTACCCCCGCAATGCTGCAATCGACTTTGATCGCAGCATTGAGGGGGTTAATGTGCAGGGAGCGGTGCAGGACCACTCCCTGCACATTGTACCGGGTGTCAGCTGTGACAATCAGCTGACACCCGGCGGCGATCGCCCCGCACCGCTTGGTCCAATGACGTACTATTAGGTCACACGTCAGAAAGGGGTTAATATTCCACATTTTGTTTTGGCAAATCTATTGTCTATATTCGATATTTATAACTGTTTGTTACACTGATCCCTTTGCATTATATGGTTTATCGGGCCTAGAAGCAAGGGAGACCAGATTAGCTACATATGTGGATTTTGTATAGTTTTCTATCAGTTTTGTCTTGAATCTTGATCAGTCCAATTGTACACGTTAGTGCTGGTTGCACTTTAGGGTCTTTTTGGTGTCATTTTAAACTTACTAATAAAATATATTAATTTTAAGTGGTTTATGTATGCACACTTTTTGTCTCCTTTGGGTTATTTGATTTCCATGTATGTATCCTATGTGATGTATACAGCAGAGTCTTAGTTTATCCTATGTGAGGTATATACAGCAGTCTCAGTGTATCTTATGTAATGTATACATCACAGTCAGCGTGCATCTTATGTGATATAGCAGAGACTCAGTGTATCCTATGTAATGTATATGACGCGCCCCTGGGCCTGTGTCGCGCTGCGTTGCGTACGCGGGAGCTTACCCGGAGCCGGATCTGTTGAGGGTTGTAGTCTCGTGGCGGTGACCCGGTCCGTGCCCAGGGAGTCAAACTGAGCGGCGATGTATCAGCGGTAGATGTTGGACGACTACGCCACCCGTTGAGTACAGCTAAGGAGCTGCTGCTGCAGGGCAGACCGCTGAGGCCGGTGGTAGGATTGTGCAGCGTGATAGTATAACCCCCAACGGGAGGGGTATGGCCTCAGGGCAGCCGACGTGGATGATGGGGGTAGCAGGAACCACTCGGAGACGGTACGGTGTAGTTCAGGGTCTTTACTGGTGACAAAGATAGACCCTCCCGGAGTACTGGCTAGCGGTTGGGGCCTGGTCAGTCCTTGAGCAGATGGGATCTCCCCTGGCCAGGCGGAGTTGTAGGCCTCCCAAACTAACGATACTCTTCTGGCTACCTTTCTAGAAGCGAGTATAAGTAGCCCACGTCCCTGAGTGTACCGTGTGGTGCTCACCCGTATGGCCGGTGACTCGGGGCCTTCTAGTAGCTTCCGCTCCACGACGGCGGTGCTGGTCCCATGCGTGTGACCGTGCCTTCAGGTTTCTTGGCCAGAGGACCTGAAATCCCCTGCCTGACGGATTCTGCTGCTGGGTAGGAGTTAGTCCCCACAGCCTCGGACTCCGGGTCCGGTAAGAAATCTTCTCAGTCAGGGCGAGCTCTGCAGCTGCCAGCCCCTGACTCTTTGTAACACTGCTCCCACAGAGCTCCTGATGTTCTGTTCCTATATTTGCTTCTTTTCTCTGTCTCTACTTCTTCTCTACTCACTAACCCTGCCTCAGCCCTAGGTTTATATAGGGGAAGTTCTTCCCCTCCCAGGACTGGGCAGGAGGTGTGGCATGCATAGGATTCCTGACCAAGAGACCTCCCACCTGCTCTCAGACATAACATTGCTGTTACTGTGGAAACCAGATCCCTGGGGTGCCACATTCCCCCCTAGTGAAATTTAGTACTCCGGGACTAAACATATTTTAGAAAAACATAACAAGATATAACAATAACAATACAATAAAGAAACACATAAAGGTGGTCACGGCATGTCCGTAACCGGGTGCAGTCTTTGAAGAAAGCAAGGTGTCCATTTCACCAAAACAGGGAGACGTAACCAGGTAGGGGTCTGTCCTGCCCCGAGTCCTTAACAGTCTTTAGTCCGTCCTGGGTTACGCTCCAACTATGTACACAGGTTTCCCGGTAAATCCACCAAAGACTCCTATAAACAACTAGAAACACATAATTATACACAAGCAACAAGAAAAACAGGTAGCCACAAATAAAACAATTTATACACTTCAAATCCTCCAACGTGCGGGTAACTGGCCTCTAGTGGCCCTAGTGGACCTACGGAGCTGACTGTCTGGCCCTGAACTACAGGGTGTAGGAGCTGTCAAGGGTAAATTGGGCAGCTGTCTACGGGCCCTTTGGCTCACTAGGGATATGGCAGGCTCACTGCAAGCAGAGGGTTGATCCTCCTGATCTGCTGGTGTGGGGTCTTCTGCCTCCTGGACCGGCTGTTCTTCCAGCTCTACCTGTTGCTCCGTAGGTGCTTGGGATGCTGGTTGGAGGAAGGTGAGTACGGGTACCACAACTGCACCATTGACTTGAGTCCAAGACCGAGGGAAGTCTCCGAGCACAGTACTAACCATATCTTCCCTTTCCTCTACGGGTCGATGGTCTTCTTGTTCCTCTTCAGGGTTCCGTAGCTGTTCAGGACACTTCTTCAGGTGATCCCGGGATACAATGGCTGTGGTCTCCCCTCCGTCTTTACTGATGGTACAGACCTTCGGGTTCTCGTGGCTTGAGGGCAGTACGGTGTACGGGTCCTTCTCCCACTGGTCGTCCAACTTGTGGAGCCGTCTTTTCCTCTTCAAGACCTGCTCTCCGGGCACCAGGGGAACAGCGGGAGCATACTGGTTGTAGGTTTTCTCTTGTCTCTCCCTAGCCTGACAGAGACTTCGCTCCACGCTCTCCTGTACTTTCCGGTACTGCTGCTGCCTCTCTGTGTCCCAGTCTGCTTCTGGTGAAGTGTCCTCGGGTGTCAGGACTCCCATTTCCAGGTCAACAGGTAACTTACCAGGTCTCGCCCTCATTAGGTAAGCCGGGGTACAGTTGGTGGAACCTACCGGGATGTGGTTGTATAGGTCCACCAGATCGGGCAGCTTCTCAGGCCACAGACTGCGTTCTTCCAGGGGCAACGTTTTCAGAAGATCCATTACCACCTGGTTCATTTTCTCACAAAGTCCATTAGTTTGCGGATGATAGGGTGTCGTCCTTATCTTCCGGCAGCCATACAGATTGCAGAATTCCTGGAAGACCTCCGCTTCAAAGGCAGGTCCCTGGTCCGTCAGCACTTGGTCCGGGTACACGTGTGGACGGCAGAAGTGCTGCTGGAAGGCTCTAGCTGCTGTTTGAGCCGTTAAGTCCTTGACGGGGACGACAACCAAGAACCGGGAGTAATGATCCACGATGGTTAACGCATAGACGTAGCCACTTCTGCTTGGGGTCAGTTTTACATGATCCAAGGCTACCAGTTCCAACGGCTGCCGGGTGACGATGGACTGCAGGGGAGTCTTCTGGCTGGCACGGTCCTTCCTCCTCAGGTTGCACGGGCCACAGTCTCTGCACCACCTCTCGATGGTTCCCCTCATGCCTACCCAATGGAACCGCCCGCGCAGCAGGAACTCCAGCTTCTTCCATCCGAAATGCCCAGCTCCATCGTGGTATGCCTCCATCACCATGGCTGCGTCTCGTCGTGGCACCACTACTTGCCAGATTAGTTCATGCGTCCGGGAGTTAACCATCCTGCGGCACAACTTCCCCTTGTAAAGGAACAGTCTACTCTTTTCTGCCCACAGTTGCTTGGCTTCCTCCGGAGCGTCTGGGTCAAGGCGAGCCTCTGGCTGAGTCAGCATCTCCTTCACCAGCCGGACAGCAGGGTCACTGTCTTGCGTTTCCGCCCAGTTGTAGTGAGGTAAGGGGTTAAGCGTAGCGCCTTGCTTACTCCTTACCCGATGGGAATACTGGATAGTCCCATGACGGTGAAACGCGGGGAGTTCGACTTCTTCCAGTCCCTCTGGATCTTCTCCTACGTCCGGTAGGTTTGGCATCCTGGACAGGGCGTCCGCGTTGGTATTAGAGCGTCCTGCCCGGTATTTGATGGTGAACTCGTAGTTGGACAGGCGGGCCATCCATCTCTGCTCTAGGGCACCGAGTCTTGCCGTGTCCAGGTGTGTCAACGGGTTGTTATCCGTGTACACGACGAACCGGGAAGAAGCGAGGTAGTGCTTAAAGCGTTCGGTGACTGCCCACACCACTGCCAGGAACTCTAGCTTAAATGAGCTGTAATTCTCAGGGTTTCTTTCGGTGGGTCGCAGTTTTCGGCTGGCGTAAGCAATTACTCGCTCTTTCCCCTGCTGGATCTGGGACAGCACGGCTCCTAGCCCGATGTTACTTGCGTCGGTGTAGAGGATAAAGGGCTGGCTGTAATCCGGGTACGCCAGGATTTCATCCCCCGTGAGGGCCATCTTCAGCTGGCGGAAGGACTCTTCTTCCAACTTCTCCCATCTGAAGGGCGGCTTCTGGTTCTTGGCCTTCCGGGACTGGCCTATCAGGAGGTCCTGCATAGGAGCTGCCTTTTTGGTGAAACCGGGGATGAACCTGCGGTAGTAGCCTACCAACCCGAGGAACTGCCGCACTTCCTTTACACTGGAGGGACTTGGCCATTCCTTAATTGCGGTGATCTTATCAGGGTCGGGAGCCACTCCGTCAGCGCTCACCACGTGTCCCAGGTACTGCACCTTTGGTTTCAGGAGGTGACACTTGGAGGGTTTCACCTTTAGGCCGTAGCTTGCCAGAGCTTCGAACACTTCCGCCAGGTGTTTCAGGTGGTCCTCATAAGTCTTAGAATATACGATGACATCGTCCAGGTACAACAGGACCGTCTCGAAGTTTCTGTGGCCCAGACAGCACTCCATTAATCGTTGGAAGGTTCCCGGTGCGTTGCAGAGTCCGAACGGCATGCAGGTAAACTCGCTAAGTCCCATCGGGGTGGTGAATGCGGTCTTCTCCCGGTCCGCCTCTGCTACAGGAACCTGCCAGTACCCACTAGTGAGATCCAAGGTAGAGAAGAAGTTAGCAGATCTTAAAGCAGCCAAAGACTCCTCTATCCTTGGTAAGGGGTACGCATCCTTGTGTGTGATACGGTTGATTTTCCGGTAATCTACACACATCCTCATGGTGTTGTCTTTCTTTTTGACTAAGACTAGTGGAGCTGCCCAGGGGCTACAGCTATCCCTGATCACCCCAGCCTCCTTCATGTCTCTAAGCATCCCCTTGGCGTGTTGGTAGTGTGCAGGGGGTACGGGTCGATACCTCTCTTTTATGGGAGGATGGTCTCCCGTGGGGATGTGGTGTTCTACCCCCTTGACTCGCCCGAAGTCTAACGGGTGTTTACTAAACACTCTCTCGTACTCTTGAACCACCCGATAGACTCCCTGTTTCTGGTGTGAGGGAGTGGAGTCAGTACCCAAATGTAGTTGCTGACACCAGTCCTCCATTGTTTTCTTAGAGCCGTTACCTTCCTCCGGGTGAGATGGAGGCAAGGGTTCCACAGATTGTATAGCATTTTGGTTAATGGTATATAATTTGGCTAGCGTGGCATACCGGGGCAGGTACACATCCCTCTTCCCGATATTGATTATGCGAACGGGCACCCTCCCATGGCGTACATTAACCACCCCCCGTGCTGTCAAGATGGTGGGCCTACTGTCTGAGTAAACTGGTTCTACCATTGCCTGGTAATCTCTACCTCTCAGACCAATAGCTGCCCGGCACCAAATCATCATTTCACTTTTTGGGGGCATGGCAATAGGGAAAGGGTCACACATTCTCACGCTACCAATCTCACCGCCGGAGAGTTCCACCTGTTGCCGTCGCATCAGTGCCCGGATCTCTTTTTGGAGCACTCGCTGCTCGCCGGAGCTGGCGTTCTTGGCAACCTGCTGTAAAAGGAAAATCACCTCTGCAAGACAATTTTCAATTACATTAGTTCCTAGAGTTATCTTTGGGTGACTCTCGTGTTTGTCAATGTCTACAATGATCAGTCCCTGTGCTGCCAGTTCAACTCTACCAATTTTAATGGTCACCTCTTTAAATCCGATCTGTGGCACGGGCTGACCATTGCTGGCGATGATACTCAAGTCGTTGTCAGGGTAGCGGGTAATATCCGAGTCATTCCAGTACTGCTTGAAGAGCACGTACGGGATGGTGGTGACCTGTGACCCGGTGTCCAGTAGGGCACTCATAGGAATGCCATCCAGTACCACAGGCAAGACTGGACGTCCTCCCACATATTTGTCGCGCCAGTTCGATGGGCCTGATGATCTTTTTCCTGGGGTTTGGCCCTCTACCCCAGGTTGTGCCAGTTTAAAGGACAGTACCTTGCCATATGTCCGGGTTGATTGCAGCGGCGGCAGATGGGTCGTCCGTCCTCGTTGTATCGGTCGCTGGGTCTTCCTCTGGCCGGTGGGGTCCTCCTTGGTCGACGCCACGGGATGTCCTCCGGTCCGGATGCCAGCTGGATCTTCCCTGGAGTAGAAACCTGTAAAGACTGCACAGTTCGGGTTAGCGCAGCAACGCTTTTAGCTAGCTCTTGGACCTGATGGTGCAGGTCTGGAGCCGGGTCATTGTTCAAAGCCTGCGCATCAGCTCCCACAGGCCCTGCCGACAAGGGCGCCGCCTCCTGGTGGTAAGTAGTAGTGGGGCGTCTGTGGGTCACAACGCCACCTGGTGCCGGTTCTCGGAGCACCCGGATGGCTCTGTCCTTGAACTGTGCAAATCCCAGATGAGGGTCCTGTAAGGCCATTGCCCGCAACTGGGTTCGGTGGGCATTGCAATATAAACCCTCTATAAATTGTTCAGTCAACAGCCTGTCCTCGTCTCCCACGCCGTCAGGGTCGGTCTGCTTAATGGCTCTCAGGGCCTCTTGTAGGTTCAGGGCATAGTCCCTTATACTCTCATGTGCCCGCTGTTTGCACCCGTAGAATCTAAGCTTGATCTCGACTGAGGTGCGGGTATCAAAGGTGTCCCTCAGCCGGGTTAGTATCCCTGCGACAGTCCTCCCCCCAGGTGGCCAGGACTTTACCTCCCTTCGGGCTGCCCCAGTTAATTGAGCCACCAGGATGCTCACTTTTTGCTCTTCTGTGAGGGGGTACACCTGGAAGAGGCTATCCAGCTTTTCTCTAAAGTCATGCAGGGTATGTGACTCCCCTGAGTACTGGGGTAGCCAGGCCGCTCCCGGGATATAGGGCATGGTGAAAGGCATGACTGCAGCAGCGATGGCGCTGGCGGGGGTTGAGGCAGTGAAGCTCTCCTCCGTATCCGACATCCTCCTCCCCCCTAGTGGACCGTGGCCTACCTTGCGATGATCCTCTTCCGTAGGCCGCGGCTCCGCAGTAGATCGTCAGGGTTGAGGACCTTCCGTCGCGCTCCTGTGACGTCGGCGTCTGCTGGGCTCCTTCCAGGACCTTACGCGACGTCCGGACGTGAGGCGGGGCTTCAGTTCTCGCGCGCTTTCGGAGTCCACGCCCCTCTTCTTCCCGCGCGACGTCTTCAAGATGGCGTCCAACGGCGGGAAAACTCCACGGAAGGCGGGAAGAAGGCTGAAAATGGCGCCGGATGGCGGGAATCTTCACCGATGGCGGGAAGAAGGCTGAAGATGGCGCCGGATGGCGGGAATCTTCACCACAGGTAAGTTTGAACAGTCTCTTTCAGGCACGCAGTACCCGGTGGTTGCGGGCACGAAATCCTGCCGACTACGCCAAAATTTGACGCGCCCCTGGGCCTGTGTCGCGCTGCGTTGCGCACGCGGGAGCTTACCCGGAGCCGGATCTGTTGAGGGTTGTAGTCTCGTGGCGGTGACCCGGTCCGTGCCCAGGGAGTCAAACTGAGCGGCGATGTATCAGCGGTAGATGTTGGACGACTACGCCACCCGTTGAGTACAGCTAAGGAGCTGCTGCTGCAGGGCAGACCGCTGAGGCCGGTGGTAGGATTGTGCAGCGTGTTAGTATAACCCCCAACGGGAGGGGTATGGCCTCAGGGCAGCCGACGTGGATGATGGGGGTAGCAGGAACCACTCGGAGACGGTACGGTGTAGTTCAGGGTCTTTACTGGTGACAAAGATAGACCCTCCCGGAGTACTGGCTAGCGGTTGGGGCCTGGTCAGTCCTTGAGCAGATGGGATCTCCCCTGGCCAGGCGGAGTTGTAGGCCTCCCAAACTAACGATACTCTTCTGGCTACCTTGCTAGAAGCGAGTATAAGTAGCCCACGTCCCTGAGTGTACCGTGTGGTGCTCACCCGTATGGCCGGTGACTCGGGGCCTTCTAGTAGCTTCCGCTCCACGACGGCGGTGCTGGTCCCATGCGTGTGACCGTGCCTTCAGGTTTCTTGGCCAGAGGACCTGAAATCCCCTGCCTGACGGATTCTGCTGCTGGGTAGGAGTTAGTCCCCACAGCCTCGGACTCCGGGTCCGGTAAGAAATCTTCTCAGTCAGGGCGAGCTCTGCAGCTGCCAGCCCCTGACTCTTTGTAACACTGCTCCCACAGAGCTCCTGATGTTCTGTTCCTATATTTGCTTCTTTTCTCTGTCTCTACTTCTTCTCTACTCACTAACCCTGCCTCAGCCCTAGGTTTATATAGGGGAAGTTCTTCCCCTCCCAGGACTGGGCAGGCGGTGTGGCATGCATAGGATTCCTGACCAAGAGACCTCCCACCTGCTCTCAGACATAACATTGCTGTTACTGTGGAAACCAGATCCCTGGGGTGCCACATATACATCATCATATGTGATGTATACAGCAATCTCAGTGTCTCCTATGTGATGCATATATATCAGGCTCAGTGTTTTCTATGTGATTTATACAGCAGTCTCAGTGTATCCTATGTAATGTATATACAGCAATCTCAGTGTATTCTATGGGATGTATATACAGCAGTTTCAATGTATTCTATGTAATATATATACACCAATCTCAGTGTATCCTATGTGATGTATACAATTGTCTCAGTGTATCCTATGTGATGTATACAATTGTCTCAGTGTATCCTATGTGATGTATACAATTGTCTCAGTGTATCCTATGTGATATATACAGCAGTCTCTATGGAACATATGTGATGTATGCAGCAATCTCAGTGTATCAGTGATGTATATACAGCACTGTTTCAGTGAATCCTATTTGATATCTAAACAGCAGTTTCAGTGTATCCTATGTCATATATGCAGTAGTCTGCAGAGTCTCCTATGTGATGTACAGTGGGAGAAATAAGTATTTGATACACTGCCAATTTTGCAGGTTTTCCCACCTACAAAGAATGGAGAGGTCTGTAATTTTTATCATAGGTACACTTCAACTGTGAGAAACAAAATCTAAAAATAGAAAAACAGAAAATCACATTGTATGATTTTTAAATCATTAAATTGCATTTTATTGCATGGAATAAGTATTTGATCACCTACCAACCAACAAGAATTCTGTCTCTCACAAACCTGTTAGATTTTCTTTATGAAGCCCTCCTACTCCGAACTCTTTACCTGTATTAATTGCACCTGCTTGAACTTGTTACCTGTATAAAAAACACCTGTCCACACACTCAATCAATCACACTCCAACCTCTCCACCATGGCCAAGACTAAAGAGCTGTCTATGGACACCAGGAACAAAATTGTAGACCTGCATAAGGCTGGGATGGGCTATAGGACAATAGGCAAGCAGCTTGGTGAGAAGGCAACAACTGTAGGCACAATTATTAGAAAATGGAAGAAACACAAAATTACTGTCAATCTTCCTCGGCCTGGAGCTCCATGCAAGGTCTCAGCCCAGAACTACATGGGAGGACCTGGTCAATCACCTGAAGAGAGCTGGGACCACAGTCTTAAACATTACTGTTAGGGCTCATACTCATCTGTGAGAAAAACGGACGGGTGCAATCTGATAAAAAATCGTATTACACTCGGACCAATGTTAATCAATGAGTGACATCTCATCTGCGATTTTTTTCTCAGCTGAAATCTGGCTGAGAAAAAAATCGCAGCGTGCTGCGATTTGCCACATATCTCGGACGAGACTCGCCAATGCAAGTCAATGAGTGCGTGAAAAAAATCACACGGCACTCGGACCATGCGAGTGCCGTCTGATTTTCAAGCCGGCAATTCGTCAGCAGCATACAGTTATAATACATCTATGCCCGACAATTTAGAATAGAAAGAATAGAACAACACACATAGAATAAATAGATAGAAAGATGGCAGTGACATATATAATTAGAACAGTGACAGTGTTGGTTACTGTACTTGTCATTTACTGTTAAAATAAAGAATTTATAAAAAAAAAATACAGTGGGGTCCCCCGTAATTTTATAGTCTAGCAGAGGTTAAGCAGACGGCTGGGGCAGATGTTTGGAGCCTGGGAAGAGGGTAATACACACGGAGCTTCCCAGGCTACTAATATCAGCCCCCAGCTGAATACTTAAAATAGGGGGACCCCATGTCATTCTTTTTTTTTGTGGGGGGGGTCCCCCATTTTAATAGTCAGTAAAGGCTGGGACCCCACGCCAATTTTTTTTAATAAATTCTTTATTTTAACAATAAATGAGAAGTAGAGTAACCAACACTGTCACTGTACTAATTATGTATGTGACTGACATCTTTTTATCTTTTTGTATTGTTCTATTCTTTCTATTCTAAATTGTTGGGTACCGCTGTGTTGTAACTGTACGGGGCTGATGAATTGCTGGTTTTTAAAGAGACGGTGTGTGAAAATGGCATAGCACTCGCATGACACACACATAGCACTCGCATGACACTCGCATAGCACTCGCATGACACTCGTCCGTTTTTTTGGTCCAGAATACAGAACTTTTTTTTCACACATATGGGTATGAGCCCTTAGTAATACACTACGCCGTCATGGATTAAAATCCAGCAGGTCCCCCTGTTCACGCCAGCACATATTCAGGCCTGTTTGAAGTTCGCTAATGACCATCTGGATGATCCAGAGGAGGCATGGGAGAAGGTCATGTGGTCAGATGAGACCAAAATAGAACTTTTTGGTATCAACTCCACTCGCCCTGTTTGGAGGAAGAAGAAGGATGAGTGCAACCTCAAGAACACCATCCCAACCATGAAGCATGGTGGGGGAAACATCATACTTTAGGGATGCTTTTCTGCAAAGGGGACAGGACAACTGCACCATATTGAAGGGAGGATGGATGGGGTCATATATCATGAGATTTTAGCCAACAACCTACTTCCCTCAGTAAGAGCATCGAACATGAGTTGTGGCTGTGTCTTCCGGCATGACAATGACCTGAAGCACAAAGTCAGGGCAACTAAGGAGTGGCTCCATTAGAGGCATTTCAAGGTCCTGGAGTAGCCTAGCCAGTCTCCAGAACTGAACCCAATAGAACATCTTTGGAGGGAGCTCAATGTTGCCCAGTGACAGCCCCGAAACCTGAAAGATCTGGAGAAGATCTGTATGGAGGAGTGGGCCAAAATCCCTGCTACAGTATGTGCAAATGTAGTAGAGTCGAGAGAGCCTTTAAGAAAACTATTACATGATGCTTCAAATATGGAGAAAGACTGCCATCTGCTGGCCAGACACAGTCAGGCGGAACCAAGATATACAAGGGAAGTTGAAGAGAGAGCAGATTTAGACGCTGGACCTGATCAGGTGATTTCCAGGAAGGAGTTCCGGGAGATAAGAGGCCAGCGCACCAAACCTGAGGGGTTTTTGGCGCTAAGCAGCAGAGAGGATCAGACGTGTTCCCTGCGTGCTGAGAAGCCCTGCGTGGCGGGCCTAAGCCAGAGGCCTGTGAGGTGCCACAGTCGGGCACCTGTGGAAGAGCTCCGGATCCCTGACAGATGTGACCCGAGTGCTGTGCCTGCTGAGGAGACTCGGAACCTGCTTGCGGTGCTGAGTGAGTTCGATCTAATTGAATTTGTCCGGAAAAGACTTTCAGCCTAGCGGGAATAACCGGTGACCCCTGCTAGGGCCATATGCAGAGTTAAAGAACTCACGTGGTGTCTCCCATGATTGAGGGCACCACATTACTTTGAGAGACTTCGTATTTTGCTAATATTTCAAATTACTGTTCATTACCCTTTTTGCCAATCCCTTGTTCAGAATACCTGTTATATATATATATAAACTGTTTATATTCATCTCTAACTGTTCTCACCTTGTGTCTCTGTGCGTTACATTCCAGCACCTGCATTACATTTGCCGTAGTCGGCAGGATGCAACACTCAGACGCAGAGATGGTGGAGCAGCCTGTGACTGGGTCCGGCCGGAGCCATATACCCCTGGGGGCAATGCTCAGCCATCTTCCCAAGTTCACGGGGGATGGCATGTCACTGTGGGACTGGGTAGAAAGACTGAGAAGTATGCTACGTATGTATCCCCTCTATCCCCTAGCCCAGGCGGAACTGGCCCTCCTAACCCTTGATGGAGAGGCCCGGCAGACTGTGATGTACCGCCCACCTGGGGACCGTGACACCGTGGACAAAGTGATAAAAATTCTAGAGGTCATGCACGGTGACACCACAGATCTGGGACACTTGCCCCTACGGTTGTTTCAGCAGGTCCAAGGGGAAAATGAGACCATAAATCAGTATGTTAATGCATTACAGGAAGTGACGGCCCATATCACTAAGAAGGCTCGAGATGGGAACCGAGGACTGGGACCATTGGATGAAGTGTTGCGTGACCAACTGATTGCTGGCTTGAAAGATCCTTCCCTGAGGCAGATCTTGAAGGAGCGGCTGCGTTTGAGCCCTGATCTGGGCTTCCTGGAGGTAGGGGCTGAAGCTAGAGTCCTAGAGAAAGAAGTTCCTGTTCTCAAAGCTACAGTTAGAAGTCATGAGGCAATTGCCCCTGGATTCACCAACCAAGAGCCTGATTGGATACGGGAAATACGTCAGGAAATTCGAGATATTCGGGGTGAGTTGAACGCTATTAGAAAGACCCCTGCTGCCCCCTTGCCAATGGACCGTACTGCGGACGGAGAGCAGAGAAAGAAAGGCGTTCCTACCCGGCCTGAGCACGGCATGTACCCGACCTATTGGTAGAACGAGGACCAGAGTGTTGGACCTGCGGCGGTAGGGGGCATATCTCCAAAGACTGTCCCAACCGAGAAAGGAGGAGGAGGGGGCAGCCGTTAAACTAAAATGCCCCACGGTTGAGGAGCATACCGTGGGGTCTCGAGCTTCAGAGAGTGGGAGAGGGAGCTCTGAAGACATTGTCTCCGAGAGGCCCATTATCTGGGATGAATTTAATGGGCAGCGGATCCGCTGTCTAATGGACACCGGGTCTCAAGTGACCACTATGCCTGAGACGTACTTCCAAAGTCACTTTCCTGAAGTTGCTCGTTCCTGGCGGGAACCCACTGTCAAACCTGTGGCGGCTAATCAACTACCTATCCCAGTAGCGGGAGTAGCATAGATGTCCGTTCGGGCATGTGGAAAGGACCTCGGTCGGAAAGGGATCGTACTGACCACAGGGCCCGGAGGCGATGGGCCCATTGTAATCCTGGGCATTAATGTGCTGAAGGAGGTTGGACAGTTCCTGGCTGAGGGCTGTAACAAAAACAACTGGACGCGCGCCACTCGAGACCCAGCTAACAAGAGAGTATTCCAGCATCTCGTGCGGGTCAGTCAAATTCAAAAATTGCCCCCTACCTCTCAGTACCTTGGTAAGGTATCGATACCACCCAAAGCCACAATGACACTGCCAGTGGGACAGACTGTACTCACTTTACCGGTTCTGGCACATGTGTCCTTAGAGGGCGTGGACATTCAAATTGAACCAATGGAGGGAGAGGAACTTCCCTCTGGACTCCTGGTTGCTCGGACCCTGGCCACCGTGCGGCATGGTCAAGTGCCCGTGCGTTGCATCAATCTAAGTGGCATGAGTTTACAGTTGTTGCCCCGACAAGAGGTGGCGCGAGTGTGTATAATGCCAGAGGCCCTTAACAGAGCTGACGCTATAGGGCTGGCACCTGTGGAAGGAGAGCCATGGACCCTGGAGGTGTCCCTCAACAGCCAAGAGAATGGAAGAGAACCGTTGGCTGGGCGCCATCTCTTGGAGAAAATGGAGGCTAATCTTACTGAGTTTTCTGCTGGGCAAGTAAGGCAGATCGAACAACTTCTACAGCGATATCAGGGAGTGTTTGTGACGCGCCCCCTGGGCCAGTGTTGTTTGGGGGATACCCGGAGCCGGATCAGATGGGGGTTGTAGTCTCCGAGTGGCGGTGACCCGGTCCGTGCCCAGGGTGTCAAGCTCAGTGTGTGGCAGTCCTACAGATGTTACTGGATGTTCTTTAGTGTCGACTACGCCACCCGTTGATTTGCGGTCACTACGGCCGCCGCTGCAGCAGGGTCCGCTGAGGCTGGTGGTGTGTGTGCAGCTTCGGGTAGTATAACCCCCAACGGGAGGGGTATAGCCTCAGGGGGGTCAGTTGTAGAGGGTGGTGGTTGTGGTGGTGCAGTGAGAGTGGTAATAAGACTCCGAGTCGGGCTGTGCAGTTCAGGGTTTTACTTACTGCTTTTGTGTTGGTCACTCCGGCCTTGAGTGACCGCCCGAGCCGTGCTGCGTCCACCAGGTCCTGGACTCGGCCAACCCCCAGGTGATTCTGGAGCGTGGTCCTGAGCTCCCTTTCTGACTTGTCCTTCTCTCTGGCCTTCCCCACCAGGGATCCACCTAAGTCCGGCTCCCTCGGGCCTCTTGTTGGTAAAACCCTTGTCTCTGGGTTCCCTGACCCTATTCACGGTTTGCCTTTCGGGTGGATTTAGTGGGTGGTCGTGGCAGATCCTGCCCACGACCTCCGGTCTCTGGCTAAGGATTAGGGCCCTCCACCAGCTTGGGATCCGGTACCCTTGTGCCAACTCTTCACCCTCTGGTCTAATTTTGGGTTCTTGGAGTTCCCTCTTCTCCCCCTCTGGGTCCTTCTTTCTCCTCTCTCTCTCTCTTGGCCTTGGAGCTGGCTGAGCTGCTCTGCTTCTCTGACTCAACTCTGACAGACTGACCCTGATCTAAGATGGTTCCCACCTTATATACTCCCTCTATGTGTGAGCTCAGGTGACCAGCACCCAATGAGCTCCTAGCTTTACCCAGACTGCTCCCCCTATCTGCCCCTACACTACTGGGATGTTCCACCCCCCTCCCACTCCAGCCAGGGACAGACACTGTCGTACCTGCACATTTCTCTAGTGGGAGTACCATTGGTCTGTCCCCCGGAAATGGGATGTGTGTAGTGCATGCAGCCTACTGAGCTCAGTTCCACACTCCATCCTTACCCGGGAGTGGAATATCACACCTCTGGCTTGAGGTGTAATACCCCTGTAGCAGCCGAATCCTCAGGGTGCTACATTTGCACAACATGAAGACGATTTCGGGTGCACTCGGGACATTCAGCACGAAATACCCACCGGAAATACTGCTCCCATTCGAGAGAGATATCTTCAGATCCCGCCTCAGATGTACCAGATGAAAGAGCTGTTTGCTCACATGTTGCGGAACGGTGTGATCTGCAAAAGTCAGAGTCCTTGGGCGGCTCCGATCATGCTGGTCCGGAAGAAGGATGGTACCCTGAGATTCTGTGTAGACTATCGGAAGCTGAATGCTTGTACAGTACGGGACTCCTATCCACTCCCCCCGAATTGAAGAGTCTCTATCTGCGCTAGGAAGTGCTAAGTTCTTCTCCTACCTCGACCTGGCCAGTGGCTATTGGCAGGTCCCAGTAGCTGAGAAGGATCGTCCGAAGACAGCTTTTGTTCTCCCTATGGGCCTGTTTGAGTTCAATCGGATGCCGTTCGGGCTAACAAATGCGCCGGGAACCTTCCAAAGACTGATGGAGAGATGCTTGGGGGACCTCAATTTTGAAGCCACTTTAATATATCTGGACGATATAATTATCTATTCCGCTACGTTTGAAGATCATCTCCGCCGACTGGAACAAGTGTTAGAACGGCTTCAAAGGCACGGCCTGAAAATTAAGCCTCGTAAGTGTCGTCTCTTCAAGCGAGAAATTGAATATCTGGGGCACACTGTGTCCAGTGCAGGAGTGCACCCCACTGCGGAGAAAGTAGCTGCCATGCAGAAGTGGCCCACACCCGCCAACCTAAGAGAACTGAGGGCATCCCTGGGGCTCGCTGGATACTACCGCAGATTCATTAAAGACTTCGCTAAGATTGCGATCCCGCTCAATGAATTGCTGAGAGGAACGGCTGGGGGAGCCAAGCGGCAGCCCATTTAGTGGGGCCCATGACAAGAAGAGGCATTTCGAGCATTGAAAATGGCGCTAACGGATGCCCCAATTCTGGCCTATGCTGACTTTTCGCAGCCTTTTATGTTGTACACTGATGGAAGCTTGCATGGACTGGGAGCAGTGCTGGCTCAAGTGCAAGGAGGAAAAGAGCGGGTGATCGCATATGCTAGCAGGTCACTCCGAGATACGGAGAAGAATCCGGACAACTACAGTTAGTTTAAGCTGGAGCTACTGGCACTGGTGTGGGCCATGACCAAGAAATTTGCTGAGTACTTGTCAGGGTCAGAAGTGCAAGTGCGGACAGATAACAACCCTTTGGCCCACTTGGAGAACGCCAAACTGGGTGCGTTAGAACAGCGATGGGTCGCAAGGATGTCCAAATACCAGTATAAAATCGCCTATCGGTCCAAGGCCCTGAACACTCATGCAGATGCCCTGTCCCGGGTCACTCAGACAGGGTCGAAGAGGGAGAGAGATGAGGAGCTCGAAGGCGATGAGATTCAGGATTTCAGCCAGTTCGCCGCTGCTGTGGTCGACGCCCAGGAGACCAGAGAGGAGCCGAGGCCCACTCAAATTCTGGGCCGTTCAAGAGACGAATGGATACATCTGCAACAATCCGACGCAGAGTTGGCAAAGCTGAGAGAATGGGTCGCCCTTAGTCAAAGACCCAACCAGGAAGCCAGAGCCGCTTCACTTCTAACTACCCTACAAATCCTAGCCCAGTGGGAGAGGCTCTTCCTGAAGGATGGCTTGCTATGCCGAAGAATCCAGCTGCCTCGAGAGTTTGATGTTACCTGGCAGGTAGTAGTTCCAGGAGCGCTGGTAACGCAGCTAGCCCATGAAGCTCATAGAAGAGATGCTCACTTCGGTGTAGAAAAGACCTTTCGGTGGTTGCAACGGCTGGTGTATTGGCCTCAACTGCGGCAAGAAGTCGAGCGGGTCGGCCGAACATGTCGCCAGTGTGAGTTGAACAAGCCCCCGGAACAAAGAGCTCCCATTCAGACCATCCGAACTTCTGCCCCCTTGGAAGTCCTGATGATTGACTACCGGATGATATGAACTTCGTACAATGGTTATGGACACTGTTTAGTCATGACTGATCACTTCACCAAGTTCGCAGTAGTGGCGCCTACCAAAGACCAGACAGCAGAATCATAGAATCATAGAATGGTAGAGTTGGAAGGGACCTCCTGGGTCATCTGGTCCAACCCCCTGCTCAAAGCAGGATTCACTAGATCATCTCAGACAGATGTCTGTCCAGCCTCTGTTTGAAGACGTCCATTGAAGGGGAACTCACCACCTCTCGTGGCAGCCTGTTCCACTCATTAATCACCCTAACTGTCAAAAAGTTTTTTCTAATATCTAATCTGTGTCTCCTCCCATTTAGTTTCATCCCATTGCTTCTAGTCTTTTCTTGTGCAAATGAGAATAAAGATGATCCTTCTACAATGTGACAGCCCTTGACATATTTGTAGACAGCTATTAAGTCTCCTCTCAGTCTTCTTTTTTGCAAGCTAAACATTCCCAAATCCTGCAACCGTTCCTCATAGGACATGGTTTGCAGACCAGTCACCATTCTGGTCGCTCTTCTCTGAACTTGCTCCAGTTTGTCTATGTCTTTTTTAAAATGTGGTGCCCAAAACTGTACACAGTGTTCCAGATGAGGTCTGACCAAAGAGGAGTAAAGACCGATAATGACTTCACGTGATCTAGACTGTATGCTTCTGTTAATACATCCCAGAATTGTATTTGCCTTTTTTGCTGCTGCATCACACTGTTGACTCATGCTCAGTCTATGATCTATTAGTATACCTAAGTCTTTTTCACATGTACTCTTGCTTAGCTCTTTTCCTCCCATTCTGTATATGCTTTTTTCATTTTTATTGCCCAGATGTAGTACTTTGCATTTTTCCCTGTTAAAAACCATTCTGTTGGTTGCTGCCCACTGCTCCAGTTTATTTAGGTCTTTTTGAATCCTGTCTCTCTCTTCTCTAGTATTAGCTATCCCTCCTAGCTTTGTGTCATCAGCAAATTTAATCAGTTTACCCTCAATTCCTTCATCTAAATCATTGATAAAGATGTTGAACAATACAGGTCCCAGGACGGAGCCCTGTGGTACCCCACTTGAGACATTCATCCAGCTGGATGTGAAGCCATTTACAACCACCCTTTGAGTCCGATCACTAAGCCAGTTATGAATCCACCTAACAGTTGCCTGGTCCATTGCATACTTGGTCATTTTTTCAATAAGGATGGTGTGAGATACTTTGTCAAATGCTTTGCTGAAGTCAAGATATACTATATCTACAGCATTTCCCTGATCCACCCAGTCAGTGATTCTGTCATAGAAGGAAATTAAGTTAGTCTGACATGACTTGTTAGTTACAAACCCATGCTGACTCTGGTTAATCACTTCATTCTTATCCATGTACTTACATACATGTTGTTTAATAATTTGTTCAAAGATCTTTCGTGGTATAGAAGTCAGACTCACCGGCCTATAGTTCCCTGGGTCCACCTTCTTCCCCTTTTTGAAGATAGGAACAACATTTGCTCTTCTCCAGTCTTCTGGGACTTCTCCTGTTCTCCAAGAATTTTCAAAGATTATGGAGAGTGGTTCTAAAATTTCTTCTACGATCTCCTTCAGTACTCTGGGGTGTAATTCATCTGGACCTGGAGACTTGAACTCATTTATGTTAGCTAAATATTCCCTCACAATCTTTCTGTTTACAGATAACTTGGATTCCTCTATTCCTTTAAAAGGACAGTGAAGATCAGTTGATGTTACATTTTCTTTCTGAGAGAAAACAGATGCAAAATAGGAATTAAAAAGTTCGGCCTTCTCAACATCCTCTCTTACCATTTCTCCATTTTCATCCTGTAAAAATCCTATAGCATCTTTGACTTTTCTTTTACTTTTGACATACCCCCAAAATCCTTTTTTATTGCTTTTGATATCTCTTGCAAGCCTTAATTCATTGTCAGCTTTAGCTACCCTGATACGTGCCCTGCAGGAACTGCAGACTGCATTATAATCTTCTTTAGATATGCCTCCCTCTTTCCATTTAATAAACATTTCTTTCTTTCTTTTTAGCATGTGTTTAAGTTCTGTGTTCATCCATCCTGGTTTCCTTAAATGCTTCCCATTCTTCCTACTTTTCGGGATTGTTAACGATTGTGCTTTGAGAATCTCATTTTTAAAAATTTCCCATCCTTCCTGGACATTTTTGTCCTTAAGGACATCCAGCCATTGGATCCCTCCTATTCTCTTTCTGAGTCTCTTAAAATCTGCCTTTCTAAAATCTAACCTTGAAGTTTGAGTCTTCACATGTCTTCCTCCTCTAGTTATCCAAAATTCTATAATAGCATGATCGCTGCCTCCTAGGGTCCCAGCCACCTTTACCTCCTCAACCATTTCCTCCCTGTTTATAAGGATTAGATCCAAAGTAGCAGATCCCCTTGTTTTCTCCCCTACCTTTTGGAAGATAAAGTTGTCAGCAAGAGAGGATAAGAATTTGCTTGACCTGTTAGTTTTACTTGAGAGAGATTCCCAACAAATGTCTGGATAGTTGAAATCTCCCATGACCACTACGTCATATTTTTTGGAGAACTTGGTCATTTGATACATAAAGAGTTCATCCATATCTTCAGCTTGCCCAGGTGGCCTGTAGTAAATGCCTACAATGGTGTCCTTTCCGTTGTTCTCTCCTTGTATTCTTACCCAAACAGTTTCCACAGAACTCCCAGTCTCTGAAGCTTCAATCTCTGTGCAGATATACGCTTTTCTAACAAACAATGCGACACCTCCTCCTCGTTTATCAAGTCTGTTTCTTGCAAATAAGTTGTATCCTTTTAGCCTTTTATTCCAATCATGTGTATCGTCCCACCAAGTTTCAGTGATTCCAATGACATCATATTCCTTTTCCTGCATTAGTAGTTCCAATTCTCCTTGTTTGTTGCCCATGCTTTGTGCATTTGTATAAAAACATTTTAGTTTGTGATTGGTTTCTCTTCCTCCCATATTTTTATTATTTAAATTGTTTTGTCTTTGTTCTTCCTTTCCACTTCGAGTAGCAGAGATCTCAATAGTATTTGTCAGCTGTATGGCTTTTTCTGGCCTTTTGCTTCCCTTCCCACATTGTTCTAGTTTAAAGCTCTTCTGATGAGTGTAGCAAGGCGACTTCCAAATACATGTTTTCCAGTCTTCGTAAGGTGCACCCCATCTCTAGCAAGTAGTCCATCGTATAGGTAATTCATTCCGTGATCCAGAAATCCAAATCCTTGTTGACGGCACCATCGACGTAGCCAGTTGTTCACCTGTAGAATCTTATTCCACCTCATTGTTCCATGGCCATCCACTGGGAGGATGGATGAGAAGACCACCTGCGCTCCCAATTCTTTCACTTTCTTGCCTAAGTCTTCAAAGTCACTGCAGATGGTTTCCAGGTCCTTTCTTGCGGTGTCATTTGTCCCCACATGTATTAGCAGGAATGGGTAGTGATCTGTAGGTCTGAAGAGTCTTGATATCCTGTCCGACACATCTTTAATTTTTGCTCCTGGAAGACAGCACATTTCTCTTGAGGTTATGTCTGGTCTGCAGATAGCGGCCTCTGTTCCTCTTAACAGGGAATCCCCCATGACCACCACTCTCCGTTTTTTCTTCACAACATTCTTCTTTCTCCATCCAGGAGGATTCTGAGGGCTTACAAGGTTATTCATTGCTGGCAAAGTCTTATTTTGCTGTATTTCTTCATGGTTCTCCTGCGTGAGAGCCTGGTACTGGTTCCTGAGCAGTATGGGTGCTGACTGCCTCTCGATCCTCCTGCTTCTGTGGGTCACATGCTTCCATTCCTCTGTTTCGTCAGGTGCAGTTCGAATTTCTTCTCTTTCTGAATCATGAAGAGATAATTCTGCTCTGTCTAAGAACTCTTCACCTTCCTTAATGATTTTCAACGTAGTTAACCTCTCTTCTAGATTTCGCAACTTTTCCTCCAACAGGGACACAAGCTTGCATTTCTGGCATGTGAAGTTTGGCTTTTCCACTGGCAAGTCTGTGAACATGTAGCAGGATATGCAGCTCACCAAATGGCTCCTGGACTCTTCCATGTTCTTATTGTTAATGTTCTGAAAACAGTGAAAAAGGCTTAAAAAAAAAGCTTCAAAATGCGCGCGCCTGCCGGCGCGCGGTTTACCGATGTCCTCTTTTCAGCTCTAACAGCCAAAATCCAGTGTTCTTTGAGCTCACGGAGACTCTTCACTTACCCCAAAATGCAGTGGGAATATGCAAATTATCTCCTCAGGACTCCTCCCCTGGTTTACCGATGTCCTCTTTTCAGCTCCAACAGCCAAAATCCAGTGTTCTTTGAGCTCACGGAGACTCTTCACTTACCCCAAAATGCAGTGGGAATATGCAAATTATCTCCTCAGGACTCCTCCCCTGGTTTACCGATGTCCTCTTTTCAGCTCCAACAGCCAAAATCCAGTGTTCTTTGAGCTCGCGGAGACTCTTCACTTACCCCAAAATGCAGTGGGAATATGCAAATTATCTCCTCAGGACTCCTCCCCTGGTTTACCGATGTCCTCTTTTCAGCTCCAACAGCCAAAATCCAGTGTTCTTTGAGCTCGCGGAGACTCTTCACTTACTCCAAAATGCAGTGGGAATATGCAAATTATCTCCTCAGGACTCCTCCCCTGGTTTTTGAAGCCGCAGCTAAGGCCATCTGTCAGGATTTCATCCGGATTTATGGGTGCCCGAAGCGAATACATTCTGACCAGGGGGCCTGCTTCCAAGGACGAGTGATGGATGAGCTATACCGCATCTATGGGATCAACCAATCCCGAACAACGCCCTACCACCCTCAAGGGAACGGCGCATGCGAGCGCTTCAACCGAACCCTGTTGCAAATGTTGCGAATGCTGGAAGCGGACAAAAAGATGAAGTGGCCCGAATTTGTGTCCGAGCTTGTGTGGGTGTATAATAATCGAGTTCATGCGACTACTGGCTACACCCCTTACATGTTGCTGTTTGGAAGAAGTGGGCGAGAAATTACTGAACTGGAGCTAGACTCAGAAGACTCCAGCCCGGGCAGTAGCCCAAGTACCTGGATTCGAGAACACCAGCGTCGGCTCCATACAGTGAGAAGATCGGTTGCTCAGAAGTTTCAGGAAGTAGAGCATGCAGATTGGCCCCCGACCGCAGGTGGATCACTCCAGCCAGGAGACCGAGTACTGGTAAGGGTCAAACGATTTGGGAGTAAACTGGACCATCGTTGGGAGGCGATACCATATCAGGTGGTGAAGAAGGTTCACCCAGACAACCCAGTCTACGAGGTTAGGCCCGAAGGGGATGACGCCGCGACACCCAGGGTGTTGCACCGCAATATGCTGCGACCTTGCTCCTCTGAAGCAGAAGCCTGTAACGGAGTTGGGCCCTCAAACAAATTGGCTGTAGTGCCACATACAGGAACCTTGGGGGATGAAGAAGGATGGGCCACAATGCAGTTGGGCCCATCAGAACCGTCAATGCCAACCCCGAGTGGAACCCAGAATGAGTCGAGAAATGACTTGCAATCCCCAGTGGTTGATTCATCGGATATCCCGGAGTCACCTCCACAGGAGGAGCCCTGCAGAACTGAGCGGGCTAATGCCGGAATTCCTCCTAACCGGTATGCTCAAGAAGAGTTTATCTGGTCTCAAATCCAACAGAAAACGCAGGAGTGTGCCCAACTCCTGTCTGAACTTGCACTGCCTGCAAAGAGACATCAATTCTGCAAGAAATCCACTCGCCCAAGGACTGGCAAACAAAAAGGAGGGAGGAATGTAGTAGAGACGAGAGAGCCTTTAAGAGAACTATTACATGATGCTTCAAATATGGAGAGAGACTGCCATCTGCTGGCCAGACACAGTCAGGCGGAACCAAGATATACAAGGGAAGTTGAAGAGAGAGCAGATTTAGATGCTGGACCTGATCAGGTCACTTCCAGGAAGGAGTTCCGGGAGATAAGATGCCAGACGTGTTCCCTGCGTGCTGAGAAGCCCTGCGTGGCGGGCCTAAGCCAGAGGCCTGTGAGGTGCCACAGCTGGGCACCGGTGGAAGAGCTCCGGATCCCTGACAGATGTGACCCGAGTGCTGTGCCTGCTGAGGAGACTCGGAACCTGCTTGCGGTGCTGAGTGAGTTCGCGGAACCAGACGTCGCCCGCCGACCGACCAGGTCTGGACCCCCCTACCCAAGGATTGAGAGATTGCCTCCAACAGCCAAGCAGAGAGGAGTTGAGGGACGGCTGCCCCAGGAAAGTCATGCCAGTGAAAGCAGAGGAGCTGCATACGTGAACAGGGCCGTCACTTCTACTGTTCACTCACGGTACTGGGGCCAATTGGGTTTAGGTACTCAGGTTGGGAGGGGAATGGTTGGGGCTAAAGAAACTCAACGTGATCTAATTGAATTTGTCCGGAAAAGACTTTCGGCCTACCGGGAATAACCGGTGACCCCCGCTAAGGCCATATGCAGAGTTAAAGAACTCACGTGGTGTCTCCCATGATTGAGGGCACCACATTACTTTGAGAAACTTCGTATTTTGCTAATATTTCAAATTACTGTTCATTACCCTTTCTGCCAATCCCTTGTTCAGAATACCTGTTATATATATATATAAACTGTTTATATTCATCTCTGACTGTTCTCGCCTTGTGTCTCTGTGCGTTGCATTCCGGCACCTGCATTACACAAACATGGTCAAGAACTACAGTAAACGTCTGACCTCTCTAATTGCAAGCAAAGGTTTCTGTACCAAATATTAAGTTCTGTTTTTCTATTGTATCAAACACTTATTTGATGCAATAAAATGCAAATTAATTATTTAAAAATCATACAATGTGATTATCTGGATTTTTTTTAAGATTCTGTCTCTCACAGTTGAAGTGTACTTACTGTAAAGATCTGAGGTTGTGGGTTGTAATAATCACTTAGGCAGGTTAACGATACAACTATTTTTCATTCCTTGGTCCATGGTTTTACAACAATTCTGGGTAAATACCAAAAATACATTGCCCCCAGTCCATAAGATCCCCTCTCCGGGGCCAGTAGTCCTACTGCCGCCGTACCAGGCAATACTCACTGTCTCCCAACTTTTGGTTGGCCCACAGATTTTGTATCTCCTGCCAGTATAGTCTGTAGTCACAGTCCATGCTCCTCAAGATGACATATAACATGACCAAAGCTCATGTATCCAGCAACAACAGTTCACAAGAAAATTCCTCAAGTCCAGACGACAGATCCCTCAATGGTAGCACATGGATCCAGCCCAGCCGGAAACCAATCTCCAAACCCCAAAGGCCATCCATACATGGGCAACAGGCATAGATCCTCTACTCATGATGTCTCTCCACCAACCCCCCAACTAAACGTGTGGCTTAATTCTCCTCCCTCCCTGGGATCAGCACCCTGAATGGGCAGAAGTGTTCACACACTCCTCCTCCCAAAGCTGTGCATTGGCGGAGGTATTTTTTCTCAGGCCAAACCCATGCCATGAGACTGCATGTGAGAACCCCTATGGTGATGGCTCCACTAGGTTTACTATCCCTATCCACACAATGGGCCTAGTGGCTGGGAGAACAATGGCTTGAGACCCCTGAAAACACTAATGAGATTAATGGAATGATTGCTTTACATTTACCTTTAGCAATCTCCTGTCTGACCTTATGTATACATAAGATCCAACCAGCACGTTTTCTTCAGTTTACTGTCACGGAATGTAAACAATGATTCCCGAAGATGAACACTTTCCAGGTGAAATGAGTGCACTTAAACTGATGAGCAAGCAAATCTCTAATAAAACACAACAATATGATTGACGTAAATGGTGCTGCGTGCTGGAAAAAGTCTGCATCCCTTAGGGCCGCAGACTCCGCTCTACGTGCATTGGTCCAATAGTCTTTAGAACAAGGCCAGCTCCTCACACTTAATGATAAAAATTACAGACCTTTCCATTCTTTGTAGGTGGGAAACTTTCAAAATCATAAGTATATAAAATACTTATTTCTCCAATGTATATTCAGTAGTCTTGATGTCTATTTTGTCATGAATATACAACAGTCTATGTCTCCTATGTAATGTTTATACAGCAGTCGGTGTCTCCTATGTAAGGAAGACAGCAGACCTCCCACTGCTTGAGTCATATAAATGTTACATGAGCTGTGATAAATTTCCCACTTTGAGGAGACATGCATTGAAATATGCATGTGTTCAGAACAACTTACCGCTGCCATTAGTTCTTTTCAAAACTTATCACAAAGAGTCAACTGCACTCAAGACTGACAGACGCAAACCTGGAAAAGTAGTTGCAAATAGCAATACCATCCATACAAGCTACCATAACACGCCTCTCCAAAGAGAAGCATTTCCAGCCATCACTTAAGGGGAGAGTTCTTTAAATGTTTGACTCTTCAGAGAAGAAGAGGATCAGAACTCTAGTGCAACCTACAGGAAGTAGCAATCCTAAAAGCCAATAGTGACCCTTTAACGAGCACATAACTTAAGATATAAGCCAGAACCAGAAACTCAATTTGCAGACACTGTGCAAAGTATGAGTTCTGGTTTGGCTGGGTGAGAGGCGTCAGACCGGTAACATTTCTCCTTGCGGAGAGCGACATGTTAAGCATGTCACGGTGAGGAGACTTTTAAAGCTGCAATTCTCCTCTGGGAAATATGCAAATTATCTCTTCAGAGAGAAAGAGGACCAGAACTCTAGTGCCACCTACTGGAAGTAGCTCCTAAAAGTCAATAGTGACCCTTTAAATGTTTGACCAAATGTAGCAGGATAATTTTGATGACATTTTAATGAAATTTTAATGAAATGCAACTATTCGCTCTCTATGTCGCCATGAAGCCCCAGCCTTAAATCTGGCTTTGTATACATCAACCTTTTTTCTCATAAGAACTTTACTTTAGTAAATGCTAGAGATGAGCAAGTCCATTTGAGGCAAATCAAATTCATCTCAAATTTTCTAAAAAAAAATGTGGATCTGATAATTTTAATTATTTGTGATTTACTCAAAAAATCCAGAAAGATGGAGGCCAACAAGCTGCTATTTTCATGGATTTTAGAAGGCTAACAAGGGGTTAAAAAAATCTCATATGCACCTTTTCTTGGCCCTCACCAGACTTGTCCCACCATCACCGGTCTTCTGATAGGCTCTCCTGTCTTTTATCCTCACTCCGATACTTTGGCCATTTTCAGCTGGATCTTCCATTCACTAGGCCCCACGTCATCAAGAGGGGCACGATTTGAATTGCATCCCACTGGATGCCGTGGAGAGGACTGAGGAAAGGTGAGTATTAAGAGGGGGGGGGTTAAATTTACAAAGCAAATTTTCCAATGAATTGAGAAAATCTTGTTAGACTCACTCAACTCTAGTAAGTACTCGCTTGAGGAAGATTGGAGTAGTTTTTTAGGAAATCTAGGATGTGAACATGCCACTACATACTACATATCCATATTTACACTTGCATTTGCATTTTGCGCCAGTATGTAAATCACCATGACACCTGTCAGTAGGTACATGAAAAATTAAAAAAAAAACTCGGGCTAATATGTAACTTTTTTAATACATAAATATCCGCACATTCATTTCCAAGTATTGTGACTCTTAATAGAAAGACAAAATGTCCAAAGAACAAACCGCATAATTTAACAAGTAGCTTGACTACTTATAGCATTGTACTTTAATCCAAACACAGCTTGCATTTCCTTTGGACAAATATATACAGGATAGAATGACCATGACATACTGTATAAACAGTGAGTAATGAAAGAAACGGGGACTTCACCAAAACCAAAACAATCGCCTTTGTTTACCCCATAAAAGAACATGTATTATATTATCCATGCCTTTGTAAATAGTTCTCAAAGGGAAGCCGTGCTTGTGATACTACTTCAGGTTAAACATTAAATTTGTTGTCCAGCCCTTTGAAATTTTTTTTTTCAAAAGCTTAGTTGGGGTTTCCATAGATCAGTTGTGTTCAATTAGTTATTGTTATTCTCAACCAGACACAACGGATGTAAAAGGGGTTTACCAGTACTACATCCAAATCCAGATCAAAAAGCACTGCTGGCAACGTTTGAATGAATTAGATACAACAATTAAAGCTTTGGATGACTGGGAATACTCATTTTTACCAATCTCATTAAGAAGAGAAATGCAGAAAACAAGCTTTGTTTCTAATTCTTCTCAATATGTAAAGGAGTAAAAGGTGTTGTCCAGCTCCTAGATTTGTTTCCAAAAATGTAGAATTGTAGAAAATAATGTGGCGCCCCTGAGGGTTCAGTCGTCACAGGGGTACTGCACCTCAGAACGAGGTGTGGTATCTCCTCTTCCAGGTAAGGATGGAGTGTCACACAGGACCCCAACCACACACTCAGCAATACACCAATCCAGGTCTGAAGGGGGCCTAATGCACCATAGTGCTGCCCCGGGCCAGAATGCAGGAGTTCGGGGGAACCAAAGTTAGGGGGAACCACGTAGTGAGTGAGGGTGGAGGAAGCACTTTACTTAGGCACTTATTAGAATCATATATAACTGGAGGTCATCTATATAACTGGGTCTTTGGTTGTGGGTCCTTGGGACGGCAAGTCGGCACAAGGCTGCAGCCGGCTGAGGGTCCACGGTTCCCGGTCTCAGGCCTCGAGACGGGGGGTTGGGGCAGAGTTATAACCGGCTCTGTCCTCGGTCAGAGTCCAACCAAGAAGGCCCAGGAGGGGAGCAGAGGAGATAGGCTCCACAAGCGAAAGGATCTCAGGGGGTGCGGACGGAGCGGAGTCGCCACCTGCATACCTTATTCTGGCCTTGCCAGAGAGACCCTGCCGCAAGAGGGGGTACCGGTCCCCGATTATCTGACTTTGCACTTCACGTCCCTGTCGGAAAAGTCCGGAGGCTTATGTGGATCCCAGGGGGATACGGACGGAGCGGAGTCGCCACCTGTATACCCTAATCTGAGTTTATCCAGAGTGACCCGGCCTTACGCCACGTTCTCTCCACCAGTCACCAAGAAGGGCAGCCAGTCGGTCCGGGAGCTACACGCTACCCATCAAGGACATCGCAGTACCCGTACGGGACTCAGTGGGGGACACAAGGTGGGAGAAGTTTACAAGAGAGGATCACAATTGAGCGGGGGTCCTGTCAAGCGCTACTGAACTACCTGGAGTGTGCTGAACCCCACCCTGGTGGCCGCAGCTCGCTGTGTGACAGCAGAAAGAAGCTCTGAGCTGAGAAAGCACTACTGTGAGTAAAGACTCGGATGACTTCAATAATTGCCTCTGTCTGTTCTTTCCTCCGCGGCTCTGCACCCGCCACCGCTCCATTCTACACCCTCTCTCTTTACGCTGCCCTGAGGCCCCGCTCCACCTGTGGGGAGCCGCACCAACTAAGCTGCCTGAACACCGACCTCAGAGGACTGTAGTTGCCCTGGTGACTCTCACCAGACACCACGGGTGGCGTCACGAACATTCCCCTATTCCATTTAACTTTCCCCCTCCTTTTAAGAGTGACCCCAGGGTACGGGTCCGGGAGCCGGCCACCGCGACATCCCCCGAGATCAGGCAACAACAAGTTCCGGGCGCCGAGTCGTTCCCCATCCTCTGGGCGTGTCAATAACAAACTGATTCATTCTTGCCTTAAAACCTTCCTTGTTCCCCACTGTTCTTTTCATCGCTGTCTCCAGCAAAGACGTTTCGATCTGAACATGTGACTTGTGTCCTCACTGGTGTCCGCTTACACGCAGAAATTGGCTGCAGCGGTCTTGTTTCTGTATCAAAACATCGCTTGAAGCTAAGACTCAAAGACGGGTGGGTGTCTTGGAAGCTTTTAAAGAAGCACTCTCATTAAAATATTTATCCTCTTAACCCCTTCACGACATATGTCGTATATATATGTCATAAGACCCGCCCATCGGCGCCCTGTCACATGATCGCATGCCGCTGATGAGTTGGTATGATAACATGGGGTCTGCAGGAGACCCCTGTGGTTGTCATAGTCGATCTGCTATGAGCACTGCCCGGCTGAAGCCCTGCTATGTGTAAAACAAGCGATCAGATGATCGCAGCTTTAAGTCTTCTATAAAGACTATTCAAGCATGAAAGAAGTGGAAAAAAAAGTTCAAATCACCCCCCTTTTGCCCCATTCAAAATAAAACAATAAAAAATACATATTTGGTATCTCCGCGTTCAGAATCACCCGATCTATCAATCTATAAAAATAATTAATTTCATTGGTAAACAGCATAACGAGAAAAAAAATCAATACACCAGAATTACGTTTTTTGATCCCCACAACATTGCAATACAATGCAATTACAGGCGATCAAAACATTGTATCTACTCCAAAGTGGTATTAATTAAAACGTCAGCTCGGCACGCAAAAAATAAGACATCACCCGGCCCCAGATCCCAGATAATGAAGATGCTATGATCTCGGAAAATTTTGCCTCTCTACTAAGTTAATCGTTCTCTTTTCCATTAGGTCTATGACATCACGTGATTAAAAACTGACTAGCTGAATCCTTCTAAGCTCTATGTAGAAGCAGGAAGTCTATTTTCCCTACATGAGTTATCACTGCAAAAGTCTATGGCAGGGGAAGGAAGAGCAGCTGGGTCATGAGTTGCAGAGGGAGATGACTCATGCACGGAAAGAGTTTCTACATAGAGCAGAGAAAAGAGAGGAATTAACTGGGTAGAAAGGTAGCATTAGCAATTGTAAATACATAGTGCTGTATAATATGATGATTGCACTATATTAAGAAGATAAAAACTTTGATGGGAGGAGGAGGATGAGTGCTTCTTTAAGGTAAGTTTTCTACTATTCTAGAAAAAAAAGTTAAGAAAATTAATGGGCTGAACAACACCTTTAACTCCTTCAGATATTTGGAAGTATCACATAAAAAGCCTCATATATCTTCTCCAGTAATAAAGTAATTAAAAAAATGTCTCTCATCTATCAAAGATGAACTTTACATTTATTTCTATTTCACAGTGTAAAAGCAGCACTAGGACAATGGATGCCAACCCACCTGTTACGCACATGGCTGTGGAACTACTGTGCTGCGGTC
Organism: Phyllobates terribilis; assembly: GCF_046119375.1. Classification (NCBI taxonomy): domain Eukaryota; kingdom Metazoa; phylum Chordata; class Amphibia; order Anura; family Dendrobatidae; genus Phyllobates; species Phyllobates terribilis. The sequence continues at coordinate 71,335,394 of NW_027362767.1, read as the reverse complement.
TGGAGAGAGCCTGGGGTGGAGTAACTAAGCAAATACCTGGTTGTTCACAAGATCCTATAATGGTGTAGTTGGACTTGATCCCAGGTGGACACGAGGTGCTACTCCAGGACAGACTCTGGAGCCGCGGCAGTTGACTGCCAAGGGGGCAGTAAAGCAGGACCGGCCAGGAACTGGATTAGCAGGAGAAATATGGCTGGTAGACAGATGTGGAATCAGGCACAGGCAGGACAGGTACAGGAACATGGGACGGCCACAGGTTCATGGATCACAAGTACAGGTACACAGGTACTGATTCAGATGGATCACGAACAGGACTAGGCACAGGCAGAACGGGTTCGGGTATAGGACTGGAACAAGTGCAGACAGGGCAAGCAAGGTCAGGTAAACGGGACAGACAGGATCAGATTCAGAGCGCATAGGTACAAGGAACTTACAACTAGGAAGCAGGAAATTGAGTGATACAAATGAAGTTGCTAAGGCACTTCCACTTTGGGGAAGATGCCTTAAATACATATTGTCTCCCAGCCATTGACCGGGGACCTTTTCAGAAGTATGCGTGCCGCCCCTTTAAGAAGCAGAAAGTGAGAGTCCTAACCATTATCCCAGACCTACGTGGCGTATGCAGGCCCTGGAAGGAGAGAGACGCTAGGGAAGTGCAGAAAGATAAGTAAACACGCCGACATCCCTGCAGGGGGGAGGAATGGGACACGTGCAGGGGTGCCGACGCAGTTCTAACACCACTGACATCTTATATTCTTCTTTTTTTTATTTTTTTTCCCAGCCACTCATACAGTGACCCAAAAGCATTTTTCACATAACCTCATAAAATCTAATATTTTTCTCTCTTTAAAGTCCATGGGGAAAAAAGGTTACAAAACTAGCTAAAATCACAAACACAAAACATCTGGCCACTGTAACAAACAAAACAAAAAAAAAAAACATGCAGCCAGACTGCTCAGATGCAAAGTCTGAGGATATATACAAACGATGTGGATGTCTGAGAAAAAGTCATATCCTCATGCGTCCGCATTTACATGTGGGTTGAGATGGAGATTTTCCATTCGATTGCAATGGTTGAAATCGGCAAACTATTGTCACAAAATCATTAATGGATAAATGTATGCTGTAGACATCCTAAACAGATTTTTTTTTCAGGAAAGACCAATTTATTTTAAAGGGGTTTTCCCAAAAGCGATAACTTGGTAATTACTGGGACGCTTAGCAATCCCGAGTACAGGCAGTCCAGGTCGCATCTTGAATGGAGGGGCGATGTACATGCTCGAGTTCTGCTCCATTTCTGGTACAAATATTGGAGCTCTGTTCTTGGCTTTCTCCGGCAGTCACATAGATAATAAATGGACCTGAGGTCGAGCAGGTGCATCTCTGATCCATTCAAGATGGGGCTCCAGAGTCCCTATACTTGAGATTACTAAGGGTTCAAGCAATTACCAAGTTATTCCTTGTCCTATGGTTAGGAGGTATCTTGCGATTTTGAGAAAACTCAAAAATAAAAGTTATTTTCAGCATAGATATTTTGCACAAATATTCCCCAATGTGTTAATTCTATTTTAAAAAGGACTTGTCACCAGGTGAAAGGTGGCAGTTTTTACACTTATTTTATTCCCTCTGCTCCCCGAATAATCTAAGTTGATTTGTTTTTTTTGTTTGCTTGCTTTTTATTAATCCATCATATGGTTCTAGAGATATGGGCCTTTTTATTTAGTGCTAAAAGGTTCATATCTCTAGAGGATTATGTCGGAGAAAAAAAACTACAAAAAAGCGGAATAATCAATAAATAATTATTTAATTTTTTTTTTTTTCTAAACTACTTGATAGGACACTATTAACATGTAGAGCCATTTTTGCAACCACTTTTCTTATATTGTGTTTACGGTTCCTATGGACCAATGTGTGTCTATGGAAACAGACTACGAAACCATCCTTGTGTAGTTTGATCACTGAGTCATTCAGATCTACGAGATACTTATGTCCGCCACTTCTTGTTAACCTACCAAACGCACGTTAGCAAGAAGTAGGGAACATACAGAAAATAAAATGACTGAGATATTTAATTAGGACTATTTGTACGGTGGCATCATTTTTCATTTTGGACGCCCTGCAATAATAAAAATGACACTACCATCAGTTACAATGAAACGTTGCTCTGAATGCAGTGAAAATATTCTTTATTTCCTTGTTTTATTTAAAAAATAATAATAATTGACAACTCATGTTGACATGTTGCACTACATGTGAAGAAAACATTTCTTAATTATTAAAGGAGTTTTCCCAGCTCAGAAAGTGATGACATATTGCAAGTATAGGCTATCACTTTCTGATGGGGCAGGTATGCATGGCAGTAATCCAGCCTCTACATTCTCAGAATTAATTCTCCAAACAGTATGCCATCCTTTTCTGTAATAGAAAACCCCTTTAAAAAAATATGTACGCTTTAAAGTAGTATTTTAATTTAAATAAAAGCATGTTTGCAAAAAGGTTAGCTTATAAAAATTCAGGACTGTTTGGCTTCTACAGTCTCTATATATCACAGTCCATACTACAGAATGAGGTAACAATCATCTCTGAGCTTGTCTGATGGCAGGTTCTGTAACCTCTTTTCTCCAGAACCGTAATGTCATAAATCATCTTAGAAGATTATTCAGGAGAAGAGAGATCAGAGTTACCAATCCTGTCATTAGACAAACTCACTGACAGATTTCACAGATAATTCAATTCTGCAGTCTGTTATGTACTATGATACACAATGGCTGTAGAAACAAAATAACCCAGAATTTTTAATTAAACCCTACTGCAAAAATGCTTTTAAACCTAAACTACTTGCATTCAAGTAAAAAAAAAGTCTCCAAAGGTGTTAATATCCTTTAAAACAATGACACAGTCCAGAGGATTGCTTAAACTACACTTCTACTGAAAATAAGACTTTATTATTACTGAAAACAAACCTGTCGGTAACACAACCCCTGTGCAAATAAAAATGGTGGCAGTGTAAAACATTATAAAAAATACCTAAAATGGTACCATCCACTCATTTCACCAAAATTCAGCTCTTGTTGATATGCAAGTTAGGTGTTGCATATGAGTGCACTTGCAGACTATGGCTCCTCTTCCCTTCTCCCTGCCGCTGCTGCCCCACTTCTTCTTTGGCAGTGGAGAGCAGAGGTGACGTTATGCACCAGATCCGTTGACTTCATTGTTAAGAAGTGGTGCCAGTGGTGAAAAGCGAAGAAGATCCATAGACTGCAAGTGCACTGATACACCCAACAGTGCACTTGCAGAATTTGACTGCAACACCACAGGGGATGGCTCTGTGATAGTTATCTTTCATCATGTTTTACACTGCCCCATATCGCACTATCTGTTTGCATAGGGGTAGGGTTACTGACAGGGTCCCTTTAACATATAGTAATAATCACATTTTAAAAATACTAACACTATGACCACAAGCACATGCAAATTAGAAAGCATGTATAACAAAACATCCATAAAAAATGTAAAAAATATTGATGATGTACTTTCATTTAAATAAATAAGAAAAGCATAATAACGTTCAGCTGCTATTTGTTAACGGGATAGAACAGAGAAATGTAAACTTAGCCTACAAATATTTTTGGGAGTTTTCTGGAGTGCTTATTCTGTTTTCATTCTGGTTGTCAGAATTCCCCAATGTTAACGAATGTGACATAGATACAAAGGAGGAAATGCTGGGTTTTAGGCTCTGTTCACTTTATCTTCCTAGCAGTCAAAAGGAAACAGGAAAATCCCAGGTATAGAAATATTAAAAACTGGTTTCAGGGGGGTATGGGTAGCACTGTGGACGATGACTGTTTCGCTTTGCACCAACGCTTAAATGGGTTCTGATCAGAACCCTTGAAGCGTTGTCGAAACAGTCATCATCCTCAGCGCTACCCGCATCTCCATGCACCCAGATTTTAATGTATAATAAAGGAACTATTTTACGGGATGATGAGTGCCACTTTTTTTGTATCTCACCGAAGACATCTACATTCATTCTCTTTTTGAAGTTGAGCACCACGATATCCCAATGCTCACATGATGCGTCCAAGCTATTTGATAGTGAGGTTTTATGATGGAGCCGAATCAGTACTGTCTTATTTTTCACTGAATAACATGGAAGAATCTAGCATATTTTAAAGGATTATTTGGCAAAAACTAATTGAGATTTTAGTATTGATTGGCTTTTCCTTCCACGGCCAAGGACTTTTTCATAAGTTATTAGAAGGAGTTTTCTTTGTGCATGTTCCTTCCTCATCGGAGGTCAGTGGTTTCATGGCCATTTCTTGCTTATGTTGTTCTTTTTTCTGTTTTCTTTTGTGAAGATCTTTTTCTATTTTCTTTTCTGTATCTTTCAGTAGTGAAGTCAATAGGTTTAACAGTAGTGAAAGCCATGCAAGGCCAAAAATGATCCAAAAGTACACCAAAGCCCGGTATCCTTCAAATGGGTGAGTGCCCTTGGGTCCTAAAATAAAAATATTTTATTGGTAAATCATTTTCTTCTGTCCATTGTGTCTATAAGTCAGCGCACTTGTAATGTTAGCTAAGAATCTGTTTTCTCAAAATGTATCAACATGCAAGGTAATAAAAATCATGTATAAAGAAAAGCAAACAATAAAGACACTCAGAACACATACCAGATCCTACTACGTAATCACCAAAGCCGATAGTGCTCAGTGAAATGAAAGCATAGTACACTCCTTCTCTGTACGTCCACTTTTCCGTTGCTGAAAAAACAAATGGTGGTATTCCCAAAAACACAAGAACTCCAGCCAGCAGGAAAAATATTGTTGTTAGGATTTTTGCCTTTTTCTGAAAAAAAAAAAGAATAATTATATATATATATTTATTTATATTTATATATATTTATATATATATATATATATATATATATATATATATATATATATATATATATATACACTGTGTTCCAAATTATTATGCAAATAATATTTTCTCAGATTTTCCCAAATTACTTATATGAATTGCAGTCATTGTAATTTTCCAGTCAAATAACTATTAGCGTACAATTGAAAGGTTTTTGTACAAACTGCCTATGATAACAGTATATTTAAAAAAAAATAAAAAACTCAAACTGCACTCAAAATGCATGTTCCAAATTATTATGCACAGCAGAGTTTTCAACCTTTTCATTTTAATAAAGAACAAAAAAATGGTCATTTTTGAAATTATAAGCATTAGCAGGTTATTACAAACTGAAATCAAACAGTTTTCAACTCAAAACTTTATTCTAGGTGATGTTACATTTGCACATAGGACCCCTTGTCTGAAACTAGCTTCTGAATTCTCTCGTCCATTGAATTTGTCAGTTTTTGGATGGTTTCTGCTTGAATTGTTTTGCATGACGACAGAATACCCTCCCAGAGCTGTTGCTTAGATGTGAACTGCCTCCCGCCATCATAGACACTCCTTTTGATGATGCTCCAGAGGTTCTCAATGGGGTTGAGGTCAGGGGAGCATGGGTGCCACACCATAAGTTTGTCCCCTTTTATGCCCATAGCAGCCAGAGATGCAGATGTGTTATGTGCAGCATGAGACGGGGCATTATCATGCATGAAAATGATCTTGCTGCGGAATGCACGGTTCTTCTTCTTGAACCATGGCAGTAAGTGCTGTTTGAGAAACTCAACATACATTATGGAGTTCATCTTTACACCTTCAGGGATCCTAAAGGGGCCGACAATCTCTCTCCCCATGATTCCAGCCCAAAACATTACTCCACCTCCTCCTTGTTGGCATTAGCCGTGTTTGCATGGGGTGTCCATCAACCAGCCATCCTCCACTCCATCCATCTGGACCATCGAGATCATTTCATGCATGATAATGCCCCGTCTCATGCTGCACATAACACATCTGCATCTCTGGCTGCTATGGGCATAAAAGGGGACAAACTTATGGTGTGACCCCCATGCTCCCCTGACCTCAACCCCATTGAGAACCTCTGGAGCATCATCAAAAGGAGTGTCTATGATAGCGGGAGGCAGTTCACATCTAAGCAACAGCTCTGGGAGGGTATTCTGTCCTCATGCAAAACAATTCAAGCAGAAACCATCCAAAACCTGACAAATTCAATGGACGAGAGAGTTCAGAAGCTCCTTTCGAACAAAGGGTCCTATGTGCAAATGTAACATCACCTAGAATAAAGTTTGGAGTTGAAAACTGTTTGATTTCAGTTTGTAATAACCCGCTAATGCTTATAATTGCAAAAATGACCATTGTTTGGTTCTTTATTAAAATGAAGAGGTTGAAAACTCTGCTTTGCATAATAATTTGGAACATGCATTTTGAGTGCAGTTTGAGTATTTTATTTTTTAAAAAATATACTGTTATCATAGGCAGTTTGTACAAAAACGTTTCAATTGTACTCTAATAGTTATTTGACTGGAAAATTACAATGACTGCAATTCATATAGGTAATTTGGGAAAATCTGAGAAAATATTATTTGCATAATAATTTGGAACACAGTGTATATATATATATATATATATATATATATATATATATACAGTACAGACCAAAAGTTTGGACACACCTTCTCATTTAAAGATTTTTCTGTATTTTCATGACTATGAAAATTGTACATTCACACTGAAGGCATCAAAACTAAGAATTAACACATGTGGAATTATATACTTAACAAAAAAAGTGTGAAACAACTGAAAATATGTCTTATATTCTAGATTCTTCAAAGTAGCCACCTTTTGCTTTGATGACTGCTTTGCACACTCTTGGCATTCTCTTGATGAGCTTCAAGAGGTAGTCACCGGAAATGGTCTTCCAACAATCTTGAAGGAGTTCCCAGAGATGCTTAGCACTTGTTGGCCCTTTTGCCTTCACTCTGCGGTCCAGCTCACCCCAAACCATCTCGATTGGGTTCAGGTCTGGTGACTGTGGAGGCCAGGTCATCTGGCGTAGCACCCCATCACTCTCCGTCTTGGTCAAATAGCCCTTACACAGCCTGCAGGTGTGTTTGGGGTCATTGTCCTGTTGAAAAATAAATGATGGTCCAAATGATGGTCCAACTTTGGATTCATTAACATTGGGAAATGATGGTCCAACGTTTCACACTTTTTTGTTAAGTATATAATTCCACATGTGTTAATTCATAGTTTTGATGCCTTCAGTGTGAATGTACAATTTTCATAGTCATGAAAATACAGAAAAATCTTTAAATGAGAAGGTGTGTCCAAACTTTTGGTCTGTACTGTATATATATATATATATATATACTGCTCAAAAAAATAAAGGGAACACTCAAATAACACATCCTAGATCTGAATGAATGAAATATTCTCATTGAATACTTTGTACTGTACAAAGTTGAATGTGCTGACAACAAAATCACACAAAAATCATCAATGGAAATCAAATTTATTAACCAATGGAGGCCTGGATTTGGAGTCACCCCCAAAATTAAAGTGGAAAAACACACTACAGGCTGATCCAACTTTCATGTAATGTCCTTAAAACTAGTCAAAATGAGGCTCAGTATTGTGTGTGGCCTCCACGTGCCTGTATGACCTCCCTACAACGCCTGGGCATGCTCCTGATGAGGTTGCGGATGGTCTCCTGTGGTATCTCCTCCAGGATGGCACATCGATGCGAGCTGTGGCAAGAAGGTTTGCTGTGTCTGTCAGCGTAGTGTCCAGAGGCTGGAGTCGCTACCAGGAGACAGGCCAGTACACCACGAGACGTGGAGGGGGCCGTGGGAGGGCAACAACCCATCAGCAGGACCGCTACCTCCGCCTTTGTGCAAGGAGGAACACTGCCAGAGCCCTGCAAAATGACCTCCAGCAGGCCACAAATGTGCATGTGTCTGCACAAACGGTTAGAAACCGACTCCATGAGGATGGTATGAGGGCCCGACATCCACAGATGGGGGTTGTACTCACAGCCCAACACCATGCAGGACGCTTGGCATTTGCCACAGAACACCAGGATTGGCAAAGTCGCCACTGGCGCACTGTGCTCTTCACAGATGAAAGCAGGTTCACACTGAGCACATGTGATAGACGTCACAGAGTCTGGAGACGCCGTGGAGAGCGATCTGCTGCCTGCAACATCCTTCAGCATGACAGGTTTGGCAGTGGGTCAGTAATGGTGTGGGGTGGCATTTCTTTGGAGGGCTGCACAGCCCTCCATGTGCTCGCCAGAGGTAGCCTGACTGCCATTAGGTACTGAGATGAGATCCTCAGACCCCTTGTGAGACCATATGCTGGTGCGGTTGGCCCTGCGTTCCTCCTAATGCAGTACAATGCCAGACCTCATGTGGCTGGAGTGTGTCAGCAGTTCCTGCAAGATGAAGGCATTGAAGCTATGGACTGGCACGCCCGTTCCCCAGACCTGAATCCGATTGAGTATATCTGGGACATCATGTCTCGCTCCATCCACCAACGTCACGTTGCACCACAGACTGTCCAGGAGTTGTCGGATGCTTTAGTCCAGGTCTGGAGGAGATCCCACAGGAGACCATCCGCAACCTCATCAGGAGCATGCCCAGGCGTTGTAGGGAGGTCATACAGGCACGTGGAGGCCACACACAATACTGAGCCTCATTTTGACTTGTTTTAAGGACATTACATGAAAGTTGGATCATCCTGTAGTGTGTTTTTCCACTTTAATTTTGGGGGTGACTCCAAATCCAGGCCTCCATTGGTTAATGAATTTGATTTCCATTGATGATTTTTGTGTGATTTTGTTGTCAACACATTCAACTTTGTACAGAACAAAGTATTCAATGAGAATATTTCATTCATTCAGATCTAGGATGTGTTATTTCAGTGTTCCCTTTATTTTTTTGAGCAGTGTATATATATGAGCTGAACTACCGGTAGAGTTACAAATAGCGCACACTGTCAAATAGATTATCAATAAGTAATTAATTTACACACATTGCCCAATAATTATTTCATAGTCACTGCGATGTACAATGGGTGACCGCAAAGTGTGACCCTACGATTAGCAAAACAAAAGTATTTTAAAGAGGTTGTCGACTCATCTTAAAGAACCACTTCTCTTAATATATTGCAATCATGGTATTATATAGCACTGTGTACTTATGTGGCACCCCAGGGGTCTGGTTTTCCACAGTAATGTAATGTTATGTCTGAGAGCAGGTGGGAGGTCCTTTGGTCAGGGATCCTGTGCATGCCACACCTCCTGCCCAGTCTTGGGAGGGGAAGAACTTCCCCTGTATAAACCCGGGGCTGAGGCAGGGTGAGTCAGACAAGTGGAGTAGAGACAAGAAGCAGCATAGGAAACAGCAGAGTTACAAGGAGTCAGGGGCTGGCAGCTGCAGAGCTCGCCCTGACTAAGAAGACTTCTTTCCGGACCCGGAGTCCGAGGCGGTGGGGACTAACTCCTACCCAGCAGCAGAATCCGTCAGGCAGGGGATTTCAGGTCCTCTGGCCCAGAAGCCCGAAGGCACGGTCACACGCGTGGGACCAGCACCGCCATCGTGGAGCGGAAGCCATTAGAAGGCCCCGAGTCACCGGCCATACGGGTGAGCACCACACGGTACACTCAGGGACGTGGGCTACTTACATCAGCTTCTAGCAAGGTAGCCAGAAGAGTACAGTCAGTTTGGGAGGCCTACAACTACGCCTGGCCAGGGGAGATCCCATCTGCTCAAGGACTGACCAGGCCCCGTTCGCTAGCAAGTACTCCGGGAGGGTCTATCGTTGTTACCAGTAAAGACCCTGAACTACACCGTACCGTCTCTGAGTGGTTCCTGCTACCCCCATCATCCACGTCGGCTGCCCTGAGACCATACCCCTCCCGTTGGGGGTTATACTATCACGCTGCATAATCCTACCATCGGCCTCAGCGGTCTGCCCCGCAGCAGCAGCTCCCTGGCTGCACTCAACGGGTGGCGTAGTCATCAACTATTTACTACTAGTAGACTGCCGTCCAGTTTGACTCCCTGGGCACGGACCGGGTCACCGCCACGAGACTACAACCCTCCACGGATCCGGCTCCGGGTAAGCTCCCGCGTGCGCACCGCAGCGCGACACAGGCCCAGGGGCGCGTCACTTACAATTGCTCATTTTGCCTTTCTACCCAGTTAATTTTTCTCTTTTCCATTAGGTCTATTGCATCACGTGATTAAAAACTGACTAGCTGAATCCTTCTAAGCCCTATGTACAAAGTGAAGTATCTTTTCCCTGCATGAGTCATCACTGCAAAAGTCCCTGTCAGGGGGGAGGAGCAGAGCAGCTGGGTCAGGAGTTGAAGAGGGGAATGATTTTTGCAGGGAAAGAAGCTTCCTTTTTCTACATAGAGCAGAGAAAAGAGAAGAATTAGCTGTGTAGAAAGGCAAAATGAGCAATTGTAAGTACACAGTGCTATATAATATGATGATTGCAATATATTAAGAAGATAAAAATTTTAATGGGAGGAGTGCTTCTTTAAATGGGTAAAATTAAAAATTGTTCATAAAAAGAAGCAACATTGCAATTTACTCGTTATTAAAAAAAACTTCTGTTCTCAAGAGCGGAGTGATTTAAAATTTTATTTCTTACTGCTCATTGTCTGGCTTATCGACCACCTCTGCAGTACCCTCAGCATGGAAAGGAGCAGCTACAAGCTCTTTGCTATAGAACTTGCAAGTGCTGCTCTGAAGTTGACTGGATCTTTGGAACCAGTCAGCTTTAGTTTTTCTGGACTCCTCTGATGCTGCAGAGGCAAAGCTGTCTCTGCTTGCAGCATCAGAGAGCATACAGTTCAGGCTAGCGGCACAAAGTTGCAGCTATCAATCAGGAGCGCACCACCCTCCTGACATGTAATATGCCGCGAAGCAGAGGAGCCCACTTAACGATAAGATGATTGTGAGGACCTGGCCACTTTCTAAATACTTTTCCAGCACTGAGCACCCCTTTTCGTCAATCTTAATTTTGTGTTTTGTTAGAAATTTGCTTGCTGTGTTTTGTTAGTGATTTGTTTGCTCATCAGTTCAACCTCAGTTATCTATTCCATTCAGTGACCATATCTCAGACCTTGGGACCATTGTTCTCTCCATCACCACAGGTAGTCTCACATGCAAACCCAGGGGATGGGTTCCACCTGAGAAAATATCTCCACTAAGGCACAATTAGCTGGGGGAGGGAGGGGTGAGCTCTTCAGCCAATTCAGGGGGCTGAACCCTGTGCAGGAGAAAGGGAAGATTGATTGCTAGTCGGACTGAGAGCTGGGTGGTATCACGGGCTGCGGTCGTGATATTCATCATCCGAAGGAGCATATGCTGTGACTGCCAATATACCGGCGGGAGATACAAAAAGCTGTGGGCCCACCAAAAGTTGGGGGACAGTGGGTATCACCTGGTACAGGGCAGTGGAACTACTGATCCCAGGTTGAAAACTCTAGGACTAAGAGAATTGCCTGTTGGACGTTTACCTGGAATTGCTGTTCACCGTGGTCGGAAGGAATAACTAATTGCATCGATAACCTGCCTAGGTGATTATTAAAATCCACAACCGCACATCTTTACAATGATAAAATTCACTCGTGGAAGTGGTCAAGTGATCCTCATAAGTCCTCACAAATTAACTAGACTGAAATTAGAGGGGTTGTCCGGCCTTAGGGTATACTCTATGTGACTGCAGACTCGTGAATCCTCTCATCATGCACACTGTGCGCTGTGAGGATTCTCCGGTGCTAGCAACAGGTGCGTGACCTCAAGTGTATGATTTTCATACATGCGGTCACGTGCTAACTAGACGTGCGAGGCCTTGCTCAGTGAAAGTGCATTGAGCTACGCCGGACACGTCTAGTAGGCATGTGGCCATAAGTACACAAATCACATACTTGTGGTCATATGACCACCCGCTTCCAGAAGCAGAGAATCCTGACAGTGCACAGATGTGAGGATTCACAAGTCTGCAGTCACATAGAGTGACCGCAGACTTATATCCTAAGGACCGACAAGCCCTTTAGGGAATTATTCCCATCTCAGCTGTTTATAATAATAATAATAATTTTTATTTCTATAGCGCCAACATATTCCGCAGCACTTTACAATCAAGTGGGGACATGTACAGACAATTAATTCAATACAAAGTAAGACAGTTTAAACAGTTACATCAGGAGTGAGGACCCTGCTCTCTGCTTACAATCTACAAGGGAATGGGGGGAACACAATAGGTGAAAAGTGCTTGCTATTTCAGGTCTAGCAATTATAATAAGTAGGGGTTTTCCTATAAGGCTGCATGATCCGGTCATCAGCCCATATATTTAAGTGCAATACTCAAGTATCGAGTGTAGTTATCGTGTGCATGGAGGGTATGGAGACAGATGGATAGGAGGGAGCAGATTCTGAATAATATTTAGAAGGAGGGGGCAGGGGAAAGTTACTTTGCTGAGTAGTTGAGGTGGTAGGCTTGTTTAAAGAGATAGGTTTTTAAAGTGCGCTTGAAGACATGGGGGCTAGGTATCAGTCGGATCTTCTGGGGTAGAGCATTCCAGAGAACTGGCGCAGCATGAGAGAAATCTTGAAGACGGAGATGCGAGGTTCGTATTATGGGGGATGATAGTCTTAGGTCATTTGTAGAATGGAGGGCACGTGTTGGGCGATAGACAGAGAGGAGAGAGGAGATATAAGGCGGTGCAGAACTGTGGAGAGCTTTGTGAGTGAGAGCAATGAGTTTATATTGGACCCTGTGGCGAATGGGTAACCAGTGTAATGACTGGCACAAGGTAACGGCATCGGTGAAGCGGCTGGACAGAAATACGACCCTGGCTGCCGCATTCAGGACGGATTGGAGAGGAGAAAGTTTGGTAAGAGGGAGACTGATCAGAAGAAAGTTGCATTAGTCTAGTTTATGACTAAGATGGGAGCAACTCCATCCAGATGCTGAAAACTGGAGGTGAGGCTAAGGAAACAGCCGAGAGCGTATGAGCTATCCTGTTTCCACAGCTTCCATAGGAGTGAATGACTGATACACAAATAGTGTAACACAGTGTAAGTCAGGAACTGTTCGTTGTTTCCGTAGCACCATCTCTTGTGGATGGCACATGAACACAGTTAACCCCATCTCACCCATAAAACCCTTAAGGTATGTGCGCACAATGTCTTTTTCAGACGGATTCCGCCTGGAATACACCTAAAAAAGTGGCACAAAAGCGCCAGAAAAAAATTAATACAATGCACGGCAATGTCAAAACGGCATTGCTGTGCACATGGTCCACCTTATGTCATTTCTTTTAACCACATCAGAGTTCAAACACCTTGAAGATGTTAAATGAAGTAGCATGCATGCATCCGATTTTCACGGACTATCAGAAAGGAGAAGGTTGAGACATTTTTTTTCCACATATGAGATAAACTGATGACACTCGGAACAAACTCTGATCAAAGTCTGATCAAAATAATCAGTCCGTTTTTTTAGTACGTGAGAAAATCGGACGTCTGAATGAGGCCGAATTCAGATTAATAGCAAGAAGTTTCAGCTGCAGTAACTTTGTAATAAAATCTGCCTGATGTTAATCCACCACAAAGTAGATATTCAAAGTGGGGCCACTGCAGACAAGCTTTCTGGATTGTGGGTGAATGCATTTTTTGAGTACAAGGGTCATGAACTTAGTTTTTACCTTTTTCACTCCTTTTTTAAGCAGGCATTTTCCAAGTCTAATACACCAGAGGGACAGAGCATTGCCAACGCGACCAAGAATAATGACATTCAGAGGGATTCCAAATAAAGCATAAATCACACAGAAGATCTGTCCACCCGGTGTTTTCGGTGCAATTGTTCCATATCCTAAAATTTAAAAAAAAAGGATTTTTGGTTAAAATTATGGATATTGTATATAAACTTATATAACCTTAGACCCAGGTTCAGACAGCAGTAACTTTGACCCAATTTCTCATCTGCATTACTGTCACAACATCCAGATACCATGAGCTTGTATCACAGGTAGTGATCAAAAGCTTGGCTCAGCAAAATGATGGAGACCTGTGTGGATTCAATGCAACTATTCTGACTCCATAACTAGGTTGTGAGTGTAGGGCGCTCTTGAGGCACCATCTCTTGGCTGTCTCTATGTACCAGTGCTCACACGAAGAGATTTCATCAGATAGCTTGACTCGACCGCAGAGGCACGTATGAAGATTCCAGAAGAAGGTTTATTTTCAAGCTGAATTCTTGTAGTTATGCACAATTACAGTAGCAGTAACAGCTGCAGTAGGTAAAGAAGACTATATTGTAGCATCGGCGTCTCTGCTCCCTGCCAGGCAGAGACGCCGTCCCTCTCACCTCCCCGCTCCCCGCGCGGCGTCCTCCTGCGCTCCTCTTCCTGCTGCAGCCGGGGCGCGCAGCTTCCCGGGCACTGTGCTTAGGGCGCGCGCGTGCTCCCTCTCTCTTAAAGGGGCCGCTCGCGCCGTCCTAAGGAGTCCCCGGCCAATAGCCGGAGGACCTCCCATATAAGGCACCTCCTCCAAAATGGAGGTGCCCGAGCAATAGTTGTTGCACAAGTATACTTACCTCTGCTTCAGCCCTCAGGTCCAGTTGCCAGCCTGACTACTGTTCCAGTCCGCCAGCCTGACTACTCTCCAGCCCGACAGTCTGTCTTCCGTTCAACCCGCCAGTCTGTCTATGGGCAAGCCCTCCTTCTTACCAGGATGCACATGCCAGTTACCTGCCTGCTACCTGCTGTGCCTGCTAGCCTGCTCACCTGGGAGCACTCGCCTGTTACCTGCCTGTTACCTGCTAGCCTAGATGGAGGCTCTGCCGTCACTTCCCGTGACCATCTGATAGCCTACCTGGAGGCTCCTGCCGTCACTTGCCGTGACCACCTGTCTGTTAACCTAGAGACTTCAGCCTGCTCTGCCGTCATGTGCCGTGACCACCTGTCAGCTAACCCAGGGACTTCTGCCTGCTTGCTGTGCCCATCCGCCATACCGGTCAGTCCCAGTCATCTGACCCGTGGGAGCCACCTGCTCTCTTACAATGTCGTTCCCAGAGTAGCACCTGGTCCCTCTGCTCGGTCCCTCCCTGGTCACGGAGTCGTTAGCCGCCATACGACCAGGGTCGGTCTGAGTTGATACTTAGTTACGCCCCTCTGGGTCCCTCCTTGCACCACGGTACACAGGTTCCACCTGTCTGACCCGTAACATATTTACTGTATGATTCCCAAGTCATGGGACATGACAACAACACAGACATGAAATGGCAGATAGTCATACAGCTAGTACTCTCCAGGAAGATAAGGATAAAAGAAAACTACAATAATACAAATACACTCACAAAAAGAACGAGTGGGAATTTGGGAAGGATAAACCAAATAGGAAGAGGATAGGGAGAAAAACACACAAACCAACTCCACGCAGAATTCTCCTGAAAAACACTCCAACTGCCTACTCCAAACACTGAACTTCTCCTTCAACTCCAAACCAGTAAGTGGTAAACTATCACTGGCAACTCCCAAGTGCCAGTGGCGAGCATATATACCAGAGGGGAGTGGCCAACACAGAACAGCTGAGGCAATTCAGGATGGAAAGCACCAGGAGATCAACTGAACGTATTAACCCTTGCAATAACAGAACAAGGAAAACCTGCACTGCTAGTAGAAAGGTGAAGCAGTTCTAATCAGAGCAGGGGTTCGTGTAACCAGACGCAATCTTCTGGCCCTTCTCTGTCGTGGTTTCCCGTAACATAAATATTGTATAATAGGAACTGAACTTACCAATGGTCGTTACGACAGTACCAGCAAAAAAGAAGGAGCTGCTGAAATCCCAGTTCGTTTGCGTCTCTGAAGTGTTATTTAGTAATGGGTTCACTCCGTGCTTAACTGCATCTGTGATAACCTGTTCTTAAAATAAAGCTCCATTTTACCAAAAAACATAACCAACTCTTTGTTCCTTTCATAGTAAGGAAGGCAAACTCGCAATAATGTCCCTAAAGGAGTGGCCGTGCTAGGAAATTAAAGGGGACCTGTCAAGAAGATTTTATACCTCTAAATAATGACATGTTTGTACATGTGCTTTGTTGTTAAATCCATACCTTGATTTCAGAAATCTGCATTGGCGTTTCTCAGCAATGGAGCAACCCTGCTTTAAAATTGAATGCAAATGAGCCACAAGTGGTTGGGGGGGGGGGACAGTGCACTTACAACTCTCCTGTCCTCCCTCCCTTTTCTCGTCCGCCACCCTCCTCTAGTGTCTGACTGACAGATCACTCTTGTTTCAATTGCCTGCCTCACCTGATTAAGATCTCTCACAAGCTCTACTGGTGACTGGTGCAGATTGTTAGTCAGGCACATGAGCAGGCGGGGAGTGATGAGGGAGGGCAGGAAAGCTGCAAATTCAGTGTCCTGTTCTGGGATCAACACTGTCACCCACTCTAGTCAATGTCAACACTGGATTGCTGAGAAGCTCCAAAACGGATTTCTAAATTTAAAGTATGGATTTAATCAGCCTCAAAATACCTGTACATACATGTCATTAGTTTGAGGCATAAAATTCTCATGACAGTTTATTTTTAACCACATGCACATTTAGACACATGAGATTGTACTCAGTGAACACCATAGAAGCTGATGACTTTTCCTCATATCCTTTTTTGACTTTAGTAGTTACTGGCCTACCAACACAGTAACATTATGCACTTTCAACAGAGTAAGTAGGGGCAGGTTTTATGTATGTATATATACAGTACCGACCAAAAGTTTGGACACACCTTCTCATTTAAAGATTTTTCTGTATTTTCATGACTATAAAAATTGTACATTCATACTGAAGGCATCAAAACTATGAATTAACACATGTGGAATTATATACTTAACAAAAAAGTGTGAAACAACTGAAAATATGTCTTATATTCTAGGTTCTTCAAAGTAGCCACCTTTTGCTTTGATGACTGCTTTGCACACTCTTGGCATTCTTTTGATGAGCTTCAAGCGGTAGCCACCGGAAATGGTCTTCCAACAATCTTGAAGGAGTTCCCGGAGATGCTTAGCACTTGTTTACCCTTTTGCCTTCACTCTGCGGTCCAGCTCACCTGAAACCATCTCGATTGGGTTCAGGTCTGGTGACTGTGGAGGCCAGGTCATCTGGCGTAGCACCCAATCACTCTCCTTCTTGGTCAAATAGCCCTTACACAGCCTGGAGGTGTGTTTGGGGTCATTGTCCTGTTGAAAAATAAATGATGGTCCAACTAAACGCAAACCGGATGGAATAGCATGCCGCTGCAAGATGCTGTGGTAGCCATGCTGGTTCAGTATGCCTTCAATTTTGAATAAATCCCCAACAGTGTCACCAGCAAAGCACCCCCACACCATCACACCTCCTCCTCCATGCTTCACTGTGGGAACCAGGCATGTAGAGTCCATCCGTTCACCTTTCCTGCGTCGCACAAAGACACGGTGGTTGGAACCAAAGATTTTAAATTTGGACTCATCAGACCAAAGCACAGATTTCCACAGGTCTAATGTCCATTCCTTGTGTTCTTTAGCCCAAACAAGTCTCTTCTGCTTGTTGCCTGTCCTTAGCAGTGGGTCCTAGCAGCTATTTTACCATGAAGGCCTGCTGCACAAAGTCTCCTCTTAACAGTTGTTGAAGAGATGTGTCTGCTGCTAGAACTCTGTGTGGCATTGACCTGGTCTCTAATCCGAGCTGCGGTTGACCTGCGATTTCTGAGGCTGGTGACTCGGATAAACTTATCCTCAGAAGCAGAGGTGACTCTTGGTCTTCCTTTCCTGGGGCGGTCCTCATGTGAGCCAGTTTCATTGTAGCGCTTGATGGTTTTTGCAACTGCACTTGGGGACACATTGAAGGTTTTCCCAATTTTTCGCCCTGACTGACCTTCATTTCTTAACGTAATGATGGCCACTCGTTTTTCTTTACTTAGCTGCTTTTTTCTTGCCATAATACAAATTCTAACAATCTATTCAGTAGGACTATCAACTGTGTATCCACCTGACTTCTGCACAACACAACTGATGGTCCTAACCCCATTTATAAGGCAAGAAATCCCACTTATTAAACCTGACATGGCGCACCTGTGAAGTGAAAACCATTTCCGGTGACTACCTCTTGAAGCTCATCAAGAGAATGCCAAGAGTGTTCAAAGCAGTCATCAAAGCAAAAGGTGACTACTTTGAAGAACCAAGAATATAAGACATATTTTCAGTTGTTTCACACTTTTTTGTTAAGTATATAATTCCACATGTATTAATTCATAGTTTTGATGCCTTCAGTGTGAATGTACAATTTTCATAGTCATGAAAATACAGAAAAATCTTTAAATGAGAAGGTGTGTCCAAACTTTTGGTCTGTACTGTATAGTGCCTTGAGTTTTGACATGCACTTGTATTCAGCCTCCTGTAGTCTGATACTTTGTAGGACCACCTATCCCTGCAATTACTGCTGCAAATCTTTTGGGGTATGTCTCTACCAACTTTGCCCATCTAGAGGCTGAATTTTTTTGCCCATTCTTCTTTGCAAAACTAGTTCTAGTTCAGTGAGATTGGATGGAGGCAATTTTCAAGTCTTGAAACAGATTCTCAATAGGATTTAGATCTGGACTGTGACTGAGCCTTTCACACACATGAATATGCTTTGATCTAAATAATCCATTGTAGCTCTGGCAGGATGTTTAGGGTCATTGTCCTGCTGGATGGTGAACCTACGCCCCAGTCTCATGTCTTTTTCAGCTTCTAACAAGGTATTACTACAGGATTTCCCTGTATTTAACTTTATCCTTCTTCCCCACTGCTGAAGAAAAGCCCCCCCACAACATAATGCAGACATGATGGGGATGGTGTTTCCAGGGCGATGTGCAGTGTAAGTTTTCCGTCACACATAGCGTTATGCGTTTACCCAAAAAGTCTGACCAGTGCACTTTCTTCCACATGCTAGTTGTTTCCCCTATATGGCATGTGGAAGAAGGTACTCTTGTTAGATGAGACGAAAGTAGAGCTTTTTGGGCTAAATACAAAACTCTATATGTAGCAGAATTTTAACAATGCACATTGCCCTTAAAACACCATATTTACCATCAAACATGGTGGTGGCAGCATCATGCTGTGGGAGGCTTTATTTCAGCAGGGGCAAGGAAGCTGGTCAGAGTTGATGGGAAGATGGATGGACTTAAATTCAAGGCAAACCTGGAGGAAAATCTGTTAGAGGCTGCAGAAGACATGAGACTGGGGCATAGGTTCACCTTACAGCAGGACAATGACCCTAAACATACTGCCAGAACTAGAGATAGCACTGATTTCAGCCTCTAGATGTACAAAGCTGGTAGAGACATCCAATTGGATGTCTTCTGGAATATGACACATTACTTGTAGCAATGAAAACTGTTCCAGGAGGTTGAATTAAAGAAGATAAAAAAACATGCTTTTCTATCCAATTATACAAACCCAACCAGTGGCCAACTTATTTTTACTTATTTTATGCCTGAGCTGGACACATATGGTGATATTTGTGAACCCAAACTTAGGTGTAACTTTATCTGCCTCCTACTATTTTGTAGATATATCATATTTAAAAAAAAATACTACAATTCTTGTTCTTCATTTACTAAGTAATTCTATTGGTAGATATTGGTAATTCTCTCTTTTTAAGAAAGTTGATCACCATCTATCAGCATCAGTTTTATGTAGACTTCTTTGTCAATGTCTGCTAAAGCCATAGTTCATTATTACCCTGGTTATCCTCTATAATTAAAGGTAGAAGAATATAATTACAGGGCATTTAGCAATAGGCTGTAATAAATCTACTAAGGTGTAAATGGTGAAGAAACTAAAGGTAACCTGCATCTTATGGTAATGGATATACATGAGCCCTTGTATCGCTTCTACAGCTGACGCTGCTCATCCAACTGTGGAGACTCATTCAGGCTTAACAGTAACATGATTGCTTTCCGCGTCTTGGACAATTCGGGCTTTTATACATTTTGAGTAATTCATCAAGTCATTTTCCCCAGTTTTGTCTCATGCTGAATTTGCACAAAACTTTTTCACATATTACACTCTACTGCCACCACTTTTAAAATGTGGATAGAAAAGTGGGAAAAGTTAGCAATGCAAATAGGTCCGAGCAAAATTTATCATTTACGACTTTTCTAAAAACTTGCACTTCCATTTGTCCAGAAAGCAGGTGGAGTGAAGAATTGAAAAACAGCTCAATATAGAAGTGTTGTATGTAAAAATGAATCAAATATTTCAAATTTTGATAGATCTGATGCAAATTAAGCCACAAGCAAAAGTGACTTTAAAAATTACCCTTTTGATAAATTCCCCCCCATCCTGTCTGGAAAAAAAACTGTAGCTCTAATCAAAGATAAGGACCTCACAGATCAAAAGTACTAGTGGTACATCCAACGAAAGTAGTATTCCAAGTCACTACGCCAAGAAGGCGTAATACAGATCAGGTCAGGTCATGCTTCAGAATTAGAAGCTAAGCTTGCCTGGTTCCCGTATTATGGCTGACAGTAAGATACCTAGTTAGTTTAGGCTAAACATTAGTTTTTGATGGGAAAACATCCCCATGTATATAAGCCAATAGATACAAGATTGTTATCTTAGTGGAGGATACATCCTAAATGAGGCAAGACAGGTAGTAGCGAAATAATGTCTACCGTAAAATGTGCTTACATTAATGAGACGTTCCAGGGCATCCTGTGTAAGACAAGTATTGTTCTTCAAGAAGTCCAACCTGTGTTGCTCTGTTTTTATTTTTATGTCTGTCTCCGTATCTTGTTCCAATATCTGAAACACCATGGCACCAGCCAACAGGTAGAGGAAAAATCCACCAGCTAACAGGACACTTCTAATATGGTCAGAAAGCATGGTGATGTGCCGCTTCTGAGTTTTCTTCTCATCAGTTCAGTTCAATTCTGTCTTCGCTTCATGTCTGACTGTGAAAAACAGGAAATCCAGTTCTTATTTCTGTACTTCAGTCTTGGGAGTTGAAGTATATATATGAAGGAATCTGCAAATCACAAGGGATGTCCAAGGGACGAGCAGAATGACTTGCCATCAGTCAGGGTGGAGTTACATACGGCTCGTCCCTCAACCTTTGTACTTTGAATTCTGACACAGTTTGTATTTCCTGTAAGCAAATATATACAGGACAGACGATCATTACATAATATGTATAAACAGCATCTGATAAAAGAAACAAGGGACTCATCTGTGATCGTATGAATCACTACCATTGTCCTTAGAAATGGACATGGTGACATTTATTAGTATAGTGTTTGTTTACTCCTATAATGCAATAAAAAGGAAACTTTCATTAGATTACACATTACCTATGATAGGCATTAGGCACTGTCCAGTCTTGTGTAAATAAAATAGTCACATCTAGTTCTAGAAAATGTCCTGTTGTTACACCCCAGTGGTGGCTCCAGTGCTAGTCCACATATCTTCCTTCCCTGGTGGCTGGGTCTCTTTGTTCCCCTCCACGTCGTCTTATTATGTTAACCTGTTGCGCACCTCTGATGTCATGACCCTAAGCCTTTTAAGTGTCTGCACTGGCCTTAAAAGTATTCAAGTAATAGCTAATGCTGCTACCTTGTGCAGCCTAGCCACATAACTAACCCAGCTCTGCTGCAACCTGCTCTAAGGATAGCTCATGACAATCCCAACTCTGATGTTCCAAGGTGTTGCTTGCACTCTCAGCTCTGCTATGTCAAGATGACTTTTTTTGCCAATCCGATTCTACAGTTCATAAGTGCTGTCTGCACACTTGGCTCTCCTACATCAAGGTGCCTGTTTGCCAATCCGATTTTGCTTTCTGTAAACTTGACTCTGCTAAACTAAAGTGCCTGTCTGACAATTCTGCTCTACTGTTCAAAAGTGCTGTCCTACCCTCACCTCTGCTGGATGAGAGTATCTGTCTGTCTAATAGGCTCTGCTGTACCAAGGTGCCTGACTACAAATGCTGCCCAGATGCTTCAAGATGCTGTCCACACACTCAGCTTTGCTATAGCAAGGTGAATGTTTGGCAATTCTAATCTGATATTCCAAAAAGCTGTCTACACACTTGGCTCTGCCACACGCCAAAGTGCTCGTCTGTGAACTCTATTCTGCTATTCCAGTGTGCTGTCCCACATTCTGCTCTGTTGCATCAAGGTCTTGCCTGTCTTTATTGCTCTGCTGAGACAGGGGACTTTTGTTCATATGATTCTTCTATACCAAGGTGCTTGACTAAATATTCTACCTAGCTGCTCCAATGTGCTGTCTACACACTCAGCTCTGCTATTTCTGCTCTATCCAGCTCTACTAATCCTCACTGTTCTATGTGCCGTACTGCATATTCAGCTCTAAAGATCCTTATTACTCCATGTGTCATCTGGCTTATCCTACTCTACTGTATCAATAGTTTGTACAGTATATACAAGAAAATATCCAGCTGCCCCCAAGAGATTATATTACTTTGTTATAACGAGGGAGTGAGATATGTTTAAAAAAAAATCCAGGTCCTTATCTAATATTTTGTCACCTAGTTTGTATACCTATGTGGAAATTCCTAGGAATACTTGGTTGTTGTAGGCCACAGCACTATTTTTTCTTCGAACACATGTCCTAGCGGGGGTCTCCGGTTCTTCCCACTAGGCCGCAAACCCTCCTGACAAAGTCTATCAAGGCTCGCTAGGCTGCCTTCACTTCGACCGTTCCCCACCCTGTCTGTTGTACTAGCCCGGACCAACCCCTGTACCGCAACGTCAATGCTGGAAGCAACAGCTCACTCATGCCTCCCATTCGTCACTCCCGGCATCCAGCCCCAAGCGGAGTCCTCTCACGGATCTTTGGTGCTTGACCGACAATGGATATCTCTTGTACCCGGTGAGATGAGGGCTGGGCCTCGGCTCTTGACTGGCGTAGTCTGGACTCCAAGTCTTGACTGGCACGGGTCGGGTTTCAGGCCTTGACAGGCGTCGTCTGTATCCCAGAACTTGTCTGGCGTGGATCGGCTCCTCTTGTCTTGACCAGCGTCGTCTGGATCCCAGAACTCACTTGCTGCCGCCCAGTTTCTGCTTCCAGGTGCGCCATAACCCACTGCCTTGGAATTTCTACCATGGCTTGTCACCTGAGCATCTGCTTCTTTCTCAAGGCACCTCCTGCCTTGGCACCAAATCTTCTACCATTTTGTCGCGCTGGTCTTTGACATCGGGGAACTGAGTCATTAAGGTCACCTGACCCGGTGCTCCATTCAAACTCTTCCTCCCTGAAACTCTCTCACTTTTGGTTGGTCCACAAGGTCTCATTTGGACAGTAGATGGCAGTCTTCTTGCACAAATGCTGCACAGCGCTGGGGGTTCTTGGCTCTTATGTCGCACCTTCCTACAGTTTGTAGCGCCAGCGTTTCTGCACTCTGCCTTTCTCCCCCAGCAGACACGCCCACTCACTCCCCACTGCGGTCCCACACTTCCTCCCTCCTCTCCTGCTGCTAATGTTCTGAGTACACGCATTGCGCGCAGATCTCCGGGCACTGTGCTTAGGGCGCGCGCACCCTCCCTCCTTCTTAAAGGGGCTGCGCTCGCCATCCTAAAGTGTCTCCAGCCAATGGCTGGGAGACAATTACTATTTAAAGCACCTGCATGGAGATTCCCGTGCAACGTTGTTAGTCTGTTTCTAAACACGCTTGCTAGTTATGCGGTCCCAGTGCTCGTATTCCAGTATACCTGTCCTGTATTTCAGCCATGTCTGCCTGCCTGTCTGTGTATCAGCCGTGCCCGCCAGCACCTGCCTGTCTGTGTATCAGTCATTCCCGCCTGCCTGCCTGTCAGCCGTGCCTGTCTGCACCAGCCTGCCTTTATATCAGCCATGTCCGCCTGCCTGTAAATCAGCTGTGCCCGCCAACACCTGCCTGTGTATCAGTCGTGCCCACCTGCCTGTCTGTATATCAGCTGTGCCCGTCTACACCAGCCGGCCTGTCTATCAGCTGTGACCACCTGCACTTGCCTGCCAGGACACCAGTCATGCCCGCCAGTACCTGCCTGCCTGTGAGTCTGTCATGCCAGTCCCTATACCAACCGTGCCTGCCAGTACTTGCCAAGTCTACCATTCCTGGTCGTTCCTACCTCCTGTCCCTTGGGGGTCAGCTGCCATCCACCCGAGGTCAGTCCTGGTGTAGCAGCTGGTCCCACCTCCCTCGTCTCTCTTCGGATCGTGGTATCATCAGCTGCCATGTTTCCAGGGTCAGCCTTGGTGTGACACCTAGTCATGACCCTCCGTCCTCTCCTCTGATCACCGCACAGTGGTTCCACCACTCAGCCCATTACACAGTTGTATGTTTGTATACTTGTCTAATAATGATTAATGCATTGATTGTTCGATTTTGAATTGAAACGAATGTTAAGATAATTGTTCTGTTCAAACATTATACAATGTCATTGGTCTTCAGATTATAGGCGGCACCCTAGTGCTATGTCATGATGCTCATGGGTATTTAAGGATTTAATTTCTGTATGAATAATGCCATATGACTAACAGCTTTTTTTTCTTGAAACGCGTAGGCCTGGTGTTTCTTTCTTATTAACTATGTTTCTGTACAGCATATCAATAAACCATGTTTTTATTATAACAAAATAATAAAATCCCTTGGCGGCAGCTGAATTTTTTCTTGTATATACAAATTTTTGTCTTACCTGAAACCAGACTCAAGATTTTCCTTGCACCAGACCCATCCTGGAACAACTACCCTCACCGGTGAGCTGATGTAATCCTCCTTCCTTTTTCTGTTGTATCTATGTCTACTATCCATTAGGATCACCCTGACCTTGCAAATCCTTCTCACTAGTTGAGCCATAACACCTACAATATGTATCATAAAGATAGTGAAGGTCTAAACTGCTATGCACTAATGAAAACTATAATAGCTTAGGCACCATTAGCTTTTTTTCCAATTTTATTCTTGTCCGATCTTGGACATTTATAAGATATTGTGTCTCCTATTCATATCTATAGGCGCACCAAAAATTGCAGTTTCCATAGAAATGAACACAGTCAACCATAAATTCCTGAACCATACTTATTAGACATATACGCGTATGTCATGTCTTGTCTATACCCTTTTAAGAGGTAAAGAGAGATGATAGACTATAATACCCATATAGTCTTCACCTCCCAAGTACAGCAATGACAAGCCAGTTTCAAAGCCCCGACTCCTAATCAAGCTTCCATGAAATATCAAAAGTTTTCTGTAATTAGACGTTTGATTAGTTTAAAACATTTCTTAAAGTTAAGAAATTTCTGAATATACTTTGCGGTTCAATTATTCAGTGTTCTCCCAGGACCTTTACCCAGTGTTGGTGAATAGAAACATTCGATCATAGGAGCAGAATGAAATTATCGTCAGAGTCAAATCCTTCATACGACAGGCACCAACAGTGTTCGGCAGACACCCTATTGACTGTAATAGGGTCCGTAATTTTACCAGATTCAGCATGCTGCTAGTTCCACATGGAAATATTCTGGTCAGTATTTTGAATCAGTATTTGTTAGGGTAAGTTCACACTAGGGTTTGGGATCCATCTCTAACAGATACAAGGAAGAATACAAACAGAACATAACTGAAGCCAAAGTTTTGTATTTAAATGGAAGCTTTGGCTTCATTCGGCATTCACTTGCATCCGTTTTGTGTCCTGTTTTTATCTGTGCCTCTGAATACCTCTAGTGTTCTGGGCATGCGCAGAGAATTAAAACAGATCCTTTTAAACATCACCCCAGTGGGTTTTTTTTTCCGGCTCTAGAATTGTGCTTTTAATGTAAGGTCCCTGGTCTTATACTCACCTTCCGGCGTCTTCACCTTTTTACAAATAAAGGAGTCTGTGTCTTTATGTCTATTAAAGAACTTTATTCTGAAAGTGCATTTTTTACAATTTGACTAAAGGGTTAGTAATGGGGGCGTCTTATAGACGCCCCTCCATTACTAACTCCTGTGCTTGATGTCAGCTGCCAATACAAAGCTGACATCAACCACAACCCTATTACCCCACTTGCCACCGCACCAGGGTAAGTGGGAAGAGATGAGGCTAAGCTCCAGAATTGGCAAATCTTATGGATGCACCATTTCTGGGGTGGCTGAGAGCTGATGTTTTTAGTCTGGGAGGGGGAAAAAAAGCATGGCCCCTGCCTAGCCTACTAATATCAGTCTGCAGCTGTCTGCCTAGCCTTTGCTGGTAAATAATTCTAGGGGGACCCTAAGTCTTTTTTTGGGGGGTTCATCCATTTTAATAACCCGTAAAGGCTAAGTATACAGCTGTGAGCTGATATTAATAGCCTGGGAAACTCCATGTGTATTACCCCCTTCCCAGGCTATAAACATCAGCCCCCAGCTGTCGGCTTATCCTCAGCTGGTTATTAAAATTTTGAGGGACCCTACGCCATTTTTTTAATTTATTGATTTATTAATTAAATACAAGGGCAGTAATCTACACAAGCAAAGTAAGGATTATATATATCACTCACATATTTCTATATATCTATCTATTTCAATCTATATATGTTTTACGAATATTTAATTTGAAAACTATCTTTAAATGACATGCAGAATTACTTATGTAAATGTTCATGCTAAAATCTCATTGCATACGGATTGTGTCATTAGGATGTCATTCAGATACTAGGTGAGAAAAATCGCTTTGTACTTGCATGACACTCGTCCGACTTTCCAGAAACAACATCGTACCGAATTTATTAACGCAGATGAGTGTGAGCCCTTAGAAGCACCACTGCAGCGGTAAAATTAAAAAAAAATGCTGGAGTGGTGCTTTAAAATGTAAAAAAAAGGTAGTAAAAAAACAAATAGATTTGATAACACAAATGCAAAGGAAAATTCTAATGATATGAGGAGGGAGTGAAGCTTCAGAACATCCAGACTAACAATGAATGCCGCAGGGTTCACATAATTCATGCACATTGAAGCCTGTTTGGAACTTTGGATAGATAAGAATATGTGTAAAATCGTATAATGTCCATAAATGTGTTCATTAAATGAATATATAATTGCCAGTAATAAGTTGCAGTATGAAGTTTTATTCCAGTTATATTACTTTTTATTACTTTATTACAATTGTGCATGGTTTCTTATCTAGGACTACATCATGTTTTACATACACAGCCAGCAAAAAAACAATATTGTTGCCAAAGGAAAATCTTCAAATGCCCGAAAAAAAGTTTCTCAAGTTTTGAGTTTCCACAGGAGGAAGTCTCCTATGTGTTTAACAATGGCTCTTATGAGTAGGCATTTGGGAGGTGCCCAGATCCTTGATAAGACACCCAGCCACTATTTTTATGTTGTGAACACATTAGAGGAAATTTCTTCGCTATTGAATGGATGTTGAATGATTGTTTAGCTCTTATGAGAATAAGAATACAATAAGTATTAATTATATTACATTCTGTACGGTCCCCGTGTAAACAGCCCAGTCCTGTGGCTGCCCACTCTCCCCAGTCCCTCAAGCTCGCTGTCTTGGGGTAACCCTGGACTCTGATCTCTCCTTCAAACCACATATCCAAGCCCTTTCCACTTCCTGCCGACTCCAACTCAAAAATATCTCCCGGATCCGCACATTCCTAAACCATGAATCTGCAAAAACACTAGTGCACGCCCTCATCATCTCCCGCCTTGACTACTGCAACCTCCTGCTCTGTGGCACTCTCGCACCCCTCCAATCTATCCTAAACTCTGCTGCTCGACTAATCCACTTGTCCCCCTGCTATTCCCCGGCCTCTCCTCTCCATCAATCCCTTTACTAGCTCCCCATTGCTCAGAGACTCCAGTTCAAAACCCTAACCATGACATACAAAGCCATTCACAACCTGTCTCCTCCATATATCTCCGACCTAGTCTCCCGTTACATACCCGCACGCAACCTCCGATCCTCACAAGATCTCCTTCTCTACTCCCCTCTTATCTCCTCCTCCCACAATCGCATACAAGATTTCTCCCATGCATCCCCCCTACTTTGGAACTCTCTACCCCAACGTATCAGACTCTCGCCTACCATGGAAGCCTTCAAAAGGAACCCGAAGACCCACCTCTTCTGACAAGCCTACAACCTGCAGTAACCACCGCTCCACCATACAGCTCTACCCTCACCTACTGTATCCTCCCCCATCCCTTGTATATTGTGAGCCCTCGTGGGCAGGGTCCTCGCTCCTCCTGTACCAGTCGCTGTCACATTGTGTTCAAGATTATTGTAATTGTTCTTGTATTATACCCCTTTCTCACATGTAAAGTGCCATGGAATAAATGGCGCTATAATAATAAATAATAATAATAATAATAATTCACAGTACAGAAACTGTACCTGACAATAGAAAAAGCAAGTGTGAATGTGGGTCGTAGACAGAGAATGCTTGGTGGACAGTTGTTCGCTCATTGCAGTTTGATTTCTCCATAACTTACTGTAAATCTTTTTTCTTATTTTTTTTTTATTGTTTCTTTATAAAATGATTTTAATGAAACTTCTGTATCAGCAATTCTTCATCGATCCTGAAAGAGTGTAATAATGAATCTTCAGCACTAGATGGCAGCATTACATTAATTTAAATGACACAATTCACAATGGAGAGCACAAAATATGTAAATGATAAGGATTCATTATTCTTTTTGTGCCTTTTTTTCAGTAAAAGTTTTGATTTTAGGTATCTTTATTTCTGCACCAGTGTGGTTTTAACACCATTTTTAAGCCACATTTTTTCAGTCCTCATCATTTTTGAGGGACAATATGGGTTGAGTTTTAATTATCCATATATTTTCGTTTAATTCATTTGTTAGTTTTATAATTAAGCACATTTTTACACAATGCCAGTGGAGTATAAAATCAATACAATTTTCATTTTTTTTTTTGCAAATATTACGATTAACTTAGATATAAAGTTTACTGAAATGTTTGTGCATTTCATTTACAGAAAACTCATCAAACATTGTGCGCCAAATTATATTTGTTCTCCCTGTATAAAAGTTATAGCGGTTTACCATGATCAAAACTGATGACAGATTTCCTTTAACCCCTTAAAGACGAGCCGATTTTTGTTTTTTCCTATTCATTTTTCTTTATTCTTCTTCCAAAAGTTTTTCCATAACTTTTTTATGTTTCCAGCAACGTAGACGTACGAGGGCTGTTTTTTTGCGGGACGAGTTGTATTCCTTTTACCATACAATGTACTGGAAAATGGGGAAAAAAAATATTTGAATTTAAATGGGGAAAAATGTGCAATTCCTCCATTGCTTTTTGGGTTTCGGTTTTACAACGTTCATTGTGCAGTAAAAATGAGTTGGCAAAATAATTCTCCAGGTTAGTATGATAACAGTGATACCAAACTTGTGTTGTTTTTTATTATTATTTTAGCGGTTAAAAAACATACTGAATTTTATTAGAAAAATCTTGGTTTGTGTCACTATTTTTCAAGACTGGTAACCTTTTTATTTTCCTGCTATTCATGTTGTGTGAGGCTCGTTTTTTGCGTGCTAAGCTGATGTTCATTGATACCATTTTGGTGTATGTACAACATTTTGATTGCTTTTTATTACATTTTGGGAAGGAGTTGCGGCAATTAAAAGTCTGGGGTGGGGGTCTTTCTTTTGCTTTTTTACTTTTTTTGAATCTTTACGGCATTTACCCTATGTGTAAGATAATTTTGGACTTTGATAGATATGACTTTTACAGACTTAATAATGCTACTTTATTTTTGTAGGAGACTTGAACTGACGATCTTGTTATACAGTATATATTGTAGTACCTTACTATTGCATTATATAACCTGCATGTAGGTGTTGTGCTTGAACTCAGTACCGGAGAGCAGTGGTGCTGATAACCACTGAGCCACTGTTATGAAGCCAAATATAATCTGCATGTAGATGTACTTGAATTCAATACCGGAGAGCAGTGGTGCTGCTAACCACTGAGCCACAATTAGGAAGCCATAACCTGCATGTAGATGTTGTACTTGAACTCAGTACCGGAGAGCAGTGGTGCTGATAACCACTGAGCCACTATTAAGAAGCCGAATATAATCTGCGTGTAGATGTACTTGAATTCAATACCAGAGAGCAGTGGTGCTGCTAACCACTGAGCCACAATTAGGAAGCCATAATCTGCATGTAGATGTTGCACTTGAACTCAGTACCGGAGAGCAGTGGTGCTGCTAACCACTGAGCCACTATTAAGAAGCCAAATATAATCTGCGTGTAGATGGTGTACTTGAACTCAATACCGGAGAGCAGTAGTGATCCTAACTACTGAGCCATTATTAGGAAGCCAAATATAATCTGCAGGTAGATGTTGAACTTGAACTCAATACTGAAGAGCAGTGGTGATGCTAACCACCGAGCCACTATTATGAAGCCAATTAAAATCTGCATGTAGATGTACTTGAACTTAATACTGAAGAGCAGTGGTGCTGCTAACTACTGAGTCACTATTAGGAAGCCAAATTTAGGAAGCTTCCCAATAGTGGCTCAGTGGTTAGCAGCACAGCTGCTCTCCGGTATTGAGTTCAAGTACAAACATCTACATGCAGATTATTTTGCATTATATAGTAAAAGTCACAATATTCTATAAAGTCCAATCTGTGGCAAAGCTTCACAGGAGCACAAAGATGGCAGTGGTGGGGCGTTCAGCAGGCAACACATCAGCATCCTGAGATCCATCAGGACTGCACTGCTTACATGCCATCATATATCGACTGCAGCATTTAGGCGGTTACACTGCAGTGATTGGAGGTAGGTGCTGGCTGTACAACACAGCTGGCACAAGCTCTCCTGAGCTACGTACACCTTCACCCTCCCAATGGTATGCTATTATGTACTGGAAAGAGAAGGTGTTAAACTATGTGAAACAGGGGCGGACACAGACTGTAGTGGGCCCCTGTGCAAGAAATTTTTGGGGGCCCCCCCTGCGCTTCATAAGGCAACAAAGTTATGTAAACATAACCCCCCCATGTGCAGCTCACCCCCCCGTGTGCATCTCTCACCCCCCATGTGCATCTCTCACCCCCCCATGTGCATCTCTCATCCCCCCCATGTGCATCTCTCATCCCCCCCATGTGCATCTCTCATCTCCCCCCCCCATGTGCATCTCTCATCCCCCCCATGTGCATCTCTCATCCCCCCCACTCCTAGTTAATTAATTGTATTTAAGAAAAATAAAACTTGTTATACTTACCCCCATGCGATCCCTGCAGAATCTTGGCGCTCGTCCACGTCGCTGCCACCAGGCTCTCCTGACGTTCGGCCATGTGACGGTGCCACATACATAGCCAACAGCTTTTGTTTTGGCCAAAAGATTTTTAAAGCCGCCACCACGATAAGGTAGACTCTTCTGGCCGGGCCCTACTCTAACCTATTAAAATTTTCTTAAAATATCCAATACTCTTTTTAGAAATATTTTTATTTAGTTTTCTTTAAGGGCATGTGTCATATAAATTTTTTTTTAAAATGACCAATAATACCACATACAGGGAATACCGCCACACCATGACCAGACCACATATTACCACAACATAGTGACCGAATAATACCACACAGAAGGGAGAAAAACTGCGACACCATGACCAGACCACATATTACCACCACATTACTAATATTACCACCACATTACTAATATTACCATAAGTGTCATTATACACGGGAGCTCTATACATGGTATGTATAATGTAAGTGTCCAGGTAATCTAGTGATCACCAGTGACATTATACACAGGAGCTCTGTATATAGTGTCAGTGTACAGGTAATACAGTGATCACCAGTGACATTATACACAGGAGCTCTGTATATAGTGTACAGGTAATACAGGGATCACCAGTGACATTATACACAGGAGCTCTGTATATAGTGTACAGGTAATACAGGGATCACCAGTGACATTATACACAGGAGCTCTGTATATAGTGTACAGGTAATACAGGGATCACCAGTGACATTATACACAGGAGCTCTGTATATATTGTCAGTGTACAGGTAATACAGTGATCACCAGTGACATTATACACAGGAGCTCTGTATATATTGTCAGTGTACAGGTAATACAGTGATCACCAGTGACATTATACACAGGAGCTCTGTATATAGTGTACAGGTAATACAGTGATCACCAGTGACATTATACACAGGAGCCCGGTACATAGTATATAGTGTAAGTGTACATGTAATGCACTGACTCACTGGTGACGTCTCTAGGTGAAGTCCTTCAGCTACGCTTTTCTCCTTCATCCAGCACAGACCGCCATCACGTCTTCCAGCCAGGACTCGTCTCTGCATAAAATAACACAGTTATCTAGAGCACATTCCCCAACTTCTACATTACGCAGCTGAATACAGACGTGCATCCACCATCAATATATGGTTAGTTATTATGCAACCTACCATTCCAAATATAAATTGTAATCCACCACGGTGCCCCCATTAACTGTAAATAGGCACTTAATATATAATTTAATTAGAACCTCTACTCTATACTTCCTGTTCCCCGCATTCATTATTTACATGCACCCCCTGCCCCAATTCATTATATCATGTCCGTGCTCTCCCCACCCCATCGTCATTTATCATTTACTCTCCCCCACCCCACATTCATTATGTGCAGCTCATTATCCCCCTACTCCTAATTCCCCCATGTGCAGCTCATTTTCTCCCAATTCCCCCATGAGCAGCTCTCACCACCCCCCATGTGCCCCTCTCTCATCCCCCTCCCCCACATGTGCAGCTCTCACCACCCCCCATGTGCCCCTCTCTCATCCCCCTCCCCCACATGTGCCCCTCTCTCATCCCCCTCCCCCCCATGTGCCCCTCTCTCATCCCCCCCATGGGCATCTCTCATCCCCCTCCCCCACATGTGCACCTCTCTCATCCCCCCCATGTGCATCTCTTATCCCCCTCCCCCATGTGCATCTCTTATCCCCCTCCCCCATGTGCATCTCTTATCCCCCTCCCCCATGTGCATCTCTTATCCCCCTCCCCCCATGTGCATCTCTTATCCCCCTCCCCCATGTGCATCTCTTATCCCCCTCCCCCCATGTGCATCTCTTATCTCCCCCCCCATGTGCATCTCTTATCTCCCCCCCATGTGCATCTCTTATCTCCCCCCCCCCATGTGCATCTCTTATCTCCCCCCCCATGTGCATCTCTTATCCCCCTCCCCCATGTGCATCTCTTATCCCCCCCACCCCATGTGCATCTCTTATCCCCCCCACCCCATGTGCATCTTTTATCATCCCCCTCCCCCCACGTGCACCTCTCTCATCCCCCTCCCCCCACATGTGCACCTCTCTCATCCCCCCCCCACATGTGCACCTCTCTCATCCCCCCCACCCCATGTGCATCTTTTATCATCTCCCCCCACCCCATGTGCATCTCTTATCTCACTCACACACACACACCCCTCCCATTTCCCCCACTCCTAGTAAATTGTATTTTGAAAAAAACAAAACTTGTTATACTTACCCCCATGCGATCCCTGCAGAATCCTGGCGCTCGTCCAAATCGTTGACACTAGGTTCTCCTGACTTCCGGCCATGTGACGGCGCCGTCACATGACCGGAAATCAGGGGAATCATGAAGGCGCTGCCGCAGGAGCGCAGCGCAGCGCTGAGATGTCCCGGACCCGGCGCTTGGCATGGGGCCGGGGGCCCCATGAGGAGAGAGACTCACAAGAGGGGGCCCCCAACGGGGCTCCAAGGGGGCCCCTACCGGCTGGGCCCCACACTGGAGTCAGGGCAGACATGCCCTGATGGCGGCCCTGCTGGAGGGGCCCCCTCTCCCTCGGGGCCCCCGTTCAATGAACCGGCTGCACGGGCGGTAGTTCCGCCCCTGATGTGAAATCATACCATGGTGCAAACTTCCCAATAACACCCCCATTCCCATCTATATACAATGATATTAATCAGGGAATATTTGGCATTGCCTTTATAATTCTCAGCAGTGAAAGATTTATCTTTATGGAGTCGGTAGGGCCGTGGCTGCATTTTTTCCTTAGCAATCACTCAGACGTCTGACTAATAGATCTGTATTTATGGATCTACATCATGTATTAATATGACGGAGGAGTCCGGGAAATCTGCAGGAAACTGCAACTCACATTCAGCTGAGCCATCCCAATAAAAGAAATAGACTTTCTGATTACAATCAAGGGAAATGGACTCAATGACAGATTAAAAAGTAAAAATAAATGACACACAGTCATCGGAGGAGTCAGCGCCGACATGGAGAATAAAAGGTTGTCAATTTCCAGTTAGTGAGGAAGAAGGAAAACAACAGTTCTCAAATGTAACCAATGAAATGGGATTAAATTGTCCAATCTTCCTGAATTAGAAAATAGCAATAGAATGTGATTTGTGGGTAAAAATGTAACTTTATCAATGGGAATTTAATCAAAAGAGAGACAAAGAAAGAGTAAAATTGCTTCTTGGTGCCCCAAGATCAAGCAGGGAAATACATTTTCTGAATGAAAAATCTTTAAAAATAATACCAATAATGTACTAATGTAATGTAAAGGTCCAGTGGGCTGTCCTAATCATTTACTGACATCAAATTTCTACAGGAAAGTGTGTCAATCACTGATAAGACCGCCCACTGGGCTCCTAACCTCAAGGGGAACAGGAATGTAAAAGAATTGCAAGTAGTGTTGAGCGATACCTTCCGATATCAGGAAATATCGGATCGGATTGGATCGGACCGATACCCAAAAAGTATCGGATATCGCCGATTCCGATACCGGAAACCAATGCAAGTCAATGGGACAGAAATATCGGAATGAAAATAAACCCTTTCTTTCTTTGTAGGTTAATTCTACATGAAGGAAAACAACTAACAATAATGTAGAATGTATTGGGGGAGGTGGTTGACCAAATCGATGGGAACAGTGCTCACAGTGAAACATGAAAAGCCGGCAATTCAGCAGCGGCATACACCGGTACCCGACAATTTAGCACAGAAAGAATAGAGCTTCACACATAGATTAGATAGATAGAAACATGTCAGTCACATATATAAGAAGTACAGTGACAGTGTTGCTTATTGTACTTGTCATTTAGTGTAAAGGATTTATTTAAAAAAATAATAGTGTTTTCATGCACCGTCTCTTTAAAAAAGCCGGCCGGCAATTCAGTACCCGACAATTTACAACAGAAATAATAGAGCATCACACATAGATTAGATAGATAGAAACATGTCAGTCACATATATAATAAGTACAGTGATAGTGTTGGTTACTGTACTTGTCATTTAGTGTTAAAATAAAGGATTTATTAAAAAAAAAATTGGCGTGGAGTTCCCCGTAATTTTAGTCTCTAGCGGAGGTTAAGCAGACAGCTGGGGCAGATGTTTGAAGCCTGGGAAGGGGGTAATACCCATGGAGCTTCCCAGGCTACTAATATCAGCCCCCAGCTGAATACCTAGCCTTTGCTAGCTAATAAAATGGGGGACCCCCCCAAAAAAATGACATGGGGTCCCCCCTATTTTAATAGCTAGCAAAGGCTAGGCAGACAGCTGGGGGCTGATATTAATAGCCCAGGAAGGGTGCCATGAATATTGGCCCCCTCCCAGGCTAGAAACACCAGCCGTCAGCCGCCCCAGAAATGGCGCATCCATAGGATGCGCCAATTCTGGCACTTAACCTCGCTCTTCCACGCTGCCCTGGTGCGGTGGCAGGGGGTAATAGTGGTGGGGTTCATGTCAGCGCCAGCTGCCATGAAGCCCAGGTTAGTAATGATAGGCGTCTATAAGACACCCCCATTACTAACCTACAAAGTGTTAAAAAGAAAAAAACACACACTACACCCAGAAAAAAATAATTACCTGTCCCACGTTCCTGCGCTGATCTCCCATGCACAGCTGTCACATCTGGAGATGGTGACAGCTGTGCATGGCTGCTGTAAGCTCACACTGCCGGGAACACGT
Organism: Phyllobates terribilis; assembly: GCF_046119375.1. Classification (NCBI taxonomy): domain Eukaryota; kingdom Metazoa; phylum Chordata; class Amphibia; order Anura; family Dendrobatidae; genus Phyllobates; species Phyllobates terribilis. Next base: position 71,299,494 of record NW_027362767.1, on the reverse strand, counting down.
CCGCTCCCGGCAGCGGGAGCCACTGACTGAGGTCACCGGAGTGCATTCAGTCAGCGCAGCTCCGGAGACCTCCTTTACGGCACTGCTGTACCGTGGGAATTTCTCACGGTACAGCAGGGCCGTAAAGGAGCTTACCGGAACAGCGCTCCCTGAACTCCGGCGAACCCGCTTATGCAATGATGGGGCTGCTTTACGGCCCCATCATTCTAGCGGCGGCAGCGGTTCAGAGCGGTCACATTCTATGTGGCTGCTCTAAACTGAAGATCATCGTGGGACACTCGTGGACTACTACGGAGGGGTAAGGATAAGGTTGTGGTTTATTATTTTATATTTTATTACAGGAGATCGATGGCTTCAGGGAATTAGGTGTCTAGGAGAGTATAGGTGCATTTTTTTATTTTTTACTTTATTTTAGGTGGCGATCGGCGGGGACAGGTAATGTATAAACTAATTTATTTTAGGTAACCACTGGCCACCAATGAAATGTATTTAAAATTTATTGGGGACACAGTAGGGCAATTTAACTAGCAGGATCAGTCTGATGGGAACTACTGCTCCCATCTAGCTGATCCTGCTGGCACGAGTGGACGGGGGACAGACATAGGCCGATGGGAGTAGTAGTGTCACATCGGCCTATGTCTGCCTGCACGCACACACCCGCAGACATCGCACAGACACCCGCGCACACCAGTCATGACGGGCTGATGGTCTGCGAGGTGTGGCTGACCTGTGCGGCCGTGGGAAAGTTCATGTGAGTTCATGCAATGCAGTGAAGCATGAACTCACATGAACCCTCTGAGGGCACTGCGGCGACTTCAAATGAACAGCTGATCAGCATCACCTGATACCTCAGCTGTTCATTTGAAATAACCGGCGAGAAAGCGCAGCACAGAAAGGGAAAGCTGGCGGTGAAGTCTTTTCATTGCCGGCTTCCCAGCCCGGGTCCTTCGCTCCCCGCTCCTTGGTGCTGTGCTCCCCGCCAGGTCCTAACTTACGATCGGGATGGGAGGTGGCGAGGGGAGCGGAGGATCGGGTGGGAGGCTGGGATGGCATTCTGATGACAGGCTGGATCGCAGCTGAGCGCTGCCATCCAGCTTGTCATCCTTCAGAGCCACTGCAGAGCGCAGGCATTATGGGAACTTCCGATTCCGGTATACGATATTGTAAAAATATCGGAACTCAGTATCGGAACTCCGATACCGCGAATATCGGCAGATACCCGATATTACAGTATCGGAATGCTCAACACTAATTGCAAGTTACTTTGAAACTTTTGGTTACAGATACCCGGGGCAGGCAGAGACATAGTAAATGGTGACAGAGGAAGCTTGCTCTCTCTGTCTAACCACCCTGATGCTGTAGTCACTATCGTCTGGAATCGGGAAAGCTGTGATCCTGACCATGGCACCAGGATTCCAGCTATATATCACAGCGAGCAGAATTAGATGCAGATGCTGGAGACATTTCTGTACATACAATGTTTACAGTTGAAACCAGAAGTTTCCATACACTATATAAAAATACACATATGCATGTTTTTCTCAATATCTGATATGAAATCATAATAAACCTTTTCAGTTTTTGGTCAATTAGGATTACCATAATTTTTCATATTTGCCAAATGTCAGAATAATGAGAGAGAGAGAGAGAATGTTTTAAGGCATTTTTATTACTTACTGCAAAGTCAAAAGTTTACATACATTTCATTAGTATTTGGTACCATCGCCCTTAAACTGAATGACTTGGGTGAAACATTTGGGATATCCTTCCACAAGCTTCTCACAATAGTTGGTTGGAATTTGGTCCCATTCCTCCTAACAAAACTGGTGTAACTGATCCAGGTTTGTAGGTTGCCTTGCTCGCAGCCTTTTCAGCTTTGCCCATAAATTTTCAATAGGATTGAGATCAGGGTTTTGTGATAGCCACTCCAAAACATGGACTTTGTTACCACTTTGGCAGTATGCTTCGGGTTATTGTCCAATTGGAAAACCCATTTCCCACCAAGCTTTCACTTCCTGGCTGATGTCTTGAGATGTTGCTTCAATATTGCCACATAATCTTCTTTTCTCATGATGCCATCTATTTTGTGAAGTGCACCAGTCCCTCCTGCAGCAAAACAACCCCACAACATGATGCTGCCACCCCTCTGTTTCACAGTTGGGATGGTGTTCTTAGGCTTCAAAGCTTGTCCCTTTTTTCTCCAAACGTAACGAAGTCATTATGCCCAAAAAGTTCAATTTAATCATAGGGACGACACCGGGGAGATCACACAATATCCCACTGCTGTCGTCACTCTGTCAAGATTTGTCAGGGATTCACACACACGATCCCAACTATTCACTACGTAGCTATCGGCAAGTGATCAGAGAGCATATGGCGTACACACCTCCAGATTCCAACACATGGAATATGTGTTTACGCCCCCGTACGGTCACTGCCAGCTTCACGATAGCCCAATTACGATTATTCGCTGCTACCACCGATCAATTTTAAAATATAATACAGGCCTGATCGGACGCCTGCTTTCTGGTAGCGTATATGGCTTCGGGGAAGGAACGATTACAGGAAAAAAGAAAAAGGACTATTAAACAGTATGGTGGCTCACTGGTTAGCCCTGCAGCCTTGCAGCGCTGGGGTCCTGGGTTCAAATCCCACCAAGGACAATATCTGCAAGGAGTTTGTATGTTCTCCCTGTGTTTGCATGGGTTTCCTCCAGGTTCTCCGGTTTCCTCCCACACACCAAAGACATACTGATAGGGAATTTAGATTGTGAGCCCCAATGGGGACAGTGATGATAATGTATGTAAAGCACTGCAGAATATGTTGCCGCTATAAAAATATTATTGTTATTCAATTTTAGTTTCATCAGACCACAGGACATGTCTAAGGTCTTTGTTCCTGTGTGCATTTGCAAACATTAATCTGTCTTTTTTATGTTTCTTTTGGAGTAATGGCTTCTTCCTGGCAGAGTGGCTTTTCAGCCCAAGTTGATACAGTACTCGTTTCACTGTGGATACTGACATAATCTTACCAGCTTCCACCATCATCTTCACAAGGTGTTTTGCTTTTCTCCTTGGGTTGATATGCACATGTCGGACCAAAGCACGTTCATCTCTGGGACACAGAACCTGTAGTATCGGCGTCTCTGCCCCCTGACAGGCAGAGACGCCGTCCCTCTTACTGCCGCGCTCCCGGTCCGGCGTCTTCCGGCTCTCCTGCTGCTGCTGCCGGCGCGTGCAGCTTCCCGGGCACTGTGCTTAGGGCACGCGCTCCCTCCCTCTTAAAGGGGCTGCGCGCGCCATCCTAAGGAGTCCCCGGCCAATGGACGGAGGACCTCTCATATAAAAGGCACCTCCTCCAAAATGGAGGTGCCCGTGCAAGGTTGTAGCTTTGTGTCCTAAAATCTGCTTCAGCCCTCAGGTCCCGCTGCTATCCTGACTACCAGCCCAGTCCGCCAGCCTGACTACCAGTCCAGTCCGCCAGCCTGACTACCAGTCCAGTCTGCCAGCCTGACTACCAGTCCAGTCCGCCAGCCTGACTACCAGTCCTGTCCGCCAGCCTGACTACCAGTTCAGTCCACCAGCCTGACTACCTGTCTCTGCCAGCCAAGTGTTCTCTCCAGCCCGATGGTCTGCCTACGATCCAAACCCGCCAGTCTGTCTATGGGCCTGGCTTGCCTGCCTACCCGGAGAACGTACCAGTTACCTGCCGTGCCTATCTGTCAGCCTACCAGGAGGATCCTACCAGTTACCTGCCGTGCCTATCAGTCAGCCTACCTGGAGGCTCCTGTCTGTTACGTGCCATGCCTACCCGGAGGCTCCTGCCAGTTACCCGTGGGAGTTACCTGCTCTCATACAAGGACAGGCCCAGAGTAGCACCTGGTCCCTCTGCTCGGTCCTTACCTGGTTCATGGAGTCGATTGAGCCGCCGTGCAACCTTGGTCAGTCCGAGTTGATACCTAGTTACGCCCCTCTGGTCCCTCCTTGCACTGCAGCACAGGGGTTCCACCACCCGGATCCGTAACAGTTTGCACGGGCCATGGAACCCGGTGGCCCCCAGGCTCCTTCGCTTGCTGACTTATACCAGGAGGTTTCTCGTCAGAGATCCCAACAGGAAACCATCCTGACCTACCTGCGGTCTGTCAACTCTCGCCTGGACACGCTGTCTGTCCCACCTGTGCCCGCCTCGAGCCAAGCGACACCCGCTCCGGCGGCGCCGCGACCTACCAATACCACGGCATCCAGCCTAGGACCCCGGCTTTCTGCGCCTCCTCATTTTGAAGGTGACCCTGTCTTATGTCGGGGTTTTCTGAACCAGTGCACGCTGCACTTTGAACTTCTGGCACATCAGTTTCCCTCCGACCGGCCAAGGTGGCGTTCATCATGTCTCACCTCACTGGGGAAGCATTGGCATGGCTAAACCCTCTATGGGAGAGAGGGGATTCCCTGGTGTCCGATCTTCCGCGTTTCCTCACTACTTGCCAGAGGGTCTTCGATAAGCCCGGACAAAGGATTTCTACTGCCTCCTCATTGCTCCATCTCCGCCAAGGGAGTCTCACCATGGGCTAGTATGCCATACAGTTCCGTACCCTCGCTACTGAGTTTGCCTGGGACAACGAGGCCCTGGTGTCCACCTTCTGGGAGGGTCTTTCCGGTCGGATTAAGGACGAGTTAGCCGGCCGGGACATTCCTACCACCCTGGATGACCTGGTGTCACTAGCTACCCGGATTGACATCCGTTTCCTAGAACGTGCTAAGGAGACTACGCGGGAGAGAAGGTTTCCTCGTCTTGCTCCTGTTTTCCAGAAACCTGCTTCCCAACCAGCAACTCCCCAGGCACGCTCGCCCGAACCTATGAAGATCGACCAGACCAAGATGGTCATGTCTCGCCAAGAAACACGCCGAGCCGAGGGGAGCTGTTTCTACTGTGGTAGCAAGGAGCACCTGATCCGTTCCTGCCCGTTGAAGCCAGGAAACTCCAGTGTCTAGGACCGCTCGGAGAGGTCGTCCTAGGCAAGAGTAAATCCTCTCCGTTCTTGACTTTATCCGTCTCTATATCCTGTGGAGAGAACCGCTTCTTTGAAACCGCACATCTGGATTCCGGAGCTGCTGGGAATCTCATTTCCCTGTCCCTTGTAGAGAAATATCAGATTCCTATCAAACCTCTGGCTGAACCATTGGCAGTCGCTTCCGTGGATGGAAGACTCCTTCCGGTGACCATCTTGCTCGTCACAGAGCCCGTAACCCTGCAGGTGGGAATGCTGCACTCAGAGAGGATCTCCTTCCATGTGCTTTCCAGACTCTCTCACTCCCTTTTGCTAGGTCTACCCTGGCTACAGAGACATGAACCCGTTCTGAACTGGCAATCCGGTGAGGTGCTCCATTGGGGGCAGGATTGCCATGAGACCTGCCTGGTCCCGGTTCGCCCGGTTCGACCTCCGTCTACTCCGGCTAATTTACCTGGTCTACCGGCACCTTACTGGTCCTATGCAGATGTCTTCGACAAGAAGGAAGCAGAGACAATGTCACCTCATAGGCCATATGATTGCCCTATCGACCTGGTACCCGGTGCCACTCCACCCCATGGGCGTATTTACCCATTGTCGTTGGCCGAAACCCGGGCCATGTCGGAGTACATCGAAGAAAATCTGGCTAGGGGATTCATCCGGAAATCCACCTCCCCAGCTGGAGCCGGTTTCTTCTTCGTAAAAAAGAAAGACGGTTCACTACGCCCCTGTATCGATTATGGAGGACTCAACCAGATTACTATCAAAAACAAATACCCCCTGCCTCTCATCTCTGAGCTGTTCGACCGCCTTAAAGGTGCAAAGATCTTCACCAAGCTCGATCTTCATGGGGCGTATAACTTGATCCGGATCCGCCAAGGAGACGAGTGGAAGGCGGCATTCAACACTCGGGACAGCCACTATGAATACCGTATGATGTCCTTCGGTCTCTGTAATGCTCCAGTCGTCTTCCAAGAATTAGTTAACGACATCTTCCATGACCTCTTATATTCTTGCGTGGTGGTGTACCTGGACGACATCTTGGTCTTCTCTCCAGATCTTCCCACACACCGGAGGGATGTTCGTAAGTACCTGCTTAGGCTCAGGCAGAATCACCTATATGCAAAATTTGAGAAATGCCTCTTCGAACAGACCTCTCTTCCGTTCCTGGGCTATATTATCTCTAACACAGGTCTACGGATGGACCACAAGAAGGTCTCTGCCGTCTTAAAGTGGCCCCGTCCGGAGGGGTTGAAGGCGATTCAGCGATTCCTGGTCTTCGACAACTATTACCGTCTTTTCATCCCACATTTCTCTTCCCGGACTGCTCCCATCTCTGCGCTCACCCGAAAGGGAGCAAATCCTAAGGAATGGCCGTCCGAAGCGGAGTGTAACATACCTGGCGGCGTCCTTGCATAGTGGTCCATCTCCCACTGTGCAAGAGCGCGTACTTGATTTCCAGTCCAGACTATCACTTTGGCTTCTTTCCATATTGTCTGATTTGCTCTGCTCTGTCTGCTTAGGGCGACGCCCACTGAACTTCCTGTTTCTTGTAGCTGCTGCAGACACACCCCTAATGCGTCCTCAGCCTACTGCTGTCTGTCACCTGGCATTTAACCCAGCTCCTCCCTGGAATCCTTGCCTGAGCATCTTGTTCTGTCAGTTGGCTTCTTGTCACTGATGTGCCAGGTCCTGTCTATGTTTCCTGCCTTGCGGTATCAGTTCCCGTGTCTGAACTGAGTCCTGTCTGTGTACTCTAGCCAGCTGCCTTTCCTGGAGGCTGTATTTCCAGGCCCGTGTGAACACGCTCTTAGCCTGTTCCTTCTGCCCTCTAGGGGCCGTATACCTAGATCTGTTGTCTGTGTCTTTTCCCAGTGTCTGTTCCTGCCCTAACCATCTTCCAGCCTGTTTCCCGTTTCTCTCTATGCCCATATCTTCCCTTTCTCTGCAGAGTCTGAACTCGTACCTAACTCCTGCTCGTTGTCAGTGCACTTCCGTTTGTGAGTTTGTGGTCCACTCGCTACTTCACTGCAAGTACCCTGTGGGTATCTGGTTCTGCCTTTCCCTTCCTGTCTGTTCCGTGTGAACAGAGCCCTGTCCCCTCTGCCCTGCCTTGCTCGCCGCTCCGGCGGTTTCTGCCTGCTCTGCCTTGTTCTCCGCTCCGGCGGGTCTCGCTCTGCTCTGACCCTTTGCTCGCTGCTCCGGTAGTCTCGCTCTGCTCTGACCCTTTGCTCGCTGCTCCGGCAGTCTCGCTCTGCTCTGACCCTTTGCTCGCTGCTCCGGCAGTCTCGCTCTGCTCTGACCCTTTGCTCGCTGCTCCGGCAGTCTCGCTCTGCTCTGACCCTTTGCTCGCTGCTCCGGCAGTCTCGCTCTGCTCTGACCCTTTGCTCGCTGCTCCGGCAGTCTCGCTCTGCTCTGACCCTTTGCTCGCTGCTCCTGCAGTCTCGCTCTGCTCTGACCCTTTGCTCGCTGCTCCGGCAGTCTCGCTCTGCTCTGACCCTTTGCTCGCTGCTCCAGGCGGCCTCGTCCTGCTCTACTCTCGCTCACCGCTCCAGGCGGTCTCGTCTTGCTCTGCTCTTGCTCGCCGCTCCGGGCGGCCTCACTCTGCTGTGTTTGTCCACCGCATCTGCGGTTCTGTTCCTGAGTCCCAGTCTGTACTGGGTCCTATCCACTCTGTGCTCCAACCTGTCGTACCTGCCAGTACCTCCCTGCCTGCATACCAGTCGTGCTTACCAACATCCACCTGCCTGCATACCGGCCGTACCTGCCAGTACCTCCCTGTCTGCATACCAGCCGTGTCTGCCTGTACCCACCAGTCTGTGTGCCAGCCTAACCTGCCTGTTCCTGTATTCCCCGGTGTGGGTCAACAGCCGTGTCCGAGGTCTGACCTGGAGTAGCACTTGGTCCCTCTGCTCGGTTCCTCCTTGGTGCACTGGCGTCGTATGCCGTCGTGCGACCTTGGTCGGATCGGTTGGATACTTAGTTACGCCCCTCCAGGCATTCACTCTCCGGTACAGTCCAGTGGAATCACTACATATACATGCACACGCCAGTCAGTCCGGGCGTGTGCATTACACGGAGGAGGCCTTCCTCTCCTTAAAAGAAGCCTTCTCTTCTGCCACAGTGCTGCACCATCTGGATAGCAACAAACAGTTCTTTCTGGAGGTTGATGCTTCCTCTTCCGGAGCCGGAGCGGTGTTCACCCAGAAATCTCCGTACGGGAGAATGGTAACCTGCGGCTTCTTCTCCAAACTGTTCTCCTAGTCCGAGCGCAACTACTCCATAGGAGACCGAGAACTGCTAGCCATCAAATTGGCGCTGGAGGAGTGGCGTTACCTGCTTGAGGGGGCTCTGCACCCGGTCGTCATCTATACTGACCACAAAAACCTGGCATATCTACAGAATGCCCAAAGACTCAATCCGCGTCAGGCCCGGTGGTCTTTGTTCTTCGCCCGCTTCAACTTTACCCTACATTTCCGCCCCGCGGACAAGAACATTAAAGCCGACGCCTTGTCCCGATCCTTCCTGTCTTCCGATCAAGAGGAGGAGCCTATGCATATCATCGATCCCTCCAAAGTGATGAATGTGGCCCCCTTGGACCTGTATCATCTCCCACCCGGTAAGACGTTTGTAGCGGTTCCGGATCGTAAGAAGGTTCTTCACTGGGGTCATTCATCTAAACTAGCTGGCCATGCTGGCCAGAAGAAGACCTTCCTGCTCATTACCCGGCATTATTGGTGGCCTACCCTGCGTAAGGATGTGGTAGACTTTGTCACGGCCTGTTAGTCCTGTGCCCGCAACAAGGTTCCCAGACATCTTCCAGCCAGCCGCCTCCTGCCTCTTCCCGTACCTGCTGCCCCATGGCAACACATTGCTATGGACTTTATTACTGACCTCCCTGTTTCTGCCGGTTGTACGGTCATTTGGGTGGTCGCTGACCGCTTTTCTAAAATGGCCCACTTCATCCCTCTGCCTGGTCTCCCGTCTGCATCTGTGCTGGCTAAGGATTTCATCCATCACATCTTTCATCTCCATGGCCTACCCCTTCACATTGTGTCTGATCCCGGGGTCCAGTTTACTTCGCGTTTCTGGAGAGCTACGTGTAAGTTGCTGGAGGTCACCCTGGATTTCTCCTCTGCTTACCATCCGCAGTCCAATGGCCAAGTGGAACGTATCAACCAGATCCTTACTAGCTTCCTCCGGCACTTTGTCAACGCTCACCATACCGATTGGGTGGAGCTCCTACCATGGGCCGAGTTCTCCTATAACAACCATGAGAGCGAATCTTCTTCCAAGTCCCCGTTCTTTGTGGTCTACAGTCATCCCCGGATTCCGTTTCCCGTCTCCGCTTCAGTGGACAACCCTGCCGCGGAGTCTCTGGTCAGCGAATTTTCCACCATTTGGGAAGACACTAGGACCGCACTTCTTCAATCCTCCGAGCGGATGAAGAAACATGCTGAAAAGAGACATCTGGATCCGCCTCAATTCCATCCGAGAGACAAGGTTTGGCTCTCCTCCAAACATATTCTTCTCAAAATACCCTCCTATAAGTTGGGTCCACGGTTCATCGGTCCATTTGAAGTCCTCAAGCAAATCAAACCAATAGCCTACAAGTTAAAACTCCCGGCCACCTTACGGATTCCCAACTCCTTCCACGTATCTCTCCTCAAACCAGTTGTGCTTAATTCTTTTTCCGACAATCCAGGTACCTCCCCAGCTCCTGTCTCCTCTGAGGACGTCTATGAGGTAGAGAACATTCTGGCCACCAAGAGGGTAAGAGGAAAAACCTTTTTTCTGGTGGATTGGAAGGGGTTTGGCCCAGAGGAGAGAACTTGGGAACCCAGGGAGAACATCCACGCCCCGCTTCTCCTTAAAAAATTTCTTTACGGCCTAAAAAAGAGGGCGCGTAAAGGGGGGGGGTACTGTAGTATCGGCACGTTCATCTCTGGGACACAGAACCTGTAGTATCGGCGTCTCTGCCCCCTGACAGGCAGAGATGTCGTCCCTCTTACCACCGCGCTCCCGGTCCGGCGTCTTCCGGCTCTCCTGCTACTGCTGCTGCCGGAGCGCGCAGCTTCCTGGGCACTGTGCTTAGGGCGGAGGACCTCTCATATAAAAGGCACCTCCTCCAAAATGGAGGTGCCCGTGCAAGGTTGTAGCTTTGTGTCCTAAACTCTGCTTCAGCCCTCAGGTCCCGCTGCTAGCCGGACTACCAGTCCAGTCCGCCAGCCTGACTACCAGTCCAGTCTGCCAGCCTGACTACCAGTCCGCCAGCCTGACTACCAGTCCAGTCCGCCAGCCTGACTACCAGTCCAGTCCGCTAGCCTGACTACCAGTCCAGTCCGCAAGCCTGACTACCAGTCCAGTCCGCCAGCCTGACTACCTGTCCCTGTCAGCCATGTGTACTCTCCAGCCCGACGGTCTGCCTACGATCCAAACCCATCAGTCTGTCTATGGGCCTGGCTTGCCTGCCTACCCGGAGAATGTACCAGTTACCTGCCATGCCTATCTGTCAGCTGCTCTCATACAAGGACAGGCCCAGAGTAGCACCTGGTCCCTCTGCTCGGTGTTTCCCTGGTTCACGGAGTCAATTGAGCTGCCATGCGACCTTGGTCAGTCCGAGTTGATACCTAGTTATGCCCCTCTGGTCCCTCCTTGCACCGCAGCACAGAGGTTCCACCACCCAGATCCGTAACAGAACCCGTCTCCTTCCTGGGCAGTATGATGGCTGGACATTCCGATCTTGTTTGTACTTGCGTATAATTGTTTGTACAGATGAACAAGGCACTTTCATGTATCTTGAAATTGTACCCAAGGATGAGCCAGACACAATTCTCTTCCTGATATCTTGGCTGATTTCTTTAGACTTTCCCATGATACTACACAAAGAAGCAGTGTGTGTCAGGTGTGCATTAAAATACATCCACAGGTGTGTCTCTAATTAACTCAGATGTCGTCAAAAAAACTATCAGAAGCTTCCAAACACATGACATCATCATATGGGCAGTTCAGAATTGTTTAAAGGCATAGTAATCTTAGTGTATGTAAACTTTTGACTTTGCAGTAAGAAATAAAAATGCCTTAAAACATTCTCTCTCTCGCTCATCATTCTGGCATTTGGCAAATATTAAAAATTATGGTAACCCTAATTGACCTAAAACGGTAAAGGTTTATTCTGATTTCATATCAGATATTGAGAAAAACATGCATATGTGTCTTTTTATATAGTGTATGTAAACTTCTGGTTTCAACTGTATATATACATATGATGCGCCCCCTGGGACATATTCCTTTTTGAGGGGAATACCCGGCACCGGATCAGATGGGGGGTTGTAGTCTCCGAGCGGCTGTGACCCGGCCCGTGCCCAGGGCGTCAAGCTCAGTGTTATGTGGCAGTCCTACAGATGTTATTAAGAGTTCTTTTGTGTCGACTACGCCACCCGTTGTGATGCGGTCACTGTGGCCGCCGCTGCAGCAGGGTCCGCTGAGGCTGATGGTGCAGGTGCAGCTTGAGATGGTATAACCCCCAACGGGTGGGGTATAGCCTCAGGGGGGACAGGTGCAGAGGATGGGGGTTGTGGTGGTGCAGTGCAGACGGCAGTGAAGACAGAGTCGGGTTGTGCAGTTAAGGGTGTTTACTTACTGCAGATGTTGTACTGGTCACTCCAGCTTCGAGTGACCACCCGAGCCGTGCTGCGTCCACCAGGTCCTGGATCCAGCCAACCCCCAAACAAGTCCGGAGCGTGGCCCTGAGCTCTCCTTCTGTCCCGTTCTCTGGCCGTCCCCACCAGTGATCCACCTAGGTCCAGCTCCCTCGGGCCTTCTGTTGGGACACCCTTGGCCTTGGGTTCCCTGACCCTTCATGTGGTGTGCCTTCGGGGTGGATGTGGTGGGTGACCGTGGCAAACGCTGCCCACGGTCTCCGGTCTCTGGCTGGGGAATGTTTTTACCCCCACCAGCTTGGGTTCCGGTACCCTGATGCCGACTCTTCACCCGGGGATTTAAGTTGGGATCTTGGAGTCCTTTTCTTCTGTGCCTCTGGGTCTCTCTCTCTCCTCTCTCACTCTGGGTCTTTCCTTCTCCTCTGCTCGCTGACTTGTTCTCTGCATCTGACCCTGTTCTTAGTTGGTGCCCACCTTATATACACCCTCTATGTGTGAGCTCAGGTGACCAGCACCCAATGAGCTCCTAACTTTACCCAGGCTGCTCCCCCTATCTGCCCCTACACTACTTGGGATGTACCACCCCCCTCCCACTCCAGCCAGGAACAGACTCGGTCGTACCTGCACATTTCTAAGTGGGAGTACCGTCGGTCTGCTCCTCGGAAATGGGATGTGTGTAGTGCATGCAGCCTACCGAGCTCAGTTCCACACTCCATCCTTACCCGGGAGTGGAATATCACACCTCTGGGTTGAGGTGCAATACCCCTGTAGCAGCCGAATCCTCAGGGTGCTACATTCCCCCCTGGTAAATCACAGCACGTCCTCGGGCTGTAAGACATAAACACCAAAGCATACAAATTTTTATAAACATATAAAACATTATATAAATAACATATCTTAGCAGATAAAACTTTCTCGTCGTCTCAGGCTCCTGGTTCCTCCTCCTCCGGACACTGTGCACCGTGTGTCCGGGAAAAGTGCGACAGTCTCTTAGAAAAACTGGTTTTCCTATAAAACCGGTAGGGGGCGCTTTAGGACGCGCAACTATTTACAAGGGATATGGCCGCTCTCAGTCCTCGGCCAGGTAAAGGGAAGGGAATGGCTGCTCACAGTCCTCAGCCTGTGGGATTTAGGGGTTAAACGGGTGAACAGTTCACTCAGCTGGTCCCAACGGGGACTATATTAGCAACAACAGTTTCAGTTTCTTTATACCCCGATCGGGTAACTATTTACAGCACCTGCTCCGCTGTACTCAACAACGTCTTCCTCCTGCTCTTTCTTTGGGGATCTCAGCTTCAGACCCGTCCGGATCTTCTTGCTCTTCCTCCTCACATCGCAGCTCCTCCTCTGTCAGGCGATGCACATGGAGGGCGTAAGGTCCTTTGGCACACTTGTGCCGGGTAAAGGTGACCTCGTCCCCGATATAAAGGTCACGACCTCTGTGCCCCTCCGGCAGATGGGACTCCACATCTCTGCGCGTGACAAAGACGTCGCCGGGGGTGTTGTTGTCTCTGATGAAGCCCCACCCATGCTGCATGTTGAACTTAATCACTGTCCCGATGGTGCGGGGACAATGCGCTGCACGGGGGTCCCTCCTGGTCCGGCTCTTCTGCTCGGCACTCCTTATTTGGGCCTGTTGCTCCCGGACCCGCCTCTCTCTCCGCTCCCTCGCAAACTCTTCGAGCTGCTGTCGGCAACACTCAGCATGCTCTGCTGCAGCTGCCCTGGTTTCCTGAGTGAACCCCATTAGATCTTCTCCGGTGGGGTCCCACTCAAATTGGGCTTCTTCCAGAGGAGGCGAGATCCTTATCACGGGCTTCGGAGCCGGAATCAGGGGTGCACACATGGCCCCAACTCTACTCTGGTGCTCCAGTTCATAATATTTCTGGGGCCAGATGAAAGGCTGCCCGTCCGGCCACGTGTGCTGGGCAAACAAGTCCTCTCCCAGACGCGGCACCCTTGGTTTTACGGGTGCGGGCGCGGTGGTGGTGGCGCCCGGATTGCCCAGGCCTTGCGGCCAGGCCTGGGGCACCTGGAAGGTGAAGGGCACCGTTAGGACGGCGGCACCCTGGGCTACCTGGCCTTGCGGCCAGGCCGGAGGCTCCGCGGAGGTAGGGGGCGCTGTTGGTATTGCGGCGCCCGGGGGTACTAGGCCTTGCGACCAGGCTGGTGGTACTTCCTGCTTGGTCACGCTCGGGGTCGAGGCGTGTGACGTCACAGGGGTCGCGGCGGCGGCTTCCGGTTGGGGCCTAGTCTGCGTCGGTGACATGGCGTTTTCGGGCACAGCAGGGGGACTTTCGGGCTCTGCGACGGGGAGCTGGGGCAGGTGGGCGGTGTCCCGGCTTGGGGTGTAGACGTCCCCTTTACCTGCCTCCATGCGTTCGGCTCCCTTCTCGGCGCCGTCTCCGGCCTTTGGTCCTCCCGCGCCATCCTCAGAGGCGGTCTGTCTCCTCATCTTGGCTGGCGTGCTCCGGGTCTTGGTTTCAGCTTGCTGGGCCATCTCCCGGCTCCATTCCGCCAATATCTCGCGCTGTACCCGGGCCATCCTCCGTGCGAGGCCCTCCAGGGCAGTCTGTGCACACTCCCGGTCTCGGGGGAGCTGTGCAAGGACCTCCACTAGGCCTAGTGGGGTCGTGGTGTCTAGCAGGCTCCTGACCAACGGGTCGGTGCTGCTCTGCTCTTCTTCCAGCAGGCTCCTGGCCAGCGGGCCGGTGCTGCTCTGCTCTCTGGACATCTCCGGGTGAGCTTCTCTGCTACTCCTCTCCAGGCTTCTTGCCTCCGGGTGCGCTCGCTCCAGACTGCTCCAGGCGGCACCCATCTTCGTTCTTTTCTCTCGTCTCCTCCCACTTCGAGGGCGGTCCCGGGGCAACTCGGTGACTGTCAGCTCCAGGGGTAGTTCTTTCATGCTGACAGACACCTCCAGCATCACAGTCTCTGTTGGTGGGGGCGGTTTCCACTTTTGGCGCCATTTTCTGTCCCGGCCCACGATGGGAGGCGGCCTCCCGCCCTCCCCTGGCACGCCCATAATGGCGTCCGCTGCTCTTCCAAGGCGGGAAATCTTCGGATTTGGCGGGAAGCGTCGCCCAGTGGCGGGAAACTCTGCAGATGGCGGGAACAAGCTGGAAATGGCGGACAATCGGCGGGAAACGACCTGTGATGGGGTCCGATGGCGTGGACCCTCCGGAACCGGCGGGAGACTTCTTTCTGAGGTAAACTTGCACTTTTCTTCAGGCACGCAGTACCCGGTTGTTGTGGGCACGTAATCCTGCCGACTACGCCAAAGTTGACGCGCCCCCTGGGACATATTCCTTTTTGAGGGGAATACCCGGCACCGGATCAGATGGGGGGTTGTAGTCTCCGAGCGGCTGTGACCCGGCCCGTGCCCAGGGCGTCAAGCTCAGTGTTATGTGGCAGTCCTACAGATGTTATTAAGAGTTCTTTTGTGTCGACTACGCCACCCGTTGTGATGCGGTCACTGTGGCCGCCGCTGCAGCAGGGTCCGCTGAGGCTGATGGTGCAGGTGCAGCTTGAGATGGTATAACCCCCAACGGGTGGGGTATAGCCTCAGGGGGGACAGGTGCAGAGGATGGGGGTTGTGGTGGTGCAGTGCAGACGGCAGTGAAGACAGAGTCGGGTTGTGCAGTTAAGGGTGTTTACTTACTGCAGATGTTGTACTGGTCACTCCAGCTTCGAGTGACCACCCGAGCCGTGCTGCGTCCACCAGGTCCTGGATCCAGCCAACCCCCAAACAAGTCCGGAGCGTGGCCCTGAGCTCTCCTTCTGTCCCGTTCTCTGGCCGTCCCCACCAGTGATCCACCTAGGTCCAGCTCCCTCGGGCCTTCTGTTGGGACACCCTTGGCCTTGGGTTCCCTGACCCTTCATGTGGTGTGCCTTCGGGGTGGATGTGGTGGGTGACCGTGGCAAACGCTGCCCACGGTCTCCGGTCTCTGGCTGGGGAATGTTTTTACCCCCACCAGCTTGGGTTCCGGTACCCTGATGCCGACTCTTCACCCGGGGATTTAAGTTGGGATCTTGGAGTCCTTTTCTTCTGTGCCTCTGGGTCTCTCTCTCTCCTCTCTCACTCTGGGTCTTTCCTTCTCCTCTGCTCGCTGACTTGTTCTCTGCATCTGACCCTGTTCTTAGTTGGTGCCCACCTTATATACACCCTCTATGTGTGAGCTCAGGTGACCAGCACCCAATGAGCTCCTAACTTTACCCAGGCTGCTCCCCCTATCTGCCCCTACACTACTTGGGATGTACCACCCCCCTCCCACTCCAGCCAGGAACAGACTCGGTCGTACCTGCACATTTCTAAGTGGGAGTACCGTCGGTCTGCTCCTCGGAAATGGGATGTGTGTAGTGCATGCAGCCTACCGAGCTCAGTTCCACACTCCATCCTTACCCGGGAGTGGAATATCACACCTCTGGGTTGAGGTGCAATACCCCTGTAGCAGCCGAATCCTCAGGGTGCTACACATACACTGTATGAATGTGTGTATATATATATATACATTGACTTGCAAAATTATTCACCCACCTTTGCTTTTTACCTATTTTGTGTAATCCGATTTGTGTTTGATGTGTTAGCACTAAATAATCTAAGTTGGAGAAGTGAGAAAAATATAGACATCAATTTAAATTTATGGGATCAAATAAATAAAAATTTGTATGTGCATAAGTATTCATACCTTTTGCAATGAAGCTCTAAATTTTTCTGGTGAAAGCAATTACCTTCAGAAGTCACATGCTTAGTGAAAGGACTTCCACCTCTGTATAATCTAAGTGTCACCTGGTCTGTCAGTATACGCTTTTTCTGAAAGGCCACAGAGGCTGCAAGACCATTTAGTAAGAGACACCACTAACCAAACAACACCATGAAGACCAAGGAGATCTCCAAACAAGTCAGGGACAAAGTTGTTGAGAAGTACAAGTCAGGGTTGGGTTATAAAAAAATATCCCAATCTCTGATGATCCCCCAAAGCACCATCAAATCCATTATCATCAAATAGAAAAATGGTACCACAACAAACCTGCCAAGAGAGGGCCGCCCACCAAAACTCTCAGCCCGGGCAAAGAGGGTATTAATCGGAGAGGAAGCACAGAAACCAAAGGTAACCCTGAAGGAGCTGCAGAGTTCCCAAGCAGAGACTGGAGTATCTGTCCATACGACCACCATAGGCCGTACACTCCATAGAGGTGGCCTTTATGGAAGAGTGAGCAAAAATGGCTCTATTTACACACAAAAATTGTAAGGTTCGTTTGGAGTTTGCCAAACGAAATGTAGGAGACTCCCCAAATGTATGGAGGATGGTGCTGTGGTCAGATGAAACCAAAATTGAACTTTTTGGCCACAAAGGTAAACGCTATGTCTGGCGCCAAACGAACACCGCTCGTCACCCCAAGAACACCATCCCCACAGTGAAACATGGTGGTGGCAGCATCATGCTGTGGGGAGGAGATGTTTTTCCACAGCAGGGAAAATGGTCCGAGTCGATGGGAAGATGGATGGTGCGGAATGCAGGGATATTCTTGAGCAAAACCTGTTTCAGTCTGTCAGTGATTTGAAAAAAACAAAGTAGCACTCTGTAACGCTGAGTATGTGAATATGAAGTATTAAATATGAATAGCATTACTGCTGTAGAATCTAGAAATAAATGAGAAATCTTAGCTCATAAATTGGCCAATTCATGTGTACCTGACAGCCGCGATAAGGCGTTTCTCGATGTCGGGACCTACCAATGTGAATACCTCTCTAAGGGACATCCGTCTGCTTATGTGTGGGAAAGTAAGATCCTGATGCAATTAAAACCACCTGCGGCATGGAGGTGGAGTGCTCAGTCAAAGCTTAAATCTGAGTATGTGAATATGAAGTAATGCTATTCATATTTCATACTTCATATTTACACGAGCAAAAATTTTCCAAATATTTTTCATTTATTTCTATTTTCTACAGCAGTAATGCTATTCATATTTCATACTTCATATTCACATACTCAGCGTTACAGAGTGCTACTTTGTTTTTTCATTGTATATGGAGGTAGCTCCTCTGAGTAAGTACCTGTTCACACCTATTTCTTATAGTGGAAGTGCCGTCATTTTCTTTGTTGTCAGTGATTTGAGACTGGGATGGAGGTTCACCTTCCCACAATGGTCACTGAAATAACTTTAAACTGACAAAAATAATTTTCATTTTAAATTTACTAAATAACTAATAAGAATCAGACATTGTTTTTGAATTGTGGTTCAACAGATAAAAAAAATAATGAAACTGGCCTGGACACAAATGATCATGCACCTAGAAAAGATTGAAAATAATTGGATCATACGGACAAGTTAATGTAAGGGCTGGCCTGTAATTATCATTACAGGTGTATATAAACGTATAATTAGTCAGTCAGTCTGCCTATTTATAAGGTGAAAAGTAGTCACTGTGCTGTTTGGCATCATGCTGTGTACCACATTGAACATGAGCCAAAGAAAGCTAAGGAGACACTTGTCTCAGGAGATTAGAAAGAAAATTATAGATAAACATGTAAAAGATAAAGGCTATGAGACCATCTCCAAGCAGCTTGATGTTCCTGTTACTATAGTTGCACATATTATTCAGAAATTTAAGATCTATGGGACTGTAGCCGACCTCCCTGGACATGGAGGAAAATTGATAACAAATTGAAGAGATGGATAATACGAATGGTAACAAAAGAGCCTAAAATAACTTTGACAGAGATTAGAGGTGAACTCCAAGGTCAAGGTAAATCAGAGTCAGATTGCACTATCTGTCTCTATTTTTGCCAGAGTGGATTTCAGAGTTTGATAAGGGTTTGGGCATAGTGTGGTCTGATTCTCTCGGCTCAGAAAAAGACTTGCATTGACTTGTATGACCGAGTGTGATCCGAATATCGGATCAAACTCGGGCATGCAGCTATTTTTTTTTTTCCTCGGGCAGTCTCTGTCCAAGGAACAAATCGGACACGTGCACAGTCTCATAGACTAAGAATGGTCTTAGTGTGATCCAATATTTTGTCGGAAGGCAGTCGGACCGAATCACATTGTCAAACTTTGGACCTGCTGTATGCACAGGTTACGATTTAGTGATTCCCCAATGCTCAGAAGATGTTAGACATAACCTGTTGGATTAAGTTAATGCTTTACATTTATTTTACAGCTTGGAGTTAGTCTGGAATATCCTGCTTAACTACTAGAGCCATTTTCCCAGCATGCATGAAAGGATGTGTTTGTGCTGCTGAAAAAAGGAGAATAAGGTGCGTCCTAAATAAACTGCAAACTACACCTCTCCTACTAAATGCAACGTTGGCAAAACATACTTTAAAAGTTAGATGTGTTTTTCCATCATCAGGCGTCCCGCAAAACCTTTTAGGCTGGACTCTTCCTTAAAAGGTCTTTTTAGAGCAAAGCTAAGTCAGCATGTAATGGTGTATCATTCATTACAGTACGTCTGTTTATGCTTGGTTATTGAATACTCCTCAGTATGGCTGCCTGCCCGGGATGGTTCTGCAGAACAAGATGGCATACTCCCCCACAAAACCACCAGGGAGAGGTGCTGAGCTCCGAGATATGTAATGCCGGTATGTGTTTGATAAGCAGAATTAATAAACCCGGGGAAACAAAATCCAAGTGAGCGCAAAATGATTACTCAGCACCGAGAAACAGTGGAGACTTAATAAAATCATTGCCTCCATTACGTGATCAATCATTCCTGGCTGGGTAATCTGTGTGAGGCCTAAGGCAATGTGCATGCAGAGTTTTTGAGTCGTTTTTTTTTTTCTAGGGGGCATATCCTCTCCAAAATCCTCCTCAAAAACTTGTTAGAAAATTCTTCTAATTCATTTCTATATCAAATCCACTTCGCTGTTCATATGAGGATTTTTTTTTTTTTTGTCTTTATCACTGAAGATGTTTTGAAAAATGGCTGGTGGAAAAAAGAAAGCGCGTATTACTTCTTTGGAGTAGGCACTGTCCCAATCAAAAGGCGGCAAAGAAAGCTTTAGGGGGGAAAAAAACTCTTCCAAAAGCCTTCAAAGCCCCTTCCAGAAAAGAACAGATACAACAAAAACTCCCCAAAAAAAGAAGTTCCCTGAAGCATTTTTTTTTTTTTGGCTTGAAAAACATAAGTTTTTTTGAATGCCTCAAAAAACTGTATGTGCACAGTCCCTTGGACAGTTCTCCCTTAGTGAGCTACATACGATTTTCATCCGTTTCTGGTCCGTGTGCCTTTTTGCAGCATTCGTCAGTTTTTCTAGTATCCAGAAAAAAAATGATAGAGGTTTTCCAAGCTTCTCCTAGCAAGCAGTCAGAGAAAAAGGCAGCATCAGTATGCCGATCATGTGCTGTCCATTTTTACTTCAACAGGTGAGTTTTGTCTGCAAGACAGATCTAAGTAGGACATATCCCTTTTTTTTTCATAAGTAAAAAATTAGTGTAATTGGAATAGCCCCATGCAGTATAGTGTAAGATAGGGATGAGCGGATCTTTTAAAATAGAAATTTACCAATTTCACAGAATTTTCCCCAAAAATTGATTCACAGCAAATATATTCACAAGAGTCTCAATACTGGAAAGCTTGTAATTGCTCATAAAATGCACATAGGGGAGAGTAGAGGGCGAGAGAGGACCCGCTGACCATAGGAATTTACTCTCTACAGGAGAGAGAGAGGACCCCACCGATCATAACAGCTTACACTCTGCAGGAGAGAGAGAGGACCCCACTGATCATAAAAGCTTACACTCTACAGGAGAGAGAGAGGACCCCACTAATCATAACAGCTTACACTCTACAGGAGAGGAAGAGGACCACACTGATCATAACAGCTTACACTCTACAGGAGAGAGAGAGAGAGGACCTTGCTGATCATAGGAGTTTACACTCTACAGGAGAAAGAGAACCCCGCTGATCATAAGAGCTTACACTCAACAGGAGAAAGAGGACCCCACTGATCATAAGAACTTAAACTCTACAGGAGAGAAAGAGAGAGGACCCCGCTGATCATAAGAGCTTACACTCTACAGGAGAGAGCGCGGTCCCCGCTGATCACAAGAGCTTACACTCTACAGGAGAGAGAGAGGACCCTTCTGATCATAAGAGCTTACACTCTACAGGAGAGAGAGAGGACCCTGCTGATCATAAGAGCTTACACTCTACAGGAGAGAGGACCCTGCTGACCATAAGAGCTTACACTCTACAGGAGAGAGCGCGGTCCCCGCTGATCATAAGAGCTTACACTCTACAGGAGAGAGAGAGGACCCCACTGATCATAAGAGCTTACACTCTACAGGAGAGAGAGGACCCCGCTGATCATAAGAGCTTACACTCTACAGAAGAGAGAACCCCGCTGATCATAAGAGTTTACACTCTACAGGAGAGATAGAGAGGACCCCACTAATCATAAGAGCTTACATTCTACAGGAGAGAGAGGACCCCACTGATCATAAGAGCTTACACTCCACAGGAGAGAGACAGAGAGGACCCCGCTGATCATAAGAACCTACACTCTACAGGAGAGAGGACCCCACTGAGCATAAGAGCTTACACTTTAGAGGAAAGAGAGAGAGAGAGGACCCGCTGATCACAAGAGCTTACACTCTACAGATGAGAGAGGACCCCGCTGATCATAAGAGCTTACACTCTACAGGAAAGAGGACCCTGCTGATCATAAGAGCTTACACTCTATAGGAGAGAGAGAGCACCTGCGGAACATAAGAGCTTACACTCTACAGGAGAGAGAGAGGACCCTGCTGATCATAAGAGCTTACTCTATACAGGAGAGAGCTAAAGAAGACCCCGCTGATCATAAGAGCTTACACACTACAGGAGACAGAGAGAGAGGATCCCACTGATCATAAGAGCTTACACTCAACAGGAGAGAGAGAGGGGACCCCGCTGATCATAAGAGCTTACACTCTACAGGAGAGAGGACCCAGCTGATCATAAGAGCTTACACCCTACAGGAGAGAGAGAAAGGATGCCACTGACCATAAGAGCTTGCACTGTACAGGAGAGAGAGCGAGGACCCCACTAATCATAAGAGCTTACACTCTACAGGAGAGAGGACCCCACTGATCATAAGAGCTTACACCCTACAGGAGAGAGAGAGAGAGGACCCCACAGATCATAAGAGCTTACACTCTACAGAAGAGAGAGGACCCCACTGATCATAAGAGCTTACACTCTACAGGAGAGAGGACCCCACTGATCATAAGAGCTTATGTGGCACCCCAGGGGCCTGGTTACCACAGTAATAGAAATATTACGTCTGAGAGCAGGTGGGAGGTTTCCTGGTCAGGAGCCCTTAAACATGCAACACCTCCTGTCCCAGGCCAGATAGGGGAGGAACCTGCCCTATATAAACTGGATCTGGGGCGGGGTTAGTTAGTCAGAGCCTGGAGTGAAGTTCCAGACACAGGGCGAGAAACAGCTAGGAGCTCTGTAGGAGCAGGAGCGCCAGGGACTGGAAGCAGATATTGCTCGTCCTGGCTGAAGAGACTACGACCGGACAACGGAGTCCGAGGCTGTGGGAACCTCTAAGTCCAGGAGCAGAAACCAGCCGGCAGGGGATTCCAGGTCCTCTGGCCATAGAAGCCCGGAGGCTCAGTCACAAGGAAGTGACCAGCACCGCCATCGAGGAGCGGAGGCTATCAGAAGGCCCCAAGTCACCAGCCATACGGGTGAGCACCACACGGTATACTCAGGGACGTGGGCTACTTCCACTCGCTTACAGCAAGGTAGCCAGGAAGAGTGCAGATAGACGGGGAGGCCTACAACTCCACCTGGCCAGGGGAACTCCTGTTTGTTCACAGACTGACCAGGCCCCTCATGCTAGCCAGTACTCCCGGGAGGGTCTGCCTTAATATCATCAGTAAAGACCCTGAACTGCACTGCAAAGACTCTGAGTCGTTCCTGCTTTTTCACCGCATACAGCACTACTAGTACCGGGACGCCCGCGCACCATCACTCCCATCATCCACATTCCCTTCCCTGAGGCCATACTGTTCCCGTGGGGAGTTATCCCATCTTTAGCTGTGCACACCACACCAGCCTCAGCGGACTGCCTCGCAGCGGCGGTACACCCTGACCGCAATCCACGG
Organism: Phyllobates terribilis; assembly: GCF_046119375.1. Lineage (NCBI taxonomy): Eukaryota > Metazoa > Chordata > Amphibia > Anura > Dendrobatidae > Phyllobates > Phyllobates terribilis. The sequence goes on along the minus strand of NW_027362767.1, from coordinate 71,276,724 downwards.
GTGGCGTAGTCGGACATTAAACCACAAAAACCCTATAAAGACTGCCACTGGTTTGACCACCCTGAGACATGGGACCGGGTCGCCGCCACGGAGACTACAACCCCCAGAGACCCGGCTCCGGGTAACCCACACGCTTGCACACACGGCCCAGGGGGCGCGTCAACTTTCACTCTACAGGAGAGAGAGGACCCCACTGATCATTAGAGCTTACACTCTACAGGAGAGAGGACCCCACTGATCATAAGAGCTTACACTCTACAGGAGAGAGAGAGGACCCGCTGATCACAAGAGCTTACACTCTACAGGAGAGAGAGGACCTCGCTGATCATAAGAGCTTACACCCTACAGGAGAGAGAAAGGACCCCGCTGATCATAAGAGCTTACACTCTACAGGAGAGAGAAAGGACCCGCTGATCACAAGAGCTTACACTCTACAGGAGAGAGAGAGAGAGAGAACACCACTAATCATAAGAGCTTACACTCTACAGGAGAGAGGACCCCACTGATCATAAGAGCTTACACTCTACAGGAGAGAGAGGACCCCACTGATCATAAGAGCTTACACTCAACAGGAGAGAGGACCCCACTGATCATAAGAGCTTGCACTCTACAGGAGAGAGAGAGGACCCGCTGATCACAAGAGCTTACACTCTACACGAGAAAGAGGACCTCGCTGATCATAAGGGCTTACACTCTACAGCAGAGAGAAAGGACCCCACTGATCATAAGAGCTTACACTCAACAGGAGAGAGGACCCCACTGATCATAAGAGCTTACACTCTACAGGAGAGAGAGAGAGGACCCCACTAATCATAAGAGCTTACACTCTACAGGAGAGAGGACCCCACTGATCATAAGAGCTTACACCCTACAGGAGAGAGAGAGAGGACCCCACTGATCATAAGAGCTTACACTCTACAGGAGAGAGGACCCCACTGATCATAACAGCTTACACTCTACAGGAGAGAGAGAGGACCCGCTAATCACAAGAGCTTACACTCTACAGGAGAGAGAGGACCTCGCTGATCATAAGAGCTTACACCCTACAGGAGAGAGAAAGGGCCCTGCTGATCATAGAGCTTACACTCTACAGGAGAGAGAGGACCCCGCTGATCATAAGAGCTTACACACTACAGGAGAGAGAAAGGACCCGCTGATCACAAGAGCTTACACTCTACAGGAGAGAGAGAGAGGACCCCACTAATCATAAGAGCTTACACTCTACAGGAGAGAGGACCCCACTCATCATAAGAGCTTACACCATACAGGAGAGAGAGAGAGAGGACCCCACTGATCATAAGAGCTTACACTCTACAGAAGAGAGAGGACCCAACTGATCATAAGAGCTTACACTCTACAGGAGAGAGGACCCCACTGATCATAAGAGCTTACACTCTACAGGAGAGAGAGGACCCCACTGATCATAAGAGCTTACACTCTACAGGAGAGAGAGAAGACCCGCTGATCACAAGAGCTTACACTCTACAGGAGAGAGAGAGAGGACCCTGCTGATCATAAGAGCTTACACTCTACAGGAGAGAGAAAGGACCCTGCTGATCATAAGAGCTTACACTCTACAGGAGAGAGAAAGGACCCGCTGATCACAAGAGCTTACACTCTACAGGAGAGAGAGAGGACCCCACTAATCATAAGAGCTTACACTCTTCAGGAGAGAGAGGACCCTGCTGATCATAAGAGCTTACACTCTACAGGAGAGAGCGCGGTCACCGCTGATCACAAGAGCTTACACTCTACAGGAGAGAGAGAGGACCCTGCTGATCATAAGAGCTTACACTCTACAGGAGAGAGAAAGGACCCTGCTGATCATAAGAGCTTACACTCTACAGGAGAGAGAAAGGACCCGCTGATCACAAGAGCTTACACTCTACAGGAGAGAGAGAGAGGACCCCACTAATCATAAGAGCTTACACTCTACAGGAGAGAGGACCCCACTCATCATAAGAGCTTACACCATACAGGAGAGAGAGAGAGAGGACCCCACTGATCATAAGAGCTTACACTCTACAGAAGAGAGAGGACCCAACTGATCATAAGAGCTTACACTCTACAGGAGAGAGGACCCCACTGATCATAAGAGCTTACACTCTACAGGAGAGAGAGGACCCCACTGATCATAAGAGCTTACACTCTACAGGAGAGAGAGAAGACCCGCTGATCACAAGAGCTTACACTCTACAGGAGAGAGAGAGAGGACCCTGCTGATCATAAGAGCTTACACTCTACAGGAGAGAGAAAGGACCCTGCTGATCATAAGAGCTTACACTCTACAGGAGAGAGAAAGGACCCGCTGATCACAAGAGCTTACACTCTACAGGAGAGAGAGAGGACCCCACTAATCATAAGAGCTTACACTCTTCAGGAGAGAGAGGACCCTGCTGATCATAAGAGCTTACACTCTACAGGAGAGAGCGCGGTCACCGCTGATCACAAGAGCTTACACTCTACAGGAGAGAGAGAGGACCCTGCTGATCATAAGAGCTTACACTCTACAGGAGAGAGCACGGTCCCCGCTGATCACAAGTGCTTACACTCTACAGGAGAGAGAAAGGACCCTGCTGATCATAAGAGCTTACACCCTACTGGAGAGAGAGAGAGGACCCTGCTGGTCATAAGAGCTTACACTCTACAGGAGAGAGGACCCCACTGATCATAAGAGCTTACACCCTACAGGAGAGAGAGAGAGAGGACCCTGCTGATCATAAGAGCTTACACTCTACAGGAGAGAGGACCCCACTGATCATAAGAGCTTACACTCTACAGGAGAGAGAACCCCACTGATCATAAGAGCTTACACTCTACAGGAGGGAGAGAGGACCCTGCTGATCATAAGAGCTTACACTCTACAGGAGAGAGAGAGGACCCTGCTGATCATAAGAGCTTACACTCTACAGGAGAGAGAGAGGACCCTGCTGATCATAAGAGCTTACACTCTACAGGAGAGAGAGAGAGGACCCTGCTGATCATAAGAGCTTACACTCTACAGGAGAGAGAGAGAGGACCCTGCTGATCATAAGAGCTTACACTCTACAGGAGAGAGGACCCCACTGATCATAAGAGCTTACACTCTACAGGAGAGAGGACCCCACTGATCATAAGAGCTTACACTCTACAGGAGAGAGAGAGGACCCTGCTGATCATAAGAGCTTACACTCTACAGGAGAGAGATAGGACCCTGCTGATCATAAGAGCTTACACTCTACAGGAGAGAGAGAGGACCCTGCTGATCATAAGAGCTTACACTCTACAGGAGAGAGAGAGGACCCTGCTGATCATAAGAGCTTACACTCTACAGGAGAGAGAGAGAGGACCCTGCTGATCATAAGAGCTTACACTCTACAGGAGAGAGAGAGAGGACCCTGCTGATCATAAGAGCTTACACTCTACAGGAGAGAGGACCCCACTGATCATAAGAGCTTACACTCTACAGGAGATAGGACCCCACTGATCATAAGAGCTTACACTCTACAGGAGAGAGAGAGGACCCTGCTGATCATAAGAGCTTACACTCTACAGGAGAGAGGACCCCACTGATCATAAGAGCTTACACTCTACAGGAGAGAGGACCCCACTGATCATAAGAGCTTACACTCTACAGGAGAGAGAGAGGAACCTGCTGATCATAAGAGCTTACACTCTACAGGAGAGAGAGAGGACCCTGCTGATCATAAGAGCTTACACTCTACAGGAGAGAGAGAGGACCCTGCTGATCATAAGAGCTTACACTCTACAGGAGAGAGAGAGGACCCTGCTGATCAAAAGAGCTTACACTCTTCAGGAGAGAGAGAGGACCCAGCTGATCATAAGGGCTTACACTCTACAGGAGAGAGAGAGGACCCTGCTGACCATAAGAGCTTACACTCTACAGGAGAGAGCACGGTTCCCGCTGATCATAAGAGCTTTCACTCTACAGGAGAAAGAGAGGACCCCACTGATCATAAGAGCTTACACTCTACAGGAGAGAGAGGACCCCGCTGATCATAAGAGCTTACACTCTACAGGAGAGAGAACCCCTCTGATCATAAGAGCTTACACTCTACAGGAGAGAGAGAGAGGACCCCACTAATCATAAGAGCTTACATTCTACAGGAGAGAGAGGACCCCACTGATTATAAGAGCTTACACTCCACAGGAGAGAGACAGAGAGGACCCTGCTGATCATAAGAGCCTACACTCTATATGAGAGAGGACCCCACTGATCATAAGAGCTTACACTTTACAGGAAAGAGAGAGAGAGAGGACCCGCTGATCACAAGAGCTTACACGCTACAGGAGAGAGAGGACCCCGCTGATCATAAGAGCTTACACTCTACAGGAGAGAGAGGGCCCTGCTGATCATAACAGCTTACACTCTATAGGAGAGAGAGAGAGAGGACCTGCGGACCATAAGAGCTTTCACTCTACAGGAGAGAGAGAGGACCCCACTGATCATACGAGCTTACTCTATACAGGAGAGAGAGAAAGAAGACCCCGCTGATCATAAGAGCTTACACACTACAGGAGACATAGAGAGAGGACCCCACTGATCAAAAGAGCTTACACTCAACAGGAGAGTGAGGACCCCGCTGATCATAAGAGCTTACATTCTACCGGAGAGACTACCCCGCTGATCATAAGAGCTTACACCCTACAGGAGAGAGACGATGCCGCTGATCACAAGAGCTTGCACTGTACAGGAGAGAGAGCGAGGACCCCACTAATCATAAGAGCTTACACTCTACAGGAGAGAGGACCCCACTCATCATAAGAGCTTACACCATACAGGAGAGAGAGAGAGAGGACCCCACTGATCATAAGAGCTTACACTCTACAGAAGAGAGAGGACCCAACTGATCATAAGAGCTTACACTCTACAGGAGAGAGGACCCCACTGATCATAAGAGCTTACACTCTACAGGAGAGAGAGGACCCCACTGATCATAAGAGCTTACACTCTACAGGAGAGAGGACCCCACTGATCATAAGAGTTTACACTCTACAGGAGAGAGAGAAGACCCGCTGATCACAAGAGCTTACACTCTACAGGAGAGAGAGAGAGGACCCTGCTGATCATAAGAGCTTACACTCTACAGGAGAGAGAAAGGACCCTGCTGATCATAAGAGCTTACACTCTACAGGAGAGAGAAAGGACCCGCTGATCACAAGAGCTTACACTCTACAGGAGAGAGAGAGGACCCCACTAATCATAAGAGCTTACACTCTTCAGGAGCGGGAGGACCCTGCTGATCATAAGAGCTTACACTCTACAGGAGAGAGCGCGGTCACTGCTGATCACAAGAGCTTACACTCTACAGGAGAGAGAGAGGACCCTGCTGATCATAAGAGCTTACACTCTACTGGAGAGAGAGAGAGGACCCTGCTGGTCATAAGAGCTTACACTCTACAGGAGAGAGGACCCCACTGATCATAAGAGCTTACACCCTACAGGAGAGAGAGAGGACCCTGCTGATCATAAGAGCTTACACTCTACAGGAGAGAAGACCCCACTGATCATAAGAGCTTACACTCTACAGGAGAGAGGACCACACTGATCATAAGAGCTTACACTCTACAGGAGAGAGAGAGGACCCTGCTGATCATAAGAGCTTACACTCTACAGGAGAGAGAGAGGACCCTGCTGATCATAAGAGCTTACACTCTACAGGAGAGAGAGAGGACCCTGCTGATCATGAGAGCTTACACTCTACAGGAGAGAGAGAGGACCCTGCTGATCATAAGAGCTTACACTCTACAGGAGAGAGAGGACCTCGCTGATCATAAGAGCTTACACCATACAGGAGAGAGAAAGGACCCCGCTGATCATAAGAGCTTACACTCTGCAGGAGAGAGAAAGGACCCGCTGATCACAAGAGCTTACACTCTACAGGAGAGAGAGAGAGGATCCCACTAATCATAAGAGCTTACACTCTACAGGAGAGAGGACCCCACTGATCATAAGAGCTTACACCCTACAGGAGAGAGGACCCCGCTGATCATAAGAGCTTACACTCTACAGGAGAGAGAGGACCTCGCTGATCATAAGGGCTTACACTCTTCAGGAGAGAGAAAGGACCCTGCTGATCATAAGAGCTTACACTCTACAGGAGAGAGAGAGAGGACCCCACTAATCATAAGAGCTTACACTCTACAGGAGAGAGGACCCCACTGATCATAAGAGCTTACACCCTACAGGAGAGAGAGAGAGGACCCCACTGATCATAAGAGCTTACACTCTACAGGAGAGAAGACCACACTGATCATAACAGCTTACACTCTACAGGAGAGAGAGAGGACCCGCAAATCACAAGAGCTTACACTCTACAGGAGAGAGAGGACCTCGCTGATCATAAGAGCTTACACCCTACAGGAGAGAGAAAGGACCCTGCTGATCATAAGAGCTTACACTCCACAGGAGAGAGAGGACCCCGCTGATCATAAGAGCTTACACCCTACAGGAGAGAGAAAGGATCCGCTGATCACAAGAGCTTACACTCTACAGGAGAGAGAGAGAGGACCCCACTAATCATAAGAGCTTACACTCTACAGGAGAGAGGACGCCACTCATCATAAGAGCTTACACCCTACAGGAGAGAGAGAGAGAGGACCCCACTGATCATAAGAACTTACACTCTACAGAAGAGAGAGGACCCAACTGATCATTAGAGCTTACACTCTACAGGAGAGAGGATCCCACTGATCATAAGAGCTTACACTGTAAAGGAGAGAGAGGACCCCACTGATCATAAGAGCTTACACTCTACAGGAGAGAGGACCCCACTGATCATAAGAGCTTACACTCTACAGGAGAGAGAAGACCCGCTGATCACAAGAGCTTACACTCTACAGGAGAGAGAGGACCCCACTGATCATAAGAGCTTACACTCTACAGGAGAGAGAAAGGACCCTGCTGATCATAACAGCTTACACTCTACAGGAGAGAGAAAGGACCTGCTGATCACAAGAGCTTACACTCTACAGGAGAGAGAGAGGACCCCACTAATCATAAGAGCTTACACTCTTCAGGAGAGAGAGGACCCTGCTGATCATAAGAGCTTACACTCTACAGGAAAGAGTGCGGTCCCCGCTGATCACAAGAGCTTACACTCTACAGCAGAGAGAGAGGACCCTGCTGATCATAAGAGCTTACACTCTACAGGAGAGAGAGAGCGGACCCTGCTGATCATAAGAGCTTACACTCTACAGGAGAGAGCGCGGTCCCCGCTGATCACAAGAGCTTACACTCTACAGGAGAGAGAGAGGACCCTGCTGATCATAAGAGCTTACACTCTACAGGAGAGAGAGAGGACCCTGCTGATCATAAGAGCTTACACTCTACAGGAGAGAGGACCCCACTGATCATAAGAGCTTACACCCTACAGGAGAGAGAGAGAGAGGACCCTGCTGATCATAAGAGCTTACACTCTACAGGAGAGAGGACCCCACTGATCATAAGAGCTTACACTCTACAGGAGAGAGGACCCCACTGATCATAAGAGCTTACACTCTACAGGAGAGAGAGAGGACCCTGCTGATCATAAGAGCTTACACTCTACAGGAGAGAGAGAGGACCCTGCTGATCATAAGAGCTTACACTCTACAGGAGAGAGAGAGGACCCTGCTGATCATAAGAGCTTACACTCTACAGGAGAGAGAGAGGACCCTGCTGATCATAAGAGCTTACACTCTACAGGAGAGAGAGAGGACCCTGCTGATCATAAGAGCTTACACTCTTCAGGAGAGAGAGAGGACCCAGCTGATCATAAGGGCTTACACTCTACAGGAGAGAGAGAGGACCCTGCTGACCATAAGAGCTTACACTCTACAGGAGAGAGCACGGTCCCCGCTGATCATAAGAGCTTACACTCTACAGGAGAAAGAGAGGACCCCACTGATCATAAGAGCTTACACTCTACAGGAGAGAGAGGACCCCGCTGATCATAAGAGCTTACACTCTACAGGAGAGAGAACCCCGCTGATCATAAGAGCTTACACTCTACAGGAGAGAGAGAGAGGACCCCACTAATCATAAGAGCTTACATTCTACAGGAGAGAGAGGACCCCACTGATTATAAGAGCTTACACTCCACAGGAGAGAGACAGAGAGGACCCTGCTGATCATAAGAGCCTACACTCTACATGAGAGAGGACCCCACTGATCATAAGAGCTTACACTTTACAGGAAAGAGAGAGAGGACCCGCTGATCACAAAAGCTTACACGCTACAGGAGAGAGAGGACCCCGCTGATCATAAGAGCTTACACTCTACAGGAGAGAGAGGGCCCTGCTGATCATAAGAGCTTACACTCTATAGGAGAGAGAGAGAGAGGACCTGCGGACCATAAGAGCTTTCACTCTACAGGAGAGAGAGAGGACCCCGCTGATCATATGAGCTTACTCTATACAGGAGAGAGAGAAAGAAGACCCCGCTGATCATAAGAGCTTACACACTACAGGAGACAGAGAGAGAGGACCCCACTGATCAAAAGAGCTTACACTCAACAGGAGAGAGAGAGAGGACCCCGCTGATCATAAGAGCTTACACTCTACAGGAGAGACTACCCCGCTGATCATAAGAACTTACACCCTACAGGAGAGAGAGGATGCCGCTGATCACAAGAGCTTGCACTGTACAGGAGAGAGAGCGAGGACCCCACTAATCATAAGAGCTTACACTCTACAGGAGAGAGGACCCCACTGATCATAAGAGCTTACACCCTACAGCAGAGAGAGAGAGAGAGGACCCCACTGATCATAAGAGCTTACACTCTACAGGAGAGAGAGGACCCCACTGATCATAAGAGCTTACACTCTACAGGAGAGAGGACCCCACTGATCATATGAGCTTACACCCTACAGGAGAGAGAGAGGACCCGCTGATCACAAGAGCTTACACTCTACAGGAGAACGGACCCCACTGATCATAAGAGCTTACACCCTACAGGAGAGAGAAAGGACCCTGCTGATCATAAGAGCTTACACTCTACAGGAGAGAGAGAACCCCGCTGATCATAAGAGCTTACACCCTACAGGAGAGAGAAAGGACCCTGCTGATCATAAGAGCTTACACTCTACAGGAGAGAGAAAGGACCCGCTGATCACAAGAGCTTACACTCTACAGGAGAGAGAGAGAGGACCCCACTAATCATAAGAGCTTGCACTCTTCAGGAGAGAGAGGACCCCGCTGATCATAAGAGCTTAAACTCTACAGGAGAGAGAGAGAGAGAACCCCACTAATCATAAGAGCTTACACTCTTCAGGAGAGAGAGGACCCCGCTGATCACAAGAGCTTACACTCTACAGGAGAGAGAGAGGACCCTGCTGATCATAACAGCTTACACTCTACAGGAGAGAGAGAGGACCCTGCTGATCATAGGAGCTTACACTCTACAGGAGAGAGAGCGAGGACCCCACTAATCATAAGAGCTTACACTCTACAGGAGAGATTACACTCTACAGGAGAGAGAGCGAGGACCCCACTAATCATAAGAGCTTACACTCTACAGGAGAGAGAGGACCCCTCTGATCATAAGAGCTTACACTCTACAGGATAGAGAGGACCCCGCTGATCATAAGAGCTTACCCTCTACAGGAGAGAGAGGACCCCGCTGATCATAAGAGCTTGCACTTTACTACAGGAGAGAGAGAGGATCCCGCTGATTATAAGAGCTTACACTCTACAGGAGAGAGGGAAAGGACCCTGCTGACCATAAGAGCTTAGAATCTACAAAAAGAGTTATCCAGTGACTCTGGAGATGGAAAACAACTCTACCGTACAAACTGTCCTCTACTGGGAACCGCTGATCTGCGATGGCCCCGGTACTGACCACCACTGTACAAGGTATGATAATCAGTAAGATGTCATAGCTGCAGGCATTATGAGGAGGCCCGCACGGCCATGCAAAAATACATTCGCCCACTGTCTGATGCTTCAGCGGTGTGAGAAATGTTTTTTTGCAAACTGCGAATAGAATCTGAAAATGTTTGAATTCACATGAAATAGCGAATTTCAGGAAATTCTCCTCGAACTTAATCCTCCGCGGATCGATCCACTTATCTCTAGTGTTAGTGTGCTGGCAGTGAAAAAAACCTGACAGCTCATGGTTAGGGATGAGCGGACCCATTGGAGTTCAGGTTTTGGTACCCAACCTGGACTTTATTCCAAAGTTCGGTTCGGGTACCAGAACGGTACCCGAACTTGAACTAGACCCTGAACCCCATTGAAAACAATGGAGACCTGAACTTTGGGTCTGGGTAAGAAAAAAACCTCTCTCTCACTTCCCCCGGAACTCCGAACATTGCAGTGGACTTCCGGGGAAAGTCCGTGTTTGGCGTTTAGTACCAGACACTAACTGTCCGGTACGCAGTGGCGTATCGCCAATGGCGGCAGACCACGTGACTGCTATGGGGCCCATGAGCTGGGGGGCCCCATAGCAGTCCAGGGGTGGACATACAGCCGCCGGTGCAGCTGCGCCGTGTCCCCACCATGCAGCTGCACCAAGAGGCCGCAAGGTGCAGCTGCTCCCTGCACGTGGCGGTCAGTGAGCGATCCCTGCAACTCTGCTGCTGTCAGGAGGAGAATAGCAGCGGAGCTGGAGGGTTCGTCCTCTGCTTCCTCCCTGACCCAGGCGCGCGCAGCTTGATGACGTCATCATGCAGCGCACGCCTGGGTCAGGAAGAAAGCAGCCGGCAACCTGGAGGATGCTGCAGGGGAGCGAGCTGAGGTAAGTTTTTTTTTACTGAAATGATGGGGAGGGGAGGTGGGGGGAGAGAAATGGTGGGATGGTGGGGCTGGGGAGAGCAATAATAGGGCTGATGGGGCTGGGGAGAGGAATGATGGGGCTGGGAAGAGCAATAATGGGGCTGATGGGGCTGGGGAGAGGAGTGATGGGGCTGGGAAGAGCAATAATGGGGCTGATGGGGCTGGGGAGAGCAATAATGGGACTGGGGAGAGGAATGATGGGGCTAGGGAGAGAAATAATGGGGTTGTTGGGCTGGGGAGAGCAATATTGGGGCTGATGGGGCTGGGGAGAGGAATGATGGGGCTGGGGAGAGGAATAATGGGGCTGGGAAGAGCAAGAATCGGACTGGGGAGAGGAATGATGGGGCTGGAGAGAGGAATGATGGGGTTGATGGGGCTGAGGAGAGGAATAATGGGATGGTGGGGCTGGGGAGAGCAATGATGGGGCTGGGGAGAGGAATGACGGTGGCTGGGGAGAGCAATGATGGGGATGGTGGGGCTGGGGTGAGCAATAATGTGGCTTGGGAGAGGAATAATGGATTTGATGGGGCTGGGGAGAGGCATGATGGGATGATGGGGCAGGGGAGAGGATTAATGGGGCTGATGGGGCTGGGGAGAGGAATGATAGGGCTGGGGAGAGGAATAATGGGGCTGGGAAGAGCAATAATGGGGCTGGGGAGAGGAATGATGGGGCTGGGGAGAGGAATGATGGGGTTGATGGGGCTGGGGAGAGGAATAATGGGATGGTGGGACTGGGGAGAGCAATGATGGGGCTGGGGAGAGGAATGATGGGGGCTGGGGAGAGCAATGATGGGGATGGTGGGGCTGGGGAGAGCAATTGACGCGCCCCTGGGCCTACTTAGTGTAGCGTTGCGCACGCGGGAGCCTACCCGGAGCCGGATCTGATAGGGGTAGTAGTCTCGTGGCGGTGACCCGGTCCATGCCCAGGGAGTCAGACTAAGTGGCGGTATATTAGCAGTAGATGTAGGACGACTACGCCACCCGTTGAATGCAGCTATGGAGCTGCCGCTGCAGGGCAGACCGCTGAGGCCGGTGGTAGGATAGTGCAGCGTAGATGGTATAACCCCCAACGGGAGGGGTATGGCCTCAGGGCAGCCGACGTGGATGATGGGGGTAGCAGGAACCACTCAGAGACGATGCGGTGTAGTTCAGGGTCTTTACTGGTGACAAAGATAGACCCTCCCGGAGTACTGGCTAGCGGTCGGGGCCTGGTCAGTCCTTGAGCAGATGGGATCCCCCTTGGCCAGGCGGAGTTGTAGGCCTCCCCAACTAATTGTACTCTTCTGGCTTCCTTGCTAGAGGCGGGTAAAGGTAGCCCACGTCCCTGAGTGTACCGTGTGGTGCTCACCCGTATGGCCGGTGACTCGGGGCCTTCTAGTGGCTTCCGATCCACGACGGCGGTGCTGGTCCCACGCGTGTGACCGTGCCTTCGGGTTTCTTGGCCAGAGGACCTGAAATCCCCTGCCGGGCGGTTTCTGCTGCTGGGTCTGGGTTAATCCCCACAGCCTCGGACTCCGGGTCCGGTGGTAACTCTTCAATCAGGGCGAGCTCTTCAGCTGCCAGCCCCTGATTCCTTTTATCACTCCTCCCACAGAGCTCCTGATCTCTCTTTCCTATAGCTGCTTCTCTTCTTCTCAACTCTACTCTACTCACTAACCCTGCCTCAGCCCCAGCTTTTTATAGGGGAAGTTCTTCCCCTCCCAGGACTGGGCAGGAGGTGTGGCATGCATAGGATTCCTGACCAAGAGACCTCCCACCTGCTCTCAGACATAATATCTCTATTACTGTGGAGACCAGACCCCTGGGGTGCCACATTCCCCCCTAGTGAAAGTTAGTACTCCGGGACTAAACATATTTTTGTAACATAACAAATTACAAACAGAAACAACGCAATAAAGAAAAACATTAGGATGGTCACGGCGTGTCCGCAACCGGGTGTAACTTTTGAGGAAAACAAGGGTGTCCATTTCACCAACACAAGGAGACGTAACCAGGTAGGGGTCTGTCCTGCCCCGAGTCCTTAACAGTCTTTAGTCCATTCCTGGTTACGCTCCAACATATGTACAAAGGATTCCGGATAATCCATAAACAACACCTATAAACTAACTAGAAATACACAATTATTTACAGGTAACAGAAAACAGGTAAATACAAATAAACAGTCTAAACACTTAGATCCTCCACCGTATGGGCAACTGGCCTCTTGTGACCCTAGTGGACCTACGGAGCTGGTTGATTGGTCCTGAGCTACAGGGTATAGGAGCTGTCAAGGGTAAACTGGGCAGCCGTCTATGGAATCTTTGGCTCACTAGGGGTATGGCAGGCTCACTATAAGCAGAGGGTTGATTTTCCTGGTCTGCTTGTGTGGGGCCTTCTGCCTCCTGGACCGGCTGTTCTTCCAGCTCCACCTGTGTCTCCGTAGGCACTTGGGATGCTGGTTGGAGGAACGTGAGGACGGGTACCACAACAGCACCATTGACTTGAGTCCAAGACCGAGGGAAGTCTCCGAGCACAGTACTAACCATATCTTCCCTTTCCTCTACGGGTCGAGGGTCCTCTTGTTCCTCTTCAGGGTTCTGTAGCTGTTCGGGACACTTCTTTAGGTGATCCCGGGATACAATGGCTGTGGTTTCCCCTCCGTCTTTACTGATTGTACAGATCTTTGGGTTGTCGTGGCTTGAGGGCAGTATGGTGTACGGGTCCTTCTCCCATTGGTCGTCCAACTTGTGGAGCCGTCTTTTCCTCTTCAAGACCTGCTCTCCGGGCACCAGGGGAACAGCGGGAGCATACTGGTTGTAAGTTTTCTCTTGTCTTTCCCTAGCTTGACAGAGACTATGCTCCACGCTCTCCTGTACTTTTCAGTATTGCTGCTGCCTCTCTGTGTCCCAGTTGGCTTCTGGTGAAGTGTCCTCGGGTGTCAGGACTCCCATCTCCAGATCAACAGGAAGCTTACCAGGTCTTGCCCTCATTAGGTAAGCCGGGGTACAGTTGGTGGAACCTACAGGGATGTGGTTGTATAGGTCCACCAGGTCGGGCAGCTTCTCAGGCCACAGACTGCGTTCCTCCAGGGGCAATGTTTTCAGGAGATCTATCACCACCTGGTTCATTTTCTCACAAAGTCCATTAGTTTGCGGGTGATAGGGTGTTGTTCTAATCTTACGGCAGCCATACAGGGCGCAGAACTCCTGGAAGACCTCCGCTTCAAAGGCAGGCCCCTGGTCCGTCAGCACCTGCTCCAGGTATCCATGCGGACGGCAGAAGTGCTGCTGGAAGGCTCTAGCTGCTGTGTGAGCCGTTAAGTCCTTGACGAGGAGGACAACCAAGAACCGGGAGTAGTGATCCACGATGGTTAACGCGTAGACGTAGCCACTTCTGCTTGGGGTCAGTTTTACATGATCCAAGGCTACCAGTTCCAACGGCTGTCTGGTGATGATGGACCGCAGGGGAGTCTTCTGGCTGGCACGGTCCCTCCTTCTTAAGTTGCATGGGCCACAATCTCTGCACCACCTCTCGATGGTTCCTCTCATGCCTACCCAATGGAACCGCCCGCGCAGCAGAAACTCCAGCTTCTTCCATCCGAAATGCCCAGCTCCGTCGTGGTATGCCTCCATCACCATAGCTGCGTCTCTTCTTGGCACCACTACTTGCCAGATTAGTTCATGCGTCCGGGAGTTAACCATTCTGCGGCACAACTTTCCCTTGTAAAGGAACAGTCGACTCTTCTCAGCCCACAGTTGCTTGGCTTCCTCCGGAGCGTCTGGGTCAAGGCGTGCATCTGGCCGAGTCAGCATCTCCTTTACCAGACGGACGGCAGGGTCACTGTCTTGCGTCTCCACCCAGTTGAAATGAGGTAAGGGGTTGAACGAAGCGGTTTGCTTACTTCTTACACGGTGGGAATACTGGATAGTCCCATGACGGTGGAACGCGGGGAGCTCAACTTCTTCCAGTTCCTCTGAATCTTCCCCTACGTCCGGTAGGTTTGGCATCCTGGACAGGGCGTCTGCGTTGGTATTGGAGCGTCCTGCCCGGTATTTGATTGTAAACTCATAGTTGGACAAGCGGGCCATCCATCTCTGCTCTAGGGCACCGAGTCTTGCAGTGTCCAGGTGTGTCAACGGGTTGTTATCCGTGTACACGGTGAACCGGGAAGAAGCGAGGTAGTGCTTAAAGCGTTCGGTGACTGCCCACACCACTGCCAGGAACTCTAGCTTAAATGAGCTGTAATTCTCAGGGTTTCTTTCGGTGGGTCGCAGTTTTCGGCTGGCGTAAGCAATTACCCGTTCTTTCCCCTGCTGGTCTGGGACAGTACGGCTCCTAGCCCGATGTTACTGGCGTCGGTGTAGAGGATAAAGGGCTGGCTATAATCAGGGTACGCCAGGATTTCATCCCCCGTGAGGGCCATCTTCAGCTGGCGGAAGGACTCTTCTTCCAGCTTCTCCCATCTGAAGGGTGGCTTCTGGTTCTTGGCCTTCCTGGACTGGCCTATCAGGAGGTCCTGCATAGGAGCTGCCTTTTTGGTGAAACCGGGAATGAACCTTCGGTAGTAGCCTACCAACCCGAGGAACTGCCTCACTTCCTTTACGCTGGAGGGGCTTGGCCATTCCTTAATTGCGGTGATCTTATCAGGGTCGGGAGCCACTCCGTCAGCACTCACCACGTGTCCCAGGTACTGCACCTTTGGCTTCAGGAGGTGACACTTGGAGGGTTTCACCTTTAGGCCGTAACTTCCCAGAGCTTCGAACACTTCCGCCAGGTGTTTCAGGTGGTCCTCGTAGGTCTTGGAATAGACGATGACATCGTCCAGGTATAACAGGACCGTCTCAAAGTTTCGGTGTCCCAGACAGCATTCCATCAATCGCTGGAAGGTTCCTGGTGCGTTGCAGAGTCCGAACGGCATGCAGGTAAACTCGCTAAGTCCCATCGGGGTGGTGAATGCGGTCTTCTCCCGGTCCGCCTCTGCTACAGGAACCTGCCAGTACCCGCTAGTGAGATCCAAGGTGGAGAAGAAGTTAGCAGATTTTAAAGCAGCCAAAGACTCCTCTATTCTTGGTAAGGGGTACGCATCTTTGTGTGTGATACGGTTAATTTTCCGGTAATCTACACACATTCTCATGGTGTTGTCTTTCTTTTTGACCAAGACTAGTGGAGCTGCCCAGGGGCTACAGCTATCCCTGATTACCCCAGCCTCCTTCATGTCTCTAAGCATCCCCTTGGCGTGTTGGTAGTGTGCAGGGGGTATGGGTCGATACCTCTCTTTTATGGGAGGATGGTCTCCCGTGGGGATGTGGTGTTCTACCCCCTTGACTCGCCCGAAGTCTAACGGGTGTTTACTAAACACTCTCTCGTACTCTTGAACCACCCGCTAGACTCCCTGTTTCTGGTGGGAGGGAGTGGAGTCAGTACCCAAATGTAGTTGCTGACACCAATCCTCCATTATTTTCGTAGAGCCGTTACCTTCCTCCGGGTGAGATGGAGGCAAGGGTTCCACAGACTGTATAGAATTTTGGTTGATAGTATATAATTTGGCTAGCGTAGCATACCGGGGCAGGTATACTTCCCTTTTCCCAATATTTATTATGCGAACGGGTACCCTCCCATGGCGTACATCAACTACCCACCGTGCTGTCAAAATGGTGGGCCTACTGTCTGAGTAGACTGGTTCTACCATGGCCTGGTAATCTCTACCTCTCAGACCAATAGCTGCCCGGCACCAAATCATCATTTCACTTTTCGGGGGCATGGCAATAGGGAAAGGGTCACACATTCTTACGCTACCAATCTCACCACCGGAGAGTTCCACCTGTTGCCGTCGCATCAGTGCCCGGATCTCTTTCTGTAGCACTCGCTGTTGGCCGGAGCTGGCGTTCTTGGCAACCTGCTGTAAAATGAAAATCACCTCTGCAAGACAATTTTCAATCACATTAGTTCCTAGAGTTATCTTTGGGTGACTCTCGCGCTTGTCAATGTCCACAATGATCAGTCCCTGTGCTGCCAGTTCGACTCTACCGATTTTAATGGTCATTTCTTTAAATCCGATCTGCGGCACGGGTTGACCATTGCTGGCAATGATACTCAAGTCGTCGTCAGGGTAGCGGGTTATATCCGAGTCATTCCAGTACTGCTTGAAGAGCACGTACGGGATGGTGGTGACCTGTGACCCGGTGTCCAGTAGGGAACTCATAGGAATGCCATCCAGTACCACAGGCAAGACTGGACGTCCTCCCACATATTTGTCGCGCCAGCTCGATGGGCCTGGTGATCTTTTTCCTGGGGGTTGGCCCTCTACCCCAGGTTGTGCCAGTTTAAAGGACAGTGCCTTGCCATATGTCCGGGTTGATTGCAGCGGCGGCAGATGGGTTGTCCGTCCTCGTTGTATCGGTCGCTGGGTCTTCCTCTGGCCGGTGGGGTCCTCCTTGGTCGACGCCACGGGATGTCCTCCGGTCTGGATGCCAGCTGGATCTTCCCTGGAGTGGAAACCTGTAAAGACTGCACAGTTCGGGTTAGCGCAGCAACGCTTTTAGCTAGCTCTTGGACCTGATGGTACAGGTCTGGAGCCGGGTCATTGTTCAAAGCCTGCGCATCAGCCCCCACAGGCCCTGCCGACAAGGGCGCCGCCTCCTGGTGGTAAGTGATAGCTGGGCGCCTGTGGGTCACAACGCCACCCGGTGCCGGTTCTCGGAGCACCCGGATGGCTCTGTCCTTGAACTGTGCAAAGTCCAGATGAGGATCCTGTAAGGCTATGGCCCGCAACTGGGTTCGGTGGACATTGCAATATAGTCCCTCTATAAATTGTTCGGTCAACAGCCTGTCCTCGTTTCCCACGCTGTCGGGGTCGGTCTGCTTAATGGCTCTCAGGGCCTCTTGTAGGTTTAGTGCATGGTCCCTTATACTCTCATGTGCTCGCTGCTTGCACCCATAGAATTTAAGCTTAATCTCGGCTGAGGTGCGGGTATCAAAGGTGTCCCTCAGCCGGGTTAGTATCCCCGCGACAGTCCTCCTCCCAGGTGGCCAGGACTTTACCTCCCTTTGGGCTGCCCCGGTTAGTTGGGCCACCAGGATGCTCACTTTTTGCTCTTCTGTGAGGGGGTACACCTGGAAGAGGCTATCCAGCTTTTCTCTAAAGTCATTCAGGGTATGTGACTCCCCTGAGTATTGGGGTAGCCAGGCTGCTCCCGGGATATAGGGCATGGTAAAAGGCATGACTGCAGCAGCGCTGGCGCTGGCGGGGGTTGAGGCAGTGAAGCTCTCCTCCGTATCCGACATCTTCCTCCCCCCTAGTGGACCGTGGCCTACCTTGCGATGATCCTCTTCCGTAGGCCGCGGCTCCGCAGTGGATCGTCAGGGTTGAGGACCTTCCGTCGCGCTCCTGTGACGTCAGCGTCTGCTGGGCTCCTTCCAGGACCTTACGCGACGTCTAGACGTCAGGCGGGGCTTCAGTTCTGCGCGCTTTTGGAGTCCACGCCCCTCTTCTTCCCGCGCGGCGTCTTCAAGATGGCGTCCAACGGCGGGAAAACTCCACGGAAGGCGGGAAGAAGGCTGAAAATGGCGCCGGATGGCGGGAAAACTTCACGGATGGCGGGAAGAAGGCTGAAGATGGCGCCGGATGGCGGGAATCTTCGCCCAGGTTAGTTTAAAAGTCTCTTTTTTCAGGCACGCAGTACCCGGTGGTTGCGGGCACGTAATCCTGCCGACTACGCCAAAAGCTGACGCGCCCCTGGGCCTACTTCGTGTAGCGTTGCGCACGCGGGAGCCTACCCGGAGCCGGATCTGATAGGGGTAGTAGTCTCGTGGCGGTGACCCGGTCCGTGCCCAGGGAGTCAGACTAAGTGGCGGTATATTAGCAGTAGATGTAGGACGACTACGCCACCCGTTGAATGCAGCTATGGAGCTGCCGCTGCAGGGCAGACCGCTGAGGCCGGTGGTAGGATAGTGCAGCGTAGATGGTATAACCCCCAACGGGAGGGGTATGGCCTCAGGGCAGCCGACGTGGATGATGGGGGTAGCAGGAACCACTCAGAGACGATGCGGTGTAGTTCAGGGTCTTTACTGGTGACAAAGATAGACCCTCCCGGAGTACTGGCTAGCGGTCGGGGCCTGGTCAGTCCTTGAGCAGATGGGATCCCCCTTGGCCAGGCGGAGTTGTAGGCCTCCCCAACTAATTGTACTCTTCTGGCTTCCTTGCTAGAGGCGGGTAAAGGTAGCCCACGTCCCTGAGTGTACCGTGTGGTGCTCACCCGTATGGCCGGTGACTCGGGGCCTTCTAGTGGCTTCCGCTCCACGACGGCGGTGCTGGTCCCACGCGTGTGACCGTGCCTTCGGGTTTCTTGGCCAGAGGACCTGAAATCCCCTGCCGGACGGTTTCTGCTGCTGGGTCTGGGTTAATCCCCACAGCCTCGGACTCCGGGTCTGGTGGTAACTCTTCAATCAGGGCGAGCTCTTCAGCTGCCAGCCCCTGATTCCTTTTAGCACTCCTCCCACAGAGCTCCTGATCTCTCTTTCCTATAGCTGCTTCTCTTCTTCTCAACTCTACTCTACTCACTAACCCTGCCTCAGCCCCAGCTTTTTATAGGGGAAGTTCTTCCCCTCCCAGGACTGGGCAGGAGGTGTGGCATGCATAGGATTCCTGACCAAGAGACCTCCCACCTGCTCTCAGACATAATATCTCTATCACTGTGGAGACCAGACCCCTGGGGTGCCACACAATGATGGGATGGTGGGGCTGGGGTGAGCAATAATGGAGCTGGGGAGAGGAATAATGGAGTTGATGGTGCTGGGGAGAGGAATGATGGGATGATGGGGCTGGGGAGAGGAATGATGGGGCTGGGGAGAGGAATGATGGGGTTGGGGAGAGCAATAATGAGGCTGATGGGGCCAGGGAGAGGAATGATGGGGCTGATAGGGCCGCGAAGAGGAATGATGGGGCCGGAAGAGCAATAATGGGGCTGATGGGGCTGGGGAGAGGAATAATGGGATGGTGGGGCTGGGGAGAGCAATAATTGGGCTGATGGGGAGGGGAAAGCAATGATGCGGCTGGGGCGAGCAATAATGTGGCTGATGGGGCTGGGGAGAGGAATGATGGGGCTGGGGAGAGCAATAATGGGGCTGATGGGGCCGGGAGAGGAATGATGGGGCTGATAGGGCCGGGAAGAGGAATGATGGGGGGGATGGGGCCGGGGAGAGCAATAATGAGGCTGATGGGGCTGGGAAGAGCAATAATGGGGCTGGGTAGAGAAATGATCGTGCTGGGGAGAACAAAGATGGGGCTGATGGGGCTTGGGAGAGCAATGATGGGGCTGGGGAGAGGAATGATGGGGTTGATGGGTCTGGGAAGAGCAATGGGGCTGATAGAGCTGGGGAGAGGAATGATGGGGCTGGTAAGAGCAATGATTGGGCTGGGAAGAGCAATAATGGGGCTGGGAAGAGCAATGATGGGGCAGGGGAGAGCAATTATGGGGCTGGGAAGAGCAATAATGGGGCTGATAGGGCTGGGAGGAGCAATGATGGGGATGGTGGGGAAGGGGAGAGCAATGACGTGTTGCTGGGAGAGAGCAATGACGGGGGTGCTGGGAGAGAGCAATGATGAGGTGGTGGGAGAGAGCAATGATGAGGTGGTGGGAGAGAGCAATGATGGAGGTGCTGGGACAGAGCAATGATGGGGTTGCTGGGAGAGAGCAATGATGGGGGTGCTGGGAGAGAGCAATGATGGAGGTGCTGGGAGAGAGCAATGATGGAGGTGCTGGGACAGAGCAATGATGGGGGTGCTGGTGTGGCACCCCAGGGGTCTGGTTTCTACAGTAACGGCAGTGTTATGTCTGAGAGCAGGTGGGAGGTCTCTTGGTCAGGGATCCTGTGCATGCCACACCTCCTGCCCAGTCCTGGGAGGGGAAGAACTTCCCCTATATAAACCTGGGGCTGAGGCAGGGTTAGGGAGTTCAGAGGGAGAGTTCAGCCAGGAGGGCTGACAGGGAGCTGTGGCTCCGGCTGGGCCCAGCTCCTGGGACATGCCAGAAGTAGAGACAGAGAAGAGAAGCAGCTATGGGAAGAAACAACAGGAGCTCTGTGGGAGCAGTGTTACAAGGAGTCAGGGGCTGGCAGCTGCAGAGCTCGCCCTGACTGAGAAGATTTCTTACCGGACCCGGAGTCCGAGGCTGTGGGGACTAACTCCTACCCAGCAGCAGAATCCGTCAGGCAGGGGATTTCAGGTCCTCTGGCCAAGAAACCCGAAGGCACAGTCACACGCATGGGACCAGCACCGCCGTCGTGGAGCGGAAGCTACTAGAAGGCCCCGAGTCACCGGCCATACGGGTGAGCACCACACGGTACACTCAGGGACGTGGGCTACTTATACCCGCTTCTAGCAAGGTAGCCAGAAGAGTATCGTTAGTTTGGGAGGCCTACAACTCCGCCTGGCCAGGGGAGATCCCATCTGCTCAAGGACTGACCAGGCCCCAATCGCTAGCCAGTACTCCGGGAGGGTCTATCGTTGTCACCAGTAAAGACCCTGAACTACACCGTACCGTCTCTGAGTGGTTCCTGCTACCCCCATCATCCACGTCGGCTGCCCTGAGGCCATACCCCTCCCGTTGGGGGTTATACTATCACGCTGCACAATCCTACCACCGGCCTCAGCGGTCTGCCCTGCAGCAGCAGCTCCTTAGCTGTACTCAACGGGTGGCGTAGTCGTCCAACATCTACCGCTAATACAGCGCCACTTAGTCTGACTCCCTGGGCACGGACCGGATCACCGCCACGAGACTACAACCCTCAAGAGATCCGGCTCCGGGTAAGCTCCCGCGTGCGCGCGATGCCGCGCGACGAAGGCCCAGGGGTGCGTCAACTTTTGGCGTAGTCGGCAGGATTTCGTGCCCGCAACCACCGGGTACTGCGTGCCTGAAAAAGACTGTTCAAACTTACCAGTGGTGAAGATTCCCGCCATCCGTGGAGGTTTCCCGCCATCCGGCGCCATCCTCTACCTTCTTCCCGCCATCCGCGAAGTTTTCCCGCCATCCGGCGCCATCTTCTGCCTTCTTCCCGCCATCCGTGGAGTTTTCCCGCCGTTGGACGCCATCTTGAAGACGCCGCGCGGGAAGAAGAGGGGCGTGGACTCCGAAAAGTCCGCGAGAACTGAAGCCCCGCCTCACGTCCAGACGTCGCGTAAGGTCCTGGAAGGAGCCCAGCAGACGCCGACGTCACAGGAGCGCGACGGAAGGTCCTCAACCCTGACGATCCACTGCGGAGCCGCGGCCTACGGAAGAGGATCATCGCAAGGTAGGCCACGGTCCACTAGGGGGGAGAAGGATGCCGGATACGCAGGAGAGCTTCACCGCTTCAACCCCCGCCAGCGCCACCGCTGTTGCGGTCATGCCTTTCACCATGCCCTATATCTCGGGGGCAGCCTGGCTACCCCAGTACTCAGGGGAGTCACATACCCTGCATGACTTTAGAGAAAAGCTGGATAGCCTCTTCCAGGTGTACCCCCTCACAGAGGAGCAAAAAGTGAGCATCCTGGTGGCCCAATTAACCGGGGCAGCCCAAAGGGAGG
The DNA here is from genome assembly GCF_046119375.1 of Phyllobates terribilis. Classification (NCBI taxonomy): domain Eukaryota; kingdom Metazoa; phylum Chordata; class Amphibia; order Anura; family Dendrobatidae; genus Phyllobates; species Phyllobates terribilis. The sequence goes on along the minus strand of NW_027362767.1, from coordinate 71,254,426 downwards.
TAAAGTCCTGGCCACCTGGGAGGAGGACTGTCGCAGAGATACTAACCCAGCTAACCGAGGAGGAGCTGCAGTACTACCAATACGAGGAAAGCCAAGAGGACCCGGACGGGTCTGAGGACTACCCTCAGGAGGGAGCACAAAGAGGACATAGCTACTGAAGGGAAGTAGCGTGAATAAAGAGCTGTAAATAGTTACCCGTAAGGGTACAAGGACTGCTGCTAATTAAAATATGGTCCCCGTTGGGATTAGTGAATTGTTCCCCATGTGCCCCTATCTTAAACCAGGCTGAGGACTGCGAGCAGCCATTCCTTATCCCCACTGGCCGAGGACTGAGAGCGGCCATATCCTGTAAATAATTATGTGTTTCTAGTAATTTATGGGAGTCTTTGGTGGATTTACCGGGAATCCTTTGTACATGGTTGGAGCGTAACCCAGGAATGGACTAAAGACTGTTAAGGACTCGGGGCAGGACAGACCCCTACCTGGTTACGTCTCCCTGTTTTGGTGAAATGGACACCTTGCTTTTCTTCAAAGACTGCACCCGGTTGCGGACACGCCGTAACCATCTTTATGTGTTTTTCTTATTGTATTATTATTGTTTATACCTTGTTATGTTTTTCTAAAAATATGTTTAGTCCCGGAGTACTAAATTTCACTAGGGGGGAATGTGGCACCCCAGGGGTCTGGTTTCTACAGTAACGGCAGTGTTATGTCTGAGAGCAGGTGGGAGGTCTCTTGGTCAGGGATCCTGTGCATGCCACACCTCCTGCCCAGTCCTGGGAGGGGAAGAACTTCCCCTATATAAACCTGGGGCTGAGGCAGGGTTAGGGAGTTCAGAGGGAGAGTTCAGCCAGGAGGGCTGACAGGGAGCTGTGGCTCCGACTGGGCCCAGCTCCTGGGCCATGCCAGAAGTAGAGACAGAGAAGAGAAGCAGCTATGGGAAGAAACAACAGGAGCTCTGTGGGAGCAGTGTTACAAGGAGTCAGGGGCTGGCAGCTGCAGAGCTCGCCCTGACTGAGAAGATTTCTTACCGGACCCGGAGTCCGAGGCTGTGGGGACTAACTCCTACCCAGCAGCAGAATCCGTCAGGCAGGGGATTTCAGGTCCTCTGGCCAAGAAACCCGAAGGCACGGTCACACGCATGGGACCAGCACCGCCGTCGTGGAGCGGAAGCTACTAGAAGGCCCCGAGTCACCGGCCATACGGGTGAGCACCACACGGTACACTCAGGGACGTGGGCTACTTATACCCGCTTCTAGCAAGGTAGCCAGAAGAGTATCGTTAGTTTGGGAGGCCTACAACTCCGCCTGGCCAGGGGAGATCCCATCTGCTCAAGGACTGACCAGGCCCCAATCGCTAGCCAGTACTCCGGGAGGGTCTATCGTTGTCACCAGTAAAGACCCTGAACTACACCGTACCGTCTCTGAGTGGTTTCTGCTACCCCCATCATCCACGTCGGCTGCCCTGAGGCCATACCCCTCCCGTTGGGGGTTATACTATCACGCTGCACAATCCTACCACCGGCCTCAGCGGTCTGCCCTGCAGCAGCAGCTCCTTAGCTGTACTCAACGGGTGGCGTAGTCGTCCAACATCTACCGCTAATACAGCGCCACTTAGTCTGACTCCCTGGGCACGGACCGGATCACCGCCACGAGACTACAACCCTCAAGAGATCCGACTCCGGGTAAGCTCCCGCGTGCGCAACGCAGCGCGACACAGGCCCAGGGGCGCGTCACTGGGAGAGAGCAATGATGGAGGTGCTGGGACAGAGCAATGATGGGGGGGCTGGGAGAGAGCAATGATGGGGTTGCGGGGACAGAGCAATGATGGGGGGCTGGGAGAGAGCAATGATGGAGGTGCTGGGACAGAGCAATGATGAGGTGCTGAGAGAGCGCAATGATGGGGGTGCTGGGAGAGAGCAATGACGGGGGTGCTGGGACAGAGCAATGACGGGGGTGCTGGGACAGAGTAATGACGGGGGTGCTGGGACAGAGCAATGACAGGGGTGCTGGGACAGAGCAATGACGGGGGTGCTGGGAGAGAGCAATGATGGGGGTGCTGAGAGAGAGCAATGATGGAGGTGGTGAGAGAGAGCAATGATGGAGGTGGTGGGAGAGAGCAATGATGGGGGTTTCACTTTGCTTGTACTGTAAAGCCTTGTATGTTTTCCGTGTGCACATAGCCTTACAGTTAATTGGAGAGAGTCACAGAGACTGAATAATTTATATTATTGGCTGGTGGAGATTATAGTTAACGGGGGGCACAGTGCTGCTTATCACTTTATATTTTGATTACTAAGTGGCTAATAGTATATTAATGGGGGGGGTACATATGTGCTGCCAGATTTTTTTATAGGATGGTCCACGGACTCGTAGAGTTTTATAGATCCATTCACACATCCATGAAAATCACGGATCTGAGAATGAGATCTAAGAGGGTCAGAGAATGTCCTGTTCTGATCCGATTTTGAGGATTAGAATAGGACATGCTCAATGCGTCGGTAAAACAGGGCTGCACACCGACACTGCACACAGATGCAGGAATGTAGCCGTATTATGTATAGCACGGTCCCTTAGTATATAGTGTACTCACTTATTATGTATAGCGCCGTCCTTAGTTATATAGTTTCCTCTTTTATTATGTATAACACCCTCCCTTATTATGTACCATCCTCTCTAGCTCTAGGAGCTCACAGTTGGGGGATCATACTGTGTTGGGGTCAGCATACTTTGCCCTGGGAGTTGAGGTGGGGTATAGTAGGGTCATTATACTGCGTATGTGGAGTAATTCACCATGAGGGTATCATACTGTGTTTGGGGGGCCCTTTTATTGGCATCACACTTTATGGGGCAATGAAAGAGAGATCTAGGACTTCAGCAGGAGGAAAATTACTATGTAAAGGATGGAAAGTTGTGACATCTAATCTTTGGTGACCCCGACTATTATTTACATTTTCTTTTGGGGGGGGGGCCCAATTAGAGCTTCTGCTATGGGGCCCCATGATTCCTATGTATGCCCCTGCCGGTACGAATGCCAAACTTTTAAGCTCGGGTTTGCTCATTTCTACTCATTGTGACAAAGTCACTGGAAAAGAGCTGGAGGGGAGGTATGTTTAACTGAGGCTATTAGCTTCAGTGATTTGAAATCCAGAAGATTTTCTCCAGCACACTAAGTGGTGAGAGAGGTTAAGCAGCTTTTTTAAGGGCTGGGTTTTTTAGAACAACCATAGGTCGGGTGGGAGGTTGTTCTCCATATCTCCACCCCAGGGTGTGGTCTGGAGTAGATGGCCTGCTGAGGCATTAGTGTCTCAGGGTGTCTGGAGAGGCTAACTCCAGAGAGGTGCTTGTGTTTGTGCTGAAACTGAACCAGTGTTTTGCTAACCCTGAGCGAGTGGATCACCCCAGGTATATGGACTGTGATATACATTTTCTTTTGTTTACCTGTTATGCCAAGAAAGGCTTGTTTGTTTTGATGGACTTTACAGAAATTTAAAGCAACAGTGTTCCTGTGACTACCTCCGTGTGCAGCTGAGTGAAGCCGATCTACCACATCGTGGATAACAACTGGTGTGTTAATGAAGCCTTATTATTCCACGTGTTCATGCACCCACTCACCCACTACACTGATTATATTTTGCATGATTAGATTGGATTAAAAATAATAAGAAGCACATATAGATAGTTATATCATATAGCATCTTTGCATATGTGTTTCCTTATGGCCCTAGCAATTCTTCCTGGAATGAGGACTTATTTATACCTTCTTAATACAGATCTGTGCAGGACATACACTGACCATTTAGTGGGATTGGATCCCGTCTTGGAAATGCAATAAGATTTTGTTTGAGAAAGTTTTTCTTGCATTTTTATATCTTGACGCAATCATGATTTTACACTGAATACAACTCACGCACATCATGACATGGTTATTGTGGCACCCCAGGGGTCTGGTTTCCACAGTAATGTAATGTTATGTCTGAGAGCAGGTGGGAGGTCCTTTGGTCAGGGATCCTGTGCATGCCACACCTCCTGCCCAGTCTTGGGAGGGGAAGAACTTCCCCTAGATAAACCCGGGGCTGAGGCAGGGTTAGGAGTCAAGGAGAGTAGAGACGAGAAACAGTCATAGGAAGAAACAGCAGAAGCTCAGTGGGAGCAATACTACTACGAGTCAGGGGCTGGCAGCTGCAGAGCTCGCCCTGACTGAGAAGCTTTCTTACCGGACCCGGCGTCCGAGGCTGTGGGGACTAACTCTTACCCAGCAGCAGAAGCCGACCGGCAGGGGATTTCAGGTCCTCAGGCCCAGAAACCCGAAGGCAAGGTCACACGCGTGGGACCAGCACCGCCATCGTGGAGCGGAAGCCATTAGAAGGCCCCGAGTCACCGGCCATACGGGTGAGCACCACACGGCACACTCAGGGACGTGGGCTACTTATATCCGCTTCTAGCAAGGTAGCCAGAAGAGTACAGTCAGTTTGGGAGGCCTACAACTCCGCCTGGCCAGGGGAGATCCCATCTGCTCAAGGACTGACCAGGCCCCGTTCGCTAGCAAGTACTCCGGGAGGGTCTATCGTTGTTACCAGTAAAGACCCTGAATTACACCGCACCGTCTCTGAGTGGTTCCTGCTACCCCCATCTTCCACGTCGGCTGCCCTGAGGCCATACCCCTCCCGTTGGGGGTTATACTATCACGCTGCACAATTCTACACCGGCCTCAGCGGTCTGCCCTGCAGCGGCAGCTCCATAGCTGCAAATCAACGGGTGGCGTAGTCGACACTCAAATAACACCTATCAAGACTGCCACACACTGAGTTTGACTCCCTGGGCACGGACCGGGTCCCCGCCACTCGGAGACTACAACCCTCATCTGATCCGGTTCCGGGTAAGCCCCCGTGCGCGAGACGCTGCGCGACATAGCAGGCCCAGGGGCGCGTCAACTTTGGCGTAGTCGGCAGGATCTCGTGCCCGCAACCACCGGGTACTGCGTGCCTGAAAGAGACTGTTCAAACTTACCAGTGGTGAAGATTCCCGCCATCCGCGAAGATTCCCGCCATCCGGCGCCATTTTCAGCCTTCTTCCCACCTTCCGTGGAGTTTTCCCGCCGTTGGACGCCATCTTGAAGACGTCGCGCGGGAAGAAGAGGGGCGTGGACTCCGAAAGCGCGCGAGAACTGAAGCCCCGCCTCACGTCCGGACGTCGCGTAAGGTCCTGGAAGGAGCCCAGCAGACGCCGACGTCACAGGAGCGCGACGGAAGGTCCTCAACCCTGACGATCTACTGCGGAGCCGCGGCCTACGGAAGAGGATCATCACAAGGTAGGCCACGGTCCACTAGGGGGAAGGAAGATGTCGGATGCGGAGGAGAGCTTCACTGCCTCAACCCCCGCCAGCGCCACCGCTGCTGCAGTTATGCCCTTCACCATGCCCTATATCCCGGGAGCAGCCTGGCTACCCCAGTACTCAGGGGAGTCACATACCCTGAATGACTTTAAAGAAAAGCTGGATAGCCTCTTCCAGGTGTACCCCCTCACAGAGGAGCAAAAAGTGAGCATCCTGGTGGCCCAACTAGCCGGGGCAGCCCAAAGGGAGGTAAAGTCCTGGCCACCTGGGAGGAGGACTGTCGCAGGGATACTAACCCGGCTGAGGGACACCTTTGATACCCGCACCTCAGCCGAGATTAAGCTTAGATTCTATGGGTGCAAGCAGCGAGCACATGAGAGTATAAGGGACTATGCACTAAACCTACAAGAGGCCCTGAGAGCCATTAAGCAGACCGACCCTGACGGCGTGGGAAATTAGGACAGGCTGTTGACCGAACAATTTATAGAGGGACTATATTGCAATGGCCACCGAACCCAGTTGCGGGCAATGGCCTTACAGGATCCTCATCTGGACTTTGCACAGTTCAAGGACAGAGCCATCCGGGTGCTCCGAGAACCGGCACCGGTTGGCGTTGTGACCCACAGGCACCCAGCTATCACTTACCACCAGGAGGCGGCGCCCTTGTCGGCAGGGCCTGTGGGGGCTGATGCGTAGGCTTTGAACAATGACCCGGCTCCAGACCTGCACCATCAGGTCCAAGAGCTAGCTAAAAGCGTTGCTGCGCTAACCCGAACTGTGCAGTCTTTACAGGTTTCCACCCCAGGGAAGATCCAGCTGGCATCCGGACCGGAGGACATCCCGTGGCGTCGACCAAGGAGGACCCCACCGGCCAGAGGAAGACCCAGTGACCGATACAGCGAAGACGGAAGACCCATCTGCCGCCGCTGCAATCAACCCGGACATATGGCAAGGTACTGTTCTTTAAACGGGCACAACCTGGGGTAGAGGGCCAACCCCCAGGAAAAAGATCACCAGGCCCATCGAACTGGCGCGACAGATATGTGGGAGGACGTCCAGTCTTGCCTGTGGTACTGGATGGCATTCCTATGAGTGCCCTACTGGACACCGGGTCACAGGTCACCACCATCCCGTACGTGCTCTTTAAGCAGTACTGGAATGACTCGGATATTACCCGCTACCCTGACGACGACTTGAGTATCATCGCCAGCAATGGCCAGCCCGTGCCACAGATCAGATTTAAAGAGGTGACCATCAAAATCGGTAGAGTCGAACTGGCAGCACAGGGACTGATCATTGTAGATATTGACAAACATGAGAGTCACCCAAAAATAACTCTAGGAACTAATGTAATTGAAAATTGTCTTGCAGAGGTGATTTTCCTTTTACAGCAGGTTGCCAAGAACGCCAGCTCCGGCGAGCAGCGGGTGCTCCAGAAAGAGATCCGGGCACTGATGCGACGGCAACAGGTGGAACTCTCCGGCGGTGAGATTGGTAGCGTAAGAATGTGTGACCCTTTTCCTATTGCCATGCCCCCAAAAAGTGAAATGATGATTTGGTGCCGGGCAGCTATTGGTCTGAGAGGTAGGGATTACCAGGCAATGGTAGAACCAGTTTACTCGGACAGTAGGCCCACCATTTTGACAGCACGGGGGGTGGTTGATGTACGCCATGGGAGGGTGCCCGTTCGCATAATAAATATCGGGGAGAGGGAAGTGTACCTGCCCCGGTATGCCACGCTAGCCAAATTATATACCATTAACCAAAATTCTATACAATCTGTGGAACCCTTGCCTCCATCTCACCCGGAGGAAGGTAACGGCTCTAAGAAAAACATGGAGGACTGGTGTCAGCAACTACATCTGGGTACTGACTCCACTCCCGCACACCAGAAACAAGGAGTCTATCGGGTGGTTCAAGAGTACGAGAGAGTGTTCAGTAAACACCCGTTAGACTTCGGGCGAGTCAAGGGGGTAGAACACCACATCCCCACGGGAGACCATCCTCCTATAAAAGAGAGGTATCGACCCGTACCCCCTGCCCACTACCAACACGCCAAGGGGATGCTTAGAGACATGAAGGAGGCTGGGGTGATCAGGGATAGCTGTAGCCCCTGGGCAGCTCCATTAGTCTTAGTGAGAAAAAAAGACAACACCATGAGGATGTGTGTAGATTACCGGAAAATCAACCGTATCACACACAAGGATGCGTACCCCTTACCAAGAATAGAGGAGTCATTGGCTGCTTTAAGATCTGCTAACTTCTTCTCTACCTTGGATCTCACTAGCGGGTACTGGCAGGTTCCTGTAGCAGAGGCGGACCGGGAGAAGACCGCATTCACCACCCCGATGGGACTTAGCGAGTTCACCTGCATGCCGTTCGGACTCTGCAACGCACCAGGAACCTTCCAACGACTAATGGAGTGTTGTCTGGGCCACAGAAACTTCGAGACGGTCCTGTTGTACCTGGACGATGTCATCGTATATTCCAAGACGTATGAGGACCACCTGAAACACCTGGCGGAAGTGTTCGAAGCTCTGGCGAGTTACGGTCTAAAGGTGAAACCCTCCAAGTGTCACCTCCTGAAACCAAAGGTGCAGTACCTGGGACACGTGGTGAGCGCTGACGGAGTGGCTCCCGACCCTGATAAGATCACCGCAATTAAGGAATGGCCAAGCCCCTCCAGCGTAAAAGAAGTGCGGCAGTTCCTCGGGTTGGTAGGCTACTACCGAAGGTTTATTCCCGGTTTCACCAAAAAGGCAGCACCTATGCAGGACCTCCTGATAGGCCAGTCCCGGAAGGCCAAGAACCAGGAGCCGCCCTTCAAGTGGGAGGAGCTGGAAGAAGAGTCCTTCCGCCAGCTGAAGATGGCTCTCACGGGGGACGAAATCCTGGCGTACCCGGATTATAGCCAGCCCTTTATCCTCTACACCGACGCCAGTAACATCGGGCTAGGAGCCGTACTGTCCCAGATCCAGCAGGGGAAGGAACGAGTAATCGCCTACGCCAGCCGAAAGCTGCGACCCACCGAAAGGAACCCCGAGAATTACAGCTCATTTAAGCTAGAGTTCCTGGCCGTAGTATGGGCAGTCACCGAGCGCTTTAAGCATTACCTCGCTTCTTCCCGGTTCACCGTGTACACGGATAACAACCCGTTGACACACCTGGACACGGCAAGACTCGGTGCCCTGGAACAGAGGTGGATGGCCCGTCTGTCCAACTACGAGTTCACAATCAAATACCGGGCCGGACGCTCCAATACCAACGCGGACGCCCTGTCCAGGATGCCCAACCTGCCGGACGAAGGAGAAGATCCAGAGGGACTGGAAGAAGTTGAACTCCCTGCGTTCCACCGTCATGGGACTATCCAGTATTCCCACCGGGTAAGGAGTAAGCAGGCTGCTACGTTGAACCCCTTACCTCACTACAACTGGGCGGAAACGCAAGACAGCGACCCTGCCGTCCGACTGGTGAAGGAAATGCTGACTCGCCCGGAGGCTTGCCTTGAACCAGACGCTCCGGAGGAAGCCAAACAACTATGGGCAGAGAAGAGTCGACTGTTCCTTTACAAGGGGAAGTTGTGCCGCAGAATGGTTAACTCCCGGACGCATGAACTACTCTGGCAAGTAGTGGTGCCACGAAGAGACGCAGCCATGGTGATGGAGGCATACCACGACGGAGCTGGACACTTCGGGTGGAAGAAGCTGGAGTTCCTGCTGTGCGAGCGATTCCACTGGGTAGGCATGAGGGGAACCATTGAGAAGTGGTGCAGAGACTGTGGCCCGTGCAACCTGAGAAGGAAGGACCGTGCCAGCCAGAAGACTCCCCTGCAGTCCATCGTCACCCGGCAACCGTTGGAACTGGTAGCCTTGGATCATGTAAAATTGACCCCAAGCAGAAGTGGCTACGTCTACGCGTTAACCATCGTGGATCATTACTCCCGGTTCTTGGTTGTCGTCCCCGTCAAGGACTTAACGGCTCAAACAGCAGCTAGAGCCTTCCAGCAGCACTTCTGCCGTCCACACGGGTACCCGGACCAAGTGCTGACGGACCAGGGACCTGCCTTTGAAGCGGAGGTCTTCCAGGAATTCTGCAATCTGTATGGCTGCCGGAAGATAAGGACGACACCCTACCATCCGCAAACTAATGGACTTTGTGAGAAAATGAACCAGGTGGTAATGGATCTTCTAAAAACGTTGCCCCTGGAAGAACGCAGTCTGTGGCCTGAGAAGTTGCCCGATCTGGTGGACCTATACAACCACATCCCGGTAGGTTCCACCAACTGTACCCCGGCTTACCTAATGAGGGCAAGACCTGGTAAGTTACCTGTTGACCTGGAAATGGGAGTCCTGACACCCGAGGACACTTCACCAGAAGCAGACTGGGACACAGAGAGGCAGCAGCAGTACCGGAGAGTACAGGAGAGCGTGGAGCGAAGTCTCTGTCAGGCTAGGGAAAGACAAGAGAAAACTTACAACCAGTATGCTCCCGCTGTTCCCCTGGTACCCGGAGAGCAGGTCTTGAAGAGGAAGAGACGGCTCCACAAGTTGGACGACCAGTGGGAGAAGGACCCGTACACCGTACTGCCCTCAAGCCACGAGAACCCGAAGGTTTGTACCATCAGTAAAGACGGAGGGGAAACCACAGCCATTGTATCCCGGGACTACCTGAAGAAGTGTCCCGAACAACTGAGGAACCCTGAAGAGGAACAAGAAGACCATCGACCCGTAGAGAAAAGGGAAGATATGGTTAGTACTGTGCTCGGGGACTTCCCTCGGTCTTGGACTCAAGTCAATGGTGCAGTTGTGGTACCCGTACTCACCTTCCTCCAACCAGCATCCCAAGCACCTACGGAGCAACAGGTAGAGCTGGAAGAACAGCCGGTCCAGGAGGCAGAAGACCCCACACCCGCAGACCAGGAGGATCAACCCTCTGCTTGCAGTGAGCCTGCCATATCCCTAGTGAGCCAAAGAGCCGGTAGACAGCTGCCCAGTTTACCCTTGACAGTTCCTACACCCTGTAGTTCAGGGCTAAACAGTCAGCTCCGTAGGTCCACTAGGGCCACTAGAGGCCAGTTACCCGCACGTTGGAGGATTTGAAGTGTATAAATTGTTTTATTTATGTTTACCTGTGTATTGTTGCTTGTGTATAATTTTGTGTTTCTAGTTATTTGTAGGAGTCCTTGGTGGATTTACCGGGAATCCTTTGTACATAGTTGGAGCGTAACCCAGGACGGACTAAAGACTGTTAAGGACTCGGGGCAGGACAAACCCCTACCTGGTTACGTCTCCCTGTTTTGGTGAAATGGACACCTTGCTTTTCTTCAAAGACTGCACCCGGTTACGGACATGCCGTGACCACCTTTATGTGTTTCTTCTTATTGTACTATTATTGTTGTTATATCTTGTTATGTTTTTCTAAAATATGTTTAGTCCCGGAGTACTAAATTTCACTAGGGGGGAATGTGGCACCCCAGGGGTCTGGTTTCCACAGTAATGTAATGTTATGTCTGAGAGCAGGTGGGAGGTCCTTTGGTCAGGGATCCTGTGCATGCCACACCTCCTGCCCAGTCTTGGGAGGGGAAGAACTTCCCCTAGATAAACCCGGGGCTGAGGCAGGGTTAGGAGTCAAGGAGAGTAGAGACGAGAAACAGTCATAGGAAGAAACAGCAGAAGCTCAGTGGGAGCAATACTACTACGAGTCAGGGGCTGGCAGCTGCAGAGCTCGCCCTGACTGAGAAGCTTTCTTACCGGACCCGGCGTCCGAGGCTGTGGGGACTAACTCTTACCCAGCAGCAGAAGCCGACCGGCAGGGGATTTCAGGTCCTCAGGCCCAGAAACCCGAAGGCAAGGTCACACGCGTGGGACCAGCACCGCCATCGTGGAGCGGAAGCCATTAGAAGGCCCCGAGTCACCGGCCATACGGGTGAGCACCACACGGCACACTCAGGGACGTGGGCTACTTATATCCGCTTCTAGCAAGGTAGCCAGAAGAGTACAGTCAGTTTGGGAGGCCTACAACTCCGCCTGGCCAGGGGAGATCCCATCTGCTCAAGGACTGACCAGGCCCCGTTCGCTAGCAAGTACTCCGGGAGGGTCTATCGTTGTTACCAGTAAAGACCCTGAATTACACCGCACCGTCTCTGAGTGGTTCCTGCTACCCCCATCTTCCACGTCGGCTGCCCTGAGGCCATACCCCTCCCGTTGGGGGTTATACTATCACGCTGCACAATTCTACACCGGCCTCAGCGGTCTGCCCTGCAGCGGCAGCTCCATAGCTGCAAATCAACGGGTGGCGTAGTCGACACTCAAATAACACCTATCAAGACTGCCACACACTGAGTTTGACTCCCTGGGCACGGACCGGGTCCCCGCCACTCGGAGACTACAACCCTCATCTGATCCGGTTCCGGGTAAGCCCCCGTGCGCGAGACGCTGCGCGACACAGGCCCAGGGGCGCGTCAGTTATCACCTGAAGAAGTTTTCTTTTTTTTCACATTTTTTTATTTATGTATTTATTTATTATCCTAGAAGGGGTCGCAGACTTTTAGCCTGGAGTCCTGGATCTCTGTGGGAGCTCCATTTTCAATTGTATCTGTGTAAATACAGTTAAAACCTGTGGCTCCCTGCGTTGCCTTTCACAGTGTCAGACATGACATCTATTCAGTGGGCATCACGCGGATACTTTCTTCTGCGGATTATGCTACAACATTTCCAATGGCAGAGGTCTGAAGTGGAAAGGCCACAGGGGAAAACACCATTATACTCAAAGGATCTATGCAAATTGTCTATTTAGAGAGGAAGGGGACTTGAACTCTAGCGCCAACTATTGGAAGTAACGATCCTAAAAGTAAATATTGACCCTTTACAAGCTTTGCCAAAAGGATAAAACTAAAAAAAGATACTCTATTTGCAGGCACGTGTTTCAGCGTGATTACATCTTAGATGCTCAATTTGCAGACACGTTTTTGGGGGTGTTTACACCTCATCAGTGCAAAGCAGGAGTTCTGATTTGGCTGGATAAGAAGCCTCTGAAGAGGGTCTAAGGGGTAATGTTTCATCTTGTGGAAAGTACCAAGCCAGCATAAGGCATTTTAGAAGCCTGGTAATTAAATAATAAAATTAACTTGCTTTGCACTGGTGAGGGGCAAACACCCCAAACACGTGTATGTAAATGGAGTGTCTGGTTTGGTTTTAAATGGCAAGACTCATTAAAGGGTCAATATTGACTTATGAGCCTCTGCCTTATGTGAAAGAACTGGTTAAAGAAATGCATGACACTTACATGAGGTTATCAAGAATTTCAGTGAAGCTGTTTTTAACCTTTTAAAAAGGCTAGAGGCCTCCCTGATTCATTGCATGAGCGCAAGGTCCCCATGACATCCAAACACTTGTGGCTTGGGAAGAGGTAAGCAACAAGTCCCCACGAAGCAAACGAACACTCAGTCAGAAGTAACTTAGCAGGGTTTTTTGAGTGGCAGAAAGTGCGGTCGGCTAAATCCCTCCCTTACGTGTTCATGCAGAAGAGAAGGATGGCACCTCATAAAGTGAAGTAAGAAAGATAAACTAAACAGTTAAAAGGTATCACACAAACGCTACTCACAATGGTGGAGAGAGTGGCAAGTAGATCGTCAGTAATCATGAGGTCTGGAGACCCATATTGCAGTGATGAGAGGCTGCAGCAGGCATAGGTTATAATCCACAACTAGATATGACGAGGCAATGATATATGTACAGTTAATAATATATAAAACTATACAATACAATGAAAGCGAAACCCAGTATCGGAAAGTAACTTTAGGTGTGGCTATACTTAAGCCCTGAGGACTTATCAGCTGGTTGCAGGGAACTAGCGGCATCTGTGATATTGCCAGTCCTCATGTCACCGCTCATGTAGTGTAAGGTTATGTTATCTGTGCAACTGCCCATAAGAAGGACAGGGAATATTTAGTTATATAAAATAGCCTGCTATTGTGGCATACCATTCCTGGATAAATAGTGAACACATTGCCAAGACAGAGCCACATAATGCCCAGTCGGCATCATCAACAAAATGCCAAATTTGAAACTTAATGACATCACAAAATTCTTGAAAAAGCCTTCAAAAAGTCTTCCATAGGATTCTGTCATACAATGCCGACTTAAAGGTGCTGTCCAGGCTAATGATATTGATGACCTGGTGTTTGAGCAGGTCATCCATAACTCTTTGGGGAGGTTCAACACTCGGCACCCACACCAACCATCTGTTTTAATCTCCGGTGGTGACCAGAGATGGAGAAGCAAAAACCGCGTTCACTGAATAGTGGCCATAATTGCAGCTCAGTTCCTATTCACTTCAACAGGAGCTGAGCTCCAGTTCTCAGTAAAGGGCACTATACAGCTAAACAACAAGGAGGGCACCACACAATAGAAAGGGATCAACATTGAATACTTACCTATATGCACCCAATGTAACATGTGTTGTTGCATATGCGCTTTTTTACGTATATGATTTAAGATACTCTTTTGGCACAATTATCTTTATGGATTATCTTTATCACATGTGTGTGTCAGGATCATACATATAGAAGGACAAGTGTAATTGCTATATTCTTATCATATTAGGGCAACACGTTGGCTCAGTGGTTAGCACTGCAGCCTTGCAGCACTGGGGTCCTGGGTTCAAATCCTACCAAGGAGTTTGTATGTTCTCCCTGTGTCTGCATGGGTTTCTTCCAGGTTCTCAGGTTTCCTCCCACACTCCAAAGACATACTGATAGGGAATGTAGATTGTGAGCCCCAATGGGGACAGTGATGATGTCTGTAAAGCACTGTGGAATTAATGGTGCTATATAAGTGAGTAAAATAAAAAAAATATATGTATTATATCATTTAGCACAGGTACACTTTAATTGTGAGTCTATATTTATTTATTTTATTACGGGTACATTTACTATCACAAAATAACATTTATTACACCCTATTATGTATTTTTTTACTTATTATATTTTTTCCAATGTTGACTGATATTTGGCTATACATTATTATATATACATTTTGCATGTAACTTGAATGTGAATGTGATTTTGCAATTTCCTTTCTGATCGCCGGATAGTGCATACGTGATGTATTGGTACAACTAGTGCATGCTCATAATAACTAGCGATGACGACATTTATATATGCGCCGACATACGCTTGCGCACAAGGCCTGGTCTTATAGAGGGGACTGCGCACGCGCTAAACCCTTGCGCAGGCACAGTAGCGACAGTCGCAACCACCGATATAAGCATGCGCATGTGACGCCCGGGTGGAGGAGAGAGATTTAGATGGGTAGTGATGCGTCCGAGTCGGTTGGACCAGGGGACGCCTCTCCTTCCCTGCTCTCTAGCCCACCCTGAGAGTTGGCTGTACTCGGAGCTGGGCCACTGTGCAAGGTGGATGTAGTCGCGGCCTTGGCCCGGTCCGTGCCCAGGGTTGTCACATTAAAAAAAGGTTAAGGGCTAGGAGGAACGGTGACAGTGATTCGAGTGGTTGTATTGACTGCGCCACCTGTGGTGTCTGGTGATTCCCCACCAGCGCTGCGTTCAGTCCTCTGAGGCGGGATGTAGTGGCAGCTGCAGATGGTACTACTCCCCACAGGCGGAGCAGGGCCTCAGGGCAGAGAGAACAGGAGGATGGGACCTATAGTGGGAGATGTGGTGCGATGTGGTACGGTGCCGCGTTGCAATAAGAAACCGGAGGCCATAGGGGTAGTCTTCCAAGCTTTACTCACGGTAGAATGCACAGCTGCAAGGCTTCTCCCTGCTCCTCACGGCGCGCTGCGGCCACCAGGACCGGGGGTCCGACAACCTCCAGGTAGTTCAGATGCTTTGGTCAGGACCCCGCACCAGAGTGTTCCTAGAAGTTCCCACTAGGTCCTCTCCTGTCCGTATGTGGTGCGTGTACTAAGGCCGGGTCTCCCTCTGGACTATGCACAGAACAAGGGTATGGGAGGCAACTCCGCTCCGTCCGTTACAAGGTGGGATCCACTGAGCCTCCAGGCTTCTCTGACTAAGACGGGAAGTGACAGAGCCAGATATCGGGGGCCGGTACCCCTTTTGCAGCAGGACTCCCTCTGACTAGGCCAGAATAGTGAGGATAGGTGGCGTATACCGCTCCGTCTGCATCCCCCTGGGATCCTTTTGCCTGTGGAGCTTGTCTCCTCTGCTCCCCTCCAGGCCTTCTTGGGTAGGGACCTTGACCGGGTAGAGACAACCGTTAACTCTAGCCCGCTCCTCGCCTCAAGGCCAGAGTACGAGGACCGTGTCCCCATCAACTGCAGGTTCACACAGAAAGCCACGTTCAGTGATGAAGATCACAATCAAAAGACCATAAGCCCAAGATGGTTGATTATTAAATATGAATTTGTTGTGTAACCTAAATGTGCGTCCTCCACCCTCACCCACTACTAGGTTCCCCCTATCTTTGGTTCTCCCATCTCCACTTATCCCGGCTGGGGAAGCACCCTGGTGCATATAAGCCCCCCTCAGGTGGGAGAGGTGTAGTGTTGGATGCAGAGGTGGGGTCCTGACAGCTGCACCATCCTTACCTCGAAGGAGAGATACCACATCTCATTAAAGAGATGCAGTACCCCTGTGGCAACCGAACCCTCAGGGGCGCCACACGCACCTTGCTCAGGTTTTGTAACATTGACTGCACACGCGTCAGGAGTGTACCCAGACGCGATTGCAATCATGATTGACCTACTTCATCATTTCCTGTGCGTGCCTGCGCACTTTCAACTTCAACTTTTTTCTATAACTTTATGAATATGTGCTTTTGGACAAACGCTCAATGAAGCTGACCAAATGGACGTCGCCTCCCACAGCAGGTAATAATTTAATTGACTTATTTTCCCTCTATATTCATATAAATAGAAGTCCATAAGCCTTGAGTATTGCACTTTGCCCCTGATGAAGCCATAATTGTAATGGCCATACGCGTGGGGTCTGTACCCCTATCTGTTCACCATATCTCTTAATAGGCTGCCACAATATTTTCCACTTGGACTATTCTTCAACTTCTTTGACTGTGCTGGTAGTATGCTGTGTGTAATATTGAGCCCTTCTATTTATTGTGTGGTTTTTACAAATTCATGAATATTTGGACTATATTTCATTATTATGTTTCGGTTATGATTTCCAAAGTACATTCATATGGGTAACGTACAAACCAGGGAGACAAACACCTGAATCGGACAGGTCCCTGTTCAGACTAGGAAAGACCTTCTCTGACCCTGATCTATCCCTGTCTGACCACTGAGGTTGGCACCATGGTGCCCCCACTTGATGGCGGCTTACCTTGAATGTTCTTAGCTTGGATCGCTAGATAAGCAGTTCCCTAACGAGTAAAGGAATCACACACGAAACAACTGCAACCAACTTGAACTACAGTAAAGTGAATGAATTCAACAAAGTCTATCACCAGCAGGAAACATCAGTAGAGGAAGGTATTTAAAGCCGCACCTGAAAGGTGATAGGACAGACAGAGTAAATGAAAAACACCTATTAACCAAAACCGACAGAAACAAAGATAATCAAACTAAAACACCAAAAGAAAAGGTGTATCTGCTGTGGTTCTGCGGAAAGAGACGCCGACTGCAGAACACAAAGTCGAGGGTTTGAATCCAGAAGCATGACAGTTTCTTGGGTATGTTAAGTAATTCCAGCACTTATCATATTGCCATTTATATTCACACTGCTGGCTGGTCTCTTTATTCATTATTGCTTATAGTGCTTTCCTATTCAAAACAGTGACAAATGGGGGAGACTAAGGTCTTATTTTCTGTTTTTTGTCTAGCTATTTCATTCATGTTTTTTAAATATATGTGTTGTTTTATGTGTCAATAAATATTAATATTAGTAGGTGATCTCTTATTTTATTATATTTGCTTCTTCTTCTCTACACAAAGTTCTTCTGGCATTGTACACTATTTACACTGGATCACAAGAGCTGAAAACAGCCAATCAGGTGGGGTACCAGGTGTTTGACCTCCCTGAACTGATATTGATAATGTTATGATAATGTTATGTAAGAATAGGTCATCAATAGCCAAATACTGTCCACATATTGCTACACATTACCCACAAAGACTCAAATAGTAACCACATAATGCTATACATTACTCACAATGAATTAAATTGTATCTACCAGAAACTCGTTTTGCAGACACATGTTTCTGGGTTTTTGCCCCTCATCCATGCAAAGCAGGAGAACTTGTTGGCCTCTGCTTGCAGCTGCTGGTAACACTGCTTGCTACCTTGGTACTACTAGTTTAGCTGAATGGGTGCGTTCACACAAGAAACTTCTGTCGAATAATTCCTGTCTAATAAACCAATAACAGCACAGCATAAGGAACTTAAACACATGTGGAAACATACCTTTGTGGTCCTTCATGGAGATAGAATTGAAGAGAAAACCAACTTATACCTCATATTCAGGTTAGCTCGCAAGTGCACCGCTACTATTTCCAAGCAAGTTAAGTCCTCTAGCTCTTTCCATAAAACTTTCCTTAATGCTGCCCCTTGGCATTGACTGACAGCTCCCGTGTTACAAAACCGTCGGCGTAGCAGAACACTAGAGCTGTTAATAAACACCAAGATAGATGCATTGGAAAGGGTTTAATGACGAAAGACAGAGCACTTTCCTGGTTTGGAAACTCCTGAAGGGCACTTGCAAGGTAAAGGGGACCTGTCATCTGATTCATGTTGTCCAAACTGCGGGCAGCATGAATCAGATCCTGGCTACACAATTGCAGCCAGGTACATTTTTCTTTGAAACTCTCCATCATTTCAAAGAAAATACACTTTGACTTGTTCTTGACTGCTCAATGGAACTCTGGATTGACGTTCTAAAATGTCAATGCAGTATAAGCAGTGTGCATAAGATCATATAGCTGATTGGGTGGGAAGTTGGCTGTCAGACACAGCCAGACTCCCCAAAGAGAAGACCTATCAATTACTTTTAACAGCACTGAGAAGAGTTGCCCAGGGGCAGAGCCGGACTAGTCTATTCTCCAACCGGATCTTTAAAGTATGTCTTCTCTGAAATTCTGGAGCGCTTCAGAGAAACATATGTGCCTGGCTGCAACTGTGCAGCCAGGATCTGATTCATTCTGCCCACCAGAGGCGGACACAGACGGAAGGGGGCCCCTGGGCAGTATATGGGCCCTTTTCAGTCCAATACCCCATCATACTTCACAATTCCACTTGCTTTAGAGGTGGCAGTGGCCACCTTACCTCTTGGCCCCCTGTGCGGATGTACAGGTTGCACCAATGGTATATCAGCTCCTGCCGCCCACAATTTGGGCAGCATGAATCAAGTGACAGGTTAACCTTGACCTTTAATTTTCAGACTCAAAAAATGGTTTGTTATCTGTGCAGTTCTTGGGTGTGTTCACACGCTGCAGATTTGCTGCAGGTATCTGCAAAGAAGTTAGCAGGGGCAGATCCACACCAAATTATGTAGATCTTGCTGCCGATTTCCATAACATCTTTTCAGGAAAAAAAAAAAACCTAAACGAGAGAAAAAAGTTCCAGCTTCTTAAAATTGCAAACATCTTTATTGGAAAAATTAGTAAAAAAATTTCATATTACTGCGAGCAACAAGTTTCGAACCCCAGCTGTGTTCTTTGTCATAGCTTGCAGCTTTGACAAAGAACAGAGCTGACGTTCGAAACGCGTTGCGCGCAGTAATATGAAATTTTTTTACTAATTTTTTCAATAAAGATGTTTGCAATTTTATGAAGCTGGAACCTTTTTCTCTCATACGTATTTACATGTGGTCCCACGGATTCCACGCTTCTACACGCCTGAAGCCTTGGTGAGTTGGTGAGCTGCTTTAGCTACTTTTAAAAAAAAAAAAAAAACCTTCCTGGACCAATTTTGCCCATTTTCAGATGAATGTCAATTCTTATAATTTACTTATTATGCACCAACATATTCCGCAGTGCTTTACAGACATTATCATAACTGTCCCCACTGGGGCTCAAAATTTAAATTCCCTATCACTTTGTCTTTGGAGTGTGGGAGGAAACTGGAGAACTCAGAGGAAACCCACTCAAACACGGGGAGAACATACAAACTCTTTGCAGATGTTGTCCTTGGTGGGACTTAAACTCAGGACCCAGCGCTGAAAATCAACAGTGCCAACCACTGAACCACAATTCTGCCGAGTCCACCTGAATAGGAGCACATCTCATAGATTGGGGTTCTGAGCAGAGATTTCCTTCTGTGATGTCCATATGCCCTAATGTGGTATCTGGACAATGGTTGTCGACTAGTGTTGAGCGATACCTTCCGATATCGGGAAATATCGGATCGGATTGGATTGGACCGATACCCCAAAAGTATCGGATATCGCCGATTCCAATACCGGAAACCAATGCAAGTCAATGGGACACAAATATCGGAATGAAAATAAACCCTTTCTTTCCTTGTAGGTTAATTCTACATGAAGGAAAACAACTAAGAATAATGTAGAATGTATTGGGGGAGGTGGGGGAGACAATAAAGGCATAGAGGTTTAGCCCAATCAAATGGAATAGCAGGAATTAATATTTTTAAGACGTTCTGAGTTACGGAAATATTGACTATGTTAAGTATTTTTATATTTTGTCAGATATTTATGTTTCACTACTTCCATGCTCTTCACCTTCTTTTTTACTTCTCCCATACTTTCTCCTTCATCATCCTCAGCATCAGCATCTTTTTCATCAACTTCTTCTTCACCTTCTTCATCTTCTTCTTCTTCACCTTCTTCGTATTATTCTTTTTTTTAACATTCTTCATATTCTTCTTATTCAACTATTATTCTTCTTCATATTCTACTTCTTCATCTTCTTCATATTCTTCTTCTTCATCATATTCTTATTTGTGACAGGCATTCCTATAGTTGTTATCTACAAAAGTTTGAACATTACACCTTTCGCTCTGCCCGTCACAAAAGATTTACAACAGGATTTGTCCGCGTTCAGTTTGGCCTGCAGCAGCAGGTCTTTTCCAGGGGCACCACGAGGAGGAACGGACTCACCCCCATACACTGCTTAGTCATCTTCTGCTTATAATTTAGATATTATCTTTTGCTCTGATTTTTAGTCTTATGCTTAATGTTCTTCCGCTTTTTGTTCTGCAGCTTCTTGTACTTCTGCTTCTTGGTTTTCTGTCTCTTGTTCTTCTGTATCTTGGTGGTTGTCTTCTCTTCTTTGTCCTCTTGGTCAACTTCTTCAGGGTCATCTTCTTGGTCTTCTTCGGGGTGGTCTTCAGGGTCGTCGTCTTCGGGGTCCTCATCTTCAGGGTCGTTGTCTTCGGAGTCCTCGTCTTCTTCGGGGTGGTCTTCAGGGTCCTCGTGTTCAGGGTCGTTGTCTTCGGGGTCCTCGTCTTCTTCGCGGTGGTCTTCAGGGTCCTCGTCTTCAGGGTCCTCGTCTTCGGGGTCCTCGTCTTCTTCGGGTTGGTCTTCAGGGTCCTCGTCTTCAGGGTCCTTGCCTTCGGGGTTCTCGTATTCTTCGGGTTGGTCTTCAGGGTCCTCGTCTTCAGGGTCCTCGTCTTCGGGGTCCTTGTCTTCTTCGGGGTGGTGTTCAGAGTCCTCGTCTTCAGGGTCCTCGTCAGGGAGATCCAGAGTGATTACCAAGAACCATTTCAAAAAACTTGAACTTGGAAATGTAGCAGAAGGTACAAGAAGGCTGAGGAACTACCAAGGACCAGCTGACGGTACTGGAACCCGGATGGGTAGCAGAAGGTACAAGAGCCAATGGAACTACCGAGGACCAGCTGACGGTACTGGAACTCGGTTACTAAGCAGGAGGTACCTGTGCCAGAAAGCACTACCAAGGACCAGCAGACGTTGGTGGAACTTGGATACCGAGAAGGAGGCACCTAAGCCAAAGGCACTGCCGAGAACCAGCTGACGGTACTGGAACCTGGATGGGTAGCAGAAGGTACCCATGTAAAAAAAAGTTTCAAGGCCGCGAGCCGGCCGCAGTTACCAAAACCCACAGTCCTACAGGGGGTGCTTGTCCTATTGGCACTATGGAACCAGCCTTCATTGCCAGATCCCGCAGCCCACATAGGAGTCACCTAAACTGCAGGCACCATAGAGTCGGCTAACCCGACCGCAACACGACAGGACAACGTATTGGAGGCAAAGTGACGTTGACACTACCCGGAAACAGCTGGTGTGCTGGAACCAGGCTGGGCAGGAGGGAGTACCCGTGCCAAAGACACTGCCGAGAACCAGCTGACGGTACTGGAACCAGGATGGGTAGCAGAAGGTACAAGAGCCAATGGAACTACCGAAGACCAGCTGACGGTACTGGAACTCGGTTACTAAGCAGGAGGTACCTGTGCCAGAAAGCACTACCAAGGACCAGCAGACATTGGTGGAACTTGGATACCGAGAAGGAGGCACCTAAGCCAAAGGCACTGCTGAGAACCAGCTGACGGTACTGGAACCCGGATGAGTAGCAGAAGGTACCCATGTAAAAAAAAGTTTCAAGGCCGCGAGCCGGCCGCAGTTACCAAAACCCACAGTCCTACAGGGGGTGCTTGTCCTATTGGCACTATGGAACCAGCCTTCATTGCCAGATCCCGCAGCCCACATAGGAGTCACCTAAACTGCAGGCACCACAGAGTCGGCTAACCCGACCGCAACACGACAGGACAACGCATTGGAGGCAAAGTGACGTTGACACTACCCGGAAACAGCTGGCGTGCTGGAACCAGGCTGGGCAGGAGGGAATACCCGTGCAAAAGACACTGCCGAGAACCAGCTGACGGTACTGGAACCCGGATGGGTAGCAGAAGGTACAAGAGCCAATGGAACTACCGAAGACCAGCTGACGGTACTGGAACTCGGTTACTAAGCAGGAGGTACCTGTGCCAGAAAGCACTACCAAGGACCAGCATACGTTGGTGGAACTTGGATACCGAGAAGGAGGCACCTAAGCCAAAGGCACTGCCGAGAACCATCTGACGGTACTGGAACCCGGATGGGTAGTAGAAGGTACAAGAGCAAATGGAACTAACGAGGACCAGCTGACGGTACTGGAACCCGGATGGGTAGCAGAAGGTACAAGAGCCAATGGAACTACCGAAGACCAGCTGACGGTACTGGAACTCGGTTACTAAGCAGGAGGTACCTGTGCCAGAAAGCACTACCAAGGACCAGCAGACTTGGTGGAACTTGGATACCGAGAAGGAGGCACCTAAGCCAAAGGCACTGCCGAGAACCAGCTGACGATACTGGAACCCGGATGGGTAGCAGAAGGTACCCATGTAAAAAAAAGTTTCAAGGCCGCGAGCCGGCCGCAGTTACCAAAACCCACAGTCCTACAGGGGGTGCTTGTCCTATTGGCACTATGGAACCAGCCTTCATTGCCAGATCCGCAGCCCACATAGGAGTCACCTAAACTGCAGGCACCATAGAGTCGGCTAACCCGACCGCAACACGACAGGACAACGCATTGGAGGCAAAGTGACGTTGACACTACCCGGAAACAGCTGGCGTGCTGGAACCAGGCTGGGCAAGAGGGAGTACCCGTGCCAAAGACACTGCTAGGAAACAGTTGGCGGTGCTGGAACCCAGGGTAAATACTAAAAACAGAGTGGAGCCAGAGGCGTAATTGGAGCAACTTTAAAATCTGTAGTAGTGTGAATGTGGACAGAGCAGGAGAAATTGCCGGACACACAGCTGGGGATCAGCTGACGTTACTGAACCCCAATAACACTGAAGCAAGCGTTGACTGTGCAGACGGCACTTCTGAGCAGCAACTAGCGGTATTGGAGCCCAGGGTAAATACTAAAAACAGAGGAGCCAGAGGTGTAATTGGAGCAAGTTTTAAATCAGTAGTACAGTGGATGTGGACAAAGCAGGAGAATTTGCCGGACACGCAGCTGGGGATCAGCTGACGTTACTGAACCCCAATAACACTGGAGCAAGCGTTGACAGTGCAGACGGCACTTCTGAGCAGCAGCTAGCGGTATTGGAGCCCAGGGTAAATACTAAAAACAGAGGAGCCAGAGGTGTAATTGGAGCAAGTTTTAAATCAGTAGTAAAGTGGATGTGGACAAAGCAGGAGAATTTGCCGGACACACAGCTGGGGATCAGCTGACGTTACTGAAACCCAATAACACTGGAGCAAGCGTTGACTGTGCAGACGGCACTTCTGAGCAGCAACTAGCGGTATTGGAGCCCAGGGTAAATACTAAAAACAGAGGAGCCAGAGGTGTAATTGGAGCAAGTTTTAAATCAGTAGTACAGTGGATGTGGACAAAGCAGGAGAATTTGCCGGACACACAGCTGGGGATCAGCTGACGTTACTGAACCCCAATAACCCTGGAGCAAGCGTTGACTGTGCAGACGGCACTTCTGAGCAGCAACTAGCGGTATTGGAGCCCAGGGTAAATACTAAAAACAGAGGAGCCAGAGGTGTAATTGGAGCAAGTTTTAAATCAGTAGTACAGTGGATGTGGACAAAGCAGGAGAATTTGCCGGACACACAGCTGGGGATCGGCTGACGTTACTGAACCCCAATAACCCTGGAGCAAGCGTTGACTGTGCAGATGGCACTTCTGAGCAGCAACTAGCGGTATTGGAGCCCAGGGTAAATACTAAAAACAGAGGAGCCAGAGGTGTAATTGGAGCAAGTTTTAAATCAGTAGTACAGTGGATGTGGACAAAGCAGGAGAATTTGCCGGACACACAGCTGGGGATCAGCTGACGTTACTGAACCCCAATAACACTGGAGCAAGCTTTGACTGTGCAGACGGCACTTCTGAGCAGCAATTAGCGGTATTGGAGCCCAGGGTAAATACTAAAAACAGAGGAGCCAGAGGTGTAATTGGAGCAAGTTTTAAATCAGTAGTACAGTGGATGTGGACAAAGCAGGAGAATTTGCCGGACACACAGCTGGGGATCAGCTGACGTTACTGAACCCCTATAACACTGGAGCAAGCGTTGACTGTGCAGATGGCACTTCTGAGCAGCAACTAGCGGTGTTGGAGCTCAGGGATAATACTGAAAACAGAGGAGCCAGAGGTGCAATTGGAGCAACTTTAAAATCTGTAGTAGTGTGAATGAGGACAGAGCAGGAGAAATTGCCGTCCGCACAGCAGGGGAACAGCTGACGTTACTGAACCCCAATAACACGGCAGCAAGTGTTGACTGTGCAGACGGCACTTCCGAGCGCCAACTGGCGGTGTTGGAGCTCAGGGATAATACTGAAAACAGAGGAGCCAGAGGTGTAATTGGAGCAACTTTAAAATCTGTAGTAGTGAGAATGTGGACAGAGCAGGAGAAATTGCCGTCCGCACAGCAGGGGCACAGCTGACGTTACTGAACCCCAATAACACGGCAGCAAGTGTTGACTGTGCAGACGGCACTTCTGAGCGCCAACTGGCGGTGTAGGAGCTCAGGGATAATACTGAAAACAGAGGAGCCAGAGGTGTAATTGGAGCAACTTTAAAATCTGTAGTAGTGAGAATGTGGACAGAGCAGGAGAAATTGCCGTCCCCACAGCAGGGAAACAGCTGACATTACTGAACCCCAATAACACGGCAGCAAGTGTTGACTGTGCAGACGGCACTTCTGAGCGCCAACTGGCGGTGTTGGAGCTCAGGGATAATACTGAAAACAGAGGAGCCAGAGGTGTAATTGGACCAACTTTAAAATCTGTAGTAGTGAGAATGTGGACAGAGCAGGAGAAATTGCCGTCCGCACAACAGGGAAACAGCTGACGTTACTGAACCCCAATAACACGGCAGCAAGTGTTGACTGTGCAGACGGCACTTCTGAACGCCAACTGGCGGCGTTGGAGCTCAGGGATAATACTGAAAACAGAGGAGCCAGAGGTGTAATTGGAGCAACTTTAAAATCTGTAGTAGTGAGAATGTGGACAGAGCAGGAGAAATTGCCGTCCGCACAGCAGGGGAACAGCTGACGTTACTGAACCCCAATAACACGGCAGCAAGTGTTGACTGTGCAGACGGCACTTCTGAGCGCCAACTGGCGGTGTTGGAGCTCAAGCTCAGGGATTACAGTTCAGGTAGTAGAAACATGAACACAACAGGAGACCTGGATACTGTTGCCAACCAATTATTTATTCTGGAAGAGGACTGGCAAATTCATGAGAGATCCAGGCCTTGTTCATTTTGAGAAAAGTAAGCTGGTCAACGTTATCGGAGGATAGTCGCATGCGACGGTCTGTTAGTACACCACCTGCGGCACTAAAGACGCGTTCCGATAATACACTAGCAGCAGGGCAAGCTAGAACCTCCAATGCATACTGACTAAGCTCTGGCCATGTATCCAGCTTACAGACCCAAAACTTGAAGGGAGAAGAGCCGTCTGGGAGTACACTAAGAGGGCAAGACATGTAGTCTGTCATCATCTGACGGAAACGTAGCCTCCTGCTGACTGGAGCCGTCTGTGATGGTGTAGACATTTGTGGTGGCGGGGACACAAAACTTTGCCACATTTCGGCCATACTTGTCTTGCCTTGTGCTGAGGCGCTGCTACTGCTCCCTCTTTGTGAAGAGCTTCCTCCACTGCCTCGACGCACTGAGCTGCTTTGTAAAGCACTAGCAGCACTGCTCTCGGTTGGAATGGAGAACATGATGGAATGCACCAGTGCGTCTTGGTACTCCCGCATTTTACGCTCCCGGTTCAATGGTGTTATGAGGCTTTGTAAGTTGTCCCGGTAGCGAGGATCTAGGAGGGTGGACACCCAATAATCAGCCGTGTTGAGAATGTGGGCGATGCGGCGGTCGTTTCTCAGGTACTGCAGCATGAAATCAACCATGTGCTGCAGACTGCCAACTGGCCAAGAAACGCTGTCCCCTGCTTGAGGCGTGATCTCTGCCTGCTCTGCATCACCCCACCCTCGCTCTAGATACTGACTACTAGAGCATTGTGTACCTCCCTCCTCTGGACAGATGTCTTCCTCATCCATTGACTCCTCCTCATCCTCCTCACAAAGTGTCCCCTGCCTAGGCCTTTGTGAGGAACCACATTGCGCAGACTGTAGAGAAGCAGATGGCATTTGTGACTCCTCATCCTCCACCTCTTCCAAAACCTCGTCCCTAAGTGCTTGCAGTGTTTTTTCAAGCAGGCAGATAAGGGGGATAGTCATAAACTTTAGGAGGGCGAAGTTTGATCAGCTGATAGAAAACCTTCAACTTATTGACTGGGACAAAGTACTTAATCAATGGAATACGAATAGTAAATGGGAAACCTTCAAAAGAATTCTGAATACTCAGTGCGAGAGGTATATACCGAATGGGAATAAAAGGGCCAGAAATAAGAGGAAGCCAATATGGTTGAACAAGAACGTAAAAGGGGCGTTAAATAGCAAAAAAGAGGCATTCAAGAGATTAAAACAGGAAAACAGTAAGGAGGCACTAATGTGTTACAAGGAAAAAACGAGAACCTGTAAAAAACAAATAAAATTAGCGAAGGAGGAAACAGAGAAACGTATTGCTAGGGAAAGTAGATCAAATCCCAAACTGTTCTTTACGTATATAAATAGTAAAAGGATTAAATCGGGTAATATTGGACCGATAAAAAGTGAGGAAGGCAAAATCATAGAGAAAGATGAGGATAAAGCTAATCTATTAAATAATTTTTTTTCGACAACTTTCACAAAGGAAATAGAACTAACAGGAGAAATGAGAAGTGACAAGCTTAATCCTCCACTAAGTATGACTAATCTAACCCAAGCTGGGGTACAGAAACGCCTCAGTAACATTAAAATAAACAAATCACCAGGACCTGATGGCATACACCCACGGGTACTAAGGGAACTAAGTAATGTGATAGACAGACCGTTATATCTTATATTTAAGGACTCTGTTGAGACTGGGTCTGTACCACTTGATTGGCGACAGGCGAATGTAGTGCCAATATTCAAAAAGGGAGCGAAAAGTGACGCCGGAAACTATCGGCCGGTGAGTCTGACGTCCGTTGTGGGCAAAATTTTTGAAAGCTTCATTAAAGAGGCAATTACGGAGCATCTTGATGCTAATAATCTTTTAATCCCGAACCAACATGGATTCATGAGGAATCGCTCCTGCCAAACAAACCTGATTGACGTCTATGAGGAGGTTAGCTCTCGATTAGATCAGGGGGAACCAGTGGATGTCGTGTATCTCGACTTCTCAAAAGCGTTCGATAGCGTGCCACATAATAGGTTGGTATACAAAATGAGAATGATGGGGCTGGGGGAAAATGTCTGCAAGTGGGTAGCTAACTGGCTAAAGGATAGAAGGCAGAGGGTGGTTATAAATGGAATATACTCAGATTGGGTAAGCGTCACTAGTGGGGTACCACAGGGGTCTGTACTAGGCCCAATGTTATTTAATATCTTTATTAACGACATAGTCAACGGGATAAATAGTAAAATATCAATATTTGCAGATGACACAAAGTTATGTAAAACAATTAATACAAAAGAGGACAGTGCAGACCTACAGAGGGATTTGGATAAGCTGGGTAGGTGGAGCATTAAATGTCAAATGAGGTTTAACGAGGAGAAATGTAAGGTCATACATATGGGAAGGAAAAATGGAAGTCACCAGTACTCACTGAATGGGAAATCATTGGGGAATTCAGAGCTGGAGAAGGACTTGGGCATCTTGATTGATAGCAAACTAAATTGGAGTGCCCAAAGTCAGGCCGCTGCTGTAAGGGCAAACAGGGTAATGGGATGTATCAGAAGAGGTATAGCTGCAAAGGATGAGAACATTGTTCTTCCACTGTACAAAGCACTGGTCAGACCACACTTGGAATACTGTGCTCAGTTATGGGCCCCAATATATAGAAAGGATATAAATGAGCTTGAAAAGGTACAAAGGAGGGCAACAAAATTAATAAAGGGAATGGAGGGACTGCAATACCCAGAGAGGTTGGCAAAACTAGGACTATTCAGCCTGGGAAAGAGAAGGTTGAGGGGGGACATAATAAATGTGTACAAATATGTTAGGGGACAGTATAGAGACCTTGCCCGGGATTTGTTCAAAAGGAGGGATATTACGGTAACAAGAGGGCATTCACTAAGACTGGAAGAGAAAAGGTTTCAGCACCAGCATAGGAAGGGGTTCTTTACAGTAAGAGCAGTGAGAATATGGAATTCACTGAGTGAGGAGACGTTAATGTCGGATTCACTACACCAGTTCAAGCGGGGACTGGATGCATTTCTAGATACCAGGTAGATTTCAGCGTATACTTAAAAATAAAATAAAATAGTAGGTTGATACAGGGATTTATTCTGACTGCTGGTTTCAGAGTCGGGAGGGAATTTTTCCTCAGGTGAAGATTGGCTAAATCATTTGGGGTTTTTGCCCTCCTCTGGATCAACTTTACAGAACTAACAGGTCGAACTTGATGGACGCAAGTCTTTATTCGGCTTTACAAACTATGTTTTACAAACTATGTTACTAGTGCATCATCTGCACTCGCCATCCGCGTGGAATAATCGAAGGCACGCAAAACGTGGCAAATGTCCTTCATAGAGGCCCACTCAGTGGTGGTGAAGTGTGAACGGCGCGCACTGTGACTTGTTTGCGCCTGCTGCAGCTGGTACTCCATTACTGCTGCCTGCTGCTCACACATATATAACGTTGAATTCCACCTGGTGGGTAGGTCACATATGATGCGATGTTCCGGAAGACGTAATCGGCGCTGCAGAGCTGCAATGCGTGATCTTGCGCTGCTGGAACGCCGCAAGTGAAGCGCACTCTATGCGGACCTTGTGAAGCAGTGCATCAAGATCCGGATAGTCCCTCAAAAAACTCTGCACGACCAAGTTGAGCACATGTGCCAGACATGGGATGTGAGTGAAGTTGCCAAGGCCCAGAGCTGCCACCAGATTTCGGCCATTGTCACACACTACCATGCCTGGCTGGAGATTCGCTGGCACAAACCACACGTCGCTCTGCTGCTTGATGGCATTCCAGAGCTCCTGCGCTGTGTGGCTTCGATTCCCCAAAGAAATTAATTTTAATACGGCCTGTTGACGTTTGGCCACGGCTGTGCTCATATCGGTCATCATAACAGGTAACCGTTCACGGGTCGATGTGGAGGTAGACCGTGACGGCTCCTGCAGCGCTGATTCAGAGGAACTGGAGTATGAGGAGGAGTCAATGTGTACAGACTGGATTCCAGCAATCCTTGGAGTTGGCAGAACACGTACAGCGCCACTCTCAAGATCTGTACCCGGCTCCACAGCATTTACCCCATGGGCAGTGAGGGAAAGGTATCGTCCCTGTCCATGCTTACTGGTCCACGCATCGGTGGTCAGGTGGACCTTGCTACTGACGGTGTTTTGTAGCGCATGTTTAATTTTTCCCTCCACATGATGTTGCAGGGCAGGGACGGCTTGCCTGCTGAAATAAAAGCGGCTGGGCACGTTGTATTGTGGGACTGCTAATGCCATAAAGTTACGGAAGGTGTCAGTCTCCACCAGCCTGAATGATAGCATTTCAAGGGCCAGTAGTTTAGCAATGCCAGCATTCAGTGCCTGTGCTCGGGGGTGGTTTGCCGTGTATGGGCGCCTTTTCTCCCATGCCTGTGCTAACGATGGCTGTAGACTGGCCTGGGAGTGTGAGGATGACTGGAAAGTGGTGATGTGGGTGGAATTACACTGTGTCTCTTTACAACAGTGCCAGAGATTCTTCCATGGCGATCCTGTGAGGAAGCTGAACCAGCTGTGTGTGAGCTGGAGGAAGAGGCTACAACACGAGCTGAAGAGGTGGTAGGTGGCGTTGTAGGTTGGCCTAGGTCTTCAGTGTGTTTTTGTAACTCCACCACGTGCTTGGTCCGCACATGTTTCCACATATTTGTGGTATTGAGGTTGCTGACACTTTTCCCTCTTTTCACCTTCTGATTACACAGCTTGCATTTGACAAAGCAAATGTCATCTGCAACTGTGTCAAAAAAGGACCAGGCACTGCAAGTCTTGGGAGCGCCTGCTTTGGATTTTGGAAGAGCCATGCTCCTAATGGGCGCCGAAGTGGAAGCTACAGGCAACCAAGTCTGCCCCCTCCCTCTCCCTCCTTTTTGGGCTGTTCGGGGAATCTCTTCCTCAGAGCTGCTCCAACCACCTTCCTGTCCCTCACGCCATGATGGGTCAAGGACCTCATCATCTATACCACCCTCTTCAAACAACTGCTTCTCCTGGGTAGTCTCGACAGCACAGTATACACCAGAAAGTGGCACCTGAGTCTCATCATCAGATGCGTACTGAGGTGTGCTGCTGACCATAGGCACTGGCCCACCCGCCTCTTCAGATTCAGAGAGATAAAACAATTGAGCATCACTGCATACTACCTCTTCTTCAAATTCTCGAATTCTGCTTGGCTGGCCACCTCTTTCCAAGCCAAGAGATTCAGAGAACAGAAGTAGAGATGGCTCCTGTCCAGGGCTCTCTGACTGCCTGGGCAATTTGGCAGGTGGTGAAGAGACAGATGGGTGCTCTTCAGTGCTCAGGACCTGAGAGGATCAGGAACTAATTGAAGTCGATGCGTTAGCTGCCATCCATCCGACAACGGCTTCAATTTGGTCCTCCCGCAGCAGTGGGGTACGGCTAGCTCCTACAAAGCTGCGTATAAAGGACTGTTCCCTTGTAAAACTGGGGGATGCTGAGTCACTGGTGCCCGCAGCAGGCACAGAATCCCCACGTCCTCTCCCTGCAGGCACAGAATCCTCACGTCCTCTCCCTGCAGAAACTCCATGCCCACGCCCACGACCACGACCACATGCCTTACTCCCTGCCTTCTTCATCTTGGTAGACTGATAAAGATAGGCAGAAAAGTACTAAGGGCTTAGTGTGCTTATTCCTGAACAGCTGCTAACAGATATAAGAAACACTAATTTTATAAAGTGTGGACTAGACTTTAATATGAGCTAATGTGGCCTACACAACTGTAAAGTGGAGTGTTTGGTGAACTTTATTTAGGTTTTTTTTGTCACAAAAAGACACTGGATGTGCCCAAAGATGTAATACCGATAGTATCACAAACTTTTTGTAGCTATTACAATGTAGGAAGGTAACCTACAATGCAATAGATGAGGCTGCAAAAAATAGGCTAATACTAATCTGGCTGGGGCTGCAGGGCACAATGCTGCAGAAAGGCTCCTCTATCTACTCCTATATAGTGTGTTTGGAACCAATGTAGCTGAATACGGATGGAACGGTGGCACCCCAGGGGTCTGGTTACCACAGTAATAGAGATATTATGTCTGAGAGCAAGTGGGAGGTTTCTCTGGTCAGGAGCCCTAAGCATGCAACACGGCCCACCCAGACCTGGGAGGGGAGGAATCTGCCCTTATAAACTGGGTCTGCGGCGGGATTAGTGAGTGAAGTCCCAGACAGAGACGCAGTCAGGTCTGGAGGACAGCAGACAGAGGGAAAGCAAGAACTAGGAGCTCTGTAGGAGCAGGAGCGAGTGCCAGAGACTGGAAGCTAGATAGCTCGCCTTGGCTGAAGACACTAAACCCGGACACGGAGTCCGAGGCTGTGGGGACATCCAGGTCCAGCAGCAGAATCCAACCGGCAGGGGATTCCATGTCCTCTCGCCTTAGAAGCCCGGAGGCACGGTCACAAGCAAGGGACCAGCACCGCCATCGTGAAGCGGAGGCTAACGGAAGGCCCCAAGTCACCGGCCATACGGGTGAGCACCACACGGTATACTCAGGGACGTGGGCTACTTCTACCCGCATAGAGCAAGGTAGCCAGGAAAGAGTGCAGATAGTCGGGGAGGCCTACAACTCCACCTGGCCAGGGGAGATCCTGCTTGCTCACAGACTGACCAGGCCCCTACTGCTAACCAGTACTCCCGGGAGGGTCTGCTTCATACCATCAGTAAAGACCCTGAACTGCACCACACGTCTCTGTGTTTCATCGCCGCACCAGCACCATTACTACTGGGACGCTCACACCATCACTCCCATCATCCACACTAGCTGTCCTGAGGCAATACTTCTCCCGTGGGGAGTTATCTCATACTCGGCTGCGCAAACAACATCAGCCTCAGCGGTCTGCAGCGCAGTGGCGGTCCCCACTGACCGCAATCCACGGGTGGCGTAGTCGGACACTTAGTATAACACCAATAGACTGCCACTGGTTTGACCGCCCTGGGCACGGACCGGGTCACCGCCACGGAGGACTACAACCCCCAGCGATCCGGCTCCGGGTATCCCCCTGCACAGCATAGGCCCAGAGGGCGCGTCAACTTTGGCGTAGTCGGCAGGATTTCGTGCCCGCAACCACCGGGTACTGCGTGCCTGAAAAAGACTTTTGAACTTACCTGTGGCGAAGTTTCCCGCCGTCCGGAGTCGTTTCCCGCCATCGGACGCCATCTTGGACCGTTTCCCGCCGTCTTCTGCCTTCGTCCCGCCATCCGCAGCTGCTTCCCGCCATCGGACGCCATCTTCAGGACACCGCGCGGGAAGAAGAGGGGCGTGGACGCCGAAAGCGCGCGAGATCCGAAGCTCCGCCCCACGCTCCGACGCTGCGTAAGGTCCTGGAAGGGAGGAAGAGCGACGCTGACGTCATCGGAGCGCGACGCCAGGTCCTCAACCCCGACGATCGACTGCGGAGCCGCGGCCTACGGAAGAAGAGCATCGCAAGGTAGGCCACGGTCCACTACGGGGGAAGGAGGATGTCGGACACCGAGGGGAGCTCCACCGCCACACCGGCCGCCAGCGCAACCGCTGCAGCAGTCATGCCATTCACCATGCCCTATATCCCGGGGCCAACCTGGCTACCCCAGTACTCAGGGGAGTCACATACCCTGAGTGACTTTAGGGAAAGACTTGATAGCCTCTTCCAGGTATACCCCCTCACAGAAGAGCAAAAAGTGAGCATTCTGGTGGCCCAGTTAATCGGGGCAGCCCAAAGGGAGGTAAAGTCCTGGTCACCTGGGAAGAAGAGGACTGTCAGAGAAATACTAGCCCGGCTGAAAGACACATTTGATACCCGAACCTCAGCCGAAATAAAGCTCAGATTTTACGGGTGCAAACAACGGGCACATGAAAGTATAAGAGACTATGCCCTAAACCTACAAGAGGCCCTGAGAGCCATTAAGCAGGCAGACCCTGACAGCGTGGGAAATGAAGACAAGCTGTTGACCGAACAATTTATTGAGGGTCTACTGTGCAATGCCCACCGAACCCAGTTGCGGGCAATGGCCTTACAGGACCCTGACCTGGACTTTGCACAGTTCAAGGACAGAGCAATCCGGGTGCTCCAAGAACCGGCACCAGGTGGCGCTGTGACCCACAGGGACCCTGCTATCACTTATCACCAGGACGCGGCGCCCTTGTCTGCAGGGCCTGTGGGAGCTGATGCGCAGGCTTTGAACAATGACCCGGCAACAGACCTGCACCATCAGGTCCAACAGCTGACTAAGAGCGTTGCCGTGCTAACCAGAACTGTGCAGTCTTTACAGGTCTCTTCTCCAGGAAAGATCCAGCTGGCATCCGGACCGGAGGACGTCCCGTGGCGCCGACTGAGGAGGACCCCACCGGCCAGAGGAAGACCCAGCGACAGATACAACGAGGACGGACGACCCATCTGCCGCCGCTGCAATCAACTCGGACATATGGCAAGGTACTGTCATTTAAACGGGCACAACCTGGGGTAGAGGGCCAACCCCCAGGCATAACATCATCAGGCCCATCGAACTGGCGTGACAAATACGTAGGGGGACGTCCGGTCTTGCCTGTGGTACTGGATTGCATTCCTATGAGTGCCCTACTAGACACCGGGTCACAGGTCACCACCATCCCGTACGTGCTCTTCAAGCGGTACTGGAATGACTCGGACATAACCCGCTACCCAGATGATGACCTGAGCATTATCGCCAGCAATGGTCAGCCCGTGCCACAGATAGGATTTAAGGAGGTGACCATCAAGGTCGGTAAAGTTGAACTGCCGGCACAAGGACTTATCATTGTGGACATTGACCGTCGCGAGAGTCACCCAAAAATAACCCCAGGTACTAATGTAATCGAAAACTGTCTTGCAGAGGTGATTCTTATTTTGCAACAGGTTGCCAAGAACGCCAGTTCCAGCCAGCAGCGTGTCCTCCAAAAAGAGATCCGGGCACTGATGAAACGGCAACAGGTGGAACTATCTGGTGGTGAGATAGGTAGCGTGAGAATGTGTGACCCGTTCCCTATTTCCATGCCCCCAAAAAGTGAGATGATGATTTGGTGCCGGGCAGCTATTGGTCTAAGAGGTAGAGACTACCAAGCAATGGTAGAACCCGTCTACTCAGACAGTAGGCCCACCATTTTGACAGCAAGGGGGGTGGTCGATGTACGCCATGGGAGGGTGCCGGTCCGCATCATCAATATCGGGGAGAGAGAAGTATACCTGCCCCGGTATGCCACGCTAGCCAAATTGTTCACCATCAACCAGAACTCTGTACAGGCCGTGGAACCCTTGCCTCCATCTCAACCAGAGGAAGGTAACGGCTCTAAGAAACCAATGGAGGACTGGTGTCAGCAACTGCATTTGGGTACTGACTCCACTCCCTCACACCAAAAACAGGGAGTCTACCGGGTGGTTCAAGAGTACGAGAGAGTGTTTAGTAAACACCCGCTAGACTTTGGGCGAGTAAAGGGGGTAGAACATCACATCCCCACGGGAGACCACCCTCCTATAAAGGAGAGATACCGACCCGTACCCCCTGCACACTATCAACACGCCAAGGGGATGCTAAAAGACATGAAAGAGGCTGGGGTAATTAGGGACAGCTGTAGCCCCTGGGCAGCTCCACTAGTCTTAGTGAAAAAGAAAGACAACACCATGAGAATGTGTGTAGACTACAGGAAGGTCAACCGTATCACACACAAAGATGCGTACCCGTTACCAAGTATAGAAGAGTCCTTAGCTGCATTAAAATCTGCTAACTTCTTCTCTACTTTGGATCTCACTAGCGGGTACTGGCAGGTTCCTGTAGCAGAGGCGGACCGGGAGAAAACTGCATTCATCACCCCGATGGGACTCAGCGAATTTAACTGTATGCCGTTCGGGCTCTGCAACGCACCAGGAACCTTCCAACGGTTAATGGAATGCAGTCTGGGACACCGGAACTTCGAGACGGTCCTATTATACCTGGACGACGTCATCGTCTATTCCAAGACCTATGAGGACCATCTGGAACACCTGGCAGAAGTTTTTGAAGCCCTAGCAAACTATGGCCTAAAGGTAAAACCCTCAAAGTGTCATCTACTGAAGCCAAAGGTACAGTACCTGGGACACGTGGTGAGTGCTGACGGAGTGGCTCCCGACCCTGACAAGATCACCGTGATCAAGGACTGGCCAAGACCATCCAGCATAAAGGAAGTGCGGCAGTTCCTCGGGTTGGTAGGCTACTACCGAAGATTCATTCCCGGTTTTACCAAGAAGGCAGCTCCTATGCAGGACCTCCTGATAGGCCAGTCCAGGAAGGCCAAAAACCAGAAGCCGCCCTTCAAATGGGAAAAGCTGGAAGAGGAGTCCTTCCGCCAGCTGAAGATGGCCCTCACGGGGGATGAAATCCTGGCGTACCCTGATTACAGCCAGCCCTTTATCCTCTACACGGACGCAAGCAACATCGGGCTAGGAGCCGTATTGTCCCAGATACAGCAGGGGAGAGAACGGGTAATTGCTTACGCCAGCCGAAAGCTGCGACCCACGGAAAGAAACCCTGAGAATTACAGCTCGTTCAAGCTAGAGTTCCTGGCAGTGGTGTGGGCAGTAACTGAACGTTTTAAGCATTACCTTGCCTCTTCCAGGTTCACCGTGTACACGGACAACAACCCGTTGACACACTTGGACACTGCAAGACTGGGTGCCCTGGAGCAGAGATGGATGGCCCGCCTGTCCAATTATGAGTTCACGATCAAATACCGGGCAGGACGCTCCAATACCAACGCGGACGCCCTGTCCAGGATGCCAAACCTACCGGACGAACGGGAGGATCCAGAAGAATTGGAAGAGATCGAACTCCCTGCGTTCCACCGTCATGGGATTACCCAGTATTCCCACCGTGTGAGGGGCCAGCGATCCGCTACGTTCAACCCCTTACCCCACTACAACTGGGTGGAGACGCAAGACAGTGACCCCGCAGTCCGTCTGGTGAAGGAGATGCTGACCCAGGCTGACGCCCGCCTGGACCCAGATGCTCCGGAAAAGACCAAGCAACTGTGGACGGAGAAGAGCAGACTGTTTCTCTACAAGGAGAAGTTGTGCCGCAGAATGGTCAATTCCCGGACACACGAACTGATCTGGCAGGTGGTGGTGCCGAGACGGGACGCAGCTATGGTGCTGGAGGCCTACCACAATGGGGCAGGGCACTTCGGATGGAAGAAGCTGGAGTTCCTGCTGCGTGAACGGTTCTACTGGATAGGCATGAGAGGAGCCATTGAGAGGTGGTGTAGAGACTGTGGCCCGTGCAATCTAAGAAGAAGGGACCGTGCCAGCCAGAGGACTCCCCTGCAGCCCATCATCACCAGGCAGCCGCTAGAACTGGTCGCTCTGGACCATGTTAAACTGGCTCCAAGCAGAAGCGGGTATGTCTACGCCCTAACCATCGTGGATCACTACTCCCGGTTCCTGGTGGTGGTCCCTGTCAAAGACCTGACGGCTCAGACCGCAGCCAGAGCCTTCCAGCTGCACTTCTGCCGCCCACACGGGTACCCGGACCAAGTGTTGACAGACCAAGGACCAGCCTTCGAAGCAGAGGTCTTCCAGGAGTTCTGCAACCTGTATGGCTGCAAGAAGATAAGAACAATGCCCTATCACCCCCAAACCAATGGACTCTGCGAGAAGATGAACCAGGTGGTGATAGATCTGCTAAAAACATTGCCCCTGGAAGAACGCAGTCTGTGGCCAGAGAAACTTCCCGATCTGGTGGACCTGTATAACCACATCCCGGTAGGTTCCACCAACTGTACCCCGGCTTACCTAATGCGAGCAAGACCTGGTAAGCTGCCTGTTGACCTGGATATGGGAGTCCTGATACCCGAGGACACCTCGCCAGAGACAGACTGAGATACAGAACAGCAGCAACAGTACCGGAAAGTACAGGAGAGCGTCGAGCGAAGTCTCTGCCAATTAAGAGAAAGGCAGGAGAGGACTTATAACCAACATGCTCCCGCTGTTCCCCTGGTACCTGGAGAGCAGGTCTTAAAAAGAAAAAGGCGGCTCCATAAGTTGGACGACCAGTGGGAAAAGGACCCGTACACCGTACTGCCCTCAAGCCACAATAATCCAAAGGTGTACGTCATCAGCAAGGATGGAGGAGAGACCACAGCCACTGTCTCCAGAGACCACCTGAAAAAGTGCCCCGACAAGTTGCAAAGCACGGATGAAGATCAGGAAGACCCTCAACCCGTAGAGGAAAAGGAGGAAATGATCAGCACCGTACTCGGAGACTTTTCCCGGTCCTGGACACAAGTAAACAACGCTATCGTGGTGCCCGTCCTCACCTTTCTCCAGCCAGCCCCTCAAGTGCCTACAGAAGACCAGGTAGAGCTGGAAGAGCAGCCGGCCCAGGAGGCAGAAGAGTCCACACCAGCAGCACAGGAGGATCAACCCTCTGCTAGTAGTGAGCCTGCCGTGCCCCTAGTGAGCCAAAGAGTACGCAGACAGCTGCCCAGCTTACCCATAACACCTCCTACACCCTGTAGTGCAGGACCAGTTAGTGAGCTCCGTAGGTCCACTAGAGTCACTAGAGGTCAGATGCCCGCTCGCTGGAAAATCTAAACTAATGCACTGTGAATTTATCTGTTTAAATGTTTATGGTTTATGTTTGTTGCCTGTTATTAATTATGTTTCTCAGTTACCCTGCAGATTTATTTGGACTAACAGGTTATGGACACTGGATAACTGGAACAATTCTTGTAGATAGTTGCACCTTGGTGCCTCTTGCGAAGACGGCCGCGGAAGAGAAAACCTGTCTGGCGTGGCCTACTTGCGGCCCAAAGTAGCTAGCTCCAGCCTTGCAGCCATGCCCAAGGCCAACGCAAGGGGTTTGCTTTGGACAGGTCCCCTACTTCGCTTAAAACTTCACCTTGGGTGATATGGACACCCGGTTGCGGACACGCCGTGACCTTTAAAGAACTAAAGCCTCTTGTAAATATGTTATTGTGTTATTGTTATACCCTGCATTTATGTTTCTTTAAAAAAAAAAAATGTGTTTAGTCCCGGAGTACTAAAATTTACTAGGGGGGAATGTGGCACCCCAGGGGTCTGGTTACCATAGTAATAGAGGTATTATGTCTGAGAGCAAGTGGGAGGTTTCTCTGGTCAGGAGCCCTAAGCATGCAACACGGCCCACCCAGACCTGGGAGGGGAGGAATCTGCCCTTATAAACTGGGTCTGGGGCGGGATTAGTGAGTGAAGTCCCAGACAGAGACGCAGTCAGGTCTGGAGGACAGCAGACAGAGGGAAAGCAAGAACTAGGAGCTCTGTAGGAGCAGGAGCGAGTGCCAGAGGCTGGAAGCTAGATAGCTCGCCTTGGCTGAAGACACTAAACACGGACACGGAGTCCGAGGCTGTGGGGACATCCAGGTCCAGCAGCAGAATCCAACCGGCAGGGGATTCCATGTCCTCTGGCCTTAGAAGCCCGGAGGCACGGTCACAAGCAAGGGACCAGCACCACCATCGTGAAGCGGAGGCTAACGGAAGGCCCCAAGTCACCGGCCATACTGGTGAGCACCACACGGTATACTCAGGGACGTGGGCTACTTTTACCCGCATAGAGCAAGGTAGCCAGGAAAGAGTGCAGATAGTCGGGGAGGCCTACAACTCCACCTGGCCAGGGGAGATCCTGCTTGCTCACAGACTGACCAGGCCCCTACTGCTAACCAGTACTCCCGGGAGGGTCTGCTTCATACCATCAGCAAAGACCCTGAACTGCACCACACGTCTCTGTGTTTCATCGCCGCACCAGCACCATTACTACTGGGACGCTCACACCATCACTCCCATCATTCACACTACACACTAGCTGCCCTGAGGCAATACTTCTCCCGTGGGGAGTTATCCCATACTCGGCTGCGCAAACAACATCAGCCTCAGCGGTCTGCAGCGCAGCGGCGGTCCCCACTGACCGCAATCCACGGGTGGCGTGGTTGGACACTTAGTATAACACCAGTAGACTGCCACTGGTTTGACCGCCCTGGGCACGGACCGGGTCACCGCCACGGAGGACTACAACCTCCAGCGATCCGGCTCCGGGTATCCCCCTGCACAGCATAGGCCCAGGGGGCGCGTCAGAACCACCACACTAATAGGAGAAATCAGGAAAAATTATGAATTGGCAAAAAAGGACAATGTATGAGGCAGTGACACACACTGAGTGCACTACAACCAGACGTGGCTGAAGCACACACTACAGGGTGAGCTGCACTCACACACCAGACCTTGCAGACAGCGGTGAACAGTGCAGATGCAGAGCACTGTGCATTAGCGCTGGAAGACCAAAAAAATTCTCTATCTACTCCTATATAGTGTGTTTGGAACCAATTTAGCTGAATATGGATGGAACCACCACACTAATAGGAGAAATCAGGAAAAATGATCAATTAGCAAAAAAGGACAATGTATGAGGCAGTGACACAGCGCTGAGTGCACTACAACCAGACTTGGCTGAAGCACACACTACAGGGTGAGCTGCACTCACACACAGACCTTGTAGACAGCGGTGAACAGCACAGAGAACTGTGCACTAGCGCTGCAAGGCACAGCGATTTATAAAGTAGCTTGGGTAAAGCAGAATAGACCAAATAGGTAGCTAAAACTGTCCCTCAGAACAACAGCGTCCTATCCCTAACTGAATTCACAGCAGAGTGAGCTGAAAATGGCGGCGGTGGCTTTTATAGTGCATCATGACATCATTTCAGCAGCCAATCACAGCCATGCCATTAGTTAAGATGCCTACATGCCTAACAGGATGTGCCCACACTTCTTAGGATCCTCATTGGCTGAATAAAATGAAACTGGCTCATTGCATTATGGGAACTTCCGATTCCGGTATACGATATTGCAAAAGTATCGGAATTAAGTATCGGAATTCCGATACCGCGAATATCGGCCGATACCCGATATTTCAGTATCGGAATGCTCAACATATTGTCGACCCTTTTAATGACCAGTTTGAATCCAGTTTACATAATGTGACTCGCACAAACCAGGGAGCATCATCTCAGAGGATTATAACTCCAAAGTAAGAACGTGACAATAACAATCAGGAAACTTTTCCATTGCAAGCTTACAAGTTTTCCATTTATCCGTCCAAGGTACTTAACTAAAGTTATCACCCGTGCACAAGCCTCAGTTATGGATGACATAAAGTACAGCGCACCTGCAAGTATTTGTGGAAATATCTTTCTGTGTGGAATTTAATTGTTAAGCCAAGACGGCAAGTGATGGATATTACACAGAATATTTCTTACCACTGTTCTTTGTCAAACTGATGTAGCCTATGACCTGCAATCTGTACAGAAATACAAGATAGTGCCATCTGCTTCATCATTATCGTATTAGTAATAACCATTATTATAGAACTGAAAAAATAATGGAAACCAAAATACCTGTAAATCTGACCACAGAAAATACAATTAGTCAATTAATCCCACTACCTGGGGCATAACTAGGTGCAAGGGTTGCAATCACACTCGGTCCCTAAAGGTTAGGGGGCCCTAAAGGTCCCTTTGGCCCATATGAAAAGACCATTATTATTATTAATGACTTGCAGTAGTTGGGACTATATAAACGTAATACCCAGCTCAAAGAAAGGGAGGCCATGTTGTTACCTGCATTGAGTGCAAGAACCTAAAGCAAAACTGAAAGAAATGAACTGGAGTATAAGTTGGTATACATGCAACGTGTAGGAGGGAGCATGTTCACACTGGCCACTAAACAGACAAAACCGAAAGAATTTAACTGAAGTATAAGTTGGTATTTATGCAACGTATCCTAACACATTCCTAACCTCTACTATTGTGTACTTTCATTTTGTCCTATCTTAGGTTTTGTCTACTTATGGTCAGTATGAACATGCTCCTACACGTTGCATGTATACCAACTTATACTTCAATTCATTTCTTTCTGTTTTTCATTCATTTGAAAAAAACAGCGACCCTTCCATTTTTATTGTATTCATTTTGACATTCAATGTATGCGATAAATATTAAGTTTTATTGTTTTAGACTGTTCCACAAGTAGCATTTACAGAATATGTTAAAGAGGTTATCCAGGACTATTAAATGTTTTCACTA
Source organism: Phyllobates terribilis (assembly GCF_046119375.1). NCBI lineage: Eukaryota > Metazoa > Chordata > Amphibia > Anura > Dendrobatidae > Phyllobates > Phyllobates terribilis. The sequence goes on along the minus strand of NW_027362767.1, from coordinate 71,212,809 downwards.
TGAGCCGAAGAACTAACAGGCAGGCAGTTGCTAACTACCTGCCTGTTGTGCCCGGCGCCGATCTCTGCCGGCACAGAGCAGTCACAGACCGCTCCTGCCGGCAATTCAGCAGCTTCCACTAACGTCAAGTTGACAGAGCAGCGGCTTCTCTTCTGCTCTGCTCTGTCAACGTCATGCTGATTGAGTGCCAGCTCCCTGTTGCCTAACTGTGGGGAGCTCGCTGTTAATCAGCATGATGTCGGCAATCAGGCCCTGTCAACAGAGCAGCCCGAAAGAAGAAGAGCTGCTCTGTTGTCTGTTGATGTGCAGCAGTTGAATCAAAGGCAGGAGGCAGCGCAGGATAGAAAAGGCAGGTAGTTGCTACTCCCTGCCTGTTCGTTTTTAGACCCATCGTAAAAAAATAAAAATAAAATGGTCATGGACAACCCCTTTAATATATTTATTTTTTTTAACATTCAGTTTTGACATTTTTTAACTAAAGTGCAATTATTTGTACAAAATGCTCCAATACTGTACTGCTTTGTTTAATAAAATAACCAATCTCCACCGAAGTCCAGTCTGTGGTGTACAAATATTGCAGCCACAGCCCTACTAAACTTCCCCATATGTTTAGTAGGGCTGTGGCTGCAATGACAGCACAATCGTATCTCACAATTATGCTGCTGGCATTTTTGTACATCAGAAGGAAAACCCTTCAATTTTCAACCTCCTAAATGCCCCTGTCACTATTGACAGCAGCATCTAAGGGGGTAAACTGTTGTGATCGGAGCTAGAGATCTCTATTCAGCTTGTATTGTGAAATCTGGGGCCAGATCCACTTTAATTCTATAAGACCAGACATTCCCCATTAGTAAATCCACTTTGCATCTTGAAGATAACACAGATGTGACATAAAAGCCACAGACTATTGAACGATTTCTGATATGTCACGAGCATATGCTGATCACACGTTCACCACCTCCGTGTTATAAGATGATATACTGCAGAGGAACGGTTTCTATGGGTTTCATACTAAACAAAAGACAACATAATGCAATAATATACATCAGGGGTCTGACTTGCCTCTGGCGAAGTTTACTTTCTGTAATTATCAAGAGGTTTTTTTTACATATTTTTCCCCTGAACAGACATAACTTATTCACTAGAACAGGAATCAGACTCAGTTGCAAAGACAGCAATTTTTTTTTTCTGTGAGATGAGATGGTAAATGAATCATGTTCCATTCACTGATGGGGCTCTGATAAATCCCAGCACACCGGCAGATACTTGTCTTGCTACGTTTAGCACTTTTTTTATGAGTTGCTGTCAAGGAAGTGAAATCATTAAAAAGAATAAAACTAAAACAAAACAGAAAATGTTATCCATGAGTGCTTCTATTACAATATATACGTGGGGCAGTGGTAGAGGACCCCTATAGGCACCAGGGTCCAATTATTTCTGCACCCTATATACTGTAGGGTTTTTATGCTACTCTTCAATCTTACTAAAGATTTTCACTATAGTTGCATAGATTTGCTAGAGAAAATCCTAATACCAACGAGTGTCCTGTTATGCTTTTAAATCCGTTTTTGGAGGATTTTTGTCACTTTTTAGCACAGATTCCGCACCAAAGAATCCACATCAATATGTACAGAGAATGCAAAGATTTGGGTTTAAAAAAATCTTGTTTGCGAAAAAGAAAACCAAACTTGAATTTAAGGCATTTTGTGGATATTAAAGGAGTTGTCCAGCCTTAAACTACAAGTCTGCAGTCACTCTATGTGACTGCAGACTTGTGAATCCTCACTGGCGTCACCACGCACGTTGTCTGGATTCTCTGGCACCGAGAACATGCGATCATGTTACCACAAGTATACCATTTGCATACATCCAGCCGCATTCCAACTAAACTGTATCTGGCCCTTCTCAATACACTTGCATTGAGTGAGACTGTGCAAGTCTAGTAGACATGTAACCGCATATACGCAAATCACATTCGTGCAGTCACGCAACTGCCGCTCCCAGCGTCGGAAAATCCTTACAGCGCTCAGTGCGCACTGTGAGCTTGCACAAGTCTGCAGTCACATAGAGTGACTGCAGACTTGTAGCTTAAGACAAAACAACCCCTTCAAAGTTACTTGCAAATTTTTCACCCAAGGGTGCATTAACACTGGTCGGCACACAGCTGTACAGAACCCAAATTTGGCAGTTGTTTAATAGCCCGTCAAACAGGTCGACTGCACTCCCATGCGCAAAGAGCAATCATTAATATGATCGTTCTGTCTGCATAGAATATGATTGTTCTCGGCAGCACATATCCTGCTTACACAGATATGATGTGCTGCCGAGAACGATGATTTTTAAAGGGAACCAGACATTAGGAAAATTGACTTTTAATCTGACCCCATGCTTCTGCAGGAAATAACATGATAATAACATTAGTGCTTGTAGCTAAGCTTTACGATTTGTTGCTTTTGCCATTGCTATAATTTAAAAATTGTGTGTAAAAGCGTTACCCTCAGTCAACAGGTGGTACAGTATCCTGGCCGAGGCACCGAGTCATCCTTAGAAATACGCCCATTCTGTTTTGATCGATCACACATGCTTTTTAAGGGCCCGTGCTCAGAAAACTTCTGTCATATGAAGTGAGCCAAGGTGTAAAAACCTCAGGCTCACCCAGCATGACAAAGGTTGTGATGGGCGTATTTACAAGGATGACTCGGTGACTCGGCCAGGATGCCGCCCCGATGACTCAGAGGAACGCTTTACACACCAGGAGGCAAATTTTTAGTTTATAACTATGGCAAAATCACAAAATATATAGTTTAGCTACAAATACCATTGTTATTGTCTTTTAATTTAATTCAGGTTAATAGTCGATTTGCTGATGCCAGATTACCTTTAAGCAAGCTTAAAGAATTTTTTACCCAATAAATGAGCATTTTGCTTGTTTGACATATGTTTGGTAGTGTGTTTAGACTGGACGAATCTAGGAACGTTCGTTCTAGACAATTGGTGAGTGTAAATGCACCCTAAGCCATTACAACCCTCAACTTTACCCATTTTAGAGATGCATATCGATGCTTGACAGTATAGACTGAAGAAATTCAGCACTACGCTAACTGTACGCTTGGTGCAATCTCTGTACTGAAAATACCGATTTAGGCCTCATCCAGACGGACATTTTTTACTTACATGTTCTTGCCGCGTTTTTTATGGATAGAACAGCTATCCATTCTAGTTCCATTCTATGAGTTCTGGTACCTGACCCGAACTTTATTTAAAAGTTTGGTTCGGGTACCAGACCAGTACTTGAACTTCAACCAGAACCCGAACCCCATTGAAAATAAAGGCTGCCCGAACTCTGAAGGAAAAATTTTCGCTCTCTTCCTTCTCCCTGGACTCCGAACACAGCGACTGAAAGTCCGTGTTTGGTGTTCTGCCCAGGACTGTCTGGTACCAACGCCGAACATTTCTGGTCGGGTTCGCCCATCTCTACTGTTCACATTTGTGTTTTTACGCAGGCCATAAAAAATCACAGAGACATGTCCGTATTTTTTGATCCGAGTCACGAATCAAATCACCCACACAAGTCTGTGGGTTTGTGATAATCATGAAAAGCACAAAAATGCAGTTTTTAACCTATTGTAATGACTAGGAGAAATGTTGCAATTTTTATGGGGTGTTGGGCATATAAGAAAATCACTACAACTGACAAATAGACCAATCACTGATGAAAATGTGATCCAGCACGCTGATGAACGTCGGCCCATTTTTTTTTCACGTAAGAGAAAAAATACAAGTCTGAATCAGGCCTTAAAATGCATTCACATCTACCCCAAAGGCTACATTGCAGATGATATTACTTCAGAATTATTCTGTATTAGGGTCCTTACCACTGAGATGATATCTGTCACTAAAAAAAAAAGCTTTATATTTTTAATAGCCCCCTACTTTGCCCATTGGTCCATGTTATGCCTTTTTACCTTGGTCTTCGGTCATGTATGTGTGAGGAGGAGGCAGACGAGACTGCATGTCACTGAACTCTCCGTAGTGTGCACCGGGCTTAAATGGCTCCCGACAAGAACAATAGAAACAGTTCCACCTGGCGTAAGTAACAGTCATCAGATATGGAGACACAATACTTAAAACGGTTCAAACTTGAGCGCTCGTAAACCACTTATGTAGCTCTTTCCCACTCTGTGGTCTCTTTGGTGTGCCTGGGCTCACACCATTCCCCGCACTCTATCATCATCCCAGCTCTCTCATATTTCAGATCGCAGTTGTGCCCATGCTCACACCCGTTTTCACTCCAGCACTCTCTCCCTGTTTAGGCCTTCACAATTTGCTGATAACTCATAATAGTTCCTTGCCCTCCTTTAATACTGACTCTGGTCACAAATTTCTATGTCCTCCCAATGGGACACTATCTGTCAGGGCGATCTCCTCTCCCTCTCCTTTATGTGCGGTCAGTCTCTTATACCAGTGACAGTTACAGAGGCAATCTTCCCTCTGTATCCTGGTGCAGCACACTTCTCAAGATGTTCCTATTTCCATCTTCTAGCCACTACTAAGTGACATGGCTCTTGCTCACTACACAGGACCTCTGCAACTGACACTGGATGAAGGGATGAAGGGGTTTTCCCACAAATAATAAGTTCATTTTAATCGACAGATCTTGGAATAATAATAAGTTCCACAATTGGATGTTTTAAAATAAAATGTTCCTGTGCTGAGATAATCTTATAAATGTTCCCTTGCTGTGTACTGTGTAATGGCTGTGTCTGACCGTGCAGGAACATGGTCTGATCATACCACATCTCCTGGGCAGGGGAGGAAGCAAAAGAGTATACAGACATTACAGCACAGGATCACAGCTGATTATTTCTGTGAGGTAAAACATTTCTCTGTCCGTTTTTAAGCAATTCTTTCAAAGAAAGAATCAGCTGTGACCCCCTGCTGTAATGTCTGTATACTCTATTACGTCCTCTCCTGCCCAGGAGCTGTGGTATGATCAGACCATGTTCCTGCACGGTCAGACACAGCCATTACACAGTACACAGCAGGGGCACATTTATAAGATTATCTCAGCACAGGGACATTTTATTTAATCACATCCAATTGTGGAAGTTACTATAATTCCAACATCTATTGATTAAAATTAACTTTTTTTCGCGGGAAAACCCATTTAAGTAATGCCTGTATGACACACACATTCTCTACCCAGCCTCCCTAATTCTCAGGGACAACATACAAACTTTTACATCCTAAACTGCTGGAGCATTAGAATGACTCAGCACTATACTCACAGGCACACACCACACACAGAGCACATTGCTGGAAATGAACAGACACTTAAAACATAGACAAGGGCACTGAACATAAGTCCGTGTGAGAGCTGGAAACACACATCTCACAGGTCATCATATCCATTTGAAAATAAAATACATAAGAAAGAAGCAGTTCAGAAAAGCAAAAACAATGCAAAACTATAAGAGCAACTGCCCTCCATAATTAAAACAGGGTGGCTAGAGTCTACCTTTACCCTATTTCATACAGGTGCTTCCCACAAAATTAGAATATCGTCAAAAACTTAATTTATTTCAGTTCTTCAATACAAAAAGTGAAACTCCTATATTATATAGAGTCATTACAAACAGTGATCTATTTCAAGTGTTTATTTCTGTTAATGTTGATGATTATGGCTTACAGCCAATGAAAACACAAAAGTCATTATCTCAGTAAATTAGAATACTTTATAACAGCTTAAAAAATTATTTTAAAATCCAAAATGTTGTCCTACTGAAATGTATGTTCAGTAAATGCCCTCAATACTTTGTCTGGGCTCCTTTTGCATCAATTACTGCATCAATGCGGCGTGGCATGGAGGCGATCAGCCTGTGGCACTGCTGAGGGGTTATGGAAGCCCAGGTTGCTTTGATAGCAGCCTTCAGCTCGTCTGCATTGTTGGGTCTGGTGTCTCTCATCTTCCTCTTGACAATACCCCATAGATTCTCTATAATAGATTCTCTATGGGGTTAAGGTCAGGCGAGTTTGCAGGCCAATGAAGCACAGTGATGCTGTTGTTTTTAAACCAGGTATTGTTACTTTTGGCAGTGTGGACAGGGGCCAAGTCCTGCTGGAGAATGACATTTCCATCTCCAAAAAGCTTGTCGGCAGAGGGAAGCATATAGTGCTTTAAAATTTTCTAGTAGACGGCTGCGCTGACTTTGGTCTTGATAAAACACAGTGGACCTACACCAGCAGATGACATGGCTCCCCAAACCATCACTGATTGTGGAAACATCACACTAGACCTCCAGCAGCTTGGATTGTGGCCTCTCCACTCTTCCTCCAGACTCTGGGACATTGATTTCCAAATGAAATGCAAAATTTACTTTGCATTTACTTAGTGTGTCAATGGCTGCCTTCTGGACATCTGTCAAGTCAGCAGTCTTCCCCATGATTGAGGAGCCTACTGAAACAGACTAAGAGACCTTTTTAAACGTGTAGGAAGCCTTTGCAGGTGTTTTTTGTTACTTATTTCAATTTACAGAGATAATGACTTTTGTGTTTTCATTGGCTGTAAGCCATAATCATCAACATTAACAGAAATAAACACTTGAAATAGATCACTCTGTAATGACTCTATATAATATATGAGTTTCACCATTTCTATTGAAGAGCTGAAATGTATTAACTTTTTGATGTTATTCTAATTTTGTGAAATGCACCTGTATGTTTATTTGTAAATTTGACAAGACTGAAAGTGTTACTTCTATAACCAACTTTTGTAATGTACAGCACTAATAGCTGTGTTACTCATCTGTCCCGGGTATAGGTTCTGCTCCCCTCACCCCAGTCCGCTGAACTCTGTTGTGCCTCACATGGAGCTTTGCAGGTGGCCCAGCGTGATCCCACGTGATCATCTACCTGGGCATATGTAATGTGTTATGATCTACAACATGAACTAAGGAAAGATAGGGGAAAGCTGTCGCTACAGTAAGACTAGGCTGAATCCCTACGATGTAGCGGGCTGCCTGTTCCTAGCGAACAAACCCGCCTTACTCCTCGGCTAGTCTGGACGGAGACCTATAGCATAAGGGGAGGGGTCCCTAAAAGAATTAAGGACTGGGACAAAAATGGGACACCTCCTAAACAGAGAAGTTGTTGCAGAACACAAAAAGACAAACTGACAAAAAGGTACTAAAGGTCCAGAAGGACCAAGCGAACTGACAGAGAAGGCACAGAAGCACCTGGCTAGAGAAACAGTCAAACACTGAAGTCCAGCACAGCCAAAAGGGCGGAGCTGGAATATAAAGGCAGATGGTCACGTGACCGCAAAACACAAGATGGAAAAAGCAAACAGCAGGGCTCTAACAGTACCCCCTCTTTTATAAGGATCCTCCGGATCCTCCAGGTCTATCCGGAAACCTCCTGTGGAAAGCTCTGACAAGCCTAGGGGCAGAGACATCATCCGCCCTTACCCAGGAGTTATCCTCGGGACCGAAACCCTTCCATGCGACGAGATACTGCAATCTCCCTCTATGCCATCTAGAATTCAAGATACGAGAAATTTCATATTCACCGTCTTCCACCACAGGAGGAACTGTGACAGTGGCGTCCCTATCAGATACGTCAGCCTTTTTCAACAAGGAAACATGAAACACAGGATTAATCTTCCAGGAAGTAGGGACATCCAACCTAACAGCAGACGGGTTAACCACCTGAAGCACTTTAAATGGCCCCACAAACTTATGACCCAATTTTTTAGAGGGAATCCTCAACCGCAGGTTCTTTGAGGACAACCAAACCATGTCACCCACAGTAAACAAAACCTCCTTACGTTTCCTGTCAAAATACTTCTTGGACTTCTTGTTAGCCTCTTGAAGGTTGCAAAGTACATTAGTCCAAACTCTCTCCAAATCACCAGAAAAATTCTCCTGCTCCGGCACCGCCGACCCCAATTTGGAGAACGAACCAAAATACGGATGTCTCCCAGTACAACAAAAAAAAAGGAGAACACCCAGCAGAGGAGGATGTATGATTGTGACACGCCCCCTGGGCCAGTGCTGTTTGGGGATTACCCGGAGCCGGATCAGATGGGGGTTGTAGTCTCCGAGTGGCGGCGACCCGGTCCGTGCCCAGGGTGTCAAACTCAGTGTGTGGCAGTCTTGATAGATGTTATTGGTGAAGGTCCTTAATGTCGACTACGCCACCCGTTGATTTGCGGTCAAAAGGCCGCCGCTGCAGAAGGGTCCGCTGAGGCTGGTGGTATGTGTGCAGCTCTGGTAGTATAACCCCCAACGGGAGGGGTATAGCCTCAGGGGGTCAGATGTAGAGGATGGTGGTTGTGAAGGTGCAGGATGAATCAGCAAGAAGACTCAGAGTCGGGCTGTGCAGTTCAGGGGTTTTTACTTACGGGTGTTCTTATGGTCACTCTGGCCTGAAGCGACCACCCGAGCCGTGCTGCGTCCACCAGGTCCTGGACTCGGCCAACCCCCAAGCAATTCTGGAGCGTGGTCCTGAGCTCCTGTCTGACTTTCCCTCTCTTCTGGCCGTTCTCACTAGGGATCCACTTATGTCCGGCTCCCTCGGGTCTCTTGGTGGGTACACCTCTTCTGGGTTCCCTGACCCTATACTTGGTATGCCTTCCTAGTGGATTTAGTGAGGGTCGTGGCAGATCCTGCCCACGACCTCCGGTCTCTGGCTAAGGTGTGCTTTTCTCTCTGCCAGCTTGGGATCCGGTACCCTGGGTGCCAACCCTTCACCCTGCTGTTTGTATTCTGGGGTCTTGGGGTTCCTTCTTCTTCTCTCTGGGTCCTTCTGACTCCTCTCTCTCTCTCTCAGACTTGGCCTTGGAGCTGGGCCCAGCCGGAACCACAACTCCCTGTCAGCCCTTCTGGCTGAGCTTCTCTGCTCTGCTCCTCTGGCTCTACAAAAGACTGACCCTGATCTCAGATGGTGCCCACCTTATATACTCCCTCTATGTGTGAGCTCAGGTGACCAGCACCCAATGAGCTCCTAGCATTACCCAGACTGCTCCCCCTATCTGCCCCTACACTACTGGGATGTTCCACCCCCCTCCCACTCCAGCCAGGGACAGACACTATCGTACCTGCACATATATTGGTGGGAGTACCGTCGATCTGTCCCCCGGAAATGGGATGTATGTAGTGTATGCAGCTATCTGAACTCAGTTCCACACTCCATCCTTACCCGGGAGTGGAATACCACACCTCTGGAGTGAGGTGCAATACCCCTGTAGCAGCCGAATCCTCAGGGTGCTACATTCCCCCCTGGTAAATCACAGCACGTCCTCGGGCTGTAAAAGAATAAAAACATCCACAAACATACATTTTTTTTTTTTTTTCATAAAACATAAACACATAAAACATCATATATTATCAGCATAAACTTTTCATATAAAGCTTTTCATAAATAACACTCTTGTTCCTCCGGCCACGGTGCAACTTGTGACCGGGTAAAGTGCGACAGTCTCTTCAAGAAAAAGAACAGTTTCCTATAAAACCGGTAGGGGGCGCTTTAAGAAACGCAACTGTATACAAGGGGAATATGGCCGCTCTCAGTCCTCGGCCAGTGGGGAAAAGGGATGGCTGCTCACAGTCCTCAGCCTGGTAAGGGATAGGGACACACGGGTTTCAGTTCAATTTGCTGGTCCCAACGGGGACTATATTTTAACTAGCAGCAGTAACAGTTCTTATACCCTGACGGGTAACTATATACAGTCTCTTTACCGTACTTTAATGACGGCGTACTCCTGCTCCTCCTTCAGACCCGTCCGGATCCTCTTGCTCCTCTTCACACCGTAGCTCCTCCTCCGTCAGCCGGTGTACATGGAGGGCGTAGGGTCCTTTGGCACACTTGTGCCGGGTGAACGTGACCTCGTCCCCTACATATAGGTCACGACCTCTGTGTCCCTCCGGCAGATGGGACTCCACGTCTCTGCGGGTGACAAAGACGTCGCCGGGGGTGTGATGATCCCTGATGAAACCCCAACCGTGCTGCAGCTGGAATTTAATTACAGTCCCGGTGGCACGGGGACCGTGGGCTGCACGGGGGTTCCTCCTGGTCCTGCTCTTCTGCCCTGCGCTCTGTTCCTGCAGCCGCTGCTCTCGGACCCGCCTCTCTCTTCGCTCGCGGTCAAAGACCTCTAACTGCTGCCGGCAGCACTCCGCACGCTCAGCTGCGGCTGCCCGAGTCTCTTGGGTGAATCCCATGAGGTCTCCTCCGGTGGGGTCCCACGCAAACTGCGCTTCCTCCAACGAGAGTGGGGTGATCTTAACGGGCTTCGGAACCGGAATCAGGGGCTCATCTAGGGGTCTTTCTTTCCGGAGTCGGGGATGGTGGTACTCCGGTGGCCACACAAAGGGCTGCCCATCCGGGCACGTGTGCTGGGCAAACAAATCTTCACCCAGGTGCGGCACTCTAGATGTTGAGGGCGCGGTGGTGGTGGCGGCGCCCGGGTTCGCCAGGCCTTGCGACCAGGCCTGGGGTACCCTGAACGTAAAGGGCACCGTGAAGACGGCGGCGCCCGGGGTTACTTGGCCCAGCGACCAGGCCGGTGGCTCAGTGGAGGTAGAGGGCGCTGTTGGTACTGCGGCGCCCGGGGGCACTCGGCCTTGCGACCAGGCCGGTGGCGTCTCCTGCTTGGCCGTGCTCTGGATCGAGGCGCGTGACGTCACAGGGGTCGCGGCCGCGGCTTCTGCTTGAGGCCTTGTCTGGAGCGGTGACGATGCAGCGACGGGCACGGCAGGGGGAATTTCGGGCTCTGCGACGGGGAGCTGGGGCAGGCACGCGGTTTCTCGGCTCGGGGTAGTGACGTCCCCTTTACCTGCCTCCATCTGTTCAGCTCCCTTCTCGGCGCCGTCTCCGGCCTTCACTCCTCCTGCACCATCCTCAGAGGCGGTCTGTCTCCTCGTCTCGGGTGGCGTGCTTCGCTGGCGGGTTCTTGCCTGCTGGGCCATCTCTCTGCTCCATGCGGCCAGTACGTCCTGCTGCACTCGGGCCATCCTCTGAGCCAAGCCCTCCAGTGCGGTCTGTGCACGCTCCCGGTCTCGGGGGAGCTGTGCCAGGATCTCCACCAGGCCTTCTGGGGTTGTCGCTTGCAACAGGCTCCTGACCACTGGGTCGGTGCTGCCTGCCTCTCCCTCCATCTCCGGGTACGGCTCTTCCGGAGTCCTCTCCAGACTTCTTGTCTCCGGGTGCGCTCTCTCCAGACTCCTCCAGGCTGCACCCATCTTCTCTGTTTTGTTCTGTCTCCGCCCACATTGAAGATGGTCCCGGGGCAACTTTGTGATTGTCAGTTCCAGGGGCAGTTCTCTCACGCTGATGGACATCTCCAGCATCACAGTCTCCGTTGGTGGGGGCGGTTTTCGCTTTTGGCGCCATTCCTTGACCTGGCCCACGATGGGAGGTGACCTCTTGCCACCCTCTGGCACGCCCATAATGGCGTCCGCTCTTCCAAGGCGGGAAATCTTCTGGAAATGGCGGGAATCGTCTCCCAGTGGCGGGAAACTCCGTGGATGGCGGGAAAAAGCTGCAGATGGCGGGCAACCGGCGGGAAACGATCCGTGATGGCGTCCCATGGCGGGGACCCTCTGGAACCGGCGGGAGACTTCTTCTTGAGGTAAATTTGGAACTTTTCTTCAGGCACGCAGTACCCGGTGGTTGTGGGCACGAAATCCTGCCGACTACGCCAAAGTTGACGCGCCCCCTGGGCCAGTGCTGTTTATGGATTACCCGGAGCCGGATCAGATGGGGGTTGTAGTCTCCGAGTGGCGGCGACCCGGTCCGTGCCCAGGGTGTCAAACTCAGTGTGTGGCAGTCTTGATAGATGTTATTGGTGAAGGTCCTTAATGTCGACTACGCCACCCGTTGATTTGCGGTCAAAAGGCCGCCGCTGCAGAAGGGTCCGCTGAGGCTGGTGGTATGTGTGCAGCTCTGGTAGTATAACCCCCAACGGGAGGGGTATAGCCTCAGGGGGTCAGATGTAGAGGATGGTGGTTGTGAAGGTGCAGGATGAATCAGCAAGAAGACTCAGAGTCGGGCTGTGCAGTTCAGGGGTTTTTACTTACGGGTGTTCTTATGGTCACTCTGGCCTGAAGCGACCACCCGAGCCGTGCTGCGTCCACCAGGTCCTGGACTCGGCCAACCCCCAAGCAATTCTGGAGCGTGGTCCTGAGCTCCTGTCTGACTTTCCCTCTCTTCTGGCCGTTCTCACTAGGGATCCACTTATGTCCGGCTCCCTCGGGTCTCTTGGTGGGTACACCTCTTCTGGGTTCCCTGACCCTATACTTGGTATGCCTTCCTAGTGGATTTAGTGAGGGTCGTGGCAGATCCTGCCCACGACCTCCGGTCTCTGGCTAAGGTGTGCTTTTCTCTCTGCCAGCTTGGGATCCGGTACCCTGGGTGCCAACCCTTCACCCTGCTGTTTGTATTCTGGGGTCTTGGGGTTCCTTCTTCTTCTCTCTGGGTCCTTCTGACTCCTCTCTCTCTCTCTCAGACTTGGCCTTGGAGCTGGGCCCAGCCGGAACCACAACTCCCTGTCAGCCCTTCTGGCTGAGCTTCTCTGCTCTGCTCCTCTGGCTCTACAAAAGACTGACCCTGATCTCAGATGGTGCCCACCTTATATACTCCCTCTATGTGTGAGCTCAGGTGACCAGCACCCAATGAGCTCCTAGCATTACCCAGACTGCTCCCCCTATCTGCCCCTACACTACTGGGATGTTCCACCCCCCCTCCCACTCCAGCCAGGGACAGACACTATCGTACCTGCACATATATTGGTGGGAGTACCGTCGATCTGTCCCCCGGAAATGGGATGTATGTAGTGTATGCAGCTATCTGAGCTCAGTTCCACACTCCATCCTTACCCGGGAGTGGAATACCACACCTCTGGAGTGAGGTGCAATACCCCTGTAGCAGCCGAATCCTCAGGGTGCTACAATTGTTAAGAGCAAATTCTGCGTGAGGCAGAAACTCAGACCACACCTCTTGATTGTCCGCCAAAAAAGAACGCAAAAACTGTTCAACATCTTGGTTCTTTCTTTCAGTCTGTCCATTAGACTCAGGATGATACCCAGACGAAAATGACAAATGGACTCCCAACCTGTCACAAAAAGCACGCCAAAAGCGAGCCACAAACTGAGGTCCTCTATCAGAAACAATATCCGTGGGAACGCCATGGAGCTTGACAATCTCCTTAACAAACGCCTTAGTGAGTGTCTTGGCGCAGGGCAGCTTAATGAATGGAACCAAATGACGCATCTTACTAAAACGGTCCACGACCACCCAGATGACAGTAAAACCCTCAGACACAGGAAGATCAGTAATAAAATCCATTGTGAGATGTGTCCAAGGCGCACTAGGAACCTCCAGAGGGCAAAGCAACCCCGCAGCAGGAGTATGTGAAGCCTTTGACCTAGCGCACACAGTACATTGATGCACCCACTTGATGACTTCCTTCTGCCATCCAGGCCACCAAAAACTGCGACTGATCAGTCTCTTAGTCTCCGAAATTCCTGGATGACCTGCCAACCGAGACTCATGACACTCCACAAACAAATCTCTCCTAAAGGTTCTAGGCACGAACAACCTCCCATGGGGAGTGTTAGATGGGGCATCATCTTGAGCTTTCAGAATCCCATTCTCCAAAACGAAGTCAAAAGCCGCCACCACAACTCCTTTCTGTAAAATGCTCTCCTCCTCCTCGGCACCAACCGTAGGAGAAAAGCTGCGAAATAAAGCATCGGCTTTAACATTCTTAGTACCAGGGATATAAGAAACAGAAAAATGAAACCGAGAAAAAAAAAGTGCCCACCTAGCTTGACGGGCATTCAAGCGCTTGGCAGCATCCAGATAGATCAAATTCATATGATCTGTGAAAACCTGAATAGGAAATCTAGCACCTTCCAAAAAATGACGCCAATGTTCAAACGCGAGTTTAATAGCCAGCAACTCCCGATTTCCAACATCATAATTCAGTTCGGTTTCCGAAAAAAATTTTAAAAAAAAAAGCACAAGGATGTACTCCACCCTTGTTCTCCTGAGACAAAACTGCTCCGACCCTCACCGATGAAGCATCGACCTCGACCAAAAAAGGCTTGGTCTCATCAGGCTGCATAAGGATAGGGGCAGAACTGAGCCTCTCTTTGAGATACTCAAACGCTTCAATGGCTTCAGTAGTCCACTGGGCCGTATTCGCACCTTTCCTGGTGAGATCAGTCAGAGGCTTAACAATTATAGAAAAATTCTTAATAAATTTCCTTTAATAATTGGCAAAACCCAAAAATCTCTGTATAGATTTCAAACCAATAGGCCTAGACCATTCCTGCACAGCCTGAACCTTCTCCGGGTCCATCTCAAAGCCCTCGCTGGAGACAATGTAGCCCAAAAAACTAATTTTCTGCACAGCGAACTCGCATTTCTCCAGCTTAGCAAAAAGTGAATTATCACTCAATAACTGCAAAACTTCACGTACACTCTGCCAATGGGACTCCAGATCTGGCGAATAAATCAAAATGTCATCCAAATACACAACCACATTCTTACCAATCAAAGGTCTCAGGATGTCATTAATAAGGTTCTGAAAAAATCCAGGTGCATTGGTAAGACCAAAAGGCATCACCAGATTCTCAAAATGACCTACCGGAGTGTTAAAAGCAGTTTTCCATTCATCACCCTCCTTCACTCATAACAAATTGTATGCCCCCCGGAGATCAATTTTAGAGAGCCACTTGGCCCCCACTAACTGGTTAAACAAGTCAGGAATTAACGGCAATGGGTAGGAATTGCGTACGGTAATCTTACTAATTTCACGAAAATCCAGACATGGACGTAAACCCCAGTCCTTTTTTTAACAAAGCAAAATCCAACAGCCACAGGCGACTTAGAAGGTCTAATGTGACCAGCAGCCAGGCTAGTCTGTATGTATTCCTCCAAGGCCTTTCTTTCAGGAATAGTCAGATTAAATAGGCAACTCTTGGGAAGAGTAGCTCCAGGAACAAACTCAATGGTGCAATCATAATCCCTATGAGGAGGTAAAACTTGCGACTCCTCCTCTGAAAAAACCCTCCAAAAATCTTGAATAGGTACAGGCAATTCCCCTTTTTCCACAGCCGCAATGCGACCATTACAACATTTATCATAGCACTTCGAACTCCAAGACTTAATCACATTAGTAGACCAGTCCAGTAAAGGATTATGCAGTTTTAACCAAGGTAAACCTGAAACGACCGGAGAGGGTAAATTATCTAATACAACCAAGTCCAAAATTTCTTGGTGAACTCCATTGATAGTGAGGGGAAATGCAGCAACCTTGTGAGTAATACATTTCAAAGGAGTGTTATCAATTGCAATCACAGAAATAGGTGATGACAAAGGTTTGGATTCCAATTTAAGGTTTTCCAAAAACCCTTTATCAATCACATTAAGTGTTGAACCACAATCCACAAATACCTGAAATTCAATCAAATTTTCCTGCAAGGTAGTACTCCCAGAAAGAAATACTCCTGCAGAGCGTAAACAAGCAATACGAGCGTAACTGACCTTTTATTTTTCTTTACTTAAACGAAGCTCACAATACTTAATCAAATGGTCAGCTTTACCACAATAAAGACACAATCCCTCGGCGAACCTCCGGTCTCTTTCCTGAGAGGGGAGCGACTTCGCCCCAACCTCCATTGGTTCTCCGCCATCAGAGCAGATTTTCTGGAGACTAGGACCTGACGTTACAGGAGTTTTTACATCATTCACCCTGGACCTCAGTCTCCTGTCCACATGAACAGCTAATTGCATGGCATCCTGCAGAGTCTCAGGTGCAGGGAATGCAATTAGCAGATCCTTAACCCTTTCACTCAGACAAGCAAGAAATAAACATTTTAGCGCCGGATCATTCCATTTAACTTCTGATTCCCATCTTCTGAAGTGTGTGCAATAATTTTCAACATCACCTGACCCCTGATTCAAACGCCTGAGTTCTGCTTCAGCAGATGAGATTCTATCAGGATCGTCATATAATAGCCCCATAGCAGAAAAAAATTCTTCAACAGACCTTAAACACGGATCATTAGGTTGGAGAGAAAAGGCCCACCCCTGTGGTTCCTTGCGCAAAAGTGACATAATAAAACCAATGCGCTGTGATTCATTCCCAGAGGACCTTGGTCTCAAACGAAAATATAACAAACAAGCATTTTTAAAGGAAAAAAAATCTTGCTGTTTACCATAAAAAATATCAGGCAGTCCTACCTTCGGTTCCACAAAATGCGCTCCAGAACGGTTACTCACGTGTTGCTGTGGCTCGGCCACCTCCAGAGACAATCCCTGCAAGCGTTGAGCCAAATCTTGGACGGAAACAATACTGATCCCCGGATTTCTTTCCTTTTAGTTTTTTGGGCTGGACTTACTGTTATGATCTGCAACATGAACTAAGGAAAGATAGGGGAAAGCTGTCCCTACAGTAAGACTAGGCTGAATCCCTACGATGTAGCGGGCTGCCTGTTCCTAGCGAACAGACCCGCCTTAGTCCTCGGCTAGTCTGAACGGAGACCTATAGCATAAGGGGAGGGGTCCCTAAAAGAACTAAGGACTGGGACAAAAATGGGACACCTCCTAAACAGAGAAGTTATTGCAGAACACAAAAAGACAAGCTGACAAAAAGGTACTAAAGGTCCAGAAGGACCAAGCGAACTGACAGAGAAGGCACAGAAGCACCTGGCTAGAGAAACAGTCAAACACTGAAGTCCAGCACAGCCAAAAGGGCGGAGCTGGAATATAAAGGCAGATGGTCACGTGACCGCAAAACACAAGATGGAAAAAACAAACAGGAGGGTTCTAACATAATGCTCACCAAGACACACACCTGCGTCTTGGTATTAAGCTCTGGATCCTGCGTGACTGCAGTCTCCAGGATTTCTGCTACCTGCTCCTGGTCTGCTGTCCGTTTACGGTCTCCAGGACCTCTGCTACTTGTCTTCTGTCTCCATGATCTCTGCTACCTTATCCCGTCTCCTGTCCACTGCGAACTCCAGAACCTCTGCTACCTGTCTGCGGTCTCCAGGACCGCTACCACTTGTCTGCTGTCTCCAGGACCTCTACCACTTATCTGCTATCTCTAGGATCTCTGCTATCTTTTTCTGGTCTCCTGTTCACCTGTGACCTCCAGAATCTCTGCTCCCTGTCTGTAGTATCCAGTCTCCTGTCCGCCCATGGTCTCCAACATTTCTGCTACTTACTCCCCGGTCTCTTATCCGCCTCCAGCCTCCAGTACCTCTGCTACCTGTTTCCTGCATGCCTCACCTGCCTGCTGCACTGACGCCCTTGGCCCATGTGCCCAACCGGACCTTGGGCTTTGAGGATCCACCTCATCAGGTGAGCCTAACCTTTTGGTGTTTATACATAAGTTCTGTATTTATATCATGGATTCTACAGTTCTGGATAGAGATGTAAAGCTCTGTTCTCATTACATTCACAGTGTATGTCAGAGTTATACATTTATTTCATTTCCTAACGTACGCCTCCCACATATACCACTACATAAGCTCCCATATTTTAAAACAACAAACTGTGTTGTTACTTAGTTTTCTTCCAGGCCTATCCAACTTTGCTGCACCAATGTCTTCGGTCCGTGCTTCTCCTCTTAGCAAACTGCCTAACCAGGTGACCCATAACGTGTACGGGCTAAGATACAAAGCAGTTTTGTGGAATGCCTTTACATTAGTGGTGAGCAAATGGAATTTAGATTCCCATTAATCCAGTAGAATTTCAGCTGACATTTTACTGGAATCTTTATAGGCTGGAGATGGCGGTAAGAAATAATAATAAAGCATTATACTTACCAGTCCTAGGTCCCCTTCACCTGGTCTGCTGCCCTAATTTCCTGCACTTTACTCTCTCCCTCTGGTCTTCTGTTGTCTTTTTGGGGCACTATATATTCTGTCCGAATTTTTTTTAATTTAATCTGCTGGCCGATTCAAGCAGATCTACCCCCAACAGGTTTTGGGTATACTGACATAAACCAGACTGATGGAGGTGTCTGTTTGGTAAATAAGGGGCTATGGATATACCTACCATGCCCTAACGTAAACCTCTGAAGACACCCAGTGAATCCCTGTGCTTCCCAACTTTTTTAATTAGGCTTTAGGGTCAGGGGTGACTATAGCCTCTGCGCCCACAATAGTTACAACCTTGTTTCTCTGTGATGGACATCATTCTTTAAAAAGAAAAAAAAGTGAAGGTATTTGTTTCTGAATTTATGTGGAATGTGAAGATATCTGTAATGTTTTCTTCCAGATTCAACAACTGTCATGAACATCTGCGGATGAAAAAGTTCTTCTCTCCTTTACTGAATGTTTGTAATCTAATCTGGCACAAGGAGTGTGTATCTGTGTAGTGCTGTAAACATTAGTAACTCACCCTCCTACTAATCCCACATCCTCTAACCATCTGCCTGTAGGTAAACCTGAATTTGAGTAAAACCTGGTAATGATTGCATGGTTAATATCACATATTGTACTGTAGGCTTTATATATCCGCAGTGTGCGTGTCATGTCCCACGACTTGGGAATCATACAGTATTGTATGGTATTGTCCAAAGTTCGGGTCCTGGTTCAAGTTCGGGTACAGTTCTGAACTGAACTTTGGACTAAAGTTCAGTGGGGTACCGGAACTGCACCCGAACTTCCACAGGTCCAATTATCCATACTTGAGTATAAAACTTCTGGAATCTTCATATATGCCTCTGCAGTCGAGTTGAAGGTAACTGACGTAGTTCTTTGTGTGAGTACTGGTTCATACAGACATCCATAGAAACGCTGTCCAAGGAGCCCCACACTCACAGCCAATGGAGTCAGAATAATTCATAAAGCTCCATTGTCTGCAATATGGGAAATCCAATGACACGATGATATGTAAAACCATCTCTGCTGTTTTTATAAGTGTCCTGCAATGCTGCTTTCTATTTTAAAAAAACACTCTAAGAACATTTCCTTGAATTGTATCTTTACATTTCAAAGTTTTTATTAAAACATTATAGAAAAGTAAAAAAAATATATAAGAAGATATAAGCCTTCAATGTGCAACAAACAATAGAAGATCAGAAAAAAAAATCAAAATCACAGTATATGTGTCAGAATTCCTGTTGTATTTCTACAGTTTGACCACTAAGTGTCTGCTATTGTTCACCTTAATAATTATGCTGCAATCCCACATTTTACCACTGGAGGCTGCTGTTATGTTCTGCAATTGCCCTTTACTAAGATGGCAGATTCTGAACCTTGTTTCCTGTTTGGGCTTACTTAAAGCTACATGGATTTCTTACTCATTGATTGAGTATTGTGTCTAGCTGTTAGCTTAGTTCCAGTCTCAGCTCCTGAATATTCTCTCCCAGACTGTTCTCATTCATCTACGGATTGTTCCCTACAACGCTTTTGTTATATCCAAGTACATCTACAACCGCTTGCTGTTCCTGCTCGTTCTCCTTCCGCCACTGGTTTCCAGCAGTACTACGCCAGTATTGTAACAATATGACAAGGTAAAATATAGTAAGGTAGGAGTGGTGTCAGTCCATACCCCCTTAATGTGCTTTAGACCTTAGGGATATCATGCAAGCTTTGAGCATTGATATATAGAAGAGTGGAAACATCAACGATGAGTTGAAGAAACACATGATATTTACACACTTACCAATGGTTCTTTTCAAATTAGGCGTATCTCCTCTGCTCCCGTTGACCAATATAAGGCTATGTGCCCATGATGCAGAAATGCTCCAGATTTTTCCTGAGCGTTTCTGCATCTCCCTGGCAGAACAAATGCATGGATTTTACATGCGTTTTTCTGCCAGGGACAAGCTTTTGTCACGCGTTTTGCACATCGGATTTCGCATGCGGGTTGTCAAGCGCTTTCCAAGCGATTTTAGCATCACTTGGAAAAGTGCTTGACAACTTGGTCACACTATATAAATCCATGCAACCGGCATGGATTTTATATAGTGTGACCAAGTTAGTTAAAAAAATAGAATAAATATTGTAAAAAAACAAAACAAAAACATATACTCACCTTCCGATGGCCGCCGGTCTCCTTTTCCGATGCGTCCGGTCTCCCCGGTGTCTCGTGGTGGTGTAAAAGAACCTTCCATGACGTCATTTAGTCATGTGACAGGTCACACGACCGCCGACGTCAGCGGTCGCGTGACCTGTCACATGACTGAATGACGTCATGGAAGGTCCTTTTACTCCATCGCGAGCCACGGGGGAGCCAAGACGTACCGGATAGAAGACCACGGGCCATCACCATCAGAAGGTGAGTATAATGTGTTTTTTTATTTTAAATTCTTTTTTTTTTTACAGGTACTATGGTACCTGGATCTGGATGAGAGTCTCCTCTTCTCCAGACCCGGGTACCATCTGCACATTGAATCTCTTAATATCCGCATGTGTACATGTAATCATGCGGATATTAAGCGATTCAATGCAAGTCAATGGCGGCAATTACGCTGCGTGTCCGCAAAATAATTGGTAGTGCTGCGGATTTTTCCGCAATGATAATCCGCAGCGGAAATTTCCGCAGCATGTGCACAGCACATGCAGATTATCATTGGGGAACATAGCAAACCTACTAACAAGCATTTTTAAGCATTTCTGCGGTGGAATTGCCGCTGCGGAAATGCTTAAAAAACGCATAGTGGGCACACAGCCTAAGTATTAAAGTGATTGTCCAGAATTAGAAAAAACATGACTGCTGTCTTTCAGAAACTTAGCCACCACCTTGACCATGGATTGTGTCTGCACACTGCTCTAACCCTATCTATACCTCTACCTGGTTTGTATCTCATCACTCGTTCTCGCCTGACGAAGGGTCTGTGACCCAGATCATTGCGCATACAAGAAAGCATATTCAGAAATGTGTTATGTGTTTTTGGATCTGGAAAAAAATGCAATAAAGATGTTTTTTTTAAGGCAAATCTACTAATTATAGGGGGCTATTCCATGTGTTTCTAAATGTGCAGTTACAGCCACCACTCTCGATACACTGAGCGATGACTGATACTGCACCGATGTGCCGCCCATATGACTGGAAGCGAAACGCTGCCAAGGGGGAATAAAATTAATTTCCTCCAGGCAGCGGGGCTCTCAGTGCCGATGATTCAAGGTGTGAGAACGCTATAACCCTGCAGATTAACCCCATATCTGCAGGTTAATAGCGTTATTTTACATGACAGATTCACTTTAACCCTTTTTTTACTCATTATTTAGGACAAAAAGTTGCATCTTCTGCTAAAATGTCTTAAAAGTTGCGCAAAGATTTCAGATGTACATAAAATCACTCCAGGGAGGAGGGTAGGGATGGGGCGAGAGTAGATCTGCACAATGAATTTGCGAAAACATCACCCCAAACCGCGTCCACTATGACAAACATAAAAGGAAAAACGGGTGAACACACGAAAAAGAAAAATAAAGCAACACATCAAAAACGGACGGAAAACACCAAAAACTAGACAAAAAAAATGCACAAATGCAATAATAAATCGGGCCCAGTATATGTGTATGTGCTTATACGTGGGTCACGATGGCAACTACAGCAGGAGAGAAGACTGCTGTGGGATTCCATATGGAAACATAGGACCAAGGCGGGCAGGACAGGATCAAAACCAATAAACATGGCAGGGTCAGTACAAATAATCAGAAGAGAGCACAATCAAGGTCACCAAGAAACCAAGTCAAGAAAAGAAAAAGAAAGATGAGGATCAGGTCCGGGATCAGAAGTCAACACAAGATTGTTATGGAAGCAGAATATGAGAATAAGCAGAACTCGGAGATATAGAAACCGGGGCAAAGAACTAATAACACTGATCTGATAAATGGATGAAGGCAGGAAGCGATTTCTTTAGGTCAGGACCTGCTATAACAAGGTTCAGGTGTGGAGGGGGTTATAATGGTTTCTTTACTAAGAGACATATGTGGCGGTTTATGAAGCCAAAGCTGCAAGATCTGCAATGAAAAGACTTAGGACCCAGGCTGCAGGTGTATGATAAGTCGCCAAATACTTTATTGCTGTATTAGAACATTTTGATTTAATGTCATTAAAATTCGAAACTAATTATCCAAGATGAAGAACAACTGCAAAGGAACATCTCCCTCTTTCTGGAGGATCAAGTATGTTTGTACATTACATTACGCCAGCCCATTTATTTTCATAGGCAGCATGTAATGCTTTATTTAGCCTGTGGGGGTGCTGCAGGGGAATTGAACACTCTTTTACTGGTTCTGCAGATAACAGCACGAGAACAGGCAGAGACAGGCAAGAACGCAACTGCCTAGGGTCAAGGACTGCCCAAAAAAGAGATATGGATTAAATGGTCAAATGTAATGAATTAGAAGAAGTGATAGAAATATGTTAAAAGGTTGGATCTCTACAGAACAAAATATTATTGGTATAAACTGGATAGATACCTTTTAAAATAGATAAATAAAAAAATCCCTAAATTCCATATGTAATTTTTTACCTGGTGTAAATGCCACTGTTCTCCTTAATCTGAGGTTATTGGTATTTTTTTATCCTGTTCCTCTTCATTCCTGAAATATGGCCTCCTCTTCCCTGTATATCAATCTAGCCTTTTTTTATCCAAGGGGGCGTGATCTTCAAGAATATTCCCATAGTGAAGAGTTGAGGACCACACCTACTTGGCTAACAAGACTAGATTTACATGTAGCACCCTGAGGATTCGGCTGCTACAGGGGTATTGCACCTCAACCCAGAGGTGTGATATTCCACTCCCGGGTAAGGATGGAGTGTGGAACTGAGCTCGGTAGGCTGCATGCACTACATACATCCCATTTCCGAGGAACAGGCCGACGGTACTCCCACTTAGAAATGTGCAGGTACGACCGAGTCTGTTCCTGGCTGGAGTGGGAGGGGGGTGGTACATCCCAAGTAGTGTAGGGGCAGATAGGGGAAGCAGCCTGGGTAAAGATAGGAGCTCATTGGGTGCTGGTCACCTGAGCTCACACATAGAGGGTGTATATAAGGTGGGCACCAACTAAGAACAGGGTCAGTTGCAGAGAGAAAGTCAGCGAGCAGAGGAGAAGAGAGACCCAGAGTGAGAGAGGAGAAGAGAGAGAGACCCAGAGGGGGAAACAGAAGAAAAGGACTCCAAGAACCCAACTTAAATCCCCGGGTGAAGAGTCGGCATCAGGGTACCGGAACCCAAGCTGGTGGGGGCAAAAACACACCCCAGCCAGAGACCGGAGACCGTGGGCAGCGTTTGCCACGGTCACCCACCACATCCACCACGAAGGCATACCACGAGGAGGGTCAGGGAACCCAAGGCCAAGGGTCTCCCAACAGAAGGCCCGAGGGAGCTGGACCTGGGTGGATCAATAGTGGGGACGGCCAGAGAAAGGACAGAAGGAGAGCTCAGGGTCACGCTCCGGACTTATTTGGGAGTTGGCTGGATCCAGAACCTGGTGGACGCAGCACGGCTCGGGAGGTCACTCGAAGCTGGAGTGACCAGAACATCAGCAGTGAGTAAACATCCTAAACTGCATAACCCGACTCTGTCTCTGATTGCCGTCTACACTGCATCACCACAACTCCCATCCTCTGCACCTGATCCCCCTGAGGCTATACCCCACCCGTTGGGGGTTATATCACCAAAGCTGCACCTACACCACCAGCCTCAGCGGACCCTGCTGCAGCGGCGGCCACAGTGACCGCAACACAACGGGTGGCGTAGTCGACATTAAGAACTTAGTAACATCTGTAGGACTGCCACATACAACTGAGTTTGACACCCTGGGCACGGACCGGGTCACAGCCACTCGGAAGACTACAACCCCCATCTGATCCGGCTCCGGGTATTCCCCTAAAGAATATGGCCCAGGGGGCGCGTCAACTTTGGCGTAGTCGGCAGGATTACGTGCCCACAACACCCGGGTACTGCGTGCCTGAAGAAAAGATCGCATTTACCTCAAAAAGAAGTCTCCTGCCGGTTCCGGAGGGTCCCCGCCATCGGACCCCATCACCAGTCGATTCCCGCCGGTTGTCCGCCATTAACAACTTTTTCCCGCCATCTGCAGAGTTTCCCGCCACTGGGAAGCGATTCCCGCCATTTCCAAAGGTTTCCCGCCTTGGAAGAGCGGACGCCATTATGGGCGTGCCAGAGGGTGGCAAGAGGCCACCTCCCATCGTGGGCCAGGACCGAAAATGGCGCCAAAAGTGGAAACCGCCCCCACCAACAGAGACTGTGATGCTAGAGGTGTCTGTCAGCGTGAAAGAACCGCCCCTGGAGCTGACAATCACCAAGTGGCCCCGGGACCGCCCTCGAGGTGGGAGGAGACGAAAGAAAAGAACGAAGATGGGTGCCGCCTGGAGCAGTCTGGAGCGAGCGCACCCGGAGGCAGGAAGCCTGGAGAAGAGTAGCAGAGAAGCTCACCCGGAGATGGCGAGAGAGCAGAGCAGCACCGGCCCGCTGGCCAGGAGCCTGCTGGAAGAAGAGCAGAGCAGCACCGACCCGTTGGTCAGGAGCCTGCTGGAAACCACGACCCCACTAGGCCTAGTGGAGGTCCTTGCACAGCTCCCCCGAGACCGGGAGTGTGCACAGACTGCCCTGGAGGGCCTCGCACGGAGGATGGCCCGGGTACAGCGAGAGACATTGGCGGAGTGGAGCCGAGAGATGGCCCAGCAAACCAAGACCCGGAGCACGCCAGCCAAGATGAGGAGACAGACCGCCTCTGAGGATGGCGCGGGAGGACCCAAGGCCGGAGACGGCGCCGAGAAGGGAGCTGAACGTATGGAGGCAGGTAAAGGGGACGTCTATACCCCAAACCAGGACACCGCTTACCTGCCCCAGCTCCCCGTCGCAGAGCCCGAAAGTCCCCCTGCTGTGCCCAAAAACGCCGTGTCACCGACGCAGACTAGGCCCCAACCGGAAGCCGCCGTCGCGACCCCTGTGACACCATACGCACCGACCCCGAGCGTGGCAAAACAGGAAGTAACACCAGCCTGGTCGCAGGGCCTAGAATTTCCGGGCGTCGCATCACCAACAGCGCCCCCTACCTCCGCGGAGCCTCCGGCCTGGCTGCAAGGCCAGGTAGCCCAGGGCGCCGCCGTCCTAACGGTGCCCTTCACCTTCCAGGTGCCCCAGGCCTGGCCGCAAGGCCTGGGCAACCCGGGCGCCACCACCACCGCGCCCGCACCCGTAAAACCAAGGGTGCCGCGTCTGGGAGAGGACTTGTTTGCCCAGCACACGTGGCCGGACGGGCAGCCTTTCATCTGGCCCCAGAAATATTATGAACTGGAGCACCAGAGGAGAGTTGGGGCCATGTGTGCACCCCTGATTCCGGCTCCGAAGCCCGTGATAAGGATCTCGCCCCCGCTTGAAGAGACCCAATTTGAGTGGGACCCCACCGGAGAAGACCTAATGGGGTTCACTCAGGAAACCAGGGCAGCTGCAGCGGAGCGTGCTGAGTGCTGCCGACAGCAGCTCGAGGAGTTTGCGAGGGAGCGGAGAGAGAGGCGGGTCCGGGAACAACAGGCCCAAATAAGGAGCGCCGAGCAGAAGAGCCGAACCAGGAGGGACCCCCGTGCAGCGCACAGTCCCCGCACCACCGGGACTGTAATTAAGTTCAATATGCAGCATGGGTGGGGCTTCATCAGAGACCACAACACCCCCGGCGACGTCTTTGTCACGCGCAGAGATGTGGAGTCCCATCTGCCGGAGGGGCACAGAGGTCGTGACCTTTATATCGGGGACGAGGTCACCTTTACCCGGCACAAGTGTGCCAAAGGACCTTACGCCCTCCATGTGCATCGCCTGACAGAGGAGGAGCTGCGATGTGAGGAGGAAGAGCAAGAGGATCCGGACGGGTCTGAAGCTGAGATCCCCAAAGAAGGAGCAGGAGGAAGACGCTGTTGAGTACAGCGGAGCAGGTGCTGTAAATAGTTACCCGATCGGGGTATAAAGAAACTGTTACTGCAAATATAGTCCCCGTTGGGACCAGCTGATGTGAACTGTTCACCCGTTTACCCTTAATCCCACAGGCTGAGGACTGTGAGCAGCCATTCCCTTTCCCTCCCTACCTGGCCGAGGACTGAGAGCGGCCACACTGTCCCTTGTACATAGTTGCGCTTCCTAAAGCGCCCCCTACCGGTTTTATAGGAAAACCAGTTTTCTAGAAAGACTGTCGCACTTTACCCGGTCACACGTTACACAGTGACCGGAGGAGGAGCCAGAGGCGACGAGAATGTTTTATATGAAAAGTTTTATGCTAATATATGTTGTTTTATATGTTTTATATGTTTATGCAAAAAAAATTTGTATGTTTGGATGTTTTTGTCTTACAGCCCGAGGACGTGCTGTGATTTACCAGGGGGGAATGTAGCACCCTGAGGATTCGGCTGCTACAGGGGTATTGCACCTCAACCCAGAGGTGTGATATTCCACTCCCGGGTAAGGATGGAGTGTGGAACTGAGCTCGGTAGGCTGCATGCACTACATACATCCCATTTCCGAGGAACAGGCCGACGGTACTCCCACTTAGAAATGTGCAGGTACGACCGAGTCTGTTCCTGGCTGGAGTGGGAGGGGGGTGGTACATCCCAAGTAGTGTAGGGGCAGATAGGGGAAGCAGCCTGGGTAAAGATAGGAGCTCATTGGGTGCTGGTCACCTGAGCTCACACATAGAGGGTGTATATAAGGTGGGCACCAACTAAGAACAGGGTCAGTTGCAGAGAGAAAGTCAGCGAGCAGAGGAGAAGAGAGACTCAGAGTGAGAGAGGAGAAGAGAGAGAGACCCAGAGGGGGAAACAGAAGAAAAGGACTCCAAGAACCCAACTTAAATCCCCGGGTGAAGAGTCGGCATCAGGGTACCGGAACCCAAGCTGGTGGGGGCAAAAACACACCCCAGCCAGAGACCGGAGACCGTGGGCAGCGTTTGCCACGGTCACCCACCACATCCACCACGAAGGCATACCACGAGGAGGGTCAGGGAACCCAAGGCCAAGGGTCTCCCAACAGAAGGCCCGAGGGAGCTGGACCTGGGTGGATCAATAGTGGGGACGGCCAGAGAAAGGACAGAAGGAGAGCTCAGGGTCACGCTCCGGACTTATTTGGGAGTTGGCTGGATCCAGAACCTGGTGGACGCAGCACGGCTCGGGAGGTCACTCGAAGCTGGAGTGACCAGAACATCAGCAGTGAGTAAACATCCTAAACTGCATAACCCGACTCTGTCTCTGATTGCCGTCTACACTGCATCACCACAACTCCCATCCTCTGCACCTGATCCCCCTGAGGCTATACCCCACCCGTTGGGGGTTATATCACCAAAGCTGCACCTACACCACCAGCCTCAGCGGACCCTGCTGCAGCGGCGGCCACAGTGACCGCAACACAACGGGTGGCGTAGTCGACATTAAGAACTTAGTAACATCTGTAGGACTGCCACATACAACTGAGTTTGACACCCTGGGCACGGACCGGGTCACAGCCACTCGGAAGACTACAACCCCCATCTGATCCGGCTCCGGGTATTCCCCTAAAGAATATGGCCCAGGGGGCGCGTCATACATACAGAGAAGAGATAGCCCTAATTTAGGAATGAAGAGAAGAGCAAAAGAAAAATAAAACCTGATTAATGAGAACAGCGACATTTACACCAGGTAAAGAAATTATATATTTATGGATTTCTAAAGTACCACTGGGTAACAATCTGCTTGGGATGATATCTTGGACCATATGTCTAACCCATTTGGGCAAAAATTTACACAGGAAAACAAGTTTATAAAATAACATTTTAACAGGTTCCTCTGGGGCAGACGTATGTGACAGGAGAGCTCTACGGTCAGGTTCGGACTGGCCCACAGGAGAACAGGAGAATCCCCTGGTGGGCCCCCGTGAAGTAGTGCTGATGAGTAGTGCTATTGCACTTGATTTACTATTTGCTGAAAAAGTTATCAAATCATTCAGTAAACAAGCTAGCCTAATTAATATTACATAGAAGCTAAAGGTAATTTTTGCATAAAGCTGAACAATGGGCTGCAAGAGTCAATGTTATTGGTGAGCCTTTACCAGTCCAGTCCGACACTTTCTACAAAGGACAGGCGGCTCCAAACTGAACCCTAAAAATTGGCTTTTCCCTAAATAGAGGTAAAAAGCAGCAATGAAGAATTTAAAAAATGACTAAGTTTTCTTCTTCATTTTTCATTGGAGTCCTACTGAATATCCTGAATACCTCCAGACTAAACCCAAAAGTTCAAATCAGGTTATGTTAAAAAAAAAAAAGCCTCAAATAATAATTGATTGTTGTTTGACCCGACACTAAAAGATGAGCTCACAATACAGCTGTACACTGCTCGTACATGTAATAGAGAATTCCCCGTGGCCATGATATATTGAAGAATACATTTAGAAGCACTTGTTTTCACATGTTATTTATATCACCCGCATTCCGCAGACTTTTAGAGGGAAATGTGAATTATGAGGGAAATAAATTATGTTATATGGCAGGAAGAGCACAAGATCATGGGAAGATAAAAATACTAGAAATGTTTTGGAAGGCATGGGTTGGTTCCTACCGTCTAGTATGGTTTAAGAAACAACTCTGGGGCATCAAGGTCAAGGAAGTAGAAATCTTGTGAGTCTGGGATGATTATATAGGTGGTTTTCACGGATAGCACTTGTACCCATGAAATTCTATGGGGTTGTGCACATGTCTGATTTTTTTCCTCAGACCACTCGCTCTGAGCAAAAAATAGGACATGTGCACAGCCCCATAGAATCGGAGACATGTCTGATTTTGAAAGAAAGAAAATTGCAATGGATATGCCATAACTTTTCAATTAACAGGAGTCCGACTGCTGGGAACTCCGCACATCCTGATGATGGAGGGTCCGCAGCATAGCAGCTTTCCCATCACAGGTTCTTCCTGCACAGTGGTGGTTATACCTACTGGCTGAAAAAACACACACATTGAGCTGGCGTTTGAGTTGGTATTCATGCAACATATAGCCATAAAACAGACAAAATCTACAATAATCAAAATGAGCATAAACCCTACTGTAACTAAGTAAGTAAAAAGCAAAAGTGCATTTAAATAACATAGGGTACTTAGTGACACTGTTTTTGATCAAAAATACCATAAAAGCCATTCACACCACGGCAAGGTGACCCTATTCGGCACGGTCTTACACTGTCTAATATTAAATCCTTACCATGTGTCAGAAGTCACCTGTTTGAACAAGGGCAGACAAAGTACTGGGTCCCAAACTATGTGTCAGAAGTAAGATTTTAATATTAGACAGTGTAGGACCATCCCGAATAAGGTCACCTTGCCGCTGGTGGGATGGCTTTTATGCTACTTTTGATCAAAATCAGTGTAAGAACCTTATGTTATTTAAATGCACTTTTGATTTTTACTTATTTAGTTACAGCACACCTTTCCGAATAGGGTCACCTTGTCGTGGTGGGATAGCTTTTATTCTGTTTTTGATCAAAAGCAGGGTTACTATGAACCCTATGTTATTTAAATGCACTTTTGCTTGTTACTTATTTAATTACAGCAGGGTTTATGCTCATTTTCCTTCTTGTACCTACTGGCTGTGCAGGGATCTGCAACATAGCGACATTCACTTGAACATCCTTGGAACTTTCTTTGCTTTCCTCGGTGGCACGGCTTACTGTGTCCATTTTTTTCCAAGTAGTTGATTCCCTGTTTGCCAGGAGAGCACAATTTAGTTGAATTTTGCAGATCTCTATCTCTGCGCAATGCAAACTTTCCTGCCATATTCCTTGAACCGTTCCAGGTGCTCCGCAGCCTCGAGGCATGAAGTTCTATCTTCCACACAGATGTACTTTGACATCAACACAAGTAGATGGTGATCATCAATGTTTAAACATCCTGTCATATACAAACCTGACTCCGATCGTAAGAAGTGACCCAGAATATGTTATAAAATCACAACCACCAACCATTTCCACCACCAGCGCGTTCTGTAGACGAGCAGCATGGACCATGATCTTTCCAGCAGCGAGAAACAGCAAAAAACTAGGAGCCACCAGCCCAGACAATGTTTTCCCAATCCTCCTGTGTACAGTGTTTGTGTTCTTAAGTCACTATGAATTACAGTTACATCTGGTAAGGAGATGATTGACTTCACCATCTACCATCCTGTTTAGCTTCTATATTGCCCCCCACCATAAATCCTGTGTTCCTTGGGTCAATGCCCATTGATAAAGTCATAAAATGTCATTCTTTATTCATGATGCCCATGCGGAGGCACATCTGTCACCCATGGGGTGTTCAAAGGGACTTGAAAGTCGAGCCATAAACCGTAATTTCCTAATTTATTGTAATGGATTTGCTCCTGCTGAGCAGCACCAGGATCCGCAAATAGTCAGCCAAATAAATTGTCCTCCGTAGAGAGCTATGAGTGGTCCGACTACTGTGGTCTGAGAACACACAGCATTGGTGGTCCCATCAGAGATCGTGTCATCAGAAAATGACCTATTGTATAAATCAGAAATTCATTTATTTTTAAAAGATTTTCGTGATTTTTTTCTCATTTTTTTTTAAATAACTATATTTCAAGAAAAAACAAGGAACAAACACAGAAATCTTTCAATTTCCGCACTAGCCACTAACTTTCATTCTACACTGGCCATACGCATTAGATCATTCAGCCATCCACTATCTTTTGACTTCCCCATACACAGTAACACTCTGCGTGTTCGGCAGATTTCTATCTAATCTGTATGGGGACCTTTATACTTCTTATTCTACAGTCTCATTACCATCACAGGCAAGATTACTATGACTGATAACACCTCTATATAAGGCAGATGTAACGGGTCTGGGAGGCGGAACCTCTGAGCAACTATACAAGGGGGCGGTCCTTGTAAGGAAGCGGGTGGCTCCCAGGGAAGACGGGCAGGTAGTCGTGGCAAGTGACAGGGACAGTCTCTGGGTAGAAGGGCAGGTAGTCACGGCAAGTGACAGGGACAGTCTCTGGGTAGAAGGACGGGTACTCACGGCAAGTGACAGGGACAGTCTCTGGGTAGAAGGACAGCAGGCAGGTGGCTGGTGAGCGCTCCCAGGTGAGCAGGCGAGAGTCTCTGGACAGGCAGGTGGTCACGGCAAGTGACGGCAGAGCCTCCAGGTAGGCTAGCAGGCAGGTAGCAGGTGAGTGCTCCCAGGTGAGCAGGCAAGAGTCTCTGGACAGGCAGGTGGTCACGGCAAGTGACGGCGGAGCCTCCAGGTAGGCTAGCAGGCAGGTAGCAGGTGAGCGCTCCCAGGTGAGCAGGCAAGAGTCTCTGGACAGGCAGGTGGTCACGGCAAGTGACGGCGGAGCCTCCAGGTAGGCTAGCAGGCAGGTAGCAGGTGAGCGCTCCCAGGTGAGCGGGCAGGCTGGTCCATAGACAGACTGACAGGTGTCGGAAGGCAGACCGTCGGACCGCAGGCTTGCAAGCAGGTAAACGGATATCAGGCAGGAATCAAGCAGGAATCTGACAGGTGACTGGCAGGTAACTGGTAACGGGACCTGAGGGCTGAAGCAGAGTGAAGGCTTTGCAACAACATTGCTCGGGCACCTCCATTTTGGAGGAGGTGCCTTATATATGGTGAAGTCCTCCGGCCATTGGCCGGGGACTCCTTAGGACGGCGCGCGCGGCCCCTTTAAGAGAGGGGGAGCGCGTGCCCTAAGCACCGCTGCCAGCAGAGCGGGAGGAAGACGCCGGGCTCAGAGCGGAGAGGTGAGGGGAACAGCGTCCCTGCCTAGCAGGAGGCAGGGACGCCGACGCTACAGTACCCCCCCCTTTAGGCCCCCCCTTTTTTAGGCCAGAGAGAAATTTATCAAGGATGAGAGGGGCATGGATGTTCTCCCGGGGCTCCCACGTTCTCTCTTCAGGACCAAACCCCTTCCAATCTACCAGAAAAAAGGTTTTTCCTCTTACCCTTTTGGTGGCCAGAATGTTCTCTACCTCAAACTCGTTCTCAGCGGAAACCGGAGCAGGAGACGTACCTGTAGACTTGGAAAAAGAGTTAAGTACCACGGGTTTGAGGAGAGATACATGGAAGGAGTTAGGGATCCGCAAGTTGGTCGGGAGTTTTAATTTATAGGCCACCGGGTTGATCTGTTTGATAACTTCCAGTGGGCCGATGAACCGAGGCCCTAACTTGTAGGAGGGAATCTTGAGCCGGACATATTTGGACGAGAGCCAGACTTTATCTCCAGGACGGAATTGTGGAGGATCCAGGCGTTTCTTGTCAGCGTGTTTTTTCATCCGTTCGGACGACTGAAGGAGTGCGGATCGGGTACTTTCCCAAATGGAGGAGAATTCGCGAACGAGAGATTCCGCAGCCGGATTGTCCACCGAGGTGGAGACGGGAAATGGGATCCGAGGATGCTGACCGAAGACAACAAAAAACGGGGATTTGGAGGAAGATTCGCTCTCGTGATTATTGTAAGAGAACTCGGCCCATGGTAGGAGATCCACCCAGTCCGAATGGTGGGCATTAACGAAGTGCCGGAGGTAACTGGTCAGGTTCTGAGTGATCCGCTCCACTTGACCATTGGACTGTGGATGGTAAGCGGAGGAGAAGTCCAGAGTGACGTCAAGCAACTTACATGTGGCTCTCCAGAAGCGTGAGGTGAACTGAACCCCACGATCTGACACGATGTGGAGGGGCAGGCCATGTAGACGGAAGATGTGGCGGATAAAGTCTTTAGCCAGTTCGGGTGCAGACGGGAGACCCGGCAGGGGAATGAAGTGAGCCATCTTGGAGAAGCGATCAGCGACCACCCAAATGACCGTACAACCGGCAGAGACAGGAAGATCCGTTATAAAGTCCATAGCAATATGCTGCCATGGGGCAGCAGGTACTGGAAGAGGAAGAAGGCGACCGGCTGGCAGGTGTCTCGGAACTTTGTTGGGGGCGCAGGACACACAGGCAGAAACAAAGTCTATTACATCCTTGTGCAGGGTAGGCCACCAGTAATGCCGGGTAATGAGCTGGAGGGTCTTTTTCTGACCGGCGTGGCCAGCTAGCTTAGACGAATGACCCCAGTGTAGGACCTTCTTCCGATCAGGTACAGTTACAAACGTCTTACCGGGAGGGAGACGATTTAGATTCACAGGAGCCACTTGCATTACTCTGGCGGGATCAATGATGTGCTTAGGTTCCTCCTCTAGATCAGACACCAGGAAGGATCGGGACAAGGCGTCAGCTTTGATCTTTTTGTCTGCCGGGTGAAAATGAAGAACAAAATCAAAGCGGGCAAAAAACAAGGACCACCGGGCTTGGCGCGGGTTAAGTCTCTGGGCGCTCTGAAGGTAAGCCAAGTTCTTGTGGTCCGTGTAAATTATTACCGGGTGAAGAGCCCCCTCGAGCAGGTAACGCCACTCCTCCAGTGCCAGCTTAATGGCTAACAATTCACGGTCTCCAATAGAATAGTTGCGCTCAGAAGAGGAGAAGAGTTTGGAGAAAAAACCGCAGGTTACCATTCTTCCGGAAGATGACTTTTGGGTAAGTACCGCCCCGGCTCCGGAGGAGGAAGCGTCAACTTCTAGGAAGAATTGTTTGTTGCCGTCCGGACGATGCAGCACCGGGGCGGAGGAGAAGGCCTGTTTTAAGGAAAGAAAGGCCTCCTCAGCTTCGGGCGGCCATCTTCTGGGATTAGTACCCTTACGGGTGAGCGCAGAGATAGGGGCAGTCCGGGAAGAGAAGTGCGGTATGAAGAGGCGGTAATAGTTGGCGAAGCCCAGGAACCGCTGAATAGCCTTCAACCCCTCTGGTCGGGGCCACTTCTGGATGGCAGACAGTTTCTCAGGATCCATTTGTAGGCCGGTCTGAGAGATTATGTAGCCCAGAAATGGAAGAGAGGTCTGCTCAAAGATGCACTTCTCATATTTAGCGTAGAGGTGGTTCTGCCTGAGCCTGAGCAGGACCTGACGAACATCCCTCCGGTGAGTAGGAAGGTCCGGAGAGAAGACCAAGATGTCGTCCAGGTACACCACCACGCAGGAGTAGAGAAGGTCATGGAAGATGTCATTGACCAACTCTTCAAAGACGGCAGGAGCGTTACAGAGACCGAAGGGCATTACAAGGTACTCATAGTGGCCGTCCCGGGTGTTGAATGCCGTCTTCCACTCATCCCCCTGACGGATACGGACCAGGTTATACGCCCCACGGAGATCCAGTTTGGTGAAGATTCTAGCTCCCCTCAGGCGGTCAAATAATTCAGGAATGAGCGGGAGGGGGTATTTATTCTTCACTGTAATCTGGTTAAGGCCTCTATAATCTATACATGGACGGAGTGAGCCGTCCTTCTTTTTGACGAAGAAGAAGCCTGCTCCCGCCGGGGAGGTAGATTTCCGGATAAATCCCCGGGCCAGATTCTCCTCAATATATTCTGACATGGACCGGGTCTCCGCTGCGGACAAAGGGTAGATACGCCCACGGGGAGGAGTAGAGCCGGGTATCAGGTCGATTGGACAATCGTATGGTCTATGAGGGGGTAATGTCTCTGCTTCTTTTTTATTGAAGACATCCGCATAAGACCAATAGGGAACCGGTAGACCAGGTAGACTGACTGGGGTAGGAGAAGGATGAGCAGGATGAACGGGAACTAGACAAGTCCTATGGCAGTCCTGTCCCCAGCGAAGGACTTCTCCGGTCTGCCAGTCAAGCACGGGTGCATGTTTCTGGAGCCAAGGTAGGCCTAACAAGAGTGCGTGAGAGAGTCCAGGCAGAACATGAAAGGAGATGCTCTCAGAATGCAGCATTCCCACCTGCAGAGTTATGGATTCGGTGATGAGTTGGATGGGATGTGGTAAGAGGCCCCCATCCACGGCGGCGACAGATAAAGGTACGGCCAGAGGTTTGGTGGGAATGCGGGATTTCTCTACCAGAGACTGAGAAATGAAATTTCCAGCAGCTCCTGAGTCAAGTTGAGCCAGTTCGAAATAGTGGTTCTCTCCGCAGGTGATAGAGACTGACAGCATCAGAGATGGAGAGGGTTTACTTTTGTCTAGGGCGACCTCTCTGAGCGATCCTAGACACAGGCGTTTCCCGACCTCTCTGGGCAGGAACGGATCCGGTGCTCCTTACTGCCACAGTAGAAGCAGCTCCCCTCGGCACGGCGTAAGTCTTGACGGGTTTTGACCATCTTGGTCTGGTCAACCTGCATAGGCTCAGGTGAGTGTGCCTGGGGAGTAACGGAGGGAGTGACGGATTTCTGGAAGGTGGGGGCTAGACGTGGAAACCTCCTCTCACGGGTGACCTCTTTGGCGCGCTCCTGGAATCGGATGTCAATCCGGGTGGCAAGTGTTATTAAGTCGTCGAGAGTGGTAGGAATGTTCCGACCGGCGAGTTCATCCTTAATACGGCCGGACAGACCCTCCCAGAAGACAGACACCAGAGCGTCGTTATCCCAGGCCAGCTCCGAAGCAAGGGTACGGAACCGTATGGCATATTGGCCCACGGTGAGATCTCCTTGACGGAGGCGTAGCAGAGACGATGCGGATGAGGTCTTCCGTCCGGGTTCGTCGAAGACTTTCCGGAAAGCCGTGAGAAAGGCTGGCAGGTCGGACACCAGGGGATCTCCTCTCTCCCATAGAGGATTTAGCCAAGCCAGTGCCTCCCCCGTGAGATGGGACATGATGAAGGCTACTTTGGCCCGGTCGGAGATAAACTGGTGGGACAGGAGTTCAAAGTGCAGGGTGCACTGGTTTATGAAGCCCCGAGCTTGAGCGGGGTCGCCTCCGAAGCGAGGAGGTGCAGAAAGCCGGGGTCCGGGGCAGGATGCCATGGTATTGGTGGGCAGCGGCGCTGCCAGGCCGCGAGTCATGACACTAGCGGTGGTTGCTGGTGGAGCAGTCAGAGTGTCCAGGCGAGAGTTGACATTCTGTAGATGACTCAGGATGGACTCCTGTTGGGACCTCTGACGGGACAGTTCATGACATAGGTCCGAGAGCGAGGGAGCTTGGGTGCCACCGGGTTCCATGGCCCGAGCAAACTGTAACGGGTCTGGGAGGCGGAACCTCTGAGCAACTATACAAGGGGGTGGTCCTTGTAAGGAAGCGGGTGGCTCCCAGGGAAGACGGGCAGGTAGTCACGGCAAGTGACAGGGACAGTCTCTGGGTAGAAGGGCAGGTAGTCGCGGCAAGTGATAGGGACAGTCTCTGGGTAGAAGGGCAGGTAGTCACGGCGAGTGACAGGGACAGTCTCTGGGTAGAAGGACGGGTACTCACGGCAAGTGACAGGGACAGTCTCTGGGTAGAAGGACAGCAGGCAGGTGGCTGGTGAGCGCTCCCAGGTGAGCGGGCGAGAGTCTTTGGACAGGCAGGTGGTCACGGCAAGTGACGGCAGAGCCTCCAGGTAGGCTAGCAGGCAGGTAGCAGGTGAGTGCTCCCAGGTGAGCAGGCAAGAGTCTCTGGACAGGCAGGTGGTCACGGCAAGTGACGGCGGAGCCTCCAGGTAGGCTAGCAGGCAGGTAGCAGGTGAGTGCTCCCAGGTGAGCAGGCAAGAGTCTCTGGACAGGCAGGTGGTCACGGCAAGTGACGGCGGAGCCTCCAGGTAGGCTAGCAGGCAGGTAGCAGGTGAGCGCTCCCAGGTGAGCAGGCAAGAGTCTCTGGACAGGCAGGTGGTCACGGCAAGTGACGGCGGAGCCTCCAGGTAGGCTAGCAGGCAGGTAGCAGGTGAGCGCTCCCAGGTGAGCGGGCAGGCTGGTCCATAGACAGACTGACAGGTGTCGGAAGGCAGACCGTCGGACCGCAGGCTTGCAAGCAGGTAAACGGATATCAGGCAGGAATCAAGCAGGAATCTGACAGGTGACTGGCAGGTAACTGGTAACGGGACCTGAGGGCTGAAGCAGAGTGAAGGCTTTGCAACAACATTGCTCGGGCACCTCCATTTTGGAGGAGGTGCCTTATATATGGTGAAGTCCTCCGGCCATTGGCCGGGGACTCCTTAGGACGGCGCGCGCGGCCCCTTTAAGAGAGGAGGAGCGCGCGCGCCCTAAGCACCGTGGCCGGGAAGCAGCGCGCGCTGCCAGCAGAGCGGGAGGAAGACGCCGGGCTCAGAGCGGAGAGGTGAGGGGAACAGCGTCCCTGCCTAGCAGGATGCAGGGACGCCGACGCTACAGCAGACAATGCAGGATCCACCATTTGCAATAAGTGATGTCACAGCTCACTTCCTCCTCCTCCTGTACAGTAACTGATAACACCTCTATATAAGGCAGATAATGCAGGATCCACAATTTACAATAAGTGATGTCACAGCTCACTTCCTCCTCTTCCTGTACAATGACTGATAACACCTCTATATACAGTAGATAACACAGGATCCACCATACACAATAAGTGATGTCACAGCTCACTTCCTCCTCCTCCTGTATAGTAACTTATAACACCTCTATATACAGTAGATAACACAGGATCCACCATTCACAATAGATGATATCACAGCTCACCTCCTCCTCCTGTACAATGAGTGATAACACCTCTATATACAGTAGATAACACAGGATTCACCATTCACAATAGGTGACGTCACAGATCACCTTCTCCTCCTCCTCCTGTACAATGACTGATAACATCTCTATATACAGTAGATAACACAGAATCCAGCATTCACAATAGGTGATGTCACAGCTCACCTCCTCCTCCTGTACAATGACTGATAACATCTCTATATACAGTAGATAACACAGGATCCACCATTCCCAATAGGTGATGTCACAGCTCACCTCCTCTGCCTCCCTACAGATTGTAGGTCACCTACAAAATACTTCTATCCATGTCAATGGGTCAGAGCCAGCCTATTACTGACTATGTCCATGTGGCTGCTGGAAATAATAGGAAGCATGAGTATATGATTAGGCCTAGGGTTCAGTGTGAAAATTGCAAGATGTCTGTTTTTTATATAAATAATGATATGGAAAATTAGAAAAAAAATTATCACAGTTTAAAAAAAGCAGATCTTTCAAAGGGTTTTTGCTAATCCATCTGAGAGCAGCATGATGTAGGAGCAGAGTCCCTGATTCCAGCAATGTAATACATACTGGGCTGCTACCTGCAGTTTTGATAAAATCATAGTTTTTTCTGCTGTAGATCTACCAGTTCTTTGAATGCTGAGCTGTGTATAACCCCGCCCACATAACTGAATGGCTGTTTTCTCTGTTCACTGTGCATAGGCAGAAAGCTGCCAATCAGTGGTGGGGGTGTGGTTGGACTAGATGCCAGCAGGTTTACTGGTTCTCTAGTGATAATCTCCTGCTGAAAGACTGTGATTTTATCAAAACTGCAGCAAGCAGCCCAGTAAGTGACACATCACTGGAATCAGGGTCTCTGTCCCTCAGATAAGGTTGCAAAAACCTGGTGACAGATTTCCTTTAACAGCATCATTTCTGATGACACATTCATTTTAAGTAGTTGCATGCTAAGTTGAAAGCTTTTTTATGTATTTTCTACAGAACCAGTTTCAGACCTTTCTGATGGACTTTGATATGAAGTGTAATTAATTATTGTTTATCTAAGGACAAGTTCAGTATAAATTTTTTGTTGGTTTAAAAAAAATCACATTTTCAATTTCCATATTAGTAAAGTCTGGGTTAAAAGGGTTTTCCCATAATCAAAAAGTGTTTGATCCCTGGGGTCTCACTGATGGTGCAGTGCTCAGCTATCTCTGTCAATCCCATAGACACTGGCTGGAGCAGCGCACATGATTAACCAACGCTCCATTCAAACAGGGGTCTCCATTCAAAGGTACTCATGTTATGTGCTAAACGCAGAAGGACTCAGCAAGATCAGCATCAAACCAGCAAAGGCGCAGCCACAGACGCACTTGGCACAAGCTGCCCAGCTAGGCAAGCCCTTGAGGGCTGGGAATACTCTTCACCCAGCTCACCCAGCTCCCAGTAAATGGATGGGGGACTTTGGCAGAGTCTTTCCCAGGCCCAATGTCGCCGGACGTGGCCGGTGCCTATTCAAAAACCAGGTGAGCACCTCTGCAAGAACCCCAGGAAGTGTAGCAAGAAGGGAGAAGGAGAAAACCCTTAAGAAAACCCCTAAGAAAACCCCTAAGAAGATAGCAACCTCTACTCCTAGCACCACTCACCACCAAAGCACATAGGAACTGCAATAAACAGCCAAGGTCAGAGCTGGGAGCAGGATTATATAGCCCGAGTACTTATCAATAATAACCCACTCATCCCCAGACAACCACTCCCTGCTAACTTGCACAGCAGAATGGACCCAATTCCACCACTGCCTAGTGTCAGACTCAGCAGCATCCTGCGTTGCGTGGCAACCGGGGAACACAGCGTTCCATGTTCCCCGGGCAGTGAAATCCGTGGAAGACACGGTGTCCCGAGTCCCCACACATCCTACTATTCCAGAACGCAACGCTCCACAAGATTGTGACAGTTTGCCTGCGCGCGTGGTAGCTCTGCCTCTAGGATCAGGACAATGGCGGCGCTTGCAACCGGAGTAGCGTAGCACCGGACCTGATCTATTCCCAGGTGGGAGCACAGAACCACCATTCTTAACAACTCACAAGTTTAGGAGTCCCACTATTGGGACCACCAACGATCATAAGTGAATAAGTTTAACTTGTGGGAAAACTTCTTTATAAAAGGGTGTCCTATTCAGGAGCCTCATCTGCAATTTGCTCTGGAGGACTTGACTTATAATCAAACTATGTAATGATTCATTTCTCCTGCCCGTGGCGCTGCAGGGCAAAGGCACACTTGCAGTCAGGTTCCATCATAGATTAACACTGATTGCTAAAGGTTAGAAAAAGAAAACGTCTTTAATAAAAATTGATGTAAAAAACTTATAACTTTGTATAACAGAGCCGTCTGCATTTTTTGTTGATCACATCTCCAATTGTAAGAAGACATTTGTTTTTTTACCTTGAAAAAGGCCCCAGTCCGAAACGCGTTGATGTACTAAAATCCTTAATTTTATGCCATCGAGGATTCTTCATTCCCACAAGTGCAGTCCGTATACTGTGATCTCTCCACTAAAGTGTATTGCTATCAAAAAGAATATGTCCTCCAGCCTCGGGGCTGCGGCCGCGCATTCTACGGCTCTTATAGGTGTTGTGTCCCTACACAGCCACCCACCCCAGGTGAGCACTGCCATCACCCTCACCCTCTGTTATTTATATTGCCGTGTTGGCCTATTAGGCGCTTCTGTCCCCACCAGACCTCACCAACTGTAAGGTGGTCATACACCTTCAATAGCCCTTGGCTGTGTCCCCCCCCCCAACCTCCCCTACAGAAGCACCCTTGGGGTTGAGTGTGCAAGTCTTCTGTATGGTGCGGGACTGTATAAACCTCTGCAAGGCACCTTAGGTGTCTGCTTATCTCCCTTCTAAACCAAGGATTGGGCATGTTGAAATTCAACATACCCAATCCTTTTTTTTCCCTGACATCTTCCCATCTGATGTTGGTTGAACATCTAATAAAGATCAGATGGTTGGTCCTGCTGAAATCAGTGGGTGCCGTTTTGTAGTAGTGGAACAACCCTTTAGAATACCCGATCCTTCTCTCCCTAGCTATTGACAATATGCAGCCAGCTTTAGACTTCATGGAGTCTGTATTGATCTGAAGGGATCACAGGTCATTAATGGGGTAGTGAAGTAGCGAAGGTGAGGGAGAGGAGCGCAAGGGCGTTTGCCCCCGGCGCCAAATTCTATGGGAGTGCATAATTTCAGGCTTTCCCCTCTCCCAGACCAACCTTGAGAAATGACCTCCGATG
Organism: Phyllobates terribilis; assembly: GCF_046119375.1. Lineage (NCBI taxonomy): Eukaryota > Metazoa > Chordata > Amphibia > Anura > Dendrobatidae > Phyllobates > Phyllobates terribilis. The sequence continues at coordinate 71,172,056 of NW_027362767.1, read as the reverse complement.
CTGATGAGTACAAATAATGCAAGGTCAAGAGCTAAGCCCACTCCATACACCGCAGGAGCTGGCGGTATTATACAGCCAGCACCCAAGAATACCTGCTCCGATTGCAGCAATGTAACCTTTTAGATGCTGTTACCAATCATGACAGCAACATCTAAGGATGAAAATGGGGGGAGGTTTCTCTTCCAACACCCATCAGCCTCCCTACAACATGACTGTGGGGTGCTGATGGCATTGTCGTACCACCCGGGAGGAAGGGACTGCAGAAGGTCTTGTCTGCCTTATTTGTACACCTTTGACGATCTGGCCGCTATTCATAGGAGACTGGGAACTCTGCAATACACTTCAATATTTCAGTACCCTGTATATTGCGGTCCCTGGTTCAACTTTATAGGGAAATAAGAATAAATAGTAAAATGTCCTAATATTTATCCCATATCTAAAAAAAACCTCAGTGTGCGTAACGGTCAGAATAAAATAATAAATGTAGATAATAATAAGTGTAATTGATATAATAATAGTTAATAATAATTAATAATAATAATAATAATAATTGAAGTAATAATAATAAATAATAAAATGTCCTAATATTTATCCCATACATAAAAAATACATACAGTGGGGAAAATAAGTATTTGATACACTGACGATTTTGCAAATTTTCCCACTTACAAAGAATGGAGAGGTCTGTAATTTTATCGTAGGTACACTTCACCTGTGAGAGACAGAATCTTAAAAAAAATCCAGAAAGTCACATTGTATGATTTTTACATAATTAATTTGCATTTTATTGCATGAAATAAGTATTTGATACAATAGAAAAGCTGAACTTAATATATGTGCAGAAACCTTTGTTTGCAATTACAGAGGTCAGACGTTTCCTGTAGTTCTTGACCAGATGGATTTTGGCCCACTTCTCTATACAGATCTTCTCCAGATCTTTCAGGTTTCAGGACTGTCGCTGGGCAACATTGAGTTTCGGCTCCCTCCAATGATGTTCTATAGGGTTTAGGCTCGGCCACTCCAGGACCTTGAAATGCTTCTTACGTAGCCCTGCCTGTGTGTTTCGGGTCATTGTCACACTGGAAAAAAAATCTTGCGCTACATGATCCCATCCATTCTCCCTTCAATACGGTGCAGTCGTCCTGTCCCCATAGGAGAAAAGCACCCCCAAAGTATGATGTTTCCCCCACCATGCTTCATGGTTGGGACGGTGTTCTTGGGGTTGTACTCATCTTTCTTATTCCTCCAAACACGGCGAGTGGAGTTGAGACCAAAAAGTTCTATTTTTGGTCTCATCTGATCACATGACCTTCTCCCATGCCTCCTCTGGATCATCCAGATGGTCATTGGTGAACTTCAAACGGATCTGGACATGTGTTGGCGTGAGCAGGGGGACCTTGCGTGACCTGCAGGATTTTAATCCATGACGGCGTAGTGTGTTACTAACGGTAATGTTTGAGACTGTGGTCACAGCTCTCTTCAGGTCATTGACCAGATCCTGCCATGTAGTTCTGGGCTGATTCCTGACCTTTGTCAGAATCATCCTTACCCCACAAGGTGAGATCTTGCATGGGGCTCCAGACTGAGGAAGATTGAAAGTCATCTTGTGTTTCTTCCATTTTCTAATAATTGTAACAGTTGTTGCCTTCTCACCAAGCTGCTTGCCTATTGTCCTGTAACCCATCCCAGCCTTGTGCAGGTCTACAATTTTGTCCCTGGTGTCCTTAGACTACTCTTTGGCCTTGTCCATGGTGGAGAGGTTGGAGTGTGATTGATTGAGGGTGTGGACAGGTGTCTTTTATATAGGTAAGGGGTTCAAACAGGTGCAATTAATACAGATAATGAGTGCAGAGTAGGAGGGCTTCTTAAAGAAAAGCTAACAGATCTGTGAGAGCCAGAATTCTTGCTGATAGTTGGTAGATGATTAAATACTTATTTCATACAATAAAATGCAAATTAATTATGTAAAAATCATACAATGTGATTTTTTAGTTTTCATTTTTAGATTCTGTCTCACAGGTGAAGTGTACCTACGATAAAAATTACAGACCTCTCCATTCTTTTTAGGTGGGGAAACTTGCAAAATTGGCAGAGTATCAAATACTTATTTTACCCACTGTACATGTATATATGTATGTGTATATATATATATATATATATATATATATATATATATATATATATATATATATACATATATCCTATTTGGTATCACTGTGTCCGTAACAGTCAGAATAAGATAATACATGTACATAATAAAAATATATAAGTTAATAATTACTAACTATAATTATAGAAATAATAAGAATAAATATTAAAATATCCTAATATTTATCCCATACGTAAAAAAAGATATATATATATATATATATATATATATATATATATATATATATATATATATATATATACAGCTCTGGCAAAAATTAAGAGACCACTGCAAAATTTTAATTTTCTCTGATTTTTCTCTTTATAGGTATATTTTTGAGTAAAATGTACATTGTTGTTTTAGTCTATAAACTACTGACGACATGTCTCCGAAATTCAAAGCTAAACATTTTGTATTTATTTGCAGCAAATGATAAAGCGTCAAAACACTAAAAAGGAAACAGTGCTTTCAGACCTCAAATTACTCATGTTTTAACTCCGGAAGAGTTCAGAAATCAATATTTGGTGGAATAACCATGATTTTTAATCCCAGCTTTCATGCGTCTTGGCTGCTTTCCACCAGTCTTTCCATGCTTTCCAATAGAAAACTGTTCAGTGGTCTCTCAATTTTTGCCAGAGCTGTATATATTTGGTATAGTCGTATGTGGAACTGTCAGAATAAAATAATTCATGCTAATAATAATAAAATATAATTGATAATAATTAATAACCATAATAATAGAAATAATAATAAGAATAAATAATAAAGTGTCCTAATATTTATCTCATATATAAAAAAATAAATAAAATAAAAAAATAACCTTATCTGGTATTGCCATGTGCGTATTGGTCAGAATAAAATAATACTTGTAAATAATAGCAAATATAATGGATAATAATAGTTAATAATTGCTAATGTAGCACCCTGAGGATTCGGCTGCTACAGGGGTATTGCACCTCAACCCAGAGGTGTGATATTCCACTCCCGGGTAAGGATGGAGTGTGGAACTGAGCTCAGTAGGCTGCATGCACTACACACATCCCATTTCCGAGGAACAGACCGACGGTACTCCCACTAGAGAAATGTGCAGGTACGACAGTGTCTGTTCCTGGCTGGAGTGGGAGGGGGGTGGAACATCCCAGTAGTGTAGGGGCAGATAGGGGGAGCAGTCTGGGTAGTGCTAGGAGCTCATTGGGTGCTGGTCACCTGAGCTCACACATAGAGGGAGTATATAAGGTGGGCACCATCTTAGGACAGGGTCTTTTGCAGAGTGAGGTCAGTCTGTCAGAGTTGAGTCAGAGAAGCAGAGCAGAGGAGAAGAGCAGCTCCAAGGCCAAGAGAGAGAGAGAGGAGAAAGAAAGACCCAGAGGGGGAGAAAGAAGGAACTCCAAGAGCCCAAATTAGACCAGAGGGTGAAGAGTTGGCAACAGGGTACCGGATCCCAAGCTGGCAGAGGCTACAGCACACCTTAGCCAGGAACCGGAGGTCGTGGGCAGGACCGATCTGCCACGATCACCCACTAAATCCACCCGGAAGGCAGACCAGGAATAGGGTCAGGGAACCCAGAGACAAGGGTTTACCACCAAGAGGCCCGAGGGAGCCGGACATAGGTGGATCCCTGGTGGGGAAGGCCAGAGAAGAGGACAGGACAGAAAGGGAGCTCAGGACCACGCTCCAGAATCACCTGGGGGTTGGCTGAGTCCAGGACCTGGTGGACGCAGCACGGCTCGGGTGGTCACTTAAGGCCGGAGTGACCAGAACAACTGCAGTAAGTAAACAAACCCTGAACTGCACAGCCCGACTCTGAGTCTCATTTCCATCCTCGCTGCACCACCACAACCCCCATCCTCTGCAACTGACCCCCTGAGGCTATACCCCTCCCGTTGGGGGTTATACTACCTGAGCTGCACATACATCACCAGCCTCAGCGGACCCTGCTGCAGCGGCGGCCGTATTGACCGCAATTCAACGGGTGGCGTAGTCGACACAAAAGAACATCTAGTAACATCATAAGGACTGCCACACACTGAGCTTGACACCCTGGGCACGGACCGGGTCACAGCCACTCGGAGACTACAACCCCCATCTGATCCGGCTCCGGGTATCCCCAACAACACTGGCCCAGGGGGCGCGTCAACTTTGGCGTAGTCGGCAGGATAACGTGCCCGCAACAACCGGGTACTGCGTGCCTGAAGAGAAGTTCACCGTTACCTCAAAAAGAAGTCTCCCGCCGGTTCCGGAGGGTCCCCGCCAACGGACCCCATCACAGGTCGTTTCCCGCCGGTTGTCCGCCATTTGCAGCTTTTTCCCGCCATCCATGGAGTTTCCCGCCACTGGGAGACGATTCCCGCCATTTCCGAAGATTTCCCGCCTTGGAAGAGCGGACGCCATTATGGGCGTGCCAGAGGGTGGCAAAAGGCCACCTCCCATCGTGGGCCAGGTCGAAGAATGGCGCCAAAAGCGGAAACTGCGCCCACCAACAGAGACTGTGATGCTGGAAGTGTCCATCAGCGTAAGAGAACTGCCCCTGGAACTGAAGTTGCCCTGGGACCACCCTCAATGTGGGCGGAGACAGAACAAGAGAGCAAAGATGGGTGTCGCCTGGAGCAGTCTGGAGAGAGCGCACCCGGAGACAAGACGTCTGGAAGAGAGTCCAGAGAGAGCCTACCCGGAGATGGAGGGAGAGTCAGGCAGCACCGACCCAGTGGTCAGGAGCCTGTTGCAGGTCGCTACTCCAGAAGGCCTGCTGGAGATCCTAGCACAGCTCCCCCGAGACCGGGAGTGTGCACAGACCGCGCTGGAGGGCCTCGCACGGAGAATGGCCCGGGTGCAGCGGGAGACGTTGGCGGAGTGGAGCCGAGAGATGGCCCAGCAGACCGAAACCCGTCAGCGGAGCACGCCACCCGAGACGAGGAGACAGACCGCCTCTGAGGATGGCGCAGGAGGAATGAAGGCAGGAGACGGCGCCGAGAAGGGAGCTGAACGGACGGAGGCAGGTAAAGGGGACGTTTCTACCCCGAGCCGGGAAACCGCGTGCCTGCCCCAGCTCCCCGTCGCAGAGCCCGAAATTCCCCCTGCCGTGCCCGTCGCTGCATCGTCACCACCGCCGACTAGGCCTCAGCCGGAAACCGCGGCCGCGACCCCTGTGACGTCACACGCCTCGACCTCGAGCGTGGCCAAGCAGGAAATACCACCGGCCTGGTCGCAAGGCCTAGTACCCCCGGGCGCCGCAATACCAACAGCGCCCCCTACCTCCGCGGAGCCACCGGCCTGGTCGCAGGGCCGAATAACCCAGGGCGCCGCCGTTCTTACGGTGCCCTTTGCCTTTAAGGTGCCCCAGGCCTGGTCGCAAGGCCTGGTCAACCCGGGCGCCGCTACCATCAACGCGCCCTCAACATCTCGAGTGCCGCACCTGGGTGAAGATCTATTCGCCCAGCATACGTGCCCGGATGGGCAGCCCTTCATATGGCCCCAGGAGTACATTCAGCTGGAACTCCAGAGAGCAAGGCCCATGTGCGAGCCCCTGATTCCGGCTCCGAAGCCCGTAAAGAGGACCTCGCCCCCGCTGGAGGAGGCACAGTTTGAGTGGGACCCCACCGGAGAAGACCTCATGGGGTTCACTCAGGAGACTCGGGCGGCCGCAGCGGAGCGTGCAGAGTGCTGCCGCCAGCAGCTCGAGGTCTTCGAGAGGGAGCGGAGAGAGAGGCGGGTCCGGGAACAGCAAGCGCAGATAAGGAGCGCGGAGCAGAAGAGCCGGACCAGGAGGAATCCCCATGCAGCTCATGGTCCCCCTTCCACCGGGACTGTGATAAAATTCAATATGCAGCACGGATGGGGCTTTATCAGAGACCATCAGACCCCCGGCGACGTCTTTGTAACTCGCAGAGACGTAGAAAGCCATCTGCCGGAGGGACACAGAGGTCGTGACCTGTATGTAGGGGACGAGGTCACCTTCACCCGGCACAAGTGTGCCAAGGGACCCTACGCCCTCCATGTGCATCGCCTGACGGAGGAGGAGCTGCGGTGTGAGGAGGAGCAAGAGGACCCGGACGGGTCTGAAGAATCTAAAGAAGGAGCAGGAGGACGCCGTCATTGAAGTACGGTAGAGAGAGACTGTATAAAGTTGCCCGTCGGGGTACCAAGAACTGTTACTTATTTAAAATATGTTCCCCGTTGGGACCAGCCAAGAGTGAACTGTTAACCCCGTGTGTCCCTAGTTCCTAATACCTGGCCGAGGACTGAGAGCGGCCATAATTCCCTTGTATATAGTTGCGCTTCCTAAAGCGCCCCCTACCGGTTTTATAGGAAACCGTGTTTCTTCAAGAGACTGTCGCACTTTACCCGGTCACAAGTTGCACCGTGGCCGGAGGAACAAGAGTGTTATTTATGATAAGTTTTATATGAAAAGTTTATGCTGATAATATATGATGTTTTATATGTTTATGTTTTATGAAAAAAAATGTATGTTTGTGGATGTTTATATCTTACAGCCCGAGGACGTGCTGTGATTTACCAGGGGGGAATGTAGCACCCTGAGGATTCGGCTGCTACAGGGGTATTGCACCTCAACCCAGAGGTGTGATATTCCACTCCCGGGTAAGGATGGAGTGTGGAACTGAGCTCAGTAGGCTGCATGCACTACACACATCCCATTTCCGAGGAACAGACCGACGGTACTCCCACTAGAGAAATGTGCAGGTACGACAGTGTCTGTTCCTGGCTGGAGTGGGAGGGGGGTGGAACATCCCAGTAGTGTAGGGGCAGATAGGGGGAGCAGTCTGGGTAGTTCTAGGAGCTCATTGGGTGCTGGTCACCTGAGCTCACACATAGAGGGAGTATATAAGGTGGGCACCATCTTAGGACAGGGTCTTTTGCAGAGTGAGGTCAGTCTGTCAGAGTTGAGTCAGAGAAGCAGAGCAGAGGAGAAGAGCAGCTCCAAGGCCAAGAGAGAGAGAGAGGAGAAAGAAAGACCCAGAGGGGGAGAAAGAAGGAACTCCAAGAGCCCAAATTAGACCAGAGGGTGAAGAGTTGGCAACAGGGTACCGGATCCCAAGCTGGCAGAGGCTACAGCACACCTTAGCCAGGAACCGGAGGTCGTGGGCAGGACCGATCTGCCACGATCACCCACTAAATCCACCCGGAAGGCAGACCAGGAATAGGGTCAGGGAACCCAGAGACAAGGGTTTACCACCAAGAGGCCCGAGGGAGCCGGACATAGGTGGATCCCTGGTGGGGAAGGCCAGAGAAGAGGACAGGACAGAAAGGGAGCTCAGGACCACGCTCCAGAATCACCTGGGGGTTGGCTGAGTCCAGGACCTGGTGGACGCAGCACGGCTCGGGTGGTCACTTAAGGCCGGAGTGACCAGAACAACTGCAGTAAGTAAACAAACCCTGAACTGCACAGCCCGACTCTGAGTCTCATTTCCATCCTCGCTGCACCACCACAACCCCCATCCTCTGCAACTGACCCCCTGAGGCTATACCCCTCCCGTTGGGGGTTATACTACCTGAGCTGCACATACATCACCAGCCTCAGCGGACCCTGCTGCAGCGGCGGCCGTATTGACCGCAATTCAACGGGTGGCGTAGTCGACACAAAAGAACATCTAGTAACATCATAAGGACTGCCACACACTGAGCTTGACACCCTGGGCACGGACCGGGTCACAGCCACTCGGAGACTACAACCCCCATCTGATCCGGCTCCGGGTATCCCCAACAACACTGGCCCAGGGGGCGCGTCACTAACAATAATGATAGAAATAATAATAAAAAGATAATCATTAATAATAATTACAGAAGTGATAAGAAGTACAAATAATAAAATGTCCTAATATTTATTCCGTGCATAAAAAAAATAAAAAGAATAACCTGGTATCGACATGTGCGTAACTGTCATGTTAATAATAATAAAAATAATTGATAATGAATAATTACAATAATTATAGGAATAATAACAATAATAAAATGTTCTAATATTTATTCCATATGTTAAATAAATATATAAAAATGGTCGACTCTTTTTTCTTTTGGTTACTTCGCCTCCCCATAAATGGAATAAAAAGAGATCAGAAAATTTGTAGTGATAAAAACTATATATGTCTTATATTCTAGGTTCTTCAAAGTAGCCACCTTTTGCTTTGATGACTGCTTTGCACACTCTTGGCATTCTCTTGATGAGCTTCAAGAGGTAGTCACCGGAAATGGTTTTCACTTCACAGGTGTGCCCTGTCAGGTTTAATAAGTGGGATTTCTTGCCTTATAAATGGGGTTGGGACCATCAGTTGTGTTGTGCAGAAGTCTGGTGGATACACAGCTGATAGTCCTGCTGAATAGACTGTTAGAATTTGTATTATGGCAAGAAAAAAGCAGCTAAGTAAAGAAAAACGAGTGGCCATCATTACTTTAAGAAACGAAGGTCAGTCAGTCCGAAAAATTGGGAAAACTTTGAAAGTGTCCCCAAGTGCAGTTGCAAAGACCATCAAGCGCTACAAAGAAACTGGCTCACATGAGGACCGCCCCAGGAAAGGAAGACCAAGAGTCACCTCTGCTTCTGAGGATAAGTTTATCCGAGTCACCAGCCTCAGAAATCGTAGGTTAACAGCAGCTCAGATTAGAGACCAGGTCAATGCCACACAGAGATCTAGCAGCTGACGCATCTCTACAACAACTGTTAAGAGGAGACTTTGTGCAGCAGGCCTTCATGGTAAAATAGCTGCTAGGAAACCACTGCTAAGGACAGGCAACAAGCAGAAGAGACTTGTTTGGGCTAAAGAACACAAGGAATGGACATTAGACCAGTGGAAATCTGTGCTTTGGTCTGATGAGTCCAAATTTGAGATCTTTGGTTCCAACCACCGTGTCTTTGTGCGACGCAGAAAAGGTGAACGGATGGACTCTACATGCCTGGTTCCCACCATGAAGCATGGAGGAGGAGGTGTGATGGTGTGGGGGGGCTTTGCTGGTGACACTGTTGGGGATTTATTCAAAATTGAAGGCATACTGAACCAGCATGGCTACCACAGCATCTTGCAGCGGCATGCTATTCCATCCGGTTTGCGTTTAGTTGGACCATCATTTATTTTTCAACAGGACAATGACCCCAAACACACCTCCAGGCTGTGTAAGGGCTATTTGACCAAGAAGGAAAGTGATGGGGTGCTACGCCAGATGACCTGGCCTCCACAGTCACCAGACCTGAACCCAATTGAGATGGTTTGGGGTGAGCTGGACCGCAGAGTGAAGGCAAAAGGGCCAACAAGTGCTAAGCATCTCTGGGAACTCCTTCAAGATTGTTGGAAGACCATTTCCGGTGACTACCTCTTGAAGCTCCTCAAGAGAATGCCAAGAGTGTGCAAAGCAGTCATCAAAGTAAAAGGTGGCTACTTTGAAGAACCTAGAATATAAGACATATTTTCAGTTGTTTCACACTTTTTTGTTAAGTATATAATTCCACATGTGTTAATTCATAGTTTTGATGCCTTCAGTGTGAATGTACAATTTTCAAAGTCATAAAAATACAGAAAAATCTTTAAATGAGAAAGTGTCCAAACTTTTGGTCTGTACTGTGTATATATATATATATATATATATATATATATATATATATATATATATAAACTGCATCCATTATTAGTCACCTCCCCCATGTTACATAGGGTGTATCCCCAGGAGTGACCGCCAGGTGGCAGCCCCGCTCGCTGAGCTTTGTGCTGCAGAGCCGCACTCCTCCTATTGTCAGCAGGCAATCCTATTCTTCGCCTGCAGATAAGAGCCGCACACAGGGAAGCAGAGCGGAGCCGGATCTATTGTGGGGGTTGTAGTTCAGAAACGCTTTGTTTGGAAGCTGACAACAGCCGCCCGGAACTACAGATCCCAGAATCCTGTGCGCGTTATCAGCTGCCCCTGCGCACAGGCACGGAGAGAGTCACAATTGTGTCCTATCACACCGAGGAGGATGATGTCACCTGCGAGCTGCGCTGCACAGCGGCTGCGGGAGTTACCATAGAGCCCGGAGCCTGCTGCAATGTGGGGCATGGAGCCGTGCAGGTGAGGACCGGGGCAGGGGGGTGCAGCCGGGGCTGGGTGTGACACCACAGCTTGCTGGGGGCAGATTTGGGGGGCAGCTCTCACAATGGGGTCTCTGCTGCCATGTCCTGGGTGACTACATGGTGCATTGTTCTGGACTCCAGGCTTTGCTGGAGGATTGCTGTCACTATAGGATGTATATGGCACTGGTGTGGTCTGTGGCGGTGTACAAAGCAGCATTTCCCTCCTGAAAGTGGGGACATCCAGCTCCGCAGCCCAATAATGCTCATAGTGGTGACAGATTTTACAAGTTCGCTCATCGCCAGATTCATCTGTGATTTGCACCTTTTTTTTTACCATAATATATATACAGGTACCTATCATTAGTAGGAGGCTCAAAGCCCATCTGTACGGCCCCATAGGACATGCCGTCTATATGTTACATCTGTGCGTGCAAAGTCCTATACAGAAGACGTTATATTCACCATTATAGACTGAATTAGCCTGATGTTGTTATTATTATTTATTGCTTTTTTCACTTTGTAGGGTCACTGGTGGAGGTTGGGAGGCTCTTTTGTGGCCTGCCATCTAAATCCGCATGTAGAATTAAACGCACCGTGTACATTAATGGCAGTCCTTCCAACCATATGTCCATCCCAATGTCCATCCTGCATCTCCAGTGCTGCCTGCAGGGCCTCATTTACACGTCATTTAGTTATTTATTTTTTTCCTTTTGCATATGAGAAATAATAGACCATTTTTCGGCAGGATCCTACATCCATTTTTGGTCCATGTGTTCATTTTCACCATCACAGTGACATCCGTTTTTTTTTTTTTTTTTTATGCCAAAAAATAAATATAATTTCTTTCCTCTTGTGGCTTCTTATTACCCAGAGGAACAAAGCCTTGGGCACCAATTCATCATCTGTGAATATATATGTGTATGTATGTGTGTATTATTGCTACATTTTGTGCAAAATCAAAGGTGCTTTTTTTATTGTCTCTTACCTTTTGTCTTTTTGTTGCTCCTTTTTTAGAGCAAAAATTAGCATGATTGTTTAATAACATGTCACACGTTAGTCTTCAACTGCACAAAAAATAACATTAGGCAGCCTTTGTATTCTTGTACTGAACAGCAAATCTGCACATGGAAATCTGCAAGCCCTTTTCATAGAAATATTTGCAACAAATCTGTCACCTTTGAACATACCCCTTTTCAATATACTAAATACAATTTGCAAAAAATTTGTTGGATTCACTTTTCTCTTTACCTAGAATTATTTTTTTTAAATATCTTATTATTTATTTAATTTATTATTGTTTATTATTTTTTATATTAATATATATTTTTTTATTATTACAAAGTCCACTTATTTCTGATGTTTTTCTCTATCGGGAAGAAATGGATGTTTTCTGAGATGTCATGAAGTTAGTTTTCCAACTAATTGTAATTTTTGGGTTGTTATTTGTTAAGTTGTTTATCCCACTAAACAATAAATATTGGTGATAGATTTATTACCAGTGCTCCCCAGAGACCCCCAGTGCTCCCCAGAGGCCCCGCTCAGTTTACTTCTATGGGATCAATCATGCCCACGTGTGATCACTGCTCCCCTACACAATGAATGGCACTTAATGTAAATTATAACTTTGTAGTTTCGTGTTGTCTATGCGGATTGCTGGTATTATCAGTAGATAAGGGCACTGGACCATTTGTGCCTGTCTAATCTCAGCAGTATAATTAACAATATTCTACCCCTTGGTATCTTTCGGGATCTTGCCTTTTACATGCTTTTCACTGGTGCAGACAAGATAATCAGGTTTTCACAGAAGTGATAAACTTCTCTTGGTTTAAAACCCTTCCCTAACCCCCGGCTACGATCATTATCTACTTGCAACAACCCTACAGACAGTCTTCGATTTCACTGTATAGAAAAAAAATCAGCAGAGCACAAGCTTTTCCTTATTCTAGGTCTTGCATTCAAGAGGGTTTCTGATGACTTCCATCAGTAATTTTAGTTTTGCATTGCTAAATCTGTATTATGGCTGCAACCCCAGGCCCACTGCTGGACTGATCAGTGAAATGAATGACCTATGATCCTGTAGCGCTGCATTCACACACAGGTGTGTCACGGTCAATGTATCTTTCCAACCCAAGAACCCAAACTCAACTTTCTCGTAGACATCTATGAGGATGTGATGTCCAGGTCAGGAGTCCTGGGCCGGTCTGTGCTTCACAGTCCAAAATCGGACCATGCCTGCCATGAAACATGGTCCACGAAACACGGACCGGCCACAGGGCTCTTGACCTGAACTTGATCGTCTCATATATGGAGGTTGCGGAATTCGAGTCAGGAGACCAACAGCCCGTACGTACATCAGTCTGTGCATGGACCATGTTTTACGGACATCTGAATTTAGCCTCCGTTTCAGTGATTGGACCTATGTCCGTTAGGCTGGGTTCACATCACAGTTGCCCCAACGTTCAGCGGCTCTGTCGGTGCTTATGTCCTTCCATTCGGACCTATGTGTTGACGACCATTGACTGTAATGATGCTGATGGGGTCACCGTGTGCACTGTTGGACATAATTTTTGGCTGTATCCGCATAGGTGAGGTGGGCAGGAAGATGCAGTTGAGTAAGTCTTGCTTCCCGCCTCCATTAAGCATATATGGCCGAAAATGATGCACGACAGAGCACACTGACTCCGTCTGCAGCATTATAGTCATTAGTCCCGTCAGTGTATGCGTCCGAATCTCGTTTTACTGGGGTTCGGACGTAATTCCCAACAAAGCGACTGAACGTAAATGACAGGGGCAAATGTGATGTGAACCCCGTGTGCCGGATGCAAGTCCTATCATCCAAACCCGATGGAGTGACTAAACGCATACTAAACCATGATATGGACATAGCCCCATAGGTAATATTCAGGTAACTAAGAATGCACCCATATTACACTCCTATTGTCCTGAATCTGCACGTTAAAGTGAGATGTGTCAAGATTAGTGAAGGTGTGCTTTCTGGGCCACCGGTGTCACCTGGCCGCCTTCTGGCTCCACTTATTCTAGTGAGAAGTTTATTCCTGTCGAAATATGACAATGGTTGCTATCCCAGGAATTGTATCCTGCAATTCTGCAGCCTTCACACAAAGTGGATTTCTCCTTTCGGCCACTGTTACTCATCCGGCATTCACAGGCCATGGCCGGACCGGCCGGGGGTCTTCAGACCCAAAGTCAATAGCCTCGTGTATGCGTATGAGGCCTGGAAGTCGTGAAATCGGAGTAAATCTTGTAGAATTTGGATGCACCAAAAGTTTGGCACAAGCAACAATGCGCAGTAGGACGGGGTCTATAGTGTAGGTTTCCATTTCTGAACCCCTTTAATAGACAGAGCAGCATCCGCACCTCCTAGAAGTACAAATTGTGCCCCACACCAGGGTCAGACATATCATTGGTGCAACCTATGCGGTCGCCCAGGGGGCCAAGAGGTAAAGGGGCCACTACCACCTCCAAAGCAGGTGCAATTTTGCATTTTTAGGAGCTCTATGATGGCAAAGGGCCCCTATATTGTTCTTGAACAGGGGCCTCTTCTGTCTGTGTCCACCCCCCACACCATCAACTTAATGTCTCCCAGTTCCCTTTAGGATATGTTCTTACATTGCATTTTTCACTGTGGATATTGTTGTAGGAAATATTGCCACTGTCCCATTCATCTGAAACAACCCCACTCGCATGACTCGAACAGATTTCCGTCTCGTAAATTTCTGCAACCAAATCTGCATATTGGGGATTTGCCCTTATTGGCTGCAGTGCATTTCGTGTCAGTCGAGGTTAGGCTGCAGAAGTCATTGCCTGCCCCGAAATCACAACGATTTCCAAAAACGGTGAAGACCAGGAACAATTGAACCGTGACCTGATTGTCATTGCTGGCAGGGGTTGCCTTTGCATTCTGACACAGCGGTGGGATTGTGGAAAGGCAGAGATCTGGCTGACTGCCTATCAGTTTAGCAGAGTTGGAAGGGAGGGTGAGGGTCTGCAGTTGCCATAGCGACTCCCCCTGTCATTGGAGCGTTCCTATCTGCTAGCAGCTTCTATAGAGGTCAGGTGGTCCGCGAGGCAGTTATGTCGGGTGTAACATATGGGGGAGTTTACCCAGACAGTAAAAGGATGAAATGAGCCCTTTTACTTGTCCTGCCGCACAATCCTACAAAGATTTATCTGCGTTTTCCTATACATTGCTTATTCATTCATCTATTTATGTTTTATGGAGAAGAAACGAATGTCGTGTAGCAGAGCCACATTTATTTTTTGGGAAAACGTATCCCCTTTCCTGTTGTCTATTTAGTCAACGAATGGTTAAAATTATCTTATTTTATAGAGGACGAGATCAGTGTGTTTCATCTGAGTGTGGAGTTGTCCTGACTCTTCCCCCCAGTGGTCCATGTTGGTGGAGAGAAGGATCAGGCAGGTGGACTTCAACATGCCCAATCCCTTTGTTTTCATGGGAGATAAACTGTCCTAAAGAGAGAGCAGTTATGTTTGTATGGCTGACTGCAATCTAAGGTTTATGGCCGCCTTTTGACCTCTTGGACATGGTTGTTTGGTCTCGTGCATGGAGTCTGTGCTGCTGCATAGGGATATGTCAGACAGGATACAATATGTTGTGCTCACCTATGGAGGACCACCACAGAATGTACACCGGACGATTACAATGTCATTATTCGAGATCATGCCTGCTGTCCAATGTGTATACCATTTATTATGCATTGCTTATATAGCACCATTAATTCCACAGCGCTTTACAGACATCATCATCTCTGTCCCCATTGGGGCTCACAATCTACATTCGCTATCATTATGTCTTTTGGAGTGTGGGAGAACCCGGAGGAAACCCACGCAAACACGGGGAAAACATACAAACTCCTTGCAGATGTTGTCCTTGGTGGGATTTGAACTCCAGACCGCAATGCTGCAGTGCTAACCACTGAGCCATCTTGCTGACCATGAGTGTATGTGCCCAATAGAAGGTGCCCTAGTTACAGTGGGTACGTAAAGTATTCAGACCGCTTTAAATTTTTTACTCTTTGTTTCATTGCAGCCATTTGGTAAATTCTAAAAAGTTCATTTTTTTCTCATTAATGTACACTCTGCACCCCATCTTGACTGAAAAAAAGCAGAAATGTAGAATTTTTTGCAAATTTATTAAAAAAGAAAAACTGAAATATCACATGGTCATAAGTATTCAGACCCTTTGCTCAGACACTCATATTTAAGTCACATGCTGTCCATTTCCTTGTGATCCTCCTTGAGATGGTTCTACTCCTTCATTGGAGTCCAGCTGTGTTTAATTAAACTGATAGGACTTGATTTGGAAAGGCACACACCTGTCTATATAAGACCTCACAGCTCACAGTGCATGTCAGACCAAATGAGAATCATGAGCTCAAAGGAACTTCCCAAGGAGCTCAGATACAGAATTGTGGCAAGGCACAGATCTGGCCAAGGTTACAAAAGAATATCTGCAGTACTCAAGGTTCCTAAGAGCACAGTGGCCTCCATAATCCTTAAATGGAAGAAGTTTGGGACCACGAAAAGTCTTCCTAGACCTGGCCGTCCAGCCAAACTGAGCAATCGTGGGAGAAGAGCATTGGTGAGAAAGGTAAAGAAGAATCCCATGATCACTGTGGCTGAGCTCCAGAGATTGGGTAGGGAGATGAGAGAAAGTTCCACAAAGTCAACTATCACTGCAGCCCTCCACCAGTCAGGCCTTTATGGCAGAGTGGCCCTATGGAAATCCTCTCCCCAGTGCAAGACATATGAAAGCCAGCATTGAGTTTGCTCAAAAACACATGAATGACTCCCAGACTATGAGAAATTAGATTCTCTGGTCTGATGAGACGAAGATAGAACTTTTTGGTGATAATTCTAAACGGTATGTGTGAAGAAAACCAGGCACTGCTCATCACCTGCCCAATACCATCCCAACAGTGAAACATGGTGGTGGCAACATCATGCTATGGGGGTGTTTTTCAGCTGCAGGGACAGGATGACTGGTTGCAATTGAAGGAAACATGAATGCGGCCAATTACAGAGATATCCTGGATCAAAACCTCTTCCCGAGTGCTGTGGACCTCAGACTTGGCCGAAAGTTCACCTTCCAACAAGACAATAACCCTAAGCACATAGCTAAAATAACAAAGGAGTGGCTTCAGAACAAATCTGTCATCATTCTTGACTGCCCCAGCCAGAGCCCTGACCTAAACCCAATTGAGCATCTCTGGAGAGACCTGAAAATGGCTGACCACCAACGTTCACCATCCAACCCGACGAAACTGGGGAGGATCTGCAAGGAAGAATGGCAGAGGATCCCCAAATCCAGGTGTGAAAAACTTGTTGCATCATTCCCAAGAAGACTCATGGCTGTACTAGCTCAAAAGGGTGATTTTACTCCATACTGATCAAAGGGTCTGAATACTTATGACCATGTGATATTTCAGTTTTTCTTTTTTAATAAATTTGCAAAAATTTCTACATTTCTGATTTTTTTGAGTCAAGATGGGGTGCAGAGTGTACTTTAGTGAGAAAAAAAATGAAGTTTTTAGATTTTACCAAATAGCTGCAATGAAACAAGGAGTGAAAAATTTAAAGGGGTCTGAATACTTTCCGTACCCACTGTATGTGCCCGATAGAAGGTGCCCTAGTTATGTGCCCGATGGAAGGTGCTCTAGTTAATCAAACCATTTTACCAGAGTTTTTGCATAAAACTGCTTGAAATGTTGCAAAGTTTTTGTGCAACTCGCAGTTGCAAAATAATGTAGCATCTTTTGTCATTTTTGCGACAATCCCAGCACCTTTTTTGAGCAGAGATAAGAAGGAGAATGGCTGAACGTGGCCATCAAACTCTTTGTAAGTTATGCCAATAAAGTGGTGTAAATTATAACAGAAATGTATCCTGGCCCCCGTGACTAGTGTACGTTTTGGTGGTTCCCTGAAAGATGTGCCAATTTATGGATTTGGCGCATCGTGCTCCTGTGCACTGGCCATCAAAACGGGCATGCACACAGCCAGTCTTATTGAATCGGGTCATATGTGCACTTGGCCTAATTCATTTAAGGCCTCATTCAGACATCCATGTTTGATTTTTTTTTTCCTTGGACAAAAAAAATTGGGACATTTGAACAGCTCCATAAACTTTAATGGGTGCGTGTTCTGTGCATGGATGGCACACGTAAGTGACAAACAGACGTCTGAATGAGGCCTGATATGTATGGGGTTGTCCTGATTTTCCCTCCAATGGCAAATAATGGGGGGAGAGAAGGATTGGGCAGTGGGATTTCAACATGCCCAGTCCATTTGTGCTAGTGGGATATAAATTGTTGCTAAAGAGAGAGCGCGGTCAGCTAAATGCTTGTCCCATATTCAATTCAGGGGTGCTGATCACGTCTCCTGTCCTGTATGAGACTTATTTCAGACAAGGTTGTAGGCAAAATGTTGACAAATGCCCGTCTGCACAGTGATGTGACTAGTCCGAGGCCAGGGTGGCTTCTCCCTGTCCTGCTGCCCTAAATTGCCATGTCTTTCCCTATGTTTTGTGATTAGAGAGAGACCTGTCAGTCAAGGGAAGCAGGGCGGGAAGAAGCCTCCAGAGACCTGCCCTGGACAAGTTGCATAATCAACTTTAAAAGTTGGCTCAGTGGTTAACACTGGGGTCCGGGGTTCAAATCCCACCAAGGACAACATCTGCAAGGAGTTTGTATGTTCTCCCCGTGTTTGCGTGGGTTTCCTCCCACCCTCCAAAGACATACTGCTAGGGAATTTAAATGTCTGTAAAGCGCTGTGGAATATGATGGTGCTATATAAGCAATGCGTAACAGAAGTGTATTTTGTCTGAAACGCAGCAGTATTTCAGAATAAATCATACACGGCTGCAATAATTTAAGTGGCATTCTGATTCATGCTGCCAGTAGTACAGAAAACATGAATAAGCTGGGGTAAACCCTTTAAAAAAAAAAGAAAAAAAAAAGTAGATTTATATGTGCAGAATATAAAAAAAAAAAAAAAAGTAAAAAGTGTCACTTGGCATAGTATTGGCTCTTGCTGTGCACGGTAATAGACCTGAACCTATACTATGCCAAGTAACACTTTTTTTTTTTTACTTTTGACCTAAAAATTATGTAAGATATGAAGTGTTTATTGCCTCAATCAAATTCACGCCTGACGTGCCGGCATGTATAATTAAAAACTGGTTACATTTTGCATTTTTGTGGTGAGTCATTGTTACGCAGGGTTCTGAAATTGTGGTGTTTTAACTGCCTATAAATAGCTGCACCACATCTATAATGGAGAGATTTGGTGCTCTCAGGGTGGTTACTTGTCATAATTTCCATTACAATCTGACCCCTGACGTCCTGATCCAGTCACGGGTACATTATCAATTGCATAGAGAAAACGATCCCTCCGTAACACCGCTTCTTCAGGGGCTCATTTTCCTGCGGTGGGAATAGGTTTTGCTATTCTTATCTATGCAGCAGAGGTCGAGCCTGAGATGAATGTTTAATGTCTGATATTATTTTTGCGAGGTGTATTCCTATGTCACTCGGGTTAGATGAAATGTGTCACCCGAGTTCATCATTACTCCCCCTCCCCCGCCTGCTGGTGACATTCCTGTCCTCGGATGAGCCGAGGAATATTCTGTGCATCTGACCGTATCTAAGTGGAAGGAACTTGACAGCGGCACAGTCTCCTTCCCCCTAGGTGTATGATTGTGTATGCACCTCTAACGTGACCGGATTATTAATATCGGGTCTTCTCCGGATCTAGTCACCGTCCTCGGTATAAGAATAAAGGCTCGGATAGATGCTTCACCACCAGACATGTAAGATTTGTGCAAGGTGCATCCAATATTGTCATTTTAATATGACTTGATGATCAGGATCACTGAGGATTCACATGGCGGTAATTTGTGGTCCTACGTTTTGGCCTTGGGGGGGAGCTTTCATCAGAAAATTACCTATAGTTAAAATCCGGTTTATGTGTTAAAAAAAAAAATATGAAAAAAAAAATTGGCAAAATATTTTTAAAAGAATTGGTTAGTAATTTTGCAATTTTCACAATTGTCGCTGAGGCTTTTTTTACACTCCTACTTCCAGGAAGAGTTTTCTGCAGTTTCTTTATCATCAGAGGCTGGATTAAAAATGACAGGCAACGACAATAACTCAGGATCCACCAATCATAAGAGGTGTCACAACTGACCCTGTACACATTGACCTGTACAAAAGATAGGGTTGAGATCAGACTATTGTGCATGTACATGTGTTGTTTCCTGAAACAATCGGAAGTTAGAGTCTAAAAAAAAAAAAAAAGCCCCACGGCTTCTTTTAGACCAGTTTGGTTTATGAAACAAAAGACTCTTCAGGAAAACGATGGCAAAAAAGTCGTGACCCAATTGGGCACCGCCTGGTTCTACCGCGTGTGGCTCAAACTCCACCCAACACCAATTTCTGCATAATCTCGTTACAAAAACTTTCGACCATTGGCCTGACAAAGGGTTGGCAAAGCTTCAGTAGTGCTGCGACTGCACCATTGGCCTTATTCTTATGCATGTATAAAGATCATCGTTATCGGTGGCACATCGCTTAGTTTCAACAGGTGATGTGCTGCCGATAATATGTTCTATATAGGGACAGATCCATCGTATTAATGATCGTTTGGTACCCATCACTGTTTCATCAGCTCAGTAAACGAGCCCTGATTGGCTTGTGTACGTAGTCGACCGGCGGTCGTATAACGGCCTGTCCAAAATAGGCCATAAGAATTGGACATTATTGTTGGATATGCGTGTGAGTAATGGAGATGACTGAACGTCCTTGCCTCTCATTAACTCTCAGACTTTCAGGATTATTTTTTTTTATGTTATACCTTGGTCTCCATACTAAGTGACCACCATAACCTTAGGATTTCTCCATACTAAGTGACCACCATAACCTTAGGATTTCAGCTAATTTCCACTGTTTTATTGTAGGGTTGATGAATCAGTCATTTCACATCTTCAGGGCCACCTTCTGCACTGAGCGGGCTTTGTCTCCTGACCCTGACCATGTTTTGCTGGTATTTTTGTATAAATGTGAGTTTTCTAGTTGCAGTTTTGTCGCGTCTTTGTAAGCTTGTGGTGCAGCATTAACTTCTTGTGTGTCAGGTGTTACTACTACTGTCAGGGTTGCCGGCTTTGACGGGCTCCTTGGGTTGTTCCTTTGTTTGGCTTATCTAGTGGAATGCGTACAAGTCGGACTATTCTACAACTTCAGGTTTATTCAGATGACTAAACTTATTGTTCATCCCTCTGGTGTTACTCAACATGTTGCCTTTTCTGTAAGATAATATTTCCTAAAAATACCGAGAGGGTCAGTCAAAGTCTTCAGTTCGTTCTTCATGATGGTTGAGAAGTTGTGACTGGCTGCAACTTTTGACTGACGTGACCCGTTGTGTTATTTAGGCAGTGTAGATTACGGGCATATCTGGGATTTCTGAAATGTGCCTGATGGCAGGCAATGTGACTATATAATAAAATAACTATTACTTAAGTTTTCCAGGCAGTAAAAAATAAAAATCTGGCTGTCCCTCTGAGACCCCTCAAAACTACCCTGTTATCTTTTATTTTTAGCTCGCCTTAAGCACTATGTACAGGTGCATCTCACTAAATTAGAATATCATCAAAAAGTTAATTTATTTCAGTTCTTCAATACAAAAAGTGAAACTCATATATTATGTAGAGTCATTACCAGCAGAGTGATCTATTTCACGTGTTTATTTCTGTTAATGTTGATGATTATGGCTTCCCACCAATGAAATCACAAAAGTCATTATCTCAGTAAATTAGAATACTTTAGAACAGCTTGAAAAATGTTTTTAAAATCCAAAATGTTGGCCTACTGAAATGTATGTTCAGTAAATGCTCTCAATACTTGGTCGGGGATCCTTCTGCGTCAATTACTGCATCAATGCGGCAATGTGGCATGGAGGCGATCAGCCTGTGGCACTGCTGAGGGGTTATGGAAGCCCAGGTTGCTTTGATAGTAGCCTTCAGCTCGTCTGCATTGTTGGGTCTGGTGTCTCTCATCTTCCTCTTGACAATACCCCATAGATTCTATATAATAGATTCTCTATGGGGTTAAGGTCAGGTGAGTTTGCTGCCAATCAAGCACAGTGATACTGTTGTGTGTAAACCAGGTATTGGTACTTTTGGCAGTGTGGACAGGGGCCAAGTCCTGCTGGAGAATGACATTTCCATCTCCACAAGCTTGTCGGCAGAGGGAAGCATGAAGTGCTATAAAATTTCCTGGTAGACGGCTGCGCTGACTTTGGTCTTGATAAAACACAGTGGACCTACACCAGCAGATGACATGGCTCCCCAAACCATCACTGATTGTGGAAACTTCACACTAGACCTCCAGCAGCTTGGATTGTGGCCTCTCCACAAGCAAAAGAGTATACAGACATTATAGCACAGGATCACAGCTTTTTCTTTCTGTAAGGTAAAACATTTTTAAAAACAGGGAAATGTTTTACCTCACAGAAAGAATCAGCTGTGATCCCGTGCTGTAATGTGTGTATACTCTTTTGCTTCCTCCTCTGCCCAGGAGCTGTGGTATGATCAGACCATGTTCCTGTACGGTCAGACACAGCCATTACACAGTACACAGCAGGGGCACATTTATAAGATTATCTCAGCACAGGAACATTATTTTTAAACACATCCAATTGTGGAAATTATTTTTCTTCCAAAATCTATTGATTAAAATAAACTTTAAAATTACTTTTTTTTTGTGGGAAAACCCCTTTAATAATCATTCACTTGGGCTGAGAAAATTGGAACAAAATGACTATTAGGCCACGGCCCCACTATCAGTATTTGGTCAGTATTCGGTCAGTATTTTTTCTCAGGAGTGGGAGCCAAAACCAGGTGAGGAACAATCAGAGAAAAGGTATAATAGAAACAAGTCACCAATTCTGCATTTATCACCCACTCCTGGTTTTGGCTCCCACTCCTGAGAAAAAATACTGACCGAATACTGATAGTGGGGCCGTGGCCTTAACATGATTATGTCCCAATACACCATGCATCTTGTTCGCAGCTCATCCACTGTTTGCATGGGGCTGCTGACAATAGTTATTTTTACATAGTCATAAATGATCTGATTATGTGACCCAACAAGCAGTTTGCTCTATCAGCAGCACATTAAACGGGCCGATGATCAGGAACAAGCGTTCCTGTAATGCGCATTTATCGATCATATTGTGCAAATGGGCCTTTACCTTTTAACACCTCCGGTTCAATGGTTCCCACCGTTATTGCTGGAAGTCACAAGCTGTGCAGCGGTCACATGAGCGTCACCACTGCAGGACCGGCAGAGGATATGAACGGTGAGTTATGGTTACTTTATTATTTTAGCACATTGCCTGCTGTTAGGCACATTTTAGAAAATCAATGAGAACCCCTTTAGTGGTTTTCTGACATTTCCATTTTGTTTGCCCTTCAACTTGTGAACAACTTCTGTCTTGTGATATCAATCTCTAATGGAGTACAAAGCTTGCAAAATACATAACATAAATATTTAGAATATTTTTTTTTTTTTTTAAACCAATCACATCGTATAAAAAAAAAAAATGGAAATCTTGCAATTTTCACACTGACCACTGGGACTTTTTTAGACTTCCAATTGTTTCAGGAAACAATACATGCACAATAGTCTGATCCCAATCTTCTCTTTTGTATTGAGTGTCTAGTGAGAGTGTGTGCAAATTCATTGTGAAGGCAGGGGAAGCAGGGTCATCTGTGATGTCTTTTGTGACTGGTGGATCCTTTATCATAGTTACCTGTTACTGTAATCCTGCCTCTGATGATAAAGAGCTGCTGAAAACTCTACTTGAGAGGACAGGAAGTATGAGTTAAAAAAAAAAAAAAAGCATCAGAAGCCAGTGTAAAAATTGCAAGATTATTTTTTTTTCTTTTTAATTAAGTTTCCAAATATTTTTTAAAATTGCATGTAACAAATTGATTTAAACAATTTTCTGATTATAGCTTCCCTCCCTTTCGCAACCTTGGGTTTTGTCGTTTTTGCATTTTCGTTTTTTGCTCCCCTTGTTCCCAGAGCCATAGCGTTTTTATTTTTTGGTCAATATGGCTATGTGAGGGCTTATTTTTTGCGGGACGAGTTGTACTTTTCAACGCCATTACTAGTTTTACCATATCGTGTACGGGAAAATGGGAAAAAAATTCCAAGTGTGGTGAAATTGCAAAAAAAGTGCAATACCACAGTTGTTTTTTATTTATTTTTTTACCACATTCACTGAATGCTAAAACTGACCTGCCATTCTTATTCTCCAGGTCATTACGAGTTCATAGATACCAAACATGTATAGGTTCTTTTTTATTTAAGTGGTGAAAAAAAAATCCAAAATTTGGTTAAAAAAAAAAAAAAAAAAAGCGCCATTTTCCGAGACCTGTAGCGTCTCCATTTTTCGGGATCTGGGGCTGGGTGAGGGCTTATTTTTTGCATGCCGGGCTGACGTTTTTATTGATAACATTTTGGGGTAGATCAGATGTTTTGATCGCCCGTTATTGCATTTTATTGCAGTTTTGCGGCGACCAAAAAACGTAATTCTGGCGTTTAGAATTTTTTTCTCGTTACGCCGTTTACCGATCGGATTAATTATTTTTTTATATTGATAAATCGGGCGATTCTGAACTCAGTGATACCAAATATGTCTATGTAGGTTTTTTTTTATTTTATTTTGAATGGGGCGAAAGGAGGTGATTTAAACTTTTATATTTTTTTAATTTTTTTTATATTTTTAAAAACTTTTTTTTTTTCACTTTTTGCATGCTTCTATAGTCTCCATAGGAGACTAGAAGCCGCAACTGTCCGATCACCTCTGCTACATACAGGGGATCAGCAGATCCCCTGTATGCAGCAGAAATGGTCCTGTGCTATGAGCGCCGACCACTAGGTGGCGCTCATAGCGACCAGCTCATGACAACCGCAGGCGTCTGCTGCAGACCCTAAGTTGTCATGCCCGCCCATCGGTGACCCGTGATCACGTGACGGGGGTCGCCGATGGGCGGGGCTTAGGACGCTCTTCTCGGAAGCACGCTTTAAATGCCGCTGTCGGAGATTGACAGCGGAATTTAACATGTTGACAGCCGCGGGTGGATCGCGATTCCACCCTCGGCTGTTGCGGGCACATGTCAGCTGTAATAATCATGTGCTCGGTTCAGTGCGGGCTCACCGCCGGAGCCCTCACTGAACCGGGGGATTACAGCCTGTGCGTACTAATACGTCACAGGCTGTAAAGGGGTTAATCGTGAGAATTCCCCTTTAATTCAAGTATATTAAGTTGCAAGTTTTGCCATTTAAAGCTATTATTTTCGAGCTGGATGACCTTTTTAATTACTTTAGTAAAGTACCGTGGGAACAACCTGGCGGACTGCCATTTACTAATATCATCGCATAATCAATTATCAATTTTCTCTAGCCATTAAATGGCATTTTTTATATCTCATTCATTTTTTTTTATCTACAGTATCTGTTTTAGTAATGATTTGCATTCCTTATAAAATAACAATTCTGGGGCACTTGCTAATAAACGGTTATACACAATTTGCCCCTTCCTGGAAAAGTATTGGTAAACTGGGTGCTACTATTCCAAGTTCAAAGGGGTCTGTCCCTACCTAATCAGACACTGGCAGAATAGAAGGGTTAGTGTCTGCATATATATTGTGGTAGATCGGTTCACTCGGCTGCACATAGAGGTAGACACAGGAACACTTTTTTAAATCTTTCACTGGTTTATTATGGATACGGCATAAACCAGTGCAGGGTTAGGAAAATAAATTTGGCCTTTCTGGTCTAACGAGAAAACAAAACATAATGTATGGCACAGTCCATGTTGCTGCGGGGATCTGCCCGCTCAGGAACCAACATATAAAGGTTCAGCTTTCCTTATCACAAACATCCAGCTCTGGAGCTACCAACTCCGGACACACCCAACAATGAATGAGTCAGAAGGCTGTGTATTTATCCTCCGGACCCCACCCTGGGGTGGAGATATGGTGAACAGCCTCCCACCTGCTGTACAGCTGTTCACTCATCCCAGCCCTAAACATGGCCGATTAACACCTCTCAGCACTTAGTGTGCTGGAGCATTTTTCTAGGTTCATATCACTGAAGCTAACCACCTCAGTGATGCATATCTCCCCTCCAGTATTTTGCCAGTGACTTTGTCACAATATATATCGAAGGGAAGAACTTGCTGTCTATTTATTCATGCTTTTCCAGGAGGAATAACTGAGGAACTAAGAAAATAAGCTCCAGAATTGTTGATTTTTGCAGAATGCAAATGTTTATTCAAATAGACACGTCATGGAAAAATAATGTAACTGCGTGGATAATGTTTTCTTTAGTGTATACTTACGAGGTTCTGATGTTACTATTCTTCTTTTACCATAAAATGAGTAATCATTTATAGTAATTGTTAAAAAAAAAAAAAAAGCAAAAAAATTTACCTGTATAGGTTGCTTTACCCATGGGCAAAAAAAATGGCTTAATAACCTGGGAGTTGCGCGGGCGCGCCGCGCTGTCCGGTATTTAATAACATCCACTTTGCACATTTGTCTCGGCGATGAGGAGAAGGATTGGAAATGTGGACAGACTCCTTATTTGCACTGTGAGCAGGTGCTGAAGTCTCATTTAGAATAGATAATTTCATTATTACCGTGTCGGTGCAGTTTGGTCATGTCCGCTATGTGCAGCGCTGACAGCAGAGGTCAACTCTTGTTAACATGTGAGCATGAACAGTCTTGTATAACGCAAGCGGAAACAAAGAGAGAAGCTCCACAATCACTCAGAGATACTGTAAAAACGCTTATTCCCTTCTCCTATACATTAATGACAATTACTGGCATCATCTATTCTAGTTAATGTTTTTTTTTTTTTGCACTACATTAAAGGACTTGTTCACACGTTGCATTTTTGACACTAAAAAGTAAACCACAGTTTTACACTAAGGGAATGAGATGTCTGAAATCTCATACGCATGCTACCTTTTTCCCCCAGCATGTCTATTCTTTCAGCGTTTTTTCACTCATACAAATGGATGGGGGGGGAATGCTGCAAAAAAAACAGGTGTACTTTCTGTAGCACTTTTCCTGCCAACTTTTTTATTTTTACTGCAGAAAAATCTACTGAAAATACTAAATGTGTGCACATATCCTAACAGCGCACCTGAATTTTGGCTCGTCGTGCACCAAAAATTGCTGCAAAAATTGTACATCGCATTTATGATCTTTTTATACAGTTTTTACACCGTGCCAGACGCTTTTCAAAGCTGTCAAGATGAGGAGGGCAGACCTCAAAGGGGTTTTAACCACTGAATAACCCATTCTTAATTGCTAATGTACCCCACGCAAAAAAAAAAAAAGAAAAGAAATGCATGCTCACCTACTGGGCCAGCACCTTTCTTGGGATGTCTCCCAGTTATGTAACAATGAGGCCGCTGATCAGCTTCAGCTTTTTAGTATTCTGTTACAGTGGTCAACCCCTTTCAAAAAAAACATCATTGTAAGAGGCACATGTAAACAGGCGATCTTCTGTCGATAACATATTCAATGCGCACTGAACAATTGTTTTAATTACTGCTCTGTGCGCACAGCATTTCGGTAAGGTCTGTCTTAATGAGCAGAATGGGGCTAAAAACTGCTTGGTCCAGCTGTAGGGCTGGTTCAGAGGAGTGTTGTCACGGGTGTGTCTGAGGTGACAGACAGTCGCCCTGCAGTGGGTTGCAGGAGATCTCTACATTTGGCATTGCAGACAGCTGCTTAGATAGGAGGCTGCCTTTAGCAAGAGAGAGGTAGTCGCTCGATCCTAATTAGCTCTACCTGGGTGTATATATACCTGGTGTGTCTGAGAGGGAGTCGTCCATACTCCTTTCTACTTGTGAAGCTTAGCAGGACCAGTACTTCGTCCTCTCTGGAGCTTGAGGCCATGTGCACATTTGGAGTTCATCTAAAGCTAAGCCATTTTCCCCTGTTTTGTCTACCCTTGTTGTCTTTAGAGTTTTAGTGGAGGTTGACTAGTGCTCAACTCCTTCCATCCCTAGCCGTAGCCATACGCCAGGGAAAGTAGGGCGAGGCACGCGATCGGCGATGGCTGAGGAGGCAATATAGGGACGTTAGTTGAGACAGGGTGACGCTAGACCAGACTAGGAGGTCTCCACTTCCTCCTTTCCCTAGTGTCTGGGCTCCTCCTCTCCCTTTTCCCTCTGTGTTGCACTTACACCTGGCGTGACAAGTGTATGTCTTGTTCCATATTCGGACCGCAAAGGCTGGGACGGACTGTGGGTCTCCCAACAGGCTTAGTGGACTATGAAATACACCTGTGAACTCTGCCTTATTCAGACGTTCATTTTTTTTTATTTTTTTGGATTGGTGGGAGATTTTATACAAGATAAAAACTGACCATTTTTTATCAGTGCGCTGGCTCCGATTTTCATCCTTTTTTGGTCCGGCTGTCTGTTTTTTGTATCCATTTTTCTCATATGCAAAAAAAAAAAGAAAAATAATAAAAATTCTGGAGGTTTGCAATGAAAATCTGTACTTGATTTTGCTGCATTTTATTTTCCCCTAGGAACTAAAAATCTGGAATTTTCTTCCGAGATCGATAGTATTGGCAGCTTCTAAGGTGTGAAGTTCTTTTCATTTTTCCCTCTCAGCATGTCAAGGCTGAGCATGTTCTGATAAACAGCCGGCCGTGCTTGTGTTGACCCAGCAGAAAGTTAATATTCCAAAGGGCGCATTGCACTCGTTTTTATTCCCTCCTTTTGTCTCTGTCCTTAGGGAGGGACATATTGTAACGGAGTATGGTCTGGAATGTGCAGATTTAGGACTTGTATCATTGTGCTAAAACTATGGAGAAGATTTCTTATCTGCATGAGAGACCAAAGAATTTCCTACTGAGCTCTTCATATGAAACTTTAACTTTTTAAAGGGGTATATTATATTGGTGACCCATCCTTTAATATAGGTCATCACTATCAGATTGGCGGTGGTCCGATATCCAGCACCCCCACATATTAGCTGTTATTTCATCCGCCTGTGACATGATATGCTGCAAAAGAATGAGAGCTGATCTGCAGCTCCCTGCAGCAGCTGCTACACACTGGATTGAGCTGTGTAGTGCAGCTCTGATCAGTGTTTACATCCCGCCACCAGAGCAGAAGACAGCTAATCTGTGGATGTGTCCGACCCCCACTGACCTGACGTCCATCACCGATCTTAAGAATAGGTCACCAGTATCGGATGTCCTGGAGAACAGTTTCTCCACCATCTTTCAATTGCTTCTTCACTTCTAGACTTCACTGACTATCTGATGGCTTCTGTAATACCTCTGGGCTAAAATCAGATATATTTAGAGGGACAAATCTGTATGTTTGTACGGTCTCCACCCTGCCGCACCTTTCTCAGGTTTTCCTGTGACTAAACAAAGTGTAGAAAGTTTTTGTTGGTTTTTCAGACTATTACGTTTGGCGGGAAGACACGTAGGCCGCAGTTATTACAGTGTCATTAGCAAGAGTCGTCTTACTTGTAAAATGCTTTTCTGATCATTCCTGGAGTTAAAAAAAAAAAAAAATTCATTTTTTTTAAAGGGATGATGAAATGTAAACAATGACTTGTTTAAATAAGATTTTTATGGTTAAAGCTATTTGTTTAAAACTTTCTTTTATTCATTATGTTAAAATATAAATCTTGCATTTTTTAAATTGGCCACAAATACTAAACTAAACTTACTCTTGGTTTTTGCAAGACGACACATGTACAAGTGCTGCACAGGACATCTTTTTCAGGAGAATTCCGCCTGGAACCCACCTGAAAAGGCACGAAAAGAAAAATGCACTTTTTGTCACTTCTTTTAACCTCTTCAGGCTTCAAAGCCGTGAAGTGGCAAAAGAAGGGATCAGACCGACACTATGATATCTATATATATATATATATATATATATATATATATATATATATATATATATATATATATATATATATATATAATCGTCTTATCCCGTCTGTCTGTCTGTCCAGGAAATCCCGCGTTGCTCATTGGTCCGGCAGCGGCCAATCAGCGACGCGGGATTTCAGAAAAAAGATGGCGGCCGTTAGCGGCTCATCTGCGGGATGAAGATGCAGCCAGGAGATGACCGGCGCGAGGCGCTCTTCTCCCGGCCGGTAGCAACAGAAGGACCTCGACCGCCGGCGCCGCTGACCTCCATGCGGAAGGGAGGACCGGGGAGCGGCGCTGCGGGTCGGGATACTTCTGCTGCGAACAGCCGCTCATCTCCCGGCTTCTCGCAGCGGAAGTAGCCGCACAGGCAGCGCCGCTCCCCGGTCCTCACTAATATGATTCCGCTCCCCGGTCCTCACCAATACGATTCGCTGATTGGTCGCGCTCTCCGGCCGCGACCAATCACCGATTTGGGCGCCACATTTAAATAGCGGCCGCGACCAATCACCGATCTTGCCGACAAATTTAAACACTGCTGTGATGATTGGTCGCAAACGCTGCACGCGACCAATCAGCGATCTTGGTGGCAAATTTAAACACTGCTGTGCTGATTGGTCGCGGACGATGCCCGCGACCAATCAGCGAGATTGGCGCCAAATTTAAACACCGCTCTGCTGATTGGTCGCAGGCTGCGGCCTCGACCAATCAGCGATTTGGGCGCCAAATTTAAACTCACTCTCCAGTACTCAGTAACACGGTTCGCTGATTGGTCGCGCCCAGCCGGCCACGATCAATCAGCGACTGCCGCAGCACGTCCGCGAATTGGCGCCGGATTTTAAACCCTCAGGACACCGTCGGGAGATCAGCGGCGACGCAGCCAACAGATGCACGCAGAACAAGTACCCTGACCGGCGGCCTCGCTCCCCGGTCCTCCCTTCACACTTGCCGTCGGGATCTCCCGACGGTAGCCGCATGGAAGTCAGCGGCGATGCAGCCGGGAGATGACCAGCGCTAGCCGTTCATCTCCCGGCAACTCACACCGAAAGTACCCGCACATCAACGCCACTCCCCTTTCTCAGTAACACCGGTCGCTGATTGGCTGCAGCCGCCGCCCGCGACCAATCAGCGATATGGGTGGCAAATTTAAACGCCGCTCTGCTGATTGGTCGCGGTCGCGACCAATCAGCGATTGTGGCGCCAAATATAAACACCGCTCTGCTGATCGGTCGCCGGCCGCCACCAATCAGCGATTTTGGCGCCAAATTTAACCCCCGCTCTGCTGATTGGTCGCGGTTGCCGGCCGTGACTAATCAGCATTGTTGGCGCCAAATTGCCGGCCGCGACTAATCAGCATTATTGCTGCCAAATTTAAACACCGCTCTGCTGAATGGTCCCGGCTGTGACCAATCAGCATTATTGGCGCCAAATTTAAACTCCGCTCTGCTGATTAGTCGCGACCGCCGGCCGCGACCAATCAGCGATTTTGGCGCCAAATTTAAACACCGCTCTGCTGATTGGTCGCAGGCTGCGGCCTCGACCAATCAGCGATTTGGGCTCCAAATTTAAACTCACTCTCCAGTACTCAGTAACACGGTTCGCTGATTGGTCGCGCCCAGCCGGCCACGATCAATCAGCGACTGCCGCAGCACGTCCGCGAATTGGCGCCGGATTTTAAACCCTCAGGCCACCGTCGGGAGATCAGCGGCGACGCAGCCGACAGATGCACGCAGAACAAGTACCCTGACCGGCGGCCTCGCTCCCCGGTCCTCCCTTCACACTTGCCGTCGGGATCTCCCGACGGTAGCCGCATGGAAGTCAGCGGCGATGCAGCCGGGAGATGACCAGCGCTAGCCGTTCATCTCCCGGCAACTCACACCGAAAGTACCCGCACATCAACGCCACTCCCCTTTCTCAGTAACACCGGTCGCTGATTGGCTGCAGCCGCCGCCCGCGACCAATCAGCGATATGGGTGGCAAATTTAAACGCCGCTCTGCTGATTGGTCGCGATTGTGGCGCCAAATATAAACACCGCTCTGCTGATCGGTCGCCGGCCGCCACCAATCAGCGATTTTGGCGCCAAATTTAACCCCTGCTCTGCTGATTGGTCGCGGTTGCCGGCCGTGACTAATCAGCATTGTTGGCGCCAAATTGCCGGCCGCGGCTAATCAGCATTATTGCTGCCAAATTTAAACACCGCTCTGCTGAATGGTCCCGGCTGTGACCAATCAGCATTATTGGCGCCAAATTTAAACTCCGCTCTGCTGATTAGTCGCGACCGCCGGCCGCGACCAATCAGCGATTTTGGCGCCAAATTTAAACACGCTCTCCAGTCCTCACTAACACGGTTTGCTGATTGGTCGTGGCCGCCGCCTGCGACCAATCACCGATATTGCCGCCAAATTTAAACACCGCTTTTCTGATTGGTTGCGGTTGCCGGCCGCGACCAATCAGCGATTTTGGCGCAAAATTTAAACACCGCTCTGCTGATTGCGCCCGGTCTGCCACATACATATTCTAGAATACCAGATGCGTTAGAATCGGGCCACCATCTAGTATAGATATATATATCATGTAAAAAAAACGTAGCCGGTGGAGAGACCACAAAAGACGTCCAAAGAGACGCTTTACGAAGAACTTCACCGGCGTCTTCTGCAAAAGTGAAGCGGCTATGCAATGAGCTCATATCCTTACACTGATTTTGACCCATTGAGTTATACATGAGAGGTTTTCTTTGCATGCTCTGGGTAAAGATTATTGAGCATGGAGGGGGAGGATCGCACTGTGAGATGACTTATTGTGATTGATGGATCATAGAGGTGTTACATTACATGTCATTGCAATCCTGTCTGTGATGATAATGAGACTGCTGAAAAGTCATCTGTACGGAACAGGAAGTGTAAGTCTAGTATTAAATGTGCAGGTCTTTGAAATGTAGATCTGTGTTATTCCAGAGAAATTAACATCTCTTTTACCTATAAATTAAAAAGCTAAGTACTCTGGGTGTGACAAAGCACTTCCCGAGCCTCTGCCTCTCGAGGTTGTTTCCCTGCCCAGTACCTTCCTCCCTAGCTGTCTTATTTCCCAGCCTGGTACCTGATGTCACACAGACATTGAGCTATCAATCAAGCTAAAGAGGTTGGAGCTGAGCAGGAAAACAACCTGGGGAGGCCGAGGCTTGGGAAGTGCTCTATCACTCCCAGAGCACTAACCATTTACATATGAATAAAAATACTGTTTTAATTTCTCAGGAATACAGCAGATAAAATCTACATTTCAAAGACCGGCACGTCTAATCCTAGATTCACCTTTCCTGTTCTTTACTGGAGTCTTTTCAGCAGTCTCATTATCATCACAGACAGGATTGCAATGACATGTAACACCTTCATTTATAGTAGATAACACCAGATTCACCAGTCACAATAAGTGATGTCACACTCGGAGCACTTAATGCTTCTTCTGCATGAGAATTAAAATGCTAATTTCTTGAGAAGGCAGCAACAGATGACTGAAATGTAAACCCAGCGACACCGTTATAATACCTGCCTGCTTCTATATGAGGTTTAGGGAAGAAGGTTGATCTTGTCCACGGGTTCCTTTTTAAAATAAAAACAATAGGGAATATGTGGGCAGAAAATGACCTATTTAACGTTGAGTCGTCCCTCTGAAGAAGAGATCCAGAGATTGCACTTATGGATCCACTGGCGCCTTGTATCTGTACTTCTTATTTTCACGCTAACGACAACTCTTAATATTGTCTGTAACCGAATCCAAGAATGCAAAACAACTCGATGATCTCCGAGCGTCCCTTACCATCCACCTTTACTCTGACAGCTTAATTATATTTTATGATTTTTTTTTCATCACACAGAAGAGTCAGAAAGTCTGAATACCTGAGAGAAGCTATGATTTTATTTTTGGTGGGGGGTGGGGAGGTTGTAAGTTCAGACTCCAGTACAAAATCCTCCATGCAGTGAAAATCCACCGTATTCTCTGACTTATTCATACTGGGATTTTCTGATTTGTATGCATTTTGAAAACCTCATTCACCCATATTGTATTTTGTATATTGATTTGAATAGAAGGTGGATGTGCAGTACCAGCCGCGGCCACTATACAGTTGACGGAGCTGTGCTGTGCAACTCCACAACTGAGCAGTTCCAGCCGCCTCAGACACAGGGAGCAATTGATCGGCGGGGGTCCCGGGTGTCACACCCCCACCGATCAGACATTGATGACCTCTCCTAAGGATAGGCCATTAATGTTAAAAGTCCCCGACAACCCCTTTAAACTTCATAACTTGGGTTGGATAAGAGACGTATTCCACTTCTACTTTTAAGGCTTGTTTATATTAGTTTCCCGCGGCCATAAACGACTGCTGATTGGCTATTAAACTACCAGATTCTGCGTAGCCAGTTTAAACTGGCCACCCACACTTTCCATGTACACCGAACGATCATTGATATGATCATTCTGTGTGTTTTCTCGGCAGCACATCTGTTTACACAGTACAATGTGCTGCCGAGAATGATTTATTGTTTTTAAGCAAGTGTAAAAATAATATCATCTGAACGAGCATTTTACTAGTAGTCGTAATTTCAGTCATTATGTAAGTAAGAAAACATAAGGAATTTTTGGGTCTCTTAGGCTGCGTGCCCAATATGCATTTTTCAAGCGTTTTTGCTGTGGAATTTCCGCATGGTCCCCAATGATAATCCGCATGTGCTGTGCACATGCTGTGGAAATTTCCGCTGCGGATTATCATTGCGGAAAAATATGCAGCATGTCCATTAATTTTGCGGACACGCAGCGTAATTGCCGCCATTGACTTGCATTGAAACGCTTCATATCCGCATGACTACATGTGCACATGCGGATATTAAGCGATTCAATGTGCGGAGGTACCCGGGTCTGGAGAAGAGGAGACTCTCATCCAGACTCGGGTACCATGGTACCTGTTAAAAAAATAATTTAAAATAAAGATTATACTCCCCTTCCGATGGCCCCCGATCTCCTCCGGTGGGTCTGGTGTGTTGGGCGGCTCGAGATGGTCTAAAATGACCTTCTATGACGTCATTTAGTCATGTGACAGGTCACGCGACCGCTGACATCGGCGGTCACGTGACGTGTCACATGACTAAATGACGTCATGAAAGGTCCTTGCACACAACTGTGGGCTGTACAAGAGACCGGACTCACCGGAGAGAAGACTGCGGGCCATTGGAAGGTGAGTATAATCTTTATTTTTTACCATTCTTGTTCTTTTTTTTTTTTTTTTTTTTAACTATTACTTGGTCACACTATATATGCCGGTTGCATGGATTTATATAGTGTGACCAAGTTGTCAAGCACTTTTCCAAGTGATGCTAAAATCGCTTGGAAAGCGCTTGATAACCCGCATGCAGAAATGCATGCAAAATTGCTTGACAAGCGCTTCTACCTGGCGGGAAAAACGCATGTAAAATCTGCATGGGTTTTTCCTGCCAGGGAGAAGCGGAAAAAATATGCAGCATTTCTGCATCGTGGGCACTTAGCCTTAAACTATTCTTTTAGAAGGCTATCCATGGTTGATAGCTGGGAGTTCAACGAAACAACAGAATGAAGCTCCTGTGCTGATGAGTGTTAGCACATGCACAACAACTTGTCCTTAAAGGGAATCTGTCAGTAGGTTTTTTGCTATGTAATCTGAATGCAGCATGATATAGGGACAGATGGCCTGATTCCAGTAATGTGTCATTTACTGAGCTTTTTCTTATAGTTTTCACGACATCACTGTTTTCAGCAGGATATTCATTTGAGGACTAAGGAGCCTGCAGCCAGGTAGTACAACCACACCCACCACCACTGATTGGCAGCTTTCTGCCTATGCACAGTGTACACAGAAGGCTGTCAATCATTGGTGTGGGTGGGGTTATACACAGCTGAGCATTCACAGAACTGGAAGATTGGCAGAAGAGAAGAACATTTTTAATCAAAACTGCAGCAAGCAGCCCAGTAAGTGACACACCACTGTAATCTTGGTCTCTGCCCCTACACTATGCTGCTTTCAGATGGGGACCTAGTGACTGATTTCCTTTTAATGGATAGGACTGTGCTGCAGTACGAAGTACAGTCATACTCATATCGGTGGGCTGTGCCGATGTGAACTGAAAATGTTAAAGGAACACCAGGAAAAACTGTATATATACAGTCCTGCTCATCGTTATTAGCACCCATGAAGTTTAAGTACATAATGTGAATATCTCATGAAAAAAAATGAATCAAGTGAAACAGTGATAAACAATAATTTAAAACAAAAAAAAACAATGGGAGGGAAATATAGAAAAACCTAAAGCTTGCTGTGCACTGGTATTGGCACCCTTTACATTAATTTAGTATGGAAACACATTTTGACTCGCCTGTGGTAAATCACAAGAGATTCACCTGTAATTGTCGTTGCCCATGTGACATGAATTAGCCAACGAATGATGACTTCAGTGTTTTAAAAAGCCACATGGTAGGCCCTGTTCCTTTGTCACAATGGTGAAGACAAATGAGCTGTCTTGAGTACATCAGAACTGCTATTATTAGCAAACACAAGGCTTCCAAAGGGTATAAGGCCATCTCCAAAGACCTTGGTATCCCAGTTTCAACAGTGCTCAATGTTATTAAGAAGTTTGCAAAGCATGGATGTCAAGAACCTCCCTGGACTTGGGGGAACGAGGAAAATTGACGAGATGTCTTCAAAGGTTGGTGTGAATGGTGGAAAAAAGACCACGTCAAAGACCTGAAGGCCAACCTGGAACAGTCTGGGGTCATGGTTTAAACAAGTACCATACGCCACACACTAAACCAAACAGCTTTATGGGTGAAGGTCAAAGAAGAAACCATTGCTGAAGAAAAGACATAAAAAGGAACGACTGATCTTTGCCAAAGAGTACCTTGACAAACCACAATCCTTCTGAGAAAATCAAAGCAAAGCAGCAGTTTATTTACAGATGGCTCAATGAAGTTTATAAGAAAAAGAACACCTTACCAACAGTTAAGCATGGTGGAGAAGCCATAATGCTGTGGGGTTGCTTTGCTGCATCTGGTACTGGAGGCCTTGACTGCATCACAGGAATCATGAAATCATAGAATTATGAAGAGATTTTAGAGCGAAATGTTCTACCCATTGTAAGAAAACTTGATTTGAGTTGAAGGTCATGGGTCCTCCAGCAAGAGAATGACCCAAATCACACATCCAAAAGTACACAGGAATGGGTGAGAAAGAAAAATGGACTATTTTAAAATGGCCAGCAATGAGTCCTGACCTGAATCCCATTGAAAATCTTTGGGGTGAGCTGAAATCTGCCATTGGGAAAAAGAATCTGCAAACATTCAAGAGCTTGAACAAACTGCAAAGGAAGAATGGGAGAAAATTCCAGCTGAGAAGTGCAAGAAGCTTATAGAGGGCTACAAGAAACATTTGGAGAGTGTCAGCAATGCCAAAGGGTGTGCAATCAAGTATTAATTAGGGGGGCAACCAAGTATTAATTTAGGGGCGCCTTTATTGTTGCACATGCTGTATATTCCGTTTCTTCTTTGAAATTGCAACATGGAAGTTGAAAAACAATGTTTTATTGTTGTATTACTTTTGACCACTAATTAAAAAATCCTGAGGATATAACTTTGGTACATTTCGATTTATTTCTGAAGATATTATTTAGTCTATGTAAAAAATGAAGGGGTGCCAATAATGGTGAGCAGCACTGTAGTGTAAAACCTTAAAGTGATATTGCATGATACCGTGATTCTCACGCTGTAAATTCCCTATTCTGTTTCTTGCATTGTACTTGCAAGTGTGAAGTATTTAAGGTTTGTTCACACAGAGTGGATTTGTTGAGGATTTTACATCCGTTTAAGCGCAGGGTGAAGTCTGCAGAAAAATTAGGGACGTCAGTCGGATTTGTTGCAGTTCCGCTTCACTCCTATCACGTCCCTTCCTCCACCCCCCACCCCCCCCAATTAATTACTAAGTATTCAGTAAATTACTGTATGATAAAGCTAATAATGTAGTTGAAATCTTCAACTCATCCCATAAAAAAAATAAGTCCTCATATGGCCGTGTCGAAAAATTGGCAGTCCTAAAATGATTAAACTGGAGGAGCCAACATGTTGCAGACTGGCAAGTAATGGTGGAAGTTTAGAAAACTTTTTTTTAAAGTATCAGAAGTTAGATAGAAAAATCTTCTCACCTTTGCTGAATACCGGTATTAGGACCAAACGCATGGTCACTAGATTGAAAATATTGAAAGTCATCCTGAATATATCAGCGGGGAGGGGGAGCCTGACAAAAGGTGGCTTAATCCCCACAACTTTGCTTTGTGGGATGGTTGCATTTCACTGCTCTGGTAAAACGATGCCATAAATCAGCCATAGAGGCGCGGGTTGTTCCCGGTTCCACGCTGCTGGGTGCTGAATATTAGGCTTTTGATCTAGTAGTCACTACTGAAGGGCTCATTCTTCGGATGCTTTACCGATAATTAGATGTTTAGCTTATTGCAGATTACGAATGAGAGAATGGAGGAAAACTGACGTTTCTGGAATAATGGTAAATGCCACAGAGAAAATAATTGTATGTATAATCTGGACTTTTGTTGGGCCTGTCTCTGATGCAAAGGTTCAGCTGGTTTGGTAAAAGGGGGAAACGAGGATTTACATGACCTTTTGCTGCATGGAATACTTGGTCTGTCGCCAAAAAAAGGGTCATAGTCCTTATTTTTTAATAGCGGCTACATATTCTGCAGCAATGTACGTAGGATGTTTTAGTCACGGCCCAATGGGGCTTAATGTCAATTTACACTAGGCAATTTCAAGGAAAGCCAGTAGTTTTGAGGTATATATGTTGAGACATGAGATCCTCCAACGTAGGTTTAATGGACTCTATATCATTGTCACTGTCGACTACCATTGATATTGGTCATGTCAGGAATCTGGCTTCTCCATGTTCTGTTTTTACAATGGAGCAAATCAGCAAAAGTAGTAGATCAGTGGAGGCCCAACTTCTAAGACCTTCACTGATCACCAAAATATAGGACTTGTCCATTCTCCCTCTTCCAATTTAGATGAAGCGCCGATCAAGTGTGTATACACAGTGCTTGGCGATCTATGGCGGCCCATTAGAGAGAGAATGGCATCAGCAATGGTACTCGTGCATGGTGTAGGGTTTCACGCTCTCTGGTAGGCTTTAGGTAGCGTTCACATAGGCAATGCAGTTTAGTCCAAACTTGCAGTTTTAATGCATTTATAAAACTCCAAGGCATTCAAAATCCAAAACGGCCTCTTCTGGGCACAAAGGTATCACAACAAATAAACAGTTCATTCAGGAGGCACATATGTCAGTGCGGGCTCACCCGAACAGATTACAGTCCTTTCTCCCAGAGCAAACTTAACTCAAATAAGAGGTACGAATTCACCAGCCTCCGTATCCCCTTCAGCCCGAGCTCCAGCAGCTTCCAGCGCCAAACGGAAGTATTCAACTCCCTGCACAGTTCACACTGAACAGGCTTCAGCTTCCGCATGTTTCTCGGCAGCTCCAACACACAGACTGCTTAGATTTCCTAGCTGACCCATGCAGCCTCCATTCAGAAAGGCCCTTGCTTGTTTTTCTTCCAGCTACAGTTCACATTTTGGCTGGACACTCACCAGCTTCATCACGCTATACTCGGAATCATTCAGCAGACTGACACACCTAGTGAACACATGCCCTGGTTCTTAGTCAAAGCTAGTTAGGTGCATCCATTCAAGACCTGCAGTGCTAGGATTTAACCCTAACCTACCTGGCTTTGCTACAATGGATACCCCTCAATTCTGATGGGTCATTTTAGATCAGTGGGGGTCTCAACAATTGGACCCCACCGATCTGCAAGTTGTCACATATCCTGTGGATAGTTAATAACTTTAAATGTTGGGAAAAACCTTTTAAGCTGGATATAGATGCATCAAAAAGTAGTGGAGGTGGTCAGTGCTCCATTCAGTGGAAGACTATCTGTAGTCTAATATTAAAGAAAATGTGTCATCAGAGATTGGCCTACTGATTAAATAGATTTTTACAATTTAACTTATAATAAATATACATATACACATATATATATATATATATATATATATATATATATATATATATATATATTTCACTGTATCATGATCTCTATTTAAAAAAAAAACTTGCAATTTTCACACTGATTACTGGAGCTATTCTAGACTCTAATTTCCTTTTTCTTTCAGGAAATACTTATGTATATTGGCAGCATTAAACTGAATCAGACCCTATCTTTTTTTGAGGCATCTAATGAGCGTGTGCAAAAGTCATTGTAAAGGGAGGGAGGGGGAGTAGGGGAACCGTGATATCGCTTATTATGAATGGAGAATCCTCAGTTATCAGCTATGTATAGAGGTGTAGTTACCTTTCCTGCATGTGATGATAATGAGACTTCTGAAAAATCTGTAAAGAGCAGCAGAACAAACAAATATATTTTGGAACAAATCAAGCCAGCCATATCACTTGAAGCAAGAATCACCAAGCTACGACTTGCCTACTTTGGACGCTTCATAAGAAGAGCACAATCACTGGAGAAGGACATTATGGTCGGAAGAATAGAAGGAACAAGGTGAAGAGGAGGACCCGCAACCTGATGGCTTGATGCTATCACGATAACGGCAGAGAAGACCCTGGTGGACCTATCTAGGCTTGCACAAGATTGATATTCCCACAGATCGTTCATCCATCAAGTCACTATGGTTCGACATCGAGACGAACACCGTTTTAAAAAAAAAAAAAAGAAAAAAAGTATACTTGTAAAATCCTCAGTGGACCGTGAAAAAAAAAAAAAAGACTGACTTCTGTTGGCTTCTTGATGCAGCGCGTGCATTTCATCCCTTCCCCGCAGTTAAAACATTAAGAAAAAGGATTGCTAAATACCTACATTTCGTAAATACTTTCATGTGTTCGGACTGTGATTTATGACGCAGTTATCAGTAATGGGCCCCATATGAGCCAGTCGAAGACAGGAAGAAAATATTGAAACACTTCTAAGCAAGAGCTTTCTTCATTATTAATTTAGAACTTGCTGGTTTCTCAGTCTTCGCATTTCAACACTACATAGTTTTTCAATGGAATCATAAAAGGGAGTCTGTCAACACAAAATGACTGTTCAAACCAAGCACAGGCGCTCTGTGCACCCTCGGCAGGGCCAAACGTTTCAGTGCACCTTCCCACCTACTTGTTTTTTTTTTTTTTTTTTTTACATTTCTCCTCCTTGATTGATAGCTCTGGCTTAACAGGAGAAAGAGGAGGGCAGAGATAGTTGCACCTTCCCATCTACTTGTTTTCCATCTGACTGCTCGGCCAAACCGAGGGTGCCCCGAGCACTTGTGCTTTGTTTGAATGGTCATTTTGTCCTGAGACTTCTTTTAAAGGATATCTGTCACCAGGAATTTTCTACCTAATCTGAGAGGATTATTATTTAGGGCCAGAGACCCTGATTCCAGCGATGTGTCACTTACTGGGCTGCTTGTTGAAGTTTTCAGAAAAATCAGTTTAATCAGCAGGAGATTATCACTAAAGGACTAGTAAACCTGCTGCCATGTAGTCCAACCCAGTCTTCACCACTAATTGGCTGCTTTCTGCCTATGCAGATTGTGCATAGAAAGCTGCCAATCAGTGGTGTGGACGGGGTTATATAGAGCTCAGCATTCAGAGATATGCTAGATCTGCAGCAGAGAAAATTATTTTATTAAAAAAAAAGATACAACACTCAGTCCAGTAAGTGATACATCGCTGGAATCAGGGTCTCTGTCCCTACATTATGCTGCTCTCAGATGGCGTAGAAATACACTTAAAGGGACTAGGTTAATTCCTATATATATGAATGGTCATGCGGCAATCAACATCCATGTATTAGAAACAGTTCAGCAAACAAACGTCTCTTTTCATGATGTTTAAACTTAAGTCCATTAAAAACAATGTATTTAATGAAACTGACCTATTTTTTTATCACATTTTTCTGTTATTTTTTATATATATATATATATATATATATATATATATATATATATATATATATATATATATATATATATATATATAATTTTAATTGTATTTTTTAATGATGAGATAATGAAATTATAACTTGCTATTTTCACACTGAGAACTGGGACTTTTTGTAATTCTTATTCCTGCTCTTTCAGAAAGAGTTTACAGAAGTTGCTTCTCATTCCAGGCAGGATTACAATGACCGGTAAGATCTCTATACAAACCTTCTAACACAGGATCCACCAATCACAATAGGAGATGGAACAGGGGAAGCTGTGACATCTTCCTTTCCTTCACAGTGACCATTGTACACACTCATTAGATGCTTCAGTACAAAAGCTAGCGTCTAAGTCCGTCTGTTGCTGCTAATGCGCATGTGAAATTCCTGAAATAGGAGTCCAACAGCTCCATCGGCCAGTGTAAAAATTGTAAGACTTCTATTTTTTGTTCTTAATACAGATTGTGATATTTAGAGGAGAAAAAAACCCATAAGCCTCATTTAAACAATAGGTTATTTTCTGGTGACTTATTCCCTTTAAGTCCAAGTTTCTCCTGATCTTGGTCTTTTGCTCATGCCATGAGAGCTCCATTCTTCCTCACTGGGAAGGAGGATGATCAGATGGATGATTGTGGTACACGGTTTGGCTACTGTGTATTTCTTATTACTTTCGGATCTTGGAAAGTTTCTTATATTTACATTTTTAGGGTGGTAACTCTTCATCCCAAGGAAGTCTTTGACGATTCAAGGCTATAGGTTCTCATGACAGTGCTTGTCTGTGTGACCCTCAAGACCATGAAAACCAAGAATAGCCAGCTGTTCAGTAGTCTACAGTCATGGCCAAAAGTTTTGAGAATGACACCAAAATTATATTTTCACATGATCTGCTGGCCTCTGGTTTTTATTAGTGTTTGTCTGATGTTTATATCACATACAGAAATATAATTGCAATCATATTATGAGTACCAATAGGTTATATTAACAGTTAGAATGAGTTAATGCAGCAAGTCAATATTTGCAGTGTTGCCCCTTCTTCTTCAAGACCTCTGTAATTCTCCCTGGCATGCTCTCAATCAACTTTTGGACCAAATCCTGACTGATAGCAGTCCATTCTTGCATAATCAATGCTTGCATTTTGCCAGAATTTGTTGGTTTTTGTTTGTCCACCCGTCTCTTGATGATTGACCACAAGTTCTCAATGGGATTAAGATCTGGGGAGTTTCCAGGCCATGGACCCAAAATCTCTATGTTTTGTTCCATGAGCCATTTAGTTATCACCTTTGCTTTATGGCAAGTTGCTCCATCATGCTGGAAAAGGCATTGTTGGGCGCCAAACTGCTCTTGGACGGTTGGGAGAAGTTGCTCTTGGAGGACATTCTGGTACCATTCTTTATTCATGGCTGTGTTTGTAGACAAGACTGTGAGTGAGCCGATTCCCTTGGCTGAGAAGCAACCCCACACATGAATGGTTTCAGGATGCTTTACAGTTGGCATGAGACAAGACTGGTGGTAGCGCTCACCTCTTCTTCTCCGAATAAGCTGTTTTCCAGATGTCCCAAACAATCGAAAAGGGGATTCATAAGAGAAAATGACTTTGCCCCAGTCCTCAGCAGTCCACTCCCTGTACCTTTTGCAGAATATCAGTCGGTCCCTGATGTTTTTTCTGGAGAGAAGTGGCTTCTTTGCTGCCCTCCTTGAAACCAGCCCTTGCTCAAAGAGTCTCCGCCTCACACTGCGTGCAGAAGCACTCACACCAGCCTGCTGCCATTCCTGAGCAAGCTCTGCACTGCTGGTAGTCCGATCCCGCAGCTGAAACAGTTTTAAGATACGGTCCTGGCGCTTGCTGGTCTTTCTTGGGCGCCCTGGAGCCTTTTTGACAACAATGGAAGCTCTCTCCTTGAAGTTCTTGATGATGCGATAGATTGTTGACTTAGGTGCAATCTTTGTAGCTGCGATACTCTTCCCTGTTAGGCCATTTTTGTGCAGTACAATGATGGCTGCATGTGTTTCTTTAGAGATAACCATGGTTAACTGAAGAGAAATAATGATACCAAGAACCAGCCTCCTTTTAAAGTGTCCAGTGATGTCATTCTTACTTAATCATGACTGATTGATCGCCAGCCCTGCCCTCATCAACACCCATGTAGCGCCGGCGTCCCTGCCCTCTGCTAGGCAGGGACGCTGTTCCCCTCACC
Source organism: Phyllobates terribilis (assembly GCF_046119375.1). Lineage (NCBI taxonomy): Eukaryota > Metazoa > Chordata > Amphibia > Anura > Dendrobatidae > Phyllobates > Phyllobates terribilis. The sequence goes on along the minus strand of NW_027362767.1, from coordinate 71,128,588 downwards.
TCTCTGCTCCGTGCCCGGCGTCCTCCTCCCGCTCTGCTGGCAGCGCGCGCTCCTTCCCGGCCACTGTGCTTAGGGCGCGCGCTCTCCCTCCCTCTTAAAGGGGCCGCGCGCGCCGTCCTAAGGAGTCCCCGGCCAATGGCCGGAGGACTTCACCATATATAAGGCACCTCCTCCAAAATGGAGGTGCCCGAGCAATGTTGTTGCACTGTTCACTACTCTGCTTCAGCCCTCAGGTCCCGTTGCCAGTGACCTGCCAGATTCCTGCCAGCTTGCTGTCTTATTCCTGCCTGATTATCTGCTACCTGCCTGCTAGTCTGAGGTCCGACGGTCTGCCTTACTACTCCTGTCAGTCTGTCTAAGGACCAGCCTGTCCGCTCACCTGGGAGCGCACTTCAGCCACCTGCCTGCTTACCTGAGGTCCGACGGTCTGCCTTCCAACTCCTGTCAGTCTGTCTATGGACCAGCTTGCCTGCTCACCTGGGAGCACACATCTGCTACCTGCTTGCTAGCCTACCTGGAGGCTCCGCCGTCACGTGCTGTGACCACCTGCCTGTCCAGTGACTCCTGCCCGCTCACCTGGGAGCGCTCATCTGCTGCCTGTCTGCTAGCCTACCTGGAGGCTCTGCCGTCACGTGCTGTGACCACCCGCCTGTCCAGAGACTTCTGCCCGCTCACCTGGGAGCGCTCTTCTGCCGCCTGTCTGTTGGTCTTCCTGGAGGCTCCGCCGTCACATGCTGTGACCACCCGTTCATCCAGAGACTCTCTACTGCTCACCTGGAAGCTCACGTCTATCATCAGCCGCCACAGGTCGTACCAACCCTTTACCCAGAGACTGCCCCGGTCACTTGCCGTGACCATCTGCCCGTTCATTCAGAGACTGCCCCGGTCACTTGCCGTGACCATCTGCCCGTTCATTCAGAGACTGCCCCGGTCACTTGCCGTGACCATCTGCCCGTTCATTCAGAGACTGCCCCGGTCACTTGCCGTGACCATCTGCCCGTTCATTCAGAGACTGCCCCGGTCACTTGCCGTGACCATCTGCCAGTTCATCCAGAGACTGCCCCAGTCACTTGCCGTGACCTCCAGCCCGTTCACTCAGAGACTGTCCCGGTCACCTGCTGTGACTTCCTGCCCGTCTTCCCTGGTCGCCACCCGCTCCCTTACAAGGACCGCCCCCTTGTATAGTAGCTCAGAGGTTCCGCCTCCCAGACCCGTTACAGTTTGCTCGGGCCATGGAACCCGGTGGCACCCAAGCTCCCTCGCTCTCGGACCTGTGTCATGAACTGTCCCGTCAAAGGTCCCAACAGGAGTCCATCCTGGGTCACCTGCGGAATGTCAATACTCGCCTGGACACTCTGACTGCTCCACCAGCAACCTCCGCCAGTGCCATGTCTCGCAATCCGGCAGCTCCGCTGCCCACTAATACCATGGTATCCTACCCCGGACCCCGGCTTTCTGCACCTCCTCGCTTCGGAGGCGACTCCGCCCAGGCTCGGGGCTTCATAAATCAGTGCACCCTGCACTTTGAACTATTGTCCCACCAGTTTAACTCCGACCGAGCCAAAATTGCATTTATCATGTCCCATCTCACCGGGGAGGCCCTGGCCTGGCTAAATCCTCTATGGGAGAGAGGAGACCCCCTGGTGTCCAACCTGCCTGCTTTTCTCACGGCTTTCCGGAAAGTCTTCGACGAACCCGGACGGAAGACCTCATCCGCATCATCACTGCTACGCCTCCGTCAAGGAAGTCTCACCGTGTGCCAATATGCCATACGGTTCCGTACCCTTGCCTCGGAGCTGGCCTGGGATAACGACGCTCTGGTATCCGTCTTCTGGGAGGGTCTGTCCGGCCGTATTAAAGATGAACTTGCCGGTCGGGACATCCCTACCACTCTCGATGACCTAATAACTCTTGCCACCCGGATTGACCTACGGTTCCAGGAGCGTGCCAAAGAGGTCACCCGTGAGAGGAGGTTACCACGTCTAGCTCCTACTTTTCAGAAACCCGTCACTCCCTCCGTCTCTACCCAGGTACACTCTCCTGAGCCTATGCAGGTCGACCAGACCAAGATGGTCAAAACCCGTCAAGAGTTACGCCGTGCCGAGGGGAGCTGCTTCTACTGTGGCAGTAAGGAGCACCGGATCCGTACCTGCCCGGAGAGGTCGGGAAACGCCTGTGTCTAGGTTCGCTCAGAGAGGTCGACCTAGACAAGAATAAATCCTCTCCATCTCTGCTGTTGTCAGTCTCAATCGTCTGCGGGGAGAACCGTTATTTCGAACTAGCCCAACTTGACTCTGGAGCAGCCGGGAATCTTATTTCACAGTCCCTGGTAGAGAAATACCGCATCCCCACCAAACCTCTGGCTGTACCCTTGTCTGTTGCTGCCGTGGATGGGGGTCTCTTACCACGCCCCATCCAACTCATCACCGAATCCATTACTCTGCAGGTGGGAATGCTGCATTCTGAGAGTATCTCCTTTCATGTTCTGCCTGGACTCTCCCACGCCCTCTTGCTAGGCCTACCTTGGCTCCAGAGACATGCACCCGTGCTTGACTGGCAGACCGGAGAAGTCCTTCGCTGGGGACAGGACTGCCATAAGACCTGTCTGGTTCCCGTCCATCCCGTCCGTCCTTCTCCTACCCCAGCTAATCTACCTGGACTTCCGATTCCTTATTGGTCTTATGCTGATGTCTTTAATAAAAAGGAAGCAGAGACACTACCCCCTCATAGACCATACGACTGCCCTATCGACCTGTTACCTGGTACTACTCCTCCCCGTGGGCGTATTTATCCATTATCCGCTGCTGAGACCCGGTCGATGTCCAAATATATTGAGGAGAATCTGGCCAGGGGATTCATCCGGAAATCTACCTCCCCGGCGGGAGCAGGCTTCTTTTTCGTCAAAAAGAAGGACGGCTCTCTCCGTCCCTGTATAGACTATAGAGGCCTTAACCAGATCACGGTGAAGAATAAGTACCCCCTTCCGCTCATTCCGGAGTTATTTGATCGTCTGAGGGGGGCTAGAATCTTCACCAAACTGGACCTCCGTGGAACGTACAACCTGGTCCGTATCCGTCAGGGGGATGAATGGAAGACGGCATTCAACACCCGGGACGGCCACTATGAATATCTGGTAATGCCCTTTGGTCTCTGTAACGCTCCTGCCGTCTTTCAAGAGTTGGTCAATGACATCTTCCGGGACCTTCTCTACTCCTGCGTAGTGGTGTACCTGGACGACATCTTGGTCTTCTCTCCGGATCTCCAGACTCACCGGAGGGACGTTCGTCAGGTCCTGCTCAGGCTCAGGCAGAATCACCTCTTCGCTAAATACGAGAAGTGCCTCTTTGAGCAGACCTCGCTTCCGTTTTTGGGCTACATTATTTCTCAGACCGGCCTACGAATGGATCCAGAGAAACTGTCTGCCATCGAGAAATGGCCTCGACCGGAGGGGTTGAAGGCCATTCAGCGATTCCTGGGCTTCGCTAACTACTACCGCCTCTTCATACCACACTTCTCTTCCCGGACTGCCCCAATTTCCGCGCTCACCCGTAAGGGTACTAATCCCAAAGAGTGGCCGCCCGAAGCAGAGGAGGCCTTTCTTTCCCTAAAACAGGCCTTCTCTTCCGCCCCGGTGCTGCATCGCCCGGACGGCAACAAGCAGTTCTTCCTGTAAGTTGACGCCTCCTCCTCTGGAGCCGGAGCGGTACTTACTCAAAAATCATCTTCCGGGAGAATGGTAACTTGTGGCTTCTTCTCCAAACTCTTCTCCTCTTCTGAGCGCAACTATTCCATAGGAGACCGAGAGTTATTGGCCATCAAGCTGGCGTTGGAGGAGTGGCGTTACCTACTCGAGGAGGCTCTTCACCCGGTAATAATTTACACTGAACACAAGAACTTGGCTTACCTCCAGCATGCCCAGAGACTTAACCCGCGCCAAGCCCGGTGGTCCTTGTTTTTTGCTCGCTTTGATTTTGTTCTTCATTTTCGCCCGGCTGACAAAAACGTCAAAGCAGACGCCTTGTCCCGATCCTTTCTGGTGTCCGATCTCGAGGAAGAACCTAAACATATCATCGATCCCGCCAGAGTAATGCAGGTGGCTCCCGTGAGTCTAAATCGTCTCCCTCCCGGTAAGACGTTTGTTTCAGTACCTGATCGGAAGAAGATCCTACACTGGGGCCATTCGTCTAAACTAGCTGGCCACGCCGGTCAGAAAAAGACCCTCCAGCTTATTGCCCGGCACTACTGGTGGCCTACCCTGCACAAGGACGTAATAGACTTTGTTTCTGCCCGTGTGTCCTGCGCCCGCAACAAAGTCCCGAGACACCTGCCAGCCGGTCGCCTCCTTCCGCTTCCTGTGCCTGCTGCCCCCTGGCAGCATATTGCTATGGACTTCATAACTGATCTCCCCGTCTCCGCCGGTTGTACGGTCATTTGGGTGGTCGCTGATCGCTTTTCCAAGATGGCTCACTTTATTCCCCTGCCAGCCCTCCCGTCTGCACCCGAGCTGGCTAAAGACTTTATCCGCCACATCTTCCGTCTTCATGGCCTGCCCCTCCACATCGTGTCGGATCGTGGGGTACAGTTCACCTCACGTTTCTGGAGAGCCACTTGTAAACTGCTAGACGTCACCCTGGACTTCTCTTCCGCTTACCACCCACAGTCCAATGGTCAAGTGGAGCGGATCAATCAGAACCTGACCAGTTACCTCCGGCACTTCGTTAATGCCCATCATTCAGACTGGGTGGATCTCCTACCATGGGCCGAGTTCTCTTATAACAATCACGAGAGCGAATCCTCCTCCAAATCCCCGTTTTTTGTAGTCTTCGGTCAGCATCCTCGGATTCCTTTTCCTGTCTCCACCTCTGTGGACAACCCGGCTGCGGAATCTCTCGTTAGCAAATTTTCCTCCATTTGGGAGAGTACCCGATCCGCACTCCTTCAGTCGTCCGAACGGATGAAAAGACACGCTGACAAAAAACGCCTGGATCCTCCACAATTTCGTCCTGGAGATAAAGTCTGGCTCTCATCTAAATATGTCCGACTCAAGATACCTTCTTACAAGTTAGGGCCTCGGTTCATCGGTCCTCTGGAGGTCATCAGTCAGATCAACCCGGTGGCCTATAAATTGAAACTCCCGGCCAACTTACGGATCCCTAACTCCTTCCATGTATCTCTCCTCAAACCTGTGGTACTTGACTCTTTTTCCAAGTCTACAGGTACGCCTCCTGCTCCGGTTTCTGCTGAGTACGAGTTTGAGGTAGAGAACATTCTTGCCACCAAAAGGGTAAGAGGAAAGACCTTTTTTCTAGTAGATTGGAAGGGGTTTGGTCCTGAGGAGAGAACGTGGGAGCCCCGGGAGAACATCCATGCCCCTCTTATCCTAGCTAAATTTCTGTCTGGCCTAAAAAAGGGGGGGCCTAAAGGGGGGGGTACTGTAGCGCCGGCGTCCCTGCCCTCTGCTAGGCAGGGACGCTGTTCCCCTCACCTCTCTGCTCCGTGCCCGGCGTCCTCCTCCCGCTCTGCTGGCAGCGCGCGCTCCTTCCCGGCCACTGTGCTTAGGGCGCGCGCTCTCCCTCCCTCTTAAAGGGGCCGCGCGCGCCGTCCTAAGGAGTCCCCGGCCAATGGCCGGAGGACTTCACCATATATAAGGCACCTCCTCCAAAATGGAGGTGCCCGAGCAATGTTGTTGCACTGTTCACTACTCTGCTTCAGCCCTCAGGTCCCGTTGCCAGTGACCTGCCAGATTCCTGCCAGCTTGCTGTCTTATTCCTGCCTGATTATCTGCTACCTGCCTGCTAGTCTGAGGTCCGACGGTCTGCCTTACTACTCCTGTCAGTCTGTCTAAGGACCAGCCTGTCCGCTCACCTGGGAGCGCACTCCAGCCACCTGCCTGCTTACCTGAGGTCCGACGGTCTGCCTTCCAACTCCTGTCAGTCTGTCTATGGACCAGCTTGCCTGCTCACCTGGGAGCACACATCTGCTTGCTAGCCTACCTGGAGGCTCCGCCGTCACGTGCTGTGACCACCTGCCTGTCCAGTGACTCCTGCCCGCTCACCTGGGAGCGCTCATCTGCTGCCTGTCTGCTAGCCTACCTGGAGGCTCTGCCGTCACGTGCTGTGACCACCCGCCTGTCCAGAGACTTCTGCCCGCTCACCTGGGAGCGCTCTTCTGCCGCCTGTCTGTTGGTCTTCCTGGAGGCTCCGCCGTCACATGCTGTGACCACCCGTTCATCCAGAGACTCTCTACTGCTCACCTGGAAGCTCACGTCTATCATCAGCCGCCACAGGTCGTACCAACCCTTTACCCAGAGACTGCCCCGGTCACTTGCCGTGACCATCTGCCCGTTCATTCAGAGACTGCCCCGGTCACTTGCCGTGACCATCTGCCCGTTCATTCAGAGACTGCCCCGGTCACTTGCCGTGACCATCTGCCCGTTCATTCAGAGACTGCCCCGGTCACTTGCCGTGACCATCTGCCCGTTCATTCAGAGACTGCCCCGGTCACTTGCCGTGACCATCTGCCCGTTCATCCAGAGACTGCCCCAGTCACTTGCCGTGACCTCCAGCCCGTTCACTCAGAGACTGTCCCGGTCACCTGCTGTGACTTCCTGCCCGTCTTCCCTGGTCGCCACCCGCTCCCTTACAAGGACCGCCCCCTTGTATAGTAGCTCAGAGGTTCCGCCTCCCAGACCCGTTACAACCCACACCTGTGTTAATGGATCAATCACTAAAACGATGTTAGCTGCTCCTTTTAAGGCAGGACTGCAATGATGTTGAAATGTGTTTTGGGGGTTAAAGTTCATTTTCTGGGCAAATATTGACTTTGCAAGTACAGTAATTGCTGTTAAGCTGATCACTCTTTGACATTCAGGAGTATATGCAAATTGCCATTACAAAAAATGAAGCAGTAAACTTTGGAAAAATTACTATTTGTCTCATTCTCAATACTTTTGGCCATGACTGTATGTTGCTAGTAAACAGATAAGAATTGGCTATTTTAACTTTCTTCCCATGCTTGTATTCCCTATATGTCCATTTTACTGTGTAAATTGTAATCTGTTTCTCCTGTTTTTGGAATGTTAATGGAAGAGAAGTAATGGGCAAGTTCCGGTAACAGTTTCACAAAGTCTTATATTATGGTTGTCTTACTAATAGCCCATATGGATGTTCTAGAGCTCCCCTGCATGTAAAACCCCTTTGAGATAGAGCAAAGAGCCTCTAATTATCAGCTTCTCCCGCCTTTCCTAATTGTAATACTTCCCCTGTAGTGGCCGCTGCAAAGGACTGATCACTGTGGATTGTTAATTTTAAGGGCTCGTTCAGACATCCGTGCCAATTGGTCCAAGCATTGACTGGCCACTGCTCTCCTGATCCGAGCATGAAGGCTTCAAATATTGCCATATCGCTATCACGCTCAGGTCTTCAGTACAAATTTTCCACCATTTTGCTGCTGCATAGCGTCTATAAGTCATTCATGTAGCGGAGTCTTCTGCAAAAATGTTACAAATTCGTCAGAGCTTCTGCTCCCGATTTTGACTTGCTCTGTGTGCATATCCCTGTTCCTTCTCTGTGTTGGAGATAGGAGCAGGGAGGGAATACAGATCTGCAATGAAGAAGAGAGAGAATATCTCTAACGGCACAGGAAAAGGCAAGGAGGAAATAATTACAGTATTGTAGCTGCGCTGATTATGAAGACAACAGCACCCTGAATATACATAGATCTCATACCAGCCTATATTACTGGGAGAAATACTCCCAGCCTATATTACTGGGAGAGACACTCCCACAAGAAAATTGTCTGACTTGGATGCGGCTTGCAAACTGCATATCAGTGGGTCTAAAAAGAAAGAAAGTTTTGAACATTTCAGACTGAAATAAGTGCAATTTAAGGTAACCACTAACCTTGATTTTTTTACTGGATCAGTTTTAAATGAATGATTACTTGAAAGTTCACACATCCAGTAGTATATGGTAAATATTTAATTTTTTTCACCTCTAGTAAGCAAAAAAACTGATTATTTTCAAATGGGAGAAAAATGGAAAAACGGATGGCTAATTAACGGATCAGTTTTCCATAGACTTCAATGTTGAAAAAAAGACAAACAATCCAGTTGAAATCCACTTTTTTTTCAGGCGGACAAAGTTGTGTCTGCACAAATTTTTTGTCAATGAATTACTGCTGGATCCGTTCTAATGGATGATTACTGGACATGTGAGTATAGTCTAACAAGTAGGGATTGTCCAAAGGGGAGAACCCCATTTACCTATATAGTTTAGTTGCCCTCATTTTTAGTACCATAAATTGCAATTCAATAGTACCTCTTGAAAAATTGCAGCCTTTTTTTTTTATGAACATCGATCCTTTTCGCACCAAAAAAATTAGGCTCAGCTTATCATACGGATTAGTTAGTCTGATTTTTAAGGAAAAAAAAATGTTCCCTGTGATAAATTATGCCATAGCTGCCAACATTTGGTCTTCAAGCAATGCTTCAGCTTCTGTACAGAATGCCGCCGACTCTGCTAGGTTTCGCTATGTTAGCTGCGTGCATATACTGAGCTCACACCTTTAATATGATGAATATTTTGTTTGCAAAAGTTGATCCTGAAACTATACTTTCTGCTTTTGAATTTTTTTTTACTATTTAGTGGACGGGTAACAAACAAAATACCAAGATGTTCAGATAAATGAATCCTCTTAGGGCTTTGTTCACATGTCCAGTAGTGATTTCTGTTTTGGGATTCATTTTGGATTGATAATAGTTCTTGTAAGGGATTCATTCATTTAAGTGGGGGACAGAAATATGTTAAACTGTCTTTCTTTTGGCTACATTGTAGCTGAAATCGGCACACATTTATTTATTTTGTTCCAGCCAAAAAAACTCATAGCAACTGGATCCATTTTTTTCTTTGAATATTGAAGTCTATGGGAAATGGATCATAGCTGATGATTAATTACGTCATCTGTTAACAGATCATATATATATAATTTTTTTTAATTATTTTTATTTTGCATTATTATTATTATTATTATTTTTATTTTTTTTTATGAATATATATTTTATTGTTATTTATCTTTATTTTATTATAAATATAATCAGCAAATACAGATGCACACTGTGTGTATGTATGTATATATATATGTGTGTGTGTATATATATATATATATATATATATATATATATACATACATACATACATACATACATACATACATAGTGTGCATCCGTACATACAAAGTGTGCATCCGTATTTGCTTAGTTTGTAATGAATCCAGTATTTAAAAAAAAAAGATGGTTTCATTACAATCAGATGACAACTGCAAATGTGAACAGAGACTTAACTTTGTCAGGGAGTGTATATAAACTGCTATTATGTCGCTTATCCATGTTATGTAAATAAAAGCTTATAACCTTTTGAAAGCTGAAACCCTCCCAAATTTGGTTCCGGTTAAGAAAATAAATTGGCATCAATGCTGAAATATTGATCATTTAATGAACACAGAATGGTCAGATTTTGGCAAGACAAAAGTTTTGTCGCCTGGTCATATAATGCACCCAATCCTAGTTTACATCCTCACCAGTGCTCAGTAAATGATTGGTTAATTAGTGGGTGTGTATAAAAAGAAACCCAGCACCCCAGACCTTCACTTGAACTGCCAAAAATCCACCCTGCGACCAAATCCTTGATTATCAAGAGGCTGAAGACCAGATCCACTGCAGAGGTGCCTGGCACCTTTAATGTGTCTCAGCGTCGAGTACAAAGAATTAAAAAAAGATTTGAAGAGACTGGAGATGTGTTTGACAAGCCCAGGTCCGACAGACCCCGCAAGACAACTGCTCAGGAGGAACGTTTGTTGGTTAGAAAATCCAAAGCAAGCCCCTCTTCCACTGCAGCAGAGCTCCAACAGGCCTGGACACCTCCAGTCCCTGTGTCAACTAGAACAGTTTGTAGGATTCGGTCTCGAAATGGCCTCCATGGTCGAATCAGTGCCCAGAAGCCAGCACTAAACAAAAGGCAAATAAAAAACCGTGTGGCATTTGCAAAGTCCCACAGCCTGCTAAACAGATGGACGCTGGAAAAGTGGCAGAAGGTGGATTTCTCTGATGAATCTTCAGTAGAATTACACCACAGCCACCACAAATACTGCAGGAGACCTACCGGAGCCCATATGGATCCAAAATACACCCAGAAAACAGTTACATTTGGTGGTGGAAAGATCATGGTCTGGGGTTACATTCAGTATGGGGGTGTGTGAAACATTTGCAAGGTGAAAGGCAATATCAATGGCCTAAAATATCAAGAAGTATTAGCTACCTCTTACATTCCAAATCATAAAAGGGGTCACATTCTGCAGCAGGATGGTCATCCATCTCTACAACAAAGTTCCTCCAGGCAAAAAAGATCAAGGTACTCAAGGACTGGCAGCCCAGTCACCAGACATGAACGTCATTCAGCATGTTTAATATTAAATGTGACTCTAATAGCACCACAACTTCATTTACCAATGTTATGCAACATATATTTGTATTTTAAGATAATTATTTGATTGAATATCACATGACTTTCTGTGGGCGACAAAACTTTTGTCTTGCCAAAATCTGACCATTCTGTGTTCATTAAATGATCAATATTTCAGCATTGATGCCAATTAATTTTTTTAACCTAAACCAAATTTGGGAGGGTTTCAGCTTTCAAAAGAGCAATTTATAAAACCAATCGATGAATTTAACGTCAGGTTATAAGCTTTTATTTACATAACATGGATAAGCGACACAACTTCTGTCAGGGAGTGTAGTGTCATTGTTTCCGGGGTAGACCTTTTATTACTAGTAAACGTAGCGGTGGCCGCACTGCTCTTTTCTTGCAGACACTCTCATTACATCCCTTCAGATTAGGGATTGCTAACTAGTTGGCACCCTAGTGATGCGCTTCTGTATCAAATAATTTGTGACAAGCCAGAGGCAATCGCTGTGACCCAGATTTCATCCATGTTAGACTGCAAAGTCTGACCTCAATTATTTTTTTTTATTATTGTCCCCCCCGCCCCCTCTACCCTCCTTAATTGTGTTCACGGACAACAGTACGTTCACTCAAAATCCTATAGCCCAGACGTGAATGAAGGACAACTGGGGCAATGTCTGTGTGAGGAGTGACTATGATCTCCGGTGTCATTAAATAGGCGCTTCCCTTGATTATCCCCTTATAAGAACTGATTAAAAAAGTCTAACTGAAAAATGAGAAAAAAAATACTGTGAACAAATAAAGTTGACTTGTTTGAAAAAGTTTGGGCCCCGGTTCAAGACTTGTGAACGCCGTTAACCCCTTTACAACCCAAGGTGGTTTGCACGTTAATGACCAGGCCAATTTTTACAATTCTGACCACTGTCATTTTATGAGGTAATTACTCTGGAACGCTTCAACGGATCCCCCTGATTCTGAGATTTTTTTTTCGTGACATATTGTACTTCATGATTGTGGTAAAATTTCTTCAATATCACTTGCGTTTATTTGTGAAAAAAACGGAAATTTGGCGAAAATTGTAAAAATTTCGCAATTTTCAAAATTTGAATTTTTATGCCCTTAAATCAGAGAGATATGTCACACAAAATAGTTAATAAATAACATTTCCCACATGTCTACTTTACATCAGCACAATTTTGGAATCAAATTTTTTTTTTGTTATGGAGCTATAAGGGTTAAAATTTGACCAGCGATTTTTCATTTTTCCAACAAAATTTACAAAACCATTTTTCTAGGGACTACATCACATTTGAAGTCACTTTGAGAGGTCTTTATGACAGAAAATACCCAAAAGTGACACCATTCTAAAAACTGCACCCCTCAAGGTGCTCAAAACCACATTCAAGAACTTTATTAACCCTTCAGGTGCTTCACAGGAATTTTTGGAATGTGGAAAACAAAAATTAACATTTAACTTTTTTCACAAAAATGTTACTTTAGACCCAATTTTTTTTAATTTTCGCAGGGGTAACAGGAAAAAATGGACCCCAAAATTTGTTGTGCAATTTCCCCTGGGCACGCAGATACCCCATATGTGGGGAAAAACCACTGTTTGGGCGCACGGCAGGGCTCGGAAGGGAAGGAGCGCCATTTGAATTTTCGATTGTAAAATTTGTTTGAATAATTAGTGGACGCCATGTTGCATTTGGAGAGCCCCTGATGTGCCTAAACAGTGGAAACCCCCCACAAGTGACCCCATTTTGGAAACTAGACCCTCCTGGGAATTTATCTAGATGGGTGGTGAGCATTTTGAACCCCCAGGTGCTTCACAAATTAATCCGTAAAAATGAAAAAGTATTTTTTTTTCCACTTTTTTTCATTTTTACGAATCAATTTGTGAAGCACCTGGGGGTTCCAAGTGCTCACTATGCATCTAGATAGGTGCCTTTGGGGGTCTAGTTTCCAAAATGGGGTCACTTGTGGGGAAGTTCCAATGTTTAGGCACACAGGGGCTCTGCAAACGCAACATGGTGTCCGCTAACAATTTGAGCCGATTTTCCATTCAATTTGTTAGCGGACACCATGTTGCGTTTGGAGGGCTCCTGTGTGCCTAAACAGTGGAAACACCCACAAGTGACCCCATTTTGGAAACTAGACCTCTCAAGGATTTTTATCAAGGGGTAGAGTGAACATTTTGAACCCAGAGGTATGACACAGAATTTGATAACATTAGGTCATCATATTGAATAAGTTGTCATTAGTCTTGAGCGCAAGTGCTCGCTACTTGAGTTTGCATCGGGTACTCAGGTATGCACCATGTACTGCGTGTGCTCGAGTGACATGCTCGAGTCCCTGCCCCGCCTGTTTCACGATTATTAGACACCCCAAAAAAAACATGCGGGGATCGCTCGTGCACGGCAGGCAATCCCCGCAAAGTTTTTTTGGCCGCGAAGCATATGGGGCGGAGACTCGAGCATGTCACTCAAATACCCGCGATACTCAATGCATACCAGAGCACCCGATGCAAACTCAAGTAGCGAGCACTTGCGCTCAACACTAGTCGCCATATCGTCATATTTTTTCTTACTTTTGAAAAAAATCCCAACCTCATCACAACCCTAACCCCAACCCCAGCCCTAACCGTAGCACAACCCTAACCGTAGCACAACCCTAACCCTAGCACAACCCTAACCCTAGCACAACCCTAACCCTAGCCCAACCCTAACCCGAGAGTTTATTTTTTACGCCTTTCCTCGTGCGGTATAAATGATTAGACGACTTTATTCTTTGGGTAGGTGCGATTACAGCGATACCAGAATCATATGGGGTTTTTATGATTGACTGCTGTCACACACTAAAAGACGCATTTTTTGTAAAATCTAGTTTTTGCATCGCCATATTTTGAGAGCTATAATTTTTCCATATTTTGGCAGACAGAGTCATGTGACGGCTTGTTTTTTGCGGAATGAGTTGACTTTTTTATTGGTGCCATTTTCAGGCATGTGACATTTTTTGATCGCTTTCTATTCCAATTTTTGGGAGGCAGAATAAACAAAAACCACCAATTCAGGAATTGTTTTTTTTTTTATTCTGTTCCGCGTGTGGTAAAAGTGATAAGGCAGCTTTATTCTTCGGGTCAGTACGTTTACAGCGGTACCACATTTATATCGTTTTTCTATGTTTTGGCGCTTTTACACAATAAAAGATATTTTATAGGAAAAATTATTTTTTTGCATCGCTTTATTCTGAGAGCTATAACTTTTTGATTTTTCGGATGATGGAGCTGTATGGTGGCTTGTTTTTTGCAGGACAAGATGACGTTTTCAGCGGTACCATTTTTATTTATATTCGTCTTCTTGATTGCGTGTTATTCCAGTTTTTGTTTGGCAGTATGATGATAAAGCATTGTTTTTTGCTTGTTTTTTTTTTTTTTTTTTTACCGTGTTCACTGAAGGGGTTAACTAGTGGGACAGTTTTATAGGTCAGGTCGTTCCGGACGCGGCGATACCAAATATGTGTACTTTTATTATTTGTTTGCTTTTTTTTCATAATAATATTTATTGATGGGTACATTATATTTTTATTTTTGGTGGATTATTTTTTTTTAAAATATTTTTACAATTTTTTTAAATTTTTTTTTCACTTTCTGGGAGTTTTTACACTTTTTTACTTTGTCCCACTTTGGGACTTTCACTTCTTTTTTTATTCTGATCGCCTGCATAGCATAGGGATGGAGCACCATCCCTGTGCCATGCAGGCAGTCAGCGCTGTACAGTGAGAAGATTGTTTGGTTGTGCACTGCGCATGACCAAACAATGTTCCTGCTGCCTGGTGACCCGGATGAAGTCATGACGACATCGGGTCGTCATGGCAACACCCGGGAAGCCGCGGCAGACAGCGCTGGAGGCCGGAAGAGGAGGTGAGTATACCGATCACCTCCCCTTGCCACCGCAATGCTGCGATCGACTTCGATCGCAGCATTGCGGGGGTTAATGTGCCGGGAGCGGTGCGGGACCTCTCCCTGCACATAGTACCGGGTGTCAGCTGTGACAATCAGCTGACACCTGGCGGCGATCGCGCCCGCACAGCCTGTGTGCGTGCGCGATCGCGATGGCGTACTAATACGGGTCAGGCTCTTAAAGCCCAGGGCACAGACGCTTATTAGTACGTCATGGGCTTTAAAGGGGTTCATATTCTGCATCCGGTGCATGTGACTGTAATCTCTCACATGCACCAAAAAAACTCCTTTTAAAGGGGTTTTCCAGGAATGAAAACTTTAAGCTGATGGAACGAAATAATAAAATAAAAAACATCTCCACTCAACTAGTTAATTTCTCACCCTCTTGTCTTGGTGACTTGTTTTGCAATGGTGACATCTTCCTCATTGCATATGACCACAGGCATTTCATTACCCGAGGACAAGTCGGGCGGGGACCATCGAGGTGACCAGGGTTTACGCATATTTCTTAGATTTCCTCCAATTAGGTTTATTTCTTTTATTCCTTGAAAACCTCTTTTATTTGTATTTTTTTTCACCATAGGAGAGTTGTATAATATTTATAATATGGATAATAATTTTTCTCATTTTCAGAAATGTCATTGTCAACCAGTTAGCGGTTATACGGAGGTTTTTACAAGGCGCCATTAAATATCTGTACTATCCACTGACCTCTACGGTGAAATTTACTGCCCATATGGCATCGTATGGGCCATGGCCCAGAATGTGTACAACGTATGACACACAGAGACAGGAAATTACCGGCAAATTGCAACTCCAAAAAATCATCTGGGACTTCTACCAGTATGCATTGACTAAGCGTCACATTAATCGTGATGTAATGGAGCTTTGTATCTAGATGTATCCTGTACACCATATCGGCGCATTGTGCACTGTTTGTGCCCCGTTTTCTTCTCCTTCCGTCATGCAGGTAGGTGGTCTCTATAGGATAAAGATTCTTGTAGGGAAATAAAAAATTAATCAGAAGAAAGGAACTCCTTATCCTTGTCTGAAAGATTCTTTCAACGCTACAATAACTTTCTTTACGCCAGTCTACACAAGGTTGAGATGAAGTAGATAAAGGCACAAGCGGCACCATTGTCATCCTCCAGTTGTCGGAGGGAAACCAATACTCTGCAGGTTGTATTGTGACACACAATTAATGAGCGTTGTGTCTGTGCTCAGATTCTTGCCAACTACGAAGAATTAGATGTCGTATGATCTTTGGATTCAAATATGTATCACGAAAGGGAAGTAATTGTTATTATTTAGCATTAGTGAGTAGGGGAATTTGGAGGGGGAACCCCTATAGTCCTTGTGTTATGCAGAGATTCCACGTCTTGCGCATTTGTAGCTTTCTTAATTTTTAAGCCGACGTTATAATAGTAGTGAAAACTACATTGACAATTCTCAAGGGCAGAGGCCCTGATCTGTCAGCTTTATGGAAATCTATAAAACTGTCAGTTCGGGATGAAACTTGCATGCATGTACGAGCTTATAATGTGCTCAAGGTTCAGACAACCATAATCCAGGGCCATTTTGAGGTTGGACCCTTGAGATTCTACTGATTAGAAAAACAAATCTAATTGTGGGGTCAGACATTGATGGCCTATCCTAGTGGTCCATTTACAGCAGTAGATAATCGGCGTTTTGTAGGAACACTCGTTCCCAATAATCCATCACTTTACATGCCAGCCATCACCTGCCAAATGACAAAACGCTCGTTCGTTAGGTGAGTGGATTGTTTATCCTGGGAAAAAAAAATGATGGGTAGCACATCGCCCATGTAACATGTCCTGCCGATACAATATAGTGTTAGGTGGGAATAGAGTTATTGGTTCGGCGATCGTTCTCTCCCCATCATTATTCAACAGTCCGGTAATCGAGCACTGAACGACTTGTGTACAGTCAGTCGGTGCTCATTCATGGTGCTTAACTGGCGGAAATCTCAATACACCCAAGGATGAATTTGAAAATTCCAGAAAACCTTTTTACTTTCCTGTTTTAGCAAATTGTACGTATTCTAATAAGTTTATGGGGGAATTTCTCATCTCCTCTTTGCCAAAAATGGACATAAAGTGCTATCTTGTACACGTTCATGAAACCTTTTGCACTGAGCTGATGCATAACCAAATGGTGTGATCAGTCAAGGCATCTTTCCCATACACGAGAGTACTCGGTCGAGAGCTCCAGTGTCCTCTGAGAGAGCCAATACCAGACTCCTCTGACGACAACTTATTTGAGGGAGAACAAAAGGATCAGCCGTCCGAAATCAGACACGCCAGATCTTTATCTACCCCTCGTTATATGTCGAGTCAGAGTCGGGAAGTCCCCATACATGTTACTGTCGGCCAAACCCGTTTATCAGTGGGTTCAGTCGACGTTGGGCTAATGTGTGTGTGTTAGGGGGCTTAACGAGGTTGTCCACTACTTTTACATCGGTGCCCTATCCCTAGGATAAGTCATTAATGTCTGATCAGTCGGAGTCTGACACCCAGCACCCCCGCCGATCAGCAGTTATTGGTGTCAGCAGTGGCCGCCGGCCGGAAGTGCTCAATTGCCGAGCGTCTCCGTCTACCTGAAGTGGGCACTGTTAACAGCTGTTCGGCGGGGGTGCCGGGTGTCAGCCCCAGCTGATCAGACATTGATGACCTATCCTAATGGTAGGTCATCAGTGTAAAAGTAGTGGACAACCTCTTTAAGGATGGTACATTAGTTGGCTGAACGATGCTTTGGACCATCATTCGTCCGACAGCCGTCTCAGCGACCCTCCCACACACAGGAGCGCTCACTCGGCCATGCGCTCGGTTTTCTCTATGAGAAAGTCACCAACTGACACATTGGGCAGCGGCTTATCTCAGGGAGAGCAATGCGATCGGCAGTCTAAATTCGGACGTTTCCAATTGGCATCTCCCTGACCATCAGTCGGCCGGCGCCCCATACACCAAAGACCGTCAACTGCCAAACCCATTCAGTCTACATTAGTCTAATGCTTATGGAGGCCTTAAGACTGGGGTACAAAATGTCTGTCTTGATAAATCGCCCCTCCTGATATGTTTCCTACAAATATCAGCCATGTCATCTGCATTTTGTTAATATTTCCTGCTGTCCCTTTTTCGATCTGTAATATCTTCAGATCTGTTTGGTACCTAAGGTTATGATCCCATAGGTTGATGCCTGCTGACCAACAATTTATGACTTGTATATGTTCATGTGCTCGAGGGCGAAATTCCAAGTCATACATTGGAATTCATACAAGCGATTAGTTATTGCTTGTCAGAAAAAATAAGCCTTGGGGCCAACTGTCCGACAATGGGACACAGAGGGCAGATCATAGCAGGTGCATGTGACGCAGACATGTAAACTGTAGCTTCTGTTGAGCCAAACCAATAAATATGTCATAAATATATGCAGACAAAGATATTTAGAATTTACAAAATCTCCCAATTTTTGTCATTTGAAGATCTGAGAAATGCAAATCTGTCCACATTGTCATTATCCCTGTTCATCCGATAACACAATGTGGCTATGGGTTCTAACATTTGTGACTGTACAGAACACACTATTGGAAAATGAAACTTTGTGTCTTATGATCAACCATCTTTATATTTTTTTCTTTATGCAACTTTCTGTTACATGAAGTCACATGCCGCAGCCATATCATCTGTACTGACCGGCAATTTTGTCACTTCTCATGATGCTGCAGCTCTTGCTAGAAAAGCCATTTCTCCGACAGCAGGGAGAATAAAAAGCCCAGGTTCATACATTCTGTATTTCAAGCATTTTCTTGCATGCTATGATTTGATCACAGCATGGAAGGAAATACAATTTGTATAGGCAGTGCTTCTCATCCATTTATTCTGCAATTGGCCTATAATAGTAAATTCTAGTTGGTGCTAAATGTGAGCCTTGTACACAGGTATACATGTCCCTCACACTGGGTCCCTTCCCGGTATACATGTCTCCCATCTTATGCCCCTTCCATGTATACGTGTCCCCCACCCTGGGCCCCTTCCAGGTATACATGTCCCCCATCTTATGCCCCTTCCAGGCATACATATCCCTCATCTTGGGCCCCTGGTTCCTGGTATATATGTCCCACATCCTGGGTTCCTTTCTAGTATACATGTCCCCCATCCTGGGTTCCTTCCTGGTATATATGTCCCCCATCCATCCTGGGTTCCTTTCTAGTATACATGTCCCCCATCCTGGATTCGTTCCTGGTATATATGTCCCCCATCCTGGATTCGTTCCTGGTATATATGTCCCCCATCCTGGGTTCCTTCCTGGTATACATGTCCCCCATCCTGAGTTCCTTCCTGGTATACATGTCCGCCATCCTGGGTTCCTTCCTGGTATACATGTCCCCCATCCTGGGTTCCTTCCTGGTATACATGTCCCCCATCCTGGGTTCCTTCCTGGTATACATGTCCCCCATCCTGGGTTCCTTCCTGGTATACATGTCCCCCATCCTGGGTTCCTTCCTGGTATACATGTCCCCCATCCTGGGTTCCTTCCTGGTATACATGTCCCCCATCCTGGGTTCCTTCCTGGTATACATGTCCCCCATCCTGGGTTCCTTCCTGGTATACATGTCCCCCATCCTGGGTTCCTTCCTGGTATACATGTCCCCCATCCTGGGTTCCTTCCTGGTATACATGTCCCCCATCCTGGGTTCCTTCCTGGTATACATGTCCCCCATCCTGGGTTCCTTCCTGGTATACATGTCCCCCATCCTGGGTTCCTTCCTGGTATACATGTCCCCCATCCTGGGTTCCTTCCTGGTATACATGTCCCCCATCCTGGGTTCCTTCCTGGTATACATGTCCCCCATCCTGGGTTCCTTCCTGGTATACATGTCCCCCATCCTGGGTTCCTTCCTGGTATACATGTCCCCCATCCTGGGTTCCTTCCTGGTATACATGTCCCCCATCCTGGGTTCCTTCCTGGTATACATGTCCCCCATCCATCCTGGGTTCCTTCCTGGTATATATGTCCCCCATCCATCCTGGGTTCCTTTCTAGTATACATGTCCCCCATCCTGGGTTCCTTCCTGGTATACATGTCCCCCATCCTGGGTTCCTTCCTGGTATATATGTCCCCCATCCATCCTGGGTTCCTTCCTGGTATACATGTCCCCCATCCTGGGTTCCTTCCTGGTATATATGTCCCCCATCCATCCTGGGTTCCTTTCTAGTATACATGTCCCCCATCCTGGGTTTGTTCCTGGTATATATGTCCCCCATCCTGGATTCGTTCCTGGTATATATGTCCTCCATCCTGGGTTCCTTCTTAGTATATATGTTCCCCGATCTGCCACGGTTCTCCATCGCATGAAACCCCCAACATTCTACTCGCCTTGCCCCGCTCGCACAGCGTCCTCGTCTGTAGCAGCTGACATTGCCAAGCGGCACTTGGCAGTGACGACATACATCGCCCACAGCAGGCACGCCTCTGATTGGCTGGCGGCATGTATTGCTATGCAGGGACTCTGATGACCTCTACGCCACAATAAGTTTTAGCAGAATGTTAAATCTTGGACTCTCATCCCGCTGAAATAGATACTGGCATTGGCGAGCCCCCTTCCCACACGGATGCGGTCACATACCCTGCGTCTGTGATCGTTATACCCCTTTTGACTGGACTTTAAAAAGCCGCAATCGTTTTAATTTTTGTTTTATAAATCAACACTACACATGAAAATAAGAAACCTTGTAATATATTTTATCAGAGAAATCTACTTTTTTCTCCTGCTGGACTGGTCTCTCATTCTCAAAATTCTCAGCTCATGGGTAAAGTCGGTCTTTGGTGAATACAGAATTCCCCGTTACTGAGATAGGAAATGACAGTTGGTGCTTATAAAGTTCTATGCAGAAGTGTTACGGTCATTTCCATAGAACTTGCAACAGAATGTCTGTGTCTGCCTCTCTAGCTGAACCTTTCAGAATTGTTCATGTTTCTGCATAAATTTGACCTAAAATTACATCAGATTTTATACATGTTCTAGAAGTAAAGAACAAAAATATTCGACTTTGCCATGACACACTTCCACAAACGTGTTAAGATAAAACTTTGCTAGATCCTTGTTCTTTAAATATAAAACAGGTTGCCCACTCATACCTGATTGTCATCCTATTGATGGAAAACACCAGACTCTAATTTCACTTTCAAATGATTTTCCAATCCTAAGGCTGCGTGCCCACTATGCGTTTTTCAAGCGTTTTTGCCGCAGAATTTCCGCAGCGAAAGCGCTTGGTAATACGTGCCCCATGGTCCCCAATGATGACGTAATTTAGTCATGTGACAGGTCACGCGACCGCTGACGTCGGCGGTCGCGTGACCTGTCGCATGACTCAATGACGTCATGGCAAGTCCTTTCACACCACCGCGATCCATACAACAGACCAGACGGAACAGAGAAAACACAGGGGGACATCGGAAGGTAAGTATAATCTTTATTTTTTACCATTCTTATTCTTTTCTTTTAACTATTACTTGGTCACACTATATAAATCCATGTCGGTTGCCGGTTGCATGGATTTATATAGTGTGACCGAGTTGTCAAGCACTTTTCAAGTGATGCTAAAATCGCTTGGAAAGCGCTAGATGCATGCATGTGAAGAACGCTTCACATCCGCATGTCCCTGGCAGGAAAAACGCATGTACAATCCGCATGCGGTTTTCTTGCCAGGGAGAAGCGGAAAAAATATGCAAAATTTCTGCATCGTGGGCACTTAGCCTTAAGGTTCACATACTTTTTCCACTTTTTTTTTTTCATTTTAAAAACGACAGTCTAATATTTTGGGTTATTTGTTTGATTTGGTTCTTTTATCTAGTTTGTTGACGTGTGGAAATCTGATATAGTTTTAGATTAAATTTATGCAGAAATATGGAAAATTATGAAGGGTTCACAAACTTTCAAGCACCACTTTGTCAGGACCTTTGTAGTTTTAGATAAACTTTCAGAATAAGCTGTCCTGTGTTTGTAAATGAGGAATAACAGTATTTTTGGCTAATATATGACTTGTACTCTGCATTTTTCACCAGATTTCCTCTCTGCAGTCTCTCTAATTGCCAGTCCTCTCTCAGCTCTGTGGGTGTAGGCTAGCCGCTATGAGGTCTCCTATACACAGTACACGCAGACGTGAGGGATTCCTGCCGTTGTAGCAGCAGGAATCACATTATACAGCAGTATTAAGCAGTGTATCTGTGAATCCAGCACTGGGGTGACACCTAGAAAGCAGCAACATGGTCTGTGTGTATAATTCTCTATCACTCTGCCCATTATTCCTCCTCCCCTTTCCATAGACTTTTTTATTAGGCTTCTGTAATGTGATCTCTCAGTGAGTTGACAGTCTCTTGTTTTGACCCAGGCAGATTTTAGCTGTTGTATGATCACTTCTTTATCTACTTCTCCCCCTTGCCTCCTGAACTGGAGAAAAAAGCCCATTTATTATTTCACAGAGTTTCTTATATTTGTTTCTACTATTGATTCATGCACACTTTATTGAAAAGACATCCATTTAAAGGGGTAGTCCAGATTTCGTTTTTCCTTCTTTTCTTAGGCATAGGTTATTATAAAATCACAAATTAAGGCAAACTCACCTGCTGTCATCCCTGTGAATAAAGAACAGGCCGCTCCGGTGAGTGCATTGTGCAGCTCCCTGCATTCCTCTGTGTGCAACGTAGGAGGGAGCTCTGCAGCTTAAATGTTTGTGTAGCTCCAGCTTTATTGTGATGCCCCGACGCGCGCTCAGCCACATACAGCCAGAATACACAGGGCTACCATTGTTTAAAATGGGACATCTGACATCTTCGCGTATCTAAACGGTCCCAGTCTAAATTTAGCTCATCCCCTGATAGAAGCAGCAAGAAATCATCCTGTAATGGGACACATTATTTGCTGACTTCATCTGTACATTGAATGGAAGCGATTTTCAGATTTTTCAAAGGAGCATTTTATGGGACAAATTTTCTAAACCCTGCAGCCGCCGATACCGGCTCTAGCTAGACGACTGCTCAATGTAATCAGGATAATTAGCTGGATTTTCTTTGAAGGCCATACAAGTAACAAATATTTGCTCTTTGTAGTTGGTCAGTTTATCTCTGGATCTTTTGCAATTCCCCATTTTTCTTGCATTGATTGTCTCCTAAAGTGAAGAATTTGGTCATCTATAATTCGTAATGGATTGTAATAAAAAGGACCAGTCACTTGTTCCTTTTTTTATGTTTTGTTTTTATTTTTCTTGTTGTAATTGCCACTTTTTTCCTGATTTCAGTAGTTGTTTTTTTTTTTGTTCCTACGCCCTTCGGTTCTTAAGATATGGCCTCCTCTTCCCTATGTAAAAAATCTAGCCTTGTTTTACAAGTGGGAGTGATCCACAACTCCTCAGTTGGCTCCTTTTTGATTACCACGCCCAGTTGTCTAAAAGAGACTTGATTTACCGTATGTGTACAGATAAAATGGAGCCATATCTCTGAAATAGAGGAGCAAAAGAAAAACAACTTTTTTTCTTTGAGGCTTATTGAGGTCCACGCCTATTTGACTAAAAAGTCTGGTTTTACATACAGGGATAAGGGGGGTCATATCTCAGGAACAGAGAGGCACAGAAATAAAAGAAAACCAATGCCGGAATCCGGAGAACAGCGACATTTACACCAAATAATAAAAAATACATATTGTTGCAAAGTTATGAACATGCACAATGCCTAAGTTAGGACACAGTGAATGTGTCCTTCTTCCCAACTGTGAATTCTGAAGCTCTGACTGTACAGTTAGCTATGCATGGCTATAAACAAGGGGTGGGGGGTAAAACATTTTGCCAGTAATAAGGACTGTTTAATCCCTAATTAACATATACCATGTATTTAGCTGGACCATGCAAATTATTTCTACTGCGTAAGAGGGTGGAGAGCGGCTCCAGATAATCCTAATGATGATGTGGATGTTTAGAAGCATGTAATAGAAAATGTCAATGAGTCAAAGTAGTGGATCAGCACCAAGAACCCTCCATCACTGGCCCATAGGCTAGTTTATACAGTGCATTTAATGGGTACATTGAGTTGTTTAAGGGAGTCTATGCAGGATTGTTTCTCCTTGAGTGAAAAGCCGGATTAAGGAGACTTGTAGGCCATGCAGTACTCCTCTGGGAATATGGAAATATCCTCTTTAGGGAGGTAGAGGACTAGAATTCTAGAGCCACCTATTGGAAGTAGCAATCCTGAAAGTCAACATTGACCTGTCAACTAGCCTTGGCCTATGACTTAGGATAAGAAGCCAAACCAGAAACGAAACTCCATTTGCAGACACGTTTTGGGGTGTTTGCTCCTCATCAGTGAAAAGCAAGAAGTCTAATTTGGCCGGGTAAGATAAGAGGCCTCTGACGGGATGTAAGGGGGGAGGTTTCTCCTTGTGGAGAGTGCCAAGCTGGCGTAAGGAGACTTCTAGGCCATGCAATGGTAAGTTATGCTGTCCTATGTTATGAGGCAAGGCTCATTATAGGGTCGACATTGAATTTTGGAGTGCTGAAGAGGGTATTTGCATATTGTGCTATTTTATGGCGTGTCTGTTAAATGGTGACTTTTATGGTCTGAGTGTTGGATGCCACTGTTAGGCTGGGTTCACACATCACGTATGAATGGAGCTGGTTTTCACATTTTTCTACTCTTCACCGGTCCCAACATTTTCCTTGTCTTGCACAATTTCTCAGAAGTCTGTTCTTTTTCCTTTAATGTGGAAGATGTCCTAAGCCACCAGGAAATACAGGAGAGAGTCACAACTGTTTTTTTTTCCCTCCTTCCCCTTAAAACTTACCCTGGATATCACTTTAACAACCTTTTGTCCTGGTTTCCCCGATCTGTTCTTCGCTCTTTGTAACTTCAGCTCTTATCCGTTGAGTTTTCGAATCCTTCTATAAACACTAAACAGTTTGTGTCTGTTCTCGTTTCAACAGGAAAGACGATCCCGACCTTCTCTCCCCAGAGAAAATAACAAATAGCTTTAAACAATAAAATATTGTCATCTGTGCAGAACACATTATCATATCACACCACAAATACTCTATTATCTACATTGCACTGACAGCCCAGGAGGATTGAAACACAAACTGAACTGATTCCAAAGAGGCACGGCCAGAATCCAGCGCAGCTCTTGCGTGTATCCTCTCTTCTGATGGTTGTCAGTGGGAAACAAGCGATCAGCTGGAAGGACTGCGGAGGTGTTTGCCCAAACTGTGCAGAGTAGGCGGCGTTTGTTAGAGGGCAACTCTATTATTCTTTATACCACAAGGAAACAAAATAGAATCTTACGTTTCCACTTTTGAAACTTCTTTTACCCAGACAGCCTATGCATGTTTTGGCATGCTGGGAGTTGTAGTTACACAACAGCTGGCGAGCCACAAGTCAGAGATTACCGCCCTACAACCTCTGGGCCAATAGTGGAGAGTAGCGAAGTGTAAGACCCCTGTATACAACAGAAAAAATTACGATGAGGCGGCCTCCCAACCATATAACCTGTATTAGCGCCTTCTGAATCTCCTGATTTTGTGGAAAGTAGGGTCCAACTTGTTAAATTTCATTGTCCGATCTTTTTCTTCTGCGGGAAGATGAGCCTCCATGAGAGGTGTCTGACAGCGGCTTATTCCCCTCTCCCCATTAAAAGCCTAAGCACATGTTTGGTTAGTAAATTGCTGTATTTGTCATAGTATAAGTCTGCATGGCCTTTACGTAAAACTCGTTTCCCTGATAATCCTCTTGGGAATGTACAGAGAAAGGCTTGTGCAGACGACCGTATTTTCAGTCCGAGTGCGATCCGACAAGACATCGGATTCTCACTCTTACTAATGTTTTGTTATGGGGTCGTGCACAAATCCGTTTTTTTTTCTTGGGCAGAGTCTGTCCAAGGAAAAAATTGCAACATGCACGATTTGCATCCGATATTCTGAGCGCACTCGGCCGCACAAGTCAGTGTCATAGAAAACATCGGACTGCACTCAGAGGACATCAGAGTGCGGTGCGATTTTCACGGACTGACAGACTGGAGAAGATGGAGAAATGTTTTCTTTCTATCTGCTCCACATCCGTGGGGGTCGGAGTGTGGGGAGGCCCTCGCCTACACCTGGATATCAGTTGGGGGTGTATCCGTGCTTACTCTGACATTGGCCAATCGGTGCTGACTTTATCAGACTGTGGAGGAATGGTAACACCCAGTTGTCAATCATACATTTTTAGGAGCAACGGAACAATGCAGAGTTCGAAGAAAAGATGCTACCGATTTATTTATTTTTTTCTTCTTTTGGGGGGTATCAGGAGAGCGGCCAGGTCTTACTTAAAAGAAAGGGATACCGTAATTGTTGTTGAGCCTAACCAAGGTGGGTGCAAGTACAGAATTTCTGTAATGACCTGATGAGAATTATCGGAAGGTATCAGAGAAATCATTACCCTTCACACTGTTGCCTTAGTGCACTTTTGTGTTATTCCACAGATGAACCTCAACCGTTAGGTTGTTTTTTGTTTGTTTTTTCTCCTGCTTTTAATCAGAGGCAAATTATCAATGGGTTATGCATAAGGCAAAAGAACAGCCATCTGCTTCAGCTTGTGGCACAGCCATCTGCAGTCGTGTTCAGCCATACATTATGTAATGATCAGATCTATTTCCTAGGTTTAGCTTATAGCAGCGTTTTCCTGTGACCGGCAGATGGAAAATGAATGGATAAGTTTTGTGTTTTTAAGCATCCTCAGTCCATCAATGCTCGCAGTCCAGCAAATAATAGCTGCATAAAAAATGAGAAATCTAAACGAGCATTACATATAGTGTATTATTTGTATTGGATTTAAAGGGAATGTCCACTTCTTGGAAAACCCTTTCTTAAATGCATCAGGATAAAATAAAAACATTCATATACGGTACTCGCCTCCTGTGCTGGCGGCATTCCATCAATGGAAACACGGCTGCATTGTGTCATGTGAGCGCTGCACACAATCAGCGACACTTATAGACTGGAAAAAAACAAGGAACGTACCAACACCCTGTAGGTAATGGGATCTGTTGCAATCCTCCCAGAGAGTGTTTAATATAAGATTAAAATATAACTTTTAATCTATATGAAGATAAAAAAAAAAAGAACCTTTAAGGCCTACCAGAGCGTGACCGCAAATATGTGATTTGCATAAGTGTGGCACGTGCCGACTAGACTGTATCCAGCCGTGCTCAATCCAAGTGTATTGTTCAAGTCCGAACACGTCTAGTCGGAATGTGGCTGTAAGTATGCGATTTCTAAACTTCCAGTCACAAGACCGCTCGCTGTCAGCACCGGAAATCCGATCAGTGCGTTATGTGCATGCCGTGAGGATTCACAAGTCTGCAGTCATATAGACTGACTGCAGACTTGTAGTTTTAGACCCCTTTAAAATAGATCAGGGAGACCATAGACTTGAGGACTCCAGCAGTAGGCATGCAGAGTGCTGCACTGTATGGAAAAACTTTTTTTTTTTCCCACCTAATCTGGAATTTTTTTTTCTCTGTATATTACATGGTAAAATGAATGGATGTCATTCAAAACTAACACTTCTCCCACAAAAAAAAAAAATCCCTCATATGTCTGTCTATGCAAAAGGAAAAAAGGTTATGGCTCTTAAAAGAAGGGTAAAGACACCAAAAAATAAAATCGCCCATCACAAAAGGGGGTTTATTGGAGCCAGGTAATATAGGATCATTGGCCTGTATGATGATATTTGCTGTTGTATGTCTTCTTCGGATGTATCGGCCCCTCTGTGTATTGGTTTTAGACTTCTGTCTCGTATAACTCCCATCATCGTCCGTCAGATGTCATCGAGTTCTCTACTCCCCAAACATGTTCCTCCCAATAAGGAAACAACGAACAGAACTGAATAAACACCGGGAACCGAATGTATCCTGTACACCTGGGTCCAAGAGGAAATGTCTGGCCAGGCAGTCTTTAAACCCTGTCTCCTGAGGATATAAACTTGAAAGTAAATCTATCTGCTGTAACACTGCCGCTTCTCTGGGGTCCGTCATATATTAATATTCGGGATGCCGGTTGTTTCTTGCTTCGTGCGGAGACCTAGTTTATTGAGGGATCTGCTCCTATGGACGCGGCTTGGCACAGGCCGCCGGTCATAAACCGGAGGATCATGAAGGTATGTTAATCTTGTCGGGAAGTAAATACATAGCTGTTATTGTGGAAATCTAGGTCAGGTGGCCAGTGAAGAAATCATTTGACGATGCCGGCGTTATCACATCACCAGCTGATAATCACATGGACGTTTTGCAATCCACTTTTTTCCACCTTTTGATCTTATATGGATGTATATCTGTTTTATAGGGACTTTGGGATAATTTAGTCTGTATTGCGCCACTGGTGAGATCCGCCAGTGTGGGTAGCCCGCCATATTTTGTGTTATAGGCAGCATGTAATGATTGGATTCTTAATTAAATCGGCATTAAGATCAGAATGGCTCCCATGATAAAGGTTCTTGGTGCTAATGTATAATGGCACATTTATTTCTTAAATGCACTCATTCCCTTTCATCGGACTATCTAAACAGCTAGGCAGTGTCCCCAGAACTTTTTTGTCAGGTGGGATAATTTTTATGCATGCACAAAAATAATCATTATCGACAGCACATCATTGAATCTAAACAGAATATGTACTGCCGATAACATGTATTGTAGAATGATCATATTCACTATTGTTCTGTTCCCATCCCTGTGTAGACAGGCCAGTAACTGACCGAGAAATTACGATCGGCTATCAACAAGTTGATCAGTGGTTGATGAGCGGCCTGTATCGTCCTGTCCACATGAACCTTATGAGGTGTCTTTAAGTGGTTGAGAATAGATGAATGATCAAGCCTAAGAACGTCCCATATAAATGTGCTGGCAATTACGCAACAAGGTAGCAAAATCCTCATTCATTGGGTCATCATATCGTTTACACCAACATAAAAAATTAGGGAATGTGCTGCCGACGATACCATAGTTCTGTCCCCATACAACGTCATGTTACCAATCATTCTGCTACCCGTGTAAACAGGCCAACAAATGAGCACCGAGTTGCAGTAATTTGTATGTAGCCAATTGTGCTTGTTAAAGGGCCGAGATCTAACCATCTAAATGGTGCTTAAGTGTTTGGGCCGGTGGAACGTTGGGATTGTGCCAACTAGTTTTGGTTAGGAAAAAAAATCAAGAGTTGATCCTAAAGAGAGAAATACAAGTACAGACTTTTTTGCTCCTCCTTGTTTTTATTCATCTTGGTCTACAAACCCCATTATGTCCGGTCTTTGAGCCAGACATGACAGATAAGTAAGGCTAGGTTCACATCTGTGTTTGTAAATCGGTGGCGTTAACTGATCAATCAAGAAATTAAAACCAGCAGCTCCTTTCAGCCTCATTAACCATAATGGGGACTGCTGGGTTTCTCGATGGAGTCTGGTATTTTCCTGGAATAAATATTTTTATCAGGTACTTTTGGTGGAAGTTGCGATGGAGGCTTTAACTAGAGCTTCCAATGTAGACGTATACTTGACCTATGGGTAAACATACATATCGCGTATCAGTTGGCCAACATCTATCCCTCCTCACACCCCCAAACACTTGACCGAGTATTCATGTGTTTTCTTTGGGAACAGCTTATCTGTCTATAGAACAAAAGTATTGACGATCACCACTGGCTGCATCATCAGCTTAAAAAAAATTCTATATTGTCCGACGTAGTGTTAGCTACATTATAGGTCATCGAGAAACGTTTGTTCATACGACCGACAAATTCTTGTTCATGAGCCTATATTTATCTAATGTGCATGGGGACCTTTATAGAATTTCCCGTCCTGGTGGACCAAGCCCCTTTATGTACTACATGGTTGGTATTTGTATCAATTACTGAATTTTTTCATTTATGGCCGAAGTAAACTTTCCTCTCTAACACCGAAGTGACTATCCCTTTTATTTATTTTCTGCCTTGGAGGTGTCCACAAAAGACTATATCAATTCCCATCTGTATCTGTGAGCGCGACCCTGTAAGAAATCCCAAGCTCTGCCGCACGGCTGTGTACTGACTTGAGCTTTGGACCTTACCCGTGTATTTATAGTGTAAACCTCCTCGTCTCACCTTGTTGTTACGGAGTTCATGGTTCTAATATGTCTTCATATTTTGTAAACTTTGCGCCAGTAAAAATCAGTGACGATACGACAGAAATGAAGGATTATAGCTGAGAAGTCGTACTTGGAATTTTTTCTTTTTTGTACTTTGGCAACTTTTGTATTATATTTCTGTGCTAAAATTGTTCATGTCGCAACAGTTACTGTTTCACCGTTGACTACCTACTTCTCAAGTTTACTCTCAGCACCCGAAAACTTCACTGATACTGTACATAGAGCCAGAACAGGAGGCGTGTTGTCTGCAATTATCGGTACTGTACATTTTACGAGTTTCCATCGTGTGTCAGAAGTGTTAAGGTATTCAGCAACCTACAGTGAAAGCAGCACTTGGGACGGTCGTACACGATGGCCACAGACACAGGTTACAACAGGCAAAGTGCAGTTACAATCTCTTCCGTGCGCCTGATTAAATAACAGGTTGGTTGATTTCATACCTGTCAGCGGGTAATCGCTGATTATAAGAGCAAGACATGACATCAGTGGTGCTGCCAGACTTCTCTCCATTAATGGTAAGGATAGTACCAGGTTCACCAGGAGTAAAGTTACATATAGTATAGACAATGCTGTCAGCGTGAATGATCCAAAAATAGAGAGGGGCAGTGAGACAATTACCAGTTATCCTCAGTTGCCCAGATTGCCATCAATTTACAGATGTGAACAGGTATCCCTCAAATCACAACATTATTTTGGGAGCGATAATCAATTGAAGCCATGTTTGCAGGAGTCAAGTTTTTATGTTAAATTTATTATTTTTCCATATCACTACTATTAAATTGAAAAAAGAAAATCTGTAATCTTGCAATTGCCCACTAAGCCTTATAGTAGACTGATACTTTCTCTTCTGTGCAAATGACTTTTCAGCAGTCTCATTATCACAGACAGGATTACAATGACAGGTAGCAGCTCTCTGCACAGGATAACACAGGATTCACCATTTATAATAGATGATATCACAGCTCACCTCCTCCTCCTTGTGTACAATAACTGATAGCACCTCTGTATACAGTAGATAACACAGGATCCACCATTCACAATAGGTGATGTCACAGCTCACCACCCCCTCCTGTACAATGACTGATAACACCTCTATATACAATAGATAACGCAGGATCCACATTCACAATAGGTGATGTCACAGCTCACCTCCTCCTCCTCTTGTACAATGACTGATAACACCTCTATATACAGTAGATAACACAGGATCCACCATAGGTGATGTCACAGCTCACCTCCTCCTCCTGTACAGTTACTGATAACATCTCTATATACAGTAGATAACACAGGATCCACCATTCACAGTATGTGATGTCACAACTCGCCTCCTCCCTCTTCCTTCACAAAAACCTATGCCCAGAATAGTCATTACGTCTAGTATTGAAAGTCCTGTTGTCTATGAAATGGAAGACCTTTTTTTTACGATTTTAGTTAGCTAAATGTTCAATTTCTATGTATATACTCTAAAATTGTGCATAATTAGATCACTAAACTTTACAACAGTGAAGGATATAACATTTTTATACATACAGTACAGACCAAAAGTTTAGACACACCTTCTCCTTTAAAATTTTTTCTGTATTTTCATGACTATGAAAATTGTACATTCACACTGAAGGCATCAAAACTATGAATTAACACATGTGGAATTATATACTTAGCAAAAAAGTGTGAAACAACTGAAAATATGTCTTATATTCTAGGTTCTTCAAAGTAGCCACCTTTTGCTTTGATGACTGCTTTGCACACTCTTGGCATTCTCTTGATGAGCTTCAAGAGGTAGTCACCGGAAATGGTTTTCACTTCACAGGTGTGACCTGTCAGGTTTAATAAGTGGGATTTCTTGCCTTATAAATGGGGTTGGGACCATCAGTTGTGTTGTGCAGAAGTCCGGTGGATACACAGCTGATAGTCCTACTGAATAGACTGTTAGAATTTGTATTATGGCAAGAAAAAAGCAGCTAAGTAAAGAAAAACGAGTGGCCATCATTACTTTAAGAAATGAAGGTCAGTCAGTGCGAAAAATTGGGAAAACTTTGAAAGTGTCCCCAAATGTAGTTGCAAAAACCATCAAGCGCTACAAAGAAACTGGCTCACATGAGGACCGCCCCAGGAAAGGAAGACCAAGAGTCACCTCTGCTTCTGAGGATAAGTTTATCCGAGTCACCAGCCTCAGAAATCGCAGGTTAACAGCAGCTCAGATTAGAGACCAGGTCAATGCCACACAGAGTTCAAGCAGCAGACACAACTCTACAACAACTGTTAAGAGGAGACTTTGTGCAGCAGGCCTTCATGGTAAAATAGCTGCTAGGAAACCACTGCTAAGGACAGGCAACAAGCAGAAGAGACTTGTTTGGGCTAAAGAGCACAAGGAATGGACATTAGACCAGTGGAAATCTGTGCTTTGGTCTGATGAGTCCAAATTTGAGATCTTTGGTTCCAACCACCGTGTCTTTGTGCGACACAGAAAAGGTGAACGGATGGACTCTACATGCCTGGTTCCCACCGTGAAGCATGGAGGAGGAGGTGTGATGGTGTAGGGGTGCTTTGCTGGTGACACTGTTGGGGATTTATTCAAAATTGAAGGCATACTGAACCAGCATGGCTACCACAGCATCTTGCAGCGGCATGCTATTCCATCCGGTTTGCGTTTAGTTGGACCATCATTTATTTTTCAACAGGACAATGACCCCAAACACACCTCCAGGCTGTGTAAGGGCTATTTGACCAAGAAGGAGAGTGATGGGGTGCTACGCCAGATGACCTGGCCTCCACAGTCACCAGACCTGAACCCAATCGAGATGGTTTGGGGTGAGCTGGACCGCAGAGTGAAGGCAAAAGGGCCAACAAGTGCTAAGCATCTCTGGGAACTCCTTCAAGATTGTTGGAAGACCATTTCCGGTGACTACCTCTTGAAGCTCCTCAAGAGAATGCCAAGAGTGTGCAAAGCAGTCATCAAAGCAAAAGGTGGCTACTTTGAAGAACCTAGAATATAAGACATATTTTCAGTTGTTTCACACTTTTTTGTTAAGTATATAATTCCACATGTGTTAATTCATAGTTTTGATGCCTTCAGTGTGAATGTACAATTTTCATAGTCATGAAAATACAGAAAAATCTTTAAATGAGAAGGTGTGTCCAAACTTTTGGTCTGTACTGTATATATTTTATATATACTTTGCGGATCCAGATTTAACCGATCAATTGATTGGCTGGAACAGGATTGTGTTAGGTCAGTAGTGTCTAATAAATGAAGGAGTAAGGCTTTCACTAGCAGCCATCTTGTTTAACCTGTAAGTTGTTTTATGATATTTATAGGATGCATTTCTGCCACTTGGCACCACTAATCATTGTAGGCGGCATTTGCTGTGTAGTTTCCAGTTGCTGTATACAGGTTTGACGGCTGATAACTTGAGACTTGTAGTCCGTGACCTTTCCGAGGTGTTTGCAGATAACACTGTGAGTGGACTGTCAGAACATTTTCCTGTCAGACAGTCCTTGTGGTGTCTGGCAAACAAGACGGAACTAGTAAAATCCGTGCGGGTCTCAAATCTCTCTTCTTTTCAATCAAAGCATTCCAGGACCTTCATTCCTGCTATGCCTGCTCTCAATTCTCTGGTTTTCACACCTTTTTATTTTGCTTTATCTCTTATTACTCCGCACCAGCATATTCTGCAGCGCTGTACAGAGATTGGCCCTGCGTGTCATGGTTCTTACAATCCCCATCACAACCATGGGACATTATCATTGGACGTAAGGACCCTATCTGGGGGCCTATGTTCATGTCAAAGGCAGGTTTCCACAGACAGATCTCTGCCCATATCTAGCCCCGATCAACGAGGCCCCTTCGCTTACCCTTAAATGGGAAAAATTGCTTGTAAAAATACTTTACGATTTACGTCTTATTAAAAATCCTCTCTGGTCTCAAGAATGGAGGGATTTTTTTATTTTATAGTTTGCTGCTTATTTCCTAGGATACCGGCCACCTCTGCAGTCTGTTAGCAGTGTCCGGTTTCCTAGACCAGAAGCGTGCACTTTCAAGCTACTTGCTATAGAGCCTGTAAGTGCTGCTCTGAGACTCACCGGATCCCGACAACCTCAGTGCCCCTCTGATGCCGCAGAGGCACAGTTACCTCTGCTCATAGCATGGAAGAGTGCACTGTTCATGCCAGCGGCTCACGGGAGAGCGCACTGTTCATGCCTGCGACTCACGGGAGAGCGCACTGTTCATGCCTGCGACTCATGGGAGAGCGCACTGTTCATGCCGGCGGCTCTTGGGAGAGCGCACTGTTCATGTCGGCGGCTCTTGGGAGAGCGCACTGTTCATGCCAGCGGCTCTTGGGAGAGCGCACTGTTCATGCCAGCGGCTCTTGGGAGAGCGCACTGTTCATGCCAGCGGCTCTTGGGAGAGCGCACTGTTCATGCCAGCGGCTCTTGGGAGAGCGCACTGTTCATGCCAGCGGCTCTTGGGAGAGCGCACTGTTCATGCCAGCGGCTCTTGGGAGAGCGCACTGTTCATGCCAGCGGCTCTTGGGAGAGCGCACTGTTCATGCCAGCGGCTCTTGGGAGAGCGCACTGTTCATGCCAGCGGCTCTTGGGAGAGCGCACTGTTCATGCCAGCGGCTCTTGGGAGAGCGCACTGTTCATGCCAGCGGCTCTTGGGAGAGCGCACTGTTCATGCCAGCGGCTCTTGGGAGAGCGCACTGTTCATGCCAGCGGCTCTTGGGAGAGCGCACTGTTCATGCCAGCGGCTCTTGGGAGAGCGCACTGTTCATGCCAGCGGCTCTTGGGAGAGCGCACTGTTCATGCCAGCGGCTCTTGGGAGAGCGCACTGTTCATGCCAGCGGCTCTTGGGAGAGCGCACTGTTCATGTCAGCGGCTCTTGGGAGAGCGCACTGTTCATGCCAGCGGCTCTTGGGAGAGCGCACTGTTCATGCCAGCGGCTCTTGGGAGAGCGCACTGTTCATGCCAGCAGCTCTTGGGAGAGCGCACTGTTCATGCCAGCGGCTCTTGGGAGAGCGCACTGTTCATGCCAGCGGCTCTTGGGAGAGCGCACTGTTCATGCCAGCGGCTCTTGGGAGAGCGCAATGTTCATGCCAGCGGCTCTTGGGAGAGCGCACTGTTCATGCCAGCGGCTCTTGGGAGAGCGCACTGTTCATGCCAGCGGCTCTTGGGAGAGCGCACTGTTCATGCCAGCGGCTCTTGGGAGAGCGCACTGTTCATGCCAGCGGCTCTTGGGAGAGCGCACTGTTCATGCCAGCGGCTCTTGGGAGAGCGCACTGTTCATGCCAGCGGCTCTTGGGAGAGCGCACTGTTCATGCCAGCGGCTCTTGGGAGAGCGCACTGTTCATGCCAGCGGCTCTTGGGAGAGCGCACTGTTCATGCCAGCGGCTCTTGGGAGAGCGCACTGTTCATGCCAGCGGCTCTTGGGAGAGCGCACTGTTCATGCCAGCGGCTCTTCGGAGAGCGAACTGTTCATGACACAAAATGGACATTCATAGTACCATAAGAGCAATTTCTCATACGGTCACCTGAACATGGCCTTAGGCTGCATAAAAGAAGTTATCAGACGAGTATTTTGTTCATTCGTTGGCCTATCGCTGCCATGGGTAGCCTATTAATGGTCCATGTTAATGAACATAAAGTCCTTGAAGATGGTCTTGGTCAGATTATAGAGGGATTGTCCACTCTTTTTAGACTTTAGGATAAGTCATCTATATCCGATCCGTGGGTGTCTGACAACAGGATCCCCCACCAATGCACTGTTACCACTTCCGGCAGCAGCCAGATGTAGATAACGACCACAGCTCAGGCACTCGCGGGTACTGCAGCTCAGCTCCCGTTCATTTGTATGCAGCTGATCTGCACTTCCCGCTCTTGAATTAGTTACATCCGTTCACTGCCAGTGCTGCTAACAGCTGATTGGTTGGAGTATCGGACCCCCACCGACCTTACATTGATGACTTTTCCTGAGGTTAAGTCAAGTATATCTGTGTAGAGGAAAAACGCTTTAAATCCAGGACCTCAATGCTGACCCCTAAGGCACTGAGCTGCCCATTTGTGTGCAGTAAATAAGTTTACCTCCCTTAAATTTCACAAAATGGGAACTTTTCACTTCTTTATCCTCCCAGAATAGGACAACGTCTGCAACAATGTGTGCTGAAACAATGTGAGCAATGGCGAGTGTCATTTTTGCACATTACAAATATTTGTCATCTACCTTATGCGGGGGAACTGGTCATTCTTGTCTACTAGACTATACCAAATAGATTAGTCACATCTAGTATAGAGGGATATTATAGGGGTGAAGTGGAATTATAGGGGCCGGTTGTATGGTTTTTCTCTCTTTTTCTGGTAAATGAGCTTCGCTGCTGGTTATTGCGGACTCTTTAGTGCTAAATGTTGGATTTCCAGTATATTTCAAAGTCCATTTTTTTCCTTTTGTAATAGAAAAGAGAAGTCGTTGACTGTGGTTGTTCTGCCGGCAATGAAAAGGGAAGTTTAGTATTGGGAGCCGGTCAGTCCGCACACAATGTATCACCCGATTTACATAAACTATGTATTACTAATGTAGATTGCCTAAAAGCCCAATTATTTGGGTTATTTTTGAAAAATTTGAAAAATGTGTAAAATATGTTCTATAAAAAAAAAATTAGACTTAAATTCAGACCTAATATGAATGACGAATAAGGTTGGGTATACACAATGTTGTTTTTTTCTTTTTCCATAATTTTCTGAAATTTTGGTAAAAAAAACTTTGCCTCAATTTTTGAAACTTTTGAGAACTTGTAAACCTACCCTCAGTTTCACAAATTGGGGCAGATTTCTTGATGTATTTCTGACAATTGTCTGGTGTTAAATGAATATTCTCATCTTAGTAAGTGAGGAAACCAAAAGGCAGTGTCTCTAAGCCAGGGGTTCAGTTATCTCACTGCACTGATATGGAAAATTAAATTGCAAGGAGAAAGTGCAAAATGCAAAAAAAAATCACAGTAAAATATAATTTTTTATTGAATCTCATTCAAAATATAAATGTATAAATGCCAAAAATACACAGACATAGGAAACAAGATGGTGGGTGAGCCAAAAAGGTATTTATACAGGTATATTGCACATATGTAGAGAGGATGACATTATAACTCTGATTAATCACAGATAATGTGTAGAAAAGATGGTGTCAAATCAACTGATATTATAAACCAGGGTGGAAAAGTTATTAATAGAGTCCATGTGGACAAAATCCAAAATGCCCTGGTAGTGAAGGTTCCATATTATGCTAAGAAGGGCAGCAAATAGTGCACAGGCTCACCCACCATCCACCCGACGCGCGTTTCCTCTGGGGCCATCTTAGTAAGTGATAGCATATCATTAAGATATGCCGTCATTTAATGATCGCGGGGGGAGTTCTGATATGCCCACTGCTTCTAAATAAATGGGATACAGTGCTCTTTCAGCGCTTAATCTCATTCAGATTTTCTCCTGCATGGAAAACTGCAGCCGGCCCCATTTATTTGGGTGGAGCCTCTCTGGATCAGGTGGCTGGGATCGCTCCAGTGCAGAAGAAAAACTGTTAAGACGACTTGGCGCTAAAGTATTGCTGCAGCCTCTTCTTTCTCAGGGGGATCCAGAGATTAGGCCCTATGCTGTCATTGTGTGATGGCATATAGTATTGATTTATCATCAGTTACTCAGATGTGAATACCCCTTTAATATAGTGGGGGGGGGGGTGAAGGCATCTGCACAAGCTGCATATTTATAAAGCCCCTTCTCTGCAAGGTGGGAAAAACTTCAGATTTGCATCAAGGCCAAGTCTAAATATCGTTAGCTGTGGCCGATTTATCTAAAAGGAGGGTTCGAATATTTATATATATGTCACCCCAAAAGTTCTCAGGTGCGCACAATTTTTTTTTATCTTAACCTAAATGCTGCCAAACAACATTTTTTATTCCAATTTTCAGCTGCAAAAACGATAATTCTGGCCTAAACTGATTATACAAATTGTAATTGTGCCTAGTACTAGGTACTCCTGTTTCCATTCAGTAACTGCCAGCAGAGAGTGTGTAAATTTTGAAGGCACAAAGCACATTAGAACTGTTCAGAACCTCTAACTGTGTGATTCTGGACAACCTCTTTAAGATTTATTGAAAAATATACATTCTGGTCTTGTTAATGCAGACTTGTCACTTGCCATAAATATCTAAAGTTATTACCTGGGGTAAATGCAGCTATTTTCCTGAATCTGGCATAGTTTTTCTTTTGCTCCTGAGCCACTCTGTGGCCCCATCTTGTCTTTTTGAAGACAACTGGGTGTGGTCATCAAAGAAGACTCCCATTGGTGTGAACCTCACCCAGTTCATAACTAGACTAGATTTATATATAGGGAAAAGAGAGCCATATCTCAGGAGCAGAGAGGCGCAGGAACAAAAGTGAATCAACGCTGGATTCAGGAGAACAGTGGCATTGACACCAGATAATAATAAAATGTCTCTTTAAAAGCATCTAAATTACTACAGGGCCAATGTAAATACTGTATTTCTTTCCTTTCAGACACCCGTGTGAACCTTGTCACTAAGCTGTGAAAAGTAGAAAGACGTAGTGGGTAAGTGAACAACGCGGAGTTGTCTAGTAACTTTTCTGCTCCTTTCATCCAGAATGTCTTGGCTGGGAGCAGACAGTATTGTAGCGGTGTATTATGCACTTCATCCCCTTAGCTTATTATTATGGCAGCTAATGAGATTTAACATCGAAGAAATGTGCTAAACCTTTAACAAAGCTCGCTTACATAAAGAGCCGACATATGAAAATTCCCATGTATTGACAGTCTAAAACTCCTTAGCAATAGTTACGCAGTGCAAGGCAAGCTATTGTTTGGAGTAGTCAGCCACTTGGTGTGAAAAGGTGACTGCAAAGTGTTTTAATTGTTATTTTTAGTGGAGGAGAGGAAATCGCTCGTACCGTAGATTATGTATCAGTACTGTGAGAGGTTCCTGAATATAATGGCTTGAAAGTCTGGAAATCGCCTCTTTATAATTATCCCAAAATCATTTGTTTCCATGTGAACGGTGTCCATAGCCTCTAAGTAGTTTGTCCTCTGCAGAGAAGTCACTTTGGTAAGGACTTATCTTCTACTGCCTTGAAGGGGGCGTCCGATGCTGGCTGAAGAGGGATATGATAGCGAGAGCACACACTAACACTGCAGAAGCTGAGCGAGTGCGGGCACACAGTGTCGGAGCGCGCTCTCATCCCTATTGCCTGTCCGCAGCAGACAGGAGAGCGAAATAGGAACCCACCTGCACACACTGACACTGTCTGAGCTCTTGCCTGCTGCAGTGTCAGTGTGCTCAGGGCCAAGGATTTAATTCAGTCAGTGCTGTCAATCAACATAAAGAGCTTTGCAGAGGATGGCAAATGAGGGGGCAGAACTGTGCACTGAGCCCTTGTCCATGGTTTCTGTATAAAATGGAATTAAAAGAAATCTGTTCTTACAGTATGTTTTTTTTAGGGGCTAAGACCCCTCTATGAATGTATAAATGGTTTAATTTGAGTTCCAGGGGTGGCGGACTCACTTGTAAGTAGGAGCTTTCATTTCTCTTGATATGTCTGCGTGTGCAAATACATATATACCCGATGCATTAGAATCGGGCCACCATCTAGTACATATATAATCCATAAAATAACAATCCTGGAAATGTATGAAGATACTGACAACTGGGTTTTAAGATTCCCTATGCTGAAGGGTAACATCCCTACACAGTCCGAACTTGCACCTTATTTTTATTATCATTATTATTTAACGCTCTTCGGCTTGATCTCGAGCCATAGCGATTTGATGGATCTGTGGGAATATCGATCTTGTGCAAGCCTAGATAGGTCCACCAGGGTCTTCTCCACCATTATCTTGATTGTGTCAAGCCATCAGGTTTCTGGTCTACCTCTCCGCCTTGTTCCTTCTTCCGACCATGATGTCCTTCCTGAGTGATTACTCTCTTATGATGTGTCCAAAGTAGGCAAGTCGTAGCTTGGTGATCCTTGCCGATAGACTACAAGAACACAGGGAATGGCAACATCTAATTAGCAATTTTTTCAGACATTTCCAGGCGATGTAACAGAAGAATGGTGCTACTTGGAGTTCTAAGCAAATGTTATTTCGTAGGGGGATGCAAGCGTTTCTTACGACAGTCGAGCTGTTGGAAAAGATTAATTATTTTCATTAGTAGAGTAATCAGTGTTGATACCCGTACGCTCTGAGGTTTGGTTCACCACAAGGGTTAAACGTCTGGGGGGATTTATCAGCTCTTGGCGCTGGTGGTTGCTTGATAAATCTTTTCCTGTGCTAATGCAGACCACTGCTGGGACCCCCCTATGCTGCAGCGGATCGCTGATGAAATGTCGTGTCTGGTTAGCATTTCAGGTTTGCTTGTTAAAGGCTCGTTCCCCTTTTGAAGTTTACGTTGACCCAGGCATGCTTTTCATTGTATCCACTGTAACATTCAGTCTGTTTGAAAAGCTCCTGTTGTAAAAATAAATGACCCCTTCACACACAACATGTTTTTTCCATAGGGAACCTCAAAAAGAAAATGAATTAGTTGAGGCACCGATCCTCTCCCTCCGAGTCCTCTGCTCTCTATGATTATGGGTTATAGAGCGATTACACAATGTCTCATTTTCTTTAACTATTTTCCCCAGTAGTTTCCTTGGGGCCAAGTTCACACTTAGTTTTTACCTTCTATTTGTCTTTTCCTATTTGAGGAAAAGGCCAAAACTGATCTGAATTTATAACTAATGCAAACAGTAGCAGCGGGACCCCATCGATTGGTGATGGGTCTGTCTGGCTTACGATATGTGTCCATTTTTATTTTTTTCCTTTCGTTCTCAAAGTTGACACAGGGACCCAATAATAGCCAATGGGACCCCTCTGCTTCTGTTTGCATCATTTGTGCAACGGATCCAATTTTGCCATTATTCCATTTGCCTGTTCCCCAAAACGGAATGGAATTGTGAACATGATTGCCGCGATGATGGATGCTTACGTCACCCGCATCTAAGGTAGTTGTGTTTTTTCTACTATTTTTTCACTTGGATTATGAAATCTTATTTACATCAATAAAAAGTATTATTTTAACCCTTTTAGAGCTGGAACAATCTTTATGGATTAACAAGTGTGAACACAGCCTTATATATATCAAGTTTGAAACCCTACGCGAAAACCTTCGGACGCAATCAAACATTCCGTAAAAAAAAATTGTTGTGGGTTTCGCAGTAAATTCCATGGCAATAGCTGCAAAATGTGAAATTTGTGTTGATCCATCCTGCATGTTAAAGGGGATCTGAGAGCTGAATCCTAGACCAGCTCCAATATAGCATCTGTGTATGTTTTACGCTGATACGTTGCAGCGTTTAGGAGAAATAGTTTGTAAAGCAGATCGAAGACTATGTGACTAGACCAAGAGGCCATCCCAGTGCCTTCTTCCTGCACTGTTACCTTTGACTGACAGGTCTTTCCCTATGCCAGGAATGTGCTTAAAGGGGTTGTCCAGCCTTTGGGTACAAATCTGTGACTGCAGACTCATGATTCCTCACGACGTGTGTGCACTGCGCGCTGCAAGTATTCTCCGGTGCCAATGTTAAAAGGCTCGGATGCCGCACGCAGAGAGTATGGCAGAGGTTTAATTCAAGATTTGGTTTCTCCACGCAGGGAGTGTAAATTTAAGTAACACAACAATAAAACAGTAAAATCGGACAATAAACGATTGTGGTTTAACTATAACACGGAAAGGATTAACAATACGGCGCAGTCCCAAAAGTTCAGGCTGAATAAGAGAAGGTAGATTACTGGAGGCTTGCACTTATCTGTCCTTTAGCGATAACTACGTCCGTCTTCAGACACTTACTCCGGAAGGTGTCCGTCTTCTGGCGGCAGTGGGCGGTCTCGGGTCTCACCCACTGGGCCCCCAGTCCTTTTGACCACACGACAGCGGTCACGACTCCTTTAAGAGCCATAGCATGCTCCTCCGGCGTACAACAAACTGCGTTAGGATCACTAATCCCAGGTGCGTCCTCACCCGTAGGTCACCGTCACATGTCTGGAAA
Organism: Phyllobates terribilis; assembly: GCF_046119375.1. Classification (NCBI taxonomy): domain Eukaryota; kingdom Metazoa; phylum Chordata; class Amphibia; order Anura; family Dendrobatidae; genus Phyllobates; species Phyllobates terribilis. The sequence continues at coordinate 71,086,869 of NW_027362767.1, read as the reverse complement.
ACTGTGGTGATGCAGGTAACTAAACGATCACTTTCTGTAGGCCCGGTACAGACCGCACGCCCCTTGTTTTGCGGCAAGCTGTGTCACCCGTTCGTCCGTCACCGCAAACAGGTCAGCACATCTCTATTTCACCGAGGACAGGGCAGCACGTCTCTCTCTCGTTGTCGGCAGGTCAGACTGTTTCTCCCCAACTGCCGGTATGCTCTCCACCACCAACTGTCTCTTTCGCATGAGCCCAGACACCTGACTTCCTCTCTTTCGTCCCTCTCCTCTGTCCCCCAGCACTGTCCAGGAAGTCCCCCGTGCACTCTTAATGCCGTCCCCTGGCAACACTGGGCAGGACCCTGGCAGTTCCGGCGCCGGAGCTTCGCACCTGTCCCTAGGCAAGTCTTCCTTCTTACACCAGCGTCCAGAGCGGACAATCTTGTGACTGCAAGAATGCTATTTATATACTTCCGGCCACATTCCGACTAAACGTGTCCGGCCTCGCTCAATTCACTTGTATGGAGTGAGTTCGCACATGTCTAGTCGGCATGTGACCACATATATACAAATCACACACTTGTGGACATGCTCCCGGCGCCAGAGAATCCTGCCTGTGTGCTGAAAGGACTCACAAGTCTGCAGTCATATAGTGACTGCAGACTTGTACCCTATGGCCAGACAACCCTGTTAATTTCTTTGTGTGTATTTGTTTCCTGCAGAATTTGGATGAGATTCCTAAAATTCTCATCTACTTTGCTACTACTGTAATGCCCTACAGATTTTCTATCCGCAGATCTAGATGGAAAATTAGCAGAGTATCTGCTGCATATAAGCATTGTTTTATAGCGGCCTTGAGAGTCCAAAATCAGTCTAAAAATGTTTTCTGCCTAAACCTGCCACTAGAGGGAGCTGCAGAATTTGAATACTAAAAACAGTTTGCAGTATTCTCCTAAGCTCCCCCTAGTGGTTGCAGCAGACTGTAGAAATAATAATAAAAAAAAGTAGTAGTACCACCATAATAAGGATTTGGCATAGATTTTTGGACCTAAAAGTAATAGTGTGAAAAAATGGATGCTCAATTTAAAACTTTTTATACGTTTCCAGAAAGGACCATCCACCAGTATAAGGGAAACCTTGTGTGCGTCTGCTTTGATACATGCATCAGATGGACATCCTGTTTGGGAATTCTACGGTCCTGTTTTTTTTCACTCTATCAGTGGACATTGCTGCAGACTTTCAAGGAATTCAGATTACAGATGCATCGGGATTAGACAGATTAGTGAGAATAGACATGCATAGCAGTTTTTACTGCACTTGGCACTTAAAAAGCAGCAATGATTGGCAATTATATGCTGCGTAAAGCCGTGTCACATGGGCGTAGCGCTTTCTTCGTATCAGCGGGTTGCAGTACACCTTTTCTTTGCATCATTTATTCTATTTCTGCTTAAATTCTAATAATGTAGCTGTTCTCGCACATGGGGGGATACAGGGGTTGGAGAGATATAATATAGGTAGGTTACTATGGTAACCAGCACCTCCGCTCGCTTTCAACCGTTGTGACCTCTTTAATTCCTCACCTTAAAGACAACCTGTCACCGGATCAAAAGTGACCAGTTTTTGCTCTTACTTTATTCCCGCTGTCCCCTTGAGTATTTTTTTTTTTATATATATATATTTATTTTTTTTAGAAAGACCATAAAAATTAGCACTAACTAGAAAAGCCCATATCTGTGGAAATGTATGGCGGATAAAAATAAATAAATAAATAAAAAAATAATATAACACTATTAACATAAATAAATAAAAACACTCAAGGGAACAGGGGGAATAAATGTAGAGCGAAAACTGGTTACTTTTTACCCAGTGACAGGGTAAGCAATAAAGAGGAAAGAAACGAGTTATGTTTTAATTTTTTAAAGGGAGTTTGTTCACACTAAATGACCATTCAAACTAAACCCCGGCGCTCGGTGCACCCTCAGCGTGGCCGAACAGTTTAGCGCACCTTCCCAGATTCTCATTTTCCATCTTATCTCTGCACTCCGACATTTATGGCCTAAGAAAAGGGTCCTATGGCTGACTTGCTTTGTGTAATTGTACTGTAAAACAGAATAACACTTTCATTACCAATTCTGAATTTTACCAGCCATGTATTAAATTCCGTGTTGTTTTTTTTTTATAATTGACTTATTTCTGTGTCCTCAGGGTTAGAAAATGTTTTTGCAGCAGAAAAAAAAAGTGCCTAATCCTGGATGTATGGAGGATTTGTTAGTTTAGAGCGTGAGCTGTGAATACCTGGGGTCTGGTATGTGAACTGTGAGACTGTAGGGATTTTTTATAGCGGTGACAGAATGTACCTCGGCTCTACGGAGAAGAATGTAAACATTCCCATGTGGACTTAAAACTGAAAAAAACCCAACCCATGTCCTTCTAAGAGCATAGCCCGCTCCCAGTGATCACCATGTCCATATTTAGAGGTAACGTCGGGTTAGTATGGATTTTGTGATGTATGAGCCCCTGAAAGATGAATTGTTTGGAGTTGGGCTTAACTTGAGTTTCCCTCAGGCAAATAGTCACAAAATCCCTGAGGAATTATTTGATGCTCATGTTATCCGAGCGAGAACCTCCTTATTAAGTCAGAGGCCTATGGAGGTAGAGGATGGTCCCATACTCTTTGAGTTGAATGAAGCCATGTTCTCTCCGTGTACAACCACACATATTAGATGGAAATGGGTTGACCAGCGATCGTTTGTTGATGGCCCAAAGTACATCGAAAATCGATTTTTCGGCCATCATTGTAGCCAATTCTGAGCATCGTCTGAAAAAAAAAAAACATGTCTGATCTGTGTTGGTTGAAACAAATAATCGTTTATTTCACTGAAACTGCCAATGATCATTCGTTATAGCCACAATCAACCATTTCTTTAAACTTTAAGGGAGTCCATACACATTAGATTAAAAGGGTGTTCTCATTTTTAATATTTAGGAGCGCACCGCTGCCATGCCTCCTGGTTTCCTGCTTGTCTGGTGGCGGTGCTCTTCCATTGGTTGACAGCTTGGGCTTGTGGTTTGAACTGTGCACTCTCGAATACTGCAAGGAGAGGCGGCTTTGCCTCTACAGAATCAGAGAAGTACTGGGGCGGTGAAGCAATCCGGTCAGCTTCAGAGCTGCACCTGGAAGCTGTATAACTAATAGCTTGCAAGCGCTTGCTCCTTACCTAAGAAAGTGGCCGGTAACCTTGGCAATGAACTGTATACTGCACAATTATCAAAATCCGTCCGTTCTTGAAAATGGAGAGGACTTTTTTTTAATAAGAGATAAATTGCTAGTTTTTACAAATACTTGGTAATTTTATCCATTAATGAAGATGAGACAACCTTTTTAAGACCAGTCAGAATTGTAGTTGGCTTACTTAATAATAATAATAATAATAATATTATTTTAATTAAAAAACACTCGTGAGCTTCTTGGAACTAGGTGGTGATTTCATTCAGAGGCACCTGTATGGGGTCCTCCTGATATACCTATAGTTGTGCAATCTCCGATTGTATGGAGCGGTGATATTGCACCATGGTGGTCTATGCAGCATATTGTACCTCTGTAGGTTGCGGTTTTATTATAGCCTTTGGGTGTCATTGTATGTGGTTATTCCTTAATGCTTTTTAGATTAGAATATCTCCATAATATGATGCCATATGGAGGCACCGTACAGCAGCAGGTGCTTGGTTCTTTAATCCTGAGGTCTTTTTTGACTCTGTTCAGTCTAACTTTTTGTCATTAAAGGGAGTCTGTCAGCGCGGGATGACTGTTCAAACCAAGCGCAGGTGCTTGGTGCACCCTTGGTGTGTCCAAACATTTAAGTGCACCTTCCCACTTACTTGTTTTCCGTCTATTTCCACCCCACCTCTTTGATTGACAGCTCAGGCTTTATAGAGCCAGAGAAGGGCGGAGATAGATGGAAAATAAGTAGGTGGGTGCACTTAAATGTTATGTTGGGCCACACATAGGGTGCCCTGAGCACCTGTGCTTGGTTTGAGCAGTCATTCTGTGCTGACAGACTGTCTTTAAGTGAGTGATCTATAACAACCACCCATGACCGCTGTCTAGAAAGATTGTCATTGCTCATGTGCTCTCTCTGATACAATCTTGAATATGTTCATGGTGTGGTACAAGAAGTTCTGTCAGATGATATTCTAAGAAAAACACTGTAGAAGGACAAAAAAAATTGACTGTCTCTATTTTAGTAAGGGAGCAGCCATATATATAGTTTCTGATGGTAGCAAAACCTTGGGAGGCTGAAGAAATCATCCATGATGCACCATCAGTGGCGGAACTTGAAGCTCATTGGCCCCGATGCTAATTTTTCAACAGGGCCCCCAATTATTGCAGGTCTTTACAAGTATTGGTCTTCATATATGGGCCAAAGGAAACTTTTCAGCGCCTCTTATAGGCTGCATCCTCTGCACCCACTGTAGTTCCGCCCCTGTGGACCAGGTATTTAACTCGAACATACTATGGAGAAATTTTATAGAAGTTTGTCTCTTTTTTTTCTCACAACCTAATTGTGAATCCACAAGAACAAAAAATACATACTGAATTATGTAGGTATTCTCTGCTAAAAGCATTGCTTCTGGGGAAAGTAGAGCACCTCGGCAAGTCCCCATACACACGGCGCCTGTGGGCCTGTAATATGACTCCATAGGGACGCTGTGTGCTGCCGGACAGATTCATTGCTCTGCACGTTAACATGTAAAATATTGTTTATATATTCTAGGACCCTACATAAATGGGGTGTCCTGGTACTGTCCGCATGTTATGATCGGGTGGATATTGCAATATCCAGCTGCATACATAGGAGACAAATATTTAAAAGGATTATCCATGCTAAGGGAATGTTTTTGTTTTTTTTTGTTTTTTTTCTTAAACTTAAATGTATGTATTTGGGGCTAAAAAATATATATATTTTTTCATTGTGTTTGTCTTCTGTAGCATCTGTATTGCAGTGTCTATTGCTGACTGCAGAATGAGTTAAATGGGTTGTCCAGGTGCAGGATTCGTCGGGAGCGGGCAGTCTTATAAGTATTGCATACGTCCGGCCACATTCCAACTAGACGTGTCTGGTCTGTATTGAGTGAGGCTGCGCACAGCTAGTCGGCATGTGACCGCATGTTTGCAATTTACATACTTGCGGTTAAATGACGCTGGCAACGGAGAATCATGACATATAGTGACTGCAGACTTGAACCCCAAGTCTGGGCAACCCCTTTTAACTGAGAATCAGTCAGTGAGCTTGTGCTAACTGGGAGAGATTGTAATCCTTATCTGTCTTTTTCTGGGCTCCTCTTAGCAGATTTATGACCATAGATCACATCAGAGCTGAACAAAAGCCTGTAAAAACCAAAGGGTGCAACATTTTTACTGTAACCCAATTGCAAAAATTATTTTTTAGCCCCAAATACATGCATTTAATTAAAAAAAACCCTTAAGGTGGGAAACACCCTTATTTCCTTGTATAAGAAGGTGTTTACCACGACTAGAAGATTGTATGCAAATACCCTATGTGTTATAATTACACGTCTGATCCGAAGCATGTAAACCAGTGCAGACGACCGCTGTTGGGATTGGGAGAAAACTGCCTTGTCATGTGTTTGCATTTCTCCATCCACCTTCAGTGTCCCAGTTCTATCTGCATAGCTACATCATGGAGGCTCACTAGCCCAGAGGCTTTCCTTCCATGGGCTGGTTAGCTGAGGCCATCCAATGACGACTGCGCTATTCAGATAGGGAGGAGGGATTCCCTATTGCTTCAATGAACAGCCACAGCTGTGTCACTTCGTGTGTCGCTGCTAGAGGAAAAGACTTGGGTGGGAAAACCTTGCCCTGATTTTTTTATTTATTTTATTATTCTATTTATTTTTTGGAGTTAAAACGAGATGACGTTTAAAATGGGAAATGGCTGAAGAATTCCTGCAGGTGATTATATTGGAATTTTTTTCTTTGGAATGGCCATTTATATATGGACGATACGGAAATGTAACCCGGTGTGCTAGGCTGGTGTCCTCCGAACAGGTAAGGCGGAAGGAAGGCGGATTTATTCCCAGCTGCAGATGTTAACTGTTTAGTATACCTTGCTGGGGGAGGCGAAGGCGGGGGGCCTTGTCCAGGTGTATATTTAGATGTATCATTAAGAATATAGAGCATACAGAATATGGCGACTATATAGATACAGAGAATATACCGGTGTTTGTGTGCGTGTATATATATGTATATGTGCGTGCATTTATGTATGCAGAGAATACACACATACGGTGTGATAGACATATCTATATATAACACACTGTGTGTGTGTGTGTGTGTATATATATATATATATATATATATATATACGTGCGTGTATATATGTATGCAGAGAATACACACATACGGTGTGATAGACATATCTATATATAACACACTGTGTGTGTGTGTGTGTGTGTGTGTGTGTGTGTGTGTGTGTGTATATATATATATATATATATATATATATATATACGTGCGTGTATATATGTATGCAGAGAATACACACACATATGTATAATCTATATACAACTCTGTGTGTGTATAGATAGATCGATATAATATTTGTGTGTGTATATATATATATATATATATATATATATATATAATATGTGTATATAGACATAATGTGTGTGTTTATATATATATATATATATATTAGTAGATAATATGGAATATACAGAAGCATACAAACATAACTAAATAGAATAAAATAACGTTTTCTTTCTATTTAATACATGAAGTACTGAAACTACCAAAATGCTTTAGAATAAAAAATGTACGGTAGTTTAAAAAAATATATAATTTAGGGAACTGTGAACTTATTTTTTTATTTTTGGCTAGTGTACAAGCACTTTGAAGGCTTATATACAGTATATATATATATGCCCCCGATCTTGGGATAGCTGTGGGACCCGCAGCTTTTTACGGTCCTCTTGACGTGCCATAAATGTTTTCAGTGAAACTCTCCTTTTATTGTAATTGTGCTTGTTTTATCATCTCTATATTTCTGTAAATGGCATTTTCCTTCTCACTCGTTTGCGCCCGTCCTGTGGCATTCTTGCTTCGATGAGGAGCTGTGCCTATAATTTGTGGGCCGCACTCGGAGCAGGAAGTCTGTTACCATGGAGATTATAGTAGATCTGTCTTGTGACGCCGCATGGATGGAGTAACTGTGTTTTTGGTGCTGTAAGAAGATTTCAACAAGTCCCCGCACCAAATTAATTAGAGTCGTAACTGAGGGGAAACTCATTACTCACACTAGCCTGTAGCAATTGCGCAGATTGTCTCAAGGGATTAACAATAAACCAGTAAAGAGCGAGTAGGAAACCTAGCAACCAATACCTCTCATTCAATAAATCATGATTAAAGCGCAAAAAAAAAAAAGAAATACTGTTTTATTCTCGGCCATTCCAATAATACCATCCTTGTGCTAGTCCTCAATCTGAAGAATGGTACAAATTTGACAATAATCTCCTGCAATCGTTTCCTGGTAATATAAAATGTCAAATGGTGCTTTATACCAAAAAAAAACGGCGCCATTCTTTTCCGTTAATATTGCAGTTTTACCCCATTTACCGGTATGGTTTGGTTTCTGTGCAAAAAAAAAAAGTCATGTTTTTCCCAATCTCGTATAATCCCACTTATTTGAATAATGGCTGACTGTTCCTAATTTGCAAAAATATTAGGTCTTCTAGAATAATTTCCAAAATTGTAGGAATTCCGGAAATAAGTAGATGCTGGTGGGTTCATCGTAGAAAAAAAAAAAGCTTATAGGCTCGTTCAGACATCCGTACAAATGGGTCGGAGATGAGACCGCAAAGCACGGACCGGCCGCAGCTCTCCCGCCTGGAGCATGACAGCCTCATAGAAATACACCAAGCTGTCATGTTCCGGTTGGGAGAGCTGCGACCAGTCCATGCATGGCGATCCGTGTTCGGACCAATTTGCACAAGCATCTGAATGAGCCTAATCACTGATGGTTCCATTCTTCTCGGAATTACCGTCGAAAAGTAACTGGATTGCTGGCTTTGGGCAGGGCCTTTTTATTTTTTAAAGAAAGGTTCCCCAATTATTAACTAATGAATCAGTGTTTTGCTGCATGGACATCTAGTGATCCATTACAATACTTGGTGGAACCCAAAAGCAAGTTTTTCCTTCCCTCTAGCACAGGGATATCAAACTCAAACTCAAACACACAGAGGGCCAAAATGAAAAACTTGGACAAAGTCGTGGGCCAACCAGTATACAGTATAATGGGCCCCACATAGTCCTCTATATGGAATAATGGGCCCCACATAGTCCTCCATACAGAATAATGGGCCCTACATAGTCCTCCATACGGAATAATGGACCCCACATTATATATAGGATTATGATCCCCCCCATAGTTCTCCATAAAGAATAATGACCCCCCCATAGTCCTCCATACAGTATAATGACCCCACATAATCGTCCATACAGTATAATGGCCCCCCATAGTCCTCCTTACAGTATAATAGGCCCCCCATAGTCCTCCTTATAGTATAATGGGCCCCCGTAGTCCTCCATAAAGAGTAATGACCCCCCGTAGTCCTCCATAAAGAGTAATGACCCCCCGTAGTCCTCCATAAAGAGTAATGACCCCCCATAGTCCTCCATAAAGAGTAATGACCCCCCATAGTCCTCCATAAAGAGTAATGACCCCCCATAGTCCTCCATAAAGAATAATGACCCCCCATAGTCTTCCATACAGAATAATGACCCCCCCATAGTCCTCCATACAGAATAACGACCCCCCATAGTCCTCCATACAGAATAATGACCCCCCCCCCATAGTCCTCCATACAGAATAATGGGCCCCCCATAGTCCTTCATACAGAATAATGGGCCCCTCATAGTCCTTCATACAGAATAATGGGCCCCACATAGTCCTACATATAGAATGGCCCCCCATAGTCCTCCATACAGAATAATGGGCCCCCCATAGTCCTTCATACAGAATAATGGGCCCCTCATAGTCCTCCATACCGAATAATGGGCCCCTCACAGTCCTTCATACAGAATAATGGGCCCCACATAGTCCTACATATAGAATGGCCCCCCATAGTCCTCCATACAGAATAATGGGCCCCCCATAGTCCTTCATACAGAATAATGGGCCCCTCATAGTCCTCCATACCGAATAATGGGCCCCTCACAGTCCTTCATACAGAATAATGGGCCCCACATAGTCCTACATATAGAATGGCCCCCCATAGTCCTCCATACAGAATAATGGGCCCCCCATAGTCCTCCATACAGAATAATGGGCCCCCCATAGTCCTCCATACAGTATAATGGGCCCCCCATAGTCCTCCATACAGAATAATGACCCCCCCCCCACAGTCCTCCATACAGAATAATGCCCCCCCCATATTTCTCCATAAAGAATAATGCCCCCCCATAGTCCTCCATACAGAATAATGACCCCCCCCATAGTCCTCCATACAGAATAATGACCCCCCCCCATAGTCCTCCATACAGTATAATGGACTCCACATAGTCCTCCATATGGAATAATGGGCCCCCATAGTCCTCCATAAAGAGTAATGACCCCCATAGTCCTCCATAAAGAGTAATGACCCCCCATAGTCCTCCATAAAGAGTAATGACCCCCCATAGTCCTCCATAAAGAATAATGACCCCCCATAGTCCTCCATACAGAATAATGACCCCCATAGTCCTCCATACAGAATAATGACCCCCCATAGTCCTCCATACAGAATAACGACCCCCCATAGTCCTCCATACAGAATAATGACCCCCCCCATAGTCCTCCACACAGAATAATGACCCCCCATAGTCCTCCATACAGAATAATGACCTCCCCATAGTCCTCCATACAGTAAAATGACCCCCAATAGTCTTCCATACAGTATAATGGACTCCACATAGTCCTCCATATGGAATAATGGGCCCCCCATAGTCTTCCATACAGTATAATGGGCCCCCATAGTCCTCCATACAGAATAATAACCCCCCCCACAGTCCTCCATACAGAATAATGACCCCCCCCCCATAGTCCTCCATACAGAATAATGGGCCCCACATAGTCCTCCATACAGAATAATAACCCCCCATAGTCCTCCATACAGAATAATAACCCCCCCATAGTCCTCCATACAGAATAATGACCCCCCCCCATAGTCCTCCATACAGTATAATGGACTCCACATAGTCCTCCATATGGAATAATGGGCCCCCCATAGTCCTCCATACAGTATAATGGGCCCCCCATAGTCCTCCTTACAATATAATGGACCCCTCATAGTCCTTCATACAGAATAATGGGCCCCCCATAGTCCTCCTTACAATATAATGGGCCCCCCATAGTCCTCCATACAGAATAATGGGCCCCCCATAGTCCTCCATATAGAATAATGAGCCCCATACAATCCTACATATAGAATCATGGGCCACACATATGGGTGGCGGTTCTGGTGTCACGGGCTAAATCTAATCACCCTGTGGGCCAGATATGACCCACGGACCAGAGTTTGTTCTAGCGCCACAAAGGGGAACTGGAACATTAGATCATGTTCCCATGCAGCGTGTTTTCTGTACAGACACAGGTGTGTTATACAGTTACCATTATTGTGCATGAGATTTTTGGGAAATCTTAACGCCCTGGAGAATAGGTGCAGCGTAAATTGATATGCTGAGTATTTTATTGGCGGACACAGATAGAAGCGAGCGCATGAGCAAGAACAATATATGGGCCTTTTGTAGTCCTATAGCTCGAATGCACAATTTTACCTGTTTTGGAGGTGGAAATGGGCCCCCTTACTTCTTGGGCCCCAGGTTGCTCCAATGATATGTCAGTCCCTGGTGTATTTCTAATACAGTGTTGGTTAGTTACCGTAGATTTCTCCTTTAGTACCGCAAATCCTGAAATATGCGGTGCGTGTAACCACACCGTATTCACAGTGATATGTACCGCTGCAGGCAGTCTGCGTTGCAAATGCTCACTGGAAACATAACCTTTCCCTGTTTCCATCAAAATCAATAGGCTGTTTGTGTAATGCACAGATTTGCCGAGACTTTGATCTTTTGTTGCCTCCCAGGTTCCGTCATTTTTGCCTGGACAAAAAAAAGCGCAATAGACTGTATTAATTTTTTTTCCACTTCTTTTTTGTATTTTTTAAATGACGGCTGTCCAATTGAAAACCAAATGGACTCCATTATAGCTTTTCTGTTCACATAATGGTGCAACGAAACAGAACACCAAATACTAGTATAAACTTCACCTTAGCTCTTGTGCTGCAGGATTGCGGTGGAGTGGTATCTATAAAACTTTATTTTAATATATTTTATGAATAATATAATTCTATTATGATGACAACTGGGGATTAAGAGATCCCGCAGTACTGCAGCTTCCAGCAATGTATCTGGGGGCTGTCCGATATATATCGGGTACATCCCTAGGCAATGGAGCACTGATGCAGACTTTTATGCAGACTTTTCAGACCTTCCATTAAAACATTATCAATGGGGGGAAAATATTTAATATCCTAGAAATATAATATTGCCATTTGAAAAAGATGGCCACTGAACCATCCACGGAATGGACGAACATTGAACCCAATTATAATGAACCCATTAATTGATATTGAATATAACGTACAGAATTATTTTGGCCACGTCGTACAATCTTGATCGTTGTTCCGTTTGCATAGGTCCATTGTTGGAGGTGCACGTTAGGCCTGTGAATTATTGAATGCTGTAAATCCGGCTGTATAGCTTGAGAATAAACATGGGAAAAAGCTTTGCTGACGATATAGCATGTGCACAGGGGAATCCTGAGTCTTAATGGGATTGGTTTCCATGGCAGACAACACAAAACAGTGTCTAGAGACTCGGGGTGGAGTGAGTATCATTCTTTTCCTGTAATCCCCAGGTGAGGAAACTGTCAAAGAAAAAGGGAGCGGGTGACTTCTCTTGAAGTATTGCAGATCGTCTTGTATCAAGTCACACTTGCTAACTTTTGGCATGGCGCCCAATCTATACCAATGCTAGACAGTCGGGTTGTTGAGGTAGGACTCTCTTCATGCTCAACCACCTGCTGAAGGATACCTGACAGATCACCAATGTTCAGGTGCCCATAGACCATTGGTAACTGTAGCATCTGTCCTTCCTTGGATCCAGATATTTTTTATATATTTTTTTTAGTTGGGAATTGTGATCCGCAAGCACAAATATTCCTCAATGCCAGATTTTGTAGACCCTTGTGGTCGATCAAAGTTGGGCTAATGATTTTGTAAATGGATCTCCAAGGTGCCATGATTAGAGCTTCATTGCAGATTTGATGACTTCATATAGTTGTTGTCCATTGGAACATTTTTAGGGTCTTATGGACCTATTGTGGGTATCTGATTCTGTCTCACTGGGAACATGACGGAGGTTTTAGCAAATGTCTAGTAATACAGAATGGGTCCCGTCAAGGAACTTTTTTATGCATTGCACACTTGGGTAGAATATCCAATGAAATTCCAAGTCTAGAAAATATTCTGAAATTTCTGCAATTTCCTGGTTTGATCATATGAGCAGTCACATGGCTATGATACTGGCCCGGAAGAAAGGAGTCTTTGTGTAACATTGGTGTTCAGCAGACCTCAAATAGCCATGTAAAATCCTTGCAAACAAGTCCTTGCCCTGTTCTGCTGCAACAGGATGGGCGAGTCCAGAGGAAGTGTTAGCGCTCTTATAGGAGACTGAAAGTAATGTTTAGCTGTGAGATTCCAGCTAATGACACATTTTGAATCATGAGCGTCGTATGATGACATTAGGAGAAGAGACTATAAAGAAGCTTTCATTCATATGAAATGTACAGAAATAAGCTGGAAAATTATGTCCCGAGACATATGCATGTGACCCCTGGGTGATCCTTAGGGAACGCAAATTTTCCAACAAGCCTCATCTGAAATCCAACGTGTGCACCAGTCGATCATTACCTGGAGGACAAAAGTTTCCGAAATTCTATCCTAGCTGGACAGTGCTAATGCCAGTGTTATGACCATGATCACGTCTTCTTCCTCATCTGTTGTTTTTGTAGGCTGCTCTTCGGAGTCCAGTCTCTATTTTGTATAGAAATGGGACATTTTCGCCCACTGTGATTATCATCCGATGCTTGTTGATACACTTTTCTGTAGTGTATTAGCTTGTGCTCCTGAGCGCCAGTCTAACCTACAAAGCCATTTCTTTAATTAGTTAGCGTGACCTCTCCATTGATCCATCCCATTCTGAAATGGACTTCAGTACTCTGCTCTGGTAATGAATTTATAGAGCTATGAGTTTTAGGGCCATTAGAAAACCTTTTAATGCAAAGCAAGCTATTTCTTCTTTTTTTTTCTAAATGAAGAACTGTAGCCTTTGCTTTTTTCCCTGTAGTCTATCACTATTTGGATGACTGCTTCTCTTTTTAATACCTCGCCATCCCTGAAGATATTTGATGCCAAAAGGATGGCCTTTTTGCAATCATACTTGTGGTTTTTGAGCCAAAGGTCAGAGTAGATGCTTTTCCATCCTGTATGAATCCACGCTTGGCTTTGGATCAAAAAATTGTAAGCCCTTCAGGGGTCTGATTGCTGAGACCTCCACCAATCGACCAACATTGGTGATTTGTGTGCGTGTTTTCTGGCTATTGCTGGAAGTCCCAGTGGTCAGCTTTCCTTCACTCAGAACAGAGCATCAGTTCACCCAATATCACTCAGAACAGAGCATCAGTTCACCCAATACCTAAATACCCGGTCCAATGCAATATGACTTCTTGGTATCGTCACTGCCATTCAGCACTGAGGGCACATGGATGCTTCTCCCACCCACATCTATGACCCTACAGTAGAGCTCCTCTGTATCTCGTATACCTCTGATTTTATATGGCAGCATACAAAGGTTTATATGATATATCTCAATATAATATTGCCATACAGAAACACCATGCAGTGGAAAACCGTGCCTGTGCCACTGTAATATGCAACCACAGGGACTATGTGCCACCATATACGTTTTATCCACTGGAGCAATATTCTGTATTTTTTGTAGCATTTACATTTATTTAATTGAAATTAATGCTGTAATTTTGAAAATCATGTAAAACAATTGAAAAAAAAATAAAGGTTAGCATAGAGTAAATCTCTAGACCTAAGATGGTCATTGAATATGCCTATCCTTTTGTCGGCCAAGTTTGGCAAAAAGTCATAAGGAGGGCAGTCGGGTGGCTCTAGTGTCTATTAAGGTCACTTGTGTAGATTCTTCTGATGACGCCCATAACCAGGAGGATCGGTACCCAGTTCTGAATTCGATAGCAACTCAGAAATACATGAACGAATTGTGCCATTAAACATTCTGCGATTACAGCATTAATGATTTATTGAAAATCATTCGTTATTAAATGATCAGACCCTGTAACTTCTAGATGAACCCAGTACCAGGTCTATTGTCTCCTGGCGCCATCATTAATCCGTATTGACCTGGATGGACATAAACATTTACTGAGCTTCTTTTTTTTTCTCTCCAGGCGTATTAATTTCCAATAGCTTGTTCTAGGGAATTCGCTTTTTCCATGTTGCACGTAATGGACTTTGGCCTCAGCTGTTGGCAGCCAGATGTCCATTTGTAATGAATGATCTGGGGATATCTCTTTGTTCCTCTTTGAACAGATATATTTTTTCCACTTTCGGAGATGGAGATCCTCATTCAGTGAAGTGGTGACATCTGAACTTAAGTGACTCCCGGAAACCAAGATGTAATGACCAGACAATTGGGTCACCAGGGATTACCATTCTATACTATATATAGGAGCTGTTTACCCTCTGGAGACGCAGACTATGGAAGCTCGCAGAAGCAGAAAATTGGTTATTTATGCACTATATGTTCATATAAAATATATTGCTCGTGATCAGGGGCAAGTAGACATTATATAAGGGCTTGTATTGATATTTTATTCTAGACTGTTGGTAGCCTTGTCACTCTCTTATTGGTAGAACTAGACTACAAACTAGGAAGCTGAAAGTTGGTCAATGATAGTGGTTAAAGGGGGTTTTCACATTTTAGAAAATGGCAACTTATTGCTAGGATATACAATCACTTTCTGATTGTTGGGAGTCACAATCTCCACCAATCCTGGAAATGAAGAGACTACAACACTCATCTACATATGTAGCCCCTTTACAGAGTAGCACTCCCCACCATCAGCAAAGTGAGTCCTACTAATCTGAAAGTGATTGTATGTTGTAACTACATATGAGAAAATCTCCTAAAATTAATTTCCGGTAGATTTGCTGGAATCATCTGACAAATGCGATTCAGTCCAAATAAATGTGGTTCACATAGAAAGTGCCCCTATTGCCATAATTTTACTTGGGTGTCTCTAGACCCCACAGCATTATAAATGGAGGGAAGGTAGAGGGGGTTGAAACATAAAATTCATTCTACTCACCTATCCTTGGGAGCTGTAAGACAGCTGGGGGCCTAGTCCTTCTCGCCGGTCTTCGGTTCTCCATCAGGTAGGTGTTAGGCCACTTGAAGGAAAACCTTCCCACGTTGAGCTTTTGTGGAAGCGTCATATTCCTGGATCTTCTCATTCAACTCGGGGCTCCACTGGAGGAACATCCCTTTGATTGCCAGGTTGGCTGCAGTCCACCCTCAATTCATTAATCAGACCTAGCGTTGTGCCTCAGTTAGCACAACCGAACCAGGTAAGCATGTGCATTTTTCCTTACCTGTTTTAAATAGAACAAGTAAAGAAAAATGCACATACTACTCATTCACTACGCTTACATAGCGCCACCTTTTCCTCCTCTTGCAAGGAATCCATTTACCAGACATCGGTGGTCATATGAAACAAATTAAGCATTGATTAATGTAATATATTGGGAAGAGGTTTGCTAGGATTTTTGCTGTAATATAATTATATAGATGGAGATTTTGGTGTATTGGAGGGAATGGTGATGACTTTTGACCGTATACGAACAGCACTGCAAAGTTTTGTGTTTATGCAAAAGTTTTCTTGGCTCTTGTTTGCTAGCGTCGCCATACTTTGTAACTTTTCCTTCATAATTAATAGGTGGATGAAATGCCATTTATTGTCTACCATTGCAATGTTTGCCAACTTCCTCTCTTAAATTGATGGAAGTTGTCGATCTATAATGCATGTGCATTAATCCATTATTTAAGGCGCACTCTTCACAAAGGCACATGCGGCTTATAGTCCTGAACACTGAGCAGTTAAGTGAAGTTGTAGAGTCAGCACTTAATGAGTATAGAGAATAATAGATGAGGAGGACGTTATGCAAACAATACTGCTAAATTGTAGGTTTTCTGCAGTTTTCACTTTACTTCTGTGGGATATTTGGGTTTTCCTAATGCTATCACTTTCAGGTCTTTCCTCAAGTGGGTATAATAGGAGGCAGTGATGTTACTGTTAAATAATATATGGCCGTTCATGTATTGTTAATGCTATGTTCCATTCGGATTGGGGTAAATTGCCGGTCTGCATTTGTTGTTGGCTATCTACACGCCACACTTTTTTGTTTGCTACCTCTAGCTACATTAGAAGGGATCCTTTTATGCCAGTTTCATATGACCACATCTTAGGCTCATCAATAGGTCCTCAAAACTACTGAGCTTTTGAGTCACTGTTCATTATTACAGGGTCCTAGGTTTGCTCCAAATGCAAACCCTAAAATGCCTTCAACTGGATGCGTAAATGACGCCAAGGTCAAGTCTTTTTTCCCCTTTTCTGGTGGCCAAGAAGAGTCAATAGAGAAAAGACTTTCTGTAAACATTTGAGGGCATTTTTGGTCCCAGTGATGTCTATATTCCAGATTTGGCATTTTTAGAATGTTTTCCACCTGTATACCTCCTTGGATTAGTTTTTTTTGTGTATATGCACTGCTCAAAAAAATAAAGGGAACACTTAAACAACAGAATATAACTCCAAGTAAATCAAACTTCTGTGAAATCAAACTGTCCACTTAGGAAGCAACACTGATTGACAATCAATTTCACATGCTGTTGTGCCAATGGAATAGACAATAGATGGAAATTATTGGCAATTATCAAGACACCCTCAATAAAGCAGTGGTTCTGCAGGTGGGGACCACAGACCACATCTCAGTACCAATGCCTTCTGGCTGATGTTTTGGTCACTTTTGAATGTTGGTTGTGCTTTCACACTCGTGGTAACATGAGACGGACTCTGCAACCCACAGAAGTTGCTCAGGTAGTGCAACTCATCCAGGATGGCACATCAATGCAAGCTGTGGCAAGAAGGTTTGCTGTGTTTGTCAGCGTAGTGTCCAGAGGCGCTACCAGGAGACAGGCCAGTACACCGGGAGACGTGGAGGGGGCCGTAGGAGGGCAACAACCCAGCAGCAGGACCGCAACCTCCGCCTTTGTGCAAGGAGGAACAGAAGGAGCATGGCCAGAGCCCTGCAAAATGACCTCCAGCAGGCCACAAATGTGTATGTGTCTGCACAAACGGTTAGAAGCCGTCTCCATGAGGGTGGTATGAGGGCCCGACATCCACAGATGGGGGTTGTACTCACAGCCCAACACCGTGCAGGATGCTTGGCATTTGCCACAGAACACCAGGATTGCCAATGTTGCCACTGGCGCCCTGTGCTCTTCACAGATGAAAGCAGGTTCACACTGAGCACATGTGACAGATGTGACAGAGTCTGGAGATGCCGTGGAGAGCGATCTGCTGCCTGCAACATCCTTCAGCATGACCGGTTTGGCAGTGGGTCAGTAATGGTGTGGGGTGGCATTTCTTTGGAGGGCTGCACAGCCCTCTATGTGCTCGCCAGAGGTAGCCTGACTGCCATTAGGTACCGAGATGAGATCCTCAGACCCCTTGTGAGACCATATGCTGGTGCGGTTGGCCCTGGGTTCCTCCTAATGCAGGACAATGCCAGACCTCATGTGGCTGGAGTGTGTCAGCAGTTCCTGCAAGATGAAGGCATTGAAGCTTTGGACTGGCCCGCCCGTTCCCCAGACCTGAATCCGATTGAGCACATCTGGGACATCATGTCTCGCTCCATCCACCAACGTCATGTTGCACCAGACTGTCCAGGAGTTGGCGGATGCTTTAGTCCAGGTCTGGGACTAGATCCCACAGGAGACCATCCACAACCTCATCAGGAGCATGCCAAGGCATTGTAGGGAGGTCATACAGGCACGTGGAGGCCACACACAATACTGAGCCTCATTTTGACTTGTTTTAAGGACATTACATCAAAGTTGGATCAGCCTGTAGTGTGTTTTTCCACTTTAATTTTGGGGGTGACTCCAAATCCAGGCCTCCATTGGTTAATAAATTTGATTTCCATTGATGATTGTTGTGTGATTTTGTTGTCAGCACATTCAAAAAAGTATTCAATGAGAGTATTTCATTCATTCAGATCTAGGAAGTGTTATTTGAGTGTTCCCTTTATTTTTTTGAGCAGTGTGTGTGTATATATATATATATATATATATATATATATATATATATATATATATATATATATATATATTTATTTTTTTTTTATGTATTGTCTTATCTGTTTACATATTTAATGCAGGCTATAAAGGGACTGTTTTATCAGAAAATGATTTGCTATTTATATTGTTTTTATGTTAAATGGTTTGAACAACCCTTAATTAATGGGCCTATGGACGTTAAGAAATGATACTCTTTTTCTGGACTGGCGCTGCTCCTTCTTACTAAGTTCTGCGCTCCCCGGCATCAATATCCAGCCGCCAATAGGCTTCAGGGTCCACATTTCATCCAAGCAGAGGAAATATTGACCGCTGCAGCCGATTAGCTGCCTCTGATCGGCTGCAGTGCTCTTGTGATGTTGGCGATGGAAGTCTGATGTTGATACCAGGGGACCGGCGGAGGAGTGGCGCCAGTCTAGAACCTATCTTGTTTTTTTTTTTTTGTTTTTTTTTTACCTCCTGGCCCTATAATAAGTTCATGCCCAGTATTGGACAAACCATTTAAACATATTTTTTAAGAACCTGTTTGATTTTTTCTCTCTAATTTTTCATGTTATTATCTGTGTTTGAGAAAATCAAATGTTTTCCCTCCGGACACCGGGCCTAATATTAGGCCGATGCTTCTTGTTCACTGTCTTGTAGAGATCACGTCTCATCAGTCATCTCATTATCCTCACAGGCAGGATTACAATGACATAACACACCAATGTATAGATAATGCATGATCCATCATTCACAAAAGGTCATGGTCACAGCTCACCTCCTCCCCCTCCCTGCTCAGTCTTGTCTGCACAAATCTGCCCACAATACTTGACCCATAAGTCATTGAACATCTCCTGTCTATTGCTTCCTATGGTCCATTTGGCTGCTGTAAATCTCAGACTACTATTAATTGCAGCTCAGTCACGATGGTGGCCCTAATAATCATATACAGAACATGGAATTTAAAAATAAATAAAAAAAACCTTGAGAAAAAGGAATATGGATCACTGTTTAGTTTTCATTAGTAACCCAAGAATTTATGTATTCCCATTTGCTTAATTGTATGTCAGACGTTTAGAACTTTCTTGGTAGCTAGTTCGGAGTAGTCAACGATCTGCTGAACCTTCGCCCGATGGATGGCCACAGCTGGTTCTTCTGAAAGTCACACTTGCAAAGATTTCAGATTTTTCCTTTCCTGACATATGAGTAAATTACGCTGTCAGTTCATGTTTCTCGCTTTTGCCTTTTGCATAATTGGGCAGAAAAATTATGTGATGAAACCCATGGATCATAACCTAATTGAACATGTTCGGTGGCTGGTCAAATCAGCCTGTGCCACCACTGATGGGCAAAGTAATTAGTGCCGTGGAGATGACGACAAGGTTGTTAATGGCGTTGGGGAGAGGATATCGTCTGAAGAATATTCTAAGGAGCGCATAGATGGAAATGACGGCCTGACTCTCAGAGATTAGGGTGTTATAACCGATTCTTGGTGCTCTCTAGTGAAATTAGACGGATGTCACAGCTCGGTGCTCTGGCCAATGTAACTTGTAAGATTGTTTGATCTTAGGACGTAATCCTGTATTATATTAAAACCATAACAGATAAGTCTATCTTGCATCAGGGTTTCTCCCTCTTCTCCGCTGCTCTCTGATGTTCAGCCAGAAGTGATGTTTGATGTCAAACTAATGCAGCTCGTAGATTAGTGGGAGCTTTATTGTGTTGCAACCACACCAGGGACGGACAGGCTTAAGGTCTCCAGCTGTTGTGGAGCGACTGTTCGGGACGTACAGGCTTCAGGTCTCCAGCTGTTGTGGAGCGACTGTTCGGGACGGACAGGCTTCAGGTCTCCAGCTGTTGTGGAGCGACTGTTCAGGACGGGCAGGCTTCAGGTCTCCAGCTGTTGTGAAGCGACTGTTCGGGGTGGACAAGCTTCAGGTCTCCAGCTGTTGTGGAGCGACTGTTCAGGACAGACAGGCTTCAGGTCTCCAGCTGTTGTGGAGCGACTGTTCAGGACGGACAGGCTTCAGGTCTCCAGCTGTTGTGGAGCAACTGTTCAGGACGGACAGGCTTCATGTCTCCAGCTGTTGTGGAGCAACTGTTCAGGATGGACAGACTTTAGGTGTCCAGCTGTTGTGGAGCGACTGTTCAGGACGGACAGGCTTCAGGTCTCCAGCTGTTGTGGAGTGACTGTTCAGGATGGACAGACTTTAGGTGTCCAGCTGTTGTGGAGCGACTGTTCAGGATGGACAGGCTTCAGGTGTCTAGCTGTTGGGGAGCGACTCTGTTCTGACGGACCGAGCACCATGAGACATGTGACTTCAATAGCGGGGAATGCTCAAGGTCCCAAATGTTTTAGTTGCACAATTTGATATGCAAATGCTCTAGGATAATATTGTAGGTGGAAATCTGTTTAATATGATAGGAATTTGCATTTTAAGAGCTTTTCCAGAAGATGTAAAATAATTATCTCCTCTTTGGAAGTCACAATTCCCTGTGTCCTTTTAGGTTAAAAAAGACATTGGAGTCAATTTATTAACTTGGTGTATATTCAGAAACCCTAAAGAAAATCCTAGCTCAAAATTTGGCAGAATTAAGACCCCCATACACATTGGACAAAAGTTGATTGAACCGTCCAATTTCAGTGTTATTGGTAATGTGTATGGGGTCCTCTCGGATCTACCCCTACAGATGATGTTGAGGGGTTTGGGGGGGACTTGCAGGCAGCCTTATCGAGGGGTTGTCTAGCCCAGTGCAAATTTCTCTGTGAGTGCTGGAGCTTGCTGAATTCTTTCATTGTTTGGCATGCGCTGACTAGCCTCTCATCCACTTCTGTCGAGTAAAGCGGTGGAGAAGTTAGGCGGCACGTGACTGCAGATACGACATGGCATACTTGTCATCACGTGACGTCTGCTCAAACTGGCAAAAATATGCACTGGGCTGAACATTTCCTTTAAAGTCCCCATGCAATGTAGACCAAACTTCATTGATCATCTAATATATTTTTAGATCTCCAGACTGTCCATCCCCCAACATATGAGGCCATGGCAGAAAAAGATTTGGTCATTGGAATTCAAGCGGCCGATCCATTTGTTTTTCAGGAAATAAGCTGCTGCCAGAGGAGAATGGCAGCGGCTCTCTCACAAAGAATACCGGATCAATCAGCCGAGTGTTCCCTTTTATGAGGCAGTTGGGAGTAATAGCTGTCAGCAGAACGATCGTTCAGTCTATGGCTCCTCTTAGCTTCTCCCCGCTGCCCCTCACTTCTTGATTAACAGCCGAAACAGACATCACCTCTGCTCTTAACTGTCAATCAAGAAATTGAGACTGGGAGAAGCAAAGACTGCAAGTGCACGGATTCGCCCACAGGTGCACTTGCAAATCTAATTTATATCAATAAAAGTTGAATTTTAACACCCTGGATGGTTCCATTAAAGGTATCTTTTCATAATCTTTCACACTGCCCTATCCCGCACCACATCTGCTTGCACAGGGGTAGTGTTAGTGACACGTTCCCTTTAAAATCATTGGATCAATGTCCCCCTCCATGAACGCTAGTACATATCTGACTTTATTTTTTCCAAGAAAGACACTAAAGCCCATATTAAACTGCTTTAGGATTTTTCGCCCATGACCACATAATCTCACTGCTCCATAAAAAATCCCTTCTATGATCCTAACCTCACAGACCTAGTGGGTGCTGCTTTTTTTGTAAAAGGATTAGATATGAAAAGATCAGGCTTGTATTGTGCATTGGTCTGTTTTATTTGTGCATTGATACAATATAGCAGTTCCCTTTAAGGATAGTGTTAATCCTAATCTTCCTGGGTTACAAATATAATGACAGAGTAGCTCTGACAATTCCTTAAAGGGGTTGTCCACTAAAAGACAGTCCTTTTATTTATTAATGACACAGGGTGATGTATACATTTAAAAAAAATCTACACTTTCTCCCGGACCGGTGCCGATCCTCCACTGTGTCCCCCACCGGTCTCCTCATGTGACCACCTCAGCTAATGCATCAATGGAGCATATGACCTACAGATAACACTTCTATATGAAATCCATGGTACAGGAAAGACCCCCTTGCAGCAGAATAAGAGCCCGATTTCGGCATCATACAGACGTCATCCTGCCATTTGCATGAGGCCAAATTTGTACCTATTGTGCCTGATCTCCATCAACTAATTCCATGTATTTTATGTCTCGACACAACTGATTTTTCATTTTAGTTCAAAGGTGACTTTATATATACTTGTATCCGATGTGACATTTGCTGATTGCAGAAAGTAACATTTATTGCTTCTGGCTGTTTGTGGTTTGGAGAGAAGGAAGTCCATGTCTCCTAAAATCTTATCACATAAAAGCATTGTGGAACAGACAAAGAACCCATATTTCTAAGATTTTCCATCTATGCTTGTGACTTTTACCTGGTTTGGTCGTTGTTTTATTTTTATTTTTTTTCTGTTGCATTTTTTATTAATGTGTATTATCTATATCAGGTTATCATTCTAAGTGAGCAATAGAACAAATATCCATGAAAATCTCTCGAAAGCAAATTGAAGAGTATTAAAGGAAGGAATTTTCCCCCTCTTCAATCTTATTTTAGCCCAATGTTATCTCTATAGCGAATGATCAGACGAGAAGCCCCCCGCAGAGATCTATTAACAGAGCTAAATTGCATGGTGGTTTTAGATCAGACTCTGGACTCCAAGGTGACTTCCTCTATTACCTGTTATTTCATATCGATTATGGTGTAATATGCACTAAAATACCATTGCACTGTATACTGTACTCTTTAGGGCATTTATCCATATTGTTATCTGACATTCACTCTTAGATCAGGGGTTAAAGAGTCTGCGGAATAAAATATAGTATACATGGCTGCCGTGATAGTATCACAGGGCTTTTAAAGGGAGTCTATCAGCACTAAAGAGTGTCCAAACCGAGAACAAACGCTTGGTGCACCCTTGGTGTAGCCAAACAGTTCAATGCACCCTCCCACCAATGTGTTTTGCATCATCTCTGCCCTTGTCTTCATTGATTGACAGTTCAGGCCTTACAGGAACCAGAGGAGAGCAGAGGTAGATGGGAAAACAAGTAGGTGCGAAGGTGCACTGAACGGTTTGGTCACTCCAATGGTGCACCGAGCACCTGTGCTTGGTTTGAACAATCATTTTGTGCTGACAGTCCATGTAAAGTATCACACCTATTAAGGCTGGCTCCAGGTGTGAATATGTATATCGAGAGAGAGAGTGAGAAAGTGTATTCCACCCTTGGCTTGACAAGTGTAGGCACAAGCTCAGTAGGTATTGCAATCTGCCTATTCCTGCTTGATGCAGACACCACCCCTGACTTAGGACAACAACATTGCACATCCAATTGATAGCAGTTAATTTGAATGAGACCGCCCACTGGACTCCTAAACCTAGAAAGAGCAGTGATATTAATGGATAAAGAACAGGTTATGCTGAATAGAGATGAGTAAATCGATTCGCTTGACCCTTGTCAAGTGGCAAAGTCATCCTGGTGAACCTTCTCTTACCTGCTTCAATCTCCGGCACCCAATTCTGATTAGTAGACGCGGTGCGATGTCATTAATGTGGTGTGAGGCACACATGATGTCATGCTGGGCCCACTAATCCGTAGAGGATCCGGGGATGCCGGCAGGTAGGTGGTGGGCCGTAGGTCTCCTGTCTGGCAGCTAGTGGCCACTGGAATCTGTGAATCGGTTCATTCATCTCCAATTCTGAATCTTTTCCTGCTAAACTATATATGCATCTGCTCTAGAACATGCCACCTCCAGATAGGACTGACCGTTCAATGCGACAGGCTTCCTTTAGGTGTGCAGTGTGGACTTCTTACAAGCACAGCCCCGCTGAGTAAGCATCAAAAAACATTAAGGAAACCCTTTTATGAGGTATAGGACATTTCTATAACCGGGGCATTTGGTCCAGCACCTAGCATTGCTACCCATTTGGTGATATGGGGAACCTTGCTATACCTGCCCAAATAAAGCATTGACTTTCACTTTATCCAAGAATGGGTCATCAGTATGATTTGGCTGAACAACCCCTGCAAGGAAATAAGAGAAGAAAAAAAAAATTTCCTAAAACTTTAGGTTTGTCTCCCTCATATCCCTCGAAACAGGAGCAATATATATATATTTTTTTTACATGTTGAATTTTATACGCACATCTGCGTCAGAGCCTACGATGACATGTTGGTCAGACTTGATGGAAATTTAGCGCTGCGTGCTACAATATTTGTCCCATCAAAACAAGGGAACCCGATGGATCCCATTGTAATCAGTTGGATTAATTGGGCACCAGTGTTATTTTTTGTGTGGGAGCAGACATTTAAAGGGGGTTTCCCACAAACAAAGTTCATTTTATTCAAAACATCTTGGAATAATAATAACTCCCACAATTGGATGTGTTTAAATAAATTGTCCCTGTGCTGAGATAATCTTATAAATGTGTCCTTGCTGTGTACTGTGTAATGGCTGTGTCTGACAGTGTACAGAACAAAGTCTGATCATACCACAGCTTCTTGGCAGGGGAGGAAATAAAAAAAAGCATATAGACATTACGACATGAGATCCAAATAATTTTTTCTTTGAGGTAAAACAGTTTTTAAAAACAGGCAGGGAAATGCTTTAGCTTAGAAAAAGAATCAGCTGTGATCCCCTGCTGTAATGTCTGTATACTCTTTTGCTTCCTCCCCTGCCCAGGAGCTGTGGTATGATCAGACCATGTTCCTGCACGCTCAGACACAGCCATTACACAGTACACAGCAGGGGCACATTTATAGGATTATCTCAGCACAGGAACGCTTTATTTAATCACATCCAATTGTGGAATTTATTATCTTTCCAAGATCTATTGATTAAAATCAATTTTAAAATTAACTTGGTTCATGGGAAAACTCTTTTAAGGCTTGGTTCACACTGGTGTTCGGAGTTTTGTTTTTCTGTTTTGCAATGAGAACCGTAAAATGCAGCTCACAGACTTATCCCTTTTACTATCATCATTTTGACAGAAAAAGAAATAGAACATCATGGTGATCTTTTTCTTCTGGTGAGAATGCCTTAACGGAGGAGCCATCACCTAGTCTTAGCGGTCCACTGGCCGCACCAGCGACCTAATCATGCGCTCTATAACTTCTCTGAGGTTCCTTCTTTATATCGATGAGGCTAGTATGGTAACTCAAATATGGATTCTGCTGGCATCAATATTGCTTGTATGTGGGCGAATCTGCATGACTTGTCCCGTATATTGGAAGAATCTGACGTCCCTTATTAAAGATGTGTGCAAGAGTTAAATAGGCTGCGGTGGTCGGGCTATGTTCGGCTGTCATCTCCATTGTCTGCGTTTGCCAGTAATTCATGTTAGACACATGCCTTCAAGTCAATGTTCAGCGTAACAAGATAAAGATGTCCCCGTTTCATTAATAATGGGTAAAAAAAAATGACATCCGGCATCCATTTCTTAATTAGCATCGCGTAACGCCGGATGATTAAACAAATGGTAAAAGCTGCAGAATTCACCATGAGAATGCATCTGGATTTGGTAATAAAGCGTTGTCGGAAGGATTTCACATTTATTTGCATTCAGGTACCTACTGACCAATCTACAAATTAGCTTTCCATTTTGTTCGTTATGATCCCCCAGGGAGGATTAGCCGGGGCTCATGTTTGTCTTTTATCGCCGGCATTGAGTGGATGGAAATAATTTAGGAGCCCATTAACTATTCATGTGCTCACTTTTATCATACATGTATTCATCTGTGTCTTGACGCTCCATAGAGGAAAATGTATATACCTGAGATTAAATTATTATTTATTTATTTTTTAAACTTCTTTATTTCAACGGCTTTTTTTTGTCTTATCTCTGCATGTAATGCGGCTTAACGGACATTTTCCATATATCTCCTGCCAGTATACAGCTGCCACCTTTATTACAAGGTCACACCTGCCTGTACACCTGTGCCACATCACATCTTCTCACGTACACCTGACATCTCTTTATCTCTCATTTGCCTGAGTCCATCTAGATGCAGGAGGGGCGCACTTACATAAAACACTTTTTTTTAAAAAAAAACTCATGTATATCCCCTGCAGTGTTGATGTAAAATCCGCAATGGTAAATATTGCTGCGGAAAAACTTGCAGATTTTCCGCACATTTCACCTTATGCAAAAACTGAAATCGACATAAAATGACATGCTGATGATTTTAAATCTGCAATGTAGGTCAGTTTTCCGCAACAGACTTTTTCCAAAAAGTGGAAATGCATTTTAATTTTATTTGTACTGTAATATGCATTGAATTTTCTACAAAATCTGCTGCATTTACATAGGAACATGCCTACACAGAACTGATATGCTGCAGATTTTCTGCTCCAAAATCCACCGCAGCATAATCTGCAGCAAATTAGTCCAGATTTTGTTGTGGATTTCATTGCCTCGGATATCTTTTTATTGCGATGAGGGAAAAATTGCTACAAACTGTGGATTTCTTACGCAGTGTGTCAAGATTTAGTTTAATGTTGCAACTGTAATATTCTGTGCATTTTCCACCCTCAAATCCATAACAGCAAATCTGCAGCGAATTCTCCTAGTGGAAACATGACTCAAGGATCTGTTAATCGCAATTGCAGTTTTTGCCATTATTTGACTTCTCTCTATGCAATTAATATATAAATTCTATCGATCCATAATTGGCAATTGCAAGTGTGCAAGGAATTTCATATTTGTATAATTTATTTGATTTTATTTTTTTTTTTAATTGTAGTGGTCATTAATATTTAATTTCCTGTTACTTCTCTGGTAATAATGTATATATCCCTCAGCACTATGTACAGACTTTGTAATCCTGGTATATTCCACTAGATAATTTCCATATTTTAGATCTATATAGTAGTACTGTTTTTGTTTTTTTGCAAGGAAATTAGGGAACCTAAAGGAAAAACCGGGCGAACACAGGCGGGGTAAGGGGATCATGATAGCTCTAACAAAGTTTCCATTGTGCACCTCCTAATCGTCCCTTATTTTTGTGGGATTGTCTTGTTGGGCAGACTGGATGGGTTTATGCAAATGTGCATAAAATTGGGCATTTTGGGAATGTGGATGCAAATGTTAGGAGATATGTTTTAGTTTAATTAAACCTAATGACAATATGGAAAACATTTTCTTAAATATTAATACATTTTTCTTATTTTTTTTCTTCCAGGATTTCTTAGGTAGGATTGACTCTTAAGTCTCCCAGCCATGGCTCCAAGGAAGAGGAGTAACCGTGGAATCTCGTTCATCTTCTGCTGTTTTCGAAGCAATGAACATCCGGAGATCACCTACCGGTTACGGAATGACAGCAATTTTGCGCTGCAGTCAATGGAGCCAGCGTTGCCCATCCCCGCAGCGGAGGAGCTCGATGTCATGTTTGCAGAATTGGTGGTAAGTGTCGCTGTAATAAACTAAAGATAATGTGTGCTAAATGTGAAGGTTCTGATGGAGAAATGTGTCCTCATGGAATTTATCAGAAACTATTTCATTCTTCTAATTGGCTTGTTATAAAGGGGGTTTCCACTAAATACATTTTTTTTACTTATACTGTGAATAAATGTATGATCGCAGGGACCTCCACCGATCTCAAGAACTAGCGTCCCATAGTCCACTTTTTGTACAGAGCAGTGGAGTGCATGTTTGACCGCGCCATTCACGTCTATAGATGTGATAGAGTAGCCATCTCTGTCAATCCTATATAAGCAGATGGAGCGGTTCTCATGCATGCTCAAAACTGCTCCATTCACACAGGGAAATTTAATAACCCCCGTTTTGAGATTGACAGAAACCCTAAGGGCTGTTTCAGATGTCCGATGTCTGATCGCAATGCACGGGCTGGCTGCACATCTCCTGACCCGAGCGTGACTGCTTCATAGAAATATATGAAGCTATCATGCTGGAGTCTGGAGTTGTGCGGCCAGCCCGTGCATTGCGATCGGACCCGTTATCACAGACCTCTGAAACAGCCCTAATAGTCAGGATCCCAGTAATCGTACTCTGAAAACCTCTCGAAAGGGCTCTTTCCTTGAATTTATTGGTTGCATATCGTTGGCCAATACCTGAACTGCGTGGGTCAATGGCCACCTATGCCGCCTTCTGTAAAAGACTGTGCAAAATTTTGTAACACCACTGCGACTTCATATCAGGTTGACAGGCACCATAGCAGTTGGATACCTGTTGATTAGGGACCCCCCCTCAAATAGGAAGGTTGTCATTGGTGGAGATAGGTATCCATCAGCCATCTCTCCCGACTCTCCATACAAGCTAGGGAAAAAAAAATGGAAGGGACAAAAAGCGCAATAGGGTCTTATCGGGGTAGACTTTATAGAAAAGAATGTGCACTAGCGTGCTCACCTGATCGAGTTGTGTGCATACAACCACTGAAAGAGATTTAGGCTGCTGCAGACAAAAGTGGTCTGAAATCAAAAGGTACTGCAAACAAATGGTTTAATCTGCGCTCTCCATACAAGCTAGGAAAAAAACCTGGAAGAGACAAAAAGCGCAATAGGGTCTTATCTGGTCTTAAAAGGTCTACTTTTAGAAAAAAACGTGCACTAGGGTGCTCACTAGTGATGAGCGAGCATGTATTGTTAACCCTTTCGACGTGCTCAGCATCTATGTTGGTGTCGCTGCGGCGTGTGTCACGGCTGTTAGACAGCTGTGACACATGCAGGGATTGCATAACAAATAGGCAATCCCTAAGAGTTAACAATACATGCTTTCTCATCACTAATGCTCACCTGATCAAGTTGTGTGCACACACCCACTGAAAGAGATTTAGGATGTTGCAGACCCACGAGGAAGAAATAAAAAGGCACTGGAAACAAATGGGTTAAACGGAGCAGTCGTCAAAGGATGATGGAAGGCAGGAACAATTTTTGCAGTTTATTAGTCAGCACATTTGGAAGTTTCAAACTTCTTCATCAGGACAAGATTACCGTGGCTTTGTCCTGATGAAGGAGTTTGAAACTTCAAAATGTGTTGAACAAAAAAAATGCAGAAATTAATTCCTTTCTTTCCATCATCCTTTTTACGACCGTGCAGTTTAACCCATTTGTTTCCAGTGCTTATTGACTCCTCATACAAAGGAACGTTTGGCAGAGCGCTCCTGTGTTCTCTATGACAGAGCTGCTGCCGGACTTCTCTGTCCCGTTCAGAGTCCCCCAGCAGTGGCTTGTCTCTCCACCAAATAAAAGAATTGGTTGTTGAAACCCAAGCAGAACCCTTCTCTCCCCTGACAATATTTGTCGGGGAAGATGCAGGCGGCCTCCATACACATTAGTCTGCTGGGCGATCCCTCTAAAATTGGCAGGTTCGGACCACATTTATCTAATGTGTATTATAGGACTTATAGAGCCGGTATTATTACACCATTATGCGATAAATATAAGCTTTGCTAGTTTTTAGAGAAGGACTTTAGGACGGATTCACACATGTGTTTTGCGGTCTGCGTACGGACATCAATGCACGGAGCACCTGGGGGTCTCCTGAATTGAACTCTGTAGCTTTATATATGTCGCGTTATAGTCCGGACATCACAGTGTGTACTCGACCATCAAAACACTTGGCTGCTTTATTGTTACTCTGCAGTTCAGGCATTTTATCTTGGGACATCGTATTAAGATTCAGAGCTGCGCTCCGCTTCTCATTAAGACGCTGTTGTATTCTGCATCGCGCCCTGATGCACCGAGAAGCCACCGTCAGAACCTTGGCGCAGTGTTATTGATGCTGTCTGTGGTTGGATGCCTGAATAACATGCAATCGGATATTCAGTATACTCTCCTGTATGGAAATCATTTGGTGCAGGAATTGGGGATATAATGTGACCCCTATGGTTATGCATTTATTCTCCATCTGATTGATGCTGGATTTACAACCAGAAACATTTCTTCTAGCAATTTTTTAATGTGCGTTTTTCACTTTTGTATATTTTAGTGCATAAATCTGCATTATGATGCAAACTTACATGGATTCAGAAGCGGACTGAGATTTGTCTGGGCTCCGGGGTTGTAATGACCATGACTGCTCTTACAAACCACTGTAATTAAAGGGGTTATCCACTTTCTCTTTATGCTAACATGTAACATGTGGTGGGGACATAATTTTGAGGCATTTATTAATAAATATTACAGGTTCTCCTCCTCGTTGGTGCACCTTCCTCGCCTTGTATTCTGATGGAGTTGCATGTAATCAGACCTACCAATCGGCCTCCTCAAATTGTAAGGGTATGTGCCCACGGTCAGGAGCCGCTGCGGGTTTGACGCTGTGCGTCTATGCATCTTCGGGGCCGCAGGCGGCTCCTGACCGTGGGCACATACCCTAAAACTGATTTCCCATGTGCAGTGTTTTTCCATTGCTGGATACTATTGGACCAGTCTGGTCACATGTTCCTCCATTAGCAGCCATTTTGAAAACAGAAGAGCTGTGCAATCTGTGAGGAAAGCTGCACTAACAAGAGGAAAGGGTAGAATCTGAAATACTTTATATATTAGTCAGTGGCACAAAATCATGTCCCTTTCATTTTCCTAGAGCAGTTTAAGAAATAAACACCGAGCTCTGGTTGCTATGGATCACAAAGATAGTCTTTGAAGTCTATGGCAACCAATCAGAGCTCAGCTTTCATTTCTGAAACTGCTTTGGTAAGATCAAAGCTGTGCTGTGATTGGTTGCTATGGACCGTTTTGATAAATGAGGCCTAAAATCGATGTCATCCATTCCTTAAATTTTTTACAACTAGACTGGTTTTGTTACCTGCCGTCTTCTCCTTGACATCATATATATTTACAGTAGTGGCTAGTAACATACGCATTTAATCTGACTTAGAATTTTCCAGAAATAGTCACCGGCACACAGCGCCTTATGTGCTAGACTTGGGTATTGATCTTATAATGTGTCCGGCACCATGTGTTCACTGGATGAGTCTGTTATACAAACTGAGTGTCGGGAATCGATGCAGAGTCTGATCACTTACTGTTTACTCTGGCTGCCCACAACTAATGAGCCCGGCCATGCCGTATCCTGCAGGACAACACCTGGCCGGCCGCCATTATCTACCTGGCACAGAGAAATGCCCGCTGAAATAAGGGTTGTGGTAGAAGAATGTAAATGCAGAGCAAACATTGAGGCCTATTCACCTTAAGGCTATGTGCACACAGCGCGTTTTTGATGCGCTTTTGATTGCAGATTTGTCACAAAACCTGAAGGAAATCCTAATGCCAGAAAAATCAATGAGAATCCTGAAGTCTCCTGCACACATTTCCTATTTCTGACTTGCAGATTTGGTGCAGAACAACATCTGCAGCATGTCAATTCTTTCAGTGTTTTTGCCGCGGTTTTTTTTGCACCCCCAAAAAATAGATTAAAAAAAAGCTTGCAAAAATGCTTAAAAAAATATAAGCATTTTTGCCGCTGTGTTTTTCCTGCCAAGAGATGCAGAAATTCCTGCAACCAAATCCTAAACGTTGGCACATACCACAACGCTATGTGCACACGATGCGTTTTTGCTTCGTTTTCGCCGCGGAAGCACTGCGGATACTTGCGGATTTGTTGCGTTTCAATTAATGCCAATGGCCGCAAATTCTCAGCGGAAATGTGGTGCGGGTGGGAGAGGAGGACTACAACTCCTCTCATCCGACCGTCGCTCCCTCTGATAACAGTGAGAGCGGTGCTGCTGAGGGGAGTAGCAGTTCTCCTCAGCAGAGCCGGCCTGCCCGCAGTAAAAATAAAAAAAAAAACTTTATACTCACCTGTCCTGCGCCCCCCGGTGTCGTCCTCGTCCCCAGCGATGTTGTCTCCCCGGCGGTATACTGTGGGGAGCGCGCTCGCTCCCCGCAGTATCCTGTGCATCCAGGACCTGCGGTCACATGAGCGATCAGCTAATCACTCACGTGACTTCACCGTTGGAACATTCAGAAGAACGTTCCCATGGTGGTAAGTTCACCGGGACTTATCAGCTGATCTTCAGCTGATGAGCCCCAGTGACCTCCTGCAGCATGTATACTGACGGGAGTGATTTTATACCCCTGTCAGTATACAGTGCTATCTTCTACTGCAGTGGCATCAGTGATTGCTGATGTCACTGCTGTAGAAGTGACCGGGTACATCGTGGGACAATCGTTGGCGGTAATCGTGGACTGCATCGAGACGGCGGACAGGGGAGGGGTATGGTTGTTTTGGTTTTTTTACTTTTTTTTTTTCAGAAGAGCGATGGCTTCACGGACCCAGTACAATAAAAAAAAAAAATTTAAAAACGTGTTTTTTATTTCATTAAAATACTTTATTCTGGCCGTGTCTTTTATTGAAAAGATGGCGACCATTTTACTATGCTGTTAGTAATGAGGGCATCTTATAGACGCCCTTCATTACTAACCTGGGCTTTACGTCAGCCGCCAGTACAAGGCTGATGTGAACCCCATTACCCCACTCGCCACTGCTACAGGGCAGTGGAAGAGCGGAGGCCAAGAGCCAGATTTGGCGCATCTTATGGATGAGCCATTTCTGGGACTGCTGAGGGGTGATATTAATAGCCGTGGAGGAGACTAGTATCCATGGCCCCTTCCATGGCGCAGCTGTTTAGCCTTTTCTGGTTAGATTTTATAGGGGGACCCCACTTCAATTTTTTTTCTGGGGACCCCTGTAATCTAGCCAGTAAAGGCTAAACAAACAGCCGTGGGCTGATATTAATAGCCAGGGAACATTTTTGGCTAATGACTCCTTCCCCCCCGGCTACTAATATCAGCCCCAGTGGTCGGCTTTCCCTCTGCTGGTTATAAAAATGACCCCGAAGCCCACGCCATTTTTATTTTTTTTTTAATTTTAGGCTCTGTGCCCACGATCCGGACGTAGCAGCGCTTTGGACGCATATTTTTTGCTGCTTCTAAAATGCTGCATTCTATTGAACGCAGGTAAATCCACATGTGTTCACTCAACCAGCTAGTCTCCCCTGCATATTTTGATCTATTGAAGTGTCATTATATGCTGTGGATTCACATGTACCGACAACAAAAGTGCGGCATTAGAACACCGCGTTTTGGACGCAGAAAAAATACACTGCGTCCAAAACGCTGCTGAGTGCTGATCAGAGGGCACATAGCAGCTAACCAAACAGCTGTGAGCTGTTAATTATAGCCAAGGACCATGTTTGCAAATGGCACCTTCCCAGGCTAAAAATAGCAGCTCACAGCTGCCGCATAAATTACATGAATAGAAATGCTAATGAAGATTGGGTGAATGGGATTAGCGGACACCTAGCTTTTTTGTTTGGTCATGACAAGGTGTCAATCAGACCTTTTCATGACCAAACCTAATTAAAGTAAAGCGTTAAATAAACACACACACAGAGCAAACACTTTATCTGAAATACAACAGACACATTCTTTAATCATTTAAATTAATCAATATACTCACCCCAGTTCTGATGGTAATCCAAGGGTTTAAGCAATGTCCCACCAAATAACTTTATTTAGCTCCAAAAATCATTCATTGATGTACGAAAACGCTTCAAAAAACGCATAAAAAAACCGGCATCAAAAACTCGTCAAAACTGCGGTGAATTTCCGCAGTGTTTTTCCTGCCAAGGAGATGCAGAAACGCTCTGGAAATTTCTGCTTCAAATATTTTTTATTTTTTTCCCCTGAAGCGTTCGTGCAGCCTTTTGACCGGACAATGTATAGTTATTTTGAAAAGTTTCCTTCAGGATACGCTTCAAAGAAGTTTCAGGTCTTTTTTTTTTTTTCTTAACCATTGTTTTTGAAAACCTCTTAAAGAAAAATAAATAAACTTCCAAAAGACCCCTAATATGAATTCCAGAAAAATGAACAGTAATAGTTTTAAGGCTACGTGCACCTAGAGTCTTTTCGATGAATTTTCAGAGCAGAAACTCAAGGTTTTTTTTAGTAGTCTTGAGATTTGGAGGGGCTTTTGGAGAGTCCCCGCTCAGTTTCTCCTTAGTTTTTAAGAGGAATTTTTGGAAAAGAAACTGTGAACATAGCCACGTTCAGTAGTTGGTCAGTATTTTACATCACTATTTGTAAACCAAAACCAGGAGTGGGTGAAAAATACAGAAGTGGTGACATGTTTCTATTATATTTTTTCTCCTGATTTTGGCTTACAAATACTGAAGGTGTG
Organism: Phyllobates terribilis; assembly: GCF_046119375.1. Taxonomy (NCBI): domain Eukaryota; kingdom Metazoa; phylum Chordata; class Amphibia; order Anura; family Dendrobatidae; genus Phyllobates; species Phyllobates terribilis. The sequence goes on along the minus strand of NW_027362767.1, from coordinate 71,052,159 downwards.
AACATGGCCTAAGGAAGATATCTGCAGTGTCAGTCAGTTTACTCAGCCTTATTCTCAGTAATAGAGATGAGGGAATAAATTTGCCTTTGCTTTGGTCCAGCACCTATGTCAGTAGACCATGGCCGATGGGTGAGAGCTCTACGAATCGCCTCCGTACCTGACGTCATCCCTGGCTCCACTTTTTGATTAGTCGGTTTGGTGAGACATTGTGTGCACATCACACTGAAACAATGACGTTGCGCCAGGCCGGCTAACCAAAAAAGAAGACTTGGATGCCGTCTGGTACGGAGATGGTTCGCAGGTCTCATGTCCGGTGGCCATGAAATACTAAGCCGGCCGCTTTACCAGAATCCTAAGAATCTGTTCACTTATCTCTACTCGATAACCTTGTAATATCAAAGACTTAATGTGGCCACAATATGTTGACTGTGACATGAATTATGCCAAATGAGGCACTCCACCATTGTGATGTGACTCCTGATGGAGGCGCCCCACAGGGTATTACTGAAATATAAGCAGTTTAATGGCAAATTTCCAAAGTATTTGTTTACGATGTCTCCATGTGATGTGAATGACTCCTCGCTGTTAGGTGTAGACCTTTTATTCTTCATAATAACGTTAAGCTCGACCACAATTAAAGTTTCCGTCATTGCTGCTTGTATGAACTTTTGAGCATGTTATAATTATGCTTTAATTTATGCATTGCAATTTTACTTTTTAATCTCTAAAGCAAAGAAACTACCCCCTTGGGTATAATCCCATAGACATAGCCTTCGTAATATGTTTGTATGAGAATCTAGTTTGCAGTGTAATGTGCAGACTCATATTAGTTGTAGCACCCCCAAAATTATAGTGCCAAAACGTCATTGCCCCCAAAATAAAAGTACTAATATACTTCCCTAACTCTATTCCTACATTAAAAGTATAGAGTCTGGCACAGGTACAGGACATCTTCTTTTCTGTGCCTTGCGTGTCCTGCCTATGTTTCCTAGTGCACATTGGCACCATGATACAGATAGAAAAGGGCCCCTGTGCAAGAACAGTTTCTGGGTCCTTTGCAGAGCAGTTGTTCTGTCCATGAGAGAAGCTGCTTGCTGATTTGGAGGTGGTAGTGGACCCCCTTACCTCTTGGGACCCTGTGCGTCTGCACCAATGATATGTCCGCCCCTGCCATGATGTCATTTCCTAGCGCTGGCATGTGCCTGGCGCCAAGATGGGTCAAAAAAACTATTTTCAACTGCATCCACTTCTTGAAGGCCGGGATATCGTTGTAAGGGAGCTTAAAGAAAAATAAGTGCAATCAACTTCTGTTAGCCCCAGATCTCCCAGTGTCTGGATACAAAAATCCGTCCATGTTTTTGATTTCTTAAGACTTTCGTAGACTTTTACCATAATGGGCCAACAAATTAATCAATTTGTCAGTCGAGCAAATAGTTCTTCATCGTTGGGGATAAAAAAAAAAAATCTCAGATCGCAGCCAAAAATCCAACATGCCCAATCCGGGTTTTGAGTGATAATAATCATTCATTCGTCGGCATCAGTTGATACTAACAATCGTGGTTTTTTTTTTTCACCAAAACAGCCTACGATCGTTCATTATGGTCGTAATCATAAATTTCGGCCAACTTTTTTTTGTGTATGGAGGCCACTAAAAGCAGGAATTAATGAATTTAACATCTATCCATTAATGCCCAATTTCCTCTATTACTAGCTGATGTAGCCAAGGTATGGCAGAAAACCTCGGTGTTGCTCTGTTTGGCCTTACTCTTAAACGGGTTATCTCCAATCAGAAAATCTCACTCCACGGTGCAGTTTATAAAAATAAAAATGCTTTATTCACTATCCCCGGGTCCAGCGCTGAATCAGCGCCACTGCAGGTATTGGTTATGACACTGACATCACGTCGGCAGCGCTAAAGCCAATCTGTGAGCTTAGCGGCTCCGAGGGGCGATGTCCTGTCTACGCGGTCAGAGCAGCTGAGCTCACTGATTGGCTGTCGACATGACTTCCAATACTAGAGCCCAGGAACAGCGGCGGCTCAGCGCTGGACCCGGATATGCTGAGTAAACCACAATTTTTTTGGGGAAAAAACTATGCTAAGGTATCAAGGTTTTCTGAAAGGAGACAACACCTTGAAGAATAACATCTCATTTATTTATAAATAATTGTCTATATGTAGCAAGGACATCCTACGCTACCCTGTGCCCACTGCCACACTGTTTTACTTGGGCTAGCCACAAAAATAAAGAATAAACAGTATACCCAGTTATGTAATTGTATATACAGAGATTATGTAAGTTTATTATCTTCCTGTATATTGTGCAACCAGCTACCCATGTGTGATTATCATGGAGGACATAGGGAGGCACCAGAGCTATTGTCTGTTATTAGGCCAAATCATCACTAAACAATTGTTGTGCCCTGATTTTAAGCACTGGCGCTAAGAATGAAGGACCCACGTCTTGATTAGCATTTCTGTGCCACACCTGCTTGGTTTCTGGTGCCATAAAGGCTTCCCAACTCCCTGCATAGACAACATGTTTGGCTAAGGTTAAGTTTGCATAGAGTTGGATTTTCCTGGCCAAGTTTTTGGTGTAGTGCTTTTTAACATGGTTTTTGTGTATGGGGCTTTTTTTTTTTCTTCACTTGATTGAGAAGTAAAATTCAGAGCTGGTTTTTATGCAGAAACTACTCAAGAATTGACACATTACTTGTTTTTCCATGTGGAAAAAAACAGCACAATTATAATTTCTAATTGAAACGATCAGGAAGCTTATTCAAAGTATTTGAAACTCTTTTCCTTCTGGATTAGAGCAGAATTTGCTCCAAAATTTACTTCCAGAAGCTGTGTATGAACATACCCTAAATATTACTTTGTGTTCCTGGTGCCGCTTATCTTTCTGTCATATTACTTGTCCAATTTGGACATTAGATTACTCGTGAATGTGTATGACGAGCTTAGCTGTAACGCCAAGTGACATCTGGTTGACCAAGTTATTATAGTATCTTGTGATCCAAAAATAAGGTGTGCATGCTCGACCTCCGCTCCATTCAAAGTCCATGGTTCCTGGGATTCAAAGCCCCATTTTTGGGATGACTGGGGGTCCCAGTGATTGGACCCCATTAATCAATACTATTTTTGGAATATCCATAGTATAGGAGATTAATGGAGTATTTTGGCAATAATGGCAGCAGGTAGGGGCTCAAGCACAAAGTGTGAATACAACTTTGTGGGCGTTCAAAAGTTCTTAAAGGCGAGAAATCAAACTTTTAACCCATTTATTATTTCGTTTGCTTGCTTATATAGCGCCTACATATTCCACAGCACTATAGAGACATTGTCATTGTCTCTATTAGGGAACTTAGATTGTGAGCTCCATCAGTATGTCTTTTGGAGTGTGGGAGGAAATCGGAGAACCCGGAGGAAACCCACGCAAACACAGGGAGAACATACAAACTCCTTGCAGATGTTCTTGGTGGGATTTGACCCCAGCGCTGAAAAGTAACAGTGCTAACCACTGAGCCACCGTTGCCATCTATATGCAAATGAGTTCACAAGAGTCCAGTGGGAGGTCCCAATTCCAGGTAGTGCTCAGGCTCTCCTTTGGAAACTCTCCCTTAGTTTCTGCATTATTGTTCTTCTAAGCCACTGTCTCACTTGGCCCATGCACAAGATTTCAGCCCTGAAACGAGTGGCATAGAAAAACGCTGGAGCAGTCAATAATGACAGAGGTGATCGGGCAGCTGAGGCCAGTGATTGGCTGCAGCGATCACTTGCGATAGATGGCATGTCATTGATGCAGCAAAGTAAACAGTGATTGTCGGGGAGGAATGGGGAAACTTCAGGCAAATTTTGCTGCTGAATTTTGGGTCTCTTATTATTTAAGGTTTTATCCCCCATAGAGCAAATTGTGCCTGATACTATGAAAAGAAAAAATAGAATGCAACAACCAAACACACTAATGGTTATAGACCCATTTAGTCACATCCAAATGTTACTATAAAATGTGAAGATTTCTATAATGCAGTGTCGGTGTGATCTCCCCCTCCCCCTGATGACATAGTGTACTCGGTGACGGCAATGACTTAATGCACAGAATAGCAGATGACTTGTTAATTGGTGCTTCCTGTGACCCGGGAGGCCTGTCTGTATGACCACAACACAGAATGAGCAAGGATCGGAAATAAAGAGCTGTATTGGAGGAAGGAGACGTGAAATCACACATCCTCTTCTGTATAGACCGACGTTCCTTGTCACAGGGGAAAGCAAACAACTCATAGGGGAGCGCAAAATGCAACGCGGCAAATTGGTGTGCCCTCATGTCATCTGCCAGGATCGCTCGCCTGTTTCCATAAAAGCTAACTCCCAAACTAATCAAACCATTGAGCCCACTTGCAAGTAGCAAGCAATGCACCTGACATAGCTGTCAGCCAGTGAGTTCATTCAGCAGACCCCCCATACACATGCCGAGCGTTCCGGAGAAAGGATAAAGTCACCTTTCGGACCCCTCAGGCGTCAGCTTACCTCCGGTGAAAACTAAAGGATCTGGTGATGAAATGCTATCTACTGATCTTTCTCTATGATCATCTTGTGGGGAAAAGTCACCAGTCACATCAGATCCCACTACAACCAGTGGATTTTTTGTAACTTTCATCCAATTTGCTTAGGGGCTGTTATGACAGTTTTAGGGTCCCTTTCCCCATTGACAAAGAATATGGTAAAACAAAGTTGTCAAGTTATTCATGCATTTCCAGGAGGACTAACGGGAACGCCACAATGCAGAATTTTTTTTTAAAAAAAATGCATTCTACACAAATATCTTGGAGCAAGTATTTACTAAAACTGAGATGTCCGGAGAGCTGTCCAATCATTTGGAATAGTCCTGGAGAACCCCTTTAAGCCCTAGATACTTTGATTGTTTTTCTTTTTTTCCTTACGACCTTTTCTTTTTTAACTAATTCTGCCTAATTACAGGGTCTGAGATTATAAAGCGACGCTGTAGACAATAACAAGAGGGACAGGTTTAATATGGGCTATTGAGGTCTGGTGTTGTATGGAGCTGTTTGATGTAAGAATAATGCCATCAGCAGCAGCAAAAGGGGGTAGATATAAATTATCATCAAAGGGGCAGCGCTGCGCCCGAGCATCTGCTGCTCATTTATGTGGCAATGAAAGCCAAGCGGCTTCAGAACTTTGTGCAGGTAATGAAATATTAAGAGCAGTCTGTTTCATGTTTACCTGCCATGTGCACGGGGAGCGTGCAGCCGGGAAATTACAAGAGGCGCAGGTGTGGAAGTCTTCCTTGGCTTCAGCTCTTTTCCTTGGTCTGTGTGCACCATTCTCCTGTATAACTATGGTCCAAAGTTTTGATACTGATGCAAATTTAGAATTTCACAAAGTTTTCTGCTTTTAGATCTTTTAGTCAGTTGTTTTGATGGTTACAGATGTACAATTAGAAGTGTTTCATAAGTTGTTAAAGAGTAGCCGTCGGTTGAGATGACAGTTGGTGCTTTTCCAATTCTATGGAGAAGGGAGGAGCTAGAGGCCGTCACAGACATTCTACTGCAAGTTCCTATAGAACTTTAGATATTCTGTTAGTAGATAGGTGGCACTCCAGCAAGCGATTAAATATGAAGATCCTTTAGACACATTTTTAAAACATGGAGCCAGGGAAGCGGGGCTCATTCAGGACGACGGCCGTTTCGCACCACCAGCTTGGTGCGAAACGGCCGTCGTCCTGAAGGACCCCCGCTTCCCCGACTCCATGTTTTAAAATTGTATGTAAAGGATCTTCATATTTAATCGTTTGCTGGAGTGCTGCCTATCTACTAACAGGATATCTAAGGAAAAATCTTTCTTCGAGCAGAGCACCTGCTGGTTAGCGATCCCTGGCTTTTTGTGACTGACACTCATTGGACTGCAAAAAGGTATGCGATTAGAATAAGTGCCGGTTTTTCATTTTCTATTTATTTGCATCCTATAGAACTTTGTTAGCACAAACATTCATCTCCTATCTCAGTAGTGGGAAAGTCTAAATCCATTGAAGACCACTTTACCTGTGAATTGATAATTTTGAGAATGAATGATCAGTCCAGGAGGAGAAAGAAGCGGATTTCTCTTATCATATATATTACTAAGTTTCTTATTTTCGTGTAAACTATTAATTTATGGGAAAAAAAATAAAACAAGTTACTCTTTGTACAAATTTGATGCATTTGTCAATAAATGTTTAAAAAGACTCAATATGTACATGATTGATCCTTATTTTTCAAGACTTCCCATGAGATGGTTTAGTGAATCCTGCATTGATCAGGGTGTTCGACATGATGACCCCAGAGGTCCCTTCCAACTCTTAACACTCTATGATTCTATGATTTATACATGAGTATAATGCACAGCCCATAGTCATACGTGTAATATAATGCACAGCCCATAGTCATATATGTAGTATGGCATCTGTGTACTCATGGTTTTGAAAAAAATAAACCATAATACTCGCCTTCCCTCCGCTCCCCCGCCGCGCTGCATCCTCTGCTGAAGCCGGCAGCTGACTTCAGCGTGCACGCAACGGGAGCGAATGATGTCCTCCATGCGTCCCCGGTCACATGCACACCGACGCCAGCTGCTTGCCTCCGATTGGCCGGCAGAGTGTATTGGGACGCATGGACCTGATTGGCTGCTGATACACAATTTAATATTGGTACAAGAATAATAGATATATATATATTTTTTTTTCCAGGATGAGTTGGACCTCACGGACAAGCACAGAGAGGCCATGTTTGCCCTCCCAGATGAGAAGAAATGGCAAATTTATTGCAGCAAGAAGAAGGTATGTGCGGTTTTCCATCTTGCGATCTCAAAAATGTCATGTTATCAACCCGGAAAATCCAGAACAGTTCCCATCGGCTGCAGTGTTTTTTACGTGATGTTGTCTGGCGTAGAAAAACAACTGATCTAAAGAATAGAAATAATATAAACCAATTTATTTGCTGGATGCCCTCCAGGTCACAAACCATGATCTGCTGTTTGGCGCTGTGGTTTTTGATGAGAGAAGGTGGCCCAGACGAGAAGGATTGCATGTTCCATAGCAATCATTGAGAAATTGATTTTTCACACTCCCGACAGATCTGTGTACAGTACGGATTATGCGCTGTGTTTAAGAACGTCTGCTGTGCTCCTACAACAAATGACGTCAGTTTAAAGAAATCTGTCTCCGTGCCCAATTTTCTTTGTCTCCGCTTGAGAAGTGTTCCACTGCCTAAGGTTATTTGCTTTCAATTGTCAATACAAAGCAAAAAAATCCCCTGCGTAGGGTGAGATCCTAAAATTCTGTCTGCCTACAGCCACCACTAGGGGGAGCTCAGGTGCTCACTGCATACTGTCTGTTCAATATAATAGTGAAACTGTGACCTCATATGACCATCCTTTGTCTGCTGCGTATAGCTGAGCTACATGGTCTTAGAAGTCCTGGATCAGCTCTTACAATGACTTGTGACATGGGAGAGGGCTGTTTTCCATGTATGGTAATTGGAACTCCTATAAATGTCATTGAAAAACTGAGCAATAAAAAAAAAAATGTAATGTCCCTCAGTGATCTTTTATGATCTCTAGGGAGTACATATTCTCCCCCCATCAACTCCCCAAAGGAAAAAAAACCCAAAAGACTGTATAATTAAATCATCGTTATTTGGTATGAACCGGGAAAATCTGTTCTATGTCCTCTGAACGAAAAATTGTATTACAAAAATATTTACGGTTTGTGAACTCCCCGAAGAGCACCAAATTGACACAATTTCTTTCTCATAAAACATGGCTTTATACAGCGACTTCATAAAAAATATATAGAAAAAAATCAATTGAAGTCATAGCTGCTAAAAAAATAAAATTGGCTGGACAGGAAGGACTTTTTGGGCTTTTGTTCACACTTTGCTTTATTGCTGCTTTTTTTCTGTATTCAAAACTTGCTCTCTAGGCAGGGTCACCAGTGCAAGACAAATTTGATCAAATTATTTAGTGAAAAAAGATTATGTCTGAAAAAATAGTGATTATTCTGAACAAAAATTTTCATGAAAAAAAACACAAATACAAATGTAACAGCGAGGGGAAGTGAATTGTGTTGGGGATAGTTTACCTAACACATTGGCAGAGCATTGAGTTTGTAGGACATTGTTTACTTTCACACTTTGGTCAGCTCTTGAGTTGATCAGGTATTGTTCAATTTCACACCTTGGTCAGGCAATGTTTACACACGTCACTAATTTAATTAAACTGTACTAATTCTAACTGCCATTCTCAGATGATGAGACCAAGACATTATGGTTTAAACTTGGGAAAATCATAAAAATAAATAAGTTTTACATACTGCTGTACCTTCTTTTTTTTCAGACTAAAAACGCACCAAAACCCGATACCTGAGTTTTTGCTGCATTTTTGCTCTTACGCATTGCTTTCTATGGGTGAAAAAGCTCCAAAAACGTTGAAAAGAAGTGACATGCTTTAGTTTTCAAAAACGCAGCAGTTTTCCAAGTCAGTCAGGGAAAAAAACAATGTGTGTGCATGAGATTTCTTAAATCACTTAGCTTTTGCTGCTACTGTAAAACGCAGCTTAAAATTCTCATAAAAAACACAGCAAAAACACAACATGTGAACATAGCCTTAAAAGTAATGTCACCAGGTGTTTTCTACCCCATCTAATATCCGCATGATGTAGGGACAGATACCGTGAATATAGTGATGCTTGCTGAAGTTTTGCTAAAATCACACTTTTCTCTGATGCAGATCTAGCAGTTCTCTGAATGCTGAGCTGTGTATAACCCCGCCCCCACCACTGATTGGCTGCTTTCTGTGTAGTGCAGAAAGCAGCCAATCAGTGGTTAGTGCAGGGTTGTTACTACCTGGCAGTAAGTTTACTAATCCTCCATTGATGATAAAACAGTAATTTTTATCAAAAACTACAGCGAGCAGCCTGGTAAGTGATACATTGCTAGAATCAGGCTCTCTGTTTCTACATCCTGCTACGCTCAGATTAGGTGGCAAAAACCTTATGACAAATTCCCTTTAAGGCCTGATCAGTAAAGGGTTAAAAGGGATGTTTGCGTGTTTAAAGGGATCCTAACAGGAGGGGCTTACACATAAAAGATAATTATCGTTAAGAAATTCATTGTTAATTTTACATTCTATGCAAATTAGCAGGATGTTCCTTGTAGGGGTGTCACTGCACGACACTTTTTTCACTCCTTACATCCGGCTTGTGATCGACATCTAAGTCGGTTCCCTTTAAGAAATTAACTCTAAGAACCATCACTTTACCTGTCATTTTCCTCTGCTCTCGCGGTTTCCATCCGTGTTTGTTCATTTTCCTTCAGTGATGACGTGCCCGTACCTCCAAGTGACTGATGAATGGGCAATAGGGCATTTGGGTGGCAGCTATTGGACATGGGTGGACTCCTTTTAAACTTCCAAACAATCCTTTTTATCCTTGGACCCTCGCAGGACATTTTGAGAATTGTATTAGAATAACGGAGCTCTAACAGCTATTAAATTACATTAAAAAAATGAATCGATCCAGAACGATGGACCTAAAACTTAGTGTTATAAAGCAGCCATTAAATCTGGTAGCATAATAAGTTATGTTAAAAAAATGGCACAAGTGTAAATAGGAAATTAATAATAAAAAGCAAAAGAAAGATTTGTATTACTGATGAACGTATGTCCTGGATATCAGTTACAACATCAGGCTGGTTATTTCCACTATGGGGGAGATAGGTATGCATGCAGACGTGAAGGTGAAGGTCGCCACACTTGTGCATAGCGCTGTGTAAGCAATGCCACTTAACGGCACGGAACAGACGCGCCGGAGCAGTTTAATAAGCCTGTAAAGAGCATCTCCCGTAATGATGAGCTGAAAAGTTTACTGTCCCCTCTGCATGATACAGACTGCTGGGAATTTATGGAGTGTTGTCCCTGAGTTATCACTTAATAAATTGAGTTGCATAGACCATTTATTGCAAGTAATTTAACCCAGACAATTCTGACTTACACTTCAGGACTAAATTGGGTTGAATAAAAGAGATGTATTCTCAGTGGCGTACTTGACACTGATGGGCCACAGTCCAAAATCTCCAAAAGTGCCCCCAACAATCACAGGTCTTAGTAGTATTGGTCTTTTTATAGGCTTCTTATATGTATTCAATAAAAAGCATAGGTTTTGCAGTTTATGCTGTCTGTTGAATTCATACCCTGCTAAGTTCGTGCTCCAGCCTGCCGGGCCGCACTCCAGCCTGCCGGGCTGTGCTTTCAGGACCTGTACGTCCACTGATCAGCAGGCAATTCAACTGCCTGTTAATTTTGAAAAATCAAGAAGAAATTTTAGTTACTCATTGAAGGATTTAGAGATGTGGTGTGTGTGGTGTATTTTTTTGCATTTTTGCTTTTCCCGATCTTTGGGGGTGAGGGGGGGGCACGCAGTTCAGTTACCTGAACCTTAGGTCCATTGATGTGGCAGAGCTCCTGCACTTAGCCCTGAACTACACTGCTCAAAAAATAAAGGGAACACTCAAATAACACATCCTAGATCTGAATGAATGAAATATTCTCATTGAATACTTTGTTCTGTACAAAGTTGAATGTGCTGACAACAAAATCACACAAAAATCATCAATGGAAATCACATTTATTAACCAATGGAGGCCTGGATTTGGAGTCACCCCCAATATTAAAGTGGAAAAACACACTACAGGCTGATCCAACTTTGATGTAATGTCCTTAAAACAAGTCAAAATGAGGCTCAGTATTGTGTGTGGCCTCCACGTGCCTGTATGACCTCCCTACAATGCCTGGGCATGCTCCTGATGAGGTTGCGGATGGTCTCCTGTGGGATCTCCTCCCAGATCTGGGCTAAAGCATCCGCCAATTCCTGGACAGTCTGTGGTGCAACGTGACGTTGGTGGATGGAGCCAGACATGATGTCCCAGATGTGCTCAATCGGATTCAGGTCTGGGGAACGGGCGGGCCAGTCCATAGCTTCAATGCCTTCATCTTGCAGGAACTGCTGACACACTCCAGCCACATGAGGTCTGGCATTGTCCTGCATAAGGAGGAACCCAGGGCCAACCGCACCAGCATATGGTCCACAAGGGGTCTGAGGATCTTATCTCTGTACCTAATGGCAGTCAGGCTACCTCTGGCGAGCACATGGAGGGTTGTGCGGCCCTCCAAAGAAATGCCACCCCACACCATTACTGACCCACTGCCAAACCAGTCATGCTGAAGGATGTTGCAGGTAGCAGATTTCTCTCCACGGCGTCTCCAGACTCTGTCATCTCACGTCCTCAGTGTGAACCTGCTTTCATCTGTGAAGAACACAGGGCGCCAGTGGTGACTTTGCCAATCCTAGTGTTCTGTGGCAAATGCCAAGCGTCCTGCACGGTGTTGGGCTGTGAGCATAACCCCCATCTGTGGATGTTGGGCCCTCATACCACCTTCATGGAGTCGGTTTCTAACAGTTTGTGCAGACACATGCACATTTGTGGCCTGCTGGAGGTCATTTTGCAGGGCTCTGGCAGTGCTCCTCCTGTTCCTCCTTGCACAAAGGTGGAGGTAGCGGCCCTGCTGCTGGGTTGTTGCCCTCCTACGGCCCCCTCCACGTCTCCTGGTGTACTGGCCTGCCTCCTGGTAGCGCCTCCAGCCTCTGGACACTACGCTGACAGAAACAGCAAACCTTCTTGCCACAGCTTGCATTGATGTGCCATCCTGGATGAGCTGCACTACCTGAGCAACTTCTGTGGGTTGTAGAGTCTGTCTCATGCTACCACAAGTGTGAAAGCACAACCAACATTCAAAAGTGACCAAAACATCAGCCAGAAAGCATTGGTACTGAGATGTGGTCTGTGGTTCCCACTCCTTTATTGAGGGTGTCTTGATAATTGCCAATAATTTCCATCTATTGTCTATTCCATTTGCACAGCAGCATGTGAAATTGATTGTCAATCAGTGTTGCTTCCTAAGTGGACAGTTTGATTTCACAGAAGTTTAATTTACTTGGAGTTATATTCTGTTGTTTAAGTGTTCCCTTTATTTTTTTGAGCAGTGTGTGTGTGTGTATATGTGTGTATATATATATATATATATATATATATATATATATATATATATATATATATATATATATATATATATATATATATATATATATATATATATATATAATATATATATAATGTGTCAGTGTAGGACTCGCACCATATACAGAGCTATGTATCTGAAATGGGCACATTTCTGATATACTCTAATTCTGCTCCAAAATCTTGCGATAGATTCATTTCCTTTATTTACATGCGAGTGTCCTCTCCTGACGGCGTCTCTTGTGTTTCCAGCAGACCATCACTCCAGTACAATGTGTCGGCCATATTTCCCTTTTTCTAATAAATCCCATTTCTTAGATGTTCTCTTGAAGACTGTAACGTAATTATTCCTGCTCTTCAGCTAAATGTAAACCAGTTGTGACAACTCATTAGAAGACTACGCTTTGTCTTTCTTCTGCAGGTCTTCTAAGGGCGTCTTTTCATCTTCAAGACTTTCTTCTCTTTGGTTTATATATAGAAAATCAAAACTCTGCTTTAATTCTTGTCTAGTTTTTCCACATTTGGTCTCGGTGGGTTTTTTGGGGGATAGCGGCTAGCATTGATGGTGGTCATGGGATTTCTTGCTTCCATGTATCTCATCCCTACGGCAGCGGATGGGATTTGTGGATCGTATTGTGTTGCTGTTCTTATTTCTTCCATTTTCCTTGTATATTAAAACAAACTTTTGCTTTTCACTTTACACAGGACCAAGAAGAAGACAAAAGTGCGACAAGTTGGCCGGAGTTCTACATCGACGAACTTAATTCTATGGCTGCTGTAAGTGTCCCGCTGTCTTTATTTGTATCGGCGATTAGTTTTAAAACTACATTTCCTACTATTTTTAGTTCATCATGGTTTGTAGAGACTGGAGGGAGCAGATATCACTTAATAAAAATAAAATAAAGCACACATACAAGTAAAAACGTGATCTTGATACCCTTATCCTCCAAAATGCTTTTAGTGCCCATACTGGTTTAATATAGACAGAAACTTTCCCAATTATTATGCTTTGCAACTTGCCATTTACCCTTATTGAGTGGGTGGTTCCATTTCATTAGCTTTCCACAAGCACTATAGGTGCTGGAACCTACTTTCCCCTCACTTTGCAGCCTTCATGGTGCCTGCTGTTATTCAGTGTCTTGCCTGTTTGGCAAACTTGAATCAGATTTGACAGACAGGAGCAGAAATATTAATACCTTCCACCACTTCTTTTATCGGAGCTGTAATAGGTCTGTACAATGACAACGGGTGTATTCACACTAGCATTATGGCTTTGCAGTATTTTTGGTGGCAAGAATAGCATTGCAAGATGCATTGTTCTTACTGTAAAAAAAATGCCAGAAAGGCAAGTGGAAAGCGCTTTCTATTCACAAGCAATTTGTTCTGCACTAAAAGATTTTGCTGTTTTGTGTCTGTAAGGCTGGCAGGGTGAGAGACCTTTCACAGAGGTCTAGGAGTTAAAGGTAAATGCTCTTTTTTTCCTGGCCTACAAGTCTACTTTTGCCAGCTTGGTGCTTTCCTCAAGGAGAAATTTTACCACTTAGACACTCCTTCAAAGGCCTTTTACTCAACCAACCAGTCTTGGTGCCCTGACCTGATGAGTGCTTATCGGTTATTACTGGGATCTGAGTACCATAATAACACTCAGATCACAGTAATTACCAGTGAGAACTCTTTGGCTTCGGGCACCAGCTCTGCAGCGACTATTTCATCCAGTAGCATGTTCTCACAGCTAGATGAAGTCACTGCTCTGCTTAGATCACAGTAGTTACCAGTGCGCACTCATTAGGTCCAGGAACCAAGGCTGCAGTAGTGACTTCATCCAGTAGTGAGTACATGTCACTGGATGAAATCACAGATGCAGCATTGTAGCCCAGACCTGGTGAGCGCTCACCGATAATTACTGTGATATGGACGCTGCAATGACATGATGGCTCCACTCAGATCACAGTCATTATAGGTGACAGAGAGAAATTTTAACATAAAATCAAAAGCTAAAAAAATTGACACCTTTTCTTAGGGGTAACATGTCTCCTTGTGGAGAGTGACATACCAGCTCTGACATGTTGAGGTAAGGAGGCTTATTCGTCGTGCAATGCTCCTCTGGGAAATTTAATATGCAATATGACTTAGGATATTGCACGACTCGTTAAAGGGTTGATTGTGACTTGTAGGATTGCTGCTTCCAATAGGTGGCGCTATAGAGTTCAAGTCCTCTTTTTCTCTGAAGAGGCAATTTGCATACACATTTTCTTTAAAGAGTTAATATTGAGTTTTAGGATTGGTACACTCAATAGATGTCACTAGAGACCCTACTCTCTTCCTCTTTGACTCTTTTCATGCAAACAACCTCTTTGAAGAACACCCTTAAGAAAATTCTGCCCACTTCAGGGACTCTCTTTTGCCTGGAGTGCTCCTTTTAGGATATGTTCGTTCACATTTCCAGTAATGATCCGTTAGCACGGATCCAGTAAAAAGGTTCTGCAGACACAACTTTTTAGTCCGTTTTTCAAAAATTGATCTCCACTGGATCCATTTTTGTAACATTGAAGTCTATGGACAATGGATCTGTTCATTAGCCATCAGTTGTTCTCCCATTTCTAACAGATCGGGTTTTTTAAAAAATGGATCCAGCAGAGATCAGTTTTTGAAAAACAGACTAAAAATTTGTCTACACAACTTTTTTGCCAATTGATTTCTGCTAGATCCGTGCTAACAGATCATTACTAGACATGTGAACGTAGCCTTAATTGACCATTAGTGTGTGTAGATGCTGCAGTGCTAGGAAATTCTCAAGTCCGTATCTGCCAAGCTCACTTCACTTATTTTGGAAAACATGTCGCTCTTTATTAATCACACACTACGGCCTTGTCTATGCACTCTGCTTTATCTCGGGCCGTTGAATGGGTGTCAGTGATAACATTTATTTGGAGGGTGTGATGTCCATGCGAACGAAAGGCGATGGTGGCACAGCACAGCTGTCAAGCAACTGCAGTGTGGAAATCTGCCAGGTGCATACTCCAGATAGAATAAATACCCCCTCACATCTCTCCAGATAAACATAACTAATAGAGGATCTTATGAAAAGAGCAGTTGTTTTATCCAGTCATGGCTAAGAGTCTTTTGCTGAGTCTGCTATGGACAGCTGGGATTTTCTTTTTGCAAAGTCAATGGGGACGGTGGCCTAAGCTGAGTAGATAGAACAGTGTTGCAAAGAGATTCGTGGCCACTCCTCAATCATTCTTTACATTTTGTCTATCAGGAATGCTGCTCCATTGGAGATGCTCATCAGATATTGCAATAAAAAAAATTCTCTGTAGGAAAGATCATTCCAGATCTAAGTCTATATCACTAGCCGAGGAACATCTAGTTGTCTCAATTATGTCCTGTGTGGAATCGCTCTTTCTAAATCGTTTGTTGTACATTTTTAGGCAGACATGACTGCTTTCATCCAAAACGACACCACTGTAGTCAACAGGTTGTCTATGGTTTTGCTGCTCCATCCCATTTACTTTAATTAAGCTGAGATTTTGTTCATTCAATTATATCCTCTGTGGATTCGCTCTTTCTAAATTGTTTGTTGTACATGTTTAGGAAGGCATGACTGCTTTCATGCAAAACTGCACCACTGTAGTCCACGGGTTGTCTATGGTTTTGCTGCTTAATCCCATTTACTTTAATTAATTAAGCTGAGATTTAATATAAGGCACATCCTATGAACGGACATAGGGCTGTTACCGGGAGAAGAACCAATGTTTCTCTAATTTCGAAACTATTAATTAACATTAAAAGGGGTCATCCCGAATGAGAGAACGTTCTGAGCAGAAGACCCTCCCTCAGTCACATCCTTATTTGCTAATAGGACACATGGAAAGGGATAGTATTTAGGAAGCCAGCCCTTTAATGAGTGTATGTTGCTTTGGTTGGATGCCTGAGGTTCACAGGAGTCTGAGCTCCGCTGTAGATTACGAGCTACATGTAGGGTTCTTGTCTCACCCATGCGATCTCTTGAATAAGTTGCTCAATCCTTTTTTCCCCACAACATTTGCCATCTGAGAAGAATAAGAATTGGGTCACCCCTATGCACATGAGCTGGTTGGAAGCTCCCACCAAAATCATTGGGTTCGGCCAACTTTCTTCACTTGTACGGCCACCTATATGTTCCCAAACTATTGGATCAAATTGACATGCTGATACCTCATTCATGTATGCCTATATTTTGATAGGTGGGACTTACTGAACTGATAACATGCCTGTGACTGCAGTTGGGTCATCAGCGAGTCATGAGAGGGTAATCTCTTCCGGCACAGCTGGGTACATTTAGCCGATAAGACTTATAGAAAATGGTAATTTGCCCATTACACAAAGTCTAAATGGTATAATTACTAGATTAGACACCAAATTGTGTAACGATATGTGGCTGACTTCATTACGTTTTCTAGGTCACTAAAACACTGAAGGGCAAAGAAGAGATTGTCTCCATATTTTCACAAGATCATTAACTTTTTATAAAGCGAGAACAGTTTATACGAGTACGACATGTCGTGTCCTTTAATGGAAATTTAATATGATTTTACCGGAGAAACATTCTAGCAGGTGTCCGGCATCATTTGTGATAACTGCAAGTTGGGAAAAGATAAAAAAGTTCATCAATATCTCGTAATATACTGTAATCGCGGCAGCACTCAGCAATATTGAAGAATAGTAATGCATACTGCAACATTTACTAATCTTTAATAAATCTGAGACTCTGCAAGTTTGAGATAATTGGTTAATATAACACGCTATCGAAGTGGGGTTTTTCTTCACATGTACTTGCCCACTAGTCCAGTAAATGCCCTCCTGTGACCTCCCATTGACTTCTAACAGTTCTCAGGCACCTGCCCTTCTCACATAGCTCTTCTTTTTCCTATACTACCACCGCCATTACAGCTGAAGATATCCTTTCATACACATATGAGATAGCAATAAGATAGTAGACCAGTCCATACTGTAATTGACTGCCAATGTATAAAACTCCCCTGACTCATGCTGCCTGTCTCTGCTATTTGTGAATATTGTATGCAGAATCTCTTGTGTATTTTTTGGGATGCAGATGTAGTTTGCCGCCCCTGCATCCTGCTTGTGAGAAGTTTCTACCTGTCAAATAGGAAGGGAGAAAACCTGTTAGAAGTTGGAGACACAGGATGTATTTGCGTTTCCTAGAATACACAAGAGGTTTCTGCTCACTTTTTCACCTGCCTGTAAGCAACTTCTCACAAGCAGGAGGCAGGGGAGACTGACCAAAGCTGCACCAGAATGAATATTCAGAGGTTCTACAGTGTGAGTGCAAAGCAATGATATATCACTGATTTATCACCACTGACATTAGATATGATTTAAAGCAGAGCAATTGTAATGTGATGAGACTCTGCCTCTACTGTGAAGACAGGGGCATGTGGAAGAGAAGGAACCAAGATGGCAGACAACCCATAAATAACACTATTAACTGATATACACAGAGCATGCACCAAAACCGCTACATTATTCTTTTAGAAATTTAAAAAAAAATGGTTGAAGCTCTGCTTTAAGCCTTTTTGCTGAAACAAGGTGTACTCATTTAGACTAATCCAGTCTACTTGTGCAACAGAGGGCTTCACCTCTTTTGGGGCTGCAAATTGCACATAATTTAGTTCTTGGTATCGTAGGAATGCATTGAGTGGTATTATACATTTGATCCGATGCCTAAAGAGTCATTTCACCTAGTGTATGATTGAAGAGTGTCGCCAAATGCATGTCCTCGAAATATGCTATATACCTGACAAGTTGCCTTTTTTTAAGAAAAATGTGTATGCCAACCATACCTTCTGTTTTGGCATAAATTTAGCTAACGATGGTCTATTTGGACCAGTGGGACACAATGTTGGTTCTGGATGGTTATGTTAGAAAATGTAAGTCTTGTGTCACAGTGGTCGTACCCTCCACAAAACCCCAATAAACACCTATATAGTCCTAGCAGAAGGATGTAAAATGCAGAGGAGGAAGTTTGAAGTTGTTCTTTATTTAATGGTTACACGTACTAATTTTTTTTACAGGAATACAATGTAGGAATTGCCACCTTATGTGCAATGAAGATTTTCCATTACTAACAATGCAGTGCCGGGGGCTTGGAATATATTGACGAGTCCACAGTTAATGGATGAGCAGCTTCTGGGTCATCTATACATTTCACATGTAGCAGCTGCATATTGGAGAGATTAAGCCTCCCTCCTCTGTGCTGTCTTTGTTGAATTTTGCAAAGGAGTGATAGAATAAATGACATCACTATTCGGGAGCCCCGCAGGGCACAGGATTGCTTTGTACCATTGCTGACAGCTGTCCACACGTATTACCAAGGGGCAAGTCACACAACACAATAGAAATAACACAACCGTCCTCTTTCCTCCCTCTTTTCTCCCCTTCCTTTATTTTTTATCCAGTTCAGTTGTTGAAGGCTGGATGTTTGCAATCATTTTCGCAGACTCCATTGACCTGTTGCTCTGTTTGTCTTTTCCTTTATAAACACATTTGCAAACATGGAGGATTTCAGCACTTGCTTGTGTCGGAGGATTAGATGCCAGTAAATTGCAAGATGATGAAAGGGGTTTCCTAAGCCTTAACTTTCAAGGAACTTGGCTTTGCTTTTTATTTACTGATCTCGTATTTATTTCCTTTTCGTTATATTTGTTCAATAATGGTCTTATGTTGGTGTAAATGGAAAAATTATAAGAAATCACCTACCATCTGTAGGCTAGACCGCTCCTAAGAGGACACCGGTGTGGGCCCGAGAGTTGCTGCGAAGGAACAGGTCTTGTCATTTTCTCGACAACCCCCCTTTGGCCTTGATCTGCTTAGACTTGTAGAGATAACTCATTACGGCTGACTATGAATTCCTACTAAGGCTACGTGCCCACGTTGCGGACCTGAAGCATATTTTTTACGCTTCTCCCTGGCGGGAAAATCGCATGCGGATATTACATGCGGTTTTCCCGCCAGGTAGAAGCGTTTGTGAGGCGTCTTTGCATGCATTTCCGCATGCGGGTTATCAAGCACTTCTCCAAGCATCACTTGGAAAAGTGCTTGACAACTTGTTCAGAATGGTAAAAAATAAAAAAATAAACTTCATACTCACCTTCTGATGCATTCTCTGCCCCGTCCGGAGGCTTGAGCGGCTCACGCTGTTGTGTGCAGGACCTGCGGTGACGTCATTGAGTCATGTGATGGGTCACATGACTCAATGACGTGGCAGGTCCTTCAGACAACAGCGCGACGGAGGGAAAACATCAGAAGATAAGTATAAACTTTATTTTATTCTTTTTTTTACAGGTTCTTTGGTACCCAGGTCTGGATGAGAGTCTCCTCTCATCCAGACTTGGGTACCATCCGCACATTGATTCCGCTGCGCTTCCGCAAAATTAATGAACATGCTGCGGATTTTTGACCGCAGCATATACGCTGCGGAAAAATCCGCAGCATGGTCATTGACATTGCGGAATGCCATTGGGGACCATGGGGTGCGGATATACATGCTTTTTTCAAGCGTTTACGCTGCGGAAATTCCGCAGCATATACGCTTGAAAAACGCTACGTGGGCACACAGCCTAAATCTGTTTTCCAGGATTTATACAATGAAGATTTCCAAAACAGCAGGAGCCGTATATACAACATTACACAAAATAGTCCAAATTTAAATCTATCCAGGGGTTGTTAAAATAAGCTATGGAACCTCAAATTACTCAACAAGGGAGACAAATCCCAAATACACAGTATTATTTAAAAAAATATATATATATATATAGGTGCTCGGCCAACACTCATTATGTCTACATATAGAGGTTGAAATGAATCTGACGTAGGTGAAATGGGCGGCCGAGTTGGGACGCAGCATCTCTTACACCTTTTCCTTCACATTTGTGAATTATCGTCATAATGGGTTCACCGTACTGGCCAATGCTCCTGAATAAAGGGGAGACCTAACTAACTCTGGTGGGCCACAAGACTCCTCCTTATACTACGTTCATACATTGGTGAGAAATGTCTGTGTGCTGCTCAATTTTTTTTTATCCGACGGCACATGGACCAATGAAGTCTCATGGATCTATTCACACATCCATGAAAATCACGAATCCGAGTGTGAGACTCTGAGCAGGTCCTATTCTGGTCCAATTTTGAGTATCCGAATAGGACATACTCAATAGTTCGGTGTGCAGACTGATAGGAAATCAGATGAAGAAATGCTAAAAAAGGACAGAAAACAAGAGTGTTATTCACATAGGGCGTTTGTGGTGTGTTAGCGGAGTTGTGAGAGCCCAGCTCTTACAGAAGCTCAATGATCCAGCTGTTGTGGATCTGCTGGTTGGAATCCCCAACATAGATTTCAGGATATACCGTGGAAGAGCCGCTGTTATGATTGTGTAACAACTCACACGGGAAAATAGGTAAAACACTAGAAACTGCCACTGACCTAGCCGGTTCCTGTACAGACTAGAGATTCTGACTCCGTAGTCTCTAGTGGTTCCTACTTGGGCTGGAATGGTCCTAACAACAGACTAAACTATAGCAGCTCGGACCCATGCGGCCATCAAGTGCTTCACTTTCCTCCTAAGGAACCGGAGGGCAGAGCAGAGTGCAAATTACCTACAGAAGGGAAGGAGTGCTGAGATAGAAAGAGATCGCAGAGGGAGTTAAAAGAAACCATGAAATACAAAATGAGAAGCTAATTTACGTACTGCTGGAGAGTATGCTGCCTTCTTCCTAAACAAGAAACAGAAGATAGGTGCAGGGTGAAAAGCAAAATCAGCAGAGAGATAAACTCTAGCTGGTCTTTCACTGACTGGCATAAACAACGCCAGAATGGCTGGACATCCAAATGAGAATATCACCAGCAGGAAATACCAGCAGGGGAAAAGTATATTTAGCCACACCCGAAAGGTGATTAGGCAGACAAATGATTCAATGAAAACACCTGTTAACCTAAAAATACTAAAGCAAGGATAACCGGCAATAAACACTCAGCGAAAAGGTGTAACTGCTGTGGCTCAGCGGATAGAGAAGCCAACCACAAAGCACAGGATCAAGGGATCGAACCCAGACTTATGACAGCAGCTAATGCTGTGTTGATAATAGGAAAGGCGTTCTGAAGTCCTCAAAGTTTGAAGAACATGTAGTTTATTCTCAATGAGTTTCGAAGTCTGACTTCTTTCTCAGGAGAGCCACATAAAAGACCACCTGCAATACCGCATTAACCGCTCTTACACTGGATTTAATGACAAAAAAAAATCACATGGCACACGGACACTGTATACGGATGTGTGAATGTAGCACCACACACATTCCTGCTTCCAAAATCAGGCAAATATCTAGTTCATTTTCATAACTTTTTGATTGTTGAGCGGCACAACCATTACTTATTGTGATTGTTATTACTATAACCGTCTAGATGATTTTCTTAGATGTGATACTGCTCCCTCAGTTCATGACTTTGTAGTATATACAATATATTGCACCCCTGCTGTTGTATTTAATGCTGTTAGAATGGGGTCTAAAAGGTAACGTTTCTCCTTGAGGAGAGTGACAAGCCAAGCCTGGCATGTCAGAGTGAGGAGACTTATAAGCCATGCATGCTCCTCTGGGAAATGACACAATCTGCATGCTGTTAGAATAAAAGCCAAGAAAAGTGGTAAAGTTATTGCTTGTTATGTGAGGATTAGTTTTTAATACTTTTTCTAAAAGAAATGTTGTACTTTTTAAGCAGCAATGACAATGTGTTTGATCCCACATTTGTAGTGTGTGGCGTGGCTCCTTCATTGTGCTAATCCGCAGAGGTTGCAGAGGTCAGTCTCTCCCTTACATTGATGACCCATACACTGGAAAGGCTGCCAGTGTCATTTTCTTGGAGAAGCTCTTTAATTTCAGTAGTGCGGTATTAAACCTTAGTTTTCCCTCTGTGAATAAACATTTCATAGTAATCCGGATGATCTTAGCTATTGTCTGCTATCCTGTTTACAGCAGATGGTTTAACCGGGCACAGAGTGCCATCCTTCTGTCCCGAAATCAGCATCCATCAAGGGCCTGTTTTAGGGTTTTCGCTACTGATTATTATTATTAAATCCTATAAATTTAGTTTAGATTGGTAGGACGGATTATGTGCTCTTCTCTGCACTCCCATGATGCAAGAAATGGTTAATGATCCTATTAAACTCTTAATGAACGAGCAATTAACTTTCCCATTTCCCATGTCGCAGAGGAGAACATTATTGGCAATGGAGAAGGAAGATGAAGACGAAAGGAACAAAACTGTAGAGAGCTTGAAGACGGCGCTAAGGACGAAACCTATGAGGTCAGTTCGATCCTCTATAAATATGTATTTTTTATTCTTTCAGTCACTTATGTGACTGATTGTTTTATAGATGTAAGTAATAAATTCAGCTCCGGGTGAAGTCAGACTGTGCAGCGAAACACTTGTGGTCATTGGCCAGATTAGGTTGATTGATGGGGTTCTTTATTGTTTATTTACATATGCTGGTAGGTCAGAAGCCATGATAAGTGATATATATATATATATATATATATATATATATATATATATATATATATATATATATATATATCACAAAGATTTTTAGAGTGGAGTGCCAGAGGTTGCTGATCTCTGGTATAGATGATAAAAAATGAATAACGTTTGCAATTTACATGTGGTTAAAAAAAAAAATACAGTAAAGCATTAAGACTAGTGTTGAGCGAACATGCTCGACACTGCTCGGTACTCGCCCGAGCATCACGCTACTTGGGATGTTCGGCGAGCACCGAGCATTTCCGGGTTACTCGGGCGGGAGCTCGGGTCTCCGCCCTGCATGTTTGGTGCTCTTTACAGAGCCAATGAACATGCAGGGATTGCCAGCCAGTTACTGTAATGCCGCAGCCATGTTGTTTGTGGGCATTACAGTGATTGGCTGGCCGCACAGCGTCACCTCCCAGACGATCAGCCCGTCATGATTGGTGTGTGTGGGTGTCTGCGCGATGTCTGCGGGTGTGTGCGGTGTCTGTGCGATGTGTGCGGTGTCTGTGCGATGTCTGCGGGTGTGCGCGGTGTCTGTGCGAGTGTGTGCGGTGTCTGTGCGATGTCTGCGGGTGTGCGCGGTGTCTGTGCGATGTCTGCGGGTGTGCGCGGTGTCTGTGCGATGTCTGCGGGTGTGTGCGTGCAGGCAGACATAGGCCGATGTGACACTACTACTCCCATCGGCCTATGTCTGTCCCCCGTCCACTCCTGCTCCCATCGAGCTGATCCTGTTGGCACTAGTTCCCATCATTCTGATCCTGCTATTTAAATTGCCCTACTGTGTCCCCAATAAATGTTAAATACATGTCATTGGTGGCCAGTGGTTGCCTACAATAAATTAGTTCATACATTACCTGTCCCCGCCGATCGCCACCTAAAATAAAGTAAAAATTAAAAAACTACACCTATACTCACCTAGACACCTAATTCCCCGAAGCCATCGATCTCCTGTAATAAAATGTAAAATAATAAACCACAACCTTATCCTTACCCCTCCGTAGTAGTCCACGAGTGTCCCACGATGATCTCCAGTTTAGAGCCGCCACATAGAATGTGACCGCTCTGAACCGCTGCCGCCGCTAGAATGATGGGGCCGTAAAGCAGCCCCGTCATTGCATAAGCGGGTTCGCCGGAGTTCAGGCAGCGCTGCTCCGGTTAGCTCCTTTACGGCCCTGCTGTATCGTGAGAAATTCCCACGGTACAGCAGTGCCGTAAAGGAGGTCTCCGGAGCTGCGCTGACTGAATGCACTCCGGTGACCTCGGTCAGTGGCTCACGCTGCCGGGAGCGGACATGTTCCCGGCAGTGTGAGCTTACAGCAGCCATGCACAGCTGTCACCATCTCCAGATGTGACAGCTGTGCATGGGAGATCAGCGCAGGAACGTGGACAGGTAACTATTTTTTTTTAGTAAACTAAGAATTAAATAAAATTGTGTGTTTTATTTCAAATAAATTATTTTTTTCTGGGTGTAGTGTGTGTTTTTTCTTTTTAACACTTTGTAGGTTAGTAATGGGGGTGTCTTATAGACGCCCATCATTACTAACCTGGGCTTCATGGCAGCTGGCGCTGACATGAACCCCAACCCTATTACCCCCTGCCACCGCACCAGGGCAGCGTGGAAGAGCTAGGCTAAGCGCCAGAATTGGCACATCCTATGGATGCGCCATTTCTGGGGCGGCTGACGGCTGGTGTTTCTAGCCTGGGAGGGGGCCAATATTCATGGCACCCTTCCTGGGCTATTAATATCAGCCCCCAGCTGTCTGCCTAGCCTTTGCTAGCTATTAAATAGGGGGTACCCCACGTCATTTTTTTTTGGGGGGGGGGGGGGTCCCCCATTTTAATAGCTAGTAAAGGCTAGGTATTCAGCTGGGGGCTGATATTAGTAGTCTGGGAAGCTCTGTGGGTATTACCCACTTCCCAGGCTTCAAACATCTGCCCCAGCCGTCTGCTTAACCTCCGCTAGAGCCTAAAATTATGGGGGATCCCACGCCAATTTTTTTTTAAATAAATCCTTTATTTTAACACTAAATGACATTTGAGGAGTTAATAAAGATGCAGTCCCTTAATTATTATTTATTTTTTAATTATTTTTTCCCAAAAATTATGACGTGGGCTTTGCCATATTTTTGTATGCCAGCCAGGTACAGCATCCAGCTTCTATGAACGCGCCATTTTCCGGGGTGGCTGCGGACTGCAATTTACACCGGGGGGGGGGGCAGAAAGCTTGGGCCTCCCTGCGCTGCAGATTCCATCCCCCAGCTGCCTAGTTGTACCTGGCTGGACAGACAAATAGGGAGAAGCCCCACGTATTTTTTTTTTTTAAATTATTTCATGAAATTCATGAAATAATAAAGAAAAAAAGGCCTTCCCTATATTGTTGTGTCCGGCCAGGTACAAACAGGCAGCTGGTGGTTGGGCGCAGCCCGTTCCTGCCTGCTGTACCTGGCTGGACACAAATATAGTGCGAAGCCCCACGTCAATTTTTTTTTTAATTATTTCAGGAAATTCACGAAATAATTAAAAAAAAATTTCTTCCTTCCTGGGCTATTAATATCAGCCCCCAGCTGTCTGCCTAGCCTTTGCTAGCTATTAAATTAGGGGGGACCCCACGTCATTTTTTTGAGGGGGTCCCCCATTTTAATAGCTAGTAAAGGCTAGGTATTCAGCTGGGGGCTGATATTAGTAGCATGGGAAGCTCCGTGGGTATTACCCCCTTCCCAGGCTTCAAACATCTGCCCCAGCCGTCTGCTTAACCTCCGCTAGAGACTAAAATTACGGGGAACCCCACGCCAATTTTTTTTTAAATAAATCCTTTATTTTAGCACTAAATGACAAGTACAGTAATCAACACTATCACTGTACTTATTATATATGTGACTGACATGTTTCTATCTATCTAATCTATGTGTGAAGCTCTATTCTGTCTGTTATAAATTGTCGGGTACCGCAGCTGAATTGCCGGCCGGCTTTTTTAAAGAGACACTGCATGAAAACACAATTATTTTTTTAAATAAATCCTTTACACTAAATGACAAGTGCAGTAAGCAACACTGTCACTGTACTTCATATATATGTGACTGACATGTTTCTATCTATCTAATCTATGTGTGAAGCTCTATTCTTTCTGTTGTAAATTGTCGGGTACCGGTGTATGCGCTGATGAATTGCCGGCTTTTCATGTTTCACTGTGAGCATTGTTCCCATCGATTTGGGCAGCCACCTCCCCCAATACATTCTACATTATTCTTAGTTGTTTTACTTCATGTAGAATTAACCTACTTTTCATTCCGATATTAGTGTCCCATTGACTTGCATTGGTTTCCGGTATCGGAATCGGCGATATCCGATACTTTTTGGGTATCGGTCCGATCCAATCCGATACGATATTTCCTGATATCGGAAGGTATCGCTCAACACTATCCTTAACATATTTCACAGGAAAAAAGTTTCACTTTCGTTTTTGAACGTTTTATTGTGAGCCCGTAAAAGTGGCTTAATACCTCTGACCACGTTGTTGACAGCAGTGACCTGGGGGTCAGAAATGCTTCCTGGGGCGATCCCCATGCTGTCCCCATGTCATTTGAGCACTGTCACTATCGTTTTGGGCACTTGTTAGGCTTTTAAAAGACTGCCGGGGGAGCCGCCGCAAAAATGCTCGAGTCTCCCATAGACTAACATTGGGCTCGTTGCTCGGGTCGAGCACCCGAGTATCACGGCGAGCTCGGCCCGAGCTTCGAGCACCCGAGCATTTTAGTGCTCGCTCAACACTAATTAAGACATTTACTCACATAGTATAGTGCCACCTAGTGTTAAGTGTATAGCAATGTGCATGTCCACCGAATGAGCCGAGTTCTGGTAGTCGCACATGCGCAGTCAATTTCTACACAGCCAGGTCACTGCATAATGATCTTCTGTTCATTGCCGAGCAGTCGGAAGAAATAGCTTTCTTTCCTGCTTGTCAGGGAAGAATCTGAGCCTCCACAGTACAATAGCAGCAGATCTGAACAGACGGCTTCTGCAGAGTAAGTGAAAAAGGATTGTCGTCAGCTGCCAGAAGGGGAAGGAGACTGATTCTGTCTGGAACCAGTCTCCAGCAGCTCAGATTAAGAGCAATACACATGGAAGCAAAAGATGATGAGAAGGGGAGCTTTCTGTCGTGCTTGTCAGGGAAGGAGCTGATCCTCCACAGTACCATAGCAGCTGATCTAGGCAGGCTGCTTCTACAGAGTAAGTGAAAAAGGATTGTCGTCAGCTGCCAGAAGGGGAAGGAGACTGATTTAGAAGCAAAAGATGATGAAAAGGATATTGTATGTTAAACACGCCACCCATTATTTTAACTAAAGTAATAGGTGGCAGTTTCACTCTGAAATTATTATACAGGAGTATCCCTTTAAAACCTTACATCTTGCATATTGGGCTACATTCATTGTGTAAAATTGGTTTAAGGTCTTGTGGTTAAACTGAGTGACATAGTGAAGGATCCCTGTGTCATGTCCCCACCACCTTCAGGTCTTGCATTTGGCATAACACTGTGCTTGAGTTTTTCCAAAAGTTTTATCGATTATATTTTACAGTAGGCACACATTGTGAATAATTAGAATATTTTTTTTTTTATATAGGTTTGTGACCAGATTCATAGAGATGGACGGTTTAACGTGTATATTGAACTTCCTTAAAAGTATGGACTATGAAATAGCAGAGTCTCAAATACATACCTCTCTCATTGGCTGCATCAAAGCGCTAATGAACAACTCTCAGGGGCGGGCGCACGTCTTGGCCCATTCAGAGAGCATTAATGTAATTGCTCAGAGTCTGGCCACGGAGAACATCAAGACTAAAGTAGCTGTTCTGGAAATAATGGGAGCCGTCTGCTTGGTCCCTGGAGGACACAAGAAAGTACTGGAAGCAATGCTGCACTACCAGAGATACGCCAGCGAGAGGACGCGCTTCCAGGTAACACAACAATCACTTTACAGGGGTATTCCCAACTGGGCAAGGTAACACAGATCCACAGAATAAAAAGTAACTTTCTGACGACTGACCCCCCCCACTGATCCCAATGGTTGGACCCGCAGCGATCAGCAACCAATCCGCTATTCTGTGGATCGGTGATAACTTGCCCAGTTGGAATAGTCGGCGCCCATACACATTACTCATGTTGACGGAACTCGCTGATATCATTGGGTTCGCGCATGTCAAAATCGAAACTCCAAAATTGCTGTTTCTTTGTCTCATTTTTTTCACAAAAAAAGCAATAATAAGTAATCAAAGTGTTGTATCTGCCAGAAAATGATACCATAAAATACTACAACTCTTTACACTAAAAAATCCCTGACACAGCTCCATCAAGGGAAAAATCGAATAGTTACAGGTCTCAGAAAATGGGGCCATAAACCAATTTAATTATCAAATCTCTGAATTTTGTATAAGCAATTAAAATAGTAAAAAAATAAAAAGTTTGGAATCACTGAAATCATATTTTCCTGGAGAACCATGTTGCCAGGTCATTTTTACTACGCTGAAACCCAAAAAAACAATTGCGTAATTGCTAATTGTTTCACTATTTCTCAGTTTAATTCTTTCTTGTATTCTAATTCATTATTTGGTAAAATGAGTGGTGTCCGTCAAAGCTACTAGGTGTCCCACAAAAAAAACAAGTCCCTCCCAATACTATGTTGACGGAAAAGTCAAAAAGTTTTGCCTTTTTGAAGAAGGGAAGAAAAAAATGACAAAATTTGCTGCATCCCAAGGTCTCAGTCAGACGTCAGTTTTTGTCATACGAGTTCTAACCGTATATTTCACTGATAGAACTCGTACCTATTGTAGTCTGTGGGGCTGTTCACATGTCCGTGTATTTTTTTCTGACAGAGTGGTCCTCACAAAATCGCGAAGACGTGTCCGAATTTGATCCGAGTCTCAGATCAAACTTGCCAAGGCATGTCTGAGCCCATGAAACAAATCTGATTGAGTTTTTTCAAGCTTATCCCATTAATCAGTTGTATTTTTTTTTTCTTTAAATATGAGAAAAACTGATGAAACGCAAACCATTTATTTGGGTACAAGAAAAATTACTGACATCCGAAAGAGGCCTTAGACAGTTAAAGGGTTATTCTCATCGCCAAGATCTTATCACAATAAGTAGTATAATAATATTATCAAATACCTCCAATTAGAAATATAGTATAGTTCTTCTTATTAGCTATGTCATTTACCCCATGTGCAGGGCTTTGAGGTAGCTCTGGCATCCATGGTTACGACCACTCCTATAGTGACAGTTGCTGTTAGTGGTCGTGGAAAATGTAAGCTACTGCAATGCCCTGCACATGTGGTAAGTAACATAGCTAATTAGAACTATACTACATTTCTAATTGGAGGTATTTGCTAATATTATTATTATTATTATATCTACTACATATTAGGATAGGATCTTGGAGATGGCAATACCCCTTTAAGCCAAATGTGCCTGTTTATGGCTGACTGGTGACATGCCTCACTGTTGTCATGTTTCTTCATCTGTGTCACTAGTTTTCAGTAAAATCATAGACTTGACCTTCGCTGGTTGAAGGATGTTTTGTTTTTATGAAATAAATTTATTTTTTTCACAATTTTTGTTTTTGAACATGTTTTCCTGTACTTTCTACATTGTAATTGTGCACATTGTTTTTCTAATGACTTCTATATGAACATTTTTCAGGGACACCTAGTTTTTGTTTCTGAAAATTCAGACCAGATCTTGGAAACCTAAGATACGATGTCTGTTTATTTTCTGGTCCGGTTTCTTGACCCTTCTGAAAATACACAAGCAAACTGGATAGTTTGATCCAGCTGATCTTATGGCATCATAAAGAACTTATTACTTAAAGTGGTTTTCACATGAACAAAGTTAATTTTAATCAATAGATCTTTGAATAATAATAAGTTCCACAATTGGTTGTGTTTACAAATAATGTTCCTGTGCTTAGATAATCTTATAAATGTGCCCCTGCTGTGTACTGTGTAATGGCTGTGTCTGACCGTACAGGAACATGGTCTGATCATACCACATCTCCTGGGCAGGAGGGGGAGAAAAATAGTATACAGACAGGACAGCAGGGGATCGCAGCTGATTCTTTCTTTGAGGTAAAATGCTTTATCTCACAAAAAGAATCAGCTGTGATCCTGTGCTGTAATGTCTGTATACTCTTTCTCCCCCTCCTGCCCAGGAGCTGTGTTATGATCAGGCCATGTTCCTGCACGGTCAGACACAGCCATTACACAGTACACTGCAGGGGCACATTTATAAGATTATCTCAGCACAGGGACATTATTTGTAAACACAACCAATTGTGGAAATTATTATTATTCAAAGATCTATTGATTAAAATGTTGACTAAAATTAACTTTGTCAGTCGAGAAAACCCCCTTTAAATTAGCGTTAATTCCAGATAACCTGTAGGTCCTCAACTCCCTGCTTGTCCTTTCCAATATCAATAGGGAATATTTCAATTATTTCAGTCTATATTTGCTTTCTTCAGCTTGTAACCAGGTATTTTTGGATCAATCATTATGTAAGAAAATCTGAGACTTCTCCTAAGTCATAATGGTGATTTTCTACAGACATTAATGGGAACCTGTGAGAAACTGTATGTACAAGGGGAGGAAAGAGTGCTAAAACATCAATTTCCAATAATTAAAAATTGTCTTTCATATATAAATATGTATTATTTTGATAATTATTGCATATGGTTGATATTAAAGGGTGTTTATATGGTTGATATTAAAGGGTGTTTAAACTTTTTGAAACTACCCATCTTTTTGTTTTGGCAAACACTTGACTCCTTCCTTGTGTTAAATAAAAAAAAAAAAAAGTATAAATATATATCTGAAAATTCGCTTCTATTCAATTGAATAGGAGAACCCGGCAGCAACCACTAAATCAGTGGACTGCTTATATCTGGCCACCGCTAGAGCTGAGAACAGCTGATTGAAAGGGGGTGCCAGGTGTAAGACCCCCACCAATCTGATATCAATGATAGCTCTTCGATATTGTTGTAGTAGAACAACCCCTTAACACAGAGGACATATTTTCTTGTTCCAAACCACCAGTGATATAGTCACATTTTGTTGCGATCAATGATTTGACCACTATTGTTTTTTTCTATTTTGGTGTTTCTTAGACTTTAATTAATGACCTGGATCGGAGTACAGGCCGGTATCGCGATGAAGTCAGCCTGAAGACCGCAATCATGTCTTTTATTAATGCGGTTCTTAGTCAAGGAGCCGGTGTGGTAAGAAATATATATATATATATATATTATTTTTTTATTTTTGCCTACTCCTGCTGTAAATATTGATCATAAGGAAGATCTGTTCTGTTTCATCAAAGTAGCTAATATTTGGTATATTTTTTTCTGCATATTGAAGGAAAGTTTAGATTTCCGGCTTCATCTCCGATTCGAATTTCTAATGTTGGGAATTCAGCCGGTAATTGATAAACTCCGGGAACACGACAACTCTACGCTCGATAGGTAAGCCACGCAGCACACTGACTGTCCCCCAACCTTTGTTGTATGTTTCATTCCTTTTTTTCCTTTGTTTTATGATCGGTCTCCGACAACTGCGGTCATAGTAGAACGTTACTATCCAATATTGCAATTGTAGGAAAACTACATGTAAATATATACTTTGGGTTAGAATAAAGTGACAACTTCTTTGCCAGGAGACATTTTTAAGTTCTTTGGTGCATGGTCTAGCAATGGTCATGCAAAGTAGGCTGTGACCGCCACCAAAATTGGCCCCTGACATAATAAAACTTCATAAAAGTCAATTACAATTGTGCACAACCTCTATCACACACTTTTTTATTTTTAAAGGGGTTATTACAACCTCCTGTTGAAGGCTATGTACCCCCTTTTTTAACTTTAGTATGCACGTATTTTCTATTGAGTTACATTAAAGATTTTGCACCATTTGCCTTCCATAGTCTCTGCCTAATGATGGCTCCAGAATTAGTTAACTGGGAATCCATTAGTGAGCTCCTTCTGATGGGCGACTTCCTCCATCTGAGCTTCTCTCAGCTGATTTGGTCCCGTAAAGAACCTCACTAAAACGAATATGAATTATGAACTCTCCCAACAGGACTAGCTCACTGCTGGATTCCCAGTTTACTCCTTCTGCAACTAGCAGTATACAGTCAAATACAGAGGCTATGAAAGCAGAGTACAACATTTTTAATGAAGCTCAATTGCAAAATAGATTTTTAGCCAAAAAGGGAACCTATCATTAGGTATCCCATTATGAAGCTGATGCCAGCACATTTTGTATGCACGCTTGTACGTTACTCTGCACCATATTGTCCAATGGGCATGTATGGACCAACCTCGGCGCCTGCTGTGAGCTCGCCAACCCGACCCCTCTGGCTTTGATTGATTGGGGTCTGGTTAACAAGCTGACAGAAGGATGCAGAGGTGGGTCCATATATACTCCCATCGGGATGTTGGGATCCTAATTAGGATAACATTTGCTGCTATCGGTTTAATAATGGGAAACCTGGTGACAGTTTTTTTTTATCCAAGAAAAAGAATTGACCCAAAGTTGTCCTTATCATTTTATATCTTCTGTTACATTATGTGGAACTTCCAGCTACGGAGCCATTTGGCCGACCCAGCCTGTCGATGCATTGCACGGATGGCCAATTCTTTGATTTGCCACCATTTGTTGGATTTTCCAGAATTGGGCAATGGGATAAAATAGTAAAAGGTTTCCGTGCTACCTCTCTCTCATCTCCCTCGACAGTCACTCTTTGCTTGGCTGCAGTGATGATGTGCCATCTACTGCCAGTGACCACTGCAGCCAATCCATGGTCTCAGCGTTCACTCATGGTTGACGGCACGCAGCAGCAAAGTGAAGAATGACCAGTGGGTAGGAGCAAAACGGCAGTACAAGAAATGGCATAAGAAAAAATTTAGAAAATTGCAACTGCATTACTGCCATAGAAAATACGGCAATATTATAATATGCAAATATGAAATGTGGAAAATTAGAACTGCAATATTGCTACAGAAAGAAATGAAGGTACTCCACCACCAGTGACAAGGCGTACCTTATAGTTATGTGTTTGTACGGAAACTGCATGTGACTTCTTGGTCATTTATTTTATTCCAATCACGGAAAGTGCCTATAATACATAGTAGAACTTTATGGAATGCGAAAAGTACTCCGACGTATAGCCACATCTAATCCTTCCATATTTGCAGGCATTTAGATTTTTTCGAGATGTTGAGAAATGAAGATGAACTTGAATTTGCCAAAAGATTTGACCTGGTAAGTGTCCCGATCTTTGCCATTTAATAGATGGGGGGGATGTATCATGTTCTCTGATTGATAATCTGTGTGTTTCTTACTTGCTCAGGTTCACATAGACACTAAAAGCGCAACTCAGATATTTGAGCTGGTAAGGAAGAGGTTAACGCACTCAGAGTCCTATCCACACTTTATGTCTATACTTCATCATTGCCTCCAAATGCCTTGTAAGTATACGAGCTGTGAGTGTATCTTGCCGGCTATGGAGAAGTCATACAGATTAATGTTATAATATTTAGATAAGTTGTGTTATTATCTCTGCTATTGTTATAATGATTTACTCCTTGTGCAACAGCCGAAAAATATACATTGCACCTACTGGGAGGGATAGGGTAGATCATGTATGGGTTTAATTTCACTACAGATTTTTGGATAATTTCATACACAATGATAGTACTGTGAGTTTTATGCCTGGAAATCTGTGCAGTTTATGTCAACTATATTGACATACTCATACCTTTTGAATAAGAGGGTTAACAATCCTTTTAATGAACAGAAATGTGTACTTAACTTAAAGGGAATCTTTCAGTAGGATCAACCCTCCTAAGCCGTCTACATGGGCATGTAGGTCATAGGAAGCTGAATAAAATGATACCTTGATATCGGCGATTCAATGTATTATTCCAGAGAAATCCACATTTTTCATGTACAGTACAGACCAAAAGTTTGGACACACCTTCTCATTTAAAGATTTTTCTGTATTTTCATGACTATGAAAATTGTACATTCACACTGAAGGGATCAAAACTATGAATTAACACATGTGGAATTATATACTCAACAAAAAAGTGTGAAACAACTGAAAACATGTCTTATATTCTAGGTTCTTCAAAGTAGCCACCTTTTGCTTTGATGACTGCTTTGCACACTCTTGGCATTCTCTTGATGAGCTTCAAGAGGTAGTCACCGGACTGTACTGTATGTAAATGAGCTGTTAAGATCAATGGGCCGGGCATAGATCTCCCTGAGAATCTGCCTCCAGAGCTTATTTTATATGAAAGGGAAAGTTACCAGTGTGATGTGTAATGGACACTCTCTGCTCTCCTGATCTCTCTGCAGAGCTATGTGTGATTATACCTGACACATCAGCACTTGTCCTTTCAGTACTTCAGCTTCCATCTCACAGGCAGTCAGTATTGCAAAACAGCAGAGCTGTGAGAGCTGCAGCAAATGTGTTTGTTATGAGACAAAGTACAGCTCTACTGTTCTGTGTTAGTTACATGTCTCACACTGGTAACATGACCTTTTATTAAAAATAAGATCTGGAGGCAGATTTTCCTGCAGATCTATGTTCGGCCCATAGTCCTGAACAGCTCATTTACATATAAGAAAAACGTGGATATCTCTGGAAAAAAAACATCGGATCACCGATATCAAGGTATCATTTTATTCAGCGTCCTAAGACCTACATGCCCGTAAAAACAGCTTAGGAGGGTTGATCCTAGTGACAGATTCCCCTTAATAACTATTTCCTCTTGAAATATGTGGAGCACTGCCGTAGCACTGACTGGGCAGCTGCATATATCTTCAAAACAGAGAGGTCATATAGTACAGTCTAGGGAAACTTCTACACATATCAACAAACTGTAACCGTTAATAGATCACCATCTGGTGTTCACCCAAGTTGCTCCCACTGCATAAGCCTGCCGCTGTTGTAGGCTCCAAAACTGATATTCTGCCTTATAGTCCTCCAGCTGTACATTAAAGGGCTTTTCTGGCTTGTTTAATAAACGGTCAGCAGCAAGAATTACTCTCCCTCGGTCTTTGTCACAAATGATGGCATACTGACCTCTAGTCTTCTGATCCTGCAGCCAATCGATGGCTGCAGCGGTCAGTGCTTGGTTGTTTTAATATCATAACTGACAATATGGAGGAGCACTGGAGCGGGGAACAGATTCCCGAAGTGAGTAGATTTTCTATTAACCTCATGGGTTGCTGCTGATAGTTTTTGAAACAAGCCGGATAACCTCCTCTTAATTCTTGACCCAGCTAGGATAAGTAATCTAGTAATATTAGGCTGATTCTGCAGGCTCTGTCCCAGTCTACACAGCAAAGCTGAGCTAAAGACATTAAGCCATTTTTGAGCATTAGTATTCGAACACTTTAAAACATTTTTTTATGGATAGTCGTCACATAAAGAACAAGAACATACTCAAATTATTAACAATTATTTTAAAAAAAAATCTATTTAAAAATTGTTTTGTTATGATACATTTCCTTTTAAACACCGTCCAATAAAATGTCAACGAGACTTTGAAATCACAAGTTTAATGAAAAACACAACCTGGCATCGGGCCTCCGATAAATCTGTCTTCTTGGCTGGCTCCGTTATTCTTTCTCTTTTACATATTTGCTACGTGATGATTATTTATAGAGCGCGTCTGGTGTCACTTGGTGTCAATTGTTTTCTTCTGAGGACACAATATATTATCTGTGGGTACTTTGCTTCCTGAAGGTTATGCCCTTGCCCTATATATATATATATAATATAATATAACATTTATTCAACGTCCTTGTCCCTTTATTCTCTTGGAAACAGATAAACGAAGTGGCAATACTGTACATTACTGGCTCCTCCTGGATCGGATCGTTCAGCAAATTGTCATCCAGAATGACAAAGGCCAAGATCCCGACATCTCTCCTCTGGAAAATTTCAACGTCAAAAATGTCGTTAGAATGTAAGCGACGATCATTAGAATATGTCATATTTTGTCATTTCACACCGAGATTTCAATTAATTTAAAAACAAAAATGTTTCTTAGGCTATGTGCCCACGATGCAGAAATGCTCCCTGGCAGAAAAAACGCATGCGGATTGTACATGCGGATTGTACATGCGTTTTTCCTGCCAGGGACATGCGGATGTGAAGCGTTCTTCACTTGCATTTCCGCATACGGGTTGACAAGCGCTTTCCAAGCGATTTTAGCATCACTTGGAAAGTGCTTGACAACTTGGTCACACTATATAAATCCATGCAAACGGCATGTATTTATATAATGTGACACGATAGAATGGTAAAAAATAAAAAAAATAAATCTATACTTACCCTCTGATGGCCCCCGGTGTCCTGCTTCCCTCCGTTCTCCCTTGCCGGCAGCGGTACACTGAAGGACCTGCCGACATCAGCGTCTCGTGACCCGTCACATGACTGTGACATCAGCGAAGGTCCTTCAGTCCATCGCGAACTGCTGGCATGAGAGGAGCAGCGCATCGGGGGCCGCCAGAAGGTAAGTATATATATTTATTTTTTCTTTTCTTTTTTTTTTTTTTTTTTTTACAGTTTTCTATGGTACCCAGGTCCGGAGGAGAGTCTCCTCTCCTCCACACCCGGGTACCATCCGCACATTAGAACTCATGGAATCCGCATCTACATATACAGTGATGCGTAATCCATGCGTTCTAATGCAAGTCAATGGCGGCGAAAACACAGCACTTCCGCAAAATAATTGCTAGTGCTGCGTTTTTTTCCGCAATGATAATCCGCAACAGAAATTTGCACAGCGCATGCGGATTATCATTGGGGGACATGGCAGGCCTTCTACCATGCATTTTTTAAACGTTTATGCAGCGTTTTTGCCGCTGCGGAAACGCTTAAAAAACGCATCGTGGGCACACAGCCTTATGGAAGGAAAACTAATAGTTATGGACCAGACAGAATGTATTGGTAACACAATTGGATCATTACTATAATTCTCGACCTTCACACCATTCAAGTGTGGACTCTACAGAGCCTGATTCTTGGGATCGATGACCACCAGTGATCAGGCAGTTATGGAATAGGGCAGTGTTCCCCAACTTCCGTCCTCAAGAGCCACCAACAGGTCATGATTTTAGGATTTCCTTAGCATTGCATCACCTGGACAGGCAAGAATTCCATCACTTGGGCAATACTAAGGAAATCCTGAAAACATGACCTGTTGG
This sequence comes from Phyllobates terribilis, assembly GCF_046119375.1. Classification (NCBI taxonomy): domain Eukaryota; kingdom Metazoa; phylum Chordata; class Amphibia; order Anura; family Dendrobatidae; genus Phyllobates; species Phyllobates terribilis. The sequence goes on along the minus strand of NW_027362767.1, from coordinate 71,015,198 downwards.
TGGCTCTTGAAGACCAGAGTTGGGGAACACTGGGGTAGGGAATAACTTCACAGTAGGAGCAAAATTGATTAAAAAAAAACTTTAAATCCCCACATGTTCTAAATATAAAAAATCTTTCTGGAGTCAAGGAGGTGGAATTTCTCAGAAAAAGTGAAGAATGGCCATGACCTAAGCCCCAGTGCATTGGGCTTCATTGAGGTCTTCTCTAATCCGTCCAAAATCCTACATCCTACCCAGATTCCCTCTGCATGTGCAGGATTTTTTCAGGATTGAGAGGATGTACTATGTCCTCAGGGATTTGACAGGTTTGGGATAAGCAGAAGAGGTAAAGAAACTAACAAGATGTGAGAGCTGTAAATATAAATAACCTTTCTGGAGTCAAGGAGGTGAAGCTTCTCAAGAAAAGTCAAGGATGGCCGTGACCTAAACCCCAGTGCTTTGGGCTTCATTGATGTCTTCTCAAACCCGTCCAAAATCCTACAAGAGCTACCTGTAGATCACCGCAGTGAGCGGACAGGTGGAGTGCAAGGAGTCTGCTGTATTCATTTAATGCTCCTCTTATCCAAGCTGCACAACATTATTGCACCATTTAGATGACTAGGAGTGCAGATTTGTAGCTTAGCACTGGATGTGCAGATGTTTGACCTGTTATACGTACATCAGCCCTTGTTTTCCACATTTATAAGACCCTTCTGGTTACTTTGATGGTTTTATTTCTACTCAGGCTGGTTAATGAGAATGAAGTGAAGCAGTGGAAGGAGCAGGCTGAGAAGATGAGAAAAGGTAAATGTGTGATGCTCTGCTACGTCAGTCCCATAGACAATGAATAGAGCTGTAATGCTCATGTGTCCACTGCTCCATTCACCAGGTGATACGAGAACCCAAGTTCTCGTGATTGGTAGGGGTCCCAGCAATGGGACCCCCAGCTATCATACATTAGTCACTTATTCTGTAAATAGGATTTTTCTTCTTAGTCATACTAATTTTATAGTCTTCATTTGATAATCTGTAATACCACAGCGCTACCTGGACCACTCCTAATTCTGTTTTATAAAATTAAAGAGGTTTTCCCACAAACAAAGTTAATTTTAATCAAAAGATCTTTGACTAATAATAAGTTCCTCAATTGGATGTTTTTAAATAAAATGTTCCTGTGCTGAGATAATCTTATAAATGTTCCCTTGCTGTGTACTGTGTAATGGCTGTGTCTGACTGTGCAAGAACATGGTCTGATCATACCACAGCTCCTGGACAGGGGAGGACGCAAAAGAGTATACAGACAGAATCAGCTGTGATCCCCTGCTGTCCTTTCTGTGAGGTAAACCATTGCATAAAAACAGGCAGGGAAATGTTTTATCTCACAGAAAGAATCAGCTGTGATCCCCTGCTGTAATGTCTGTATACTCTTTTGCTTCCTCCCCTGCCCAGGAGATGTGGTATGATCAGACCATGTTCCTGTACGGTCAGACACAGCCATTACACAGTACACAGCAGGGGCACATTTATAAGATTATCTCAGCACAGGAACATATTTTTTAAACACATCCAATTGTGGAACTTATTATTATTCCAAGATCTATTGAATTAAAATGTACTTTGTTAATGGGAAAACCCCTTTAATTCTTTGTAAAGTAGGACTGACCTATTTGTGCATGCAAAAAAAAAAGCAAAAAACACCCGATCCCGTGACTTACATCCATTTATCCCATTCCAGAGCATCATGAGCTGCAGCAGAAACTGGAGAAAAAGGAGCGAGAGTGCGACGCCAAAACTCAGGAGAAAGAGGAGATGATGGAGACTCTGAACAAGATGAAGGAGAAGCTAGAAAAGGAATCTACAGAGTGCAAGCAAGTGAAGCAGCAGGTGGTGGAGCTCACAGCACAAGTCCAGGAGCTGAATAACGTAAGAAATCCCAACCATTCTCATTAGCAACGATCACATTTGTAGAACTTGTAAAAATTAAAGGGGTTGCCACATGATAGAAATTTGTATATGTGTCATGAGACAACCACTAAGGGGAATGTTTCATAAAAAGACAAACTATTGTTTAAATCAGATTGAAAATGTATTAAGATATAATAATAAATGTACTGAAACTAATCTATTTAAAAGAAAAATAATCTTGCAATTTTCACACTGTCCACTAGGTCTTATACTAAACTCATACTTCCTGTCCTTTACAAAAGACTTTTCAGCAGTCTCATTATTATCACAGACAGGATTACAATGTCCACTAACACCTCTATATACAGTAGATAATTCAGGTTCGTTATAGTCATAGCTCACCTCATCCCCCTCCATGCACAATGATCTTTGCCCAGATCGGAGCGTGCTTAGAAAGCTCTCCTGTAGAATGAGTCAGTCAATCTACTTCCTGGCCTCTTCAGAAGCCGCTTGGCCATAAACTGCAATAAATTGACTCTGGCTAATTCTGCAAGTAAAGCTTTCTATGCATGCTCCGATGTGGGCAAAGATCATTGCAGATCAGTGTATATAGCTGTATTATCTGTCATTGTAATCCTGTCTGTGGTAATAATGAGACTGCTGAAAAGTCTTCTGTAAAGAACAGGAAGTATGAGCTAAAGTGAAAGTTTTAGGATTTTTTTTTTATAGAGATCATGATATGGAGAAAAAAAACTTTATAAAAGTGTATGTCAGGTTTTTACATTAAATTATTAGGGTTTTTTTGAATGCCCCATTGCAATTCTTATAATAAGTGCACTGAGTTGGGAGTCAAACTATCCTACTATTTATATATATTTTTAGGACTTTTCTCAAAAATTGAAATTTCCACAACTTTTAAAGGTGAAGTGTATCGCTTTTAAGTTTATGATTGTGGCCTTTCTCAGTGAATTCATTATTGCTCTTTTGCAGCGAGCAATCTATGCTCCCATTCCGGGAGGACCTCCTCCTCCACCAGGAGCCCCAGGTGGTCCGGTACCTCTGCCTCCTGGAAACATGATGCCACCTCCTCCTCCTCCGCCACCACCTCTACTTGGAGGAATGGCTCCTCCACCCCCGCCACCTCCACCACCAGGAGCCCCCCCTGCACCACCAGGAGCTCCACGTTTAGGATTTATGTCTGCAGCTCCTGGACCTCTGTGTTCATCACTGAAAAAGAAAAATATCCCTCAGCCGACCAACCCACTTAAATCCTTTAACTGGAATAAGCTTTCAGAGGTGTGTATACGGAGATTGTATATGTCCTTATGTAGGAAGCTATCCTCACTAAATATTTCCTCATATAAGCCTTTCTCACGATAGGTGGATGGTCACACCACATATAAGAGAGATTTTTTTATTTAAGGGGGTGGAGGAACCCCTTTACACATTTGGTTTCGAGGCTATAAGCTCTTAATATATCTTTACTTTCCTTTCTAGAACAAACTGGAAGGAACTCTCTGGACTGATCTTGATGATACCAAGGTGTTCAAAATATTAGATCTAGAAGATATTGAACGGACCTTCTCCGCGTACCAAAGACCACAGGTAGACTCGCTGCACAAATTCACTGCCATTAAACCGTACTCATCTCGGGTTGAAGCTTGAGTAGTAAAGTGGGAAAAGTAACTTTCTAAGTTAAAGGGGTTGTCCAGCAAAATTACATTTCATTGTTTGTGATGTATGTATGTCAAGTTTACCATTTTTGGTGCCCCCCTTACCGGCCCGGCAGCTCCACCTCAATGTTAGCCTTCAATACAGCCAAGAGCTTCCTTCATCTATGTACTGACTCTCGATGGGGAAGGAAGCTGATTAGGACAACCCCTTTTCCTGTCACTGCCAATTTAGAGACAGGAATGGCCCCCATCAGCCAGTCCTCTTTAATATGTGCTAACACAAAAGAAAGGAAAGCTCCTTGAGTGTGTCAAGACCAACATGACAATGGTGATACCGGAACAGCAGGAGAGGCGCTGAAGCCGGGAAATATGGGCATAATTGAAGGAACTTATTAGGAAGTACAATTAAATCCCATTTCATATACGATGAACAGAATTTTTTTTTTTATGTTGGACAAGGATGTGAGAATTCAGAATTGTATATCCTGCAGAAATGGACTAACTTGGTTGTATATAGCATCCCAATATAGAGAGCATACTACTAATATTTGAGGTTAAAGAGAATGTCATCAGAAAATGGCCAACATTTTGCGTTATGTAATTTTTTCATTTTTTTTCCCCCATATCATATCCTGTATTAAAAAATAACTAAATCCATAATTTTACAATTATCACAGTGCCGGATCTAATTTAGACTCGTACATCCTGTTCTATAAGAAAGACTATTCCGCAGGCGCTTTCTTATCCTACACAGGCAGGATTACAATGACTGACTCTATACACAACTGATAACACAGGCTCCATCAATCACAGTAGATGATGTCACAGCTCACCTGCTCTGCCTTCCCTTCACAATGACATGATATGCTTCAATACAAAGGTTAGGGTCGGGGTCTGTTTACTGCGGCTAATGTACATGTGGATTTCCTGAAACAGGAAGGAGGAGTCTAGAATATCCCTAGTGGTCAGAGTGAGAATTGCAAGATTTTTGATTTTTAATACAGATCGTGATGTGGAAAAAAAAATTAAATGCAAAAAAAAATTATTTAAACAATAATAGGTAAATTTCCCCATGGTACATTCACTATAAATCTACTACAAAATCCAGTTATCTTTCTACCGGTGTTGCTCTTTATGGAGGATATCATATCACCATTTATTGTATTCGTAGTAGGTTATCTATTTACTTAGGGATAAATGATCCATTTACGAAACTCGAGTCCAGTGGCCACAGATAGGAACCTCAGGGGTGGAGATATCATTGGTGCAACCACACTGGGGCCCAAAACATAAAGAGGTCCATACATTTCCATCTCCAAAATAGGTGGAATTATGCACTATAATGGGCTGCTGGACTGCAAGGGGCCCATATACTGTCCTTGCCCAGGGGCCTCTACAGTCTGTCTCCGCCAGTGAGGAGCCCTGTGCACCTCCTCCTACGCCTGCATCGCCGGTGCCTCTTCTGAGGCCTGGTGCAACAACGATGGCGTCGTCCTGGGCCTTCACATCAAAAGAGGCCCCATGGAGGGGTGGTTAGCAGGGCTACCAACCGGATTATTGACATGGCCGCTTAACCAGGGTCCTGTGAATATATTCACTATTCTGTAATATATATTACTTTTATATGGTGTGTTACTTGGATTTTATATATAGGTTTAGGGCTCATGCATACTACCATTATATGGCAGCCATACTTCACTTCTGTATGCCTCTCTATACTGAGGATTTCTTTTGTGAGAGTTAAAGGAGTTTTTCAGGATTGTAATATTGATGACCTGCCCACACCTAGGACCTCCACCAATCTGCTCAACAGCACATCACTGTACACTCTGTAGTGGCTGTACTCAGTACTGCAGCTCTGATCACATTCACTACAATAGGAGCTGACTGCGATACCGGAGGTCGAGCACTACACAGCGTCCGGAGTTGTGCTATTCTGGCTCTGTACACTGTGTGTCCAGCTTCTGTGGGAGTTGCAAACTGCTGATCAGTGATGGTGCCCAAAAGATCTGATATTGGTGACCTAAATCCTGAAAAACACCTTTAATAAGGAAAATGCAACGTGCTCCTTCAGTGGCTGTATTATGGAGTATGCATTGCATTTGGAGACACCATACGGCAATGCTCGGAGTGCCTGTCCCCATAGTAAGAAGCTTTGCCTTTTGCACGAGGTCTTAGGTTTATACAATTACAATATTGCACCAATTAATCAGCACGGCTAATGTTACCGATGCAGCAGATTTAGGACCACCACCAATCTACCCTGTGCATGATGTGTAGAATTAATCGAATGTCTATGAAGCTTGTAGACCATCTCATTGCTTTCACAATATATTGACGTCGCCGAGTCTGTATTGTTACCGGACGGCTCTTTGCTGCAAGCGTTTACCTAAAACGTACTACATGTTGCTGATCTGCTTTGGCCACTTTCTATCTCCTATCTCTCTTAATTTGCTGCCACCGCTGAATTGCACGCAATGATTGCCTTTCTTCCCAATGCTTGGCTGCTGATTTGGCTGCAGGATTTCTCCATGAACAACGGCATCAAGCAGGTGAGTCCGCTGCCGCGACCAGCTCATTGTACTACTGACTACAGTGGTTGTACGTCTGAATTGTCTGCGCTGCTAATTGACAGATTTGATCCATGGTACACAATCCTGTCTTGTAAAATTGACAATTGTGTATCTGGACTATAGCGGCTGTCTGGTGTCAAGTTACATTATGGCCATATTAGTTTTAACCATTTCTTTTTTGTTAGTTGTAATATGTTTTTAGATTCGATATTCCCCAATCTTTATCGGAAAGCCTACCTGTAATTTCTAGGGTTGAGCGAGTATCTTCTGTCCGAGTATGCTCGGGCCGAGCTCCGAGTATTTACAGCTGCTCGGTGATCAGGTTAAATCGCTCCCGTGTGCATGATTTGCAACTGTTTGACAGCTTAATTACATGTGAGGAAAGTGTAAGAAATAGACATTCCTCGCATGTATTAATACTGTCAAACCGTTGCAAATCATGGAGCGATTCAACCATATCACCGAGCAGCTGTAACTACTCGGAGCTCGGCCCGAGCATACTCGCCGAAAGGGTTAACAGAACATACTCGCTCAACACTAGTAATTTCTTATCTTGTATGTGACCCTAGACATGACCGAAATAAGCGGCAGACCTCTTTCTTTCATGTTCTTTCTGCACAATCCAACATAAATATTGCAGAGTAGAAGCTAAATGCAATGATGATGTGTTAAGAGGTTTATTTTGCACACACAGGCAGTCTTCAGAAGAGAGACATTTAGGGCTCTGGTACCGTACTCTCGAATTTTATCATTTAAACCTTTGAATTTATAACAATTCTAATATTTTAATCTTCTAGATTCTTTTTCTTTTCTTGGTGTGACTCATTCAGTCCTCTGACAAGGGGTTCGGCATGGCTTCAGTGGTGCTTGCAATTTATTTCTATCACCATCCATAATAAACGATGAAATTTCAAAGTATTCAGCAGCGACAGAACTAAAATTCTTAGGGACCCATTATGAAGTCAGGGCTTTGCATCTACTACTTTTATTCAACGGTAACTTGTCAGGAGCTTTAGGGTGACCAAATGAATAACTTTCCTGATAGGGTTAATAAAAGACAAATTTAATCATCTCATCCTGGCCGCAAATAGATGTTCCACCGCTGAGCAAAATCATTATGTAAATGAGGCTGCAAGTACATGGATGCCTCCCCTATTCCCTGAAAATTGTACATTCACACTGAAGGCATCAAAACTATGAATTAACACATGTGGAATTATATACTTAACAAAAAAGTGTGAAACAACTGAAAATATGTCTTATATTCTAGGTTCTTCAAAGTAGCCACCTTTTGCTTTGATGACTGCTTTGCACACTCTTGGCATTCTCTTGATGAGCTTCAAGAGGTAGTCACCGGAAATGGTTTTCACTTCACAGGTGTGCCCTGTCAGGTTTAATAAGTGGGATTTCTTGCCTTATAAATGGGGTTGGGACCATCAGTTGTGTTGTGCAGAAGTCTGGTGGATACACAGCTGATAGTCCTACTGAATAGACTGTTAGCTGCTTTTTTCTTGCCATAATACAAATTCTAAGTATAGAAAAACGAGTGGTCATCATTACTTTAAGAAATGAAGGTCAGTCAGTGCGAAAAATTGGGAAAACTTTGAAAGTGTCCCCAAGTGCAGTTGCAAAAACCATCAAGCGCTACAATGAAACTGGCTCACATGAGGACAGCCCCAGGAAAGGAAGACCAAGAGTCACCTCTGCTTCTGAGGATAAGTTTATCCGAGTCACCAGCCTCAGAAATCGCAGGTTAACAGCAGCTCAGATTAGAGACCAGGTCAATGCCACACAGAGTTCTAGCAGCAGACACATCTCTTCAACAACTGTTAAGAGGAGACTTTGTGCAGCAGGCCTTCATGGTAAAATAGCTGCTAGGAAACCACTGCTAAGGACAGGCAACAAGCAGAAGAGACTTGTTTGGGCTAAAGAACACAAGGAATGGACATTAGACCAGTGGAAATCTGTGCTTTGGTCTGATGAGTCCAAATTTGAGATCTTTGGTTCCAACCACCGTGTCTTTGTGCGACACAGAAAAGGTGAACGGATGGACTCTACATGCCTGGTTCCCACCGTGAAGCATGGAGGAGGATGTGTGATGGTGTGGGGGGGCTTTGCTGGTGACACTGTTGGAGATTTATTCAAAATTGAAGGCATACTGAACCAGCATGGCTACCACAGCATCTTGCAGCGGCATGCTATTCCATCCGGTTTGCGTTTAGTTGGACCATCATTTATTTTTCAACAGGACAATGACCCCAAACACACCTCCAGGCTGTGTAAGGGCTATTTGACCAAGAAGGAGAGTGATGGGGTGCTACGCCAGATGACCTGGCCTCCACAGTCACCAGACCTGAACCCAATCGAGATGGTTTGGGGTGAGCTGGATGGCAGAGTGAAGGCAAAAGGGCCAACAAGTGCTAAGCATCTCTGGAAACTCCTTCAAGATTGTTGGAAGACCATTTCCGGTGACTACCTCTTGAAGCTCATCAAGAGAATGCCAAGAGTGTGCAAAGCAGTCATCAAAGCAAAAGGTGGCTACTTTGAAGAACCTAGAATATAAGACATATTTTCAGCTGTTTCACACTTTTTTGTTAAGTATATAATTCCACATGTGGTAATTTATAGTTTTGATGCCTTCAGTGTGAATGTACAATTTTCATAGTCATGAAAATACAGAAAAATCGTTAAATGAGAAGGTGTGTCCAAACTTTTGGTCTGTACTGTATATATGTGTGTGTGTGTGTGTGTGTGTATGTGTATATATATATATATATATATACACACATACACACACACATACACGAGACAAATCAAGGTCATGGGAGTGACAGCAGGTGGGGAATAATCTAAAAGATCGATGAAGTAGCCAGGAATCAGCCCGCACGCAATGTACATTTTGTGCGTTTTTTCAGTATTTGCTGGAGAGGTTTAGAAGACGTTTTATAGCGTCTTTTGGGGCAATTTGCATGTAATATTTTCTTAAGTCCTTTAAGGTGTTTTCCAGGCGTCTTTTTATGATTTCCATTGACTTGTCTTTAGAAGTATGGAGCTTCTTCTAATCAGAAAAGGTCTGAAGAACGGTCAGATCACTTTTATTTAAAGGGGTTTTCCCACGAACAAAATTACATCTTAATCAATAGATCTTAGAATAATAATAAGTTCCACAATTGGATTTGTTTAAATAAAATGTTCCTGTGCTGAGATAATCTTATAAATGTGCCCCTGCTGTGTACTGTGTAATGGTTGTGTCTGACCGTGCAGGAACATGGTCTGATCATACCACATCTCCTGGGCAGGGGAGGAAGCAAAAGAGTATACAGACATTACAGCAGGGGATCACAGCTGATTCTTTTTGTGCCCAGGAGCTGTGGTATGATCAGACCATGTTCCTGCACGGTCAGACACAGCCATTACACAGTACACAGCAAGGGAACATTTATAAGATTATCTCAGCACAGGGACATTTTATTTAATCAACAAGGTTTTGAAACTGTGGACTTTGCAGATATTTTAGCAAGTATTTATTTTGCTCCTTTTTTTTCATTTGATAGCCATATTAGCCGCAAAGTATGAAACTAGGGGGTAGAAGCAGGAGAGAACCAGCTGTACCCACAGCTCCATAGTTACTATGATAAAGAACCCCATCTATCAAAAACTGGGAACCCCAGCATTAAACATTTATATTATACAAGTAATTATTTAACCTCATGTCCTGGTGAGGAGGCCAAGAAGCCGCTTAGACCCTACTGAAGTCCTACCTGCCCCCAACTCAGAAATCTGAAAATTTTACGAAAAAGCAAAAAAAAAACAAACATAGTCCTAAACGCTTACTATACAATTCACTTTTTTTTGTTTCGTGTGAAAATTGACATTTCTAACACTGACATTATCTGGAAGAAATTAACAATCCTTTTTTTTATTACTTTTTTTTTTTAAATGACCACTAAACCCAAAAATATAAAGTCCCCATAACGTACCAAGTGTTATTTTTCATTTTCTTACATTCTGTTTTGAAGGATATTCTTCCAAAAGGTGTTATAATTTAGGGGATATAATGCTAGGCTGTGCCATCAATGCCCCAATTAGTAGATGTCCGATTACTCTGACCACATTTATGTGCTAGATCATAGTGCCAAAAAAGCCATTTGTTTCCAGACCATAATTGGGAGCGTAGTCTCTGAATAAAGGCAAAAAGGAGCACTTGCCACCGCTCCTACTTCAATTAGTGATTGGTCGATCCCCTACCGACCTGACCTTGGCGGCATATCTTAGCAATAGGACACCAATGTCTATTCTGAATATTATACTTTTATAATTTTACTTGATTTCTTACCATTTATATCTACAGCACTTCCTAAATTGGACAAAATCCAGCGCATTTGTCTTTATGTGCACGTAGTCCAATTAAACCTTCCTGATAACAATCTGACCAATTCTTCTAAAATTACTATTAGCTTTCCATCATTCTTTTGCAGCATAAGTATTTTGCACAGTTCTTCTACTATAATATTGGAGTATTTTTGGATTAGTGGTCATTTATGCACTATGAAGCACGTACCAGTCAATTCGATTACAATTTAACCCTGTTGCTTTATTTGTGATTTTTTTTTTTTAGAAAGAGCCTGATTCTAATGAGGGTACGCTTGGCTCGAAGAAGGTGAAGGAGCTTTCTGTGATAGATGGAAGACGAGCGCAGAACTGTAATATTCTTCTCTCCAGGTATGTAACTACAAAACAAAGATTTACTGCGAATGTGGGAGGCTTTGTAACTTTATTCGATCTAATATTCTGAGTACGATGATAATAATTTCCCTATTTGGCTAAGCAACTATACAATAACTCTGATCGGCCGGAGTTTCTGGCTTCATTTTAGAAACTGCTTTGTAGACTTGTCCTTCCTCGCTGATTAAACCTTATGCAGCCAATGAAAGGAACACAAAATATGGAAAAACACTCCAGAAAATCCCAGTAATAATTAATTTAATTTCCTACACTATTTTGATTTAATTTCACCCCTTTTAATTAAAACAAAGAAAAATGTATCTAAATTCTACATTTGTCCCAGTCCTTTGCAGTGGGGGGAGGCTCTTGCTGCAGCCCGTTGTATTGTAGGTTCACCAAGCAACTCCCCTTTGCTAAACTCTGCCCCCCTACAGTGTGTTCACCTAAAATGGAAAAACACAGAAGAAAATGAATATATCTGTGCTGTCTGAAAGATTTCTAAAAGATTATTTTCAGAGCATGCAGAATATTCTGTAGCCTGACAAACACTGTGAACAAGTTTATCTATTATGGTTTTTATTATTTATCTCCAAATTTATGAATTTCCCCGACAGATGATGTCAGGGGAGAGAAGGATCGGGCAATTTGAAGTTTACTGTCAGATCCTTTTGGTTTTCAGGAGATAAGCCACTTCCAAAACCTATTTGGCAGTGGATTTTTCTGCTCTCTCCTTTAAAAATGCATGAACTTTTGGCCATACCTGGCTAAGATGTATGGAGGAGTCGGGAGAGGTGACACAACTATGTAATGTGTATGGGGCCCTTATTCCCAACATTGCAATGCACAGAATAGGTGGTATCTTGCTGATCACTGAGGGTCTCAGGCTCTGAAAAACCACCTCTCCATGCACTGCTTACTCCAGCATTCCCATACACAATCAATGGAAATATGGCACTCCATTACGACGGGACATTTAGGAGACTCGTTCCTGGGATCATTGGGGGCATAACTTGTCCTATGGATAGGTGATAGCTTTCAGCATTGGGAATAACCCTTTAAGTCATGGCCGAAAGTGTTGATACCCTTGAAATTGTTTCAGAAAACAAAAGTATTTCTCCCAGAAAATTATTGCAATTACACGTTTTGTTATACACATGTTTATTTACTTTGTGTGCATTCGAACAACACAAAAAAAACTGATAAAAAGGTAAATTGGACATAATTTCTCACAAAACTCCAAAAATAGGCTGGACAAAATTGCTGCCACATTTTACAAAATTGTGGGGTAAACAACTTTGTTTCAAGCATGTGATGCTCATTTAATCTTGTTCAAACTCACCTGTGGCAAGTAACAGGTGTGGGCAATAAGAAAATCACACCTGAAACCAGATAAACAGGGGAGACGTTGACTCAATCTTTGCACTGTGTCTGTGTGTGCCACACTAAGCATGGAGAACAGAGAGAGGAGAAGAGAACTGTCTGAGGATTTGAGAACCAAAATGGAACTACGCAGTCTGTAATGATCTCTTATAATCATTACCCAGATTGTTAAAAGTTTTTGCAAATATTTAACACTGCATTGCTTAACACTTTTTATATTTGATTGTGAAGGGCACACCTAGGATACTTTTATTTGACTATTTGTAGAAGGGGTCTCCGTTGGTTGTAGTCTGATCAGTCTTCAGACATTTCTCTGTCACACGGCAGAAAGAGGGATGTCCCTCGGGATTTGGATTCCGTTATCGAGTAGTGAAATTTAAAAGATAAGAGAAAGTGGGTGTAGAAAGATATGAGGCGAGCCAGCTGTTAAGTCGATTCCACAATGTTGGGTTGTAAGATGCAAACTCTCTGCAGAAAATAAAGTTCATACCCCGACTTCTTATCTCTGGCCATGAGCAGATTACAATGCGCCGGGAGACATTCTTGTTCTGCTATGTATGCTATTTTGTGTGCAATGGGAAAAATATTTCTGTGATAACATATTGAAATCAGACGCCGCGCTTCACAGGAGACATACGTATGGTCACTGGCATGTGATCGTGTTTGCCTAGCTGAACAATACTAATTATACAGCTGAATGCTGGTGTGTTCTTGTGAAATACACAGGAGGACAATTTTATTTTTTTTTGCCAATAATAGTCTTTTCTCAAACATACACTTAAGGGTGTTCAGAGGGTTTTGTCTGCACCCATAGATTGATAATTGAGCTCAGAGACCGCTCATGCAGGACTAATAGCAGCTCCTCCGGCTGCTAACACCCCCACCGATATCAAGAACACGTGAGAATGGAGTGCAACCATACATTAAGATTACACTTTTTATAGTTGGGAGTATCAGCTTAGAAGTCTATCCCTTATCTAAAAGGATAGATGAAAACTTGATGAGCATGTGGGTCTGACCACTGTGGTGGCCCATGTGTGCGCAACTGCTCCTTCCATTCCTTGTGGACCTGCCGCAACTGCTCCTTCCATTCCTTGTGGACCTGCCGAAACTGCTCCTTCCATTCCTTGTGGACCTGCCGCAACTGCTCCTTCCATTCCTTGTGCACCTGCCGCAACTGCTCCTTCCATTCCTTGTAGACCTGCCGCAACTGCTCCTTCCATTCCCTGTGCACCTGCCGCAACTGCTCCTTCCATTCCTTGTGCACCTGCCGCAACTGCTCCTTCCATTCCTTGTGGACCTGCCGCAACTGCTCCTTCCATTCCTTGTGGACCTGCCGCAACTGCTCCTTCCATTCCTTGTGCACCTGCCGCAACTGCTCCTTCCATTCCTTGTGCACCTGCCGCAACTGCTCCTTCCATTCCTTGTGCACCTGCCGAAACTGCTCCTTCCATTCCTTGTGGACCTGCCGCAACTGCTCCTTCCATTCCTTGTGGACCTGCCGCAACTGCTCCTTCCATTCCTTGTGGACCTGCCGCAACTGCTCCTTCCATTCCTTGTGGACCTGCCGCAACTGCTCCTTCCATTGCTTGTGGACCTGCCGCAACTGCTCCTTCCATTCCTTGTGGACCTGCCGCAACTGCTCCTTCCATTCCTTGTGGACCTGCCGCAACTGCTCCTTCCATTCCTTGTGCACCTGCCGCAACTGCTCCTTCCATTCCTTGTAGACCTGCCGCAACTGCTCCTTCCATTCCTTGTGCACCTGCCGCAACTGCTCCTTCCATTCCTTGTGCACCTGCCGCAACTGCTCCTTCCATTCCTTGTGGACCTGCCGCAACTGCTCCTTCCATTCCTTGTGCACCTGCCGCAACTGCTCCTTCCATTCCTTGTGCACCTGCCGCAACTGCTCCTTCCATTCCTTGTGCACCTGCCGCAACTGCTCCTTCCATTCCTTGTGCACCTGCCGAAACTGCTCCTTCCATTCCTTGTGGACCTGCCGCAACTGCTCCTTCCATTCCTTGTGGACCTGCCGCAACTGCTCCTTCCATTCCTTGTGGACCTGCCGCAACTGCTCCTTCCATTCCTTGTGGACCTGCCGCAACTGCTCCTTCCATTGCTTGTGGACCTGCCGCAACTGCTCCTTCCATTCCTTGTGGACCTGCCGCAACTGCTCCTTCCATTCCTTGTGGACCTGCCGCAACTGCTCCTTCCATTCCTTGTGCACCTGCCGCAACTGCTCCTTCCATTCCTTGTGCACCTGCCGCAACTGCTCCTTCCATTCCTTGTGCACCTGCCGCAACTGCTCCTTCCATTCCTTGTGGACCTGCCGCAACTGCTCCTTCCATTCCTTGTGGACCTGCCGCAACTGCTCCTTCCATTCCTTGTGGACCTGCCGCAACTGCTTCTTCCATTCCTTGTGGACCTGCCGCAACTGCTCCTTCCATTCCTTGTGGACCTGCCGCAACTGCTCCTTCCATTCCTTGTGGACCAGCCGCAACTGCTCCTTCCATTCCTTGTGCACCAGCCGCAACTGCTCCTTCCATTTTATCTTGGCATTGTGGGGGGCTCCAATAGTCGGACCAGCACTGATCTACAAGTTATCATTTATTGTCTGGAAAATTGATGATTTTTAATGTTGGGAATAAACCTTCAAGTTCTGAGACCATGATGTTTTTTTCTACGTCTTGCTACATTGGTAACAGTGTTCTGTTATCATAACTGTAATGCTGGATAGCTGTTGCCTAGTCTAAAGATCAAAAATGTAGGATAATATAAAAAGTATATTGATAGACACCATCCATACAAAAGACAATAGGGGCACTCTTTTAGCCTCCGTTAGGTGTATAGAGCCTATGAATTATTTTGACATGAACAGAGTTTTAAGCCCCCCAAACAGCTTAGGGTGCTTTCACGTTGCATTCCGCCACCCGTTCGTTGGCCCCGTTGGTACTTGCTTCTGAACTGTCCCCCATACACTTTAGACTGCTGGCCAAACTTGTGAATATCAGCCAAAGTTAGTCTGTGTACGGGAGGCTTTACTGTACAGTGCCTCCTGCAAACCAAGGACAATCTCATTCCAAGTGCTGCTAAACCCGTTAAATAGAAAAACAACTCTATATTTGTAAATCTGAGCCGTAGTGGTGTTCGTAGGTCAAGTAGTCTCTCTGTGCCATGGACACGATCTCTGGGAACCCAATGTTACTGGCAGCAGCACTGTACACGATGTCCTCCCATCCAGAGATACAGAGTAGATGAAAGAACTTTTCATTCCTGGTCCCTATGCTCCTCATTTTATTGAAAAATTTCCAAACCTCCCACTTTGCTGGACAGAGAAAATCCATCCCATTTTAGATGTTTTGCAGAACGCGGGCTAAAAATAATCTTGGCTTTCTTCAGTTCAGATCTCTGTTTCCAGCTACTTTGTTTGTTAAGGAAATCAAGTATAACTTTCTTCCTGGTCACTACATGTACCATGAACTCAGACTCTGACGCTGGCCCCCTGTACGATGAACGTGGGAAATGGTTTTTTATTTTCTTCCTATTTCTGCACCACACCCATGAAAATCAAAGTCGGCACAGCGGAGCATATCTACGGTCACGAAAGGTTTATTGCTCCCTGCACATCTCACTTGGTTCTGCTTGACGGACATCATCCTGAAGGCTGAACGTCAGCAAAAGCTGGAATGTAGATCTAATCATGGACACCGGGTACATTCATTCTTCATGTTCATTTATTTCCCCAGCTCTACATTATATAAGGAGTTGCTTAATTAACAATTCCCTGATTTGTCATTGATTTCTTCTACCTTGGGGCACTGTCACATCACTACCTATTTCTGCCTATTACGAGTGGTGATTGACTATGTAACAAGCCCATACAGGCACGTTTAATGCCCTATACTTTGGGCCAATGAATACTTTATGCTGATCATTCTGTCCCCATATAGTTTACAAATTGTTGGCAGCACAAACATCCCAGATGTACCGCCAACAATGATAGTCTGGTGTAAAGGTCACCAGAAAAACTTCTATAGAGGGATTGAGACAGAAAAGAATGCTAGGAGATTTCAGCTCTGAAGTATTGTTAATGCAGTTCTGGCCTATAATTCAGGCTGTAACTCATATCAGTAAAAGAGCAAAGCATTTAGTTACCGGTTTACATAGAATAATGTCACACTGTCATGTTTCACAGTTCCAGTATGTATCGGCCACAGGTCCCCAGACCCGATATAGACAGCTAGGGCCACACAACAATTTTTCTCTTATCTGAGAAAATCGTTCCGACTATGCTAATTAAACTCTGATCGGGGTGCAATCTGATATTTGGATGCAAATCGTGCATGCTGTGATTTTTTTCATCAGCCCAAGGGAAAAATCGGACATGTGCACAGCCCCATAGAATAACATGGGGGACTAGTGCAATCCGTTAACATTATCTACCAATGTCCTTTTTTGGGACACCTAATTTTTTGCTTCTAGCAACTAAGATTTTCTAATTAGGTCCAATGAGGTCCAAAAAAACAAAAAATGAAAATTGCTAATTTGGCAAGTAATGGGTTAAGCGACAGATGCCACTCGTGCAATTTTTGCGGTCGTGTACAAAAGCCCTAAGGCTGTTGAGTTCAGAGCAAGAGATCTGTGACTGGCCTTAGGGCTTGTTCACACTCTGCGTTTTACAGTACCACTAAAGTGAATACGATTTCTGACATATCGTGCACACGCTGCTTATTTTTTTCCTTAAATAATCAACAACATGGAAAAGTTGAGGTGAACAATAATAGGAATTAAAACCAGCCCATAATACAACTTGTTCTATAGTATGGTAGGGACTACCGAAGTAATATAACATGCAAGAACAAAAAAAGAGACTTCGGATGCACGTCCCAAGTATGTGAAAAATGTAAACTCTTTATTGACACAAAAAATAAGGAAACACATACGGATCACTCAGAGAATTAAAAACAATAAAAGAGCTAGGGAGCAGGGACAGCATTGCATGTGCAGTCACATATAGATAGATCATATGTAAATATAATAAGAGCACTTACAACATAAGTCAAGAATAGACAGCTCACACATCTATTACATATTATGAACCCCACAATGGGAGCAGGTTAGAATTATAATGCCCTATGAATATCAATGATATATACATACATATTTTGAGGGCACAAAAACATGAAAATGACAGCTCACATGTCTAACACTAATCACTATGTTCAATTAGATATTATAAATGCAGGACATATGCTTAAGGTTTGTGAATGACTATTAATGAAAGCTTCATTCATCACTGTGGAGGCTTGCCCCTAAAAAGAATCACAGGGTGGTTCACCCTTCTATCTGTGCTATATGAGGATCACATGAGACTAGAGTAGTAAGTGACCACTAAAAAATACTTCATTCACCCATGTGGGTAGATACTAGTCGATGGAGAAAGTAACAGGGTGATTCACCCATCCACTTATGTTATATGGAGGAATCGCATACTCACAGTGACTGCAGCGAGGACTCAAGAACCTGCTTCACTTGCCTTCGAAGGCAAGTGAAGCCGAAACGCGCGTAGGTCAGAGCAGGAAGCAGGTTCTTGAGTCCTCGCTGCAGTCACTGTGAGTATGCGATTCCTCCATATAACATAAGTGGATGGGTGAATCACCCTGTTACTTTCTCCATCGACTAGTATCTACCCACATGGGTGAATGAAGTATTTTTTAGTGGTCACTTACTACTCTAGTCTCATGTGATCCTCATATAGCACAGATAGAAGGGTGAACCACCCTGTGATTCTTTTTAGGGGCAAGCCTCCACAGTGATGAATGAAGCTTTCATTAATAGTCATTCACAAACCTTAAGCATATGTCCTGCATTTATAATATCTAATTGAACATAGTGATTAGTGTTAGACATGTGAGCTGTCATTTTCATGTTTTTGTGCCCTCAAAATATGTATGTATATATCATTGATATTCATAGGGCATTATAATTCTAACCTGCTCCCATTGTGGGGTTCATAATATGCAATAGATGTGTGAGCTGTCTATTCTTGACTTATGTTGTAAGTGCTCTTATTATATTTACATATGATCTATCTATATGTGACTGCACATGCAATGCTGTCCCTGCTCCCTAGCTCTTTTATTGTTTTTAATTCTCTGAGTGATCCGTATGTGTTTCCTTATTTTTTGTGTCAATAAAGAGTTTACATTTTTCACATACTTGGGACGTGCATCCGAAGTCTCTTTTTTTGTTCTTGCTTATTTTTTCCTTGCAGATTTGAACGATCAGTGTTTGTTCATATCTGCAGCCCGTCAATTCTTTCAGCATTATTTACCCATTGAAATGAATTGGGTAAAAAATGCACCAAAAAATGCAGAAGTTCTGTCATTGCTCTTTGTTATTTTTGCTGCAGAAAAATCTGCTGCAAATACTCAGTGTGTGCACATAACCTTAAAGAGGTTTTCCCATTATAGACATTAATGTCATATTTATAGTTTCCACCCGAATGTAGCAGGTGCAAAATGGGGACAGATTGTCATCCTGATAAATGTCCCAAAGACGGTGCCATGCCATGCCATCCCATACCGTGCCATCCGATCTCCAAGGTAGGAAAGTCCCCTGTAACCATATGATAACTCCTCCTTGAATCGGGGACAAAGAGATCTGATCTGTGGCCCCTGCCCAGGTAGTGGGGACAGCTGTGCCATTTGGTCTCCCAGTTTGCATTTAAAGTGGCTCATTTTTTCCTGCCATATCACGATCTTGGCGAGTACAATGGGGAATGCAGATAAAGCTGGTGTTTGTACGTTGCAATGGAGATGACCTGTAAACCACTTTGTAACAAGCCTGTATTAATCAGTCTCTTGCCCAGATGTCTGAGACTTCTTGGAATGATGTCACGGCTGCAAGAACCAGACATCAAGTGACCTCTTATCCTTGGGTTTAGCGGAGCCAAATGTAACAAGATGGCGACACACTTTTATATATTATTTTTTTATGTCCCTAATCTAGTGTGGGCATAGTAAGATTAAATGTGTTTTTACAAGTTACTGTAAAAACTGCAAATCTATGGAACAGGATACTGTTGACTTAAACACTCTGCACTGCAATCCATCTGATAAATCCATGTGGACTGGGGTCTGCAGTGGCCTTAGAAAATATGCTGCTCACATCCGCTGAAATGCTGTGAATTAAAATATGCCCCTTCCAGTTTCTGCCCTTGAATACAGTGGCATTGTGTGTTGGTTGCAAAACTTCAAAAGAAAAAAATAAAATTGCTAGTGGCGTCTCAAGTGCCAGTGAAGTAGAGCATTTGCCCCGGTCTTCTGGCCCGATGCCCCCATGTTTCCAGGCGAGCTCCACGTTGTGCTGTATCGGCATCAACATGATACTGATACAGTTGGATCCTATGGTCCAGCAGAGAGCAAAAACTCCCCGACCCCCCCAATCTCCACCGAGGAAATCTACAATCAACCAAACATCTCTACAGTAGAATACGGCACATGGTCATCCATTCTTTTTAACATGGTTGGTCCAGGCTCACCATTCTTTGAGACTCTCTTCTCATATATGTGTGTACCAAGATGGGGATGATGGCCACATACCCTTCTAACGCATATGGAAAGATTTTGTCTTTACAGGATTTAAAGGGAGCCTTGATGGCACAAAATGAATGTTGAAACCGAGCGCAGGCACTCTGTGAGCCTTGGCGCGGCAGAGCAGCTCGGTGAGCCTTGGCGCGGCAGAGCAGCTTGGTGCACCTTCCCACCTACTTATTTTAAATCTCCATTCTTCTATGACTCTTGTAAAGCCAGACCTGTCAAGGAAGGATGCGGAGGTAGATATAGATAGAAAACAAGTAGGTGGGAAGGTACACTGAACTGCTCGGCCACTCCAAGGGTGCACTGAGTGCCTGTGCTTGATTTGAACAGTCATTTTGTGCCGACAGTTTTCCTTTTAAAAAATTAACTGACTTAACAATCAGAAGCTGAGAGCTCAAGGATTTTGAGTCCTTTTCTTATTTTCCTTTTTTAATGAAGAGAGTCCACCACAATGTAAGTATGGGAGCTTTCAGCACCCCCTCCTAAGTAAACAGATCTTGACGTACTGAACCTTGAGCTAGCGCTAGTGGCGGAAATTAAACACCTAAGGGATTATTTAATAAGCCTCAATTGTTTTTAGTGATTAGGTGATGACCTCTTTGATCTGATGTCTTCCACTACCCTCCCTTAATTCCACAAACATCCCTAAGCTATTAGCATTTGCCAAGAATAAAGCATTTCTCTATTATGTGCCGGCTCCTACACAAGCCTCCTTGTTCCATGAAAGATACTTTGTACATATTGATCCATAGATTTTTGCAAAATAGGAACTAAACTGTGCGGAATTAAGCACCATATCTAGTAACACATTTTTTTTGGGAGGGGGGTGCGGCTGGAATGAGTGGGGTTGGGATGGTTTCTCCTATAGAAGTTCATTTAGTAGGAGATATTCATAGACGTGCTGGAATGTCAATATCATATAGCAGTTTAATACCGCAGTGTCAGCTGTCTGGTTTGGTGACCTTTTGGTGGGTGAGACATAGCGGCAATATAAAGGGGCTGCTTTTTAAAAAGTGCAGTACTGTGGGTTTTATTTTTTTAAATAAATCAGCCATATTTTTCTAATATTGTACACTTCCTCTGGCAGGGACTTTTGCTGCCTAGAAATGCTGTCTCTGAAACTCTTGATGAATTTTTTGAGTCTTCAAAGTTGTTGGACCTTATTGAAGGCTCTAGTGGTGTACCAGTCTTTCTCCCAGTGCAATATACAGGGGCATAGGGGTTGCAGTTGCATCGAGGCCCGGGAGCCTAAAGGGCGACAAAAGGTCCATCAGAGGAGTCACATGGAGAACACATGAGCACTCGTGTATGGGCGAAACAGCCAAGATGGCTGCTGGCCGAACAATCGGCCGTAAAGTGTATGGAGGGGGACTTAAGGTTTATATTAGTGTGACTTATTCCATGCCTGACCAGCTTTTATATAAGATAAGGTGTAACATTCTTTTAATGATGGTTCTGAGATCCATTGGATTTAAATTGAGGGAAAAGAGCACATTTCCATCACGTTCAGCCTTCTCAGAGTCAGGAAATTTACATTATATTCTATAAGATTAGCAGTAAAGCATATTTGGGACATGTGCTAACTCGCTCCACAATGTGCTGGAAATTCCTCTTGTGACAATATAGTTACCATGTCGAGGCGCAGTATGGACTTGCACAAGTTCAGTGTTGTCTTTGATGATGAGCGGTGCGATATGTAGTACACCGGTACCACGAAACGCGTTGTGATGGGGGATTTATTTGTGTCGCTAGAATTCTTCATATTTTTATTATCCAAAATTACAGGAATTTGTGCCTAAAAATCCGCCTTTTAGTAACACACGTGATCTATCAGATCTCATTTAGCAAAACCTGAATAATCCAGGTTAAAATTAATATTTTATTGCTGGAAAACAGCGGTCACTAAAATGTATCTCTCCAGCTATTACAAAACTACAACTCCCAGCATTCCCCGAGTTGCCGCGTTTAATACGTTATGTCATGTTTGCTTTCTCGCAGGCTAAAGTTGTCGAACGAAGAAATCAAACGTGCAATTTTGACAATGGACGAGCAGGAGGATCTACCGAAAGACATGCTGGAGCAGGTGAGGACGATCCCTTATCCGACGTGTCACCGTTGACCTTTTTTCTTTCAGGAGCGATGAAGGAAACCTCCAGCCACGTCATCCATTAACTAACTAAATTGCTTTTTGGAAATTGAATCGTGACAGATGAGGCGTAGATAATTGTGCAGTGGAGAGCATTTTGCACTGTGGATGTTGTTGAGATCTAAGAAAAGAAAAAAAAAACACTAAATATCCAATATTGTCATATATGCATGATATATGATGCAGGTCGCAAGCAAGTACTATATTTCCTATGTTGTTTGCGGAGGGCAAAAATGTGCTATTTTATACCCACAAAGAAAGCAATAGCAGCAGTGACATCTACAGGATAAAGCATGTTATTACAAACTGGGAAAAGTTCCAAAATACTAAGATAAGATGGGGCACTGTAGTGCGGAGCTACAATATGGTCACCATCGAGTATTTGCCCTTACTTCATATAAAATAGGTATCTTGTTATTTTTTTTTTCTTGTCCCTAAGGCATTGTAGAGTGGTGTACGTAGCTATGTAGGACCGTGCGTGCCACCATCCTCCACCCTCTGAGCACCATAATCCCATATAACAGCACTAAGGCGTGAATGTTATCACAGTCCAGACGCTTAAAGACTGTTATTTGAGCGTTTGTTACGGTATGTCAACCTGTAGATTCCCTTTAACTTCAGTGACCTTTTCTTAAATCTAAGAAAATAATTGAAAAATCTACACATACAAGAGTAAAAGACTACAAAACAAGCAAGATGATCCAGCTCATACACTTGTAGGTAATACAATCCAGATTAAAAAGGAAGGAGCCTGGGAAAATTTCGAGGGAAGGACAATTCGAGAAGCAATTGGTCTCCAAAGTCTACGGTGAAAGCGTTCTCACCATTTCCATATGTATGAGTGGATAGGAGTTTAATTTGTACACAGTCCTATAATAAATATTCTATATATGAGCCCCCAAGGTGTAGTAAATCTTAGGCGATTAAGTTCATACATCAAGACTTTGACGCTTCTTATTAAAGAACTGTGTTTTTGTGAACTAAGGCCAGTTTCACGTGTCTGACATTGGCGGGCTTAGTACGGACTGACCACATGTCTCCTCACCCAAACTCAACAGCCCCATAGGCATAGATGAGGTGGCCACGTTCGGCTCTTGAGACCCGCTTCTTGTTTGGACATCTCTGACCGTGAATGTTGGACGTGTAATGATAGCATAAATGTATCTAGTCTATAACTAAGAAAAGGACTAATCTCTGTTCTGTAGATGCAAACGTCAGTATAACAATTCTGGAGCTTCTTTTCTTAAACATGCACTCCACTGCTGTTCCTCCTAGAAATTTATGAATAAATTGACATCTGGGTGTTGCCAGTTGGGGGAAGGTGGGGTGTTCCTGTAAAGTCAAGCATCGTCCAGTTACACACCCTAGTGATAAAGGGAATGGGAACTCCTATAGTTGGGCGACTCAGTTCGTGAGTCCATCTACCAAGTCAGTATTCTAGTCTCTGACCCACTGGATGGGAGGCTCTCAAACCTCTTATCTTTTCAGGATCCCCAGCGCAGCCTTTAATTAGCTGGGCTGGCGCGACATTCATCATTACAGCATGAAGCACCGATGACTTTGCTTCATCCCAAATACTCAAAAGATGCGTCTGGGATCTTGGAAGCTTAGAGGTTCGCGAGCCATCAGAGAATCAATCCGCCCAACTCTAGAAACTCCAGTTGTCATAGGATACATAAATTCCATGAGGAATTGCGGGTGGAACAGCACAACACAGATGTTGGGCAGCATGGTGGCTCAGTGGTTAACACTGTCGCTTTGCAGCACTGGAGTCTTGGGTTCAAATCCCACCAAGGACAACATCTGCAAGGAGTTTGTATGTTCTCCCCAAGTCTGCGTGGGTTTCTTCCAAGTTCTCAGATTTCTTCCCACACTCCAAAGAAATAGTGATAAAGAATTCAGATTGTAAGTCCCAATGGGGACAGTGATAAAAGAAAAGATTCTCCAGAATAGTCACTTAATGGGAAATACGAGTTTTTACTAAAACACATGAGAGGAGACGTCCTCTTTAAAGTATGAGTGTTGAGGCTTCTAACACAGTTTATATCTTCTCCAGCTCCTGAAATTTGTTCCTGAGAAGAGTGACATTGACTTGCTGGAGGAGCACAAACATGAGCTGGATCGTATGGCCAAACCGGACAGGTTCCTCTTTGAGATGAGCAGGTACCTTTTTTTTTAATCATTTTATGAGTAACATGCCATCTGCAGTTCACCACTGATTAGTTTTATCTGAAACCCACCCTACTCACCCCTCCCAAATCCTACCCAAAATCAGAAAGATTTTTTTTGGAGTCTAAATTATTCCATTTTTATGGACCATGATCTTCACGTCGATCACAGTGGTTCTCGGATGACAATTTTGTCTCTTGTTCACATGTCCGTTTGAACGTACTGTTTTGTTTTAGGAACAAAAAAAAAAATAGAATAAGGGATCCGTTGTATCAGTTCTGCTAACGGAAGAAGAGAGTTATTTATTATTATGGGGTCTGTTTTGTGTCCATTTTTTTTTTTTTTTTGGTGGGGGTTGTTTTTTGTAGAATGGAAAAAAAAGTACTGGATGCAGAACTTTTTCTTCCAGTCTGAAAACTGGAACCCAGACTTACCCTGTAATAATCAGTAGGACCCTCCTGCTTCTGTTTTCAAAACTGATACAGCGGATTCCTTATTCCAATTGAACATTGTTTTGTTTTAGGAAGAGACAAATGGAAATGTGAACAGGGCCTAAATATACTTCATTTATTCCAATATTCTGCACTGAATATTTGGCACAAACCATTGACATTTAAAGGATTATTTCCAAAAAACAACAAGTTATTCCCTTCCCATAGGATAGGACATAACTTGGTGATAGCCGGCGTTCGACCACTGGGACCCATAACGATCTTGAGATCTGGGCACTCGGAATAGAATGGCGGTGCACATGCTCGACCTCCGCTCCATTGATGGTCAGTGGGTCTGCCTGAGGAAGCAGATTACCGTGATCTGCTATTACCATTCACAATGAATGGCGCGGAGTTCGAGAACGCGCACCTGTGCTCCATTCAAGATGGCCTCTGGTGGTCTCGGCATTCAGATCCTCAGAGGTCAGCAAGTTATCCCCTATTCTTGGGAAAGGGGATAACTTATTTTTTTGGGATTAACCCTGGTTATTCCTCATTTTTTTTGTTGGGTTTTAAGCCTTTCTGCCACGCTCTTTGCTTAAGGAAGGTGCAAAAAGTGACAAAAATACAAAATAAATGTGGTGCAAGGTGAGTGTACTTGTTTTTTTTGCTGCAAATAGAGCCAAAACTCAGACACATTTAACATAAAAAAGTCTTATCTCACAAAAATGTGGCCAGAAAAGTCACTTTAAATGATATTTCTAGGATGAAATGACATCACTGATTAACTGAGCAGTCAGTGATGTCAGAATGTGCTAAAGAAGAGAGAGGCTGCATTATCTCTTGTTTGTGTCCCTCTGGAGCATCAGTTCAGCTTGTAAATATCCTCCCGCTCCACATGTTGGCATCATGGCTACCATAAGTTTTAATGTTTAGCAGAAAGCACATACAAGTCTAAGGAGAAATCTGAAGTAATAAAACTCTATGCCAGATGGATGAAATTAACCCAAAACTCCATATTTTCCAAACTCCCAGGTGAATTGTCGAAGGAGATACATTTATTCTTTTGCTTTTCTCAGAACACTGTTGGGAAAGTGTAAACCTCGTCTTTTCACAGCTGCAAAACATTTTCTTTTCATATAATATCACATTTTGGAAGCCGCTCGTATTTGTTTTATCGGGTCTCGTCACTGGAGAATATTGAATTTTCACTTTTTTTTTTTTTTTTAAACATTTCTCAACTCCCCGGTTTACAAGTTGGAGACTGTAACTAGCTGAAGAAAGCAAAATGTCAGCGCTGTGCGGCATCACCCACAAGTCCTTGATTTATATTGGATCATAATGTTTATTAGGGTCATTAATCGAAGAAACTTATAAAAAGATTTAGTGGAGATTTTATAGCCTTCATAGAAAAAAAATAAACCAGACTGCTTAAAAAAGAGCTGCCATCTTCCACTGGCAAACATTGAGTTTGGAGGTGCTGTTTGCACACTGCATGCACAAATATGCAGACTAGCAGGTGACCTTAAAGGGTTAGTTCCCTCTTCATAGATGGGGTATTGCCAGATAGGTCTTATAAAAACAAGCACTTTTGCAATTTACTGCTCATTAAAAATTACAGCCGTTTTTGAGATCTTAGCATTTTTCTTTTGTTTACAGCTCGTTGCCTAGGAGACCGACCACCACTGCTGTGTAGTTTGTAAGCGCTGCGCTGAAGCTGGCTAGGATTAAGAGGAAACAGAGCACTTCCAGCTCTCTTGACAAGCTTCAAAATATTGCTTACAAGACCAATATAAAATTGTTATTAAGTGTCTGTTTCGCTGTCTAGCAGCGGTGGTCGGTCTCCAAGGCAACAAGCTAAAAAGAGAAGTGTTAATATCTCAAGAACGGCTGAAAATTTTAATAAGCAGTAAATTGCAAAAGTGCTTGTTTTTACAAGAACTATCCAACAATATCCATTTTATGAAGATGGGAATAAACCTGTAATCAAATATGGCTCATAAAAATGTTATGAAGGAATCACAATAAAATTATCACAACTGGAACAAAAATTTGGCCAAAGAGTCTCAGCAGTACATAAAATTAGGTCCATAGAGGACTTATTGCCAGTGCACCATTATTGATAGAGCCCATGGTTGGTGTTTTGGGTTTTTTTTTTATACACTCTTCAGGTGGCTGATCACAATTTTTTCAGGATTTGTTTTTCTTTATTTTTTGCAAGGATTTTAGAGCAGATTTTGCTCCAAATTCCACATAAAAAACGCTTAGAATACACATTCTATTTATTTCAATAGGAAAACTATATTGCTGCCCATAAGCAGTTTTTTTCCCCTCGATGACATTTTATAAACCACTGTGTAGAAGAAAAAAATATATATTTTTTTAATTGGTCATCAAACTTGACACTGTATTCAAAAGACTACCAGCAAATAGAGCATGTATACTACATGAATAATCACTAAAGACACACCTGAACTATAAATACCACTCAAAGAAAAATAGGTGCAAGTAGACTCTAAAAATTCTTAAACTTTATTAAAAAACAAACAATTATATACATATATATTCAACAGAGAAACGCAATGGAGGACCACATGATACATTAACATAATTATATCTAATTTCTATAGTGCTGCATAGCTTAAAAAATATGCATACCTCACCCAAGTGTCTATCTTATAGATATCTGCATGGTGCAAAAAGTGCTGCCTTATTTAAATTGATTGTCTATCATTTAAAGTAATTTGTACAATGAGAAAACCTACATGTTTTTTGTAGGCTAAAGTGGTGTGTAATCCTGGTGCCCTGACGTACGTTTCGCCCTTTGCTTCATCAGGGGGCGTGACCCCTGATTAAGCAAATTGTCTGTGATTTGCTTATGTTTTTATAATGGACGAGAAAATAATATTCCAATCATCTGATTAATTCTTCTAGAATCAACCATTATCAGCAGCGACTGCAGTCTCTGTACTTCAAAAAGAAATTTGCAGAAAGGGTTGCTGAGGTCAAACCAAAGGTAGAAGGTAAGTTTTTAGTGGGAATATTGTGGTTAAAGCGTCCTTAACATTTGGGGGTCTTAATAGATCATGCACCCTTACACATGCTGCTGATCAGTGGGGCATTCGGGTACAAAGAGCCCAAACTGATCTTTCCAAAAAACTACCCTGAAGTGCGCTGCTCAGAAGGCTGGCACATTTCGAGCTGTCGTGCGCACACAGCGGTGTACTGTGAACACCGTGCACAGAGCGGTGATGAGTGTCATAAATTTTGTGGTGGGTACACTGCTGTGTTGCACGCAGGACCTGAGCGCTTCAGAGCTGTTTTTAAGCAATCAGCTTATGTAAGGGGGCAGAGTTAAACAAAAAAAAAAAAGTAGGAGCACTTTAAAGGGAACTTGCCCCCTTATCTTGCCAAAGATGCATTCGTGAGGTTACATGGGTTGTCCGAGGACTTTTTCTTTCTTGGCCTATCCTTGGGATAGGCCATTAACACATTTTTAACTCGTTACCCCCTCAGCAGTCAGCAGGGCAGACTTGACGTAGCTCAGCTCAATATCCCAAAATGGATAAAGCTGGAGTAGACACTCACATGTTCGGGACTGTGTATAAACAGTCATGGCTCCTTCGTTCTGCCAATGGTTGGACACTATTAATTATACATTGCAGATCTGGAAGAACAGGCCATTCATTGAAAATTCTGGGAAAGTCTATGGGTCTGTTCACACGGGACGTATTCATTGGCGATTTTCTGGGATTTTTTTTTAGTCCCAGTCTCATTGATTTGTTAATCTCTTCTGTACTTTCTTTAAAATTAGCATCATAAATTGACCATTGTTGCAAATTTGCCATTCACAGTCTGTCATTGCAAAGCAAAGGGTGAATCCACGGCAGAAACCACCACAATAGTGACACAATGCGGAGCACTGTTGCTTTGCAGCGTTGGGGTCCTGGGTTCAAATCCCATCAAGGACAACATCTGCAAGGAGATTGTATGTTTTCCCCGCCTTTGCCTGGGTTTCCTCCCACACTCCAAAGACATACTGATAGGGAATGTAGATTGTGAGCCCCAATGGGGACACTGATGATAATTTTTTTAAAGCGCTGAGGCATAAATGAGAATTTGCTGTGGAAATTCTGCAGCAAATAGGACCCTTGTGAACATACCCTCATTTTGGCCACGCCAACGATGTATGACCGAAGCCTCAGTGTTCTGTATGGTACGATAAATCCGCTCCTCACTAGATTTCTTGTTCTTCCCCTGTACACAGCCATCCGTTCAGCCTCCAAGCAGGTTTTGCAGAGTAAAAGCTTAAAGCAACTCTTGGAAGTGGTCCTGGCTTTCGGAAACTACATGAACAAAGGACAGAGGGGAAACGCTTACGGGTTTAAAATCTCCAGTTTAAATAAGATCGCCGATACCAAATCCAGCATTGACAAGTAAGTGACGTGTCGAAGCGGTAAGAGGCCAGCTGCCGAGCTGCCTTTACATTAGGACCGTAAAACCGAAGCATAATGGTACATGTTGCAATTTTATGTGCATCGGCACAATTGCTACAATGGGTTCATGGTGCACACTGACAACGCACCAATTATACTCTTGTCTGGATGATCCCTAAAGCTGCGAGCTGTCTCTCTGTATCATGAGTTTTGCATCCATTTTTTTCACATCCCTTTTTTTAAGAACTGGAGATGGCCTGCTAAAATTCAACGAAAAAAAAGTTCAATGGATCATTTAAAAATGGACGTAAAACGGACGCTTTCCGTTTTTTCTGTATCATTGTACATATAAATGGCCCGGTCTGATCTACAAAAACGGATGAGTATAGGATATGGTCAGAGTTTGAGAGAACAGACAAACAGATCCGTAAAAAGACACAATGGTTTGAGTGTTTCCAACAAGTGATGAGTCTGGTCTTAAAATGGGATTGCATGTGGATGAGAAAAACAGATGTGTACTAGGAGAAGTTAGGGAGAAAAAAGAAAAATGGATGACACACTGACCAAAAAGCAATGAATCAGAACCAGCACACTTTTTTTTTTTTAGGAGTACTAGAAAACAAAAATTTTGACTTAAAGGGGTATTCTCATCTCCAACATCCTATCCCCAATATGTAGTACAATGGTGGCCAAAAGTATTGGTACCCCTGCAATTCTGTCAGATAATACTCCTTTTTCTTCCTGAAAATGATTGCAATCACAAATTCTTTGGTATTATTCTCTTCATTTAATTTGTCTTCAATGAAAAAACACTAAAAGAATTGTCCTAAAGCCAAATTGGATACAATTCCACACCAAACCTAAAAAAGGGGGTGGACAACAGTGGAACCTAACAGGTGTTGGCAATAACTAAATCACACTTGCAGCCAGTTAACATGGATTAAAGTTGACTCAACTTCTGTCCTTGTGTGTACCACATTGAGCATGGAGAAAAGAAAGAAGACCAAAGAACTGTCTGAGGACTTGAGAAACCAAATTGTGAGGAAGCATGAGCAATCTCAAGGCTACAAGTCCATCTCCAAAGACCTGAATGTTCCTGTGTCTTCCGTGCGCAGTGTCATCAAGAAGTTTAAAGCCCATGGCACTGTGGCTAACCTCCCTAGATGTGGACGGAAAAGAAAAATTGACGAGAGATTTCAACGCAAGATTGTGCGGATGGTGGATAAAGAACCTCGACTAACATCCAAACAAGTTCAAGCTGCCCTGCAGTCCGAGGGTACAACAGTGTCAACCCGTGCTATCCGTCGGCGTCTGAATGAAAAGGGACTGTATGGTAGGATACCCAGGAAGACCCCACTTCTTACCCCGAGACATAAAAAAAGCCAGGCTGGAGTTTGCCAAAACTTACCTGAGAAAGCCTAAAACGTTTTGGAAGAATGTTCTCTGGTCAGATGAGACAAAAATAGAGCTTTTTGGCAAAAAGCATCAACAGAGTGTACAGGAAAAAAAAAAAGAGGCATTCAAAGAAAAGAACACTGTCCCTACAGTCAAACATGGTGGAGGTTCCCTGATGTTTTGGGGCTGCTTTGCTGCCTCTGGCACTGGACTGCTTGACCATGTGCATGGCATTATGAAGTCTGAAGACTACCAACAAATTTTGCAGCATAATGTAGGGTCCAGTGTGAGAAAGCTGGGTCTCCCTCAGAGGTCATGAGTCTTCCAGCAGGACAATGACCCAAAACACACTTCCAAAAGCACTATAAAATGGTTTGAGAGAAAGCACTGGAGACTTCTAAGGTGTCCAGCAATGAGTCCAGACCTGAATCCCATAGAACACCTGTGGAGAGATCTCAAAATGGCAGTTTGGAGAAGGCACCCTTCAAATATCAGGGACCTGGAGCAGTTTGCCAAAGAAGAATGGTCTACAATTCCAGCAGAGCATTGTAAGAAACTCATTGATGGTTACCGGAAGCGGTTGTTCGCAGTTATTTTGGCTAAAGGTTGTGCAACCAAGTATTAGGCTGAGGGTGCCAATACTTTTGTCTGGCCCATTTTTGGAGTTTTGTGTGAAATGATCAATGATTTGATTTTTGCTTCATTCTCTTTTGTGTTTTTTCCTTGCAAGCAAATTAAATGAAGATAATAAGACCAAAGAATTTGTGATTGCAATCATTTTCAGGAAGAGACTGAGTATTATCTGACAGAACTGCAGGGGTGCCAATACTTTTGGCCACCACTGTAGGTGTAGTAATAATAGCAAATATTTCCAATTAGAAGTGTAGTATAGTTCTTGTGATTCACTATGTAGTTTACCCCATGTGCTGGGCATTACAGTAGCTTAGGTATCTATGGTTACGACCACTAGCAACTAGGTAACTGTCACTATATCAGTGGTTGTAACCATGGATACCTAAGGTACTGCAATGTCTGAACATGAGGAAAGAGACCTAGAAATAGAGTGTAATTTTTCTAATTTGCTAATTGGAGGTATTTTCTAATATTGTTATTATTACACCCACTACATATTGGGATAGGATCTTGGAGATGGGAATATCCCTTTAATAATGACAAAAAATGTCACAATGAAGTAGATCTCCCCTGGACCAGGGTCCGCACTGTGAACCCAACTGTATATATGAAATTTGGCTTCCAACGTGGAGTAGTTGGCTACTTACTTGACTTCTTACACAGCAGAAGAGATACCTTTGGGATCACATCATATTCTAGAGCAAGTCTTTTATTAGGTTCCTCCAGGAGGTTTCTGCATTTTCCTGTAGCTGACCTCTCACAGGGGGTGTTGTATATACAATCCAGCGTGAGACTTCCACTAATTTCCCTCCAGAGCGGCGGTTTGTTTTATGCTTGCAAAAATGGGTCCCGTGGGGACGGAGTGATGTAATGTTAGGAAGAGGGATGGTTCTGATGACATTCAGCTGTTCAGATCCTGCAGTGAATATCATGCACGTATATTGGATTCATTCCCTTCCTGCTCCATGAATGGCGTGTGATGTAGATGAACACGGATACAGTCCAGATCTGCAACATTTGGGCCAAGGATGAAAGTTCATATTAGTCAGGGTGTCCTGCATGTAGTGACGGCAGTCAGCCATTCTACACTTGGCTCTGAATTATCGGAAAAATCCTGCTTCTCTGCCTGTACAGAAAGGGATTGATGTCAATATCTGTCGTTCGTATTGTTACTGTCCAGTAATAAGATATATTGTGTTGTTACAGGAATATCACCCTTTTGCACTATCTAATAACGGTGGTAGAAAAGAAGTATCCTAAGATTATAAGTCTACACGAGGAGCTGCAGAGTATCCCCGAGGCTGCAAAAGTCAAGTAAGTGGTGCGCTGAATATATCGAGAGCAAACCGCTAAACATATGTTCTGCAGATTGGGAGGAATGGATCTACCACGCTTCAAACATGAGAAAACTGAAGTGATAAGAGAAGCTACGATGTGGCCACTGACGTAACCAAGTAGTTTATTTACTGATAATTAGCAAGTTACTAATCCAACCACTGAAAAGCCTTTGATGTCAATTAAAATTCCTGAATACTAGTGTAAGAATCGAAGCCTTCAAAATGTGGCGCAGGAGAAGGATGTTATCAAATACTATGAATGGGCTGAAGAACAAACAAATCAACCAGACATGTCACTTGAAGCAGGGATCACCTAGCTATGACTTGCCTACTTTGGACACATCATATGAAGAGAGAAATCACTGGAGAAGGACATCATGGTCGGAAGAATAGAAGGAACAAGGTGAAGAGGAAGACCGGCAACCCGATGGCTTCATACAATCAAGATAACTGCGGAGAAGACCCTGGTGGACCTACCTAGGCTTGCACAAGATCGATCTTCCTATAGAGCATTCATCCATCAAGTCACCAAGGCTTTAGATCGAGCTGAAGGCTCTTAAATAGCAATAAATTAAAGGGGGACTCCAGAGGAAACAAGTTATCGCCCATCAACAGGATAGTTGGTAACTTGCTTATCATGGGGGTCAGACTGCTGGGACTTGCACTAATCAGTAGAACAGGGCACTATTATGCCCATCAGAATGGTGTGGCATTGTACATGTGCAGCCTGCGCTCTATTCATGTACTGTGGAGCTGCCGAGCGCTGCCGTCAGCTTTTTCCCCACACCCTTACGGAAAATTAATGTTGCAGCAGTCGGACATCCAACCTGCTACTACACTTTGGAAGAGGAAATATTTCTCTTCGTACAATCAGCGCTAGGCCCAGTGATCAGACCCCCCAGCTACCCGTAAGTTATCACTTATCCGATGGAAGTTCACTTATCTTATGGAAAGGTGATAACTTGGACAGCCTCTGTAAAAAATAAAAAAAATAAAAAATCAGATTTTGGTTAAGTTTTAGGGTAAGTTGACACAGAGTTTGTTAATATGGATTTTAAAATGGATCCACTCCAAAACCCATATCAAAGAGTATGAAAAAAGTATTTGATGTGGTTTTTGGATCCACTTCAAAATTCACATCTAAAACTTACTATGAACATAATTTTAAAGGGGTTGTCCTCTCTGTGACTGCAAACTTGTGAATGCTCACATCACGAGCACTGAGCGTCGGGCACATGACCACAAGTATGCGATTTGTATACAAGTGGATTGAGCAAGGGCGGACACATCTAGTTGGATTATGGCTGGAAGCATGCAAATCGCATGCTTGCGGGTTACATGACCACCTGCTCCCGACACTGGAAAATACTGACATTGTGCAGTGTGCGCACTGTGAGGATTCACAAGTCTGCAGTCACACAGACTGCAGACTTGTGCCCCACGCCTGGACACAACCTCTTTAATGATCATATTTAAGCTGCCTGCAGCCATTACTATGGAGTGTTAGCTGAAGACTGACTCATAAGTGTCCAAAACTATTAAAACCTTAGTAGGTTTTGCCAGACGTGGCTTCTTCAGCTGATCCAGAGAAACCAGACATATGGTAGGTGCCTGATCCCAGGGCCTGACTTCTATGTACCATTACAGTATATTAGATCGATAAAATGGCTCTCGTTTGTGTCCTATCTATATATTATATCTCATTATAAATATATAGAGCAATATCTATTATGTTTTTGTATAATTTTTTTTTTATTT
Source organism: Phyllobates terribilis (assembly GCF_046119375.1). Lineage (NCBI taxonomy): Eukaryota > Metazoa > Chordata > Amphibia > Anura > Dendrobatidae > Phyllobates > Phyllobates terribilis. The sequence goes on along the minus strand of NW_027362767.1, from coordinate 70,981,060 downwards.
TTTATTTTATTTTTTTAAGTATGACTGAACTGGACAAAGAAATAGTCACCTTAAGGAACGGCCTGAAAGCTGTGGAAAGTGTAAGTAGCTCTATTCCTCTATTCTGTGCTTTTTGCAGTTTTTGCAAAGTTTTCTTATAACTGTGAATGGGAAAGTTGCTTTGAAGAGTTTTTTTTTCCTTTTAAGAGTAGGCAATGGCTTAAGTAGTAAGGGGGGGGGGGGATTGTTGGTCAATACTTTTTGCACACGCTTAGATGTTTGGACCAGTCGTCTGACTCTGTATTATATGGGTATATTCAGATGTACAAAATTAACTTCGGAAATTAGGAAAAATATATTTTATGTGCAAGTATTAAAATCACCAAAAATGGTGCACATGAGCACACATTATTAGAGCACACACGGGATGTACAACATTTCTACAGGTATAGGGAGGTTTTTTGCCACGAGTCTATCATCGGTTGTAGGCCTTCCCTATCCATTTCCTACCACTGACCCTACAATCAAGGGGGAACACCTAGCACTCTTAAGAGTAACCCTGGCCCATCCTTTAACCTTTGGTGACTTTTATACCTAAATCTAGGAGGATTCGGACAAGACTTTTGTATTAATGCCTAGGAGTAAACTATGGTTCAGGGATGCTCTTTTGGGGGCGATAGGTGCCCACCACACCTGTGAATACTGTTTTTGGTGAAGTTTACAATTTGTCTTTCCTAAGTTAGTTGTGTATATTCATAGCAGAAAACATGCTGACCAAAATAAGCGCAGCATGAATCAAAGCCTGGCTGGATGAAGGCGCCGGCGCATTTTGGAGAAAACCTAGTTTGAAGAGTGGTTAGGCAACCATATGGAGAGACGAGATGAGTCCATTACGGTCCCTAGCAAGTTTTCTCCCGCCCCACTCCTAGGGATTGACAAGTCTCTCTTAATGTAGAGGTTTATTAGTCAACTGTGGCAGATAAGTGCTGGAGCCTCGATCGATCACTAGAACAGGTCCAGTAATTCTTATTCCGAATACAGTACTGGTCCGCCATGTGCGCATCTGCTCCATCCATCATCTACAAGAACGACGGAGACGGCACTCTGCTATCTTCATCACACCTGTAGACAATGAATACAGCAGTACAGGGGACCCTTGTTTTTGTGATCATATGGGGGTCCGAGGGTTCAAAAATCACAATCCACAAAATAGTTCATGAGCTGTAATTGTGGGACAAGCCCTCTAGGTAATTCTGTGCCATCCTTATGTCAGAGGCAGCATACTGCAATTATTTCTTCAGTTCATAGTATAAAGCGCTGCTGAATATGAAGTCGCTATATAAGCAACGCATACTTACTATTTATTAAGTAAATAATATTTTTTTTGGCCCCATTTAGGAACTGGAGTATCAAAAGTCTCAGCCCTCTGTAGCGGGAGACAAGTTTGTGTCGGTGGTCAGCCAGTTCATTACTGTGGCGGGATTCAGCTTCTCTGATGTAGAAGATCTTCTTGCTGAATCCAAGGAGCTGGTGAGTGCAAAGCTATAAATCCAGACTGCTGGCGGCACTCTTATCACGTGCTCTGTGAGATTTCACTGGTTCTTGATTGAAACAAATCTCAACCCTGCCTCGGAGATTTAGGAAAGCAATGAGCGAGTGCCAGACATCAGATTCCTGCTCTTAGTTTTGGAAAATGAAAGCGGCACCAACTCCACGTATTCCCGACCATCATTTTATCTAATCCTCATTTCCTCTACAGATTTTCACACTTGTCCACTTAAGGCAATCTTTTTTTTTTTTGTTAGGATATTCCAGAAGTTAACTGATCCAGGAGTTTCTTGCTGCCGATTCCTCCCAGCAACTGGGTGTTAATCTGCCAAGGATCCAGTTTACCCTACACCACGGGATAAATAAGTGATCTGGACACCTTCAGGGGCATTTCTTTTACTCAAATGCGTGGACTTTGGGCTAAAAATAATTTTTTGTATTTCGGTTTCATTAAAAATGTAATACCTTTTTTTTTTTCCCCATGAAACAGTTTTCACTAATTTTCTGCTGTAACATTGCCGGAAATGTCTCAAATTATTTTTTGCATCTGTTGTCATTTTTACAACAGTCCCAATAAGCTCCGCCAACTCTTTGAAAAATTAGTCAGGATGGGGCATGTGCCCAATAAACTCATAATAATTTACATTACTTGAATGGCGTAAATTATGACGGAAATGCACCCTTCATCAAGTCTGGAGTACACAACGCCAATCTTGATTATTTGGGGCCTTTGTTACTGGCTGCGGAATGAGTTGGCTGATCATCCATCAGTGAGCTCGTTCTGAAGGGGAGTTTGTAACTTTTATCTCTGTCAGAGCTCCTCTTAGCAGATGTATGACTAGCTTTGATGTGATCTATGGTCCTAAATCAGCAGAGAGGAGTCCCAAAAAGGACAGATTAGTGTTTATTATTTAACTCTTGAGTGGTGCTTTAATTGGTATCACAAATTTATGTTCCTTGCCTGTAGTAAAATACTTATCAGTCTTCTGCTGGTCACGGCACCGCCCCGCTCCTCTTCTGCTGGTCACGGCGCCGCCCCGCTCCTCTTCTGCTGGTCACGGCGCCACTGTCGGTCTTCAGTAGAGAGGCGCTCGTTGTTGCTGCTGTACAATCGGGCTAATTGATGGATTTTCTAAATGAAGGAATCCCCATTATTAACGAAGGTGCCATAACTGATATAGACAATACATTTACAGACACTTGATAAAATGATCTTGTTATATACAGATAATTGTCACTGCATCTATGAGATCCGCACAATTTGTGCATCCCACTTAATTACATGTTAGTAACCGATTTAATTACAGAGGGGAAAGAATAAATCCAATGCTGTTCTTTTTCTTTGTGCAGCACTTTAAGGAATCATTTGCCTCTTCTAAATGAGATGTTGTTGGTTTTTTTGGAGGGGAAAGTAAGAAAAACACAAATATAGCCCCCAGACACACATTTGGTTTTAATAAAAGGCCATGTGGCCATAAAAGGATCACAGCCACTTCAAAGCACAGAGGGCGAGCTCCCTGACTCCTGCGGTGCAGCCCTTGTTTTATGTAGGAGAAGCGTGCCTCCTGCCTTCACAGTCTTCCCTCCTTAGATAAAAGGCCGCTTCACATGGATGTGCCAAGTGTGCTGCTTGTATGAACGCGTACGGCCCGTGGCGGTGATACCGATACGGCTGCTGCGTGCCAGAGCTCTGCCATCTTTACTCTGAGATTTCATATTAACCTCTCCTGCCTCAATATCCTTCTAGTATGTGAAATCAGCCAAACATTTTGGGGAGGAAAACAACAAGATCCAACCGGATGAGTTCTTTGGGATGTTCGATCAGTTCCTCCAGGCTTTTTCAGAAGCCAAACAGGAAAACGAGAACATGAGGAAAAGGAAGGAGGAGGAAGAACGCCGAGCACGTTTAGAGGCACAGGTGAGAAAATGCTCTGTGGCCACCAAAAAAAAAAGTTACCTTACATCATATGGCATGTAACTACACAGAATGGCAGACACTTATTAAGCAGTCTTTAGCATAAACTATGCCCCGAAAAGTTGCAAATTGCACAAAATTTTTAATTTTTGCACTATACACCCAAAGCATTAGGAGGGGGTTCGAGCAGTAACCTTTTAGATTTATCAAGCTTTACACCAGATAATGTTGCAGATTTAGAATCAAATCTGCTCATACGAGGTGTAGACTACATTTTTGTATATTAAAGGGGTTGTCCACTACCCAGACAATCCCTATGTTCCCCCCCAGTAAAATAATAACATTTATACTCCCCTCTGGTGCTGGTGCTGTTCCAGCAGTGTCAGGACTTGCTCTCCCGGGACTCACGTGACCTTATTATGTCACTCGATCCCTGTGGCCAATCAGCGCTGGCTTCATTCTTTCTTCCTTCGGACAAATCGGACAACATCCAGAAGAAGTGAGAGCTGTGGCTGCTCTCACTTCTTCCAGATGTCAATTACCTCCATAGGCAAGGAAAGTGAAGCCAGCACTGATTGGCCCCAGGGATCACGTGACATTATTATGTCGCGCGAGCTCCGGGACGATCAGTGCCAAAACCGGTGGAATGGCAGCCACATCAAAGGTGAGTATAGGTGATGGTGTTTTACTGGGGGAAACGCAGGAATTTAGAAGGGGTTGTCTGAGTAGTGGGCAACCCCTTTAAGGCAGTCTACAACTGCAAATTTATAAAAAAAAAATGCACACCTTTGAATGAATTTGGCACAATTTTATTCCATGCTCATTTTTTTTTTAAACCAGCCTAAAAAAATAATTTTATATCATAATAGGACAAATTTATCAACAGTTTTTTTTGTATTTTTGCCATACAGAGATTCTGATCCAAGTCCTAGCATCCTAGTAGTCTTATGATCACCAGTCCTAATACAGGAAACAGTCGCTGCCTCGATCATACAGACTGCCTTCTGCATTCTCTATTGCGTGACTGTCAGACCAACACATCGCCCATGCCTCCTTGATTGTACAGACAGGTTTCTGGCATGATGGCAAAAGATCTTTCACCAAAGTGATAACTCGATTGCCTGATGTCATTGGTGGTCTTTTAGGGGTTACATTAATTAGAAGTTGCCAGGAAAGTCCTTTTGGGATTGGTTAAAGTGCAACAGAATTTTCCTGCAGCAAAATCTACATGTGTTTGCAAATTTTGCATATGGATTAATGCAAATTATAACATTTGTTAAATATAAAGCAGGGGGTTGGACACTATGACCCAGGAGGTCCCCTCCAACTCTTAACATTCTGTGATTCTATGAAACAAATCTGCTGCTTTTGAGCAAATAATTATTAAGGCTACATGCACAGTGGCTCACATTTCCCTCAGTTCTTGGTGTAATCAGCCTCAAAATACCATTGTTTTTGAAAAGCCAAAAAAACAAACTAGAAAGTCTGAAAATTGCACCAATATTTATTTTTTTATGCATATCTACATTGTTTTGTACACCAGCCTTGGTAGAAGTGGGGCCACTGGATCCATCCAGCTTCAGTGGCCCTGCGCTCCTTGGATGGAGGCTAAGCTGCCTTTGCTTGCAGAGCGACACTGCCATTTCTCTCAGTGATCAGGAGCACAGTACTCCCCCCACCGGACAAGCAGGAAGCGGTGCGCTCCTGAAGAGTAGAAAACCCCTTTAGGTGTTGGAATTGTGACCGACACATAATGATAGGGCACACTCCATGTCGGTTTAGTTTCCCCTTATGACATAAATGGGCGAAGGTAACAGGACAAGTAGGATACAAGAGTCTGACTGTAGGAGTAAAGTAATAGACCCGATATGAATCTCATTTTTTAGTTCATCTTGCTCCATGCTGGTTTATGATAGAGTGCTCTCGAGACAAACATCAGATATGCAATGTGCAGGACACCTCTACACGTCTACAGTCCTTGCTGGGACTTCGAGGAGTCTCCTCACTCATTGCAGCCAGCGTCAGGGAATGATTTAGCTCTGCCGAGAGCCGTACGCAGCACTCAGCCATTATAACAAATCGAATGTTACCCCCAGCAGTAAATTCTTTCATCTCTGACTGGTCACTTTATTGAGCTATTGCTCAACAGTGAACGGGAATCTGGTAATAGTAATCTGCGCTGAGGATGAAGAAGGTCTGCATAGGGTTAAAGCTCCTTTGCGGGAGAGGTAAGGGGTCATCAAAAAATTTAAAGAGAAACGGTCAGCAGGTTTTTTTTTATTAAATAATCTGAGAGCGGCATGATATAGGGCAAGAAAGCCTGACTGTCACTTACTGGGCTGCTTGGTGCAGTTTTGATAGAATCCTTCTTTTGTTTGATGTAGATATTACAGTGCTATGACTGCTGAGCTCAGTGTAATTCCGCCCACACCCACCACTGATTGGCAGCTTCTTGTGTACAGTGTCAGTAGGCTGCCAATCAGTGGTGTGGGCGGGGTTACACAGATTAGCTGGACTGCTGTGCACATGACACCTAGTCCTGCAGTGATAATCTCCTGCTGATTTAAACACTGATTTTGTATTGAAACTACAACACAGCCTAATAAGTGACACATCCATGGAATCAGGCTCTCTCTTGCCCTATATTATGGAGAGGTGCTGAGTAGAAAACCCTCCCTCTAAAATAGCCCCCTAGTCGGACAGATCTGGCATGCGTATGATCAGAGTCTCCTCCTCTTCTTTTAGCTCAAGGAACAGAGAGAACGGGAGCGCAAAGCCAAAAAAGCCAAGGAAAATGGAGAGGAAGAGGGAGAGTTCGATGACCTGGTCTCCGCTCTGAGATCAGGTGAAGTTTTCGATAAAGACATTTCCAAACTGAAGAGGAACCGTAAGCGCATTACCAGCCAGACGACAGACAGCAGCCGGGAGAGACCCGTGACCAAGCTCAATTACTAAATCTCTTCCCTGCCCCCTAGAGACCATTATTGGAGTCTGCCTGCACTGTCAGTGACACTGCCTTGACATTGGAGGGAGAGTGGGATGTGTACATATGTACGTAATGTAAAGTTGTGTGCGCACATGTGTATCGGCAGCGTACAGCATCTTGTACACAGGCGCGCACACTTGTATATACTTTGTAGTTTCCATGCACATGTTGAATATGTGATTTATTGCAGTATTATGTATATCTGTGTGCAGAGCACATGTATACATAGCCACTGTGTATAAATGATCCATTTTGGGTTTTTTTTTTTATTAATCAAACTTTTTTTCTTAAAAGTGCAAAAGCACAATCCATATTCTGCCAGATTATGCATTCCTAAAATCTAAGATCATCTATAAAGAGGACCTGTCTGCTCTCCTGACATGTTTTAATAAATGTTTCCAAGATGGAGAATACTTGTTATTTTTTTTTTATATTATACATTCCTCTGTGTTTCCTCCTGGAAACGTGTGAACGGATTGATAATTGGGTTTTATAATACAAAGGAAATACACGGCACTCTGCGTTTCCAACCAATTCTAATGCTTTCACTGCTCTAACTTAAAAGTCTGACGGGGATCACAACGTAGTGCTTGGACTGGCCAGCGGCTCTCCCGACCAGAGCGTGACAGCATGAGTTTTTATGCCGCTGTCACACTTGGACTTGCCAGTCCCAGCATTGCGTTGCGATACCCATCCGAGTTATACGATCATCTGACTCTTCCCTAACAGCGCGATCAGTTTGTCTGATTGACCAAAATGTCACGCGTTCTGGATTGAAGAAACAATAAAACATCCATTCTTGTTTGAAGTGCGTTTTTTTTTTCCGCTTTACCGTACAAAGTGTGAGTGTGTGGAGTAAGGTAACACGCAGCTCCCAGTTTATTCATGCATTTCCAGGAGGATCAGAATAAAGTTTTAAGGAAAAAAATGCTCCACAATTATTTTATGGGGGTAACTAGCAGTCACGAGAATGGAGCTTAAAGATTTTCTGGATTCTGGTCACCAGAACATTGCACTTCAAACCTCCTACGACATACCTGCACCTTTCCTGATTAGTAGGCCACCATGGTGTCCTTACGTCACAGCACATGCTTGACGTCGTGGCGGCCTACTAATCTGAAGAGGCACCAAAGATAGAAGGGCTCTGATCTGGCGACGACAGACTACCAAAGCAGACGACTGGACCAGGGTCTTTCGAATCTTTTTGTTCAACTCTAGTATGTACTGTGACAAAACATGTCAGGGGTATCGACAGGTCTTCTATATTGCAGTTGCACAGGATGCCGGTATACAGTGGGGACAGCCATTATGGGAACATGATCTATAGGTGTATTACAAATGACGGCACTTGAGTTAGGACTAATGCAGATGACTAAACATTTTCTCATCCGAGAGAATCGGGCCAATTGTGCAATTGACACACTGATCAAATGCTGATCACAGTGTGCTCCGATTGTCTCTGCTGAGGAGGAGATGGAGACATTTGTTCTCAATAATCTGTGGAAATCATCGGATTGTACTCTGATGACATCTGAGTGCAGCCCAATTACTGCGCACTTACACAATGGAGAAGATGGAGAAATTTGTTCTCCATCTTCTCCATTGTGTCAGTTCGCAGAAATCATCCAAGCGCAGTCCGATGGTTTCCACAGACTCATTGATTTGCATGTCTGAGTGCGATCCAAATATGAAATCAAACTCGAATATGCAGGGATTCTTTTCAAAGTCTATCCGAGGAAGGAGAAAAAAAAAATCTGACATGTGCACGGCCCCATAGATTAATATTGCTCCGAGAGGTTTTGTCACTTTGCACTCAGACCAAAAATACGCTCGTCTGCATGAGCCCTTCGTCTCAGTGATAACGGTTGAGATCCCATCATGGCGGACCCTCCTCTGCGTATGGACAACACATGAAATATTAAAATACTAATAATGATAAAAAAATAACTGCAAATTAAATGTATTTATTGTACAGTGGGCATACGCGACAACACACAGGGTTCAGATTACAAAGCACAGCAAAGTTCTAGAGCAGTTGTCAGATGCCTGATTATTTTACCCGGGAACTTTGCTGCTCAGTGGCAAAAATGTGCAATTAACTATTTACACTATAGAACTTTTGCCGATCCAGCAGGTGGCGCTGCGCTGCCATGAACTTGATAATGGTGTTCAGATACAAGTATATACGTGAATACTTCTCTAATAATGGACCAAGATATAGATTATAGGACCCGAGCGCTTACATAGAGCTCATCTCATTGCATTATGCCACAGTCCTGTGGGAGTCTTGATAGTTTCTGCCCCCACCCAAAAGAAAAGTAGTACCCCTTTAAATATCCTCTTGCACCACACATTTACACATAATGTGGGACCACGCACCGTTCACATGGAGGATCAGTAGCGCTCATCTTTCCTCTAATACCCCAGATGTAGGTCATCGGCCTGCCACGGTCTAACCAGATCCGTTATACTCGGTGAATATAATCCACATTAACTATTTGATGCCTCCGTGATGACAGATCTGACCATACGGCACACTCCGCGCTCAGGAACTACCACCACTCCCATCGTGCAGTGCGCGGCTGCACTAATACAATCCCTTTGCAATATCTTCAAACTCTTTATTTATTCTTGCTTATGCTGTATTAGAATATTTTACGTTAAATATAGTCCTAATTGAAATGGAAATCTACTTTAAGTCGGGTGACATCCTTGAACATTTTATTTTTCATCTAAATAGGTCATTTTCTGATATTTGTATCCGTCAGATGCCATGCGGTTCCCTGTATCTGCCACTGGAGGGCGCTTACTACATTCTGTTATTCATGCAGTTGGCGCCCTCCAGTGGCAGCTGCAGGACTTCATCATGTTCTCTTACTCTAGCCAGAGGATATGGAACTATGTATTAGGGGCGAACCAAAAAAACAAAAAAGCGCTTCTACCACTAAAAATATATATTTAGAAATTAGTCTGAAAGTAATTTTGGGGGAAGATTTAAGTTATCACCAGCAATATATACTTTTATCCATATAAACTCTTGAAGTAATTTATTAAAAGGGCTACTGATAAAAGATCAGTCCCCATCAATGCAGTGGTAAAAGTCGGAAGGTGATGAGGTCAGGGTAGCAAAAATATGGGATTTTAAACTGGGGCTTTGCAGTTCTTGCCTACAGGTTTGGAAGGAGACCACCATAGTTGGCTTTATGGGGTAATTTGGAGGACAATTCTACTTGGCCATAGTCTCTATGTGGGCATTGGGGGGGGGGGGGTCTGCATATTAGGCGTATGCGATTTGGAGGTGCCAAAAAAATGGGAAATCCCTTAAAATGGCAGGTACCTGTATGGGTAGTATATTTAACACTAGTCTGGCACGGCCTAAGCTTTCCTAGTTGGACAAGTCCTGGGCTTTGCTAAGCACATTTATATTTTTGTTAGATCTGTCCCTTAGGACTCTTTCAGACGTCCGTGATCATCGGTCGGATCTCGGATCACAATGCAAGGACTGACCGCACATGTCCTGACCTGAGCGTGACTGCTCCATAAAAATATATGATGCCGTCACGCTCGGCCAGTCCGTGCATTGTGATCCGAGATCCAACCGAAGATCACGGACGTCTGTAAGAGCCCTTATACGTTACATTCTGCACATCATTAATGTAAGGAACACTCCGCCCAAAACACTTTCTGCCTCCTAGTAATATAGGATGGTGCGAAAACCAAAGCTACGACGTACGATCCCTTAAACGCCGGTAGAATTATTCTTTTTTTTTTTCTTTTTTTTTTAATTTTACGCTTCTTTAGTTTTTTCCTTTTCCTCTTGAAGTGCTGTAAATAAATGGTTAATGTTATTTTCTAGGACTGTATATATCTTTTTGTTTCTCTGGATTTTAGTTCAGTATTTTAGGACTTCTCTTTTTACTTTAGTTATTCTTCACTTTCCTCCCCGACTCTAGAGCACACGCATGTCTTGTGCCTTGGAGAAGCTATAACATTAAAACTCCCAGAAGGGTTAAGTGAACCTGTCGCCTGCACCAGGGAGCCGGCGTGAGCTCTTAAAGGGCCAAGATTTTAACAAAAAAAAGAGTCTGTTTCCAGAAACAGCGCCACTAGTTGCTATTGGCGGTTCTTGGTACTGCAGCTCAGGCTCCATTCACTTGACTTGTAATACCAGACACAGACTTGGTTGCATTGTTTCTGGAGATGGGAAAAAAACATACACACTACCTTTTTTTTTCTAGTTTTGGACAACTCCTTTAATAGCTCATCTGAATCCCTTGATTATTAGTAGATAAAATTAAGCTTCACCTACTGGAGAACCTTTAAAGTAGGTCTGTCACCAAATATCACCCCCCAAAAAACCCTACATACAGTATTAAATGGATCTTAGACCGTGTTAGGCTGGTGTACTTACTTTGAAAATCCATATTGGAATGTTTGTATAATCCCGTGTGAAAGTTTTCCTTCTGATATTAAAATGAGTAAACATAACTGCCCAATAAAAACCCTAAACCAATGGAAGGGTAACACTAAAACAAGCATAAATACATAGTGACCATTGATGCATTGATGAGAAGCTCAGGTCAAGAAGTGTATAAACAACAAATGTTTAAAATTATAAATATTTATTGATTAAACAAATTAAAACACAGAACATATAAAATAAGGTGCCTAATGCCAAGAAAGGAGCACAGGAAAATGAATAGCAATTATTATGCAACAAGCATAGGCTAAACCTTTAAAGTATCAGTGTACTTTGTAAATATAATCAAAGATCATTTAAGTGCAATTCATAATAGAGGTATCAAATGGATGTCAAGAGTGGTCATTAGCAGAAATAAATATAAAAAAATAATTAGTATATACTCCTAAGAAAGTATCCACAAGAGAGTCACGCGTCCCTTCACCCAACGCGCGTTTCGCACTCAGCTTCTTCCGAGGGCGTGATATTAAAATGAGCATGTTTAGCAGCTCCATCTCTACCTAGACTACATTAAAAAAAAAAAAGCTCACTTTAATATCAGGAGTACACAGCTATTCCTACATGGATTGTCAAAGTAAATACATCTGTCTCATCAGGTGAAAGATCTATTTTTAATGTATACGGTTTGTATTGTGAATTTTAGTGACGGATCTGCTTTAATAGAAGTAGTTTATGTAATTACCAATTCCCAAATTTGTAATTAAAAAAAAAGTTACAAAAGGGAAAGGTTCATATTATATTAAATAATTGCTATTTATGCAACGCAATAAAACTAACTTGCGTTACCATAGTTTGTTTTTTTTTTTAAATTGGGACAGAATCCAGAGGAAGAGAAGAAGAAAAAGACGTATAGTTACAAATCAGGAGTGACTCTAGAAGGAAACATGAGAGCTGCACAGTGTGAACACGGCCCTGAAGTGGTGTCATTGTACGAGGCATGAGCGGTTGTACCCATCAAGCCTCTAATATTATACTTGCCCACAAATTGTCTACATTCGACGTGCAGGCGACAGACACTTGTGCACCTTAGTCATCAGTGACTACTTCCACTGTGCTGCACCATTTCCATGGTCCAGGTTGTGCACTATGCTGTCAGGAACTCAACTGGTGCTTCATCCTCTCTGGGCATCACAGGCACGGCCTTAGAATGCCACCTGGGCATTTGCCATCTGCATTGTGCAGGATTTCAGAGACTACTTTTTTTTTTTTTTCAATTTCCATATTTTTGTGATTTAAATTTGGCGCGAGTCGCGTGGAGACCTGAATATACCAAAACCTAAAGTAATAGGTCACTTCCCTTAAATTCCGATCATCCTTTTCTTAAGTGCCTCTATGTTTTTCTACAGTTATTTTATATATTTTTGTTAAATTATTTTACTATTTATATTTGGCCAAATAATATACCCTCCCCCCACTTACTACTGCCCACTTGGTGCCATTGGGGTTTGCCATCTACAGTCAGATCTGCATCTCTTGTGTTTGTTTTCATGATGCCAATGACCGGTGCTGATGTCAGGAGAGGTGGCTTTCTGTATGGAGTGCATATTTCTTTTTTAAAGACTTTTTTTTTTTCTAAATCTGTCTCCAGAAAGACCTGAACATTTGTAAATATGTCCATCCGGTTTAAAAATTAAAGATTAAAAAAAAAAAAAAAAAAAAAAGCTTTTGAAATAATAGTGAAATTAAGTTAGTAGAAATGAGAATGTTTAGTCGTAGAACAGAGCGGAGAAATAAACTGTTTTTATGATGTACATTTAACTATGGAAATATGCAATAAAAAAAACAATACAAGATCTTATCTGTGTGGATTCTTACATAGGTTATGGGTGGATAATTCTGGCCATGGGACGGGTCTATATACAAAGTTGTATCAGAACCTAAACATCCACTATGTGATATTGTTCTTGGAATCATCATGAGGACCATGCCCACTTGGCTAAAAAGATTGGATTTACACACCGGGAACAGAAGGCCATATACCAGGAAAGGAGATGTGCAGGAACAAAATAAAAGCCATGTCTGATTTAGGAGAACTGCACGTTTATGGCAGGTCCTCCTTAAAGATGCCACTTTTTTGGGGGCGTTACTGCTCAAAAAAATACATTCTAAAATTTGTTTTTTCTCTACAATGCTTCTACTAAAACCGGACCACCTACTCATTAAAGTCTTAGGGTGACCAAGTCTTCTACAGATTTCCAGTACTGCTGATGGCTAACTCTACCAACACCATACACGATCAACTGAGCATGCATGTACTTTGACTAGAGATGGCATCAACCCTTTGACTTATCTCCACCTAGTTCTCCCAAAAATCATTGTGTTTTGCCAAGATGACCCTGAATTCGCACGTCCATGTTCAGCTTGCGATTTCTTGATCGTCTATGAGTCTCCTGACCCAAACCCATGAGCTTCACATAGGCCTAAAGAGACTGTCAAGATTGAGACAGAGACCGACCCCGTATATTACAGTCTGTAATAGGACAATTGGATGTTGGACATGTGAAACTGGCCTTTTATCTGTGTATGTAGGGCGTTAGAAGTAAAAACAAGGAACCACTGGACACTGCTGGAGAAGATGAGGGCTCATAGGTAGAAGTTCCAGCACTTTTTTTTTTTTTTGAGGCAATGCTGCACATTTTAGCTTTTATGATATGATGTGGCCTGATGAAGGCACCTGTTCGGTGCTGAAATGTGTAGCCTAAATAAAGTGACTGTACCTTTACCTATGAGCTGTCATCTGTTCCAACAGCGCCCAGTGGTTTCTTATTATTTCTTCTTCTATACCTTACAGCACATTTTGTGGTTACCATTGTGCACACACCAAGGAGGATGAGCAGCAGCTGGTCCGCTCTTCACAAGTTTTCAGACACCGTTGTGCCCGTTATAAGCACACCTCACTAAGGTGACCAGTTCCACTTACTCTGAGTTAAGACCCCCATACACATTAGACTAATATCGGCTGAACCCACTGATATTGACTGGTTTGGATAACGGTCTAATGTGAATGGGGGAGATGTCAGTCGGGCATGTCCGATTTCGGACTGCCGATCGCATTGTTCTGGACACATGCTGCTGGCAAACATGTAAATCGGTGGCTTTCTCATAGAGAACACAGGAGCGCTTGATCGAAATTTATTTGAAATAAACCTTTACATCCAGGTACTTTACAGGTGACATCTCTGATTGGAATCATTTTATTTATTTTTCCTCCATCTTGTTCAGAAGCCATGATGACTTTTCACATCTACCAATCATCACTGCAGACTTCCTCTTCTCCAGCACATTGCCCATAAAAATACGTGTTATGTTGTCCCCTTTCATAACTCCCCATTCATAACTGTCCCTCACTGTACTCCCTGCACAGAATACCATCATGCCGCAGTGTACCCCATTATGCACCCTCCTGCCAAACTATACTGCCTTGTGTACCATCATTCTACACTGTACCCAATTATAAACCAACATACTAAACGGTACCCCTTTATGCATCATGCCATACTATAACCTGTTATGCACCATCATGTGACACTGTACCCCCTGTCACATCATACTGTACCATCATACCATACTGTACCCCCTTGAGTAATATCATGCCATACAGTATTCCTTTATGCTCCATCTTACAATATTGTACCCTCTTACATACCATCATGCCAAACTGTACTGCCTTGTGTACCATACCATACCGTACCCTCTTACGTACCATAATGCTATACTATAAGCCCTTATGCACCATACCATAATGTACAATCATGCCAAACAATACCCACTTATGCACCACCATACCAAACTGTACCTCCTTACGTACCAACATGCCGTACTGTTCCCCCTATGTACCATATCATTGTACCCACTTATACCCCATACTGTACACTATCACGCCAGCCTATCCCCCCTTATGCAACATCATGCCATACTGTACACCCTATGTACCATTATGACACAATGTACCCCCTTTTGAACCATGCCACAGTGCACCCCATTATGCACCATCACACCATACTGTGCCCCCTTATGTACCAGCATGGCATGCCATACTCTACTCCAGGGGTCTCAAACACGCGGCCCGCGGGCACAGACCCCTTGACGATCCCGACCTGGTCCAGGAGGAGCCGCCGACAGCAGCGCTGCATTGCCGCACAGAGACTGTTTCCCTGCACTGTATTTCCAATGCCAGCCGCTGGCCAATCAGAGGCCAGCAGCTGATATCTGCGTGTCGGCGCAGCGAGTATGACGTCATTGCCATATGCAGATGTCAGCTGCTGGCCTCTGATTGGCCGGCGGCTGACATTGAAAATGCTGTGCTGGGAGACAGTCTCTGTGTGGCAATGCAGCGCTGCTGTCGGCGGCTCCTCGTGGACCAGGTCGGGATCGTCAAGGGGTCGGACTCTGTGGTGCCTGCGGGCCACATCTGCAGGAAGGCCGCCGAGGGAACGGAGGACAGGTGAGAATCATCTTTTTTTTTTTTCTATTTTATGTGTGTGAAGAACAACACAGGGGGCACATAGCCACAAGAGGGGACCTGGATGGGGCACATAGCCACAAGATGTGGACCTGGATGGGGCACATAGCCACAAGAGGGGACCTGGATGGGGCACATAGCCACAAGAGGGGACCTGGATGGGGCACATAGCCACAAGATGGGGACCTGGATGGGGCACATAGCCACAAGATGGGGATCTGGATGGGGCACATAGCCACAAGAGGGGACCTGGATGGGGCACATAGCCACAAGATGGGGACCTGGATGGGGCACATAGCCACAGGATGGGGACCTGGATGGGGCACATAGCCACAGGATGGGGACCTGGATGGGGCACATAGCCACAAGAGGGGACCTGGATGGGGCACATAGCCACAGGATGGGGACCTGGATGGGGCACATAGCCACAAGAGGGGACCTGGATGGGGCACATAGCCACAAGAGGGGACCTGGATGGGGCACATAGCCACAAGAGGGGACCTGGATGGGGCACATAGCCACAAGATGGGGACCTGGATGGGGCACATTAGTACAAGATGGGGACCTGGATGGGGCACATTAGTACAAGATGGGGACTTGGATGGGGAACATTACTACAAGATGTTTTCCATTATTACTATATGATGCTAATTGTAAGACAATATTACTGTATGTGGCCAATTGGGGGAAATAAAATTGTAAAAAAAATAAAAAATAAAATAAAGCATGAAAAAATATTGGGCACTAAAAATGCTGTTTTATATGTAAACTAAAGTAAACACAAAAAAGTGCACGTTTATTATCGCCACATCCATAACGACCCAAGCCATAAAAAATAAACACGGCAAAAATGTTCAAAAGGTGTACACAAAAAAAAATGGTATCACTAAAAATGTCACATTGAACAAAGAATGCGGCCCCCCAAATTAAAATTTTTTCCATGTGCGGCCCATATACCCAGCCGAGTTTGAGACCCCTGCTCTACTCCTTTGTGTACCATCATGCCACACTGTAATCACTTATGTACCATAATGTCAAAGTGTACCCAATTATGCACCATCATGCCATACTGTAACCCCTTATGCACCATACTGTACCCTCTTAAGTACCATCTTGCCACACTGTACACCTTATGTCACATCATGCCATACTGTACCCCGCTACATATCATGCCACACTACTGCCTTGTGTACCATGATGCCAAACTATACCCATTTATACACCATCATACCATACTGTACCCTCTTACATACAATCATGCCAAACAGTACCCACTTGTGCACCATCATACCAAACTGTAACCCTTTATAGAGCATCATGCCACACTGAAACCCATTATGGATCATAACAATGTATCCCCTTATGAAGCATCCGGCCACACTGTACTCCCTTACGTACCATCATGCAAAACTATACCCCCCTCTGTACCATACTGTACACTTTCCCATACCTTCATGCCACACATTGCCCCCTTATGCACAATCATATCATACTGTAACCCCATTATGCACCATCATGCTACACTGTACCTCTATGAAACATCATGCCAAACTTCACTGTCTTATAAACCATCATACCACACTGAACCCCCTTACGTACCATCGTGCCACAGTGTACCCTGGTATGCACCATCATGCCATACTTAACACTATGTGCCATCATGCAACACTGAACACCTTTTGAACCATCATGCCACAGTATACCCCCTAATGTACTAGCATGACATATTGTACCCCTTTGTCTATCATGCCAAACTGTACCCCATTATGCACCAACATACTGTACCCTCTTTACTTACCATAATGCCACAGTATACCCCATTATGCATCATCCCACCCTGTACCTCATTACATATCATACCGCACTGTACCCCCTATGTACAATATCACTCTCCCTCCTTATAAACCATCATGCCACAGTACACCCCTTTTTGTACTATCATGCCACACTGTAACCCTTGTGTCGCATCCTGCAATATTGTACCCCCTTACCTACCATCATGACACACTTACCTCTTATGCATTATACCATATTGTACCCCCTTGTGTATCATCATGCCAAACAATATCCACTTAAGGATCATACCATACTGTACCTCATTATGTACCAACATGCCATACTGTAACTCTTTGTAGAACATCGTGCTATACTGAAACTCCTATGTACCATTATGCCATACTGTAATCCCTTATGTACCATAATGTACCCCATTATGCACCATACCATACTGTACCCCCTATGAACCATACCAAACTGTACCCCCTTGTGTAATATGCCATACTATATAACCCATATGTACTATAATGCCGCAGTGTACCCCCTTGTCCAATCATGCCAGTGTACCCCCTTATACACCATGCCATACTGAACACTCATGTACCATCATGCCAAACATGGCTCTGTATGCATCATGCCACACTGTACCCACTTATACACCATCATGTTCTACTGTACCACATATGAACACTGTCATGCTGCAGTGTACCCCCTTATGATTCATACTGTATCCACTTGTGTAACATCATGCCATACTGTAACCCTTATACATCATCACGCCCCACTGTACCCCCTTATGAACTACCATATCACAATGTACCCCTTCCCCTTTGAACTATACCAGCCGCTGGTATATACTGTCCGCCCTTATGAACTATTATCACACCACACTCTCTTCTTATGAACCACGAACGTCAGACTGTCCATTTTTAGGAACTGCAACTGCCACATTGTTTCTGCTTATGAACTACAGCTGCCACACCGTCCATTAGGAACTACAGCCGCCACACTTTCCGGCCTTAGAAAATAGAACTGCCACACTATCAGTCTTTATGAACTATCATGCCACAGGGTACCCTTTATTAACTTGCAACCAACACATTATTTATCCCTTTATGAATTATAACTACCATATGTACCCCCTCAAGAACTATACATGCTACACTGCACCCCCTATGAATTATGAACTACCACATTGTCCTCTCTTATAAAATATTGCCTCCACACAGGGGTGGACATACCGCCAGTGCGGCAGATACAGCTGCACCGGGGCTCGGAGGTGGATGAGGGCCCACCATTACAGTCGTCTATCTCAGCTGGCTGTGTATCTCAGGATCCACATTCAACTGAAATTTATTGCAGCACAAAGACCCTCCAGTTCCCTGCACTGCAATACACAACGCCGGTGAATCAGAGGTCAGGAGCGGACGTTGACGTGCCCATGACTGGTGGCACATGCCAGTGACGTCATGTGCCTTGGCAGGCACGTCAGCGTCAGCTGCTGGCTCCTGCATCGGCTATTGCAGATGGCGACGCACGTCGTGGGAGCAGAGAAAGGCAAGAAGACTTGTTCCTTTTTTAAAATGAGTGGATGGAAAATAGGAAACATTATTACTAGATGGGGCCTAAGATGGAGGACATTTTACCATGAAAGGGTGCACAGGATGGGGGATATTTTATTAAAAAGGAGCCAAGGATGGGGGACATAATACCATGAAGAGGTACAGGATGGAAAACATTTTTTTTTTTTTTTTTTTTTTGGGTAAAGAGTCTGAGATGGGGGACATATTACCAAAAAGGAGCCCAGAACGGGAGATATGATACCATTAAGGGGCACATGATGGGGGATATATTAACATGAAGGGGCCCAGGATGGTGGTCATTATTATATGGGGGCAAACACATACGTCTTTATAGGATCTAGATCCAAAGGCGGTGAAGGTAGAGATATATGTCCGCGCCGCTGAATAATCCTCAAATCAGGACCATATAATAAAATCCTTGTTTATTGGTAAATGCCTACGCGTTTCTGGGTGTTCCACACCCCTTCATCAGGGCACCAACAGATATGCCCTGATGAAGGGGTGTGGAACACCCAGAAACACGTAGGCATTTACCAATAAACAAGGATTTTATTATATGGTCCTGATTTGAGGATTATTCAGCGGCGCGGACGTATATCTCTACCTTCACCGCCTTTGGATTTATTCTGGTCCTGTGGGACACCTATTGGAGATCCGCTGCAGCTGCCTTTTATAGGTTATGGTAGTTGTGTCCTCACACAACCTAACCAGGTGAGAACCACCTTTTTTACTATTATTCCCTATGTCCACAGGTGTAACCCTATTGGGCTTTGCGCTCTCTCTCTCTCTTTGTATTTTATAGGATCTAGAACGCTACAAGGGCCCATACATCTGAACAACATGCAAGTGGGGATACAGGAGCAAATTCAGTACCTGATAACATTCTCTCCCACCCCCCAATTCATTATAATTCCCTGATAACGTTTTCTCCCTCCCCCTAATTCATTATGACGCTATTAGGGACTTATAATGAATGGGGGGGGGGTACACAGGACAGGGACTAAAGACCCCGTCACACTAAGCGATGCAGCAGCGATCCCGACAACGATACGACCTGTCAGGGATCGTTGCTGCATCGCTAATACATCGCTGGTGAGCTGTCAAACAGGCAGGCTCACCAGCGATCAGGGGAGCAGCGATATCGTGGAAAGAATCGTTCCACGATGTCCTGCTCCCGTTACCAGCCTGCTGAAGCAGGAGCAAGCTGGTAACTATGGTAAACATCGGGTTACTAAGTGCGCGTGTGCCCCTAGTAACCCGCTGTTTACCATGGATACCACTCTGCTACAGTGAGCGGGAGCCTCCGTGCACCGTAGCAGAGTGGTATCCATGGTAAACAGCGGGTTACTAAGTGCGCGCGTGCCCCTAGTAACCCGATGTTTACCATAGTTACCAGCCAGATCGTTGGTCCCGCTGGTCACACACAGCGATGTGTGCCGGCCAGCAGGAGGCCAACAACCAAAAAATGGTCCAGGACACTTTGCAACGATCAGCGACCTCACAGCAGGGGCCTGATCGTTGCAAAGTGTCACACATAGCGACATCGCTGGTGAGTCACCAAAACCGTGACTCAGCAGCGATATCGCTGTGTGAGACGGGGGCTTAAGGCTATGTATATGTGCTACACTGAAAGTTGTGCTGCAAATTCTGATGTGTTGCAGGAAGAACGCTGCATAAAATACGCATTTTATGACGTGTTTACAGGTGTTTTTGTTGCAGATTTCCTCCCGCTCATTAGTATGGGCAAAATTGCTGCATGAATTGACATTATGCAAATTGTAATCTACTGCAAATTTTCAAGGATAAAATAAGCAACGTGTGCATGAGACTTCTGGAATATCATTCACGGTGCTTGTACTGTAAAATGCTGTATATTTTCCGCAAAAAATCCGCACACAAAAAAAACAAAAAGGGTACCAAAAACGCAACATGTCCACATAGCTGTACAATGAATTGGGGGGAGTCACAGAGACCGATTAATTTATACCGTATTTATTGGGAGATGGAAATTATAGTTAGTTAATGGGGGACACAGTGCTACTTATCACTTTATATTTTGAATGCTGTGTGGCTAATATATATTAATGGTGGGGTACATATCTGAATTTAGGGACACCGTGGAGGGATTTTTTTTATTCAGGAGACAAGTGTATATGTACTCTATATGTGACCTGGTTATTTTCAGGGTTGCGGAGATCAGTGCAGCAAGACGAGTCATGGCTGAAAGATGTCGACATGAAGGTCTGAGCAGACGGAGAAGAAACAAAATAAAACGGATCTGATCAGACGAGACGTCAGCGGTCACTGAATGTAAATATCCTGTAACTAATGTACGATGTTCAGTAATACTGTTATTTATAAATCGACTTCCCTTGGGTCACATTGTGTGAAATGTCCCATGTGCAGCCAGACTTTTATTTATTTATTTTTTTTTTATGCACATGGACTCAGAGTTTTATACATCCAGTCACATATCCGTGAAAATCACGGATCCCAAAATGAGATCTGCGAGACTCAAAGCATGTCCATTTCTCATCCAATTTTGAGAGCTAGAATAGTACATACTCAATGGTTCTGTGTGCGGTCCGAGGAAAAAAATATATATTTATACTGCTCAAAAAATAACGGGAACACTCAAATAACACATCCTAGATCTGAATGAATGAAATATTCTCATTGAATACTTTGTTCTGTACAAAGTTGAATGTGCTGACAACAAAATCACACAAAAATCATCAATGGAAATCACATTTATTAACCAATGGAGGCCTGGATTTGGAGTCACCCCCAAAATTAAAGTGGAAAAACACACTACAGGCTGATCCAGCTTTGATGTAATGTCCTTAAAACAAGTCAAAATGAGGCTCAGTATTGTGTGTGGCCTCCACGTGCCTGTATGACCTCCCTACAACGCCTGGGCATGCTCCTGATGAGGTTGCGGATGGTCTCCTGTGGGATCTCCTCCCAGACCTGGACTAAAGCATTCACCATTCCTGGACAGTCTGTGGTGCAACATGACGTTGGTGGATGGAGCGAGACATGATGTCCCAGATGTGCTCAATCGGATTCAGGTCTGGGGAACGGGCGGGCCAGTCCATAGCTGCAATGCCTTCATCTTGCAGGAACTGCTGACACACTCCAGCCACATGAGGTCTGGCATTGTCCTGCATTAGGAGGAAACCAGGGCCAACCGCACCAGCATATGGTCTCACAAGGGGTCTGAGGATCTCATCTCGGTACCTAATGGCAGTCAGGCTACCTCTGGCGAGGACATGGAGGGCTGTGCGGCCCTCCAAAGAAATACCACCCCACACCATTACTGACCCACTGCCAAACCGGTCATGCTGAAGGATGTTGCAGGCAGCAGATCGCTCTCCATGGCGTCTCCAGACTCTGTCACATCTGTCACATGTGCTCAGTGTGAACCTGCTTTCATCTGTGAAGAGCACAGGGCGCCAGTGGCGACTTTGCCGATCCTGGAGTTCTGTGGCAAATGCAAAGCGTCCTGCACGGTGTTAGGCTGTGAGTACAACCCCCATCTGTGGACGTCGGGCCCTCATACCACCCTCATGGAGTCGGTTTCTAACCGTTTGTGCAGACACATGCACATTTGTGGCCTGCTGGAGGTCATTTTGCAAGGCTCTGGCAGTGCTCCAAACGTACCAATACTATATTGAAATAGAGGTAACTAGAATGTGTGTAAACATAAAAAAGCCTCTAAAACTATAAATTATTATTCTGATTCTTACTCGCACATCATCAGGGTTTTTGGTGTCTTCTAAAAAGAATCAGAATAAAAATTTATAGTTTTAGAGGTTTTTTAGGTTTACATTCTGGCAGTGCTCCACCTGTTCCTCCTTGCACAAAAGCGGAGGTAGCGGTCCTGCTGCTGGGTTGTTGCCCTCCTACGGCCCCCTCCACGTCTCCTGGTGTACTGGCCTGTCTCCTGGTGTCTGCTCCATGCTCTGGACATTGTGCTGACAGATACAGCTACCCTTCTTGTCACAGCTCTCATTGATGCGCCATCCTGGATGAGCTGCACTACCTGAGCAACTTCTGTGGGTTGTAGAGTCCGTTTCATGTAACCACGAGTGTGAAAGCACAACCAACATTCAAAAGTGACCAAAACATTAGCACTGAGATGTGGTCTGTGGTCCCCACCTGCAGAACCACTCCTTTATTGAGGGTGTCTTGATAATTGCCAATAATTTCCATCTATTGTCTATTCCATTTGCACAACAGCATGTGAAATTGATTGTCAATCAGTGTTGCTTCCTAAGTGGACAGTTTGATTTCACAGAAGTTTGATTTACTTGGAGTCATATTCTGTTGTTTAAGTGTTCCCTTTATTTTTTTGAGCAGTGCATAATATTATATATTATATATATTACACTACTAAATCGGTCTCCCTCTTACTAAACTCTCCCCTCTCCAATCCGTCCTTAATGCAGCAGCCAGGATCATATTCCTCGCCAACCGCTACACTGATGCCTCTTCCCTGTGTCATTGCATTGGTTGCCCATCCAATATAGAGTTCAATTTAAACTTATCACGCTTACCCACAAAGCGCTCCATGCTTCAGTACCCCCCTACATCTCCTCCCTTGTCTCAGTCTACCACCCTACACGTGCCCTCCGTTCTGCCAATGACTTAAAACTAAAATCCTCCATAATCCGAACTTCCCACTTCCGTCTCCAAGATTTCTCGCGTGCTGCGCCAATTCTTTGGACTGCACTACCCAGGACAGTTCGATTAATTCCCAATACCCACAGTTTCAAGCGGACCCTAAAAACCCATTTCTTTAGACTGGCGTATCGCCGCCACACTATCTGTCCGTCCCAGTTTTCCCCCATATTAAAATCTTATTCAATTTAAGATTCATACCATCCATGCACATAATAGCCTCGGTCAGGACTGCTCACATACTGGCTGACGACCAGTCCATGTATTATTATTTATCCTATTTAGTACATCAAGGCTGCATTATACAATATATGTACATTCTACCTTTTGTGTCTCTCCCATTTCCTCGCAGACTGTAAGCTTGCGAGTAGAGATGAGCGTTGTTCGACTCGAACTGTTCGCCAATCTCAAATTCGAGCTGTTTTGGGCGGTGTTCGAGCCGTTCGGCGAACACGAACGATTTGAGAAAAATTCGGCTGTTCGAGGTTATGTTCGATAACTGTTCGTGCCCCAAAATCATAACTGGATTTTTTCTCAGTAATGATGAAAATTAATGTTAATACGCAGTTTGAGTGTACAGCGGGGTGGGGGGAGGGGCAGTGGATGGATCTCTGCAGGAACAATGAAGATCTCCATTTTTTTTTCTCTTTCCCGCATTTGCAGTGGGGAGGTGCAATCTGTCAGCCTATCAGCAGCGCACACACGGAGCGAAGTGCTTTTTTTCACACAAGCAAGGGCATGTGTCATTGGCAGTGTATGTCACATGTCCTTGCCCTATAAGACCCAGCCATTTTCCCCGTCGCCACCATTTTCTCACTGCTGCAGCTGCGTGTTAGACGGCACCGCTGTTGCTGTGTGCGCTATACCTTGTTAATTTCAAGCCAATTTTCGCACAAATCTACAGATAGCTTGGGAGTAGGGAAGAGTTGTGATTGCAGTCCTTTTAAGGACTAGGTTACAGCATTTCCTACGACTTTTATCAGGCAGGTCTGTGCTCTTAAATAGATAGATTGTGGGAGTAAAGACTAATTGTAATTGCAGTCCTTTTCAGGACTAAGTTACATCAGTTCCTATCAGTTTTTGCCAGGCAGGTCTGTGCCAGTGCTGTGCAAGTTTTTTTCACAGCATTTGGCTAAATCTAGCAAAGCTAATCCTTTTTGGCCTATTGCAGAGTTTTAGTCAGTGGAGCAGCCTATCTGTGTTGCAAGATATACCACCTGTGTATAGAATACCAATTTTTTTACTGCACCTAGTGAAGTAAAACCTTTTGGGCATAGCATCATTCTATTAGTCCATCTATACTGACCTCCATCAGGTTGCAAATTCAATATAATTTTTTTCTGCATCTAGCTCTCAAAAAAATATTTGGGCTTCTAGCAGTGTGTGGGACTTGTTCTATTAGTCCATCTATACTGACCTCCATTAGGTTGCAAATTGAATATAATTTTTTTCTGCATCTAAAACAGCCAGTAGTTTTGGCCTAATACCACAGTTTGGCCACTCAGCTCTGCTCGGTTCCCATCCATTGTTTTTTTGTGCAAACAACTCCAGAGTTGTGAATTAGTTAACCACCAAAATGAGTGGAAAAAAGGCCTGCTGCTGGTGGAAAGGGGAATAGGCGTGTGGGGAAGGGGAAAAAAGGTTGTGTCTGTGGGGTAGGTGTTAAAGCAACAGTAACATCTGCAGAAGAAAGACCATCTTCCAGCCAAACTAAAATGTCTACTTCTTTTAGCGGACAATGTGATAAGATCCCTTTCTTACGGCCACGCCAATCGCTACAAATTCCAGATGAGGCACAAAAACAGCAGGTGCTTCAACGGATATCAAGTGCTCCTTTAAGTGGGCTCTCCTCCACCTCAACTTCAACATCACAAATACTCCAGTCCTCAGAGGTGTCACCCCAATCGCACTTGCTTCCTCACAGCTCCCAAGTCTCCAGCTGCCCGTCTGAGTATGAGGTAGAACAGATGGTTGAGTCTGCAGAGCTGTTTACTCAGACTATAGCCTGGGAATCAGAGGTCGGCTCCAGAGCTTCTGTGAATCCAGACGAGGAAATGATCTGCACTGATGCCCAGAATCTTTAGGAGTCGGATCCAGGACCAGACGCTGAAGGTTCTGACCATAATGTAGACCCTCATTCCCAAACTGTAACTCCTGTTGGTGGAGACAATGAGGAAGACGATGATGAGACTCAAATACCTGATTGGAGCGACAACTTTAGTTTTTTGTCAGGGCAGGAACAGGTTGGCTCGGAGGACGACGGGTGTGATACGCACAGGGTGATGATGATGAGGTTGGAGATCCCACTTACTGTCAACCCACAGTCAGCCAAGAGATGAGGTCAGCAGAGGAGGTGGAGGAAGATGCTAGTGACGACGAGGTCAGGTTGCGCCTTCCTGGACAGAGACGTAGTACTGGAAGCACGTCAACAACTGCATCCTCAAACACAACTCTGCCTCTCACCACAAGTCGTAGTGGCTCTTCAGGTCGCATGGGTGCTAAGCCTTGCATAGCCTGGGCATTTTTTCAGATCGATAAAGATGACCCAACTCGTGTTATCTGTAACATTTGTCAGCAAAAGCTAAGTAGAGGCCAAAAAATACATAGTTTGAGTACTTCATGCATGAACCGGCACATGGACATGAAGCATAAGTTGCAGTGGGAAGCTCACTGTGCTACAATGCGGCCTAGCCGGCCGGGCCAATAACCGTCTGCCATATCTTGTGCATCCGCGGCCTCTTCATCCTCTGTGACTGGGGGGACAGCAGTCACACCTGTTTTGGGACGCAGACCTGCCACCTCTTTACCCGCAACAGCCAGCGTGATTGGCAGGTCATCATTTTCTTTGGAGGTGGTAACACCAGCTTGTGTTGAGCGCTGTCCGACATCGATAGCACCACCTTTGGATCAAGGCAACCTAACATGTCCGCCTGCATCTTCCTCACAGACCGGCAGTTTGCCGGGGACACCCTTATCAACCCCGTCTAAGCACAATAGCCAGCCCTCGGTCCCTCAGATGTGGACAAGTAAAAGACCATTTCCTCCTAGCCATGAGAAAGCTAAGAGGTTGAATTTCACCATCTGCAAGCTCTTGGCTACAGCAATGCTGCCTTTCCGCCTGATGGACACAGAGGATTTTCGAGACCTTATGTCCGTCGCAGTGCCCCAGTACCAGATGCCCAGTCGGCACTACTTCTCAAAGAAAGGTGTGCCTGCGCTCCACCAACATGTCGCACACAACATCACCGCTTCTTTGAGAAACTCTGTGTGTGACAGGGTGCATTTCACCACAGACACTTGGACGAGTAGGCATGGACAGGGGCGTTACATGTCGCTGACTGGGCACTGGGTAACTATGGTGACAGCAGGACAAGGGGCTGCTGTCCAAGTCTTGCCGTCCCCACGAGTTGTGCGTCAATCCTCTTTATGTCAAAGTTCCTCCACTGCTTCTGCCTCCTCAACCTCCTCTCGGTCCTCCACCTGCACCCAAAGCCTGTCTGGTCATGCCACAAGCTTTCTAACTGCGCAGAAGGGATCCTGCACACCTCCTTACTATGCTGGCAGTAGGGCTCAACATCATCAGGCGGTTTTTACTTTGAAATGTCTGGGAAATGTGAGTCACACAGCTGAGGAGTTGTGGTCAGCTCTGGAGAACCAATTTCATGAATGGTTGTCTCCACTGGACCTGAAACCAGGGAAGGCCGTGTGCGACAATGCTGCAAACCTGGGTGCGGCCCTTCGCCGGGGCAATGTCACACACGTGCCTTGTATGGCTCACGTGTTGAACCTGGTTGTCCAGCAATTTTTAGCCCACTATCCCGGACTAGATGGCCTTCTGCAGAGGGCACGGTCGCTGTGTACTCACTTCCGCCGTTCGCATCCCGCAGCTCAGCGACTTACATCTCTACAGAAGTCGTTGGGCCTGCCACTTCACCGGCTAAAATGTGATGTGCCTACCTGGTGGAATTCAACTCTGCACATGTTGCAGCGACTGTGGCAGCACCGACAAGCCCTGGTGCAATACGTTCTGACATATAGCCTGGGCCAACGAGATCCAGAGGTGGGGCAAATCACGCTGGAGGAGTGGTCTCAGATCAGGGACCTATGCACCCTTCTGCACAGTTTTGAAATGGCGACTAAGATGTTTAGTGCTGACGATGCCATTATCAGCATGACTATTCCGGTGATTTACATGCTGGAGCACATGTTAAACAGAATTCGGAGTCAGGTGGTGGCACAAGAGGAGGTGGAGGAAGTAGAGGAGGAGGAGTTGTATGCGGAAGGGCTGACATCTGCAAGGTCCAGACGGTCAGCAGCACCAAGGCGGCAGGCATGTGAGGGTGGGGGAGATGGTTTTACCAGGGCGCATGGTAGCAGCCAAACTAGTGAGGAAGGTGCAGGAGCCCAGGAAGAAGTGGAGGACGAACAGATGGAAGACTCATCAGATGAGGGAGACCTTGATCACATTTCTGTTGTGCGAGGTTGGGGGGAGAGGACAGAGGAAGGAAGCATGATTGTTACCTCGCCACCAACACAACAGGGACTTGGTGCTCCTGGATGCGCAAGACACATGAGTGCCTTCTTGCTGCACTACCTGCAACATGACCCTCAGACTGTCAGAATTCGAAGTAATCCTGACTACTGGGTTGCCACACTCTTAGATCCCTCACACTCTTCGATCAACCTTTTCATTTTAATAAAGACCAAAAAAATGCTTAGATGTGAACTGCCTCCCGCCATCATAGACACTCCTTTTGATGATGCTCCAGAGGTTCTGAATGGGGTAGAGGTCAGGGGAGCATGGGGGTCACACCATAAGTTTGTCCCCTTTTATGCCCATATCCGCCAGAGATGCAGATGTGTTATGTGCAGCATGAGACAGTGCATTATCATGCATAAAAATGATCTTGCTGTGGAATACACGGTTCTTCTTCTTGATCCATGGCAGGAAGTGCTGTTTGAGAAACTCCACATACATTATGGAGTTCATCTTTACCCCTTCAGGGATCCTAAAGGGGCCAACAATCTCTCTCCCCATGATTCCAGCCCAAAACATTACTCCACCTCCTCCTTGTTGGCGCTGTAGCCGTGTTTGCGTGGGGTGTCCATCAACCAGCCATCCTCCACTCCATCCATCTGGACCATCGAGCGTTGCACGGCACTCATCCGTGAACAAAAGAGTTTTGAAATCAGTCTTCATGTAATGTTTGGCCCACTGGAGCAGTTTCTGCTTGTGTGAAGTGGATAGAGGAGGTCGACAGGATGGCGTATGCACAGCTGCAAACCTCTGAAGGACCCTGCATCTTGTTGTTCGGGGGACGTTGGAGGCACCAGCAGCTTCAAAAATTTGTCTGCTGCTATGACAAGGCTTTTTTGCTGCTGCTCTTTTAACGACGTAATTGCCTGTAGGAAAGAGTCCTCAATTTGCCCTTATCAGCACGCACACGTGTGTACTGTGAATCAGCTACATACTTCTTGATTGCCAAGACACTTCATCCTGATCATCGCACAATGTTGATTGTAGTCATGCCTTGACCTAAACACTCCACAATTTGTTGCTTCTCAGCAGCCGACACATCCTTTTTTTTTCCCATTTTGGCAGAAAATGTAGGCTGTTTAATAATGTGGGACAGCCTTCTTAAGTAGTCTTGCCTTTCATTGGACACACCTGCCAAACTAATTAGCACAGGTGTCTGCAATTGCTTACAGTGATATAAAGAGCCCTGACACACATCACCATCAATGAGTTTAACTGACAAACAAACAAATTCTTCCCTTATCACTCCTAAACACTTTTTGCATAATAATTTGGAACACAGTGTACATGTGCTTTTCCACAAAACACCAGTGGTTCACGTAGTGAATCTTACAGTTCTAACTTGCCAACCGTGGTCTGTATGGAGTTGTTCAATAAAGGGCCCAAAATTAAGATAACATAGACGGGAGAGGTCTCTATGAATAGGAATTCCTAAGTATTTGATACCCTGTGAGGGCCAGGCAAAGGGAAAGTTGGACTGGATGGAATCCTATATGGATTTGGGGAGGGAGACATCGAGGGCCTCAGACTTCGCTGCATTGATTTTAAAATTTTACCATGTAACAAAGTGATCTATTTCAGCCATAACAGCATGGATGGATATATGTGATTGAGTGATATATACTAGGACATCATCAGCAAATAGAGAGCACTTGTACTCGGTGCCTCCCACCTCAATCCACCTAATATTGGGGTTATGGCGAATTGATGAGAGCAGGTGCTCCGTCACTAGGATGTATAAGAGAGGGGACAGAGGACATCCCTGCCTTGTCCCATTGGTGATTATGAAAGGTGATGAAAATGTTCTGACGCGCCCCCTGGGCCTTGGGACACCCGGAGCCGGACCCTTTTTGGTGGATGCTGGTGGTTGTAGTCTCCGTGGCGGCGACCCGGTTCCGTGGCTCAGGGCAGTCAAACCAGTGGCGGAACTATTTATGTGGTTTTGATGTTTAAATGTCCGACTACGCCACCCGTGGATTGCGGTCAGAGTGAACCACCGCTGCAGGGCAGACCGCTGAGGCTGGTGTTGTGGGTGCAGCAGAGCGTAGTATAACTCCCCACGGGAGGAGTATAGCCTCAGGGCAGTGTATGCGGAGGATGGGGGTGATGGTGCAGGGCAGCAGCAGTAACTTCACAGAGTCAGTGATGCAGTCCAGGGCCTTTACTCACAGTTCTTATTATCCAGACCACTTCTGCAGGTAACGGCTGCCCACGTCGTACTGTGCTCACCAGGTGAGGGGCTCAGACAACTCCCAGATAACTTTGGAGCGCTTCACAGGACCCCCTTTGTGTGTCCTTTGTCTGGCCTTTCTTACCAACCCTTCTGTCCGGCTGCCTCGGGCCTCCTCTTGGTAAACTTGGCGCCAGTTTCCCTGACGCTATGTGGTGCCTTCCTAGCGGTTTTAGCGAGGGGCTGCGCCACATAAAATGTCACAGCCTCCGGTTTCTAGCTGAGGGTCGTTTCCCGCCTCCACTAGTTTCGGGGACCGGTCTCCCCCTTTGGCCTGACCCCTCCACGCAGGTGGATTCGGGTGTGCGGTGGCGACTCGCCCGTCCGCACCCCTGGGATCCCTTCGTTCCTCGTTCCTGGAGCCTTCTCCGCTCCTCTTCCTTCTTTCTCCCTCTTCCAGGCCTGGGCCTCTGTTACTAGGCCCGCCTCCGGAGCAGAGCTCATGCAGAGCCCCTGCTCCCTGTCACTTCTGCTCAGACTTCTCTGCACTGAACTAAGATGCTGCCCACCTTTTATACTTCCTTCTCATTGCACCCAGGAACTGCTTCCTCCCTGCTCCTGCACTACAGGGTTCCCCTTCCTCAGTGTTCCCTCCCCCCACTCCAGCCAGGGACAGGGACTGTCGTGCCCATCTCAGAGGCATATTGGTCGCCCTGCCCCACGGCAATGTGGTGTAATGCATGCAGGTGTTGGGGTCCTGATCCACACTCCATCCTTACCTGAGAGTGAGATATCACACCTCTGGGTGAGTTGCAATACCTCTGTAGCAACCAAGCCCTCGGGGTGCTACAGTTCCATTTATCTTCAGCCTAGGTGACGTATTGCGATACAGGGCCGTGATTTTGGCTATAAAAGGGTCCCCTAGACCCCTACCCCAAGCTTTTTAAGAGAATAATATATGGCGTGCCATTAGACTCTATGGAATGCTTTCTCAGCATCCAACGAGAGTATCTAATTACAAATTTTTAACTGCATCTAGCCCAGGAAATACTTTGTGCCTAGTAGCAGTGTCTGCTAGTCAGCGGATTATCCCAGCTGTTAAGCAAGCTACACCACCTGTAGTTTGGACACTTAATTTTTTCAAAGGAAATGCTTCGGGACCCCGGGATACTCAGTGAAAAGCATCAGGAGGCACCCCAAGGCATAGGGGCTGGGACTGGCGGTAGGACGCCTTGCGGTGGACAGCCGAGCTCGATCCTTATAAAAGCTTTTTAACTGCAGCAGCTTTAGTGGACGCTACTGGAGCTGGAATTACGCGGCTGCTGGCATGAGACTTGCCCTCCAATAGATCCTTGTAAATGGATTTAAAGTGTATTCATTCAAATTAGAGAGACAATTTAAATTAAAAAGCTTAGACCAACCTCCACCACAGGGGGGCTCGCTCGACCCACCAGCGGACAGGCACCAGTATTGGGAGAGGGGGGCTGGCCGTCAGGGTCCACCGCGGCTCTGGCACAAACCCGGAGACACGGAGGTGGCACGGGCAGGAACGGACTGGCCGTGTCGGCTTCTCACTTTTTGGATTTTAGAAGGGCATGACATGCCTATATCTGTGTCTCCCCCTCCTTTTACTCCTCCACCTCTTTTCTTTTCGCATGACTATATGTACTTGTCACTTTTCCATGTGTTAGTTATGTCTTCTGAGCAGTTTGTCAGCTTTTGGACACCTTTGAAGGTGTTTTCTATGTGTTTCTATGTGTTTTTGTTTGCCTGCCATTGGTTTTAACGGTGTTCGAAGGTGTTCGACGAACAGTTCGGCGAACACAAGGGTGTTCGACGAACCGAACTCGAACACTACGGGGGTGGCTCAACACTACTTGCGAGCAGGGCCCTCACTCCTTTTGATTTGAGAAATGCTTATTCTGTATTGTCTGTATAAGTCCCCTCTAAAATTGTAGAGTGCTGCAGAATATGTTGGCGCTATAAAAATATTTATATATATATATACATACATACATACATACACACACACATACATACATACATACATACATATATATACACACACACAATAAGGCTACATTCGTGTGTGTGTGTGTGTGTGTGTGTGTGTGTGTGTATCAGTCCCTTAGTATATAGTGTACCATCTTGTTATATATAGATTACCATCCCTTATTAAATAGTAAACGTTCTTGTTATATATAGCACCATCCTTATGGGGAAAATAAGTATTTGATACTCTGCCGATTTTGCAAGTTTTCCCACCTACAAACCTACAAAGAATGGAAAAGTCTGTAATTTTTATCGTAGATCACTTCACCTGTGAGACAGAATCTAAAAATAAAACCAGAAAATCACATTGTATGATTTATACATATTTCATGCAATAAAATGTAAATTATTTGATACAATAGAAAAACAGAACTTAATATTTGTTACAGAAACCTTTGTTTGCAATTACAGAGGTCAGACGTTTCCTGTAGTTCTTGACCAGGTTTGCAGACACTGCAGCAGGGATGTTGGCCCCCTCCTCCATACAGATCTTCTCCAGATCTTTCAGGTTTCGGGGCTGTCACTGGGCAACATTGAGTTTAAGCTCCCTCCAAAGATTTCCTATTTGGTTCAGGTCTGGAGACTGGCTAGGCCACTCCAGGACCTTGAAATGCTTCTTCCGGAGCCGCTCCATAGTTGCCCTGGCTGTGTGTTTCAGGTCATTGTCATTCTGGAAGACCCAGCCACAACCCATCTTCAATGCTCTTAATGAGGGAAGGAGGTTGCTGGCCAAAATCTCGCAATACATGACCCCATCCATCCTCCCTTCAATACGGTGCAGTCGTCCTGTCCCCTTTTCAGAAAAGCACCCCAAAAGGTATGATGTTTCCCCCACCATGCTTCATGGTTGAGAAGGTGTTCTTGGGGGGGGGGGGGGGGGGGGTTGTACTCAGGGCCGGCGTCAGCACCTGGCGCACCCAGGCAAGTGCCGGGGCCCTGAGAAGGCAGAGGGGCCCACTGGCGGTCGCGCACCCCGCCGGGCTATGGGCGGAGGAGAGCGGTGTCAGCGTCCGCCCTTCTCCCCTGCTTGCTCAGGGCCCCAGCAGCCGGATACTTACCTCTCCCCGTGCCTCCGCAGATCCGCTGTCTTCCTGCTCTGCGCTCCCTGTGATGTCTCCGGTCAGAGGGTGCGGTGACGTCTTTCCACCGCGCGCTCCCCTGAGCAGTCACAGGGAGCGCAGAGCGGAAAGATACCGGCGACGCTGGAGTCCGGACCCGAGCAGCTGCAGCAGGTGAGGAGGAGTGAAGTATTTATTTTTTTTAATGTATGGAGGCATGGGGCATAATATGGGGGGGGGGAGGGGTGACATCCTGCATGGGGCATTATAAAGAGGGGGGGTGACATCCTGCATAGTGCTTTATGTGGGGGGGAACAGCCTGCATGGAGCATTCTAAGGGGGGGGGTGAAGCCTGTATGGGGCATTATGTGGGGGGGTAACAGCCTGCATGGAGCATTATAAGGGGGTGGGGGTGGGGGAACAGCCTGCATGGAGCATTATATGGGGGCCAGTATCCTGTATGGAGCGTTATAAGGGGACCAGTATCCTGTATGGAGCGTTATAAGGGGCCAGTATCCTGTATGGAGCTTTATAAGGGGACCAGTATCCTGTATGGAGCATTATATGGGGGCCAGTATTCCGCATGGAGCCTTATATGGGGGCCAGTATTCCGCATGGAGCCTTATATGGGGGCCAGTATTCCGTATGGGGCCTTATATGGGGGCAAGTATTCCGTATGGGGCCTTATATGGGGGCCAGTATTCCGTATGGGGCCTTATATGGGGGCCAGTATTCCGTATGGGCGTTATATGGGGGCCAGTATTCCGTATGAAGCCTTATATGGGGGCCAGTATTCCGTATGGAGCGATTCGCCGGTTTCTGAGCTATTGTGGAATTTACAATAGATATCGGTCATGTAATGTAAGAAGTGAAATCTTTGGCCTTGAACTATATATATATTTCTCTGCTGTATCTGTGCATCATGAAGCATGGTATGTATTAAAGGGGCCCACTGAGACTTTCGCCCGGGGCCCAGAAAAACCTGGAGCCGGCCCTGGTTGTACTCATTCTTCTTCCTCCAAATATGGCGAATGGAGTTGATACCAAAAAGTTCTATTTTGGTCTCATCTGACCACATGACCTTCTCCCATGCCTCCTTTGGATCATCCAGATGGTCATAGGCAAACTTCAGTTGGGCCTTGCAATGTGCTGGAATTAGCGGGGGGACCTAGCGTTCCCTGCAAGATTTTAATCCATGATGACGTAGTGTGTTACTAACGGTAATGTTTGAGACCGTGGTCCCAGGTCTCTTCAGGTCATTAACCAGATCCACCCATGTAGTTCTGGGCTGATTCTTGACCTTTCTCAGAATCATCCTATTCCTTACCCCACGAGGCGAGATCTCGCATGGAGCCCCAGACCAAGGAAGACTGACAGGCATCTTATGTTTATTCCATTCTCTAAAAATTGCATCAACAGTTGTTACCTTCTCACCAAGAAGCTTGCCTATTGTCCTGTACCCCATGCCAGGCTTGTGCAGGTCTACAATTTTGTCCCTGGTGTCCTTAGACCGCTCTTTGGTCTTGGCCATGGTGGAGAGGTTGGAGTGTCATTGATTGGGTGTATGGGCAGGTGTGTTTTATACAAGTAATGAGATCAAACAGGTGCAATTAATACAGGTAATGGCGTGCAGAGTAGGAGGGCTCTTAAAGAAAAACTAACAGGTCTGTGAGAGACAATTCTTGCTTGTTGGTAGGTGATCAAATACTTATTTCATGCAATAAAATGCTATTTAATTATTTAAAAATCATACAATGTAATTTTCTGTTTTTTTATTTTGAGATTCTGTCTCTCACAATTGAAGTGTAGCTATCTCGTTATGTACAGCACTGTCCCTGACATAGAGTATTCTCATTATTTTCGCTAATCACAATGCCCTCTATTTATTACATAGAGTCTTTTCTTGTTACATATAAAATGACGGCTGATGGGGCAGTAACTGACCAGAAGACCGATCCTTCAGGCTCCTCCATCAGAACAGATGCTTTACTGTATTCCATCATCATTCATTTTATATATAACAAGAGAGGGCACTATGCAATAGGGGATAGTAATATACATAATGAGCGAAGACTGTGAATATAATATTAAATACACACACACAGGCTGGCCAAAGTATTCACCCCCTTGGCATTTTTCATGTTTTGCTACATCACGACCTGGAATTTCATGTTGTTTTTTTTTTTTGCAGGTTTTCATCACTTCATGAAAAGAACATGCCTACAACTGTGAACAATTGGTTTTCTTTTTTATGTAAAGCAAACAACAAATAGGACAAAATAACTGAAAACTTCAGTGTGCATACATAACTATTCACCCCCCTAAAGTCAGTACTTTGTGGAGCCTCCTTTTGTGACAATCGCTTGGATAAGTCTCTGAGCTTTCCACATCTTGCCACTGGGATTTTTGCCCATTCCTCAAGGCAAAACTGCTCCAGCTCCTTCAAGTTAGATGGTTTCCTCTGGTGAACAGCAAGTCTGACCACAGATTATCAATTGGATTAAGGTTGGATCTTGGACTAGGTCACTCCAAAACATTAAGCTAATGGTCGCACAATCTGTATTTGCTTGCAGAAATGTCTGCAGCGTTTCTGCGCCTCTTGGTAGCAAAAACGCTGCGGAAATTCCGTGCGTCTTTTATGCGTTTTCATGCGTTTTTTCCAAAGTATTGTATAGGAAAAAAGCTGGCAAATCCACACAAAGAATTGACATGCTGCTTATTTAAATGCACATGAAATCTTGTCAGGAAAATTCCTGATTATGTGCACAGATCTTCCAAATTCTCATAGGAAATGCTGAGATACAGATTACAAGGCGTTTTTTGGCCCATTTCTGCGTGGGGGGGGGGTGACGCAAAAAAAATGCACCAAAAATACACTGTGTGCACATAACCTTACACGTTTCCCCTTAAAACAATCAAGTGCTGCTTTAGCAGTATTGTCTTGTTGGAAGGTAAACTCCGTCCCAGTCTCAAATCACTGAGAGACTGAAACAGGTTTTGCTCAAGAATATCACTGTATTTCGCACCATCCATCTTCCCCTCGACTCAGACCATTGTCCCTGTCCCTTCTGCAGAAAAACATCCCCACAGCATGATGCTGCCACCATGTTTCACTGTGGTGATGGTGTTTTTGGAGGATGAGCTGTGTTGGTTTGGCGCCAGACATAGCATTTACCTTGGTGTCCAAAAAGTTCAATTTTGGTCTCATCTGACCACAGCACCTTCCTCCATACATCTGTGGAATCTCCCACATGTCTTTCGGCAAACTCAAAACAAGCCTTACAATTTTTGTATATACCGTATTTTTCGGACTAAGACGCACTTTTTTCCTCCAAAATTTTGGAGGAAAGTGGGGGGTGCGTCTTATAGTCCAAATGTATATGGGACTGTGGCTGTGGGTGGTGGTGGGTGTGGGGGAGCAGCAGTGGCAGAGGAGCGGGCACAGGAGGCAGGAGCCGCCTGCTGCAGCCTACACTGTGCCCTCTATTAAAAAAAAAAGAATATTCACTGCTCCCCATGCCCATGGGCGTGGACAGCAGTGAATATTCATTTTCCTTAATAGTGCTCCCACTGTACCCACAGCGCGGCTCCTGCAGTGGCTGGCGGTCAGTGTGCCCACTATTAAAGACCATGAATATTCACTGCAACCCACTCACATGTGTTGTAGTGAATATTCATGTACTTTAATAGCGGGCACGCTGACCAGCAGGAGCCGCGCTGTGGGTACAGTGTGCGCGCGCTATTAGGCAGAATGAATGGTCACTGCACCCCATGCACATAGTCCTGGCGTGGGGAACAGTGACTCTTCCGGCACAGCATCTTGCAGTGTGAGGGCGCATAGCAGGGACGCCATGCGCGGCTCACTGTGAAAATCAGTGCTGACAGCAGAGCAGGATGCAGTGCTGGAACACAGGAAAGAAAGGTGAGTAGAAGTGTTTATTTTTTGTGTGCAGCATGGGATGGGGGGTGCCAAGAAAACCAGGAAGAGAGATGAGGGGGGGGGCATACATACCAGGAAGAGGGATGAGGGGTGCCATGCATACCAGGATTAGGGATTGGGGTGCCATGCATACCAGGATGGGGGACTTATGAAGGTAATTCCTTGCACCAGAAATTTCTAGGGGCTTCATAGCAAAAGGGGTGAATACATATGCATGCCAATTTTTAATTATTTGATCACATAAATTTAATTCATGCTTATATTTTTCTCACTTCACCAACTTAGACTATTTAGTGCTGAGGCATCACACACAAATTGGATTACAAAAATGTTTAAACACAGGTTGTAATTAACAAAATAGGTATAAAGCAAAGGGGGTGAATAGTTGTGCAAGCCACTGTATATCTGCAGCTTTGTCACCATAAAAAGAGGGGGGCCAAGACACATTTCTTGCACAGGGGCCCCAAGCAATCAGTGTCCGCCATGCCACCACACCTTGCTTCTTTATGAACTTCCACCACCACATTGTCCACATTATGAAATATTATTGCCATAAAATCGCCATTTCATGCTGTTCCCTCTCCGCTGTTTCCTCTCACACTGTCCCCATCTCCACAGCATCCCTCCACCTACAGGGGCCCCCCACGCTGAAATTGTGTCCCATTCTCAGACTTTTGCCTCCTCTGCATAATGTCCTCTCCATACTATGCTCTCACACTAGCAACCCCCTCCTCCTTGTATGTTGTAGAGCCCCCCACCTAGTCTACAATAAGTCCCTGGAATCTTCAGTTCTACTATGGAGCTCTTACATAGTTTGCATCTTTGCCGCCTCCACTATAATTTTATACAAAGAAAATATATTTTATTAAGTAATACATGTATAAAAGATAACTAGTAGGCCCAGAAATGTGAAAGACGCCAAAAAACAGACCCCTGAGTCATTAGGTGATGGCAGATCATAGCAATTTGCAATAGCAAAAAATTATTTTTTGATTGTGAGGAGGTGAAGGAGCAGGGCCGGCTCCAGGTTTTTATGGACCCTGGGCGAAAGAGTCTCAGAGGGCCCCTTTCACACATACCACGGTTCATGATGCACAGAAATATTATATATATTATATATATATATATATATATATATATATATATATATATATATATATATATATATATATATATATATATATATATATACACACACACACACACACACAGAGTTTGGACACACCTTCTCATTTTAAAGATTTTTCTGTATTTTCATGACTATGAAAATTGTACATCCACACCGAAGGCATCAAAACTATGAATTAACACATGTGGAATTATATACTTAACAAAAAAAGTGTGAAACAACTGAAAATATGTCTTATATTCTAGGTTCTTCAAAGTAGCCACCTTTTGCTTTGATGACTGCTTTGCACACTCTTGGCATTCTCTTGATGAACTTCAAGAGGTAGTCACCGGAAATGGTTTTCACTTCACAGGTGTGCCCTGTCAGGTTTAATAAGTGGGATTTCTTGCCTTATAAATGGGGTTGGGACCAGCAGTTGTGTTGTGCAGAAGTCTGGTGGATACACAGCTGATAGTCCTACTGAATGGACGGTTAGAATTTGTATTATGGCAAAAAAAAGCAGCTAAGTAAAGAAAAACGAGTGGCCATCATTACTTTAAGAAATGAAGGTCAGTCAGTCCGAAAAATTGGGCAGACTTTGAAAGTGTCCCCAAGTGCAGTTGCAAAAACCATCAAGCGCTACAAATAAACTGGCTCACATGAGGACCGTCCCAGGAAAGGAAGACCAAGAGTCACCTCTGCTTCTGAGGATAAGTTTATCCGAGTCACCAGCCTCAGAAATCACAGGTTAACAGGAGCTCAGATTAGAGACCAGGTCAATGCCACACTGAGTTCTAGCAGCAGACACATCTCTACAACAACTGTTAAGAGGAGACTTTGTGCAGCAGGCCTTCATGGTAAAATAGCTGCTAGGAAACCACTGCTAAGGACAGGCAACAAGCAGAAGAGACTTGTTTGGGCTAAAGAACACAAGAAATGAACATTAGACCAGTGGAAATTTGTGCTTTGGTCTGATGAGTCCAAATTTGAGATCTTTGGTTCCAACCACCGTGTCTTTGTGAGACGCAGAAAAGGTGAACGGATGGACTCTACATGCCTGGTTCCCACCATGAAGCATGGAGGAGGAGGTGTGATGGTGTGGGGGTGCTTTGCTGGTGACACTGTTGGGGATTTATTCAAAATTGAAGGCATACTGAACCAGCATGGCTACCACAGCAACTTGCAGCGGCATGCTGTTCCATCCGGTTTGCGTTTAGTTGGACCATCATTTATTTTTCAACAGGACAATGACCCCAAACACACCTCCAGGCTGTGTAAGGGCTATTTGACCAAGGGTGAGAGTGATGGGGTGCTACGCCAGATGACCTGGCCTCCAGTCACCAGACCTGAACCCAATCGAGATGGTTTGGGGTGAGCTGGACCGCAGAGTGAAGGCAAAAGGGCCAACAAGTGCTAAGCATCTCTGGGATTTCCTTCAAGATTGTTGGAAGACCATTTCCAGTGACTACCTCTTGAAGCTCATCAAGAGAATGCCAAGAGTGTGCAAAGCAGTCATCAAACCAAAAGGTGGCTACTTTGAAGAACCTAGAATATAAGACATATTTTCAGTTGTTTCACACTTTTTTGTTAAGTATATAATTCCACATGTGTTAATTCATAGTTTTGATGCCTTCAGTGTGAATGTACAATTTTCATAGTCATGAAAATACAGAAAAATCTTTAAATGAGAAGGTGTGTCCAAACTTTTGGTCTGTACTGATTATATATATATATATATATATATATATATATATATATATATATATATATATATATATATATATATAGTACAGTACCGAAGATTTCACTTCTTACATTACATGAATGATATCTATTGTAAATTCTACAATAACTCAGAAACCAGCGAATCCTCGCACAGTACAGACCGGACAGTATACTCCTCCATACAGAATAATGGGCTCCCCCCCATAGTCCTCCATACAGAATAATGCCCCCCCCATACAGAATAATTGCCCCCCCCATAGTCCTCCATACAGAATAATGGGCCCCCCCATAGTCCTCCATACAGAATAATGGACCCCCCCCCATAGTCCTCCATACAGAATAATGGACCCCCCCCATAGTCCTCCATACAGAATAATGGGCCCCCCCATAGTCCTCCATACAGAATAATGGGCCCCCCCATAGTCCTCCATACAGAATAATGGGCCCCCCCATAGTCCTCCATACAGAATAATGGGCCCCCCCATAGTCCTCCATACAGAATAATGGGCCCCCCCATAGTCCTCCATACAGAATAATGGGCCCCCCCCATAGTCCTCCATACAGAATAATGGGCCCCCCCATAGTCCTCCATACAGAATAATGGGCCCCCCCATAGTCCTCCATACAGAATAATGGGCCCCCCCATAGTCCTCCATACAGAATAATGGCCCCCCCATAGTCCTCCATACAGAATAATGGGCCCCCCCCATAGTCCTCCATACAGAATAATGGCCCCCCCCCATAGTCCTCCATACAGAATAATGGGCCCCCCCCCATAGTCCTCCATACAGAATAATGGACTCCATATAACGCTCCATACAGAATGAACCCCATATAACGCTCCATACAGAATACTGGCCCCCATATAACGCCCCATGCAGGCTGTCACTCCCCCCCCCCCATATAATGCCCCATGCAGAATGTCATCACCCCCCTCCCCATCATATACTGCCCCACGCTTTCATCCATAAGAAAAAAAAAAAATCAAACACTCACCTCACTTCTCCTCACCTGCTCTGGACTCCTCACCCGCGTCTTCCCGCTCTGCGCTGCCTGTGACGGCTCAGGAGAGAGCGCGGCGGAAAGATGTCACCGCACCCTCTGACCTGAGACGTCACAGTCAGAGGATGCGGAAGACATTGGAGCTGCTGCAGAGGCATGGGGAGAGGTAAGTATTGTGCCGCCGGCTGCCGGGGCCTGACACAGACACAGCATTTGTCACAGGTCCTATAGCGCGCAGGAGTGCCTGACGGCGAGTGGGCCTCCCTGCCTGCTCAGGGCCCCGGCACTTGAACGGGTGCTGACGCAGAAGAGATTTTTTTTTCCCGCAGGAGCCACATCATTTATGCCCAAAGCTGTGTCTAGAAATTATGGTAATTGGCCAAAGGTCCTTAGAGGTAACATGGTCAATAAGACAAAAATTGCACAAATTTCTAGTAGTGAAAAAAAATAAAATTCTTGGAACATGATTGTTAGACATGATGCTGCATAATACTTTTATTAGCTCTGCTTACAAAATAATATACATCCACTTCTCACAAACAGTTAAAAAGTTCAATAAAAGTTTCTTAAATACTGTACAAGAAAAATACCGGTATCTTATCATAGGAACGTAAAATCTCTTCCCCCAATGCAAAAATGAAGCCCAACAACGAATTTTAAGGCGTTTCAGATCCTCATCAGTGGGGATATTTCAGGATGTGAATATAAGACATAATTTGCGCTTTATCATTGCCCCTGATGCTTGTAGGGTTACAAACATAAATGGTCACAACAGCAGTGAAACACATGAAATAAAATGAATTTCGAGAAACAATTCATTCCCCTCTCTTTTATAAACTCTCAGACAACTTTACCTTAAAGTGACCTTGCACCCCGGCACTATAAACTCTATACATTTCTCATGTATAGTCACTCTAGCTGGTGCCCAGTGTACCCATCACTGCCTCCTCCACTGAGATCAATGTTCAGGTCCTCCTACATCCAAGATGGCCAAGTCCAGAGCCAAAAGGCATGGGTGGAGATGTTCAGCCTTACCACTGAGCCTCCCACATCAATGCCTGCAAGAGGATCGGTGCTGGCGCAGTGGAGGAGGCAGCGGTGCTGGCGCAGTGGAGGAGGCAGCGGTGCTGGCGCAGTGGAGGAGGCCGTGTTGGGCAAACAGTGAGCACCAGGCAGAGGAATGGCACAGAAAAACTGTATAGACACTTTCCGTGCCAGTTTAGAGGGTCACTTTAAGCATCAACCATCAGAAAGAGCTTTCTGGTTTCTT
Organism: Phyllobates terribilis; assembly: GCF_046119375.1. Lineage (NCBI taxonomy): Eukaryota > Metazoa > Chordata > Amphibia > Anura > Dendrobatidae > Phyllobates > Phyllobates terribilis. Next base: position 70,938,786 of record NW_027362767.1, on the reverse strand, counting down.
TTTTTCAAATGGCACAAAGCACAACAGATCTGCATTAAAGGAGATGGATGTATCTTAAAAACCTTAAAGGGGTTTTCCCAAAATTACAAGTTATCCCCTAAGATAGGGGATAACTTGTTGATCACTCAGTGTCCCAGGAACAGGCCTGTCTTGAATGGAGCGGAAGTGCACATGCTCCGTCTGCAGGATCACCCGGGGGTGCGAAGAAAGTTATCTTTTCAGAAAATCCCTTTAAATTAAAGTAATTTTGCTTCCCAGCACAATCATGAACACACCGCATGGAGATATTCTAGATGAATTTTATGAAGACAATGGACATACAATCAACCCCTTTAATCGTGGTATTCCAACCTAAATTCACTGGATAGGTGATAATTGGTATATTTGTGTGGGTGCCGCACTAGGACCATCCCAACCCCCAGAACATAGGACTTGGGTTCCCCCGTTCTCAGCCAGGAGGAGTTATATGCAGCTTGGTCACTCACGCACCCTGCAGCTCCATTGTCACTCTATGGCACTGACGATACAAAAGATGTCCACAGCTGAGCGCTTGGCTATCCTCCTCAATACCATAGACTTTAAAGCAGGGCATGTGTACAACTAGCCACTACGATCAACTTTTCCGGTCTTGCAACCATGGATGAATATAGACAAGTCTGGTGGGGCCCACAGTGATCTGACAAGTATTATCAGTGACAACTTATGTAGATCAGAATACCCCTTTAATACTGGCTGCATTCTGTATACATTCAAGACTATGGGACCAGCACAGCTAAATAAATCTACGCTTCAACCAATGAATAACAGATCTTTAAAGGGAGTTTTCCAGTTGTTTGAAAAACTTAAATCACTAATAAATGAAAAGTTCTACAAGTTTCCAAAATATTTTGTTTGCGGTCATCTAATAAGATCACGGATTACATACAGGGACTGAAAAACATAACCCAAATGTATCCAGAACATCTCTCCTGGTTGGTTACAGAGTAAATTTAGATTGGGTACAACTGTATCCACTTCTCAGCTGAGAGCAGGACCGGAGGTGCAGATTCTCAGCTCAGAGTAGAATTGTTTTCATTCTGTGACAGCTAATGAATATCTTGAAAGTAGTGAGAAATTTTAAATCCAATGGAGATTTTCTAAGGCGGATATTTCAGACAAATACTAAATTTATTAAAAAGGTGCATGTCTAATAAGTATGGAATAACTTAAAGGGAATCTGTCAGTAGGATCACCACTATATGGGCATGCAGGTCATAAGAAGTTGAATAAAATGATTCCTTGATATCTCCGATGTCTTATTCCAGAGAAATCCACGGTTTTCTTAATATGTAAATGAGCTGTTAAGAGCTATAGGCCGGACATAGATCCCCTGGAGAATCAGCCTCCAGTGATTATTGTAAATAAGGGAAGTTACCAGTGTGAGACATGTAGATCAGGAGAGCAGACTGTCAGCCATTACAGGTCTCACACTGGTAACGCCTCCTTTTCATTTACAATAAGCTCTGGAGGCAGATTGTCAGGGAGATCTATGTCCGGCCCATAGATCTTAACAGCTCATTTACATATTAAGAAAAACGTGTATTTCTCAGGAACAAAACATTGGATCACTGATATCAAGGTATCATTTTATTCAACGTCCTATAACCTGTATGCCCTTATAGATGGCTTAGGAGGGTTGATCTTACTGACAGATTCCCTTTTAGCAATACTTGGGGCAATTAACAATTAGCATTGCTGGACCCAATCGCTCAACCTCACTATTTTCAAAGAGTGTCGAGAACAGAAAAGTCAAATTTTTGTGCAGAGTTTGCAACCTTTTTATGCCAGATAAACTCCATAAGACCAATAATAAATCCTCCCCGTAGTAAAATAGAAAGATGTAGCATTATTTATTACACAGAAAACCTTTTTCAAAATAATCTTGTCTTTAGCATAAAACAAAAGAAATGCGATTTAAAGGGAGCTTATGGCTGCTGACCCCCAGGATCACCCCCCGATGATTGCTTTAACCAAAGTGCTGGGGACCCTTTACTGATCACAATGGATTAGTGCCTCCTCCTACAGATGGCCGTGCTCTTCAAGACAAGGGGACAGTGCGTCACTACCTGGCCCAGTCACCTGTATGGAGGAGGCGCTGTTCATGTGTACGCAATATGGAGCTACAGTCCTCCCTAAAAGATGGATACAATCACTGTATGGAAATTTTGGGGGATTGGGTTCCTCCTTAAACAGCCCAAATCCTTTAACTCGTGATCAATGGAGGAAAGTTTGCCTGTGACAATCACAAGTACACGAAAAAAACAAGAAAGAAACGCCATCATCAGAGCAGCTGTACAACCTCCATCCAAACATCATCATGGAGCATGACCCTGGGGGACCCATACTCTCGTTAATCGTCACGTCACAGTGTTAATAATATGGCTGTATAACAGGAGGGGCTATATGTTCCCATAGCTGGCCATAGACATTAAAGGAGAGGATGCAACCTTTTCAATTCATCACTGCTTCAATTCATTAATAGCAACAAGAGATTGTCTGGGAAAAAAAATTAAGCACAATAAATGTTACAATTTGTTACTTTTTGCAATGCATGCAGTGAAATCTGCAGTAATATCCAGACGTAATATGTAAATTACAGTGCATGGCCGCAGTCTTACATAGCGCACTCATATGCCACCAGGACACATGGATGGAAGGTCTCTATTCACCGACAGCAAGCAAAACATTTCAGTTGTGAATTTAAACACCAAGTATATTCTGATGCATTTTTTTTTTAGCCAGTGCACAATTATAACCTAAAGTTTTTCAAATAAATAGCCAATTGTACTTCTGTCGCTTTTCAGGCCCCTAAGGGTGAGGCGCTTGTTAAGGATGGGAAGGTGGCAGCATGGCAGTCACACATCTGATCTAATGTTTATGGCCAGCTTCAGAACAGGGAAAGACTTTTACATTTCCCTTTGGCACTTGATGGAAGCGATAAGACCGGTGACCAAAAATACAAGAGCCATGACCCAAATGTGGCTTCTAATTGAATACAGTGGAGATAATTTCAGAAAGCTAAAAGGAACACCCCATGAAACTCATCCATTGTAATATATCACCAGGATAGCCCCCTTTATGTAGATTTTAGATGCACTCGTTTTGCAGAGCATAGCCTGGAAGTTCCCACAGAGGCATCTTACAGTGGGGAAAGTCCTGCACTTGGCCCCAAGTGGCACAGCAGGTCATTTATTTAACATACAGGAGTGATTTTTAATCGCTAACACTTGGCAAAAACTAGAAAACTATTGGTCACTATGGAGAACGACTCCAGTGTCCCAGGTTGTGTCTGTGTCAGACAAAAGCCAGTGAGACAGAAGGGGCAGCAGGAAGGTGAAGGCTAAACTTCTTTTCCAAGGTCCTCCTCCCATGTTATACCTTGCTTGTTAAAGTTCTCCAAAATAACTAAAATGTATTAAATGTCACTTTATGGCCTCCTATTATATTTGATGACAGATTTTGGGATGGGTGAAGGTACCAGAGAGTTGATACCATTACCTAACCTCCCAAACATTATAATGGGGTATGTCCTTGTATGCACGACCCATCTCTCCAAGGAATGGACTAAGACTTTGTTATTGGGACCCCACAATGAGAAGTCCATGGTACATCTCTTTAAGAAATACAAGTTAGCCACAGTTGGGATCATAGTTTGGTACATTAGTCCTGCGGACTATCAGCGTCCGGGTCACCAAGTTTCAATTGGGTGACAAAGAAAATTCAATATAAAATAAGTAAACCCCCACTACCCACAGTCTCACCCAGTCAGTACTACTGATTCTGGTGAGTGACCTTTTGGCAATTCAGGTTCTAAAATTTGCTCCAATATTGGTTAATATTACAGCCTGTAAATAGAGTTTATCGCCCAACTTGTAGGCATCACCAGCCGGTCCATCATAGGCTGGTATCGGCAGTCTCCGTTTTTACAACAGCTGGTTCGGACATGGTATCTGGTTGTCCATCCCGACAGAACAGCACAGTTGGGTTTTTACAGGCCCACATAGCCACATCCCCACCATTAGCCGGGCTGGAGGAAGAGACCCTACTGCCCTGTGCATGCCGGTTGCCGTATCGATCCCGGATAGGGTCAGCCCGTCCTCTGACCTCTCTGTTCTGACCCTGCGTACACAGATAGGCTGCAATGTTCCTAGTCCTGTAACCCTCTTCCCGATTCCGACCAAGCAGAATGGATATATTGGGGTTGCGGATGGCATAAATCAGCGGGTTGATGGCCCCATTGGCCCATGCCATCCATATGGCCACAGTGTCCATAATCGGTGTGAAGGGGTAGTCCCCGGCGGCTGCCACCAGGCCCATAACACAATAGGGTCCCCAGCAGCAGATGATGAAGACGATCATGATAAGCACAGTGGTGGCCGTTCTCATCTCGCTGTAGAAGCGCAGCAGGTGGGCGTAGGTGGTCACCGGGCGGACCCGGATCTCCGACAGCCTCACGGCTTTACAGATGTTATAGTGGCAGAAGCACATGAGGCCAAAGGGCAGGAGGTAACAGAGGACAATCAGGGAGATGCTATAGGCCGCCCCCAACCGGGAACCTGCGGAGTGGAACACGTACATGCAGTGGTAGTAGCCCTTCTTATGGACCACCCATTGCTCCTTGGCCAACAGGTACCAAGGGAAGGAGAAGCCCAGGGCAGTGAGCCAGGCGGCCACCAGCAGCTGCACGGCCCTGGTCCGCCCGATCTTCTCCTGAGGCTGCCGCACGATGGCGTAGTAGCGGTCCAGGGAGATGAGGGTCATAGTCAGGGTGGACACGATCCCGAAGCAAGAGTTAAAGAAGCCGTTGGCAAAGCAGAAGCGATCCCCGAAAAGCCAGGCGCCCCCGCGGGAGAAGAGCAGCACGAAGGAGAAGGGCAGGCAGAGCAGCGCCGTCAGGAAGTCGGACAGCGACAGCGACAGGATGAAGGCGTTCGTCACCGTGCGGAGCTGCCGGTGCTTGCTGATCACCAGGATCACGGCGCAGTTCCCCAGGCAGGACAGCAGGAAGATAGCGAGCAGCAGCAGCGCCTGGCAAGCCACGGCCACCCCGTGCAGCAGCGGGCTCCCCCCGGCCTCCTCAGCGGCGCTGCGATTAGTGCTGGGAGCAGCGGTCCCGACTGCACCGTCTCTTCCTCCGACTACGGCAGCTGTTGTGACTGCTGTCCCGACCCCCGGGCCGCCCGCAGCCGTCAGGTTGCTCAGCAGAGCCAGGGGGAGCTCCATGGGGCGCTGCTCGGCCGGGTGGCGGCATCCCTCAGGCTCCGGGGCTGAGGCCGCTGCTCCCGGGGATGCGATCAGCCGGAGTTCTCGCCCGGGTCCAGGTTCTATAGCGCTGGTGACGTCACAAACGTTACCAAGGAAACAGAATCTCTGCTTTGGTTCTTTTACGCACAGAGAATGGATGGAGGGGAGTTAACCCTGCAGCTGCCGGGGGGGAAGGAAGAACACGTGCAGCTCTGCTCAGATGAGAACAGGGGCCAATTTAGGCACAAAGGGTGGTGTGGTCCTCTAATGGGCATGTGCCCTGACAAAGTAATGACCCCCAAAGGTCAAGCAGCAGAAAACCCCATTGGAACGAATTACCCTCTACAAGGGTGCATGCACACGGTCAGTAAACGCTGCGGATTGGACACAGCGCACCTGCGCTGCGTGCAATCCGTGGCGGCCAGATGTTCGAGCATAGTGGATGGGATTTCATGAAATCCCATGCCCACTATGTGTCTCCGTGCACCTGCGGATCACCCGAGGAGACGGACATGCAGCGCGTATTCACAGACCGCAGCATGTCAATTTCTCTTGCGGAGACTAGTTACCCATCAGGGGGAGGTTACCTTGCTGTGGTTGATGGGCACACATGAATTGGCCAATTTATGCGCCAAAAACCTTCATTGTTTGTAAGTACTCTTTGCCAAGCAATATATTGCTCCATACAGAATACTGGCCCCCATATAATGCCTCATGCAGGCTGTCCCCCCTCCCCACACACACATATAATGCCCCATGCAGGATGTCACCCCCCCCCCCCCCTATATAATAATGCCCCATGCACTGGTCACGGGTCCCATAGCGCACAGGGGTGCCCGACGGCGAGTGGGTCCCCCCGCCTGCTCAGGGCCCCGACACTTGCCCGGGTGCTGATGCCGGGCCTGAGTACATGTATGCTGCGTTCAAAGCGCTGCCAAAAAGGATCGTGTGCACATGCCCCAAGGGTTCACTTCTTATGGAATGATGCTCAAAAAAAGCTGCGCTCACTTTACATTTTCTGTCCAGTGCGTTTCTCTTTTTGTTTTTTCCTTTCTCTTCTCTGAGAGGTGGGGTTGGGGGAGAGTGACAACCAAAATTACAACAATTCCGCAATTTAGACTTTATTTGCTTTATGGCAAGTTAAATTATTTTATATTTTGATAGATTGGATGCAATATGGAATATGTGGACATCATGTGGGAGGGGAGACTGATGGATACCCAAGAATCATTGCATGACTTCGATGCCAATATCATAAATATTTAAGGGGTTAAACAGCAGTGATCAGAGATAGCTGTGGTCACTGCTGTTGAAGGCGGCAGACTGACTGTTTAACACAGCCAGCTCCTGCTGTGTGCTACTATTATGTTTTCGTCGGGAATGGGTTAATTTAATAGTGGCATCCATCACCTATATTCCAATAGTTGTGTAACTAGAGTGAGCTGAGCCGCAAGACACAATTTTGATTGTGGCCCTGTTACATCTGTCAGAGGCCACAGGCTAAAAAGGCTATCTCAGACAGACTTGGCACAAGCCATGCCATCAGGCAGATTCCAGAAGAAACCCGACACCCTTTAACTCCTGTACAGGTTTCTGGACTTACAATGGGATCCAGTGGATTGCTGACATCCGAAAGAGCAAACCAGAGGCAGCTCTGTCCTGTCTGACGCTGCTCATTGAGAGATGAGTGGCGCTGATTACGTCACGCCTGCACATACTTGTCGAGACATCTGCACGATTGGCAGTTATGTAATTGTCTTATTCATACCTGCCAACAAAGTATGTGTCCCAGCAAGTAAGTGCAGACGTGGCGATGTCGGCGCAGCTCACCTCCGGTTGAAAAGAATAGTGCGAGACAACACTTTTCAACACCAGCAGATTAGTGTATGAACTTCATATATCATTTTTAAGGGTCAGTAGAAAAAACTCTCCACTGAACACTTCTTCCCACTGGTTTCAGCAATTGGAGGGATCTCTGGATCCGGACCTCCACAAATCAACAGTGGTAAACAGACTACAAACCGTAAAAATAAACATTAAGCCAGAAGAATATTGGTGTTAACATCGGCTTCATAAGTATATCACAAGCACACACATATACACAACATAAAATATCTGTGAGGTTTTATATGTTCCATTATCTCATAAAAATGTCCTTAGTGGAACCACAGTTCAGCTTCCAATCTACAGATTTGCCTTCACTGGGTAACGATCACATCCATTATCTACTGATCCAATGTCCATGACAAGTGCAGCAGAGTAGAAGAAATTGTCCACAGCAAACAGTAAGACCTCATTCAGACGTCCTTGTTGCACATAAGTGTTCTATCCGTATTTTTCAGATACAATATGTACACTACAGTCTATGGGGTTATTCACATGTCCATATTTTTTCACAGACTGTCTGTTTTTCCGGTATCATAGATGACAAGGGCCAATCAGAGAAAAGGTATAATAGAAACAAGTCACCAATTCTGCATTTATCATAAACTCCTGGTTTTGGCTCCCACTCCTGAGAAAAAATACTGACCGAATACTGATAGTGGGGCCGTGGCCTTAGAATGGAGCTGCAGTGCACATGCTCCACCGTCGCTCCATTCACTCCTTATACTGCAGTTTTTTCTTGCAGCCCCATAGTTAATGGAGGGGCGAAAGAGAAAGTACACTGCCACTCCACTCTAATGGGGAAATAGGGACCCCAGCAGTTGCGCCCTCACTGATCTATAAGTCATCACCAGTGTTGAGCGAGTATGTTCTGTTAACCCTTTCACCGAGTATGCTCGGGCCGAGCACCGAGTAGTTACAGCTGCTCGGTGATATGGGTGAATCGCTCCCGTGTGCATGATTTGCAACTGTTTGACAGTTTTATTACATGTGAGGAATGTCTATTTCTTACAAATTCCTCCCATGTAATAAAGCTGTCAAACAGTTGCAAATCATGTACATGGGAGCGATTCAAACATAACACCGAGCAGCTGTAACTACTCGGTGCTCGGCCCGAGCATACTCGCCAAAAGGGTTAACAGAACATACTCGCTCATTACTAGTCATCACCTATCCTGTCGATTGGTGAAAACAAATTATCACCTCCCAACCCCTTTAGGGCTGTGTGTGTAAATTATTGCATTGCACCCCTAATTAAGCACAGAATGATGGAAAGTCTGATCTCAGGACTACCATGAATTATAACTTTAGAGGAAGGAATGTGATACTCTGGAGCAATGGCAGCAGAACGCTTAACATTTGCCATCTTTGGCAATGACAAACCAAGTATAACAGTATTGTCAGCACTTACCTAAAATCCAAGAGTATTGCTTAGGAGAACATCACCCATTTCTTGGGCACCTGGAGACATTGGGTTCTTATACTGCGGATCTTGTTGATAGGTTTGTGATCAAGAAGAAACTTTAGGAATAAAAATTAAGGCGCTCAGCTCCACCATATACTATGAAGTGCTGCCAGCTCCTCCTGATCTCTGTCTCCAGTCTGTCCTGATTAGTGACACATGAGGTGCAAGAGCTGAGCACATTCAATTAAAGGAAAACTCCCCCATTCACACAGAGCAGCTCCTGCATCTTTTATTTATTTTAAATAAAATCATGTTTGTTTGTTTTTTCAAAACATTTGTATTGCATTGTTTGTTTGTTTTTTACTAAAATGCCAGGGTGTTGGAAAAATATCTATACAGCTCCATCTCACAAAGGTGTAGCCCACATACCCCCATGCTGAACTATGAATGTTGATGAGCTGAAGTCTGGTGCTGGTGCAGCACATATAAGACTCAGTTCACACCAGTGTCTGAAAAACCTTCCTTTTTTGCAACTGTATGGTAGTTTATATGTCTGTATTTACAGTCACAATTTAAAAAAAAAATAATAAAAGGCCCATTTCAGTTTTCTATGTAATCTCAGCAATGGATCCATTAAAAATGATGCTATAGGAATAATGTCTGCAGGTCTCATCCAAAATACAGGAGAAATTGGCCTAATTGTCAATGATCCCGAAGCCCTTGGACTCCTGGGCATAAAGTGGGTATTCACAGGCGCTTTGGGGCAGGGCTTAAATAGCTCCAAAAATGTTGGTAACTGTGCACCGCTGCACTTTGCCAGTATAGAAAACATTAATTTACTGAAGTCTGTGTTCTATCAGTTTTGCCCATTGACTGAAAACACAGCTGTCTGAGCTAAGGCTACATTCGCTTTTGGAGCCAATCTGCTCCAAAAAAAAACCTCTTGGAAACCCATTCCTATTCATTTCTATGAGAAATTCACATTAGGGATTTTTTTTCCCTGAAGGGGTTTTGAAAATACCTGATGTAAAAAAAATGAGTGTATTTCACTTCTTTGAAGCAGATTCTGAATGAAACCTCTCCAAGCTAGGCATTGTTCAATCAAAAGACTGCAAATAAAACTTCAAAAAACTTTTCCAAAACTTTTTTTTTTTTTTTTAAAAACCTTCTACATAGAGGCATTGGATTTGTCCAACTCAAAAACCTATATGTGAACTTAGCCTAATGCAGGAATTGCTGAGGACGCAGCTCTTTAATCCTGGTTTATTCCCAGCAGCGCCCTCATTTGGGATGCCTCCACCTATCACGGCATGGAGCCATTAGCAGAAGTAGGTGATATATTCTTATGAGATCACACATGTATGGTGTCATCTATCAGTGATATCAAGAACCATGTTGGTTTTCATGTTATTGTAGCAAGAATGACCAGACTCAAGTTACCCTATTGTCCACTGTTGATCCCTGGGGATCCAGAGTGGCATATTGCACGTGGCAGCCATTGATCACAAGCACGCATTCACACCAGAACTCAGTGGGGCTATCACATGCATCGGACATACTTCTAATATGGGTAAGGTGTTCACACTTCTGGACACACTGTGCATACAGAGAACACGTCACCTGGCAATACAGAGGTAACATCACAGCCATAAAGTGATCTGGTGACTTCCCTTCCAGGTAAGGTATATTCACATGCAGAAGTTTTTTTCATGAATTTCTGCAATATAAAGGCTTTGTAAACAGATTTTCTTGTTGTTGTTCATTTGCTACCTAAAGGCAAAGTTAAGCCACTTTCTAACCAGCTAGCATTAGAAATTTTCTATAGTTTTGCTGTCGCAAAGTCTGTAACATCATTACCTAGCTGAGTGCTCTGCAAAAATGTTACAAGTACTGGCTATGACGGCTCTTTGCTCTCCGCTTCTCTCAGTGATAAGAGATAGCAGCGGATAAATGGTTGTACACAGATATCCAGAATATGGACATAGGAGAAAGCCACTACAGTGTCATGGAGGGCAGAGAAAACAGGCTATAGAAAAGGGGGAAAGCACATGAAGAGGAAATCAGTGCAGGATAGAAGCTGTGCTGATACATGAGCTGATGAACACAGCAGAACCCTGGATACACACAGACCTCATATCCAGCATGTATTACAGTGAGGGGCAGTCCTACAAGAGAAAAATCTGAAACTCATGCTGTAAACTATATATCAGGGGGGCTGAATATTGAAACTGCAGTTTTATTAACTAAAAGTAATAACTAGCATGTAAAACAATAGTTTTATTTTCCATGTCATAGGTGTCCATATCTTTTTCTGCAGCATAGCCATGGATTTCTGCTAGCCTCATTCAGATGAAAAGAAGAGTAACAGAAATGTCGTCAATAAATCTGCCGTGTGTGAATATTCCATTAGGATTCCTCGGTGTGGGCAATGACTGAATAGGGATTCCCTGGCCTAAAAAACAATGTTGAGAGCCACGATTTAGGTGAAGAACTTATGAAGGTAAGCTTCTAGTTTGGGCTTAAAAATAAAAGCAGGAATGGCAGCTTGTCAGATTTATCACATAACACACATAAGTAGCACATTATATTACATAAATGGAAAAAAGTCAGTTTTACAGAATACACAACTGAATATACTCTTGTGCTTCATGTCTGTGGCTTTTCGACCACTTATGTGGCCCTCCTCATGAAACTAAATAAGTGTCCAGGATTCAATGTGATGATGAGAATGTAAAGGCTCTCGCAGGTGAATCTGATTAGTCAATAGAGGGGTCAAAGCAGGGTCCCAATCATAGAATCAAAGTGTGTTTTCGGGATGATGACCACTCACTGACTTGGTAAACCACCTCAAGCGCTCAGTCTAATGACAGATACTGTATATACACTGCTCAAAAAAATAAAGGGAACACTTAAACAACAGAATATAACTCCAAGTAAATCAAACTTCTGTGAAATCAAACTGTCCACTTAGGAAGCAACACTGATTGACAATCAATTTCACATGCTGTTGTGCAAATGGAATAGACAATAGATGGAAATTATTGGCAATTATCAAGACACCCTCAATAAAGGAGTGGTTCTGCAGGTGGGGACCACAGACCACATTTCAGTACCAATGCTTTCTGGCTGATGTTATGGTCACCTTTGAATGTTGGTTGTGCTTTCACACTCGTGGTAGCATGAGACGGACTCTACAACCCACAGAAGTTGCTCAGGTAGTGCAGCTCATCCAGGATGGCACATCAATGCGAGCTGTGGCAAGAAGGTTTGCTGTGTCTGTCAGCGTAGTGTCCAGAGGCTGGAGGCGCTACCAGGAGACAGGCCAGTACACCAGGAGACGTGGAGGGTGCCGTAGGAGGGCAACAGGACCGCTACCTCCGCCTTTGCGCAAGGAGGAACAGGAGGAGCACTGCAAAATGACCTCCAGCAGGCCACAAGTGTGCATGTGTCTGCACAAAGGGTTAGAAACCGACTCCATGAGGGTGGTATGAGGGCCCGACGTCCACAGATGGGGGTTGTATTCACAGCCCAACACCATGCAGGACGCTTGGCATTTGCCACAGAACACTGGCGCCCTGTGCTCTTCACAGATGAAAGCAGGTTCACACTGAGCACATGTGACAGACGTGAGAGTCTGAAGATGGCGTGGAGAGCGATCTGCTGCCTGCAACATCCTTCAGCATGACCGGTTTGGCAGTGGGTCAGTAATGGTGTGGGGTGGCATTTCTTTGGAGGGCCGCACAGCCCTCCATGTGCTCGCCAGAGGTAGCCTGACTGCCATTAGGTACCGAGATGAGATCCTCAGACCCCTTGTGAGACCATATGCTGGTGCGGTTGGCCCTGGGTTCCTCCTAATGCAGGACAATGCCAGACCTCATGTGGCTGGAGTGTGTCAACAGTTCCTGCAAGATGAAGGCATTGAAGCTATGGACTGGCTCGCCCATTCCCCAGACCTGAATCCGATTGAGCACATCTGGGACATCATGTCTCGCTCCATCCACCAACGTCACGTTGCACCACAGACTGTCCAGGAGTTGGCGGATGCTTTAGTCCAGGTCTGGGAGGAGATCCCACAGGAGACCATCCGCAACCTCATCAGGAGCATGCCCAGGCGTTGTAGGGAGGTCATACAGGCACGTGGAGGCCACACACAATACTGAGCCTCATTTTGACTTGTTTTAAGGACATTACATCAAAGTTGGATCAGCCTGTAGTGTGTTTTTCCACTTTAATTTTGTAGGGTGACTCCAAATCCAGGCCTCCATTGGTTAATAAATGTGATTTCCATTGATGATTTTTGTGTGATTTTGTTGTCAGCACATTCAACTTTGTACAGAACAAAGTATTCAATGAGAATATTTCATTCATTCAGATCTAGGGTGTGTTATTTGAGTGTTCCCTTTATTTTTTTGAGCAGTGTATTATTTAGCATTAGCTGCCATGTACAGGGGCTATGCGCTATCACTATATGGATCGTCCTAAGGAGCTGAGCCCCCTCTTTGCAACGCAGGTGCCGGCTCTGTTGCACAGCCAACACCATACAGTAACAGATGCGATCGGAGCACGCTCGGATCGCATCAATATAAACTCTTAGATGCTGACGTGAAGCCACATTTAAAACCCTTCACATCGGCCATCAGTTTTTACAGCCGCCGACAAACCATGCAGCACGATCGCGGTAGATATTTAATTTCACAATGCAATAAGGAAGTATTGTACTAAGCTCCCCAAGGGGAATAAATTAAAATGTAAAAAAAAAAAATTGTACATACGGTATATATCCTTAAAAATACAAAAAAAAGTGAAGAATCCAGATTGTAAGGCAACTATTGATTGTGTCTGTTATGAGGTGAGAGGTATATATAGTGTAAATCAATCAGTTTTCTCCAAAAGTATATATATATATTTTTTTTTTTTTTTTTTTTTTTTTTTTTTCGGTGTTTCCAGGTGCGCAATTGCTCAATCTAATATATTATAAAAATATTTATCCCACAAGGTGAATGCAGAAATGGAGAAAAAAAAAAAAAAGTTAGAATTGCCATTTTTTTTGTCACTGCAGTTACCAAAAAAAAATGTGATCAAAATGTATAGACCCCAAAATGGTATTAATAAAAACAACAGCCGAGCACAAAAAAAGAATTACGTTGATAGAAAAAGAAAAAACAAAAAGTTATGGCTTGTGAAAGAATGGAAGGAAAAAACAAAAGTGGAAGATAAAGGGGGGATAATCAAAAAGCAAATGTAATGTGAATCCTTATTTCAGCAGAAATCCGTCCTTCAGTGGGTCATCGCTCTCCAGAGTGAAGCTGGCCGTGCCGGTGTAGTGCGCCTGTCCGGACACCTCCACGATCACCGCTTTGTAGTCACCACAAACAGTCTCCTAGAGAAGAGAGAAGTAAATCAGCAGCGAGCGATGCACGGAGATCAATGGCTGCCACGTCCTAATGCTGGATGGTACAAGAACGGCCTCTTCTACAAGTCTCAGCTGAGAATTACACATGGCTACTATAGGATTTCCACATGCAGAAGACGACCAGAGGTGAAAAGGCACAGATACAGGAATGTATACGGTTTGGTATAAGGACTTTGCTTAAATCACCTTGACTGCTTTGCCAGTGAACAGGGAATCTGTGGCACCGCTCTTGAAGGTCCGGGTCTGCTCCAACTGTATTAGGCCTTTGTGGTACTGTAGAGCGATACGAGCGGTGACTCCAGAACCTGTGGGACTGCGATCAACCTGATAACAGAGCAAAAAAAAAAAAAAAAATCACAATTAACTTTTTATGGCTGACGAGTTGTCTTTTTTATCCCTTAAAAAAGTGCCCTAAAAGACCCACATGTTCATAGATATTAAAGGGTTAATCTTGGGTTGCTGGGTCAGCCGGAGCACACGGCTCCTCTGCCTCCTGTTGCTCGGTCAGCCGGAGCACACGGCTCCTCTGCCTCCTGTTGCTCGGTCAGCCGGAGCACACGGCTCCTCTGCCTCCTGTTGCTCGGTCAGCCGGAGCACACGGCTCCTCTGCCTCCTGTTGCTCGGTCAGCCGGAGCACACGGCTCCTCTGCCTCCTGTTGCTCGGTCAGCCGGAGCACACGGCTCCTCTGCCTCCTGTTGCTCGGTCAGCCGGAGCACACGGCTCCTCTGCCTCCTGTTGCTGGGTCACCCGGAGCACACGGCTCCTCTGCCTCCTGTTGCTGGGTCACCCGGAGCACACGGCTCCTCTGCCTCCAAGCTTTCTGATTGCTGGGGAGTGGTGCCCTCTTGATGATTTACAATTTGTATCAGTAACACGGGTCTGAACTGTGTACTCTACAATGCTGTACACACAAGCAGCATTGCCCTCTGCAGCGCCAGATCCTGCCAGCTTTAGAGCCGCACTTGCAAGTCTATGCTCCTTGCCTAGGAGACCAACGACCTTTTATAGGCTGCAGAGGTGGTCTGCAACATGGGCAACAACCAACAAACAATAATTCCTTCATTTTTGATAAACAAGAGAATTTTTAGTAAGAGGTAGATTGCAAAATTGCTAGTTTTTACAAACACTGTGCCTTTTTACCCATTCAGGATGATGAGAAAATCCTTTTAATGCATCACAGGGGCTTTAACAGATTTTGACATCTTTTTATTTACTTAACTGCATGTATTTTTGACTAAAAATCATATTTGCAATAACATTTCATTAAAAGTGTTGCCCCGTTTGCCTTCTATAGTGGTTGGTTACTGTCACGGGTGTGTCAGGTGTAATAGACAGTCGCTCTGGATCTGGCTGTAGAAGGTCACTGCGCTTGGCATTGCAGCTGCAGACACCTTTTTAATCCTTCTTCCTTTAAGACCAAGCGGCGACCTCCCTCCTGCTGCTGATTAACACACCCTGGCAGGGGAGTTAAAAACTCAGTTTGCTCCAGGCAATTGCAGGTGATACTTCTATGTTCTTTTGTGCAGGCTTGGAGCACTAGCTGTGGGCTTGCTTCTTCTCTGGTGCCCTTGGAGGACAGTTGGCGTTACTTCTTTGGTGTCTGTGACTCGCCCCTGGGCCGTGGGGCACTCGGATCCGGGCAATAGGGGAACGATGGGGGTAGTAGTGGCTACCCGGTTCCGTGGCTCAGGGTGGTTAGGCCCGTGGTAGTCCGTTATGTGCTGATGATTATGTCCGACTACGCCACCCATGGATTTGCGGTCATTAGGAACCGCCGCTGCAAGGCAGACCGCTGGGGCTGATGATGTATGCAGCTGGGACGGCATGACTCCCCACGGGAAGAGTGCGGGCCCAGGGCAGTGCAGTGGATGGTGGGAGTGATGGTAGTGAGAGTCCCAGAGCTGATAGTGCTGGAGGAGCAAGGAGCACACAGACAACAGGTTGCAGTCCAGGGTCTTTACTAGAACAGGTAAACTGACCCACAAACAGTCCCGGCTAGGAGGAGACCTGGATGTCTGAGAGCAATGGGGAAATTGGCCCTGGTCAGGGTGAGGGTGTAGGCCTACTGTGCTTTCTGTGCTCCTTCTGGCTATCTCCTCGTTATAGGGTAACAGCCCACGTTTCCGAGCTCTCCGTATATTCTCGCCTGTATGGCCTGCGACGTGGGTTCCTTTCTGCTCCCGGCCTGATACGGCTTTGCTGGTGCCTTCTGTTGTGGCAGGGCCTCCAGGCTTCTTAGGCCAAGGAATATACAGTCCCCTGCGGACTGGTTATCTGCTGTAGGATGTGGAATCCTCCCAGCCTCAGACACCAAAGTCTTGTAAATTAAGTCCTTTATCAGCCAAGACAGGCTTGCTTCGCCTCTTGTCTCTGGCTTGTGGCTCTCCTCCTGCCACACTTCCTCTTAGGTGCAATACAACTTTCTGTCCCTGCTCTGCTCCGGGACACGTCTCAGTACTGAGACAGGTCATCCACTTCTCTCTAACCCTGCCCCCAGTACCAGCTTTTATAGGGGCAGCCAGCTCCCCCTACTGGCCTGAGACAGGAGGCATTGCATGCTAATGTTCCCCTGACTAGAGAACTTCCCCCTTGCTCTCAGACACAGCTTTAATATATTTGTGGCATCCAGGCCAGGGTGACACATCTGCTCAAGCTAAATTAATCACCTTTGTTTACCTTGTTGTCTTTAGTTTGCAGTGGGGCCTGACCAGCGCTCACCCCTCCCTATCTAGGGCCAAGCTCTAGGGACATACAGGGTTTAGGGTCCTGCTCAGCGATTGGTGTGGAACCAATATAGGGACGGTAGGGTAGGCAGGGTGATATTAGATCTGCCTAGGGGTCTCCACTCCCCCTTTCCCTAGTGTTTGGGCTTCCTCCCCCTCTTCCCTTCATGTTGTACTTAGTCTTTCCCACACCTTGCATGACATTTACACTATTTCTGGCAGCAGAATGAGTTAACAGAAGAGAAGGAAGAGCAGAGAAGGAAGATCAGAGTTATAATCTCACAAAGAGCCTGCTGATTCTCATTCCGCAGACAGCAATAGACAGTGCATAATAGGGGATATAGAAGGCAAGCGGGGGCAAAATTATTACCGAAATCAAATTGCAAGCCCCACTGTAGACTGCTCGCTCCTATACGAGGAGAAGACGAAGGAGTCACAGCGAGTTCTGTGCAGACTTCCCTCACTGACTTTTGTATGCAAAGAGACTGCCTGGACCATGAAGACTGTGCTCCCTCCGCACTCAGAATTGGGAGATTTGTAATCCAGATCTAAGCACACTTTAGCTATTTTTTTTCTATCAAGGCAGCAAAATAGTTTAATAGCCACCATGGGAATCGGTTCGCAGGACCCGGTCCATCAGCCGCGTCGGTAATCTGTAGCCTCTGGATGGGAGCTCTGAGAAACGCTTCCTACCTGACGGCATCCCGGCTCTTCTCTCAATTAGCCGGCCTGACAAGACGTCACATGCGCAATACGCCAGGCCGGCTAATCAAAAGAAGAGCCGCGGAAGCCATCGGGTAGAAGCCAGTTCTCAGAGCCTCCTGTCCGGCAGTGACAGATTACCGACGTGGCCAATGAACCGGGGCCTGCGAAATGATTCTCACCATCTCTACCAATTAGCCGTTATACAATGTGGTCTATAGCACGAGTCATCCCTAACACGTTTCACCAGATATGCGGCGTCATCACAAGTGAATGCCAGTGTCCCATCCGCTGATGACGCTGCATATGTGGTGAAACATGTTGGGGGGACGCGTGCTATAAGCAACAACTGTCCTATTCAGTCATAAATGGTGGCACCGCGTGGATCAATACATAAGTGGCAACTTAAAACAAAATGATATAGGCAGATTAGGGACAATATTTTAACACCCTGTATGCATTTTAAATGTAGATAATAAAAGCTAAAGTTTTATGGCCTGATAGAGAGGGATTTCTACATGGGGTTCTCCCCATCTGGTTAATAATTAAGTATATATTCCTCCAAGGCCATGTTTGTCCTCTTTTTTTGTATCTGTTATAAAATGTCTTCAAATTACATTTATGTTTAAAAAATGAATACTAAAAATACATTTAGCTACTCTTTACAGGGAAAGTCCATCATTTGGTTTCTCCTCCGCAGTTGTTGGTCTGCACGGTCCATCACTTCTATTCTTTACATATATCATCCATTTAATACTCTGATTATTTTGGGTGGAGGAACCATCAGGTAGATATCGTTCCATATTTATCAGTAAATTACATAGAATGCAATTCCCTAATGTGGGTCTCCCATCAGCCGGCATATAGAGCAGTAGATTAAGGCGGAGAATTTACCTGGGAATCCGCAAACACACAGATATTGGCAGTGGGCTCCTCGCTGTGTGCATCCTTCCCATCAGTTATTATGGTGCCATATAAGAACGCCAGGTCCTCACTGTCAGGATGGCCAATCTTAACCTGCAGAACAATAAAGCGCCGGTTAATAACCGATACAAAACAGGGCTAGACCTACTGGTGGGAAATGTGTTACTGGTAATATTAAATGGAAAGAGAAGCGTTAGTCGGGTTAGTTTGTTCCCGGTAATAGGAGTCCACACGCTATGGGTTGAGCTAGATGGACTTAGTTTTTAAGGTTGAAGGAAGACTATGTTACAATAACGACCAGCCAGGTAAAGCAGACAGGACGCAGCAGTCCTGGTAGGAGGAGGTCGTGTACGCTACCTGAGCCTTCACAGCATCTGATACCGCGGCTGCGGCATCTACAAGATCTCTTGTCCTCGAAGAACAAACGTCCAATCCGAACCGCTCTGCGCTAACGAAGGCGTAGAAGGCACCCCCGTAAGCTACGTCCACTACTACCCTGCCATAGCCAGGCACGTCAACCGTGACATCTGGATACAAAAACACCAAGAGTCAGGCTGTAATCAGACGTCCAAGAAATGAGGTCCAAGTACGGACCGCTACTTCAAGACTGACTGCGGGTCTTTCAAACCCAACCTATACATGCCTATAAGTCCAGTTCAAGAGATCCGTGGCCGGTGCGGACGTCACGGTCTGTACTGGGATCATGACGTCTGAGTTTGGCCTTACAGTTCACAAATCCCATATGATGCACATCTCCGTAGTCACCAAGAGTAGGGACTGGTCAGCAGGATGAACTATTATTTATGGTGCAGAATAAGGTGATGCCAGGCACAATGATGGAGTCATACAAGGAAACGTTGTATTAATTCACGATGATGCGGCCTCATCAAAGAGTTGTGGTAATATCATGGGATTATGGAGGTTGGACTTCAGTTTTTTGTATCTTCAATGGTTATACCCAAGAACTGTTGGTTACTATATGGGGCATCTATAGGATTTTCCAGTTTGGGTTGAGAAAAAGAGAAGTTTTCCCTGTATGTTTTGTGTAAGATGATGAAAAAATTATGTATTTTCCCGTTGCAAGAAATGCTAGGAGTGGTTTCCACCAGCAGCGATGGAAAGTTGTGCCGTCTAACTTCACATTCTGCAGCACCGCAAGGTCCATCATCTATGAAAAACGTCAGGGTTAATTTTGCCTTTCAGTTCGGGCATTATCTGGGAATGTGTTTAATAAACCCTGACCCTTTAGGTAACCCTATAGATAAATGTCGCACTCAGTTAAGTCTGGGGACCATGGAGGCCACAACGATTTGTGTGTTATATGTTCCTCTGTGGATGCTGCATAAATGCAGCACAGGGACATGTGTGACATATACGACATGTTGTCCCATCAAAATAATCCTCACCCTTGTCATCAGTTCTGTACATAGAATTACTGGAAGACGTCTATGTACACGACTGTGGTCACATATCTGTCAATGACTATTGCACCACAACCTGTGTACCCATAGCCATGCACCAAGCATTGATTGTATGGATCCTGCAGTGGCTTTTGGAGCAGCTTGAGTAAAATATCAGATTTTTCTGCAAATGATCACATCAGGTTAGATGGAATCGGCGTTGTCAGTGAATCAATGAGGGTAGAGTGGGGGAGGAAAACATTTTCTCTGTATTTTGCCACTTCCGCACCAAACCATATACAGTACTAACAAAAAGTTAGGTATATTTGGCTTTTGGATGAAATTTCAGTATGATCCTAAGATGCCCTCTAACATTTTCAGGTGACCTTCTCTAAACATTTGATTGCACATGTCCAACTGCTCAATGTTTCAGGACTTTTTGCACAACTTGCTGTTCTCTAACAAGGAGCTTAATGGCAAAATTCACAACGGGCGTTTGAGCCATGATTCGGGCAATAAATTTCGGGGTTCAATTAGAATTGGTATTAAACAGTCCTCCTCATCCTGCTGGTCACATTTTGATATCATGAGACCAAGACGACATCTAACAATTGAGGAGTAGTACTTCGCCATTATGAGGCTTCAAGCAGGATGTTCTCAGACAGAGGTGGCCACTGAGCTTAGAGTCACAGAGTCATCAGCAGGTTGTAACAGAGATACAGGAAGACTGGAAGAGTCCCAGAAAGGCCGAGAAGTGGCCAAAGGATGTCCACATCCCACACGGATGACCGCTTCATTGTGAACACTGTCCTTAGGAACCGGATGATGAATGTCACAACTCCAGGCACATTGAAGGGAGGTGAGACACACCCAAGTGTCAGGTCAGACCATTCAAAACAGTTTACATCAGCATGGTCCGCGTGCTAGACGACCTGCAAGGTACCTGACCACACCGCCAGGGCACGTCTACGTTGGACAAGGGACCAGAGGTTCTCAGTGCTGTTCACTGATGAAAGCCGATTCACGCTGAGCAGAAACGATGGCCACCAAGGATGTTGTAGACATCAAAGAGAGCGCTGTGCATCAGCCACTGTTGTCACCAGTGGTGGTGGTGTTACAGTGTGGGCAGGTGTCTAGTCAATACAGAACTGCCCTACACTTTGTGACAAGTCCCTAATAATCGAATAGCATCATTAATCCAGTCATTGTGCCTCTGCATAAACACCACAGGCCTAATTTCATCTTCCTGGACGACCATGCTCCAGTTCATTGAGGTCGTATCATTAGGGAACGGCTGCTGTAGACAGGGGAACCTCAAATGGAGCAGCCTGCACTTTCTCCAGACCTGAAACCCATAGAATACCTATGGGATCAGCTGAGTTGCCGAGTAGGGGGCTTGTAACTCTGTACCCCAGAACCTCACTGACCTGAAGGCCGCCCTTCAAGAAGAGTGGGATGCCATGTCTCAGCAGACAATAACTCCACTTGTGAACAGCAGGAGACGTCGTTGTCAGCTGTAATTGATGCTCAAGGCCACACGACAAGTTATTGCGACATTGACATTTTTTTTGGGGGGGGGGGGTGTATACCACCACAGTTGTTGGCTTTTGTTTCCATAAATTGTATAAGATGATGAAATCACGATTGCTGCTTCTAAAAATGCTCGACTGTCATGAGAAAATATAACTGTAGCGGGAACTTTATACATTGTCCATAAATTTCACCTGAAAGTCAAATATCCCTAACTTTTTGTGTTTAGTGTATACAGACTGCTGTAAGGTGGAACAGAAAAGGTGTCGAGCTCTACTGTACACATCACCTGGGTACAGGGGGGGGGCGCTCTCTGTCACCTGGGCAAAGGGTGGCGCTATACTGAATTTATTACCTGGGCACAGGGTGGCGCTGCATGCCTGGTCACACCATTACCTGTACACAGGGTGGCGCTGTATATATTACCTGAACACAAGGTGGCGCTGTATATATTACCTGGACACAAGGTGGCGCTGTATACATTACTTGGGCACAGGGTGTGCAGCTCTACTGTATGCATCACCTGGGCACAGGGGGGCGCTCTCTATCACCTGGGCACAGGGGAGGGGGTGCTCTCTATCACCTGGGCACGGGGTGGCGCTGCATGCCGGGTCACACCATTACCTGGGCACAAGGTGGCGCTATACTGTATGCATTACCTGTGCACAGGGTGAAGGCCGGCACACTGTGGAATCGCACCCGTCCGCTGCGGCCGCCGCTGTAGGACACGTAGGCCCGCACCAGGCCGCACGGGCAGTGGATGGTGAGCGGCGTCTCCGGACTCTGCGGATCCACCAGTCCGTAGTCTATGGCGAAGCGGCCCAGCGCGATGATGGCGTGCCCGCACATGGTGCTGTACCCGGCGTTGTGCATGAACAGCACCCCCAGCTGCGCCTGCGCCTCCTCACTGGGCACCAGCAGCGCCCCGTACATATCCCGGTGCCCGCGGGGCTCCAGCATCAGCACCCTGCGCACCCAGTCCATGTTCTCCCGCACCCAGCGCCTCTTCTCCAGCAGCGTGCTCCCGCTGGGTACCGGTGCCCCGCTCAGCACTATCCGCAGCGGCTCCCCGCCGGTGTGCATGTCCACCACTGACAGCACCGGGCCGTCATTGGGGGCTAAGCGGAACTTCAGAGCCGACATCGCTGAAGAAGCGGAGCCTCAACTGTGGGCAATATTACTCTTACGTTGCCCACAGCAAAGATGGCGGCGAAGCCGTTACGTCTCTCAAGTTCGACGTAAGGTGTGACGTCAGCACATCCGCAGAGCCAGACCCGGAAGTGGTGGTGATGTCTGCAGGCTGGAGCTCCCTGACCCTGGATGCTGATGGGTAAGTCATGGACACTGCGGGGCTCCCAGGGAACGAGTCAGTGAGGGGCCCCGGGGCCTCCTGGCCAGACAGGCGCTGCCTATAGGCTGTACGTCCTGCTCCCAGCATACAGCTGGGGGAGGTACAATGGCTGCCCCATCACATATCCCAGCCTCCCTGTCAGCCCTCACTCTGCCCCATGTAGAAAAGAGGGAAAAATGGAGAATGGAGACGTTGCCCGGAGCAACCAGACTGATCCTATGATTTTTAACCCCCTCCCAATTTTCGTTTTTGCCCTTTTGATTGTTCCCCCTTCTGCCACGAGCTGTAACCTTTTGATTTTTTTCGTTGTCATAGCCGTACGGATAAGGGTTAATTTTTGTGGGATGAGTTTTCAATGGCACCGTTCATTTTACCATAAGATGTACTAAAAAGTGTAGGGGGGGAATCTAACGGGGTAAATGGTGAAAACATGCAATTCTGACGTTGTTGTGTGGTAAAATGACCTGGAAACATTATTGTGCCGTCAGTACGAGACCGACGATACCAAACTTGTCAGGTTTTTTATTATTTTAGTGGCTAAAAAAAGTTCTAAACTTTGTAAAAAAAAAAAAAAAAGCAACCTTCAGCACCCAGCGATCATATCACGGTCTTTATGTATCTACATGATTACAGACTGCGAACAAACCCCGTCCAACTACTAGTGAACAGACAAAAGCAGATCTGCCTGTAGGATGGAAATACTCAGTTTAGTTATAGTTTGTAACCACGGAGACACATCGCTATGCATAGGAGCTGTATACTGAAAACGATAGTTATGCATATTTGCAAGAAATACATTGTAATATCAGATGTTTCACAAATTGTGGACAAAACTCCCCTGACATAATGTTTTTTTTTTTCAGCTGTGGATACAGGAAAAGTATGCATTGGCCTTTACTGTGGAAAACCTGTTCTGTTCTCAAATGGGTCAAATGAAACCTTTGGAGAATGTGGGGTAAGTTATATCTACTATATATAAATATATATTTATGATCCATGGCCATGGATTGAACTGACATCCATTTGGTGACCGTGTAGCAGTGTTATGCCAGGTCCGGCGGCGGGTCTAGTGCCTAGCAAACAGCGTCAGCTTATGATTCTTGTCAATTGGGCCAGTAATTGCTGATATAACATGGATGAGAAATAAATGACTTCTTTATGGTCTTCTGAATTAACCCTTAGGCAGCTCTATTGCATATACCATGTTAAGCCCCCTCCATTA
Source organism: Phyllobates terribilis (assembly GCF_046119375.1). Lineage (NCBI taxonomy): Eukaryota > Metazoa > Chordata > Amphibia > Anura > Dendrobatidae > Phyllobates > Phyllobates terribilis. The sequence goes on along the minus strand of NW_027362767.1, from coordinate 70,914,948 downwards.
GGTTACATTCCCACGATGAGGTTTTGATGTTGCCGACTTTCTGTCCCATTTGGTAAATTGGGTTACTTGCATTTTTCTCAAAAATACGCAGTGTAAAAAAAACTCATTGTGGGAACATAGCATTTGCGTAAGTAGAAAGCTGCTATAGTCAGTTCTTCCTCTGCAGACCCGTCCAGTCTATATATTATGAAAATGGGCCATTATTTCACTTCATGCTGTGTAATCTCATTTCTCCTGCCTCTGTTTTTCAGGCGTGTCCTCGAGGTGAGCGGATCGATTCTCGCAGCATCTGCCGGCAGTGTGTAGGGTCTCCCGAGCTGTACGACTGGCTGTATTTAGGATTTATGGGCATGCTGCCACTTATATTACACTGGTTCTTCATTGAATGGTATTCTGGAAAAAAGAGGTAAGAGCAGAGTTTTCTTGTATCCCCAACCTGCACTTATCTTATATTATATAGTATTTACTGTATGTGTATATGTGTTGTAACGTTCCCTCTGTACAGTTCCAGCGCTTTTTTCCAGCACATCACGGCCTTGTTTGAATGCACTGTGGCTGCCCTGATAACGTTACTGGTCAATGAACCCATTGGATATCTACACATTCGCTCCTGTGGAGTGGAAAAGCTTTCCGACTGGTATACAATGCTGTACAACCCCAGCCCGGACTACGTCAACACTGTGCACTGTACACATGAAGCCGTTTATCCCTTGTAAGTCTTCTCTTCCCATAATATGAATAGTCTGATATAATCAGTCCTCAGTTATTTTATCAGTGGTCATCTTATAGATTATTCATTTGTGCCATTTTTTTTTACCTATATGTCCTAAACCAGGAGCCAATTCTGGTTCTTAAAGGGAACGGGACATCAGAAAATGACCTATTGTTTAAATCAACTTTTTTTCCCCATTTCACAATCTGTATGAAAAAAAAATTATAAATCTATTAATTTTCACACCAGCCACTGGGGCTATTTCAGACTGACTTCTGGAAATGCACATGTACATTAGCCACCAAGAACACAACCAGACCTGTCTTTTGGATTGAAGCATCTAATGAGCATGTGCAAAGTGCAGAGGGCGAGCTCTGACATTGCCTATTGTGATTGGTGGATCCTGTGTTATCAGCTGTGTATAGAGGAGTTACCTGACATTGCAAGCCTGTCTCTGATGATAATGAGACTTCTGGGAAAAAAAAGGATGGGTGAATCTGAAATATCCCCAGCAGCTACTGTGATAAATGCAACACAAAAACCTGATTGAAGCAATGGGTTATTTACTGATGATGCGTTCTGTATAATGGGAAGCTAGTGCAGTATATCAAAGCCTGAATCAGAATGATATTTTCTCCTCGTTCAGTGTCTTGGTGCCAATGGATGAAGATGACTACATCTCGGATGTCTGAGGCGGCCATCTTTAAGTAGTGATTTTCTTTTGGTAGTGTAAATTGTATTATTCTTTTTGTAATGATTGCATTGCTATCATCCACAGGTACACCATTGTCTTCATTTACTATGCATTCAGCTTGGTGTTGATGATGCTGCTCCGACCTCTTTTAATAAAGAAGATCGCCTGCGGGTTAGGGAAGTCGGACCGTTTTAAAAGCATCTATGCAGCACTGTATTTTTTCCCGATCTTAACTGTGATACAGGCTGTAGGAGGCGGATTACTGTGTAAGTCACATTTATGTACTTTATAGATATATTGTATATTTGTGCTATAGTATGGGACTAAAATGCACAAAATTGATACTAGTCAAACTGTGGAGGTATCACACGTCTGAAAAGGCTCAAAGGGGTTTAGCAAGATGGTGAGTTATCACAGGATAGATGGTGACTTGCTGATCGCTGGAGGTCCAGCACTCCCATTGACGACATCTGGGGCAGTGACTCAGGTGCTCGCCCGAGGCTTCATTCAGAGGGGTTGCTGTATCGGATGAGGTCTCAGTGATCAGCAAGTTATCACTGATCTCGGTACAACCTCTTGCGCATCGGCATCATGGAGTTGTTTTTTTTAAGCTAGAACCAGCATCCCCTCCTTTAGCAGAGGGGAGATATTCACAATAATGCAGGACAGATGCAAGGCATTTATTCTCGCTTGCTTGCCTGCAAACATGGAGCAGCAGATACAGACTGTCCGCCGCTGGTGCTGGGCAGACATAGAAGCTGCAGTGATTGCAATCCCTAATCCTCAATAGCTCTTGCTGAATGGGATTCCTATGAAATATGTAAGAAAGGGGCTTGTGACCAATAATATGTCTCACCTATCCATAGCCTTGCTGACCCGCCACTAATATGGGGGACCCCGTCCCTCTTCTCCATGGGTTGAATCATGTAGCGCAGTGTCCTGATCTACCAAATGTAGAATATTGCAGGATTACACTATATGGGATTTGTTGTCTGCTGCCATGGAGACACATTGGTCTGCATAGGCGCTGAGAAAACAAAACAGGAAATGCTAAAAAAAAAAAAAAAAAAAGGGAACTTTTTGCTGGCAATAAATATGTATTACATTGCTGGATAGGCTTTGCAGCTGCAAATAGATATACCAGTTCTAGGAAAGTCAGCTTTGACTCTTGATGTAAATTAGATCACTAGTGAACTATTCCCCAGCTAGTGCTCCAATTTTCTGTCTAATGTGACCCCCATGGGCTCGACTGAACGCTGTTAAAAGGAATCTGTTCGCAAGTTTTTACTATGAAATCTGACAGAGACCCTGATTACAGTGATGTGTCAGTTTATTTGGTGCAGCAGTTGCGATACAATCACAGTTTCCTCTGCTGCAGGTGTAGCAGAGCCGACACCACTGATCGGCAGAAATGCACAGCCCAGCAAGTGACATATCTGGAATCAGGGTCTCTGCCCCCACATCAGATTACAAACAACATTATACTCACACGGTATCCTGTGTGGACTTAAACTCCATATAAATATCAATATCACAAAACCTGAGCTTAGAAACAACGCTCAATAGACCAGAGTCTTAATATCCAAACAGTAACACTTTATTAATTTATTAAGACTCTGGTCTATTGAGCGTTGTTTCTAAACTCAGGTTTTGTGATATTGATACTCTCAGATTACATCATAAAAACCTGGTGACCGATTCCCTTTAAGCGCTGCTGTTAGCAATGCCATCCTAGCAATGAACAGACATAAATTGAGCCCCTGGGGGGAAGTAAGCGGGGTATAATGTTAATGATCTATATACCTTCTAGCATTCAGCCCCTCCCTCTGTGCACTTACAGCCTCATTTACAAAAAAGATTCAAAATTGATTTTTGTTAGTGAAGGTCTGTTTAAAGTATGAGGTGCGTTCTACATTGACGAGGAACCTCATGATATCGGATTATAAGCGGTGAAACCTATACTGCCCTTTTTTGACATTGAGCAATTAATAGGAGACGTCTAGTGTGATGAGCTGTATTGTCAGCGATATGACCGTATTCACACAGTATTACACCGCCGTGCTTCTTGTGGTAGAGAACCGAACAATATGTCCTTTTGTGTATGGCGGGAATATGAGTCACATAATTCGGCATGGTTCACGTAGCTTCAGTCACTTCTGCTCCTTACGTATACATCATTTATCGTTCTTTCTTTTCCAGATTACGCCTTCCCCTACATCATTCTGGTGTTGTCGCTAATAACGCTGGCTGTGTATATGTCTGCATCAGAGATAGAGGTAAGGACGGGCGCGCGGACCGCGCTGTGATTACGCTGCTGATAATGGCTGCACTCTCTCTTTTATTCTCCTCGGCCGTCTTGGAGTTTAGCATTTACCTTTCTCTCGTTCACAAAGAGCTTTTCTCTGGTCACGACTTCAAATTGGATCTTGGTATATTTGTACAAAGTCATTATGACCATCTCAGAGATGAGAGCTTTCAGGATTAATGGCCTCCTATACACACTCCATGTAAGTCAACCCAAACCCACTGATGCTGGCGGGACTGGCCGCCCATCTAATGTGTATAGCAGCTGCCTGCCAGATGTCAGGGAAGAAAAAGATCACCCCTAATCTTATTGCTTATTCTTACTACTATAAGTATAATAGGGGATAACTTACTGAATACTGGGACCCACAGGATCCTAACAGGGCTGTGGGAACTGGTCTCTGTAGAGCCCCATCTCAAGTGGAGTGGAGGCTGAGTATGTTTGCCCTCGGCCCCATTTCTTATCTATAGGACTGCCAGATTAAACCAAGTACAGTGCTCTCCTATTTCCATCAGTCCTATAAACAGTTACTATAGCTGAGGTAGCATATGCTCATTGCCACTTTATTTTAAGTCTATGGGAATACATGCACGGATATCTCCATCTTTCATACACTTTGAATGGAGCTGCAGTGCTCGCTCGACTACTGCTGCAATCCAACAGGAGCACCAGGGCCCACCGTATGTGTGTTGAGGGCCCCTAAACATTCATCACCTATCCTGTGATTAGGTGATAATTTAGGATTACGTGACAAAACCCTTTATTCTCAGTAATACAAGTGTTTGACCTACAAGCACCGATCATATTTTAGTTTGATATCTTGATATATAAACCACCAATGACAACATCTGCAAGGAGATTGTATGTTTTCCCCACGTTTGCCTGGGTTTCTTCCCACACTCCAAAGACATACTGATAGGGAATCTAGATTGTGAGCCCCAATGGGGACAGTGCTGATGTCTATGAAGCGCTGTGGAATTAATGGTGCTATATAAGGGAGTAAAATATATATAAGAAAATAATAGAGGTAGCATAGTGATTGAAAAAAAAAGCTGACTTAATATTGGCAATTTTTTGGTTCACGATCTGACCCCTTTCTCAAGCCCTTTCAAAGGTTCACATCATGAACCAGAACGTCAGCACTATTGGCTAATGAAAGTCAACCTTTTTTTCCCAGTCTGTGTTCTGCCTCCATTATAATAATTCTTTATATTTGCAGAAGGCTTGGCATCCCCAATTCTTTGCTAGTGCTACTTTTCTATTTTTTTAGTTTTTAATGTTCTGATATTTTTCTTTGTAGACTTTTAAGGATCTCCTGGTGAGGAAGAAAAGACTGGTTGTCCTCTTCAGCCACTGGCTAATTCACGCCTATGGGATTATCTCCATTTCTAGAATGGATAAATTAGAACGGGACTTGCCTCTCCTGGCGTTGGTCCCGGGGCCTACTCTCTTCTACCTGATCACTGCCAAATTTACAGACCCCTCCCGGATACGTCTGGAAGAAGGTAGTGGACATTAACCTAGGGCGGACATCCCAGGAAAATGAACTGAAATCTGAAAGCCATGCGCTAAAAGGTGGATGACTGAGACAAGTCAGCATTCCTGGACAAAGGCAATACAATGGAGAGAGCCATGTTGTCTGCTACTCTTTATCCTATGATTTAACAAGGAGCCAATTACACGAAAAAAACTTGTTGCCTTCACAGGATGGAGCATTTAGTTTGTGATTTATGCGTTTTAATTTATGCATTTGGTCACTTATGTCCTAATGGAGGCCACATTTTCATTGGTATAACTGGCGCCTTCCAACACATGCAAGTAACCAGCAAGTTGTTAAAGCTTTTCCCTTCATTTTCCTATAGATGGCAAAACCTTCCATCCTCAAACCAAGTTGTACCCTAATTACCATAATAAATCTAATGCACCTAAAGTATTACCAGGGATGGCGGTCCCGCCTGGTGGAGCATGCTGGCACTTCACAGGGAGTTAGAGGACAACGGCTTTAGTAAAATGTAGATGACCAATTCTGCAGAGCGCAAAAATAGAGGAGCGAAGTACTTAAAGTAACCTCATAAAACGCACGGCCTTCTTCAGGAATGGTGGGCAGAGGCCGATCCTTCATATTGTGTCTTCTGAACCTTTGTAAACTTTGATATTTATTTTTCACTTGTTTGTTTTGTGACATATGAAGGTAAGTGAATGAGATTTTGTTTCTTTTATACATTTGATTTCTGTAATATAAAAGTTTTGTTGGATGTGCCCGTAGAGAAAAAAATAAAACCTGCTTCAAGGAAAGGGTGTAGTTTTTCCCAGTGAGTTGGAAGACATTGTTGCCTTTTTTCCTGAAATCAAAGAGAAAAAAATACTAAATTTATTGGTTGCTGAAATCTTTTATGAGTATTTGGTTTCTAAAAAATATTTTCTATATCCTACAAAGTTGCAGACCTGCTTTGCTTTCTAATAGAGAAGAAAGTCCAGTGACTTTCTCATGCAGTACATTATTCAGGTGTCCGACCTTCTCCTCCCTGTTGCTAATTTTTCTTAAAAGGTCGGTGATGGCGTCTAGGATCTCTTGATCTCTCTCCGAAAAGTCCTGAAATGACAGCGTTACCTGCACATGTTACCAGAATGGTGTGAGCTGTATACACAGAAGAAAGCATGATGTAAAAGGATTGTCTAGTACTCGTCACTTCCGTAGAGGGATTGAGCGGTGCCGATAATCCCCTACACCTGCCATACAGAGTGCACCATCAATAGATAGTGTGCACATGTCCTATGTTATTTAACAAGACACATGCACAAGAACTGCTGATCGTCCGCATGTATTGGCAGGTGTAAGGAGGTAACGGCACTCGCCTCCAATAGACAACCCCATTAACAGCCGGACCCTATTAAAAGGCCCCCTCGTGTCTCCCATCATTGTGCTGAGAGGTAAGAGAGGATGTTGAGAAGGCCGAACTTTTTAATTCCTATTTTGCATCTGTTTTCTCTCAGAAAGAAAATGTAACAGCAACTGATCTTCACTGTCCTTTTAAAGGAATAGAGGAATCCAAGTTATCAGTAAACAGAAAGATTGTGAGGGAATATTTAGCTAACATAAATGAGTTCAAGTCTCCAGGTCCAGATGAATTACACCCCAGAGTACTGAAGGAGATTGTAGAAGAAATTTTAGAACCACTCTCCATAATCTTTGAAAATTCTTGGAGAACAGGAGAAGTCCCAGAAGACTGGAGAAGAGCAAATGTTGTTCCTATCTTCAAAAAGGGGAAGAAGGTGGACCCAGGGAACTATAGGCCGGTGAGTCTGACTTCTATACCAGGAAAGATCTTTGAACAAATTATTAAACAACATGTATGTAAGTACATGGATAAGAATGAAGTGATTAACCAGAGTCAGCATGGGTTTGTAACTAACAAGTCATGTCAGACTAACTTAATTTCCTTCTATGACAGAATCACTGACTGGGTGGATCAGGGAAATGCTGTAGATATAGTATATCTTGACTTCAGCAAAGCATTTGACAAAGTATCTCACACCATCCTTATTGAAAAAATGACCAAGTATGCAATGGACCAGGCAACTGTTAGGTGGATTCATAACTGGCTTAGTGATCGGACTCAAAGGGTGGTTGTAAATGGCTTCACATCCAGCTGGATGAATGTCTCAAGTGGGGTACCACAGGGCTCCGTCCTGGGACCTGTATTGTTCAACATCTTTATCAATGATTTAGATGAAGGAATTGAGGGTAAACTGATTAAATTTGCTGATGACACAAAGCTAGGAGGGATAGCTAATACTAGAGAAGAGAGAGAGAGGATTCAAAAAGACCTAAATAAACTGGAGCAGTGGGCAGCAACCAACAGAATGGTTTTTAACAGGGAAAAATGCAAAGTACTACATCTGGGCAATAAAAATGAAAAAAGCATATACAGAATGGGAGGAATAGAGCTAAGCAACAGTACATGTGAAAAAGACTTAGGTATACTAATAGATCATAGACTGAACATGAGTCAACAGTGTGATGCAGCAGCAAAGAAGGCAAATACAATTCTGGGATGTATTAACAGAAGCATACAGTCTAGATCACGTGAAGTCATTATCGGTCTTTACTCCTCTTTGGTCAGACCTCATCTGGAATACTGTGTACAGTTTTGGGCACCACATTTTAAAAAAGACATAGACAAACTGGAGCAAGTTCAGAGAAGAGCGACCAGAATGGTGACTGGTCTGCAAACCATGTCCTATGAGGAATGGTTGCAGGATTTGGGAATGTTTAGCTTGCAAAAAAGAAGACTGAGAGGAGACTTAATAGCTGTCTACAAATATGTCAAGGGCTGTCACATTGTAGAAGGATCATCTTTATTCTCATTTGCACAAGGAAAGACTAGAAGCAATGGGATGAAACTAAATGGGAGGAGACACAGATTAGATATTAGAAAAAACTTTTTGACAGGGTGATTAATGAGTGGAACAGGCTGCCACGAGAGGTGGTGAGTTCCCCTTCAATGGACGTCTTCAAACAGAGGCTGGACAGACATCTGTCTGAGATGATCTAGTGAATCCTGCTTTGAGCAGGGGGTTGGACCAGATGACCCAGGAGGTCCCTTCCAACTCTACCATTCTATGATTCTATGATTCTATGCTCTTATGTAGAAGATTGTTTAATTTACAATACAATGTACAGAACTATTACAGTGTATGGTACCAGTGACTGAATAGTCTCAAGTTCTCTAGGGGCACAAAAAATAAATAAAATATAAAAATTGTCCTTTTTCCCCCATTTGTGGAAAAAAAACCTGATCTGTTTTTTAAAGTTCAAAATGTTTAAATATTTTTATCCTGCATGTTAAAACACTGTAAAAAAAAAAAATAAAAATAGGACCCGAATAATGTGGCACCTCACCCTGTAGCTAAAAACGTATCCCTTCATTACATACCGGGCGGAGGATACAGAGAAAAAAGAGCAATGGCCGTTTCGCATATCCAATCGCTTCATCCAGGCTCTAAGAGTGCTTAGCAGTGGGAGATTACCATCGCTCTTTTTTTGTCTGTCTGTATCCTCCTCCCAGTATGTAATAAAGGGATAATTTTTTTTAGCCACAGGGTGAGTGCTACAGTTTTTTTTCCTCTCTTCTTATTTTTTATAATTGCCTGTCTTCTGTTGAGCATTACATGTGGCTATGTTATAACAGACTCAGGACGTAAAACAGTAATATTTAATAGCCATAGGTTACTCTATTAGATTGTATTTACTAGTGGTGCCGACCTATTAGAGATATAGATATATATATATATATATATATCTCTCTCTCTCTCAATTACAGTTCGCCCTGCCAAAAAAATAAAATAAACCTCACGCAGTTCTATTTATGGAAAAATGTCAAGTGTTACGGATCTCCGAAAATGGCAACAAAGCAAATTTAGTCTTGCTGCAATCTTTCAATCTACCAGGTCATATTGTTGCGAAACCCAAACAACAATGTTGACAAAAAAAAATACCGTATATAATCTAGTATAAGCTGACTTTTTCAGAACATTTTTTATGCTGAAAAAGCCCCCTTTAATATATACACACTCCTATTTATAGTATATACCGGTGGGGGGGGGGGTTGCGGCGGAGGAGCGGGCACAGGCACTAGCCGTTGCTGCAGCTACCACGTGTGCCCGCTGCTAAAGGGAAATTAATATTCACCCCTCTCCATGCCCATGGGAATGAAGAGGGGTGAATATTCATTCTCCTTAATACCACAGTGTGACTCGCAGCCGCCGGCTTCCTGCTGTGGCTCCGTGATTCTCTGTGCCTGCTCTTAGAGAGAATGAATATTCATTCTTCTCCACTCCCATGGGCGTGGAGAGAGGTGAATATTAATTCTCTTTAGTAGCGGCACATGTGATCGCAGAGCTGCAGCATGAAGCGGCAACTGCTACTCACACTGCTCTATTAAGGAGAGTGAATATTCACCCCTCTCCACATGCATAGTCCCGGCGTGGAGAGGAGTGAATATACCTGCTGCTCACCTCGGCGTCTGAGGGTGCATAGCAGTGATGTCATGCGCTGCTCAGATGCCGACATGAGCTACTGACAGGACACAGCGGGGAGGGAGTTGAGTAGGGGTGTTTATTTTTTTTTCATGTGTGCAGTGATGGGGGGGCCATGTTTACCAGGATTGGGGGATGAAGGGTGCCATGCATACCAGGATGGGGAAATTTACCAGTAGCTGCTGCATTTCCCACCCTAGGTTTAGCCTCAAGTCAATAAGTTTTCCCAGTTTTTTATAGTAATTGGGGGCCTCGGCTTAGATTCGGGTCGGCTTATACTTGAGTATATATGGTAATTTTGTCTCTTTTAAAAAGGGAAGGAAAAAAAAAGTAAAGAAAGGAGTTCTAGAAGGATTCTTGCTAATGGTATTTATTAGCAGATAAGGCCAGAATATCAGTAAAGTGAATCACTTATGTCTATTGACTTGATTTTATGATTAGTGCATAGGAATCAAAAATCTGCAAGACGTACTTACACTGCAGACAAGGATGTCTTGGTCCCAGCCTTCATGCAGATGATCTGAAAAGATATATCAGTCAGGCTAAGGCTGGATTCACACATCCATGTGTCCTGGTCCCAGCACGGACCGGCCGCCGGTCTCCTGACCTGACCACTGTGGTAACTGTCCAGTATGAAAGCCAAACATTACTGGTCGGGTTCACCCATCTCTAATCCTGAACTTACCAATAAGAGACGCCTGCTCTTTCTCTAGGTGATCTGCAGCTGATAAGTGGTTTTGTGATTCTCCTATGATGGCGCTGATATCATCCTTATATTGTGCATTTTTCTGTAAAGAGATCAGAACAATTATAGCCACATCATGCACCACCTCTTTCCTGCCGGCTTCCACACGCTCCTTTTGATTAGCCGGCCTGGAGCGACGTCACATCTGCATCACACCACAAAGATTTTGCACCAGGCCGGCTAATCAAAAGCAGAGTCATGGATGTTGGCAGGTAAGCGGCGATATTCCCACCCCTGTACAACAGCCACAGACCATTGTTGTGGCCGATGTAACGGCACTTGCAAATCAATTCTCGCCAACTAATTTATATAGTCAGAAAATCATTTTATGCAGCTAAACAGCTCTAACTTTTGTTGACATCCCAGTAATGGGCAATCGTTGGTCTTTACCTCCCATCACCTCGCTCCCATAATTCTTCCTCTGTGATATCTGAGCCAATGCAGCCCTGGCATCTCTGTGCCTCCGCACATTATCTGTGGATCTGCAACTGTGTTGTAGAATGAGATTGTGGTACCAATACAGCCATAGTCTCCCTTGTTCAGTTGCCACTGTCCCCTTTTGGAAGTCAGACCTATCCTGCAGTACATCGCTCCTCTCAGCCCCTCTATGTACAGCTCCATCTTGTAGTAAATTGCTGCCCTTTATCCCTGAGTATATAATATACCATCCTGCAGTACATGGCTCCTTTCTGTATACAGTACTATCCTGCAGTGTTTCGTTCCTCTCAGCCTCTGTACATACAATCCCATCCTGCAGTACATTGCTCCTCTCAGCCCCTCTATATACTGTACCATCTTGCAGAACTTCGCTCCTCTTTGCCCCTCAGTATACGGTACTAACCTGCAGTACATAGCACCAAATACAGCAGCCATCGTTTAGTGCTTGGTTGCTCTCAGACCCTTTACATATAACCCACCCTGCAGAACTTCGCTCCTCTCAGATTTTCTGAATATGATACCATCCTGCAGTACATCACAACTCTGTCCCTGTATATATAGATTTGTCTTTCAGAACATCACTACTCTGCTTTCCCCTCTATGTACAGCCTCCTCCTGCAGTATATTGCTTCTCTGATTCCCCTCTGTGTACATCCTCCTCCTACATTATATTGCACCTCTGATTCCCCTCTATGTACAGCCTCCTCCTGCAGTATACCGCTCCTATCATGCCCCTTTATAAACAATCCCATTCCAGAATAAATAGCCTCCTCTTAGCCCCCAGAATAAAGAGCTCCATCCTGTAGCTAATCTCACCTCATCCCTGTTCCCTTTCTTTCTCTGCACTGGACTCCTAATTATTTCTGCCTATCAACCCTAAGACAATATTTTAAAGATGTATACACCACTAGATCAGTAACACGGGAGGAAAATATAGAAACATATTTGGAAAGGGTAAAACTCCCTAATCTCTCAGTAGAAGCCAGGAGGTACTTGGATCAACCACTATCAGTGGAGGAGCTGGATGAGGCAGTGGACACACTTCAGAATGAAAAAGCTCCAGGTTCGGACGACCTTCCCGGTGAATTTTTCAAAGAATATAGAGCGATTCTCCTTCCTAGATTGCTGAAAGTATTAGAGGGAGCTGCAACGGTAGGTAGACTGCCTGCCTCAATGAACAAAGCAATTGTAGTTCTGTTACTAAAGCCAGGAAAGGACCCTGAGTGCCCAGACTCCTAGAGATCGATCTCTGCTGCTGGTTGAGGTCAAGATATTGGCCAACAGGCTTCATAAAGTCATCACGGCACTGATACATGAAGACCAATCCGGATTCATGCCTAATAGGTCCACGGCTATTAATATTAGACGCGTATACCTTGTCATGTAGCTGTGTAGCACCGAGACGGGGAACAGAGCGATAATATCCCTTGATGCCGCAAAGGCATTAGACAGTGTGGAACTATCTGTGGAAAGTCCTGGAAAAAATGGGGTTTGGCCAATAGTTTATAAACTGGGATAAACTACTGTATTAGGTCACCCTCTGCGAGGCTGAAAATTAATGGACTCCTGTCAGTCCCATTTGCATTGGATAGAGGCACGTGACAGGGATGCCCACTATTGTCCCTATTATTTGCCCTGGCGATAGAGCCATTAGCGTGTAGACTGAGACATGTGGAACTTTGTAGGACTTGGGTGTAGCGATATAGAAAAGAAAGTAAGCTTATACGCTGATGACATGTTATATGTGGGAAATATGGAGACATCACTAGAACCAATAATGATGGAAATAGGAGTTTGGTAGCTGGTCTGGCTTAAAGATTAACTGGCAAAAATCATCACTATTACCAGTGGACCCCCTCCCGTCTATGGATTCAATTTCATCAACTCAAATACAGGTTGTAGATAAATTTAAATACCTTGGCGTAGTAATTAATTTACACATAATAGACTACATAATACTAAATATTAATCCTTTGCTAGACAAATTTAGATCCAAAATAAATGCGTGGTGTAGGCTCCCTTTGTTGGTAATTGGTAGGGGTAATCTTATCAAAATTATTTTAATGCCACAATTGCTGCACGTATTACACAATTCCCCCTATTTTTCGCAAAGTGCAAACAATGTTTAGAGAATTAATTTGGTGTAAAAGAGCAAGGATCAAACTGTTAACCTTACAGGAGGATAAGACGGAAGGAGGACTGGCGATACCGGACCCATGGGATGTGCCCACAATGCAGAGCGGTTTTGCCTCTCCCTGGCAGAAAAAATGCACACAGATTTACATGCGTCTTTACATGCATTTCCGCATGCATTTTTCAAGCGCGTTTCCAAGCGATTTTGAACATCACTTGGAAAAGTGCTTGACAAGTTGGTCACACAATATGAATCCATGCAACCGGCATGGATTTATGTTGTGTGACCAACTTAGATGCTTTAAATGCTGCATCTGTAGTAAAGAATTAAAAAGTTAAAAATAAAAAAAAACCTGTATACACACACCTCTCCGGTGGCCCCGGTCTCCTCCCGGCCGCGTCCTCTCTCCTCGGCGTCCCGCGGTGTACTGTCAGGACCTGCGGTGATGTCATTTAGTCAGCTGATGGTCACGCCACCATCACCTGACCTCTGATGTCAGCGGTCGCGTGACCATCAGATGACTAAATGATGTCACCGCAGGTCCTGACAGTACACCGCGGGACGCCGAGGAGAAAGGACGCGGCCGGGAGGAGACCGGAGAGGTGAGTATACAGATTTTTTTTATTTTTTACTTTATTTTTTTCACCGCGTGATAGCCGGGATGAAGAGGAGTTGTAGTCTCCTCTTCATCCAGGGTACCACATGCACCGCGATTATGCCGCGAATTCGAGGACATTGAATTTAATTGAAACGCAGCAAATCCACATATACCTGCGGGTGTGCTGCGTTTCAATGTTCCTCAATGGGTGCGAATTTGCAGCGTAATCGCGGTAGAAATGGTCATGCTGCGTTTTGCAACGCAATGCGAATTCGGCGCGCTAATTAGCGCATCATGTGCACAGCAGATCCGAATTCACATTGCTTTGCATGGCAGACGGTTTTACAAGCGTTTTCGTGGCCGTAAAAACGCTACAAGAACACTACGTGAGCATATAGCCTCACAGTTACAACATTTTCATGGCTGAGAAACAAGGGACGGTATGGATAGGGCTGCCAGTCTTGTTTTGCAAGATAGGAAATGTTCCTCACCTATTCGTGTAGTGCAGGGGGGCATGGGAGGCCTTGATGGGGACAGACCAACTCCAGCACTAATGCATAAAGTATGGGACAGAGGGAAGAGACTGCTGGGAATCACTAGGTTCACTAAATTTACTCCATTGTGGCATAACCATAAACTAGAGGTGTTTGGTAAACTAAAAGGGTTCGCTAGATGGGAATTTAGAGGAATACAGACTATAGATAATATAATAGCATACGCAAAAGTTTCAACAGACTTCAACAGGAATTTGGGCTGAGACATGCGTTTCAGACTCAGTTTGGTAATACCATACCTCAGATTCAAAAAAGCCATGTCCTTGAGTCATTAGTAGCTGCAAAATTCACGTCCAGCCCAATCACGCAATCTCGTCTCAACGATCATAGTGGGAAGGTAAAATTGAAGTGGGAAGCAGATATGGGACAAATTACAGATGAACAATGGATAAAGATATTGGAGCATGTTCCTAGACGCTCTCTTTGTGAGTCTCAGAGACTTTCACAGCTATATCTCATACACAGGGTGTATACATTAAGTTTACTATTTAAAAATCGGTGTTCGCCCAGATACGGACCGCCATAGATGTGGCACAGAGGATGCCCACCTGATGCATGTTTTGGGAATGTAGAAAGTTGGGCCTATACTGGAAGAATACCCTGGCTCTATTACATAGGGTGTTCGGAATACAGTTTCAGCTGGACCCTAGGACATGGGTGTTAGGATACCTGGGTGAGCCAACGGATCTCGAATCTCCACTAGCTATTGGTGTGACGCGTATATTGTATCAGGCCTGTAAGTTAATCGCAGTACATTGGTTGCTTCCCCCTCCCCCCCGTCAATAAATGAACTTATAAAATAGAATAAATAACAACATATGGCTGGAAAAGGGAATTTACAGAAAAAGAAAAGCAATAGGGAAATTTGAAAAAAAATCTGAGGACCCTGGTTAAATGTTCCTGGCCTTCCGTCTGGAGTGTTGTTGCAAGATAGAATATGGCAACTGATGGTATTAGGATAAAATGCCCCAATACGACCTAAGAATTGACAAAATAGTAAGACAATGGTCACAATGATTAGAGCTGATTCCAGTGTGCAATGCTCCTGGAATTTTTGTGGTGCACTGATTTATTTAAGTGGTTTGAACTGGTGCATTATTGGGGTGAGGGAAGGGTGATTCACTTAGTTTAGTTTTTTCATATATTTCTAGAAGGAAAAATAAGGATGACTATATAAAAAGGTTGAAAATGCAATCAAATGTAAAAAGGATAATGCAAATGCAGGATGTGTATGTAGTAGTGGGGAAGGACGTAGCCTTCCTTTGGCACTGAAATAGTTAAGAGAGAATGTTCCCATAGTTAGATCTCTCTGAGATGCAGTTATGTCCAGTTAAGGGGGTTAGCTGTGATGATCCAGCCAGTAGAGTAGAGGGGGAACTTAGTGCCATGATCAAGCATAAAGTGTGTATAAAGCTTGTTCCTGATATAATTCCTTGTGGGCTGTAGTATTGGTAACCAGCCACAAGATGCCACTGTCCCGGGCAGAGGATTGCAGACATGTATGACAGTGAAGAGTTAAGTGTGTGTAAGGCAGCCCATAGAGGGTGGGCACTTTAGGAAACCTGTGGTGAGTATCCAGAAAGAACGCAGAGTTTGGGCAGTGAACAGTACGGG
This sequence comes from Phyllobates terribilis, assembly GCF_046119375.1. Taxonomy (NCBI): domain Eukaryota; kingdom Metazoa; phylum Chordata; class Amphibia; order Anura; family Dendrobatidae; genus Phyllobates; species Phyllobates terribilis. Next base: position 70,899,115 of record NW_027362767.1, on the reverse strand, counting down.
CAGCCTAAGTATAGTGGCTGCTAGGGCAGACAGGAGCCCCATACCCCAGACAGTAGGATTACCAGAGCGAAGATTCCCTACGCAAGAGTCCCATTAGCTGGAGAAACTCAACAGAGGTATTGAGGACCCAGGGCACATTCTGTCTGCAGGCTGCAGAAGAAGCTAGGACTCAAGGCTAGGACGTGGGGCGATATAGGATCCGGATATACTGTCGCTGGTGAGGAAGATTCTCTAGGGCTAGAGATGCTTCACTTAAAGAAGGAACCAGGGCTGAAGTGGTTTCCAGTACCTGTGAGAGATGATAACCTGTTGGGCCTGATCCATTATATCTGCCTGTAAATATTGTACATATTCCTCTTCCCCAAGTAAAGTCCCAGTTATGGTTAAGAATCTTGTGTCCTCTGAATTTATTGCAGCCTTAGTCCCAGAAGAGAAATGCCTGGAGACAGAAGCGACCGGATGGTCTGAAGTAAGTGGAGAGCACCACATACACCGCAGCACATCAGAGAGAGGCCACACATTGTCTGTAGGGAGCCAGAGCGAGCAGGGGCCACAGCTCGCCCATGACTACCTCGCTGGGGCACCTTACATTTACATATTTATATGCAAGATATTGTTTTATAAATGACGTGTATAACAAATGTCGTGTATAACAAATGTTATACATCCTGTATGTTTAATAAAAAAAGATCGGATTAAAAAAAAAAGAAGTCCTGATTACTGAGAAGAGAGGATGCAGGGATCACGATCGCCACTCATTCATCAGCGATCCCAGCAACCTGACAGATGACAAAACATGACAGCAGTTATCGTGCACGTGCGATCCTACTTCTGCACGGTTGAGTGTGCAGGAGAGCAATCGGGGATCACATGTGCACGGACCTACAACTTCAGCACTGTCCCTATTCTTGCGTCAGCAGTGATGTTACATATACTGGACAGTGCAGTTTCGCTGAAAAATCATGTGGGCTGTACATGGAACGTCACCAGAATGCTGTCACAACCCACATTATATTAAAAACTGTGTTCCTGTCTAATGTTAAGTATATTACACCTACACCTATATTGCTGAGTGAAAGATTAGGGAGAAATAAAATATCTTAGACAACCCTTTTAAATTTTCTCACCAATTTCAGTCTGCAGTTCTCCATGAGGACCAGCTCCAGCCTTCTGTTTGTTTCATAAATTTCTTTGTCAATCAGCTTTAACATTTCAAGATCACCCTGAAGTTTTTCAAAAGCAGATTTTCTAAGAGCTTTTAATGAATCCTTCTTTGTGTCCTGATGAAGGAATAGAAACGTTCATCTGTTTGTGTATCGGATACGTCCATTTTCAGAAGGCCCCCAGCTGCGGTGAAAACCCATCAACACCTCACGATTGCGTTGCGGGGGACTACAGGAGTCATTACATGTATTCACCAGCATTCGCATCACCGACAACGGCATTTAAATTGTGAAACTGCAGCGGTCTGAGCTAGATCCGCTCATCACTGTTACAGGCAGCTGCAGACCGTGTAACACAGCCGCCATCTGCCAGATAGGATTCAGACTCAGCTCAGAGAGACCAGATGTACGATGTACAATTATGTCTTACTAGATGGTGGCCCGATTCGAACGCATCGGGTATTCTAGAATATGTATGCGGCCGACCGGGCGCGACTAATCAGCGAAGCAGTGTTTAAATGGTTGTGCACAGCTTTAAATTAACCCCCCAATGTATCCCCCCGGGGCCCCTAATGAATTTTGTAATTACGTCATGTTGTCAATACTGCTTGTGACAACATCGCTGACCACGGCCGCTGATCTCCCGACGGCAAGTGTGAAGGGAGGACCGGGGAGCGAGGCCGCCAGTCGGGGTACTTCTGCTGCAAGCAGCCGGGAGATGACCGGCTACCACCGGTCATCTCCCGGCTGGGTCGCCGCTGATCTCCCGACGGTGGCCTGCGTGTTTCAAATCCGGCGCCAATTCGCGGCCGGGCTGCGACCAATCAGGACAGCGGTGTTTTAAATTTCACGCCAATATCGCTGATTGGTCGCGGCCGGTGCCGGTCATCTCCCGGCTGCATCGCTGCTGACCTCCGTGCGGCAGATGAGCCGCTAACGGCCGCCATCTTGTTCTGAAATCCCACGTCGCTGATTGGCCGCGGCCGGACCAATCAGCGACGCGGGATTTCCTGGACGGACAGACAGACGGGATAAGCCAATTATATAGTAGATGGGCGTGAAGTGGTTAAAAGGGTAAGTTTACCCATGTGGGGTTTTCCAAGATTTGTTCTGCATGAAATCCACATCCTATGAATGTGAATGGGGTTTTCCTTTCACATGTAAAATTCAAAATTTCTATGTGGATCTCCAGATTTTATTGTAGCATGTCACTTATTTCGATAGAATTGTGAAAAATTAGCCCAAATAAATGGTAATAGTTTAGTTGCAGTGCGGATCTGCTGCACACCCACGGCACATCAGCACAATTACTTTACCTTTATCTTACAATTGGCTTCAATATCCTTGGTGATTGTGTTAATGGATCCCTCCAAGGCTTTCTGTTTGCTTTTCATGGCTGTGATATATAAGATGGTTTAAGTCATTTCTTGAATAAAATTTGCATTTGTCAGAATAATTTGTCTTTGTTCACATCATCCTTATTAATTCAGTATTTCTGTTTCGTCATTGGAACAGAAGTACAAACATAACATTGGTGATGACAACCATACAAGACAAACACCCACGATAGTCGGGTTCGTCAGTTTCCCATCATGATGGAATTTTGATGGGCAATTTTTTTTTTTTTTTTTTTTTTTTTACAGAATCTGAAATGGAAGTTTCAAAGCAGATGTGAACATAACCCAACCAATCGGTATGTTTTACTAATAACCCACGAATCTTCTGGTTGGCTTCCTTACCACTAGATTTCTTTTTCACGTCTTCATAGTTGATGTGCTCTTTGTTGTATGTGTCCTCAGCTGCATTCATGATGGGAATGTTTTTGGCCAGATTTTCTTGCCGATTGTCTAAGTCTAAAATGGCATTCTTCATTTTCTCCTATAACACAAGGCATTAAAAAAAAAAAAAAAAAAAAAAAAAAAACACACACTTGAACTCTCTTCCACCCCCACTAAAAATAAATAATCAGCTTCCAAATTAATAGTCTGAATAAAGATGAGCAGGCATGGGCAGATGTTGACGTGTGGATTGGTGTTCTTTAAATGCCGCTGTAAGAGATTGACAGTGGCATTTAAGGGATTAACAACAGCAGTGGCTAGAGCTCATCTCTGCTCGCTGCTGTTCAGACAGATGCTAGCTGTGTAACACAGTCAGCGCCTGCCAGGAATAAGGTACTCAGCTCCTAGACCGAATCAAACACAGGGACCAGATATTCCAGTACATCCAATATTGGGAAAAAGTTAAAAAAATGCAAATGACAGACTGAATATTGTAGGGCTAGAAGTTGAGAATTCTGCCAGATCATAACCAGCCAAATCACTTATTTCACCTGCTGTAAGTATTTAACAAGTCACCAATTTTCTAAGTAAATATATTTCTAAAAGGTGCTATTGACATGAAATTCTCACCAGATGTCGGTAACAACCCATCCAATCCACTCTAGCAAAGAAGAAAATCAGACCATAAATGTCCTTAAATTAAGGTATGTGTAATAATGAGAAATGACAGAGAGAAAAAATATTGAGCACATGAAGAAAGAGGTGCAAAATTCCATGGAAAGTCATGCCACCAGCTGAGATCTATCAGTAATTAGAAAGCAATCCTGCCACTATGTGAAAAATAATATCAGCTGGTTCAACTGATGGCCTATAAAAAGGTGTCTCATTATTAAGGTGCCACACAAGAAACATCTCATGATGGGTAAAACCAGTGAGCCGTCTCAAGACCTTTGCAATCTTATTGTTGCAAAACACACTGATGGCATTGGTTACAGTAGAATTTCTAAAATTACTGAAGGTTACAGTGAGCACTGTTAAGCCATAATCCAGAAGTGGAAAGAACATAATTTCACCATAAACAGACCACGACCAGGTGCTCCCCACAAGATTTTAGACTGAGGAGATAAAGGAATTATCAGAAGAGTTGTCCGAGAGCCAAGGACCATCTGTGGAGAGCTACAGAAAGACATGGAATCAGCAGGGACAATGGTTTCAAAGAAAACAATAAGTAATGCACATAACCTCCATGGCCTGTATGCACGCACACCATGCAAGACTCCAATGCTGAATAAAAAGTATGTTCAACATCATTTAGACAAGCCTGTGAAATACTGGGAGAATGCAGTCTAGTCAGACGAGACCAAAATTGAACTCTATGGATGGCATAATCCACACCACGTTTAGATGCCAAAAGGCACTGCATATCACCCCAAAAACACCATACCAACAGTGAAGTTTGGAGGTGGGAATATCATGGTGAGGTTCTGTTTTTCAGCATATGGCACTGGCAAACTTCATATAATTGAAAGAAGGACAAATGAACAAATGTAAAGAGACATTCTTGATAAAAATCTGCTGCCATCTACCAGGATGATGAAGATGAAATGAGGGTGGACATTTCAGCAAGACAATGATTCCAAACACACAGCCAAGGAAACTTTTCTTTCAGAGAAAGAAAATAAAGCAGCTAGAATGGCTGAGCCAATCACCTGACCTGAATCCAATAGAAAATGTATAGAAGCAACTAAAGCTCAGAGTTCATAGAAGGAGCCCACGGACCTTCAGGATTTGAAGAGTGTTTGTGTGGAAGAATGAGAAAATCACACCTGAGCAATGCCTGCGACTAGTTTCTCCATACAGGAGGCTGTCCAGCTGTCTAACCTCGCTCCCAACTAGACTGCTATGCCTGGGAGTAAGCATAGTGCATACATCACCGTTGTTCCCGACTCGGAAACCGGCAAATTTTCGGAGCACAGTGTGTGTGCTGGGGAGATTCATAAATCTGCAGTCACACAGAATGACTGCAAACTTATTTTAAACCGGACAACGCCTTTAAATAAATTTTAGTAAGAGTGTTTAATAATTTTCCCTGTGTCATTTCTCATTATTACACATTATTTATGGACATCTATGGTTTGATTTCTTTGCCTGTGTGGATTGGATGGGTTGTTACCGACATCTGGTGAGAATTTCATGTCAATAGCACCATTAGATATATATTGTATTTACTTAGAAAACTGGTGACGTGTTCAATACTTATTTCACCCGCAGTATTTCATCTTCTGCAATGAAATAGTTACAGGTGGCCTCTGATTTTTGTCACTCTGCATGTATTAATGTTATACATTTCATCTCACCTCCAGAAATTGTATTTGATCCTTCAGACTTTGTACTTGACTAGAATATTGCTCGCTTGCTTTTGCCCATTCTTCGTTTATACTGCAGATCTCCTTGTCCCATTTCTCAACCTCCCTTTGGAGACGACTGCCCTAAAAATGAAAAAAAAAAGATACAAGGATTTTTTTTATTTCTTCCAAACTTGGCTGATAAAAATAAGAACAATAAACAGAGGATACGAAAAATAGAAATGTACTAAAAAGCACAATGCAATATTGATGGAAAATGTGAAATGCATTAATAGCATCATAAATCTAACAATGCATCCTTACATAGGAAAGACAGATTATCTACACACCCAGATACAACAAAATATCCATTATAGTCGGCAAAAAGTCTAAGATTATGCATGATGAAGAGCCTGGTGGGAGGAGAGGTTCATTTTTAATCCAACTAAGCCCTTTTCCTCCAATCTGAAATGGTATGGGAGATATATAGATGATCTCCTTATAGTGAGGTATGGTAAGACGTGACATTTCTGCCTATCTAAACAATCTGCGGTTTACAGACAATACCCTCACAATTCAAACTTCCTTTTTGGATATTCTTTTTACAGGTGATGATATACAGGAAGGTACGGACCCGTCGCTTTTGTAAGATTTTTATTTTTTTGCAAACTTTGGAATTTTTCTTCACCACTTAAATAAAAAAGAACATATACAGGTTTGGCATCTACGAACTTGTAATGACCTGGGGAATCATAATGGCAGGTCAGTTTTACCATACAGTGAACGTGGTAAAAACAAAAAACTATTGTACTTTTTTTGCAAAATCAATGGTGTCGTTCAAAAGTACAACTTGTCCCGCAAAAAAACACAAGCCTTCACATAGCCATATTGACACAAAAATAAAAAATAAAAAGTTATGGCTCTGGGAAGAAGGGGAGCAAAAAATGAAAACGCAAAAATGGAAAAACCCAAGGTGGTGAAGGGGATTATATAATGCAGTTATGTTTTGAGCTGGATGTAAGGTATTGAACCCTTTTTCCCCCCTCCCCTTTTTTATTTTGTAATTATGTATATCCAAGTTCTTCATTACAGTTCAGGTGTATACTTAGTCGTGTGGTTTTCCTGCCATTTGCATTTAAGTCATGTGTTTGTCCACCAGGATTGGTTCACTGTCCATTGTAACAAGTGCTATACTATGATTAAGGGCGAGTGACTCGCCAGAAACGCGTCGGTTTTAAATCCATTGTTTGTTGTTTTAATGGATTCAGATTAAAGAACCATTGCCTTTTATTCACCTTGGATGTGCTGTCTTCTTCAGTCTTGCCTTTAGTTTATAATGAAGAGCCTCTCCTTATGAGAGTGCAAGTATGTCTCTCTTCTATTTTTACCAGTAGTAAAGATTATGGATGAGCAATGTCCTCCCAGTAGTTATATATTCATGTAAATCCAAACTAGTTAATGCACAAAACAATCTATTATAATTGTCTGCCGAGGGCGCTGGTTGCTGACTGTGGGAGGTCAGACAAGGACTTCAGAATTGAAGCGGACGTCATCGATATTCAATATTAAAGAGGATCTGCCACCAGATTTTGCATTACAAACTGCATTCATTGTTAAATAAATCTTAGACCTGATGAAGCTGGTGTACTCCTTTTAAAAAAAAAATTCAATAAAAAATACATGTTTGTATAATCCTGATATTAACGCCTGAAGGTTCAGGCCTAATTTGCCTAAAAGAGTTATTCCCATTTTCTAATATACATTATATATAAACAGTACAGACCAAAAGTTTGGACACACCTTCTCATTTAAAGAAATTTCTGTATTTTCATGACTATGAAAATTGTACATTCACACTGAAGGCATCAAAACTATGAATTAACACATGTGGAATTATATACTTAACAAAAAAGTGTGAAACAACTGAAAATATGTCTTATATTCTAGGTTCTTCAAAGTAGCCACCTTTTGCTTTGATGACTGCTTTGCACACTCTTGGCATTCTCTTGATGAGCTTCAAGAGGTAGTCACCGGAAATGGTCTTCCAACAATCTTGAAGGCGTTCCCAGAGATGCTTAGCACTTGTCGGTCCTTTTGCCTTCACTCTGCGGTCCAGCTCACCCCAAACCATCTCGATTGGGTTCAGGTCTGGTGACTGTGGAGGCCAGGTCATCTGGCATAGCACCCCATCACTCTCCTTCTTGGTCAAATAGCCTTTACACAGACTGGAGGTGTGTTTGGGGTCATTGGCCTGTTGAAAAATAAATGATGGTCCAACTAAACGCAAACCGGATGGAACAGCATGCCGCTGCAAGATGCTGTGGTAGCCATGCTGGTTCAGTATGCCTTCAATTTTGAATAAATCCCCAACAGTGTCACCAGCAAAGCCCCCCCACACCATCACACCTCCTCCTCCATGCTTCACGGTGGGAACCAGGCATGTAGAGTCCATCCATTCACCTTTTCTGTGTCGCACAAAGACACGGTGGTTGGAACCAAAGATCTCAAATTTGGACTCATCAGACCAAAGCACAGATTTCCACTGGTCTAATGTCCATTCCTTGTGTTCTTTAGCCCAAACAAGTCTCTTCTGTTTGTTGCCTGTCCTTAGCAGTGGTTTCCTAGCAGCTATTTTACCAAGAAGGCCTGCTGCACAAAGTCTCCTCTTAACAGTTGTTGAAGAGATGTGTCTGCTGCTAGAACTCTGTGTGGCATTGACCTGGTCTCTAATCTGAGCTGCTGTTAACCTGCGATTTCTGAGGCTGGTGACTCGGATAAACTTATCCTCAGAAGCAGAGGTGACTCTTGGTCTTCCTTTCCTGGGCCGGTCCTCATGTGAGCCAGTTTCTTTGTAGCGCTTGATGGTTTCTGCAACTGCACTTGGGGACACTTTCAAAGTTTGCCCAATTTTTCGGACTGATTGACCTTCATTTCTTAAAGTAATGATGGCCACTCGTTTTTCTTTACTTAGAATTTGCATTATGGCAAGAAAAAAGCAGCTAACAGTCTATTCAGTAGGACTATCAGCTGTGTATCCACCTGACTTCTGCACAACACAACTGATGGTCCCAATCCCATCTATAAGGCAAGAAATCCCACTTATTAAACCTGACAGGGCACACCTGTGAAGTGAAAACCATTTCCGGTGACTACCTCTTGAAGCTCATCAAGAGAATGCCAAGAGTGTGCAAAGCAGTCATCAAAGCAAAAGGTGACTACTTTGAAGAACCTAGAATATAAGACATATTTTCAGTTGTTTCACACTTTTTTGTTAAGTATATAATTCCACATGTGTTAATTCATAGTTTTGATGCCTTCAGTGTGAATGTACAATTTTCATAGTCATGAAAATACAGAAAAATCTTTAAAAAAGAAGGTGTGTCCAAACTTTTGGAATGTACTAATATATATATATATATATATATATATATATATATATATACATACATATACATATACACACATATACACACACACATCCTTTTTTTTGTAATTTACTGTGTATTAAACTTTTCAGCTGTTCTTTTCTCTACAGCTCATTGCCTTGGAGACCGACCACCGCATCTAGGACAACACAACATGCCTAGTGTTTATAAGCAATTTTACATTCGGCTTCTGAGCACTGTTTTTGCTGGCCGGGGTCACTGGAGCGTGTGGTTACCAATTCCGGCCAGTTTCAGTGCAGCGCTTACAAGCTAGACAGCGGCGGTGGTCGGTCTCCTAGGCAACAAGTTGTATAGAAGAATTAAAAATCAGAAGAACGGCTGCAAAATTCAATAAGCAGCAATTTGCAAAAGCACTCGTTTTTACAAGTTTTGCGGCAGCCTGTAGTCTGCATTGCATTCACAGATTATACATTGCCATATAGCCTTTAAAAGAAAAAATGCTACCTGAATTTCCCTGTTGCCTTAAATGTTATTGAACATTATTTTTGGAAAATGTATTTAAAGTTCTTCCAGTGCAGTTTCTGGTACTAAATTGAAGTCTCACTTACTCCCTGGGTTTATGTCTCACCTCATTTGTTAAAAAGGCTTTCTTATTTTGTCCTTGCTGAACTCTTTTCTTCATCTCAGTCACAAACCCTTCCTCAGACAGTTTCCACAGCTCCATCTCTTTGGCCACTTCATCTTTTTTAATCTGGATGCTCATTCTGTGCTACATATGATGCATCATGAGACAAGATATATACAAATACTGAACACATCCATAAATAATAATAATAATAATAATAATAATAGTTAAAAAAAAAGAAGAGGAAAGATATAAATCTACATACAAATGTTCAGATCAGACCTTTTTTGACGTTCGCTTGTGAGATTTTCCTTGAATTCTTCCACGTGAGTGGCGAGCTGCTCGGTGGAAATCCTGTAAATACATATTAACGTAATGATGCATCACGAGTATATAACAATCATAAATGGATGGTTAATCGCAACGTACCTCAGGCTTTCCAACAGGTTTTCAGTATCATGCTCCATCTCTGTTAGTTCCATTTTTAACTTTCCTATAAGGTCCTGTTTCTCGTCGAGAGCAGATCTGGATGTTGCAAGTCTTTAAAAAAAATATAATAAGTGTGCAGATCAGAGCTGTGTGTTTACCATTCTAGTTGATTTTATATTTACTAAGGTTTGATATAAAACAAGCGCAATCTTACTGCTTAGCCAGGTCCTTCTTTATCGCATGCTGCCTGTCTTCCTCCTCGGACGCCGTCTGGTATTTCAGCTTCAGATCTTTATGCTTTTCTGTCAGAGACTTGTGTAATATTTCAGCAGCGTTCATTTGCTCATCTAACTAGGAGTAAAAAAACAAAAATAATGAACTGAAATACATTACACCTAGTGTAAATATGTGGAAGAATAATTCCAATAATAATAATAATAAATCAGTCACAGGGGTGTCCGGTGTGACAGACAGTCGTCTTGGATCCAGCTGTAGAAAGTCACTGCGCTTGGCTCTGCAGGCACCTTCTTGATCTTTTCATTTCTGTAGTGAAGTGATATCCTTCTCCCTCTAGGACCTAGCAGTGTCCTCCACCTTCTGCTGCTAATTGACACACCCTTGCTGGATGTTTAAATACCTTCAGTCTCTCCAGAGAGTGGTCGCTGATAGCTCTATTTTCCTCTGTCCATGCCTGGAGTACTAGTAGTCGCCTAATGTCTTCTTGGAGTTCCCTTGGAGGATAGTTGACGTGATCTCTCTGGTGTCTTCTCAAGCTAAGTGTTTCCCTTGTCTTTTTACCTGTTTGTCCTTAGTTGCAGTGGAGGCTGACTAGTGCTCACCCCATCCCCTCTCCATCTAGGGCCTATCACTAGGGACAGTCAGGGCTAAGGTTTCCTGCTCGGCGATAGGTGCGAAATCTATTTAGGGACGTTAGGGGAGTCAGATCTGCCTAGGGGTCTCCACTCCCCCTTTCCCTAGTGTTTAGGCTTCCTTCCCCTCTTGGTGCACTTAAACTTTCCCAACAGGTCTCTCCCTATAAACACTCAGACTTGTCATCTGAGGCGCACAGTCCCCGAGCGGCTTTGTAAACTAGATTTTCTCTAAAATGCGGCAGCAATTCAGAATAAAGCAGGCAATGTAGGATTCACACTGCATGAATATAAAGTCAGCATACTGCAGAATGAGTTAAAGGTAACCTATGTACTGTGATTCATAGAGGCTGTATAAGCAGTACAGTCCAAAAGTGTTAATGAAACCCTATTGCAAAAGTTATTTTAGCCAAAATTTGCCACAAAAGTGTCCAGATCACAGATAATATACTGTATGAGGAAAGCCAATTTAATTTTTTTGTTGTTGTTGCAACTTTAATGCGTAACACTTGTCATTCATGAACAGATGACATTTTCCATAATATACACAATTTCCCATAGAAAAATCAAATGAATTGTGAGCAAATTTCCAAGTTCATGTACAGAATAAATCAAGATCTGTGAGCTGAAACCATATTTCTTTTTCCTTTCAAACTAACTTCAAAATGTAATATTAAGCAGAATACAAGTATGTTCACAAAGAAAGATGTTTTACAGAGATTCTGATGCAGATTCCACAGCAAAGTCCACATAATCTGGGCATATTTTGACTCCTATAGGTTTCAATGGGAATCCGCTGCCTGGTTTATAAAACATTCGTATCAAAGTAAAAATAAAATAAATTGACATTTCAATTCTTGACCTGGATTATTTGTGGAAACCCTATTGGGTAGCAATACATGGATTAGCCCCACTGAATGAAGCAGAGTTTACATGCAGATCTGCTTTATTTCACACTGCAAATCTATCGAAGACATTCAATGGTCATCCTCACAATTCTGCTTTTCCAAAGAAATCCCACGTGTGAAAATGTCCACAACTAGTTAAATAGGGAGACTGCTCAGGATGCTCAGGGCTAGTTAGTAAGCATCAATAAGATAACAGCTCCGCATAGCATAATATTCTATCTATAAAATGGATATGCCGCTGCCAGTCAGACATGCAGTTTTGCCTTGTGAAATATTAATCTATGACATTTAGTGAAGTTACTTCCTTCATCTATTTTTATCTTAAAGTTACACCTGGGCCATTGCCAAGTCATAAGTCCTAGGCACCCTCTGAGGTTTGTGTAATGAAAGGTCAGGCTTTTACTGACACATTTTGATAAAAGCCCTTTGATATTGACACATAAGGGACAACTAAAATTAAGGGGAAAAAAACTAAGATAATATAAGAAAGTAAAGGAAGTTTAAAACCTGTGATGGCACAATCTATACATATATGGCAACATTCAGTAGTGTCATACTATGAAAATGCTGGTCAGTCACCTGTGCTGCTTCCAGTACCAAGCGCTGCCAGCCACTGCCGACAACCCAATGTGCTCCAATTACGTCAGCCCGGGTCCTTTAAATCCGGCTCAGGCAGCCACTACGCTGTGCAGGACTCCAGAAACATCTGTGTTATACTGTTCCAGCACTGCTATGTTGCTACAACTCTCCTAGATCAGCCACCACTGTTCCACCCCTGCTTCACCAGCCACCCCTGCTTCACCAGCCACCGCTGTTCCACCCCTGCTTCACCAGCCACCGCTGTTCCACCCCTGCTTCACCAGCCACCGCTGTTCCACCCCTGCTTCACCAGCCACCGCTGTTCCACCGCTGTTCCACCAGCCACCGCTGTTCCACCCCTGCTTCACCAGCCACCGCTGTTCCACCCCTGCTTCACCAGCCACCGCTGTTCCACCGCTGTTCCACCAGCCACCGCTGTTCCACCCCTGCTTCACCAGCCACCGCTGTTCCACCCCTGCTTCACCAGCCACCGCTGTTCCACCCCTGCTTCACCAGCCACCGCTCTTCCACCAGCCACCGCTCTTCCACCAGCCACCGCTCTTCCACCAGCCACCGCTCTTTCACCCCCGCTCTTCCACCCCCGCTTCACCAGCCAACGCTCTTCCACCCCCGCTTCACCAGCCACCGCTGGTCCACCCCCGCTTCACCAGCCACCGCTGGTCCACCCCCGCTTCACCAGCCACCGCTGGTCCACCCCCGCTTCACCAGCCACCGCTGGTCCACCCCCGCTTCACCAGCCACCGCTGGTCCACCCCCGCTTCACCAGCCAACGCTCGTCCACCCCCGCTTCACCAGCCACCGCTCGTCCACCCCCGCTTCACCAGCCACCGCTCGTCCACCCCCGCTTCACCAGCCACCGCTGGTCCACCCCCGCTTCACCAGCCACCGCTGGTCCACCCCCGCTTCACCAGCCACCGCTGGTCCACCCCCGCTTCACCAGCCACCGCTGGTCCACCCCCGCTTCACCAGCCACCGCTGGTCCACCCCCGCTTCACCAGCCACCGCTGGTCCACCCCCACTTCACCAGCCACCGCTGGTCCACCCCCACTTCACCAGCCACCGCTGGTCCACCCCCACTTCACCAGCCACCGCTGGTCCACCCCTGCTTCACCAGCCAAAGCTGTTCCACCAGCCACCGCTGTTCCACCCCTGCTTCACCAATTCAGCATCTTCTCTGTAGCTTGGTACATCTTCAGTATGTAGCTCAGGAACTGCTAGTCCTGACCAGAGGCTTTGAGGATCCATCTCACCAGATGAGACAGAATATGACCCTGCCTAATAGGAAAGTATCTCCAGAGAAATTTTGTATAATTTAAAGTGCAAATTAACACAAACATGCAACTCAAGGAAAAGCTCCATATATTATGGATGTCCTATAACAATATTAGCAGAATGTGAGGCAATTCTGATAGTCAGCCTGCTGGGCAAGTATGTGCATACCGTCTCAGTCAGACACGTGGATAAACAAGCATCAAATAGGGGAATGGGGGGATTTATTGTGGTCTTTGCTGAGAGACCCCTTTTCCTGTATATATGCTGCTGGGAAATAGAATCATCTGCCAATGGCTAGAGAAACCATCCAATTCAAATGAAAGATGCTAACATAAGTCAATGGGGTCTATCATGTCCGTCATGTAACAGGACCATCACCGCTTGCTTCCTATACATCTACTTCAATGACGGACCTGAACAATGGAATTGAGAAAGATGTGTACTCAGGGTTTCCTGGAAAGAAAATATGATTATATCATACTTAAAGGGGTATTCTCACCTTGTACATGATAGATGTGGGTACCAGCTCTGGGACCCGCACCTATCTCATGAACAGGGCAGCATCGTGTACTATCCAGGGAAAAAAAAAAAAAGGCACAGTTGTGCATGAATTTGCATGAGTCCCAAAAATTGCAGACTAAGCGTGCAAGGAAATTTTTAGAACTTCCATACAAATGAAGAGAAAGCTGTGGGTATGGGGCCACCTCCATTTATGAAGAGTGGCAGTTAGGGGAGCATTAATTGCTTTATTTTTTTTTACATCAGTCTGTGTCCTTTGACAATAAAATATACTTTTTTATATATTTAATATTTTAAGATACAGTGTTCACAATAAACATCATAATTACAACACTACCTTTACCTTTGATATTTCATCTTTCAAAGAGTTGCTTTGATTGGAAAACTGCTCTGTCCTATTCGCCATGTGGAGCTGTAGAATATCTCTAAGATGTATAAAAAGACAATTTGTGAATTCAAGTCGTTAGACATATCCATGTTAAGACAATCGATTATGTAAATAGTAGCAGAAGATTCACATATTAGAGACACCATACACAGTAGATCATTGCGGTCCAAGCCTACCAATTTTGGCTAGCCAACTATCTAATGGGTTAAACCTAAGAGAAAAAAAAATATGAGCATATACCCCGGAGTAGGTAAATAGTAATAGGACACATAAATAATATAGGAAACTTAGTTAACACTATTTTTATCAAAAAAGCGTAAAAGCCATCCCACCACGACAAGGTGACCCCAAGCAGGACGGTCCTCTCTCTAGTATTAAAACCTCAATATAGACAATAATGGGTAAAGGGTATGGACATCTAATGGGTATAGGGTCTTTACGCTCCCCTGAGAAGGGTTAGGTATGCAAATTTTAACACAGAATCCTTTTGGTCTTTCCTGGAGATTGATCCTATGGACAGGCAGGAACATCTCTTATCACTACGACTCACATTTTGTTTTCAGTATCCGCTGACTGTTTCTTTTGTAGGCCTAGTTTATTGGTCAGTCGCCCATGTGAAGCTTCCAAAAGTAAAACCCTGCCCTTCATAGAAGATATATTCTGAAAAAAAAAAAAAAGAAGAGGAAAATAAAAAAAATATGTGTACAATATTTCTAGTGACCATGCATAGCTCAGCATTTGAGGTCCCTGGCCATCACATTCACTGACTGTATGAGGCTAAGGAAACCAGTGATATTACTTTACATCATATCTTTTATTCTACTATTGTGTTAAGGCAGCGGTATGCGAGCAGACAGAAGGACATGTTGCCATTGCAGCTGCTGTTAGATATAATGTGGCACATGTGGCTCCTGGGCCGGTGGTTGGGGGAACTGTGCTGAAATACGTGGCACTAAAGACCCCCTGCACATTAGACTAAAGTCAGCTGTCCCTGACGATTATTGCAGCACAGCCCGTCCATCTGATGTGTAAGCAGGCCTCTCGACTTTCCGCAACAGATGTTGGGATTACCTGATTTTCTGGTTTCCGAACACCCCTCCTCTCGTGTGTACGGGCACCTGATCCTGTTATATTTCTTCTTCATGTAGTTCTTCTTTCATTGCACAGAATACTGTGTACTATGAATCTATTTATACAATGATACGTACAATCCCATTTCTATCGACATCTAGCTTCCACATCTTACCTCTTTTTCCATGTTAATTTTCTCTTCCAATTCATATAGCACCGACCTCCTCTGGCTGATATATACTTTCTTTTCTGCATTTTTGGCATCTTGTATTTCGGTCTTTCTTTGCGTTTCTGCAATCTAGACAGCCAATCATGTTGATAAATATTTCAGAGGGTTCTTTTTTATTATGTGTTTCCGCAAACATTTATTTTGGCCAATATTCACACTGGTGCTATGACATTTGGGGTTCAATAACTTTAGACTGCAAGAATACTCTGCCATCAGGCTTAGTAATTACACAGCCCTGGGGCTCTTTCTGGTCACACAGGGTCCCTGAGTCCCCGAAAATCACCAGAATTCTACAGCACCATAAAAATGCAGCGCTTTGGGCAATCGTTCCTATGTGGGTGCGTTTTTTGACGCTGCATATTTTTGCTGCACCAAAAGCGCAGGATCCACACAATTTTGTGAATTTGCTGTAAAAAAGGTCAATGTTATTGTTAATTTTGAGCAATATTTGTTTAGTTATAAAATTTATTACAAGCTTCCAAGTGGAATGTAATGTGCAATGTAGCAAAAGCTAGAATACAAGCAAGTACTTGTAAATGTAGTGTTAGGACTCATGAAGTGACTACAACTAAAAGAATGAAGCTGGATGTAATTGCCAAGCTATAAAAACGAATATTCATATGTGAGGACCATGTGCACCTCCGCAGTTAGTCTTTCCGTCTCCTCGATGAACTGCTGCCTTTCTATAGCCATGTCCTCTGCCAGGTCTTCAGTCCGGTTCTGATACTCGATGACGGCTTCCTCGGCTTCTTTTCGCTTGTTGTGGGTCTCATTTACACGAATGCTCTGATGGGCTTTGCCTGCCATCTGCTGGTTTAGGAGATCCACTGCTTCTTGATGCTTGTCCCATAAGGTTTCCCCCTGCTGGCTATGAATAAAATGAAATTCACTGTACATGTCAGCAAATAACATCCCAATGATAAAACCAGACCAATAAAAAGCAGTTCAGTGGTCATGCATTAAAGCATTTCTGTACCGATTTATTGTCCAATCTATTTTTTATTGCAGTTGGAGCCCTGTTTTATTTATTTATTTATTTTCTTATGCAGCATATAATTCTCCACTTCCCTTATTGATATTCTCAAGTTGGCTCTAGAGATGTGCAGTCTCCTTACTGCCTGTTTTTTTTTTTGGCAGGGCGGGCTACACAGCTATCACTGTATTTGCATATAGAGATAACGAGGCATTTGAACAAGCACACAGCTCAGACAGTGAGAGCAGTAATTAGGAGGCTGTTGCTTTTGCAAGATTTATAATAGTTTGCAAGGAGCTGATCAGATAACTGGTGTATAGAAATCAATGGGAAGGAGAGAGGTGGCTGGAATGTTAGGAGTTAACTATTCTACTGAAATGTAACTACTGCACACTCTCAGACAAGGTCTGGGCAGGCATTGGTGGCTGATTTCCATGGAAACCAGCAGTAGACTATGTAAGATAAAAGCATTCATTGCAGGAGAATGACAGCAGATAGAAAAAAACAAGTCAATTGCAAACTTGCTTATTTTCATGCTGTCTAGTTAACTAACCCTTTCAGCTTCAGATATTGACATTTCACTACAGAACATTCTGCACGTTCTGAGAGGAGATTCACCCTCCATGCTGCACTGTAAATAATATTTGTCACTACTGTATGAAGATTAATGGCTGCTGATTCTAAAGAATATAAGGATACATTTACCTCAAAAATACATTCATTTCTTCAGTTTCCTTCTCTTTTCTTTGCGATTTCTCCAGTTCCAAGGTTATACTCATCAATTCTTTTTCTAATTGACGCCTCTCCAAAGCAATGGACTCACGAGCACTTGTAACCGCGTCTAGTAACAGGAAAAACATATCCCTGGCACTCATAACAGACTGATATAGAGCGGCCCCTCAGTTCACACCATTAATTCATCTAAAGGGGCTGTCTGGCAAAAAAACAAGTTATTATCTATTCATAGGATAGATGATAACTTGTTGATCAAGAGGGTGCGACTGCTGGGACCTGTACAGATCCCCAATGGGGAACTTTTATCTTAGTTTGAATGTACAGCTCCATTCATATAGGGTTGAATTCCGCTTTTTCCGGCAGCCTCACAGATCACGCTCCATTTTATGACAGGGATAAAAGTGACCCAGTTGAGGACAGGTGTAGGTCCCAGTGGCCAAACTCCCACCAATCAGTAAGTTATTATTTATCCTGTGCATTGGGGATAACTTTATTTCACCGGACACAACCCCTTTAAGACATACATGACCTATCTCCAGGAAGTGTTATGAATATCGGATTGATACCCGGCACCTCCACCAATTAGCCATTTTCCACTCCAGCGATGGCCGGATGTACACAGTACATTATATAGTAATTTTAATGGAGTCATCCTGCAAGAGATGAGCTCTTATATGGTATCGGTAATGAAAAAAAAAAAAAAAAAATTTATGACTCTTGGAAAAATTGACAGTACGAAAATGAAATTTTGCCTGGTCGAGAAGAAGTTAAAAAAAGATAGTTGAGCAAAAAAAAAAAAAATAAAAATCACATTTTTTGAGGGCATCCACATGTGTCAAATTTGCGGCAAAAAGTTTAATATGCAAATTTTGTCACAGATTTGCAGCCTATTTCACCTGATGCAAAGGGAAAAGTAATCAGGAAAAGCTTTGCAAGAAACCAATGACAAGCTGGGAATTTAGGATTCACATTGCATGTCAATTTCTGGGAAGATCATTTTTCCGCTGATGTAAAATGCTGCCCCCCACAAGCTTATATGCTTGTGGGGGGCAGCATCGTCGGGGGGGAGATGTTGATCGGGCATGTCTGATTTCGGACTGCCAATTGCTTTGTTCCCCTGGATAAACAGACATCACTGACGACGGCTCTTTCATACAGAACACAGGCGCGCTCAACCGAACGAATGCTCCAAAGTATGAGAGTGCCACCCGAGGTGGCTATTGGCCGAATGATCGGCGGAAAGATAGTTTGGCCAAAAGCCAATATGTATGACCAGCTGTACACTATACAGTCTCCTAATGCTCCACCCTTATCAGCGGTTTATGCCGTTTCATCAATCTGTCTTATTTTCAGACTGTTTCATCCAAGTTTACACCAACTATTAACTGGCTTTCTTTTGTGGCAGAAATGTGCAGCACAATTTTGGGTGCATTGTGTACTATGTTAAGTCACACGCCTTTACAACACGTTATAAAGAAGGTTTTTTCGAGCAAATTATGCCAGAATTTTGTTGCATTTATCTTGATAAATAAACTCCATTATGAGATTATTTTACAGAAACAGGAATCTAAAGGAATAAAAACCTATGGTACCACATGTAAAAACCAGAAAAGGGTCTACATGCGACCAAAAAAATACCAAAACACCACATATCATATAACATACTCCCCCCACACATAGCCCACCTAATGGGTCCTGATGTAGAGAGAATCTCCGTACCACGCACCTTCAATCTCTCTTGTGAGGATTCTGGGCAGATGTATAATTTTGTAGCGTAATTTGCTGTTTTCTATCGTCTCCACTTCCAGCAGCTCCCTCGTGCGCCTTCTTATATCTTCCTAATTGGAGGAGAGATCACAATTGGTCCCATGTGACACATAAGGAGAAAGCGGCTTTGTGATTCCGGGGACTTGAATGTGATGTATTGAAAGCACTGATCTTCTATCCAAAATGCAAAAGATCATATTATTCCTTTCTTTTTTGCAATTTAGACAAAAGCAAGCTCACTATTTTTGACCTTAGATAATACAAACTCTCTGTATTATTATTATTATATAGATCTATGCAGACCTGACTAGCCTGGTGTACTTACTTTGAAAATCAATTGTCAGAATGTCTGTATAATTCTGGTGTAAAGATGAGTATTTTCAGTGTCCAGCTAAAGAGTCCAATTGTATTGAGTATCTGCCCTCAAAGCCTTTCTGTGTGCAAATTGAAGTGGTCAGTAGGGCGCTAGAAACTGGATAAGGCGCAGGAAAAGGATAAAACAAACCTCTTTATTGAAGTTCTAATGCCCACAAAGCCTTTCTGACAGCTGCAGCTTGTGCAAGGCAGCAAGATCTCAGCAGCAGCAGAAAGGAGGGACACTGAGGAGCTGTCAGTCAGGCCAGCTGGGTGGAGACTCAGCAGCAGCAGAGAGGAGGGACACTGAGGAGCTGTCCATCAAGCAAGGTAAACTGAGATCTGAGTTTTAACTTTCAAAAAGGATTTTACTTCCATTTTGACATGGATGTTCAAAATAAATACACCAGCCTCATCAGGTCTAAGAAATCTTCGTAATAAAGTATGTTGTTGTACTGGTGATAGGATTACACGTATAACTTTTCTACTATAAGGGAGTAGACGTGTGTGCAGGTGCAGACAGGAGACAGTGTTCACATCCTGGTGGTCGAGACCAGTCAATCAATGTAAGGTACCGTCTTCATTATGCAAATAAGAGGGCGTGGTGGTGCACCAAGGCATAAGCCAAGCCAATGGTGTGCCAAAGCGCCCTCATTCGCATATCAAATAAAAGTTGATTTAGAATTAAATATTAAAAAGTTTAGCTATACCTGCCTAGTATCATTTATATAGGGACTAGGTTCCCTATATAAATGTTTAAGCAGCTAAATGCCCTTTTTTGGGGGTGGGGGGGTGACAGCTCCCCTTTAGGGCTCATGTGCTGCTTCATTCTTACCAATTCCTTCACCGCTTCTGCCACTGCCATCAAGTTCTGTGAAACGTCATCATCCAGCGCTGGATCTTCACCTTTTACCTGTTTCTCTAGATGAGATAAGAAGTGGGTTATACCACAGAGAACAGCAGGGGGCACAGAGCAGCTGTGGGCAGACGTGGGGGCACAGAGCGGAGCATCGGCAGCCTGAGGGATAGGTTGTGGATTGGAGGCACTTTCACTGCACACTTCATCATGTTATGTTCCACGTTCAGACTTTGCATCAGACTCCTTGTAGATTCTCAGCACAATCCGCTCCATGTGACCGTGTCCTACATACATTACATTCCCATGTTGTTGTGTGCAATTAGATTGACAGTAATGTATTATTAAAAGCAGAGGGTGTAGGGCGGGCAGAGTGCGGAGTCACCCAACCTGGTGTCTAAGGAGATCTGTAACCACCATACACGACACACAAGACAGCAGTGTATATATGGCACGTGGAGGGGGGTGTGGGGGTCCTGGTACTCAGTTTGCACTGGTGTCCAGTAGTTTCGTGTTACAGCTCCAGGTGAAGATGTCCACGGACAAAATAACGATCGCTAATAAGACTGGGCTGAAAAGCCAAGAACTGTTCTCACAACCAGGATCAGACAGTTGTTCTACATACTGCTGCTTCTCACAAAATTACGATATCATCTAAAAGTTAATTCATTTCAGTTCTTCAATACAAAAAGTGAAACCCATATATTATATAGCATCATTACAAACAGAGTGATCTATTTCACGTGTTTATTTCTGTTAATGTTGATGATTATGGCTTACAGCCAATGAAAACACAAAAGTCATTATCTCAGTAAATTAGAATACTTTATAACAACAGCTTGAAAAATGTTTTTAAAGTCTGAAACGTCCTACTGTAATGTATGTTCAGTAAATGCCCTCAATACTTGATCGGGGCTCCTTTTGCATCAATTACTGCATCAATGCGGCAATGTGGCATGGAGGCGATCAGCCTGTGGCACTGCTGAGGTGTTATGAAATTTTCATCTCCAAAAAGCTTGTCGGCAGAGGGAAGCATGAAGGGCTGTAAAATGTCCTGGTAGACGGCTGCGCTGACTTTGGTCTTGATAAAACACAGTGGACCTACACCAGCAGATGACATGGCTCCCCAAACCATCACTGATTGTGGAGACTTCACACTAGACCTCCAGCAGCTTGGATTGTGGCCTCTCCACTCTTCCTCCAGACTCTGGGACCTTGATTCCCAAATGAAATACAAAATTTACTTTCATCTGAAAACAACACCTTGGAGCACTGAGCAACAGTCCAGCTCTTTTTCTCCTTGGCCCAGGTAAGACGCTTCTGGCGTTGTCTATTGGTGATGAGTGGCGTAACACAAGGAATGTGACACTTGTAGCCCATGTCCTGGATACGTCTGTGTGTGGTGGCTCTTGAAGCAATGACTCCATCAGCAGTCCACTCCTTGTGAATCTCCCCCAAATGTTTGAATGGCCTTTTCTTAACAATCCTTTCAAGGCTGCGGTTATCCCGATTGCTTGTGCACCTTTTTCTACCACACTTTTTCCTTCCACTCAACTTTCCATTAATATGCTTGGATACAGCACTCTCTGAACAGCCCGCTTCTTTAGCAATGACCTTTTGTGGCTTACCCTCCTTGTGGAGTGTGTCAATGACTGCCTTCAGGAGATCTGACAAGTCAGCAGTCTTCCCCATGATTGTGGAGCCTACTGAAACAGACTAAGGGACCTTTTTAAACGCATAGGAAGCCTTTGCAGATGTTTTGTTAATTATTCTAATTTACTGAGATAATGACTTTTGTGTTTTCATTGGCTGTAAGCCATAATCATCAACATTAACAGAAATAAACACTTGAAATAGATCACTCTGTGTAATGACTCTATATAATATTCGAGTTTCACTTTTTGTATTGAAGAACTGAAATAAATTAACTTTTTGATGATATTCTAATTTTGTGAGAAGCACTTGTATTTTACTCTTATTACCATTGTAAGAGCAGGTCCATAGCCCCTAAAAAGGCAGACAACTCCCCGACACTCTCTGGGGGACTCGCTGAATGGGGTGCACGCTCTCCTGATGCAGCATGAGGTGTGCAGTGATACAGCAGGGCAGTATATGTCAGGCAGGCTGTGGGGGGGCACTGTTATGGGGGCGCAGTGATACAGCAGGGCAGTATATGTCAGGCAGGCTGTGGGGGGGCACTGTTATGGGGGCGCAGTGATACAGCAGGGCAGTATATGTCAGGCAGGCTGTGGGGGGGCACTGTTATGGGGGCGCAGTGATACAGCAGGGCAGTATATGTCAGGCAGGCTGTGGGGGGGCACTGTTATGGGGGCGCAGTGATACAGCAGGGCAGTATATGTCAGGCAGGCTGTGGGGGGGCACTGTTATGGGGGCGCAGTGATACAGCAGGGCAGTATATGTCAGGCAGGCTGTGGGGGGGCACTGTTATGGGGGCGCAGTGATACAGCAGGGCAGTATATGTCAGGCAGGCTGTGGGGGGGCACTGTTATGGGGGCGCAGTGATACAGCAGGGCAGTATATGTCAGGCAGGCTGTGGGGGGGCACTGTTATGGGGGCGCAGTGATACAGCAGGGCAGTATATGTCTGTCAGGCCTGCTGTTGGGGCACTGTTATGGGGGCGCAGTGATACAGCAGGGCAGTATATGTCTGTCAGGCTGTGGGGGGGCACTGTTATGGGGGCGCAGTGATACAGCAGGGCAGTATATGTCTGTCAGGCTGTGGGAGGGCACTGTTATGGGGGCGCAGTGATACAGCAGGGCAGTATATGTCTGTCAGGCTGTGGGGGGGCACGGTTATGGGGGCGCAGTGATACAGCAGGGCAGTATATGTCTGTCAGGCCTGCTGTTGTGGCACTGTTATGGGGGCGCAGTGATACAGCAGGGCAGTATATGTCAGGCAGGCTGTGGGGGGGCACTGTTATGGGGGTGCAGTGATACAGCAGGGCAGTATATGTCAGGCAGGCTGTGGGGGGCACTGTTATGGGGGTGCAGTGATACAGCAGGGCAGTATATGTCAGGCAGGCTGTGGGGGGCACTGTTATGGGGGCGCAGTGATACAGCAGGGCAATATATGTCAGGCAGGCTGTGGGGGGGCACTGTTATGGGGGTGCAGTGATACAGAAGGGCAGTATATGTCAGGCAGGCTGTGGGGGGGCACTGTTATGGGGGTGCAGTGATACAGCAGGGCAGTATATGTCAGGCAGGCTGTGGGGGGGCACTGTTCTGGCGGAGCAGTGATACAACAAGGAACTATATGTTGGGCAGACGCCTCAGTACAGACAGGTCGCGTCTCCTCCTCAGCTCATGGACACACCAGAGCCGCGAACTACGACCATGACCGCAGCAACTCATAAATCACTGTATGTCCCTCCGCGGCAGCCGGCTCCTCTCACTGACACCTACCTACTTCCATGAAATGCTCCAAGACCACAGACACCGCCTTGCAGTCCGGCACCGACAGACCCGAAGTCATTCTCTACGTTCTCTCAGCGTGAATTCTCTTCAGAAATCAGGGCCTAATTGCTTTCACCAGTCAGGGTCACTATGGAAACCAGACGCGTCTATTGGCATACACCCATGTGATAGGCAGTGGAACAGCCTAACATAGGGAAATGAATAAAAGTGGGAGGTCCCAATGTCGTGTGAGGGGAGAGAGAACTGCTTTCTACGCTCGCTACATATATTATGCATTTCTTTAATTGCAAATGCATTTTAACCCTTTACCCCCTCCAAGGTTTTTAGAATATTTCTTATAAACCAAACCCGATTACATTCGCTTTATTTTATACATATATTTATGCGCATTAGGCCGTATTGATGTGGTGCACGTATCTGACATCTGACCGCGCTGTCACCATCGGTGCCTGACGGACCCTGATCACTTATTTTGGGGTCGGTTGGGTTTTGTCTACTTTCCAGTCTTAGGACCTCTGCGCCTGGTGTGGACGGACAATTTTTCAGTTTTGTGTACATTATGTCATTTTTCAATATTTTTTTTATTTGCCTTTTTCACCCGCCATTCATGGAGGGCACAAGTCGTGCGCGGGCGTCTGGCAGGCCGCACCATACCTGGCAGATGTTGTGAACATCCAGTATTTGCAGCAGAAAAATCTACAAATACCAGAGTGTTAGTAGGAAAAACTTTGCTAAAATATGCCGGTTTTGCAGTGGTTTTTAGTGCGTTTTTCATGCGTTTTCTTCCCATTCTTAGATGAAAAATGCTGCAAAAACTCTGAACAAATTGACATGCTGCAGATTTGAAACTGCGTCAAATCTGCAAAGAACAAATAAGCAGCGTGTGCATGAGACTACAGACATCTCAACTTCGCTGCATTTTGTCCAGACAAAAACACAGAGAAAAACCGCAGCAAAACACGCAATGTGTGCACATACCTTGAGATTGGTATGGGCCTAATTGTACTGACCTGGAGAATTATATTCAACAGAATGAACACAGTAAAAAATAAAAAATGCAATTCCATCATTGTTTTTTTTTGTTTGTTTTTTTTTTTTTACAATTTCATCTCACTTGTTTTTTTTTCCCCCGGTTTCCATTAGATTATGCCGTAGACCAGGTGTAGCAGCCATATTTCACGGTGCTTGTACAGAGCACAGTGCCTGGACCATCCATCGATCTCCGGACCTAAACTCAGCAGCCCCATGTAAGCTTATAAGGTTTAATGCAGGTTACAAGACCAGCAATTGGCCTTAGGTTACTTGACTCCTCCATTCTGACGTTACATTTGCCTTTTCCATTTTTAGAAACAAACAAATGGAATTAATGTTTGAGATGAATCCGTTGCATAACTAAGCGTTTTCCAGTGTTTTTGGTGAATAAAACTAACTTCATTAAACATGTGCTGTAGACAAATCACACAAATAATCCGTACACAGTGAAAAATGGGCGTTTTTTACTGCCAAAAAAGCAGGTTTTAGCTGCTGAAAAAAACGCTGCATATGAACATAGTCTAATTATTACAGAATGCAGGTGAGAAAGTCTCTGATAGTACATTTATTACATTCACGTTTTTTGCCAACATGATGCACAATTATAGATGGTAGTTTCCAAACAATGCACTTTTTTCAACATGTTGCATGTATCTTTACACTTTGCCTTGGTTCTGTTGACGAGTATAATCACTGTTATCTGTGGTGTTACATCGGACTGCAGATGACATCTACTACATTATCGCTACTTAGAGAGTTATCACTGTTATCTGTGGTGTTACATAGGACTGCAGATGACATCTACTACATTATCTGACTATGAAGAATCCCACTGACTATGCCACGGACTAATCCCATTGACATTAATGACAACAAAGAGCCCCAAATAAACGTATGTGTGCGCATATATATGAGGAATATTGAAAGTCTGACATAGATTTGGGCCATTTCTCTCAGGACTTTTCTTCACCCCCTCCCTTATCCATCTTTTGAAAGCTGTCTCCATGAAAATATACAGTATCTTCCTGCAAATTATTGCCCACAGCCAAAAGACCTTACACAAACAAATGCCAGCCACGAGGTGTCACCAAACTTTGTTAAGATACGAGCCTCTTGTCCCTGGCACACACAGGGAGGTAATTACTGGCAGGATTGCACTAATTTGCTTGTAACTGGGAAAGTTGCTTTCCCGAGCTTAACAAATAAATCTCCAGACAATCCGACTACGAAACGAAATATGAAATATTGTAAGTTCAATGCGTCTGACAATAATGGGATCCCTATTTCTAGTGACAGAAATAGCTGAGGAATGCATACATAGTTTTTTATAAGCAACGAGTCCTGTTCGATTAACAGCATAATAAAACTGGGGAGCCCCTCCTCCACCTATAGTCGTCGCAGAAAACTTTATAGTGTAAGTTTCACCTTTTTATCCTGATTATTTTATGTAACTGCTTATGTATTTTAATGTCTCCTTTGTAACATCCTTGTATATATTTTTTCCTAAACACTGCCTCCCTTTTCGGATTAAAAGTAAAATTTAATAGTGCTGTTTCTTTTATCCTGTAATCGTTCCCTTCCCCGAAGCCATATATGCTACCAAAACGCAGGCGTCCGGCCAGGCCTGTATTTTATTTCAAACTCGGCCCGTGGTGGCAGCGAATAATATTAATAATCGGGCTATCATGAAGCTGACAGTGACAGTACGGAGGGCGTAAATACAGATCCCAGGCTTTAGAACCCAGAGGTGTGACGCCATACTCTCACTGGCCGCTTGCCGATATCCACGTAGCGAGTAGTCTGGATCATATGCTCGCGATTCCGGACGAAATACTGACAGCGTGACGGCACGGTGAGATATCACGTGATCGCCCCGGAGTCGTCACTGTGTGGTGATTACTGACAATATATATATAGTAGGTGTTTGGTACTCACTCAGCCGCTGTTGAGGTAGGCACAGCAGTCAGTTTCTTTAAAGTGTTCAAGGCAGGTTTATTCAGACTTTATTAACCGCACTTTCAAAGTAAATGAAGCATAGCCTTGTCCGGCACAAAGTAACAAAACATAGCCTTGTCCGACATCCATATTCACTCGCTGCTGTCCTGTAACAGACTGAGGACTGTTGACAGTTTGTTTTTTTTTCAAATGCAAATCCAGCGATCCTATTGGCTGCCGATCAGTGACATACAGCACACGGAATTTAAAGGAAGAAGACACTCTCATTTCTCTGCAGCGCATTTCACAAATGTGTCGTAAAATTCTGCTTATTATATGAAACCATGGAGGTAATTTGCGGGGACAGTCTTACATTTACACACACGCAGAATATTATATTCTACCATTTATTTGATTATCATTGTACCATAAAAGAGTTAATTATGACATATATAATTTTCAATAACCCCTTCCTGGACAGGTTATTTTGGGTCTCTGATTATAAACTAAACTGAACTGAACTGGTTGGGTTATTTCTACATCTTTATTATACAGGATCATAAGGAGCAAACAAGCACTGAAGACATTCAATCCATAAATACCTTTACATGGCCTGTCCGTTTCTCTGTTTCTGAGAAATCAGTGGTTGAATTGATATGCAAATGAGGCTGAAGAGCTATGGTAGATCTGAAGCCTCCGTCACTCCAGCTCTATTCACTGTCCAGCGCTGCTTCCTCCTGCTTGACTGACGGCTCTTTTGCCTGAAGTCACACAACATAGATGCTGCCAATCAATCAGAGGGAGGCGGTCCTGGGTGAGGAATAGAGCTGCAGTGACAGAGGCGTCAGATCTACCATAGCTCTTCAGCCTTATTTACATATCAATTTAAATGTTGATTTCTCAGTAACAGAGTAACGGACTGGCTAGGTACAGGTATTGCTGGACTCGTCCCACACTCCTGGATGACAATGGAACTGATTTTTTAATACACTAGTGTGAGCGAACCCTTACAGCTAAAATCCAACAGTGTTCCCTGCTACTTCAGTGTCTGCACAGAGTTTGCTTTGCTCATTTGCATTCTATGAAGTGTCGTCATCCTCTGTACTGTCACCTAATTTAGGAAAAATAAAACATCTCTCTGTATAATAGGAGCTCATCTGTTAGGAAGTCATCTGTGCACCAGCTTGCTGACTGTTTCCAATATTGTAGTGTAAACAGAAAAATTTATATTTTGAGTCCATATTGAAATATACAGAATGTATTACAAACAAGCATCTCTGGTGATACATTCACAGATAGATATGGCTCATTCTGTCAAAGTCTTGTCTTATGTTTACACACAGACAATGTTCATAGTAACAAAATCTTGAATTGTTTACTCACATTGTCTGAAGGTTCACCTCTGAAATAGTCCAGTGTTTATTGTTTGTTATTGTAAAACATGGAGATTTGTTTAACCTTTGTCTGCAGTTGACTTATGTGATCCTTGAGAGCTTTTGAATTGTATGGATTTATTGCCCTCCATTGTCTGAGGATTGCCTTGTATCTCTGATTCATCTATTACCAA
This sequence comes from Phyllobates terribilis, assembly GCF_046119375.1. NCBI lineage: Eukaryota > Metazoa > Chordata > Amphibia > Anura > Dendrobatidae > Phyllobates > Phyllobates terribilis. The sequence continues at coordinate 70,870,880 of NW_027362767.1, read as the reverse complement.
AGGCTGGCCACTTGAGGTTAAAGGTGAACTAGACTTACCACATAGTGAAGATTCACTATATATAAGGCCAGAGAAATATAGCTAAGACAGAAGCAAAAAGTTGTGTACCTGTACTTATGTGTACAGTGTTGTAATACCTGCATAAGTGGGGACGCCCATGCAGTGTTGTGATATTTCCAGGGGTTCTCTGTCTTGGTGATTGCTTCTCTGATATTCCAGACCCATGTGTAAAAGCTCCTTGGTGATGACGTGAGTATATTTACTTAACCTTTGTATGTTAACATATACAAAAGTGTACGCAATATCTAATATCATACTATTCCTTTAATTTTGTATTTTATCTTTTAAATGAACTATTATAAATAAAATTGCGTTATATCGCAAGGGAGTACCTTCTTTAAAGCCAGTATCTGATTCTAAGTGTTAAAAACTTGGCAAAACAAATATCTACCAGCAGAATTGTAAATGCAGATGTTCACATTTGTATCATAATAATATTAGGTGCTACCTTGGGATCTACCTTGGCCTATGCTGACCTGTGAACGGCATGAAAAATAATAATGCCCCTTTTCTCAGCCTCCCTCTATTTATAGGAGTTCAGCTGTCATGGGGCTATCTACTTGCTGACTATTTCCAATAAAACAGCAATGGTCATGAAAAGGCATGAGTTGTAACACACTCTACTAAGGTGACATATCCAACATATCCATTTAGAATCTACTTAGTGTATTGATTTCCTTTTTATTTTGCTTTTTTTTTTTTAAATATGACCTGGTTGTCGGACTTACCCTCGAAATACACATATCCCATCTGTATTCCATTGGTACTTACCACTGAGCATCTAAACGACCGCAATGTAGTTTCTTTATGGAAAGCAAAAAAAACAAATTCTTGCCATTCTGCAGTTTTAATTAACAAATGCGTCCTAAGGCTTGTACAGAATAACCATCCTGAGGCCATGTAAGAAATCATTGTGTTGATACCAGGAAAAACAGGGTAATTAAATATGTTTTGCCTATGCTACGGCATTAATAATGCATTGCAATCTGCCCGTAACCTTAAAAGAGGTAGGTTTTTTGAGGTCAGTGGTAACTGTACTAAAACCCTTCTGCACTATTTATTAGGACTCATTTCAGTGGGTATGTGGTATGTGTGTAGAATGTGCTGCACACAAAAGATGATACCAGAAATCTACTTTATTGTAGGACCCCCCTAAATTGTAAGAATAATAGTTTTGCACACAGCAAATCTGAATGTTCAACTGATATCTGAAAGTTTAGCCCAGTTTGCAGACACCATAATACCAAAATGTCTCCACCAGTACACTTAAAGAGAACCTGACAGCTGACACATGCTGCCTGATTCACAGGCAGCATGTATCAGACAGTGGCTGCACGATTGCAACCATATATATTTACTATGAAACGTGACAGCGTTTCAGAAATAAAAACATAGTTTTAATGTCGCTTGGGATCGACCCGCGCTGGAGACTAGTCAGACAGTCGGATACCCGGGAGCGTCTTCCCGCCCCCCTGACCTGACTTGACAGGTGTCTGCCTGAGTGTGGACATAGAAGTCGCCGGGACCCACATGTAGGACTAATCTCCAGCATTGCTTGGGCCCCAGTGGCTTCCATGGTTTTACAACAACTCCAGGTAGATGGCCAAAATACATTGCCTCCAGTCTACAATATCCCCTTCCCGGGGTCGGTAGTCCCACTGCCCTTTACCAGGCGATACTCACTGTCTCTCAATTTTTGGTTGGCCCACAGATTTCATATCTCTCACCAGTATGGTCTGTAGTCACAGTCCACGCTCCTCCAGATGACAGATAACACGACCGAAGCCCATGTATCCAGCAGCAACAGCCCTCAAGAAAGTTCCTCAAATGCAGATCCCTCAAAAGTAGCACGTGGATCCAGCCCAGCCGACATCCAATTTTAAACTCCATAGGCCATCCATACTTGGGCACCAGGACCTCAGCCATAGATCCTCTCCTCTCAACATCACTCCACCCACTCCTCCACTAAACGTGTAGCTTCTTGTCCTCCCTCCCTGGGGTCAGCCCTGGAATGGGCAGAAGTATCTTCACCTTCCCCCCCAAAGCTAACTGCAGAGCCCCATCACCTTGGACTGCATGTGAGACCCCCTGTGGTGACGACTCCACTGGGTCTACTATCCCCATCCATACAATGGGACTAGTTGCTGGGAGAACAATGGCTTGAGGCCCCTGAGACACTGATGAGAGTAATGGAATGTTTGCTTTACATTTAACAATCTCCTGTCTGGCCTTAAGTATTCATAAGATTCAACCAGCACATCTTCCTCGGCTTACTGTCGCTGAATGGAAACATTGATTACTTAGCTGAACACTTTCCATGTGAAATTAGTGCACTTAAACTAACAAGCAAGCAAATCTCTAATAAAACACAACAATAAGATTGACATAACTGGTGCTCAATGCTGGAAAAAGTCTGCATCCCTTAGACCCATGGATTCCGCTCTACGTGCATTGGTCCAATAATATTTAGAAGAAGGCCAGCTCCTTTTTCTCTGAAATGCTGCAACGTTTCAGAGGTGAATATACATTGCCTGAATCGTGCAGCCACTGTCACATACATTCTACCCATGGATCGGACAGCACGTATCAGTTGACAGGTTCCCTTTAAACCGGGCCAGTATCTTTTATTTTTATTTTTTAATAGATTCTGAAAGTGAATAATGTTGGAAATACACATTAGTCTAAAGACCCATGTAGACGAGCATATAAATCAGACGCAAGAAAAAAAATCGCATCATGCACAATTCTTTTCCCAGTCTCAGATGAGACTCAGCCATTCAAGTCTATGGGTGCAATAAAAAAAATCGGATCCCACATGAGTGGCATACATTTCTATTATAAACCAAGGAAACTGTATTTGATCAGGTACATTTTTGAATATAGATGTATGAAAATTAGTGATGAGCGAGCACTAAAATGCTTGTGTACTCATTGCTCGGGTCGAGTAAATCGTAATGCTTGGGTGCTCAGCATGGGGAAGACCCCTGGAAGTATCTCTGAATTCCAGGTCACTGCTGTGAACAATATTGTCAGAGTATTACACCACTTTTACGGACTGACAATGCACTTTCGCATTGCTTTCAACAGTGAAAAATACATTCACCAGTAAATGTAATTTTAACATTTTTCTACCTTATCTGGCCATGTGGTGTGTGAGACATGATCAAACACATCCTGTTTCATTTATAAAAGAGGGACTCTGAAAGTCACAAAGCCTATTTTTACAGGGCCATCAGGCGGCCCTTACTATTGTTAGAGGTCCAGCAGTCGTCCCTCACTATTTTTAGAGGGCCATCAGCCAGCTATGCTCTGTATAGCCGCATATTTCTACTGCAATATAACATATCCATCTGAGGTGGTCAAAATTTATTTTTCGTACAGTACAGACCAAAAGTTTGGACACACCTTCTCATTTAAAGATTTTTCTGCATTTTCATGACTTTGAAAATTGTACATTCACACTGAAGGCATCAAAACTATGAATTAACACATGTGGAATTATATACTTAACAAAAAAGTGTGAAACAACTGAAAATATGTCTTATATTCTAGGTTCTTCAAAGTAGCCACCATTTGCTTTGATGACTGCTTTGCACACTCTTGGCATTCTCTTGATGAGCTTCAAGAGGTAGTCACCGAAAATGGTCTTCCAACAATCTTGAAGGAGTTCCCAGAGATGCTTACCACTTGTTGGCCCTTTTGCCTTCACTCTGCGGTCCAGGTCACCCCAAACTATCTCGATTGGGTTCAGGTCTGGTGACTGTGGAGGCCAGGTCATCTGGCGTAGCACCCCATCACTCTCCTTCTTGGTCAAATTGCCCTTACACAGCCTGGAGGTGTGTTTGGGGTCATTGTCCTGTTGAAAAATAAATGATGGTCCAACTAAACGCAAACCGGATGGAATAGCATGCCGCTGCAAGATGCTGTGGTAGCCATGCTGGTTCAGTATGCCTTCAATTTTGAATAAATCCCCAACAGTGTCACCAGCAAAGCACCCCCACACCATCACACCTCCTCCTTCATGCTTCACAGTGGGAACCAGGCATGTAGAGTCCATCCGTTTACCTTTTCTGCGTCGCACAAAGACACGGTGATTGGAACCAAAGATCTCAAATTTGGACTCATCAGACCAAAGCACAGATTTCCACTGGTCTAATGTCCATTCCTTGTGTTCTTTAGCCCAAACAAGTCTCTTTTGCTTGTTGCCTGTCCTTAGCAATGGATTACTAGCAGCTATTTTACTATGAAGGCCTGCTGCACAAAGTCTCCTCTTAACAGTTGTTGTAGAGATGTGTCTGCTGCTAGAACTCTGTGTGGCGTTGACCTGGTCTCTAATCTGAGCTGCTGTTAACCTGCGATTTCTGAGGCTGGTGACTCGGATAAACTTATCCTCAGAAGCAGAGGTGACTCTTGGTCTTCCTTTCCTGGGGCGGTCCTCATGTGAGCCAGTTTCTTTGTAGAGCTTGATGGTTTTTGCAACTGCACTTGGGGACACTTTCAAAGTTTTCCCAATTTTTCGGACTGACTGACCTTCATTTCTTAAAGTAATGATGGCCACTCGTTTTTCTTTACTTAGCTGCTTTTCTCTTGCCATAATACAAATTCTAACAGTCTATTCAGTAGGACTATCAGCTGTGTATCCACCTGACTTCTGCACAACACAACTGATGGTCCCAACCCCAATTATAAGGCAAGAAATCCCAATTATTAAACCAAACATACTTCAAGACGCACCCAAAAATGGATGGAAACATGCACTGGAGAGTTCGGAAGTGGTAATTCCAGCTCCAGCAGCGTCAAGTCTACCACCACTATTTCTTACATACCAAAGCTATAGAGAAACTATGAATGGACACATTAACCCTAGAACGCATGACCATAAAAATCTACTTTTTCACATACCTGGGGCCTTTTAGGCCCGTGTGCAAATAACATGGAATAACTCAAACAAAAATGACAAACAACTATATACCTGAGGAATATCTAGAGTTTCAAAATTCTAATTAAAGTAATCTTGCAGAAAATAGAAAACAATTAACAGGGCGGGCCTGCGAGGCCCCAGGTATGCGTTCTAGGGTTAAATCAGTAAATTTTGATAACTTTGATTAATTTCTGGCAAATTTGATACATTTCTGCCAACTTTGATGAATTTCTGTCAACCATGATAAATGTTTGTAAACTTTGATTAATTACTGCGTACAGATCACCGTAAAAATTATGAATCGGTCAATGAGTGTATGGAAAGAAATCAGTTTAGTTATGGACTGTGGAAGAGATGTATGCAACCATAATGAACACTCATTTCCAGCAGATGTTACCACCTAGCACCTGTCGAACATTGGACATAATTTCAAAAAACATCACAGTAAAAGATAATGCCTTACCAACACCAGGTCAGATTACCAATGCACTGCAGGATGCAGCAAGCCTCCATAATAAAGGCAGGGGCAGCACATGTGCAAATACTGATGCAGACAGCCACTCACTAAACTACCAATTCATAGAGGGGGTGGCTGTGTAGTATTATACATGCACACCGATGGAGTCTGCATAGGGCGCCAGTCACACAGATATGTGTGATGCACAGTGTCTGGCTTGCAGCCTATTGACGATGCCCATACTATTAGATCAGACTGGCTTCCCAGCGCTATATATGTGCACCCCCACAGGACAGACGCCCCACTTCACCCAGCCAACACTAAATAGCACCTGTAGTTATTGTAATTGCAGCTAACAGTATGAATAGGGAATAGAATAGATTTTTTTTTTGCAGCAGCAGCATGCAGTATATGGTATTAATCCATGGCTGGATCCGTGTAATACACTATCCATAGTGTGTTAGCTCACTAGTACACAAATTGCAGATAAGAGAGGTAATATTGTAGAATATAAAATATATTTTAACCGGGCCTGAAGGTTTTTTTTTGGTACGTGACAGCACCAAACTGTGAACGAATGGAAGCAACCCTGCCTGCTTTGATGAATTTCTGATTACAGATCACCGTTAAAATTATGTATCGGTCAATGAGTGCATGGTAAAAATCAGTCACGTTATAGACAGTGTAAGAAATGTATGTGGCCAGAATGAACACTCATTTCCAGCTAATGATACCTAGCACCTGTCCCTATTGTAAATGCATCTAACAGCGGTATCAATAGGGAATAGAATTTTTATTTGTTTCCTTGCAGCAGCAAGAGTATAAGGCAATAATCCCTGGCTGGATCCATGTAATACGCTATCCATAGTGCAATAGCTCACCTGTACACAAATTGCACATAAGAGAGGTAATATTGTAGAATAAAAAATAGATTTAACCGGTCCCGAAGTTTTTTTGGGGGTACTTGGCAGCACCAAACTATGGAGGAATGCAAGCAACCCTGCCTGCTTTGATGAATTTCTGAGTGCAGACTTTATTAAAAAACATGAATCTGTCAATGATTTTTTGATAAAAACAGTCAAGTTATGGACTGTTATAGAGATGTATGCGACCAGAATGAACACTCATTTTCAGCTGATGATACCTAGCACCTGTCCCTTTCCTAAATGCAGCTAACAGCGGTATTAATAGGGAATAGAATAGACTTTTTTTTTTCTTTTTTTTGTTTGGTTGTAGCAGCAAAGGGAATAAGGCAATAATCCCTGGCTGGATCCATGTAATATGCTATCCATAATGCGATTGCTCACCCGTACACAAATTTCAGATAAGAGAGTTAATATTGTAGACTATAGAATCGATTTAAATTGGCCTTCCCATTATTAAGGAGTGGGTCTCCTATTCTGTTATTGCGTATGAAGTAAGTGCAAGGGCTCACAAAAATTAAGACGCACTCCCATACCAATTTGAAGAGACGTAGTGAAGGGCCTCAGAAAAATTGTTTTAAAAATTATTAGGGAGTGGGTCTCCTATACTGTTATTGCGTATGCAGTAAGTGCAAGGGCTGCCAAAAATTAGATTAGGACATGCTCCAATACCCCTTTGAAGACACGTAGTGGAGGGCCTCAGTCAAAAATGTTTTTCCCATTATTAAGGAGTGGGTCTCCTAGGCTGGTAATGCACATGCACTAAGTGCATGGGCAGAAAAACATTTACCCTGGGGGGTATAGATATATATTTTATAAAATGTTAGAGGTAGGCATCTAAAAACAGTTCCTACGGGCATCATGAACACCCTTAAAAAAAAATTGTGGTTGTTGCATGATGGTCACCCTGGTGATATGGTGGTGGAGGATGAGGAGAAGGAGGAGGATGACATAAAATAGACAAAATCCTGAAGCGTATACCCATGTCTGGGTGTGAAGGGGTGCTTGGGAATAGACCCCCCCCCCCAAAAAAAAAAACACTGGATTTGAGTCTATGTTCTGCTGCTATCATCCAGTGGTGTTGAGAAGTCTGGCCCAATCCAGTCCTTGTTCATTTTGATAAGAGTCAGCCTGTCAGCATTTTCAGTTGACATGCGGATGCAGCTATCAGAAATAATACCCCCGGCGGCACTAAAAACCCTCTCTAACAAAACGCTAGTGGCAGGCCAGGACCTCCAAGACTTAGAGAGACAGTTCATGCCACGTGTCCAGCTTGGATACCCAATAGCTGTAAAACACAGAGGAATCACGGAGGACGCTGGTATGGTTGCCAAGGTACTCCTTCAGCATCTTCCAAAACTTTTCCCTCCTTGTCAGAGTCCTCCGCGCATCTGGGTCTGGGCGCTGGGAGCATCTGAGAAAACTGTCCCAGACCTTTGACAGTGTTCCCTTGCCTCTGCTGCATCTGGTTTGTGTCTCCCTCGCCTGTACTCCTTGGTTGTCCAAAAAACTGTGATCTCTGCTGCCAGCGTTATCAGATAGGAATTTCTTTAATAATTCTTCAACAAGGGCCTTCTGGTGCTGCAACATTTTATGAAACCACTCTGCCACGGGAAGGAGCGATAAAGTTTTCCTTGTAGCATGGGTCTAGAAATGTGACCAACCAGTAATTATTGTTGCCCAAAATGCATACAATGAGAGGGTCACAGGAAAGGCAGCGGAACATAAACTCAGCCATGTGTGTCAGACTGCCAACAGCCAAGACTTCCCTGTCCATGTTCTCCGCCTCATCCTCCTCCTCATTCTCCCCCTCTTCAGGCAATCCACGCTGAACAGACGGTATGAATGTGGTGTGGGTAGTACCATCTGTAGTGCAGGAAACCAGCTCCTGGTCCTCCTCCTCCTCATTATCACCCAATCTGCCCTGAGCTGAAATGAGGCAGGGCTGTATAGCATCACCCTGTATAGTTCCTTGCTCCATCTTATTGTGCTCCGCCTGCAAAGCCTCCTCTTTAATTGTGAGCTGCAAGCGTTTCAATAGGCAGAGAAGCGGGATGGTGACGCTAATTATGGCATCATCGCCGCTCAGCATCTTGGTCGAGTCCTCAAAGTTTTGAAGAACGGCACAGATGTCAGACATTCATGCCCACTCATCAGCTCTCATATGTGGAGGCTGACCGGAATACTGAGGGGCGTGTTGAAGCTGGTACTCAACAACTTCCCTCTGCTGCTCACAAATCCTTCCCAACATATGCAATGTAGAGTTCCAATGTGTGGTGACATCACACACCAGTCAGTGAGCTGGAAACTGCAAATGATGCTGAAGCACTGACAGGGTGGCGGAAGCTGTAGCTGACTTTCTGAAATGGGCACACATGCGGCGTACTTTCACAAGCAGCTCAGGCAGATCAGAGTAGGTTTTGAGAAACCGCTGAACCACAAAGTTGAGCACATGGGCCAGGCATGGTACGTGTGTGAGGTTGCCAAGCTTCAGAGCCTCCACTAGGTTCCGGCCATTGTCACACATGGCCATGCCTGGTTGTAGGTTCAGTGGTGAGAGCCACAGATCTGCCTGCTCTGTAACAGCTTTCAACAACTCTGCAGCGGTGTGCGTTTTGTCACCTAAGCAGATTAGCTTCAGCAGAGCCTGTTGCCGCTTGGCCGAGGCAGTCCTGCAGTGCTTCCAGCTTGCGACTGATGTGGTTGTTTCGGAGATGGAAGCTGAAGAAGAGGAGGTGCAGGAGCTGTAGAATGTGGGGGCAATCCTGACTGACCCAGGGCCCGCAATCCTCGACATCAGGAGGACGTGTAGGGTCCGACTAGGTCCCGGCTTCCACAATATTAACCCATTGTGCCATCAGTGAAATGTACCATCTCTGGCCACAAGCACTTGTCCACGTGACCGTGATTAGGTGGACCTTTCTAGTAACTGCGTTGGTGAGGGCACGGGTAATGTTCTCGGACACATGCTTATGTAAGGCGGGCAATCGGCATGGTGGGAGGAAGAAGGATCAGGGTGAGGAATATGTGATGCAGACTCACAGCTACTGAGACTGGACCGTGTGGAAGACAGGGTGGTGGTGGCAAACTACCTGGAAGCATTATCTGCTATCCAACCAACAACCTTTTCACACTGGTCTGGCTTCAAGAGTGGGGTTCCGCAGCTCCCTAGAAAGTGGGACAGGAAGGTAGACATGATGTGGATGCTTGTTGTGCACCATCAGCATCACGTCCACTTCCCCGTCCTTTACCATGAACCTTGCCCATTTTAAATGGGAGTATAATATTTTGCAGCTTGCAAAAAATGTCCGATTACCGCAGTAATATTTGATCACGTCTAATGACAAATTTTTTAGGCAGAGCCAGTATAGCAATGCTATTGGTCAGCGACCTAGTGTGGATATGTTTTGAACGCACAACTGCCAGACTTTAAATGGAGTATAGTATTTTGCAGCTTGCAAAAAATGTCCGGATTATGACCGCAATAATATTTGATCACATCTGATGATCACATTTTATGCAGTGGCGGTATAGTGATGCTATAGGTCAGCATCCAAGTCTAGGTATGTTTTGAACGCATAATTGCCACACTTTAAATGGAGTATAATATTTGTCAGCTACCAAGAAAATTCAGGATTATTACGGAAGTAATATTTGACCACCTGAGATGATGGACAAGTGTCTCTGCTTGCACACTACAGCAATGCTATTAAAATCAAGCAAACCTGGCTGTATACTGTTAAGCAAATGGAGCAGTAAAAATGGTGTATTATATTGTTTTTCATCAAAATTAGGAAAAAAGGATTAAGAGCAAAAAGTATATGATTAGCCCTGATACAGTGAGTATGGAAAGTATTCAGACCCCTTTGAATTTTTCACAGTTTGTTTCATTGCAGCCATTTGGTAAATTCTAAAAAGTTCATTTTTTTCTCATTAATATACACTCTGCATCCCATCTTGACTGAAAAAAAACAGAAATGTAGAAATGTTTGCAAATTTGTTAAAAAAGGAAAACTGAAATATCACATGGTCATAATAATTCAGACCCTTTGCTCAGTGTTGAGTAGAAGGACCCTTTTGAGCTAGTACAGCAATGAGTCTTCTTGGGAATGATGCAACAAGTTTTTCATACCTGGATTTGGGGATCCTCTGCCATTCTTCCTTGCAGATCCTCTCCAGTTCCGTCAGGTTGTATGGTGAACGTTGGTGGACAGCCATTTTCAGGTTTTCCAGAGATGCTCAATTGGGTTTAGGTCAGGGCTCTGGCTGGTCCAGTCAAGAATGGTCACAGAGTTGTTCTGAAGCCACTCCTTTGTTATTTTAGCTGTGTGCTTAGGGTCATTGTCTTGTTGGAAGGTGAATCTTATTTCTCATAGTCGGGGAGTCCTTCATGTGTTTTTGAGCAAACTCTATGCGGGCTTTCATATGTGTTGCACTGAGGAGAGGATCCGGCGGGCCACTCTGCCATAAAGGCCCGACTGGTGGAGGGCTGCAATGATAGTTGACTTTGTGGAACTATCTCCCATCTCCCTACTGCATCTCTGGAGCTCAGCCACAGTGACCTTGGGGTTCTTCTTTACCTCTCTTACCAAGGCTCTCCTCCCACTATTGCTTAGTTTGGCTGGACGGCCAGGTCTAGGAAGACTTCTGGTGGTCCCAAACTTCTTCCATTTAAGGATTATGGAGGCCACTGTGCTCTTAGGAACCTTGAATAATGCAGAAATTCTTTTGTAACTTTGGCCAGATCTGTGCCTTGCCACAATTCTGTCTCTGAGCTCCTTGGGCAGTTCCTTTGAGCTCATGATTCTCATTTGGTCTGACATGCACTGTGAGCTGTGAGGTCTTATATGGACAGGTGTGTGCCTTTCCAAATCAAGTCCTATCAGTTTAATTAAACACAGCTGGACTCCAATGAAGGAGTAGAACCATCTCAAGGAGGATCATAAGGAAATGGACAGGATGTGACTGAGATATGAGTGTCTGAGCAAAGGGTCTGAATACTTATGACCATGTGATATTTCAGTTTTTCTTTTTTAATAAATTTGCAACAATTTCTACATGTCAGTTTTCTTCAGTCAAGATGGGGTGCTGAGTGCACTTTAATGAGAAAAAAATGAACTTTTTAGACTTTACCAAATGGCTGCAATGAAACAAACAGTGAAAAATTTAAAGGGATCTGAATACTTTCCGTACCCACTGTATCTAGGACTATTGATATTAGTTCCAGCAGCAGAAATAACGTGCAATGGACCCTATTCTGTACTATATTAGGTCTCCACAAACTCTGCCTTACTAGTGCTATCATCAGGATTAATATTCATCAGAATGAGCCCTTACAAGGACTGTTAGTGTAGATGAAATTAATAATTGTCGTGTGGAATCTCTGTTTGAAATAAGCGCCAATTCTCTCCCTCGTTCAGCTGCAGGTCTCCCTACTCTGCCTGTTTGACGAGCATAGGGTCCCGGATCTTATATAGACCCGATGACGCTATGCAGCCAGCGAATCACTGTAATGCCACAACATACATGGCTACGGCATTAGAGGGATTGTCACGCAATCCCTGCATGGTAATTGGCTGCCTAATATGTGCCAATCATGCGGGGCGGGGACTTGAGCTCAACATTCAAAAAATAGTCGCCGAGTAACAAACATCTCGAGCACTGTGATGCTCAGGCGAGTAACAAGTAGTAACGAGCATTAATGTGTAAATGTAAAAAACGGAGATACAGATGAAAATATGGAAGAAAATCAGAGGAAAATCGTCTGATCTTTCGGAATGAAACTCGCACCATTTTTCATACGCTCGTCTGCAGCAGGTCTAAAACTGATCAAAGAGAATGATTTGCACAAAAATGATGGGTCGTTAGGTAAAGCTTAGCATCAGAACATCATTTTAGGCGACTGCTATCATCTGGAAAAAAAGTGGTAGCAGAGACTAATGGAAAAATTGCTGTAACATCAATCGTATGATCTCAAATAGTTTCCAGTCGTTTAAATATGTAGCAATACACATTTTATCATAATCCAACCGACCTCTATACCTAATATTAACCAATAAACTAGACATGATATTAAATGTACTGGTCTGAGGTCATTTATCAGAGATGATCTTAATGCCAAAAACTGGGACAATGTTCTCAATAATAATAGTACACAAAATAAATAGGACACCTCTATAAGCCTCCTGAATAGGTCCTGTGCATAATGTATAAATTATAGGAGTAAACAAGTTAGAAATAGGAGAAAACCATCATGGCTAAACAGCTGTAAGGGGCGCAATAACTGACAAATTTTTAACAACTTCCCACCCTTCACTTAATATTTGCGGTGCAGCGGGAAAGTAGTTAATATGTAGTGCCGTTCACTTATGGCACTTGTATAGTGCAGGCTCTGGAGCTGAACCTGCACCATTGACAGTGGCTGTCAGCAGATCCATGCAGCAATGGCTGGGGCCGATGCTAGCTGGTGTTTAAGATCCTAAATGCCGAGTTCATGTTTTCTTATCATCCTCTTTGTTCTGTGATAACTGTGTACATACCTGAACAGTCTCTATCACATATCATGGCCCATTATTTTGGTATTTAATGGGTTTTATGGCGTCTGTATACCTCATACATCATAGAGAGTTCTAGACAGAACATAGATAGATACATAGAGAAAACAAAATAGCCAGCAGTCCAAATGTGCAAAAAGTCGGGGTATTTAATGGCCCATATCTTGTGCAATGTTTTAGCTCCAAAATGTTCAATGAGCCTTTCTCATAGGAGTGCTTTCTGCTCCCCAAAATACAAAGTTCAGGATGGAAAAAATTGAGGACTTTATTTGTCCATATGTTGCAACGTTTCAGCTCATACAACTTGGGTTTTTGGAGTGCTTCCCCCTTTCATATACTGTATTTTGAGGACTAGACATAGATAGATTAGATGGATAGATAGAGGAGACAGATAGCTGGATAGATAGATGAGACGGATGGATGGACGGATAAATGAGACTAATGGACGGATAGACGGATGGACAGATAAATAGATAGATAGATAAATACACTGTGTGCAGAATTATTAGGCAAGTTGTATTTTAGAGGATTATTTTTATTATTGATCAACAACTATGTTCTCAATCAACCCAAAAGACTCATAAATATCCAAGTTTAATATTTTTGGAAGTTGGAGTGGTGTTTTTTTAGATTTGGCTATCTTAGGAGGATATCTGTGTGTGCAGGTAACTATTACTGTACAGAATTATTAGGCAACTTAATAAAAACCAAATATAATCCCATCTCACTTGTTTATTTTCACCAGGTAAACCAATATCAGTGCACAAAATTTAGAAATAAACATTTCTGACATGCAAAAACAAAAACAAAAAAAATTAGTGATCAGTATAGCCACCTTTCTTTATGATGACACTCAACAGCCTTCCATCCATAGATTCTGTCAGTTGCTTGATCTGTTTTCGATCAACATTGCGTGCAGCAGCCACCACAGCCTCCCAGACACTGTTCCGAGAGGTGTACTGTTTTCCCTCCCTGTAGATCTCACATTTTATGATGGACCACAGGTTCTCTATGGGGTTCAGATCAGGTGAACAAGTGGGTCATTTCATTATTTTTTCTTCTTTTAGACCTTTACTGGCCAGCCACGCTGTGGAGTAGTTGGATGCATGTGATGGAGCATTGTCCTGCATGAAAATCATGTTTTTCTTGAATGATACCGAATTCTTCCTGTACCACTGCTTGAAGAAGTGGTCTTCCAGAAACTGGCAGTAGGTCTGGGAGTTGAGCTTCACTCCATCCTCAACCCGAAAAGGTCCCACAAGTTCATCTTTGATGATACCAGCCCATACCAGTACCCCACCTCCACCTTGCTAGCGTCTGAGTCGGAGTGGAGCTCTCTGCCCTTTATTGATCCAGCCTCTGGCCCATCCATCTGGCCCATCAAGAGTCACTCTCATTTCATCAGTCCATAAAACCTTTGAAAAATCAGTCTTAAGATATTTCTTGGCCCATTCTTGACGTTTTAACTTATGTTTCTTGTTCAAAGGTGGTCGTTTTTCAGCCTTCCTTACCTTGGCCATGTCCCTGAGTATCGCACACCTTGTGCTTTTTGATACTCCAGTAACGTTGCAGCTCTGAAATATGGCAAAACTGGTGGCGAATGGCATCTTGGCAGCTTCACGCTTGATTTTCCTCAATTCATGGGCTGTTGTTTTGCACCTTTTTTGGCCAACACGCTTCTTGCGACCCTGTTGGCTATTTGCCATGAAACGCTTGATTGTTCGGTGATCACGCTTCAAAAGTTTGGAAATTTCAAGACTGCTGCATCCCTCTGCAAGACATCTCACAATTTTGGACTTTTCAGAGCCCGTCAAATCTCTCTTCTGACCCATTTTGCCAAAGGAAAGGAAGTTGCTTAATAATTAAGCCCACCTTATATAGGGTGTTGATGTCATTAGTCAACACCCCTCCTCATTACAGAGATGCACATCACCAGATTTACTTAATTGGTAGTTGGCTCTCAAGCCTATGCAGCTTGGAGTAGGACAACATGTATAAAAAGTATCGAAGTGATCAAAATACGCATTTGCCTAATAATTCAGCACGCGGTGTAGGATATACCTTTACTTATATGGTTACAGGGTTAGTCTCAACATCACTAATGATAAGCTCTTTTGCAATTTACTTTTTCTCAAGAAAGGAGGGATTTTTTATTTTATTATTTAATGCCCGTTGCATACTAGGGTAACATCCACCTCTGCAGTGTTGCAACTGTAGTTGAACATGCACAGTGCTTACAAGCTATTTTTAATAGATAGAGCTTGTAACCGCTGATCTAAAATTGGCAGGAGTGCACAACCCAGCCAGGTATTGTGCTTCTACACTCCTCTGATGAAGCAGAGGCAAGTTTGCCTTTATTTGCAACATCGGAGAGAACACAGTTCAGGCCAGTGCTGCAACCCTGCTGCTGGTCTGAACTATCAATCCTCAGGAGCGCACAGTTCCCGGGCATATAGGAAGCCGAGAGGCAAGGGAGCAGTGTGCTCCTGAGGATGAAACATGATAAAATCTCTTTATGAATGATGCCTACTTAGATGTATATTTGGCTGGTAGCCCAGTGAAATTCAACAGATCAGAACCAATATACAAACACAGTGAGAATGCAAATGGAAAACACCAAACCTTGGCAAGAATCAAATTTTATTCCCATTTGTACTTTGAAATATTTTGGTTAGGTCACCAGCACATAGATACAGTGAAAATGTCGTTATCTGCGCCATCAATGACTGTTGTCACCATCGAGAACGTCAACTGGGTTGTTTCATCGGTCAGGACATGTGTTTTGGCAAAGTTTTACAAGCTCAACAAAAAGAGAATCTTTTACATTTAGTGACATTTTATTTATGCATTCAGTGTCAAGTACATAATAAGTGCAAATATTCAGAGTCCATAAGTCCGCTAGGAACTACAGAGAATGAATTACAAATCGTAATAAACCGAACGAGCTGACCCGGCTACCGTAACATGTAAATCTGTCATCCCAATCCCTTACAACAGAAGTACTGCAAGTTGAATTCATACAAAAACGGAGAGAAGTACCGCACACTGATTTCACTTGTGCTGGAAAACACGAAACATTAGTCTACAGTTCTACGTATATATATATATTTATATAATCGAAATAACTCCAACCAGCGGGGCCTAGAGACAACGAAGCAAGTCTGTCCTATTGCATCAATTGCCCTAAGCATGAAGCCCTAGCCGCACGTCACATTAAGTTATAGAAGCGCTGCCGAGAATAGCAGAAAAAACACTAAAAAATAATTAAATATGAAATAAAAAAAAAAAAATAATAATAATATTTTACTTAGGCTTCCAACATCATGCACTTTTAAGCAACACAAAAAAAGAAACACGTCTAGTACACTTTTTGTATCTCTTCACTATACTTTAGTGCTTGACACGGCTGATTGCAAGTATTCTAATAGCGTAGAAGCAGGTTCTGCTCCTAGATAACTTTTTTTTTATTTTTTTGGATGTTTCGATAGACACAGAGTGTTGGATAAGAGAATGGTGCAATAAATCTGTAAGTAAAGTGTAGAACACAGCTGTTTCCACGTTAGACTCCACAATTGACCAAGAATCGACTGGACTAGATAGACTATTTATTCCTTCTGTTTTGCACCAGGAATTTTAGCTTGAATTCTGCAAATAAAAAAAATAACAACATTTTAGTTAATTAAATTAACACTTCTATTATAACATTTCTTAATTATTCTACCCCCCTGGCATTACAGAAACCCTTTATATTGACCAGCAGCACAGCAAGCTCAATCAGCTATAAAGCAGCACCTAGTGTATCGGCACATTAGGCCCCTCACACATAAGACCTTCCCACAACCAGACACAGAGACAGGGCCGGCCTGTGGGCAGGTCTTATCTTGTTGATCTGGCCTAGAGCACCAGGATAACACCAGCCTACAGTCCTGCCCCGGAGCACGGGCGTATCATTAACTCAAAACTGCAAACACTATTTACACCAGAACCACAAAACGGATTTCTTCTCCTCAGGTATCATATTAATCAGTGCAGCAGCCCCAACATGACACTGCCTGTAGTTTACTTAGCAAAATCCCGCTGACAGGTTTGCTTTAAAGAGATTGTCTCCTTAAAACAAGTTATTACCTATACCTGCAGATGATCGGTTGAGGTCCAACTGCTGGGACCCTCACTGATCGGTAGAACAGTAAATTATTTTATCCCCTTTCTAAAATGAAGAGGCATATTGGATGCCCGACCACTGCTCTACTCATTCTCTATGGGGCTGCCGGAAAAAGCTTAGCGCAGAGCTGGGAAAGAATGGAGCGGCGGCCGAGCATGTGCACTGCTGCAGCATTCTAACGGGGATAAAAGTGCTCCGTTCTGCCGATCGATCCAGGTCCCAGCGGTCAGACCCCCGCCGATCAACAAGTTATCACAAGTGATGAGCGCAAGTGCTTGTTAATCAAGTTTGCCGAGGGTGCTCAGGTATGCACTGAGTATCGTGGGTACTCAAATGACATGTTCAAGTCCTTGTGGACGCATGTTTTGCAGCTGTTAGACAGCTACAAAACATGCTGGGATTGTCCGTGTTTGTCAGGCAATCCCCGCATGTTTTGTGGTTGTCTAACATGTGCGAAAAATGCAGTGGCAGGGACTCAAACATGTCACTCAAGCACCCGCGCTACTCAATGCATACCTGAGCATCTTTGGCAAACTTGAGTAACGAGCACTTATGCTCATCACTAGTTATCACCTATTCCCTGGATGCAAGTTATCACTGGGGACCCCGTTAATGTTTAAAATCAGGAGAAACATTTTTAGTCTGCCATAAGGTTGATTAGCATGTTGTGACTTTATAAAGTCTCCAGCACGAACCGTCTCATCTCCCAGGAATCTGTATTCAGTATGAGTACGGTTGCAACATGCAACCTATTAACTAATATCTGCTGTAGTAAAGCAACGTAACCCAGATACATCTCCATTAATCACACTCATAGGAACTAAATTATGCTAATAGGGTGTCCTTTGGCATAAAGGAAGGAAGGAACCGTATCATATACACTTACTTTGCCACAATTGTGTTCATGTTTGTCCTCACCAGTCCCAAATACTGATCAATTTGTGCCTAGAAGAGGAAAATATCCACTTATTAATTAGTTATCATTTCAATTAGACGGATGAACTTAAAACAATTTTTACCTGATACTTGTCATATACGGCTGGGAGAGAGAACATGGACACCACAGCTACACAATATAAAGAGACAAAGCATCAGGTTAATGAAAAATAATCAGTACAACAAGTCATTATTATTATTCTAACTCAAAATATAGAATTTTTGTAAATGTTTTTTTTATTTTATCTTTCTGTTTTGCTATCTATCCTTCTATGTGATATCTATCCTTTAACTGTTTCATATGTATCTTTCTACCTATCATTCTACCAAATTTTCTATTTGCATTTTGGCATTTATGACGGTACTCCGTGGCAGTGCAAGCATCCTTAGCCGGCTATCAAATGCCAGCATCCTTGGTGCCTTTGGCGTTTACAAGGCCCCCACATAATCGACGCCATATGGGGGCCTAGTGATTAGGTCTCATATGACATCATGGGCAGTCAGATGCTGTCCAAGGAAGTTCACACAGTCATGGTGTGGCTGCTATGGAGTACCAACATGGATGCTGGACCAGGGTTCTTCAAATCTTCTTGCTCAACTCTACATGCTGTCTATTATCTCTCGCATCTATCTATCTATCTAATATCTATCATCTATCTATCTATCTATCTATCTGTCTATCTGTCTATCTATATTTGTGGTAGATCGGCTCACTCGGCTACACACGGAGGTAGACAGAGTCTTTAAATTTCTTGTTGGTTTATTAAATGGCATAAACCAATATAGAATTCATAAAAACAAACAAGGCCCTTCTAGCATAACTGCAAAACAAAAGAAAATGTCCAGCATAGTCACACGGTTCATACAGTGGGTACGGAAAGTATTCAGACCCCTTTAAATTTTTCACTCTTTGTTTCATTGCAGCCATTTGGTAAATTCTAAAAAGTTCATTTTTTTTCTCGTTAAAGTACACTCTGCACCCCATCTTGACTGAAAAAAACCTGAAATATCACATAGTCATAAATATTCAGACCCTTTGCTCAGTATCGAGTAGAAGCACCATTTTGAGCTAGTACAGCCATGAATCTTCTTGGGAATGATGCAACAAGTTTTTCACACCTGGATTTGGGGATCCTCTGCCATTCTTCCTTGCAGATCCTCTCCAGTTCCATCAGGTTGGATGGTGAACATTGGTGGACAGACATTTTCAGGTCTCTCCAGAGATGCTCAATTGGGTTTAGGTCAGGGCTCTGGCTGGGTCAGTTAAGAATGGTCACAGAGTTGTTCTGAAGCCACTCCTTTGTTATTTTAGCTGTATGCTTAGGGCCATTGTTTTGTTGGAAGGTGAACCTTCAGCCAAGTCTGAGGTCCATGGAAGAGGTTTTCATCCAGGATATCTCTGTACTTGACCGCATTCATGTTTCTTTCAATTGCAACCAGTCATCCTGTCCCTGCAGCTGAAAAACACCCCCATAGCATGATGCTGCCACCACCATGTTTCACTGTTGGGATTATATTGGGCAGGTGATGAGCAGTGCCTATTTTTTTCCACACATACTGCTTAGAATTATCACCAAAAAGTTCTATCTTCGTCTCATCAGACCAGAGAATCTTATTTCTCATAGTCTGGGAGTCCTTCATGTGTTTTTGAGCAAACTCTATGCAGGCTTTCATATGTCTTGCACTGAGGGGAGGCTTCCGTCGGGCCACTCTGCTATAAAGGCCCGACTGGTGGAGGGCTGCATTTATAGTTGACTTTGTGGAACTTTCTCCTATCTCCCTACTGCATCTCTGGAGCTCAGCCATAGTGATCTTGGGGTTCTTCTTTACCTCTCTCACCAAGGCTCTTCTCCCACGATTGCTCAGTTTGGCTGGATGGCCAGGTCTAGGAAGACTTCTGGTGGTCCCAAACTTCTTCCATTTAAGGATTATGGAGGCCACTGTGCTCTTAGGAACCTTGAGTAATGCAGAAATTCTTTTGTAACCTTGGCCAGATCTGTGCCTTGCCACAATTCTGTCTCTGAGCTCCTTGGGCAGTTCCTTTGAGCTCATGACTCTCATTTGGTCTGACATGCACTGTGAGCTGTGAGGTCTTATATAGACAGGTGTGTGCCTTTCCAAATCAAGTCCTATCAGTTTAATTAAACACAGCTGGACTCCAGTGAAGGAGTAGAACTATCTCAAGGAGGATCACAAGGAAATGGACAGCACGTGACTTAAATATGAGTGTCTGAGCAAAGGGTCTGAATACTTATAATCAAGTGATATTTCAGTTTTTCTTTTTTAATAAATATGCAAAAATGTATACATTTCTGTTTTTTTTCAGTCAAGATGGGGTGCAGAGTGTACTTTAATGAGAAAAAAATGAACTTTTTAGAATTTACCAATTGTTTGCAATGAAACAAAGAGTGAAAAATTTAAAGGGGTCTGAATACTTTCCGGACCTACTGTATTAGCACTAAAAACACAAGCTCCTCTCTCTGGGGCTGGTCTCTCCAGAGACTGAACACCACCTGAGTCAAAAGGCTGGCTATTTATAGCCCAGACCACTCCCTGGGGTGGAGATATGATGAATGGCCTCCCACCCGCACTATGGCCATTCACAAAAAAAAGCCCTTTTTAAAATGGCAGTTTACCCTCTCAGCACATAACATATCTCCCGTCCAGCACTCTGTCAGTGACATTGTAACAATACATATATATACATAAATATAAAAATACTGCAGATATGTCATAGCTACATGTATAAATGTATTGACTTCATATTGCAGTTGTGTTCCTTACCCATGATGAGGAGCGTAAGTCCATTGAACAAAGCTCCGACATATGTCAGCAGCCACATTAGCACGGCAAACTAGAGAGGAAAAAGCAAATATATTATCAGGTTACATCTATGTACAGGTTCTCAGATACAGACTAGTTGACACTGGGATGCACAAGGAGAGAATCTGTGCCAAGCACCGTCCTGCACAAGACATTGCATAGCTTCCCAGAGACTTTCTTCTACTATGACCCGTATCGTTTCCTTCTATGCTCCTTGACAAATAAATGGGTGATTGGATCACAGACATAGCCAATGGCTCTCCTGTTTCCCCATGGGTCTACTTGTATGGTTTTATCTTGCTGTATTTTTACTAGGATTTAATATGGATCCCTTTAAGGAGTATTCTCATCTCATACATTCATGGCATATCCACAGGATATTCCAGTAATGTCTTATCGATGCAGGTCCCATCTGTAGAACCATCATCTTGCTCAAGTGCTCAAGAGCAGAGGCTTATCTTACGCTGGTGTGAATGGAGAGGTGGAGGTGGATGTGCGGCTCTTCTATTCACTTGAAGGGGTTATCCATGACTAAATTATTTTTTTTTACTATATGAGCCATAAATCTAACAGGCAGGTAGTTGGTAACTTGTTAGCAACTACCTGCCTGTTCTATCCGGCGGCGTCGCTCACTGCTCCTATCGGCAATTCAGCTGCTTCAAGTCAACAGTGCAGCACTTCTGGGCTGCTTTGTTGATGGGGCGTAACTGCCGACGTCATGCTGATTGACAGTTGGCTCCCTGCAGTTAGGTAGCCAGCTGTCAATCAGCATTATATTGCAGTCACACCCCATCAACAGACCAGAGAGGAAGAGAAACTGCAACTCTGTCGACGTGACGTCAGCGGAAGCCGCAGAACTGCCGACAGGAGAGGTCAGGTGGGTAGAACAGGCAGGTAGTTACTAACTACCTGCCTGTAAGTTCTTAGGCCCACAGTAAAAAAAAATAATATAGTTCTGGATAACCCATTTAAAGAGGACTTTTCACCAAGTCAAAAATGGGCAGTTTTTGCTGTTATTATATTCCTGCTGCTCCCCTCAACCTTTTGGTAATGACCATAAAAATTAGCACTAAATAAAAAGCCTCATATCTCTGCCGTATGGTGGATTAAAAAAAACAAAACAGGATATGCGGGAAAAATATAAGCAAAAACTGGACTCTTTAGGCCTGGTGAGTGGTGACATGTCCTCTTTAAGTAGGAGTTCCTAAAATAGCCAAGCATGGTGGTGGCCATAAATGTCTGAGTACCTCTGAAATGCCATTTTGGTGGCAGTAATATTTTAAATATTTTCTAAAAGGAGGCCCTAAAAGATGGACCTTTTCCTGCCCATTCACTACATGCATGCTCATTGATTAGCATGGACACATATAATACTACATTTCCTCGCAGCAACGTTGCAGGACAATTGAGCACGGGTTCCCCTCGTGCCGGAGGTCTGAAGAGGGAAATCCAGAATTTGACACCACTGCAACTCTTATTTTAAAGGGGTCTATGATGATCCTTTTAATTAAGAAAGTATTGATTATTGATACTAACCAACAAGAATATTTATGGCATCGATCAGCATGTGATATATGGAGGTGACAGACCGGGGGTATATCACTCCTACCTTCAGTGAATCCACCAGGTCCTGTACTAGGAAGAGTCTCCGGAGCTCTCGGACTATGCTGTTGGTGTACACTTGAAGGCAGTCTGTGTACTTCTGGATCTGTTCTTGAGAGAGGGAGATCTCAATATCCAAGTAGTTCCTGCAAAATATCAAGTGCTGTTTCATTAACTTTTGATAGAAATCATAGCTCTTAAAGATTTTACAATTGAGTCGGTGCGGTGAATTAAAATGCCGAAATATGAAAGTTCTCAGCATATTATAGGCTGCACATTGTAGTTTTACATGTAAGTGAAGCCCTTTTTTTGAGTGATGAACCTTAGATGTGAAGGGGGTCAGTAGATGTGATATAAAGTCTATATATAAAAAAAGTTTGACATTTTTTTTCCAGAAATAGCGCCACTCTTGTCTATAGGCTGTGCTCGGTATTGCAGCCCATCATCATTCACATGGAGTATAGCTGCAAAACCAGACACATCCCAGTGACAAGAGTAGATCTGTTATGGTAAAAAGTTCCCCTAATCTATTTTCCATAGTAGAGAGGGTTTCCAAGACCATCTCTAGTACTCTAAATCTCTAAAACTAAGCACAATCGAGTGCATATTGCTTTTTGGGTATAGTGCCATGCTTCACTTTCCCCATAGCGGCATTGCTGCCAGGTTCTAGATAAAATAGAGTTTAGTCCATTAAAGGGGTTTTCTGGTTTCGGAAAAGCCCTCTCCATTAGTGCAGTTTGTTTAAAAAACAAACTGTGCTTTACTCAAACTCCCTGGGTCCGACGCTCTGCTGCTGAGCCTGGTGTCTGTTATTGTCTATAGCACTGCAGCCAATCAGTGAGGTCAGCAATTCTGAGTGTCTCTCTCCATCAACTTGGGCAGAGCCGCTGAGGTCACTGTTTGGTTGCAGTGCTGTCTGCGTGACGTCAGCACTGCAGACAATAACGAATACTGGAGACTCAGTGTTAGACTTGGGGAGGGTGAGTAAAGCGCAGTTTCTTTTTTTTTTAAACAAAATACACAGAGGAAAAAGGGTTTTTCTGACTTTACCATGTTGCAGGGCAGATTGGTAAGATACCACTTACTTGAATGGATGTCCTTCATCGGTTTTCTGTACAGCTTGTAAGACTGACTTGTAGATTCTGAAGCTGATTGTGGCTGAGAGGGCAGCGAGTGCTAGGTAGGCGATGACACTGACCACGCTGAACTGAGTCAATGAGAAAAGCATCAAAAGGACACTTCCAAACACAATCCCAGTCTGCTTCACATCTCGCCAGTATAATAAGTCTATAGCTGCGGAGGAAAAGCATAAGGTCAGATGGCTGAAACATCATACAGAGGTTACAATGCAATACCTGAATGGACGTCTCATAAACATGTTTTACGTATCATTTTTCTTTTGTCATCAAGTAGTCAGCTCTTAACGAACATAAAAAAAATTCCACCATGACAACTACTTTAAATAGGTTTTTCAGCCGTGTTATCCCACTGGGAGCTAAGTACACAAATTGTGTGGAAATTTGGATGGACTGGTTTGTCTAAAGTGGTTCTTCAATCCACACTCACCATGCTTCCTTTAATGGCTATGGACACATTTGACAAAATGATTTAACAAAATTTTAATGTTTCAGGCGTGCAATCTTCATTCTTTCGTTCATTTTCAGACTCTCTGATTCGCAGTTTTCAGCCTGATCCAAATTTCAGATTATTCTCTTATGGGAGTGTCTCTGCCACTAAGATAGGCTGGATGTGTGGTCTGTGGATATATTAGCTCTAGTGATGAGCGCAAGAACTCGTTACTTGAGTTTGTCTAGGGTGTTCGGGTATGCAGCGAGTATCGCGGGTGCTCGAGTGACATGTTCAAGTCTCCTTGGCCGCATGTTTTGATGCTGTTAGACAGCCGCAAACATTCAGCCACGGGGACTCGAATGTGTCATACTCAGTGCATACCCGAGCACCCTCGGCAAACTCAAGTAATGAGCACTTGCGCTCATCACTAATTAGCTCATATATCAGCACAGCTTCTATCCTGCACTTATTTCCTCTCCATTTACTGTCGTACTCTTCTATAGCCTGTTTTCTCTATCCTCCCCAAGATACTTTATCCCCTCCCCATGCTGTGGAGATCCATGTGCATCCACTCATCTTCCCTCTTGTTATCTCTAACACTGAGAGAAGGGAGGGGGGGAAGAGTAATCAGAACCACAATCCCTCGTGGATTTATAACATTTTTTGTAAAAGCATTCAAATGACTTTACAGCATCTGCAGAAGCTAAAAGGTAGAACATTTTTTAATGAAGCCCATTTAGAAAGTTGCTTAACTTTGCATTTTAGAAATAAGCAATAAAAAAAATTCTCCGTGAGGGTGTACATAGCTTTTAAATCTTCCCTTCAATTTTTTTTATCCTTCACCACTCTCTCCCCTGTCTGTCTTTAGGCAACTTTAGCCTTTTCCACATGAAAAGGTAAAATAATACGTAAAAAGACTTGAATCCTTCTATAATTTTAGCCGCAGTTTAGAAAAACTATTTTTCAAATAACTATTGAAAAAAATTCTGTGAAAATAAGGGCTGGCAGTCCCCTGCCCTGTTCAGGACCCCAAAGTGGAGAGGCGGCTATAATACACTTGTCATTGAGTCATTTCGTACCCTCACACCTACATTGTTTTTGTTAAACCATAAACAACCTATTTTATTTAATGACCGTTCCTGTCCTGAAATCCCCCAGAACATGACAGATTTAGAACTACCGTAGCGAGGGGCCGTGAGTGGTTTAACTAGTACCACATGGAGGCCATTTAAATGAATGACTGTCCATGTAATATATGGATGGGTTGAGTTCTCCAGTGAGATTTAAGAGCGGCTCAAAATTCAGCCTTGTAGGTCCAGAGAAGGGACTCCCATAAAGTCATGTCCTAGATGGGCATCCCTCAAACAAAACCTTTTGCACCCAACTTTCCTTGCACGGTGACAAAGCAATAGACTTCTTTACCAGGACTGTGGGGACAGTTATAACAAGCCATTTCTTAAATTAGATGTGGCCCATTATAATATAAAAGCACCCTTCCATTAGGAGGTAAGTAAAACCTAAGATAACTAATAAAGGAAGAGAGGAGAACGATATGTATGTTAATATGGGACATTTTCAGGATTTTCATCCGATCCTGTCGTTCGCTGTATGCATTAGTTGCAATTAAACAGGGAAAAAATGTCTTGAGTGACTTCACATTTACATACTGCTATACCGCTTTTATGTAACTGGAGAATTGACTCCGGTACATACTGTACATAGTGTCTTATATTCCATACATGTGACACCATTATTATTTTTATAAGGCAAATCAGTATTCCTGCAGGGAGAAAGTATATGTCTTATACTGTAGGCGTTTTGTTCAACAGACAATTTTCCTACTTACTCTAACACTCATGCAGAGATCATATAATTTATATTTAGTGACCTATTATAGTGATCTTACAGTCATTTCAACACATATTAACCCAAAACTTTATTCTGATATTCTGACCACTAAACAAAACAGAAGTTTTCCCCTAGACGCCATAAAATGCATAAACAAAGCATTTTACGTGCATTTCTGGAAAACAGTTTTATCCATGTGCCGGTTGTATCTATCTATAAAATCTTAAAATTTTCACACTGGCCACAAGTCCTCATACTAGACTCACACACCCTGTTCTGTACAAAAGACTTTTCAGTAGTCTCATTATCATAACAGACAAGATTACAATTACACTTAACATCTCTTTATATAGTAGAGAACACAGAATCTACAATTCAAAATAGTCGATGGTCACAGCTCACCATCTCCCTCTCCCTTCACAATGATCTTTTCCCAGATTGGACTATGCTCAGATAAAGCTTTGATACAAATAAATAGGCTACGCGGGCACGTTCAGGATTGGCTGCAGAATACTCTGCTGCAATCCTGATGTGTCTGCAGGAAAAATACTGTGCAAAATACGCAAGTTTTTATCATGCCTTTTTGTTGCATATGTTTCTTCACTCATTAGTATGGGTGAAATACGCTGCGAAAAAGCTGCAAGAATCAACATGCTGCAGATGTGAATCTGCTGCAAATCTGCAAGGATTGTGCCTGGTAGACCTCTTGTTTCTATAAAAATCGTCTGTTGCACATACCGGGCCAGCATGTGCCAAAAGAATCCAATTTTTGCCATATGTTGGCTGCATGGGGCCCTGTGGACATGGAGTTTCTGTTGAGGAGTATTCCCAGTATATTTCACTGACATCTAAAAATGACGTCAATCAAGATAGATTCTTAGGCCCCCACATACACATTAGACTAACGCCAACCGAGCCCACTGATATCGACAGATTCGGAGGACAGTCTAAGGCCTCCTTCACATATCCGTGTTTCCAGTACGTGTGGTATCTGTTTTTTTTTTTTCACGAATACCACACGTACGCATTATAACCCATGGTGCGATGCACATGCCCGTATTTTAACATAGACCGTGTGTCGGTGCAAAACGCATGGAGACATGTCTGTTTTCTTTCCGGCAGCACAGATGACAAGGGCCAATACAAGTCTATGTTTCCATGAGACACGTACAGCACATGGATGACATCTGTGTGCCATCTGTGTCCTGTCCGTGTTTAAGGCCACGTTCAGTATTCGGTCAGTATTTTACAACAGTATTTGTAAGCCAAAACCAGGAGTGGAACAATCAGAGGAAAAGTATAATAGAAACACGTCACCACTTCTGTATTTATCACCCACTCCAGGTCTTTGGCTTACAAATACTGATGTAAAATACTGACCAAATACTGGACGTGTGAACGCGGCCTAACCTTGCAAAGTATAGGAGAAGCTTTGACATTTATTTCTTTATCAATCTGTGAAAAACACTGATGACACATTGATGGTAAAAACACTGATGACACACTGATGGTAACAACACTGATGACACACTGATGGTAAAAACACTGATGACACACTGATGGTAACAACACTGATGACACACTGATGGTAAAAACACTGATGACACACTGATGGTAAAAACACTGATGACACACTGATGGTAACAACACTGATGACACACTGATGGTAAAAACACTGATGACACACTGATGGTAAAAACACTGATGACACACTGATGGTAACAACACTGATGACACACTGATGGTAAAAACACTGATGACACACTGATGGTAACAACAGTGATGACACACTGATGGTAAAAACACTGATGACACACTGATGGAAAACATTGAGACACTGATAGTAAAAACACTGATGATATACTGGTAGTAAAAACACGGATGACACTAATGGTAAAAATGGACTGTACACTGATGATACACTGATGGAAAACGCTGAAGACACTGGTACCGGTATTTCACGTACATGTTGAAACATGGATGTGTGAAGGAGGCCCAATGTGAATGGGGGTCTTCTAACTCTCCACCAACATATGATATCGGTGGGCAGAATGATCCGGTATATCTGATTTCGGAGCGCCAATCCTTTTGTCCTTGAAGTGATAAGCCACCAACAGACATGACTAGCAGCGGATCTCTCATAGAGAAACAGACGTGCTCGGCAGAGTGATGGCTCCTCTGCTTGGGAGAGACGGTAGAGCTAGCTGCTGGCTGAACGATCGGCCGAACCATTGTTCAGCCGACATCTACAGCATCTGTTGTGTATGGGAGGCTTAACATAGCTGAGATCCTGTAGATATGCCGCTCAGAGATCAGTTAGTTATCTCCTAACCTATTCATAGTTACATAGGTTGAAAAAAGACCTCGGTCCATCAACTTCAACATTTCTCCACCAATTATATATTTTTTGTCACCAAATTATCTATAACCCACAATGTTATGTGTACTGAGGAAATCATCCAGCCCTTGTATAAAGCTGTTATAGTGTCGGGCATTACTACCTCTTGTGGTCGACATTCCACAGCCTGACTGCTCTGACTGTAAAGAACCCTTTCCTGTTTAGGTGCCGGAATCACCTTTCTTCCACCCGTAATGAGTGCCCCCTGGTCCTTAGTATGGTCTTTGGAAGGAAAAAGTCATGTGCCAGTCGTTTGTACTGGCCACACATATATTTATGCATATAAATGAGATCTCCTCTGAGATGTCTTTTTTTCTAAGCTAAACAAGCCCAACTTTTAGGAGAAACGCATAGATACCAGTGCTATGTTATCGCTAACTTACTCACTATCATCTTACCAGATGTCCTTTGTATAAATTTCATCTAAATAAAGAAGAACCTGTTTGTTGAGCTGGATTCCTTCTCTTTCTAATTGATTATCAGTCCTAGAAGCATTTATCACCCGTCCATCCCCTCCAGTTGCCCCAAGGCCACGGCATGCAGAAATCTGAATGGAGCGTTGTGCTTGGCTAATTCCTACAGTGTCAGTGGATCTGGGGTGCAAATTCGACCGCAGTTCCTTGATACTCCTCCTAGCAGTCATAGTTTTGAGGCTGAGGGACCAGTTGATGGTGGTTCCCATTTCTTTAGAATTGGAGAGATGAGCCCCAAACAATTCTCACATTTCACATTCTCGAAAATGCCATCTTATAGAATTGTAGGAACAGAACTAAGCAAGAGCACATGTGAAAAAGACTTGGGTATACTGCTAGATCACAGACTGCACATGAGTCAACAGTGTGATGCAGCAGCAAAAAAGGCAAACACAGTTCTGGGATGTATTAAGAGAAGCATAGAGTCTATATCACATGAAGTAATTATCCCCCTCTACTCCTCTTTGGTCAGGGTTCATCTGGAATACTGTGTCCAGTTCTGGGCATTACATTTTAAAAAAAGACGTTGAAAAACTGGAGCAAGTTCAGACAAGAGCTACCAGGATAGTGAGCGGACTGCAAACTATGTCCTACGAGGAACGGTTAAACGATTTGGGAATGTTTAGCTTGCAAAAAAGAAGGCTAAGAGTAGACTTAATAGTTGTCTACAACCATCTGAAGGGATGTCACAGTGACAGGGATCATCCTTATTCTGATTTGCACATGAAAACACGAGAAGCAATGGAATGAAATGGAAAGGGAGAAGATACAGATTAGATATTAAAAAAAACCTTTTTGACAGTGAGGGTGATCAATGAGTGGAACAGGCTGCCACGAGAGGTGGTGAGTTCTCCTTCAATGGAAGTCTTCACACAGAGGCTGGACAGACATCTGTCTGAGATGGTTTAGTGAATCCTGCATTGAGCAGGGGATTGGACACGAGGACCCTGGAGGGCCCCTCCAACTCTAACATTCTAGGATTCTATGATTTAGCACTTTTACAGTGGATATGTGATAAATGCTTCTGGATAGAATAATCATTTTAAAATGCAGTTTTTGCTGTCATTTCCTAGAGAGTCTATAAATCAAACAATGAAAGGTTCCTTTTTTTTCCCAAAAAGAAATCTCTTAGGTAGGACTAAAGCTGACCACTGACTCTTCACATGCCACCTTTGTAAAAAATGATCCATGCTGCTCATTGTATAAAATGACCTCCACATAAACTTGACATAAACAGTTTTGTAAGGGGAGAAAACAAGATACAAAAATTGTGAAAAAAGATAGGGCTTGATTACCATCTAAGGACCCTTTTTATTCACTGTTATTTTTATAAGCCCATGGCAGCCACTTGGTCACTTGGTTGGTGGGCATCCTTTGTGTTTACCAGGTTGTCTTTAGGCAGTAAAAGCTGGTTCTTTTGCATGTACACACCTAAAAAAGTAACATGGCTTTCATTACATACTTTCCTGCGCATGGACCCAACAAGGTGGCACACAGATTGGCTACGTATTAGGTATCCTTAGTCATTGGGAGTGTTGGCATATTATGGCTCTGTGAGGCACCATATAAGCTCGGTATGGGCTGTGGACAGATTGTTGGAAGTTTATTGGAAAGTATCTTTATCCATTGCTCTTCTCCTTTCTGAGAAAGCAACCGATCACCATGGCGCAGTATAAAAAAAGCCATTACCATAAGCCCTTGCCTACTCGTAACTGGCCGCACACAGCTTTCTTCCTAAACACTCCATGGTTTCCTAACATTACTGAATGTATTTCTTTATTACGTACTTTGAATGGTCGTTGGGAGTAAGCACTCGTTAATGTCAACTCTCCTTATTTACTTTGTTACATTTCCACAAGAGTTTCTCTTTGCAAACTGAAGAAGTTGGATATTCTAAAAGTCTCAAACTGGCCAATGTCTTATAGGACTGTACTCTGCCTCCTAATGTGGTATCTCTAGAGGGAACACAGTATTTGGGGAGAGGATATGTAGTCTTCTCTGATGTACCATTGTACCATTGGTGTCTATAACTATAGACATATTGGATGGGATTAAAGTAAGGAAAGAGTAAGGCTACTGGGAATATTAAAGTGAATCTGTCAGCAGGTTTCTGCTATTTAATCTGGGAGCAGCATGATGTAGGGGCAGAGAGCCTGATTCCAGGGATGTGTCACTTGTTCAGTAGCTTGCTGTAGTTTGAATACAATCAGTGTTTTATTAGCAGGAGATTACACTACAGACTAGATTTGAAGTGCCAGCCAGTCCAGCTAATCTGTGTAATCCCGCCCCCACCACTGATTGGTTACTTGCTAACAGTGTACACAGGAAGCTGCCAATCAGGTGTGTGGGTGGGGTTATACGCAGTTCAGCATTCAGTGCTCCTGTGCATCTACAACAGAGAAAACAGGGATTCTGTCAAAACTGCACCAAGCAGCCCAGTGATACATCGTGGGAATCAGGGTCCCTGACGTCACATTATATTGCTTTCAGATTATATAGCAAAAATCTGGAGACAGATTTCCTTTAAATAGTTATGCCCATCATTAAAAGTTATCACCTATCCAAAGCATCTCAAGAATAGGGCTCTCAAATGGTCCTAAAATAAAAGAGTGGCCACGCTTGCGTCCCATGACTCTATTCATTGTCTATGGAACTGCTGAAAGAAGTTTAGCAATGTATTCGGTTATCTCTGGCCACAGAATTTGCAAACACAGCTACACAGGATCGGTAAAGGTCTCAGTTGTTGAAACCCCACCGATCGACAAGTCATCATCACCTATTCCTTGGATATCTGATAGCGCTTTAGCTAAGGCTTCACCAAATGTTTCCCCTTTCTGTCTTTGTTCACATTTTGGCTGTTTTTTACATAGCAAAATTACAAGCACAAAAATAAGTCACGAGACGTCAAGTTGCACAAATGATTTTGGTTGCACGAATTGTCACCATGTAGCCCCCACCTTAATGTTGGGAATAACCCTTTAAAATTAATCCCTGAGAAAAAAAAGAGTAGAGAGCGCTTATTTTTTGCTGTGTCCACTTTTACATTTTCCTGTACAGTGGCGCTCCCAGCCAGGGGTCCATTCTGGCCAGGATCCTGGATTGATAAAACTGGGCAAACCCCTTTAAAAAAATAACAAAATAGTGGAGAGTTTTTAATTTTTATATAAGTGTAAAGAGCAATACATGGGGCCGTAAACAATCCTCTAGTAATTGTAGGACCAACTTCACACCAGAAAACTCTGGTAAAATACTTTGGAAAGTCACAAGTTTTTTGCACAACACGGAGTTATCTGAGAATGTTACGACTTTTATAGTTTTTACGACAGTTTCAAGCAGCTCCGCCAGTATGGGCAGAGTTTGGGAGGAGCCAGGACGGGACAGGGTATGGCTACACTCGCCTGCCAAATTCAGCAAAGGTGCCTTATCTCCTGGCCTGTTAAGCTGCACAGGTTGCACGCATCGTGCGCCCACTCCTGTATCACAATGTTTGATACCTTTATTAAGGCGGCCACTGAAATTATTTAGGCTGCATACAGATATAAAAACGCGGCTGCGTGAAACTGGCCTTAAGGCCGGTTTCACATGTCCGCATATTTCCGGTACCGGAAAAACCTATACTGGAGATATCTGTGTCTGTGTGTCCTTGTGCAGCTGTGCAGCACATGTGTGCCCCTTCAGGAGCACATGTACCAGCGTTAGCGCTGTTCCCAAGCGCCGAGTGCTGAACGCTGCCCTCATCATGGTTCCCTGTTGGTGCTGCGATCTGTCCACCTGTAAAAATAAGAATAAAATAAAAAAATCCATATACTCAGCTGTCCTAAATATCCCCCGCCATAAGGGCTCTCTCAGTATTTCCGGTACGTGTGGTGACAGTTTCCACACGTACCGGAGACACTGACACACGCAGACCCATACAAATCTATGGGTCAGTGCACATGTCAGTGTGTTTCCACGGACCGTGCATCTGTGTCACCCACACGTAGACATGTCCATTTTTGGCCGGCAGTAAATCACACGGACCCATTCAAGTCAATGGGTGCATGTAAACATGTACCGCACACGAATGCCATCCGCGTGACACATACCGGTGTTTGGGAATCAGTGTACAGTTAGCGCTGTTCCCAAGCGCTGGGTGCTGAACGCTGCCCTCATCATATTCCCCTGCTGGTGCTGCGACTCCTTACTGGAGTTTATTCAGAAACTGTAGATTCAGCAAAAAAGTTATTCCTTTTTTATTGAAATCTCTATTTTTCTAATTATACCATATAATAGAATATTCAGACTTTGAGACAGTGAGGTCCTGGGTATTATTTCTTATAGGTAGTGATATCTGGGTACTGTTACTTACAGGCGGTGATGTCTGGGTACTGTTACTTACAGGCAGTGATGTCTGGGTACTGTTACTTACAGGCAGTGATGTCTGGGTACTGTTACTTACAGGCGGTGATGTCTGGGTACTGTTACTTACAGGCAGTGATGTCTGGGTACTGTTACTTACAGGCAGTGATGTCTGGGTACTGTTACTTAGAGGCAGTGATGTCTGGGTACTGTTACTTACAGGCGGTGATGTCTGGGTACTGTTACTTACAGGCGGTGATGTCTGGGTACTGTTACTTACAGGCGGTGATGTCTGGGTACTGTTACTTACAGGCAGTGATGTCTGGGTACTGTTACTTACAGGCAGTGATGTCTGGGTACTGTTACTTACAGGTAGTAATATCTGGGTACGGTTACTTACAGGCAGTGATGTCTGGGTACTGTTACTTACAGGCGGTGATGTCTGGGTACTGTTACTTACAGGCGGTGATGTCTGGGTACTGTTACTTACAGGCAGTGATGTCTGGGTACTGTTACTTACAGGCGGTGATGTCTGGGTACTGTTACTTACAGGCAGAGATGTCTGGGTACTGTTACTTACAGGCAGTGATGTCTGGGTACTGTTACTTACAGGCAGAGATGTCTGGGTACTGTTACTTACAGGCAGTGATGTCTGGGTTCTGTTACTTACAGGCGGTGATGTCTGGGTACTGTTACTTACAGGCGGTGATGTCTGGGTACTGTTACTTACAGGCGGTGATGTCTGGGTACTGTTACTTACAGGCGGTGATATCTGGCTACTGTTACTTACAGGCGGTGATATCTGGGTACTGTTACTTACAGGCAGTGATGTCTGGGTACTGTTACTTACAGGCAGTGATATCTGGGTACTGTTACTTACAGGCAGTGATGTCTGGGTACTGTTACTTACAGGCAGTGATGTCTGGGTACTGTTACTTACAGGCAGAGATGTCTGGGTACTGTTACTTACAGGCAGTGATGTCTGGGTACTGTTACTTACAGGCAGAGATGTCTGGGTACTGTTACTTACAGGCGGTGATGTCTGGGTTCTGTTACTTACAGGCGGTGATGTCTGGGTACTGTTACTTACAGGCGGTGATGTCTGGGTACTGTTACTTACAGGCGGTGATATCTGGCTACTGTTACTTACAGGCGGTGATATCTGGGTACTGTTACTTACAGGCAGTGATGTCTGGGTACTGTTACTTACAGGCAGTGATATCTGGGTACTGTTACTTACAGGCAGTGATGTCTGGGTACTGTTACTTACAGGCAGTGATATCTGGGTACTGTTACTTACAGGCAGTGATGTCTGGGTACTGTTACTTACAGGCGGTGATGTCTGGGTTCTGTTACTTACAGGCGGTGATGTCTGGGTACTGTTACTTACAGGCGGTGATGTCTGGGTACTGTTACTTACAGGCGGTGATATCTGGCTACTGTTACTTACAGGCGGTGATATCTGGGTACTGTTACTTACAGGCAGTGATGTCTGGGTACTGTTACTTACAGGCAGTGATGTCTGGGTACTGTTACTTACAGGCAGTGATGTCTGGGTACTGTTACTTACAGGCAGAGATGTCTGGGTACTGTTACTTACAGGCAGAGATGTCTGGGTACTGTTACTTACAGGCAGTGATGTCTGGGTACTGTTACTTACAGGCAGTGATGTCTAGGTTCTGTTACTTACAGGCGGTGATGTCTGGGTACTGTTACTTACAGGCGGTGATGTCTGGGTACTGTTACTTACAGGTGGTGATGTCTGGGTACTGTTACTTACAGGCGGTGATGTCTGGGTACTGTTACTTACAGGCAGTGATGTCTGGGTACTGTTACTTACAGGCAGTGATGTCTGGGTACTGTTACTTACAGGCAGTGATATCTGGGTACTGTTACTTACAGGCAGTGATGTCTGGGTACTGTTACTTACAGGCAGTGATATCTGGGTACTGTTACTTACAGGCAGTGATATCTGGGTACTGTTACTTACAGGCAGTGATATCTGGGTACTGTTACTTACAGGCAGTGATGTCTGGGTACTGTTACTTACAGGCAGTGATATCTGGGTACTGTTACTTACAGGCAGTGATGTCTGGGTACTGTTACTTACAGGCGGTGATGTCTGGGTTCTGTTACTTACAGGCGGTGATGTCTGGGTACGGTTACTTACAGGCGGTGATGTCTGGGTACTGTTACTTACAGGCAGTGATGTCTGGGTACTGTTACTTACAGGCGGTGATATCTGGCTACTGTTACTTACAGGCGGTGATATCTGGGTACTGTTACTTACAGGCAGTGATGTCTGGGTACTGTTACTTACAGGCAGTGATGTCTGGGTACTGTTACTTACAGGCAGAGATGTCTGGGTACTGTTACTTACAGGCAGTGATGTCTGGGTACTGTTACTTACAGGCAGAGATGTCTGGGTACTGTTACTTACAGGCAGTGATGTCTGGGTTCTGTTACTTACAGGCGGTGATGTTTGGGTACTGTTACTTACAGGCGGTGATGTCTGGGTACTGTTACTTACAGGCGGTGATGTCTGGGTACTGTTACTTACAGGCGGTGATGTCTGGGTACTGTTACTTACAGGCAGTGATATCTGGGTACTGTTACTTACAGGCAGTGATGTCTGGGTACTGTTACTTACAGGCAGTGATATCTGGGTACTGTTACTTACAGGCAGTGATATCTGGGTACTGTTACTTACAGGCAGTGATATCTGGGTACTGTTACTTACAGGCAGTGATGTCTGGGTACTGTTACTTACAGGCAGTGATATCTGGGTACTGTTACTTACAGGCAGTGATGTCTGGGTACTGTTACTTACAGGCAGTGATATCTGGGTACTGTTACTTACAGGCAGTGATGTCTGGGTACTGTTACTTACAGGCAGTGATATCTGGGTACTGTTACTTACAGGCAGTGATATCTGGGTACTGTTACTTACAGGCAGTGATATCTGGGTACTGTTACTTACAGGCAGTGATATCTGGGTACTGTTACTTACAGGCAGTGATGGCATATGACCTTACACATTTGGTGTACCAATGGCTAGAAAGTGATGTCACACGACATGACCTAGCTAATTTGGTGCAATATGGAAGCCCATATAATGCCACCTGATCACAGATTTCTCTATTAATAGGAAAAGCATAGGAAGCAGGTCTGTGATGTAGGATTTTGGTAACAATTACAAGGAAATAGTATTTTTATCTCTCTACATCTAATTCCTCATTTGCTGCACGCCACATTTATTTCTACATATCAGTTTATATGCCTCAGGGTCCATACTAAGACCACTGGTTCTTGTTGCCAGTACAAGCCCTGGACCTACTGGATCCACATACACAAATATCTACTAGTGAGTCCTCCTTGTCCTGTAGTACACAGACATTGTACCTGTGTACAGGTCTACTCATGCAAAAGGCCAATATGCATATTTAAAGGGGTTTTCCCACCAACAAAGTTAATTTTAATCAATAATTTAATCAATAGATCTTGGAATAATAATAAGTTCCACAATTGGATTTGTTTAAATAAAATGTCCCTGTGCTGAGATAATCTTATAAATGTGCCCCTGCTGTGTACTGTGTAATGGCTGTGTCTGACCGTGCAGGAACATGGTCTGATCATACCACAGCTCCTGGGCAGGGGAGGAAGCAAAAGAGTATACAGACATTACAGCAGGGGATCACAGCTGATTCTTTCTGTGAGGTAAAACATTGCTTAAAAACAGACAGTGAAATGTTTTACCTCACAGAAAGAATCAGCTGTGATTCCCTGCTGTCCTGTCTGTATACTCTTTTGCTTCCTCCCCTGCCCAGGAGCTGTGGTATGATCAGACCATGTTCCTGTACGGTCAGACACAGCCATTACACAGTACACAGCAGGGGCACATTTATAAGATTATCTCAGCACAGGAACATTTTTTTTAAACACATCCAATTGTGCAGCTTATTATTATTCCAAGATCTATTTATTAAAATGTTGATTAAAATTAACTTTGTTCGTGGGAAAACCCCTTTAAGGACTGGTCTTTTCACATAGCACTGATATTACTCTAAAGGGGTCGTTATAGTGAATCAGGCCCCGGAGTCCAGAGGGTCTTCTTGTCACATCAGGCCATTTAGGGCTCTGTATAAAAAGCTCCTGACAGCGGCCAATATAAGGACGCTGTATGCCATGGCCCATGTGATGTCCATAAGCTAGCCCAGAAAACAAAATAAATCAGGAGCAAGGAAAGATATATTTGTGCAGTGTCAGACTGAAGAACATTGGGCCCACCAGAGGATTTGATTCTGAGGGCCCACCTTCCTCCCTTACTCAAGAGCCCCATAGCAGCTGCAAGGTTTGCACTAAGAACTCTCCTGAAGGAGAAGCCAGGGCCCACCGGAGGATTCTCCGGTTCTCTGGTGGGCAAGTCCAACCCTGTATTTGTGCGGTTTGAAGGATGGGGGGCATCAAAATGTTGGCATTGGGCTCGGACTCTATAGTTATGCCAGTAATTTCACTTTTTTAAAAAAATATATATATTTTTTGAGCTGGTACTAACTAGCATAATCTTTACTATTAGTATTAAAATACTATTTATTATTAAATAAAAATGGAGAAAGAAAAATATAAACTATATAATACATGACACCTCCTGATCGCTCTCGGGCCAAGTATCCTTTCAAATGAATTCAGAATATTGAGTGATTATTCTTAAAAGCATCCTACAAAGTTGTAGTTCGTCTTTCCTTCAGATATCCAGGTCACTGCCCTAGCCCTGTATCTAGGTCCCCTGGCCACGGCACAATGAAGTGGTGACCCCCCTCTTTGGCCACCAGCCCTCCTACCCAGGAAATGCCACCAATCTAATGCAAATCATCACATATACAGCCATAAATACACCAACATGCATTAACAAAATTAATGAGTAGTAGAATATGCTAAAAGATATCATATAATGAAACGGAAATTCCATTTATTAGTGATAGAATATGTATTATTGCTACTTTCTATGTGAGAAGTCGGAGGCCCAGAGAACGTGACTATGAGTAGGTGTGGAGCTCTAGTACATTCTAGAAAAGCAGAGGCCGATCATCAATGAAAAAGGCTGGAAATGTGGAAAAAGCAGTAATCAATATAGAAGAATAACATTATACGCACACGTATATTTCTATTGCTTGTATATATGGTCGGCAGGGCCTTGCAGGCAGCGTTTTGCCTTGGGTTAGGCCTCTGCAGCAGGTAAAGGGTAAATTTGCATTATCACTACATGACAGAAATGAGAATGAGTGCTGTCACCATTGTTACCAAGGACTTGATGCCACCGTGCCAAGCAAAACGGGAGCAAAAACAGAATATTTATCACGACATCAATCATTAGCTTTTTATTTCCCCAATGGACACGTACATAATGCATGAATTTAGCATGACCCGGGAAATCTAGATCATTACATTGACAGGTTAATACACAATTGTTCAGTTCCCGGTAATGAATGAAACATTCATTGTCAGAGCTAGACACCGATTCTCCAGCAGCACAACAAAGGATGCAAGCAAAGACGTGATACTAAAAAAAAAAAATATGGCTGAACAGTAGACAGAGAGGGGAAGCTTCCCAAGCCACACCCAGACCCAATATTAAGAATCATTACAGCCCTGTCTTCGTCCTAAAATGAAGAATATCACTCTCATCCTCCTCACGCTGATGACCCTTATACTACATCACTGCAATGAATTATTTTATTTCCTCTTCTGTACAGAATTACAATATCACCCGACCTTCATATTCACCCACTAACATGTAGGTTTTCTTTGTGTAGCTGGCAGCCACGGATATTACAATGGGCGTGCCCCCCACTTCCCTAAAGGGAGTCCCTTTAAATATAATCCCAGGCCATTGTTTCTACAAATACCTAGTATTTTCCAGACCGCGACTAACGTGACATCCCAGGCAGCCATAACGAATCAGGACAGACGAGATAAAGCAAAATAGAGAAAAAGGCTAATATGCAATGCAAACGATTGATGAGGAATCTAAAAATGGATAAGGTGATGGAGAAGGAAAAAAGAAATAGAAATAAAAAGGAATGAATTGAAAAAAATGGATGTAGATGTCATTGTTTGTACCATGCACGACTGATGGTTCTGGCATCATTACCCTGGCATTTCCAGTTGCTCCAAAAACATTCCATCCTGGTGGAGTCGGCGCTGGCCTGCATTGCTGGGGGGCTTGGAGGGTCACTAGGGCTTTCTTCACAGGCAATGTGTTGTCGCTACAGCATTCCAAAGCATGTATAAGTGAGGGGTATCAGAGAGGCTACATGCACTAGCTACAGACTGATGCTCTAAGCAGAAGGGAGAGAAGGGGGAGGGCAGACTGGAGACGCTGCAGTCTTCACTGCAGCAAATCAGCATGGTGATGTGATTGCCTTGGGGATGTATCATTAGAAAAGGGATGCACAGTTGCCTTTGAACTGAAAAGCATTTGCTTAGAAGCTTTACGGCATCAAAAATCCATCATAAACACAAGGTTTTACATCACGGAAGGGACAATGTATCCATTCCATCCATCTCTAGAAATGATACAGACATGGAACACTCCTGGTTCCGGTGGAACAGTCTGATTTGTTTATTCCATCACTGCTGTTTTTTTGTAAAATATACACATAAAAGGTTTTCTCTAACCACTAATGGTCTGATGACTAATAATAATGATAATGAATAAATAATTATATATATATATTTACGTCACTTTTTCTCCTTATTGACAGAAGACATTGTGTATATTGAAAATTCATTTTTTATATTTGGATTGTTTTGTAACAATTATCAGATAATAGAATTTACACTGTGTTAATCATGACATTAGATCTTACGCACGTGGTGGTTTGACGACCTTAAAGAGTAACCGTCGTTTTAATTATTATTTTATAAATCAATACTATACATGAAAATAAGAAACTTTGTAATATATCAGAGAAATAATAATAATAATAATTTCTATTTTTATAGCGCCAACATATTCCGCAGCACTTTACATTTTAGAGGACTTGTACAGACAATAAAAGACATTACAGAATAACAATAATCACATAAATCAACAGATACCAGGAGGAGTGAGGACCCTCCTCGCAAGCTTACAATCTATGAGGAAATAGGGGAGACACAAAGGTGGATGGTAACAATTGCTTGTGTTGTACGGTCAACCATCAATGTAATAAATAGGGTAATTACATAATGCTGAATGAACCAGTCACCAATCTGCTTCTTTCTCCTGCAGGGCTGATCAGTCATTCTCAAAATTCTTGAATAATTAAAATGTTGGTTGCTCTTTAGCTTTTTGTTTTATTTGGTTGGGGGGAGTACCAAAATTATATGTTTTCTTCATAACACAGAAGTCTGTTTTTAATGTTTTTTTTAATAGGGCTAAATAATTATAAATACCATATATTGTTATTAATGAGTACTCACTTTCCATCCAATCTCACTGAGCTAGAGCTAATTAGCAAAGAAGAATGGGCAAAAGATTCAACCTCTAGATTTGCAGCAGGAATTGCATCAAAAAGGTGGTCCTACAAAATATTAACTCGGGGAGCTGAGGACCCGATCTGCTTCTAGATTGCAGGAGTTTTAATCTTGTAAAATACATGTACAACTACACTGTGTGCGGAATTATTAGGCAAGTTGTATTTTAGAGGACTATTTTTATTTTTGATCAACAACTATGTTCTCAATCAACCCAAAAGACTCATAAATATCCAAGCTTAATATTTTTGGAAGTTGGAGTGGTTTTTTTTTAGATTTGGCTATCTTAGGAGGATATCTGTTTGTGCAGGTAACTATTACTGTGCCGAATTATTAGGCAACTTAATAAAAAACAAATATAATCACATTTCACTTGTTTATTTTCACCAGATAAACCAATATCAGTGCACAAAATTTAGAAATAAACATTTCTGACATGCAAAAACAAAAACCAAAGATCAAAATCAGAGAATGACAGATCTCTCCAATGTGTGTGCATAGAGACCTGTCAATCACCTGGAGCTGATCGGGGAGAAGCCAGCCAGGGGCTGCACCGTACTAGTCAGGTATCTCCCTATAGTCCCTGCCAGCTCTTCAAACTATGCTTTCTCTACCTGGCTGCAATTGTGCCGCCAATTAATTCATGCTTCCTGTGGTTTGGACAGCATGAATCGACTGACTGGTTTCCTTAACAAGTAACTTGATTCAATGCTCCTAGGGAAGGAAGTCTTTTTAATATAACAAGTGTTGCAGGCGTGGACTTACCATTGATGCAACTGATCAACAGCCTAAAAGTTCAGGCCACCCATATCCACCTCTAAAGCAGCTCCTGTTATAGACACATTATTAGGCGGCATAGGGTAGGACCCATATCATGTTCTTGCACAGGTACTCTCTTCTGTTTGTGTCCCACCCCCTCCCCCGATGTGATGGAGTTTTCAACAATTTTTATTTTCTGTTGGATTTGTAGGGAATCCAAAAGAAACATACAGTTATATGAAAAAGTTTGGGCACCCCTATTAATCTTAAGCTTAATGTTTTATAAAAATTGGTGATTTGGCAACAGCTATTTCAGTTTGATATATGTAATAACTATTGGACACAGTACTGTTTCTGCCTTGAAATGAGGTTTATTGTACTAACAGAAAATGTGCAATCTGCATTCAAACAAAATTTGACAGGTGCATAAGTATGGGCACCTCACCAGAAAAGTGACAATAATATTTAGTAGATCCTCCTTTTGCAAAAATAACAGCCTCTAGTCGCTTCCTGTAGCTTTAATGAGTTCCTGGATCCTGGATGAAGGTATTTTTGACCATTCCTCTTTACAAAACAATTCCAGTTCAGTTAAGTTTGATGGTCGCCGAGCATGGACAGCCCTCTTCAAATGATCCCACAGATGTTCAATGATATTCAGGTCTGGGGACTGGGATGGCCATTCCAGAACATTGTAATTGTTCCTCTGCATGAATGCCTGAGTAGATTTGGAGCGGTGTTTTGGATCATTGTCTTGCTGAAAGATCCATCCCCTGCGTAACTTCAACTTTATCACTGATTCTTGAACATTATTGTCAAGAATCTGCTGATACTGAGTGGAATCCATGCGTCCCTCAACTTTAACATGATTCCCGGTGCCGGCATTGGCCACACAGCCCCAAAGCATGATGGAACCTCCACCAAATTTTACTGTGGGTAGCAAGTGTTTTTCTTGGAATGCTGTGTTTTTTTGCCTCCATGCATAATGCCTTTTTGTATGACCAAACAACTCAATTTTGGTTTCATCAGTCCACAGGACCTTCTTCCAAAAAGAAATTGGCTTCTCCAAATGTGCTTTTGCATACCTCAGCCGACTCCGTTTGTGGCGTGCTTGCAGAAACGGCTTCTTTCGCATCACTCTCCCATACAGCTTCTCCTTGTGCAAAGTGCGTTGTATAGTTGACCGATGCACAGTGACACCATCTGCAGCAAGTTGATGCTGCAGCTCTCTGGAGGTGGTCTGAGGATTGTCCTTGACTGATATCACCATTCTTCTTCTCTGCCTTTCTAATGTTTTTCTTGGCCTGCCACTTCTGGCCTTAACAAGAACGGTCCCTGTGTTCTTCCATTTCCTTACTATGTTCCTCACAGTGGAAACTGACAGGTTAAATCTCTGAGACAGCTTTTTGTATCCTTCCCCTGAACAACTATGTTGAATAATCTTTGTTTTCAGATCATTTGACAGTTGTTTTGAGGAGCCCATGATGCCACTCTTCAGAGGAGATTCAAACAGGAGAACAACTTGCAAGTGGCCACTTTAAGTAGCTTTTCTCATGATTGCATACATCTGGCTATGCAGTTCAAAGCTCAATGAGGTTACAAAACCAAAAAAAGTGCTTTAGTAAGTCAGTAAAAAGTAGGTAGGAGTATTTAAAACAAGAAAATGCTAAGGGTGCCCATACTTATGCACCTGTCAAATTTTGTTTGAATGCAGATTGCACATTTTCTGTTAGTACAATAAACCTCATTTCAAGGCAGAAACATTACTGTGTCCAACAGTTATTACATATAACAGTTATTACATATATCCCGCAATTTCCTCCGGGATAAATAAAGTATATCTTATCTTATCTTATCTTATCTTATCTTATATATCAAACTGAAATAGCTGTTGCAAAAACACCAATTTTTATAAAACATTAAGCTTAAGATTAATAGGGGTGCCCAAACTTTTTCATATAACTGTATCTATATATGAAACTGAATGCATCTTAAAGTCTGGTCCCAGGTCCCTCTGTATACAGTATACCCTACTACAACACGGAGTCAGCTGTTATATGGCAGTGTGCATGAAGTTAATGAGGATTTACAAGAAGCACATTTAGTGCACTGATTGGGTTAACTCTTTATGAGCATCTTACACATTTTCCCTTCTTGTCAGATAAAGTGGTTTGTGAAAGTATTCACCCCGTTTGGCATTTTTCTTGTTTTGCTACCTCACAACCTGGAATTTCATTGTTTTGAGGGTTTGCATCAGTTCATGTAAAGATCATGCCTACAACTGTGAACACTTGGTTTTCTTTTTATTGTGAAGCAAATAACTGAAAACATCAGTGTGTATAACTATTCAACCACCCTAAAGTCAGTACTTTGTAGAGCCTCTTTTTTGTGACAATAGAAGCTGCAAGTCGCTTTTGATAAGTCTATGTGCTTTCCACATCTTGCCACTGGGATTTTTGCTCATTCCTCAAGGTAAAACTGCTCCAGCTCCTTCAAATTAGATGGTTTCCTCTGGTGAACAGCAATCTTCAAGTCTGATCTCAATTGGATTAAGGTCTGGGCTTTGACTCGGCCACTCCAAAACATTTACACATTTCCCATTAAACCACTCAAGTGTTGCTGTAGCAGTATGCTTTGGGTCATTGTCTAGTTAGAAGCTGAATCTCCGTCCCAGTCTCAAATCACTGACAGACTTACATTTTGGGGGTTTTGCCCAAAAATATCCCTGCATTTCGCACAATCCATCTTTCCCTCGACTCAGACCATTTTCCCTGTCCCTGCTGCCGAAAAACATTCCCACCGCATGATGCTGCCACCACCATGTTTCACTGTGGGGATGATGTTCTTGGATGATGAGCTGTGTTGGTTTGTCACCAGACATAGTGTTTACCTTGGTGGCCAAAAAGTTAAATTTTGGTCTCATCTGACCACAGCACCTTCCTCCATACATTTGGGGGATCTCCCACATGCCTTTTGGCAAACTCAAAAGGAGCCTTACAGTTTTTGTGTTTAAGTAAAGGCTTTTTTTCTGCCCACTCTTCCATAAATGCCACCTCTATGGAGTGTACGGCTTATTGTGGTCATATGGACTGATACTCCAGTCTCTGCTTGAGAACTCTGCAGCTCCTTCAGGCTTACCTTTGGTCTCTGTGCTGCCTCTCTGATTAATGCCCTCCTTGCCCGTGCTGAGAGTTTTGGTGGGCGGCCCTCTCTTGGCAGGTTTGTTGTGGTACCATGTTTTTTCCATTTGATGATGATGGATTGGATGGTGCTCCGGTACTATGGCACAAGAGATGGCCTGGGGATGTTCAGTCCAAGACCAAGCTATGCTCAATTCCATGCGAAGGAGAGTGTTTCTCTTCGGACGAGCACTATATGATATACTGGACAAAGCGGCAGACGGGAAGAAAGGATTTCCCAGTGTGTCCATGCCACAGTGTAGGATAGGAATTGCTTTTGTAAAAGAAGGAACAACCGTAACAAATCCCCTAGGGCAGTGGT
This sequence comes from Phyllobates terribilis, assembly GCF_046119375.1. Lineage (NCBI taxonomy): Eukaryota > Metazoa > Chordata > Amphibia > Anura > Dendrobatidae > Phyllobates > Phyllobates terribilis. Next base: position 70,826,041 of record NW_027362767.1, on the reverse strand, counting down.
CCCCAACCTTTTTTGCACCAGGGACCGGCTTGAAGCAAGATCATTTTTCCATGGCCCAGCAAGGAGGGGGTGGGGTGGGCGGGGCTTTGGTCAAATGGGGGCGGGGTAATGGAGGGATTTGGAGTTTAGTGCATACTTATCATATAGTGTAGACCAGGTCCCCGCCAGGAGCTATGCCAGGAGCCCCACATAATGTGCTGTGCCAGGAGCCGCATCACTGAGGCCCCATCACGCCCTGCAGCAGGACAGGGCAGCTGTCCTGACAGCTGCTGTTCAGCTGCATTTACTTCATCCCAGGGGCGGACACAGACTGTAGTGGGCCCCTGTGCAAGAAATTTTTGGGGCCCCCCCTGCCCTTCATAAGGCAACAAAGTTATGTAAACATAACCCCCCCATGTGCATCTCTCAACCCCCATTGGCAGCTCACCCCCCGTGCATCTCTCATCCCCCTCCGTGCATCTCTCATCCCCCTCCGTGCATCTCTCATCCCCCTCCGTGCATCTCTCATCCACCCCCCGTGCATCTCTCATCCCCTCCGTGCATCTCGCATCCCCCCGTGCATCTCTCATCCCCCCCGTGTATCTCTCATCCCCCCCGTGTATCTCTCATCCCCCCCGTGCATCTCTCATCCCCCCCGTGCATCTCTCATCCCCCCGTGCATCTCTCACCCCCCCGTGCATCTCTCATCTCTCCCCTCCCCCCATGTGCATCTCTCATCTCTCCCCTCCCCCCATGTGCATCTCTCATCTCTCCCCTCCCCCCCATGTGCATCTCTCATATCTCCCCTCCCCCCCATGTGCATCTCTCCCCTCCCCCCACGTGCATCTCTCATCTCTCCCCTCCCCCCATGTGCATCTCTCATCTCTCCCCTCCCCCCATGTGCATCTCTCATCTCTCCCCTCCACCCCATGTGCATCTCTCATCTCTCCCCTCCCCCATGTGCATCTCTCATCTCTCCCCTCCCCCATGTGCATCTCTCATCTCTCCCCTCCCCCATGTGCATCTCTTATCTCTCCCCCCCCATGTGCATCTCTCATCTCTCCTCTCCCCCCCATGTGCATCTCTCATCTCTCCCCTCCCCCGTCACATGACCGGAAGTCAGAGGAATTATGAAATGTCCTGGACCCGCCGCTTTGCATGGGGCCGGGGGCCCCATGAGGAGAGAGACGCACAAGAGGGGGCTCCGAGGGGGCTCCTACCGGCCGGGCCCCCATACTGGAGTCAGGGCAGTCATGCCCTGATGGCGGCCCTGCTGGAGGCTGGAGGGGCCCCCTCTCCCTCGGGGCCCCCGTTCAATGAACCGGCTGCACGGGTGGTAGTTCCGCCCCTGCTTCATCCTGCTTCAGGACCTGTGGTGACATCACAGTTATGTACCTTGATGTCATCACAGGTCCTCTACAGGTCTACCCTGCGGGAGTCTAGAACAGCGGGCAGCATCCACCCCACACAGTGTGCTCTGAGCCACCGCAGACCAGAGCACACTGTCAATGTTTAGTGATTGTCTGTGGCGGTGCCGCGGACCGGCTGAAAAACCCCAACGGCCCGGTCCTGGTCCGCGGACCGGCGGTTGGGGACCTCTGCCCTAGGGAACAGGGGAAATGGAAGGAGAGGAAGCCAAAAAGTGGAGGCTTCATGTTCGGGGACCTTTCCTCTGAGGCTAGAAAGCCTTCCAAGTGACGGGCTTCTCCATGTAGGAGGAAGGCTATCCCACTTCCTGCCTGCCTGGGAGAAGATTTCATCCAGCGCCTGGATTCTGGGAATAATATGATCAGGGTTAAAACTGGAGTTCAAATCTGTTCCTCTGCACACCTTCAGAATATCATCCCCCAGGGGTCCCAGGGAAGTTTTGAATCTGGAGATGGAAGTTTTAAATTTGGTGCAGAAGCAAGTCCTGACGGAGGTGACAGTACAGGAGCAAGGAAAGGGATTCTATTCTCCACTATTCCTAATAAAAAACAGATGGCACCTTCAGGACCATAGTGAACCTGAAAGGGCTGAACAAATTTCTTGTCTGGGTTGCATTAACAGAAGCATAGAGTCTAGATCACGTGAAGTAATTATCCCCCTCTGCTCCTCCTTGGTCAGACCTCATCAGGAATACTGTGTCCAGTTCTGGACACCACATTTTAAAAATGACATGATGAAACTGGAGCAAGTTCAGAGAAGAGCCACCAGGATGGTGAGCGGTCTGCAAGCAATGTTCTATGAGGAAAGGTTAGAGGATTTGGGAATGTTTAGCTTGAAAAAGAGAAGACTGAGAGGAGACTTAATAGCTGTCTACAAATATCTCAAGGGCTGTCACATTGTAGAAGGATCATCTTTATTCTCATTTGCACAAGGAAAGACTAGAAGCAATGGGATGAAACTGAAAGAGAGAAGATACAGATTAGATATTAGAAAAAACTTTTTGACAGAGAGGGTGATCAATGAGTGGAACAGGCGGCCACGAGAGGTGGTGAGTTCTCCTTCAATGGACATCTTCATAAAGCGGCTGGACAGACATATGTCTGAGATGGTTTAGTGAATCCGGCAGTGAGCAGGGGGTTGGACACGATGACTAGGTGAAAAGCCGAGATGGGTGAATACTTTCACAAGCCACTGTACTTCTTACAATTAATTTATGGATTTCATTGTGAACGGAATAAATCATCAATTAAATCAGACAATGAGTAAATCAAACGGATGAACATTAGACATAGTGTCATATGTTAATGAGCAATGTCATAACGTGGTGGTGCAGTGTCTGTGTCACGGGGATCCCGTGACAGAGAGGGGCCAGAAGATTGTGGCGTCTAGTTACACAAACTCCTGCACTTATTAGAACTGCTTCACCATCCTATTAAACAGTGTAGGTTTTCATTGCTCTGTCATGGAAAGAGTTAATCCGTTCAGTTGATCTCCTAGAGCTCTCCTTCCTGAATTGTCTCACCTGTTCTGTGTTGGTCACTCCCCTCTGATATATAAGCTTGCAAGTGGCACTTGGGAGTTGCCAGTGATAGTTCTACTTTCTGGTTTGGTGGTGAAGGAGAAAGTTCAGTGATTGGAATTGGCGGTCAGAGTTTTTTTTGGAGTGGGGGAGGGATGAGATAAGGGTTAAGTTAGGAACATAGCTAGGTACGAGACCCCGGCGTCTCCACCATCCGGGGTAATCTGGGGGACAGGGATAGACTGGGGCACCCCTAGATTTGAGGGATCGGGTAGGTGCCCCCAGTCCCTAGTCACTACGTGACAGTCTGCTGTGCTTTAGTTTAAGATCCGTTTACATGTACTGACCTGTGGAACTAAATGAATGCCAATCAATAAATATTTTCAAATTGACGGTCATTTAATAGGCAGACTATGCACACTGAATTATCTGTAATAGTTCTCGGCAGATCTTGTCCTGTTTACACAGGACGATGAGCTACCAAGAATGATGCACCATAGAGAATTTTCCTCTGACAACAATCGTTTTGCAGCCTGTTTACTGAAAGATTATCATGAAACGAGCTTTCCTACAAATGGTCACACTCGATCTTTCAGTGTTCACGCTCCTCTTAGTCTGCCTGTATTGTGATATTTCCTTGTCTGCCCTACTTTGTTGTTCTAGTATCCTAGCCCTATTTCTGGGCACCCAAAATCTGATGAAGAGATAAAGCTGAAAGGGCAAAGATGATGATGGAGGCAAAATTAATTTGAGTCCTTCCATAGTGTAATGGGGCAAAGGATGTTTATTTTTTTGTGCATGTCCAGTTGTGTGTTTCTGTATCGGTTAATAACTTTTTCAACCTACTCATCTACCTGACTACCTCTTGAAGCTCATCAAGAGAATGCCAAGAGTGTGCAAAGCAGTCATCAAAGCAAAAGGTGGCTACTTTGAAGAACCTAGAATATAAGACATATTTTCAGTTGTTTCACACTTTTTTGTTAAGTAAATAATTCCACATGTGTTAATTCATAGTTTTGATGCCTTCAGTGTGAATGTACAATTTTCATAGTCATGAAAATACAGAAAAATCTTTAAATGAGAAGGTGTGTCCAAACTTTTGGTCTGTACTATAGAGAGAGAGAGAGAGAGAGAGAGAGAGAGAGATATGTAAATGTTCGTTTGTTCAAAATCTTAAATCTCAGACAGTTCTTCACCGATTGCTTTGAAATTTTAACACAACGTTGCATTCGAATACACGCATGTTTTTATACACCTACTATGTTTTTATATACCAGCTGTTGGACGTAAAAGCAACAGCGACTTACGAGCTCAGTCCCAGGCTGACTCTCCCCGGCCGCCCGGCATTCTCCCCCCTCAGTGACATCTCATTCATAAACCCTTCTCCTTCATTCGTCTCCGCCGCTGCCTGTGCTCTGCTCCTGTCCTCCGTGGGGGTTGGGGGGAAGGGGAATGACGAGACCGTCTGGTCGAGGCCGAAAGACGCTGCTGCTCATCACCACCACCGCCTGAGAGGCAGCCGCCTCTGCTCTCCGACACTGCTCCTGCTGTGGCTTCTTCTTCTCTGGCAGGTGAGCCTTATTTCCGACTGTGCAACAAGTGGGGGAGGGAGGGAAGGAATATATAGGTGGCAGTGGCACTAGTGTTGAGCAAATCCGGAGGCCTCAATGGTATCACTTGATCTGAGCACTTCACTTAAAGGGACGTTCTCATGTTTGAAAATGATCTCCTATCCAAAGGACAGAGGCTAACTTTCCAATCGCTGGTTGTATGACCGCCGTAGTACTCACCGATCGAGAGTTGGGGCTCTGAAGACCCCTAGCTGAATGGAGTGGAGGTCGATTCTGCGCACTACCGCTCTAGTCATTGTAATAGGAGAGCCGGAGATTAGCCAAATGCTGCATTTGTCAGTCTCCGGGCTCCCTTAAGAATTCAGTGTGCATGATCGACCTCCGCTCCATTCAGCCGGGGGTCTTTAGAGCCCCGGTTCCCGGAATCCACCCTGGTCGGACCACCAGCAATTGGAAAGTTATCCCCGATCCAGTGTATAGCGGATAGCTTTTAATCTGGAAAATGCCCCTTAAAAGAACACAGTACTGTCTTCAAATTACTATCAGGGCTGATTTTGGAGATGAGGTTAGGACAATAAGGGGAGGAGATATTAATGTGGTTACATGTTAAAAATTGTTTCTCCATGTGCTTCTTAAAGGGGTTGTCCTCCGTTTGGGACATTTTTGTTTTCTTACTTAAATGCTTGTATTTTTGGCTAAAAAAAAAATAATTTTTTTGTAATTGGGTTTTGTTAAAAAAATGTCACCGTTTTGTCTTCTATATCCTCCGTATTGCTCCGTCTATTGCTGACCGCAGAATAAGTTAACTGAGAATCTGTCAGTGAGCTCATTCTGATAGTCCAATGAAACAGTTTGTAACTCTTTTATCTGTCTTTTTTTTTTTAGCTCTTCGGAGTATTTCTGTGGCTGGTCAAGAAGGACATAGGATTATTTGTATAACCCTGATTGTTGTCTTCTGTTGGTCTATGGAACAATGAATGTTTGCTAAATATGTTGATTAACCATTGTGTGGATTCTGTGGCTTGTTGACTCACAAAACAGGAGGACAAACTACGTAAATTGATTAAATGCACAAACAATGAGCCCTGAGCCCTGTGAGTAATGCCCTCCCTAACCTCTTACCTGTGAATGTGTACTTGAAAGGACAACTGTAACTATTTTAAGGGACGTGTGCATCTGTAGCAGTCAGACTTGAAACAGAGATTGGAAAGAGACTTTAGAGGGAGAATCAAAGATCAGACTTTCTGAGACCATCAGCTTGGAGACACAGACACAAATAGACACAGATTTGGATTTTACATGATTCCGGCCTAAAGGTATATGGACCTGACTGGAAAGATATGGATCTGCTCCATTGACCATCAGAGAGCCCATGGATACATTTGGGGAGACCAGGAAGGGATGATGAAGTCACCTGGCCCCATGGATATCTTGTTTGGGGTTGCCAGGTGGGACCCTCCGGTCGCCTGGAACCCATGGAAACTCTCGGAGAGGCCAGATTGGGACCAGCTGGTCATCTGGCCCCATGGCAACTCACGGTGAGGCCATTGTGGCACCCGCGGGTCTCCTGGCCTTGTACCTCGATGGACTGTCAGCGTCCTAAGCTTGTCACTACCTTCTCTCTGTGGGGGCCCGCCAGAAGTGGGGGGGCCACTGGATGACATAGTTGGCCCTGGAAGTCCCAAAGTCACAGCTGTTCTATCCCAGCCAGGCGGGCGGAGCGGAAGGGTGAGACTGTGTCTTGTTGTACCATCTTGGGTATTTGCTGGGACTGTTCTATGTGTTTATTGTCCGTTTGGTGGTTCAATAAAGTATTGCCACACTGTTTTATCCTCCCCCTGTGCTGTGTGAGTAGTATTACACCCATGGAAGACCCCGTGTCTTCACATAAAGTAATGGCTTAATGCTAAGAAATGTTTTATGTTTCCTTCCTTTAATATAGGTAGGAACCCCCCCCCCCCAATGAAATTGATGTAGAACTATTATATCACTGCATCCCTTTATATGTTTTTCCTTTACAAGTGAATGGGGCTGGCTGCGATGCCCTACGGCGCAAGGGGATTGGGACTGTGGCCATGCAAGAAATACTTAGAAGGGGACATAGTGCTCAACCAGGGGTCAGACTATCACCATAAATGCAGAATAAATACTAGATAATGTGCAATAAAAGGCCCCCATACACATTAGATTAAAGTCACCTGAACTCACCAATCTAGGTAGGACTGGCCTATATCAGCATGAGTTGGGGGAGATGAGAGAGATAGCTATCGGCAAACCAACTTTTGTCCGGCTGCTATCTAAGGATATGTTCACAGTCTTTTTTTTGCTGTTTCTTCAGCAATCCTGTTTGTAAATACGCCAGAAAAAGAGCTCATAAAATGCTATAAAAAATTGTCCCATTCATTTGTATAGCAAAATGACCTGCTGTTCATATGTTCAGACTTCTGAGTGTCTTTTAAACACTTCAGGCTTTCAAAGAAGCAACAAGAAGGTCCAGTCAGTCAGGAATTGGAGTAAGATTTTTGGCATGGGGCACGGAGGAGCACGCCACTTGTCAGACGATCCTGATTCATTAAGAGGCTGCATTCCTTCATGAATCAAAAGCATCTAACTCCACCACGACCTCTCATCAAGACCGGTGAGAAGTAATTGAGGCCAATATATATATATATATATATATATATATATATATATATATATATACATACAGTATATACAGTACAGACCAAAAGTTTGGACACACCTTCTCATTTAAAGATTTTTCTGTATTTTCATGACTATGAAAATTGTCCATTCACACTGAAGGCATCAAAACTATGAATTAACACATGTGGAATTATATACTTAACAAAAAAGTGTGAAACAACTGAAAATAAGTCTTATATTCTAGGTTCTTCAAAGTAGCCACCTTTTGCTTTGATGACTGCTTTGCACACTCTTGGCATTCTCTTGATGAGCTTCAAGAGGTAGTCACCGGAAATGGTTTTCACTTCACAGGTGTGACCTGTCAGGTTTAATAAGTGGGATTTCTTGCCTTATCAATGGGGTTGGGACCATCAGTTGTGTTGTGCAGAAGTCTGGTGGATACACAGCAGATAGCCCTACTGAATAGACTGTTAGAATTTGTATTATGGCAAGAAAAAAGCAGCTAAGTAAAGAGAAACGAGTGGCCTTCATTTCTTTAAGAAATGAAGGTCAGTCAGTCCGAAAAATTGAGAAACCTTTGAAAATGTCCCCAAGTGCAGTTGCAAAAACCATCAAGCGCTACAAAGAAACTGGCTCACATGAGGACCACCCCAGGAAAGGAAGACCAAGAGTCACCTCTGCTTCTGAGGATAAGTTTATCCGAGTCACTAGCCTCAGAAATCGCAGGTTAACAGCAGCTCAGATTAGAGACCAGGTCAATGCCACACAGAGTTCTAGCAGCAGACACATCTCTACAACAACTGTTAAGAGGAGACTTTGTGCAGCAGGCCTTCATGGTAAAATAGCTGCTAGGAAACCACTGCTAAGGACAGGCAACAAGCAGAAGAGACTTGTTTGGGCTAAAGAACACAAGGAATGGACGTTAGACCAGTGGAAATCTGTGCTTTGGTCTGATGAGTACAAATTTGAGATCTTTGGTTCCAACCACCGTGTCTTTGTGCGATGCAGAAAAGGTGAACGGATGGACTCTACATGCCTGGTTCCCACCGTGAAGCATGGAGGAGGAGGTGTGATGGTGTGGGGGTGCTTTGCTGGTGACACTGTTGGGGATTTATTCAAAATTGAAGGCATACTGAACCAGCATGGCTAACACAGCATCTTGCAGCGGCATGCTATTCCATCCGGTTTGCGTTTAGTTGGACCATCATTTATTTTTCAACAGGACAATGACCCCAAACACACCTCCAGGCTGTGTAAGGGCTATTTGACCAAGAAGGAGAGTGATGGGGTGCTACGCCAGATGACCTGGCCTCCACAGTCACCAGACCTGAACCCAATCGAGATGGTTTGGGGTGAGCTGGACCCCAGAGTGAAGGCAAAAGGGCCAACAAGTGCTAAGCATCTCTGGGAACTCCTTCAAGATTGTTGGAAGACCATTTCTGGTGACTACCTCTTGAAGCTCATCAAAAGAATGCCAAGAGTGTGCAAAGCAGTCATCAAAGCAAAAGGTGGCTACTTTGAAGAACCTAGAATATAAGACATATTTTCAGTTGTTTCACACTTTTTTGTTAAGTATATAATTCCACATGTGTTAATTCATAGTTTTGATGCCTTCAGTGTGAATGTACAATTTTCATAGTCATGAAAATACAGAAAAATCTTTAAATGAGAAGGTGTGTCCAAACTTTTGGTCTGTACTGTATATACTGCCAACCTGCACTTTTTAGGATTCAATAAGGATTCAGGAGAGTGAAGCACAAAGGTTTATGATTATATAATGCTAATCTCATGTATTTTATATAAATAGGAGATCAGAGAAATAAATATATTTATAAATACAGTGAATTACACCCAGTATTAGTAAAGTTATAGTTGCTTTCATTCCAGTGTAATGTAATTTGGAAGGAACTGCTATAAGACATTAAAACCTACCCTTTTTATTTAAGGGAAAAATGTATTATTGAGCAGGCAAAACTTCAAAAGGCTGAATGTCACTTTACAGCTAGTTGTCGGAAGACGATGCTCTTCCTAAAAGATTTTAGACATAAAAAAGTCTGCAATTAACGGTTTCTCTTTAGAGGAGAAATGCCATGTTAAAAACTGGGGCTAGAAATACTCAATTAAAATTGAGAATAATGGGCCATGTAATGTTAGTGTTTGAACTGGTGTAAAGCACGGCCAAGTGCTATGCAATGTTTTATCGGATAGCACTCGGACTGCACTTATATGTCATCCGAGTGCTGTCCGATGTACGCGCACAGAGACAATGGAGGAGATGAAGAAATTAAGTTCTCCATCTTCCCCGTACCTGTGCTCATGCGACAGAATTGTATCACACAATGATGACATTCGGATTAAACTCTGAAAGAGATGGAGCTGAGTGTCATTAGCATCATCGGCCTGATTCTCTCGCATGAGAGAATATACGGAAGTGTGAGCTGTTTTCTATCTATCTATCTATCTATCTATCTATCTATCTATCTATCTATTTACAGCATCTATCTAATATCTATCTACAATATCTATCTAATATCAGTCTACAATATCTAATATCTATCTACAATATCTATCTAATATCTATCTATTAGTGATGAGCGAGCATGCTCGCTACTGCTCGGTACTCGCTTGATCATCTCACTGCTCGAGATGCTCGGCGCTTGCCGAGTATTTCCGGGGTTGCTCGGCGGGAGCTCGGGTCCCCTCCCTGCATGTTTGGTGCTCTTTAGAGCGCCAATCAACATGCAGGGATTGCCAGCCAATCACTGTAATGCCACAGCCATGTTGGTTGTGGCTAAACAGTAATTGGCTGGCCGCACAGCGTCATCAGGTCTGTATCAGACCTGGCGCCACCATGCTCGTCACAGTCACTCCGGAATCAGACAGTGTAGGGAGAGCTGCTGCTGTGTCAGGGAGAGATTTGGTTGTTTATTAGTTAGTGTAGGTATTCCACAAGATTCTCTAGATATCTATCTCAACTAACAATCCTTCTGAGGAGTAATCCAGCTGCAGAGAAATCAGTGCTAGGCAGGCAGGCAGGGTATATAGCAGACTACAGTGCACATAGCAAGAGAGTCCTATCCAGTTCTGTCTTCTGGTGCTTTTACAGATATCTGTAAAAATAGCCCCAGGTATCAGGGGCCAGGAATTATTTTTTTTTATCTTAATCCTGATTATTTGCTTAAAAAGCAATCCAGAGAACACTGTTTTTCTGCGCCATTTGCTTGTTGGCACTGCAGAATACAGTCAGGTCCTTTCCATATTACAGCGCTAAAAATCCAGCTATTTAAAACTGTGGTTTGTCCGTCACACGGATCACATATAATTGTGCTGAAAATATTGCCATTTCTGGCCTCCATGTAAATTTTGTTGCAGTGTGTCAGTGAACTTATTGACACGAGGTCGGCACTGGTAAAAATAGTTACCTACAGGCCAGCTATTTAAAACTGTGGTTTGTCCGTCACATGGATCACATATAATTGCGCTGGAAATATTGCAATTTCTGGCCTCCATTGAAATTTTGTTGCAGTGTGTCAGTAAACTTATTGACACGAGGTCGGCGCTGGTAAAAATAGTTACTAACAGGCCAGCTATTTAAAACTGTGGCTTGTCCGTCCCATGGATCACATATAATTGCGCTGAAAATTCTGCCATTTCTGGCCTTTATTAAAATTTTGTTTCAGTGTGTCAGTGAAGTTATTGACACCAGTTTGCTGTTGAAAACAGTTACCTACAGGCCAGCTATTTAAAACTGTGGTTTGTCCGTCACACGGATCACATATAAGTTCGCTCCAAATTCAGGCATTTGTAGTGAGCGTGGAAGATATTGTCCTCCATTTAAAATGGGCAAGGCACGTGGCAAGGGACGGGGAACTGGACTTGATCGTGATGGTGCATGCAGAGGCCGTGGGCAAGCTGAAATTGTGCCACAACAAACACCCACATCTTCCCACTTGACCTTCCTGTCCCAATTAATAGGGAACTGCAGAACACCACTATTGATCACAGAACAGTGTGAAAAGGTTATTGGTTGGATAGCAGATAATGCTTCCAGTCCCTTAGCCATCACCACCACCCTGTCTTCCACACGGTCAAGTCTCAGTAGCCATGAGTCTGGACAGCATATTCCTCACCCTGATCCTCCTTCCTCCCACCATGCCGAGTGCCCAGAGACAACTGATCCCACACTTGGACACTCCGAAGAGCTGTTCACTTTTCCATTTATACATTCGAGCCTTTCGCCTGGTCCACTTGAAGCAGGGCAAGAGGAGATCGCATGTAGAGATGCCCAAATATTTGAGCAGCCACGGTCATACGAAGGCGACGGTGGGAAAGTGTCACGAGAGGTGGACGATGATGAGACACAATTGCCACAAAGTCAGGAAGAGGACCAGGGAGCAGAAGTGGAAGACGAGGTGGTGGATAATATAGTAACTGACCCAACCTGGCAGGAGGACATGCAGAGCAAGGACAGCAGCACACAGGGGAAGGGAGGCAGAGCACCCCAACAGGCAGGAAGAAGCAGTGTGGTGGCCGCAGACAGAAGGCGGGCAACCGTTCCCCGTAACACCAACACGACGGACGTTGCAAGTACAACTGTTAGGTCTTCCCGAGCCTGGTTGTTTTTTAAAAACTCTGCCGATAACCTCAAAAAGGCCATTTGCACCACCTGCCAGGCCAGCATCAGCAGGGGTAGCAAAACTACCAGCCTTGCCACCACCAGCAGGATCAGGCACATGGCAGCAAAGCACCCGAATTTGTGGGCCGAACCTCAGGGTCCAGGAACAGTGTCTGCGGGTGACACCACTGCTTCTTCCCCAGTTGTGCATGCAAGCCAATCCCCTGTCCATAGTGCATGCGAAGATGCCTCCTGCCCTGCACCTGTCGTTGCACACTCTCAGCTATCAGCAAGCACATCCTTGTCCCAGCGCAGACAAGTGCTTGTGGGCAGGGACGTTACATCTTGCTGATTGCACACTGCGTTAACATAGTGGAAGCCGGGACCCAATCGGACCTTGGGACGGAACACATCCTCCCGACGCCGAGGATTGCGGGCCCTAGGTCAATCAGGGTTGCCCCCACAGTCTACAGCTCCTGCACCTCATCTTCATCAGCCTCCTCCTCCTCTTCAGCCTCCATCTCTGAAATGATCACATCAGTCACAAGCTGGAAGCACTGCAGCAGCTGTTATGATCTGCTACAAGACCAAAAGGCATAACCAAATTCTCAAAATGACCCACAGGAGTGTTAAAAGCAGTCTTCCATTCATCACCCTCCTTCATGCGCAACAAATTGTATGTCCCCCGGAGATCAATTTTAGAGAACCACTTGGCCCCCACTAACTGGTTAAACAAATCAGGAATCAATGGCAGTGGGTAGGGATTGCGTACAGTAATTTTATTAATCTTGCGAAAGTCCAAACAAGGACGTAAAAAGCCGTCCTTTTTTTTAACAAAAAAAAATCCAACAGCCACAGGTGACTTAGAGGGTCTGATATGACCGGCGGCCAAGCTCGTCTGTATGTATTCCTCCAAAGCTTTTCTCTCAGGAATAGTCAGATTAAATAAACGACTTTTAGGAAGAGTCGCTCCAGGGACAAATTCAATGGTACAATTGTAGTCTCTATGGGGAGGCAAAATTTGCGACTCCTCCTCAGAAAAAACTTTCCAAAAATCCTGAATAGGTACAGGTAATTCCCCTTTATCCACAGCAGCAATGCGCCCGTTACAACACTTGTCATAACACTTAGGGCTCCAGGACTTAATTTCATTGGTAGACCAATCCAGTACAGGATTGTGCAATTTTAACCAGGGCAACCCGAAAACTACTGGAGAAGGCAAATTATTTAATACCACCAAATCCAAATTTTCTTGGTGAATACCATTAATAGTGAGGGGAAATTCATAAACCTTGTGAGTAACACATTTCAAGGGAGTGCCATCGACAGAAACCACGGCAATAGGGGATGACAAAGGTTTGGGTTTTAAATTAAGTTTTTCCAAGAATCCCCCATCAATCACATTCAGAGTTGAACCACAATCCACAAATACCCGAAATTCAATTAATTCTTCCCGAGCTGCAGTAGTAGCAGAAAGAAATACACCCTTAGTGTTTAAACAGGCTATACGGGCGTAACTGACCTTTTTTTTTTCTTTGTTCATACAAAGCACACAGTTCTTAATGAAATGGTCAGATCTGCCGCAATAAAAGCACAAACTTTCAGAAAACCTGCGGTCTTTTTCCTGAGAGCGGGGTGACATCGCCCCAATCTCCATCGGCTCTCCAGTGTCAGTACAGACCCTCTCAAGACTCGGAGCTGACATTGCCTCCTGCAAGTTTCCAGGTGTAGGATAAGCAATCAGCAGATCCTTAACCCTTTCACCTAGCCCAGCAAGAAACAAACTTTTCAGAGCTGAATCGTTCCACCCCACCTGAGCAGACCACCGACGGAAGTGAGTACAATAATTTTCCACATTACCTGATCCCTGCCTCAAATGTCTCAATTCCGTCTCAGCTGATGAGACACGATCAGGATCATCATACAACAACCCCAAAGCAGAAAAAAAACTATCCACTGATCTAAAGCACGGATCACTAGGTTGGAGAGAAAAGGCCCATCCCTGAGGATCTTTGCGCAAAAGTGATATTATGAACCCTATGCGCTGTGATTCATCACCAGAGGATCTGGGTCTCAAACGAAAATACAATAAACAAGCATTTTTAAAGGAAAAAAAATCTTGTTGTTCACCAAAAAATAAATCAGGCAATCGTACCTTTGGCTCCACAAAATGCGCTCCAGAACAGCTACTCACATGTTGTTGGAGCTCGGCCACCTCCACAGAGAGTCCCTGCAGGCGTTGAGCCAAATCCTGAACCGACACCATGATGGAAACTGGAGGTCTTTCCTTAGAGAAATTTTTGGGCTGGACTTACTGTTATGATCTGCTACAAGCACTAAGGAAAGACAGGAGATCTGTCCCTACAATAGAACTAAGCTATATCCCTATGATGTAACGGGGAACCTGATCCTGCGATCAGACCCGCTAAAGTCCTCAGCTAGTCTGAACGAAGACCTATAGATGTGAGGAAGGGATCCCTACAAGAACTAGGGACTGGGAGAAAGATGGACACCTCCTAGCAGAAATTGTAGCAGTAAAAGACAAACAAACAACATAGAACATAGAGGTCAAAAGACCTAGCTAAACTGACTGAGAAAGGTAACAAAGCACCTGGCTAGCTTAAGAGTAGAAATTACAATGAAGTCCAGCAAGGCCAGAAGGGCGGATCAGGATTAAATAGGCAAAAACGGTCATGTGACCAGCATAATAGAAAAAACCTAACAGGAGAGTTCTAACAGCAGCCATGCGGCAACAGGCTGTGCTGAAGCTAATATGCTTAGGTGACAAACCGCACAATGCTGAAGAGTTGTGGACAGCTCTGAGCAGGCACATCTGTGGCTGACACCGCTGAACCTACAGCCAGGCATGGTCATGTGTGACAATGGCAGGAACCTGGTGGCGGCTTTGACGTGAGGCGAGCTCACACATGTACCATGCCTGGCCCATGTGCTTAACCTCGTGGTTCAGCGGTATCTCAAAACCTACCCGGAGCTGCCGGATCTGCTTGTTAAGGTACGCCGCCTGTGTGCCCATTTTTGAAAGTCAGCTACAGCTTCCGCCGCCCTTGCCGTGCTTCAGCAGTGTTTGCAGCTTCAGGCTCACTGATTGGTGTGTAATGTTCCCACGTGTTGGAACTCTACACTGCAGATGTTGGGAAGGATTTGTGAGCAGAATAGGGCAGTTGTTGACTACCAGCATCAACAAGGCCGTCGGTATTCAGTTCAGACTCCACACATAAGACCTCAGGAGTGGACATGGATGTCAGACATATGTACCATCCTCCAAAACTTTGAGGACTCCACCAAGATGGTGAGCGGCGATGATGCCATAATTAGCGTCACCATCCCGCTTCTCTGTCTTCTGAAATGCTCTCTGCTCACAATCAAAGAGGATGCATTGCAGGCGGAGCACGATGAGATGGAGAAAGGAACCATACAGGGTGATTATACACAGCCCAGCCTCATCTTATCCAAATGTGGATTGGGTGACAATGAGGAAGAGTCATACCGTCTGCTCAGCGTGGATGGCCTGAGGACAGGGCGGAGGAGGAGGTGGAGGAGGAGGAGAGCATGGTCAGTCGTCCTCTTGGTGAGGACACGGAAGTCTTGCCTGTTAGCAGTCTGGCACGCATGGCTGAGTTTATGTTACGCTGCCTTTCCCGTGATCCTCGTGTTCTCAAAATTTTGGGTGACAATCATTACTGGTTGGTGACACTTCCAGACCCACGCTACAAGGAGAACTTTATATCTCTTATTCCTGAGGCAGACAGGTCTACAAAATTGGGGCAGTACCAGAAGGCCCTTGTTGCAGAACTATTAAAAAAATTCCCATCTGAAAATGCTGGCGGCATAGGTCATAGTTCGTTGGACAACCAAGGAGTACAGGCGAGAGACAACTCCAATCCAGCTGTAACACCGGCACAGGGAATTGTCAGGGTAGCTACTGGTATACTGGAACTTACAGACACTAAGAGGAGCTTTGCAGCTGCTGTTAAACAGTGACCTACAGACATTAACCATTTTTCCCCTGAGCTGCAGTGGACTACAATTCCCAGGGACCCTTGTTTCAGCCAGATGACACAGCCTGGAAGGATAGAAGGAGAGAGAGTGGATTGGATGAGGAGGGACTTGGGGGAGGGAGCTGGGCAGGAAGTGAAAGTTCAGAGAAGAAAGAGAGTGGCAGCTTGCTGTGAGGGACGGAGCGGTGTGGATCTGCATTCCTCTACGCTGCCGAGTGTGACGGCCCCCTCTGAGATACCCGCGCTGCTGGAGAGAGCGCGGTCTTGTCACCCTCTGAAGCAAGCTACATCAAGGACTCGGAGAGTTCTACCGGCACTCCTACCGTATAAAGGCCTGAATCCTGCCGCCCCCAGCTGGTGTCCAGAGAACCATCCGACCATTTAGGACACACAGTGAGTGCCGTTCTGAGACTTGCGGTTCTACTAGCCCTATTTACAGTGAGTACACTACAACCCAGACTATTGACATTAATATTCATCTAAGTGCACCAACGGTTCTCATTTGAGCGCCAACATCCGCGGCAACTGGGCTCCAACGTTTGGACTGAGTTAATACAAAAAGGGAAAACCTGCTACGTTATATTTGCAGGGTCGGAGTAGAAGTAGATTGTGATGTGTATATGACTTTTGTAGAGCACCGTTACTTGTATTGTATGTTATTCCTTTAAACCCACCTCAATTCTGCTGCATAGCAATAAACCTGTTAAACGGTTTTACTCCTGTTCCCTGTGAGTGTGTACTGAGCTGTGGCAGGGGCTTCCCGAATCAGCCCCTGGCAGAAGATAACAGTCCTTCTGCAGTCCCAGAGAGAGAACTCCAATCAAGATTCGGGTGGAGGCACTGCGCCCTAGAGAGGTGAGACCCCATAACACCCAGTTTACCGTGGTAGTCCTAAAGGGGTGTTACACAGCAGAGGCAGGGGAACACTGTCAAAAGTCTGGGAGAGTTTTCTCAGCCCCTCTCATCGCACAGGCCCTGAGGCGCAGGGTACTCTCACAAGGAGTGCAAAGTTTGGGAAGATGCTGAGGGAGTACCTTGCCGACCATACCAATGTCCTCCGTGATTCCTCTGTGCCTTATAATTATTGGGTATCCAAGCTGGACACGTGAAATAAACTGGCTCTCTACGCCTTGGAGGTCCTGGCCTGCCCTGCCGCTAGCGTTTTATCAGAGCGGGTTTTTAGTGCCACTGGTGGAATTATAACTGACAAGCGCATCCGCCTGTCAACTGAAAATGCTGACAGGCTGACTCTTATACAAATGAACAAGGGCTGGATTGGGCCAGACTTCTCAACACCACTGAATGATAGCAGCGTAACATAAACTCAAATCCAGTGTCTTTTTTTGGGAGGTGTATTCCCAAGCACCTTTTCACACCCACACATGGGTATACGCTTCCTGATTTTGGGTATTTGCTCTTTCCTCCTCCTCCTTCTCCTCATCCTCCACCACCATATCACCAGGGTGACCGTGGTCCGTAATGCAACACCCACATAATTTTTTTAAAGGGTGTTTATGATGCCCTTAACAAAAATTTTTTATACAGTATGTTCATGTATAACCCCCAGGGGTAAATGTTTGTCAGCCCATACACTTAGTGCATGGGCATTACAAGTATAGGAGACACGCTCCTTTTTAATGGGAACATTTTTTTCCAGTACGCCCCCATGACAGCACCATAGGAGGAGTAATCCCATATCCTGTGTAGAGACAGGAAGCACAAAAGGTTAAAAGCCCTCCCACCCCCAACCTCCTCAGTGTTTTTCCTGTTCCTACACGGGACAGGCAGTGCAGGAGGAGCACTGGTGCAGGAGCACTGAAGAAAAGGTTTTTACCTCGAGGGACCCCGGGGGATCTAGGGGGCCGCGGCTCTCTCCTTCCCACCGTCAATCGGGTCCTGGGCCGACACTCCCTGCCGGGAGTCCCTCAGCCCTCCGGTGTGCTGGAGCCTCCGGGTGCCGCTACCCCATCGCTGGGGCTCTGGGCGTCCTGCTCTGGGCGTGTCCGGCTTCTCCTGGCTCCAGGACCGCCCGGAGTCTAAACAGGAAGTCCGGAGATGATGACTTCCGGTGGCGGTAGCGCGGGAAATTCAAACCGCGGTTAGAACAGACGCCAGGGAGCAGGAGAAAATGATAGGACGACCAGGTAAGGTATAAGAAGGGGGGCTGGGGAGCAGTAAAGGCAGGCTTACAGCTTTGGCACCCTTGGCAGTACAATGGCTGACGTGTGTCACCCTGATACCCTCCCTGGATCGCCCCACAGTCATGTGAGTGTACCATTACCCCTTTTTATATGGCTAATAGAGCTTACGCTTACCAGGCCCTCCATATTTTTTATAGGATGTCTCTGGGCAGTTACCACCTACTTCTGAAAAAAAGAAGGACATGGGGAAAAAGGCCACAGTAAAATCCAAGAGGTGCCTGGATTGTAACATCAGACTTCCCGACTCATATACAAAGCGTCTATGTGCTGAGTGTAGAGCCTCCATGCTAAAGGAGGAGCACGGGGCTTTATTAAATGAGATACGCAGTATAATTAAAGAAGAAATTCAGGCTTCTATCACATCTCTTCCGCCCCCAGGTTCAGGAGTCCAGGATGTCCCGGGACCCAAAAGACCCAGAGAAGATATAGCACCATCTTCTGAAGGTGAAATCGACCCATCTGGCGACTCTGACAGTGAGACCATTAGCCTACCTCAGGGTGGGGAATGGAAAAGATATATGTTTCACTCAGATGGTATGGATATTCTTCTACGAACCGTCCGAAACACGATGCAAGTAGAGGAAACGGAGAAGATCAGTTACATTCAGGATGAGATGTTTGGTGGTCTTAAAACCCAGAGATCCATGGTTTTTCCTGTTAATGCTCATGTGAAGGACATGATACTGGAGGAATGGGAAGATGCGGAGAAGAGACTCTCTATACCACGACACTTCCGCGCCCCACTATCTTTTGACCCAGAGGACACCAACGTGTGGGACACTGTTCCTAAAATTGACGTCCCAGTGGCTAAAGTGGTCAAGACAACCTCTATCCCCTTTGAGGACTCGTCAGGACTTAAAGATCCTATGGATAGGAAGGCGGACGGACTTTTGAAAAAAGCCTGGGAATCTTCGGTGGCAATCATTAAATCTAATATCGCTGCTACATCTATTGCCAGATCCATGAGAGTCTGGCTAGAAGAGCTAGAGAGTCACCTACGGGATGGCACCCCGAGGGAAACTCTCCTTCAATCATTGCCCCTGCTAAAGATGGCAACAAATTTTTTGGCCGACGCTTCGGCGGAATTGGTCAGATTTGCTGTCCAGAAATAATGTGCTTTCCAACTCAGCCTGTAGAGCTGTTTGGTTAAAAACATGGTCTGGAGATACAGTTTCTAAGAACAAGCTGTGCTCTATTCCATTTTCAGGGCTCAGAGTATTCCACTACTCCTCTCTGTTTTCAATAAAGAAACCGTCAGGAGAGTTCCGTACAATAATCACCTTGAAACCCCTAAACCGATGGGAAATTCCGCATGGAATCAGTAAGATCAGCAAATCCTCTAATAGACGCAGATGCGGTAATGTGCACCCTGGACCTCAGAAATGCATACTACCACCTGCCAATACATTTCTCAAGTCAGCAATATCTAAGATTTGCACTACCATCAGGCAGTAAGATTCTACACTACCAGTTCCGATGTCTTCCCTTTGGCCTGTCATCTGCTCCCAGAATCTTTACGAAGATCATGGCAGAGGTGGTGGCCTATATCTGACTCAGGGATATTACCATCATTCCGTATTTGGACGACTTCCTGGTGGTGGCAGGATCTCCTCTAGATATGATGCAACATATGCAAGTTGTCCTACAGACATTTACCAACCTGGGTTTGATTGTGAACAAAGAAAAATCCAATCTCATCCCCAGTACTTCACACATCTTCCTGGGTGTCCAGCTCGACTCCCGAAGGCGAATGTCTTATCTCCCGGAAGACAAAATGCTCTCAATTCCACAAAGGAGACAGACATCAGAATTACCTAGACAGGAGGATGTTCAGAGACGCCCAGGACTCTCTACTAGTGTTGAGCCACCCCCGTAGTGTTCGGGTTCGGTTCGTCGAACACCGGGATGTTTGAGGAACTGTTCGTCGAACTGTTCGTCGAACACCTTAGAACACCGTCGAACACCGTTAAAACCAATGGCAGGCAAACAAAAACACATAGAAACACATAGAAAACACCTTCAAAGGTGTCCAAAACCTGACAAACTGCTCAGAAGACGCTCTCTTTAAAAAAGCCGGCCGGCAATTCAGCAGCGGCATACACCGGTACCCGACAATTTAGACAAGAAGGAATAGAGCATCACACATAGATTAGATAGATAGAAACATGTCAGTCACACATATAAGAAGCACAGTGACAGTGTTGCTTACTGTACTTGTCATTTAGTGTAAAGGATTTATTTAAAAAAATAATAGTGTTTTCATGCACCGTCTCTTTAAAAAAGCCGGCCGGCAATTCAGCAGCGGTACCCGACAATTTATAACAGAAAGAATAGAGCTTCACACATAGATAGATATAAACATGCCAATCACATATATAATAAGCACAGTGATAGTGTTGGTTACTGCACTTGTCATTTAGTGTAAAGGATTTATTTAAAAAAATAATAGTCTTTTCATGCACCGTCTCTTTAAAAAAGCCAGCCGGCAATTCAGCATCTGTACCCGACAATTTAGAACAGAAAGATAGAGCATCACACATAGACTAGATAGATAGAAACATGTCAGTCACATATATATGAAGTACAGTGATAGTGTTGATTACTGTACTTGTCATTTAGTGTTAAAATAAAGGATTTATTAAAAAAAAAATTGGCGTGGGGTTCCCCGTAATTTTAGGCTCTAGCGGAGGTTAAGCAGATGGCTGGGGCAGATGTTTGAAGCCTGGGAAGGGGGTAATACTCATGGAGCTTCCCAGGCTACTAATATCAGCCCCCAGCTGAATACCTAGCCTTTACTAGCTATTTAAATGGGGGACCCCCCCAAAAAAATGACGTGGGGTCCCCCCTATTTTAATAGCTAGCAAAGGCTCGGCAGACAGCTGGGGGCTGATATTAATAGCCCAGGAAGGGTACCATGAATATTGGCCCCCTCCCAGGCTAGAAACACCAGCCGTCAGCCGCCCCAGAAATGGCGCATCCATAGGATGCGCCAATTCTGGCACTTAGCCTCGCTCTTCCACGCTGCCCTGGTGCGGTGGCAGTGGGGTAATAGGGCTGGAGTTGATGTCAGCTTATAATGCCAGCTGACATCAAGCCCAGGTTAGTAATGGAGAGGCATCTATAAGACACCCCCATTACTAACCCCATAGTCAAAGTTAAAAAAAAAAACACAAACACCCAGAATAAAGTCCTTTAATTGAAATAAACACACAATTCTTTATTGTTCTAAATTAAACTATACTTACCACCACGCCCATTCCAGCTGAAGCCAACGATCTCCTGCAATAAAAGAAAAATAATAAAGCAACCTCATCCTTACCTTTCCATGGTTCCCACGATGGCTCCAGCTCTGCTACATCGAGATGACAGGCTGGATCGCAGCAGAACGCTGCCATCCAGCCTGTCATCCCGCAGACACTGAGAAGCGCAGGCATGCTTGCGCTCCTCAGTGTCTCTCTGTGACGGCATCCAGATGAGCCGACAATGAACTCGGCTCACCTCATGCACGTCACTGACAGCGTGGGAAAATTCTCCTGCACTCAACGCTTCAGCGTGAGAATTTTCCCACGCTGTCAGTGACGTGCATGAGGTGAGCTCATGTCCAATGAACTCAGCTCACCTCATGTACGTCACTGACAGCATGGGAGAATTCTCACGCTGACGCGCTGAGTGCAGGAGAATTTTCCCACGCTGTCAGTGACGTGCATGAGGCTGATATTTAAATTTGGCGCACAAATCGGTGATTGGTCGCGGGCAGCGTCCGCGACCAATCAGCACGGTAGTGTTTAACTTTGGCGGCAAGATCAGTGATTGGTCGCGCGCCAAGACCGCGACCAATCACCGATTTGGGCGCCACATTTCAATATCGGCCGCGACCAATCAGCACAGCGTTGTTTAAATGTGGATCCAAGATCGGTGATTGGTCGCGATATTTAAATTTGGCGCACAAATCTGTGATTGGTCGCGGGCAGCGTCCGCGACCAATCAGCACAGTAGTGTTTAACTTTGGCGGCAAGATCAGTGATTGGTCGCGGTCAAGACGGCGACCAATCACCGATTTGTGCGGCACATTTAAATAGCAGCCGCGACCAATTGGATGTCAGCGCCGCTCCCCGGTCCTCCCTTCACACCCTAGCCGCTGATGTCCCCACAGTATCCGCATGGTGTTACAAAGGTCCGGACATTTGTGTTAAAAATCGCTGATTGGTCGCTGGCGCTGCCCGCGACCAATCACCGATTTGGGCGCCAAATTTAAATATCAGCCGCGACCAATCACCGATTTGGGCGCCAAATTTAAATATCCTCCGCGACCAATCACCCATCTTGGCTCCACATTTAAACACCGCTGTACTGATTGGTCGCGGACGCTATTTAAATGTGGCGCCAAAATCGGTGATTGGTCGCGCCCAGCGTCGGCGACCAATCAGCACAGCGGTGTTTAAATGTGGATCCAAGATTGGTGATTGGTTGCGGCCGATATTTAAATTTGGCGCCCAAATCGGTGATTGGTCGCGGGCAGCGCCAGCGACCAATCAGCGATTTTTAACACAAATGTCCGGATCTTTGTAACACCATGCGGATACTGTGGGGACATCAGCGGCTAGGGTGTCAAGGGAGGACCGGGGAGCGGCGCTGCGGGTCGGGATACTTCTGCTGCGAGCAGTCGCTCATCTCCCGGCTTCTCGCAACGGAAGTATCCGACCAGGCAGCGGCGCTCCCCGGTCCTCACCAATACGATTAGCTGATTGGTTGCGCTCTCCGCACGCGACCAATCAGTGATCTTGGCGCTAAAGTTAAACACCGCTCTGCTGATTGGTCGCGGACGCTGCCCGCGACCAATCACCGATTTGGGCGCCACATTTAAATAGCGTCACGCCAGACGCGTCCAATCAGTGAGATTGGCGCCAAATTTAAACAACGCTCTGCTGATTGGTCGCGGACTCCAGCCGCGACCAATCAGCGAGATTGGCGCCAAATTTAAACCCCGCTTTGCTAATTGGTCGCGGATGCCGGCCGCGACTAATCAGCATTATTGGCGCCAAATTTAAACACCGCTCTGCTGATTGATCGCGGTCGCCGTCCGCGACCAATCAGTAGTATTGGCGCCAAATTTAAACACCGTTTTGCTGATTGGTCGCGACCACAACCTATCAGCATTATTGGCGCAAAATTTAAACCCCGCTCTGCTGATTAGTTGCGACCGCCGGCCGTGACCAATCAGTGATATAGTCGCTAAATTTCAACACCACTTTGCTGATTGGTCGCGGTTGCTGGCCGCGACCAGTCAGCGATTTTGGCGCCAAATTTAAACACCGCTCTGCTGATTGCGCCGGGTCTGCCGCATACATATTCTAGAATACCCGATGCGTTAGAATCGGGCCACCATCTAGTTTCATGAAATAATTTAAAAAAAAATTGACGTGGGGCTTCGCACTATATTTGTGTCCAGCCAGGTACAGCAGGCAGGAACGGGCTGCCCCCAACCACCAGCTGCCTATTTGTACCTGGCCGGACACAACAATATAGGGAAGCCCTTTTTTTCTTAATTATTTCATGAATTTCATGAAATAATTAAAAAAAAAAATACGTGGGGCTTCGCCCTATTTTTGTGTCCAGCCAGGTACAACTAGGCAGCTGGGGGCTGGAATCTGCAGCGCAGGGAGGCCCAAGCTTTCTGGGTCCCCCCAGCTGCAAATTGCAGTCCGCAGCCACCCCGGAAAATGGCGCATTCATAGAAGCGCCATCTTCTGGCGCTGTACCCAACTCATCCAGGGCCCTGGTGCGGTGGCTCACTGGGTAATAAAGGGGTTAGGGCCAGCTTGGCATTATCAGCTGGCCCTAAGCCCGAAATTCATGGGGTCACGCCAATATTAGACATGACCACTATGAATTTCTAGTAAAGTATTTAAAAAAAACACAACACCCAGAAAAAAGTCCTTTAATTGAAATAAACACACAATTCTTTATTGTTCTAAATTAAACCATACTTACCGTCACGCCCATTCCAGCTGAAGCCAACGATCTCCTGCAATAAAAGTAAAATAATAAAGCAACCTCATCCTTACCTTTCCATGGTTCCCACGACAGCTTCAGCTCTGCTACATCAAGATGACAGGCTGGACCGCAGCAGAACGCTGCCATCCAGCCTGTCATCCCGCAGACACTGAGAAGCGCAGGCATGCTTGCGCTCCTCAGTGTCTGGCTGTGACGGCATCCAGATGAGCCGAGGTCATGTCCAATGAACTCAGCTCACCTCATGTACGTCACTGACAGCGTGGAAGAATTCTCCTGCACTCAGCGCTTCAGCGTGAGAATTCTCCCACGCTGTCAGTGACGTACATGAGGTCAGCTGAGTTCAATGGACATGAATGAGCTCACCTCATGCACGTCACTGACAGCGTGGGAAAATTCTCCTGCACTCAGCGCTTCAGCGTGAGAATTCTCCCACGCTGTCAGTGACGTACATGAGGTGAGCCGAGTTCATTGGACATGAATGAGCTCACCTCATGCACGTCACTGACAGCGTGGGAAAATTCTCACGCTGAAGCGCTGAGTGCAGGAGAATTCTCCCACGCTGTCAGTGACGTGCATGAGGTGAGCCGAGTTCATTGTCGGCTCATCTGGATGCCGTCACAGCGAGACACTGAGGAGCGCAAGCATGCCTGCGCTTCTCAGTGTCCGCGGGATGACAGGCTGGATGGCAGCGTTCTGCTGCGGTCCAGCCTGTCATCTCGATGTAGCAGAGCTGAAGCTGTCCTGGGAACCATGGAAAGGTAAGGATGAGGTTGCTTTATTATTTTACTTTTATTGCAGGAGATCGTTGGCTTCAGCTGGAATGGGCGTGGTGGTAAGTATGGTTTAATTTAGAACAATAAAGGATTGTGTCTTTATTTCAATTAAAGGACTTTATTCTGGGTGTTTGTGTTTTCTTTTAACTTTGACTATGGGGTTAGTAATGGGGGTGTCTTATAGACGCCTCTCCATTACTAACCTGGGCTTGATGTCAGCTGGCATTATAAGCTGACATCAACCCCAGCCCTATTACCCCACTGCCACCGCTACAGGGCAGTGGGAAGAGCGAGGCTAAGTGCCAGAATTGGCGCATCCTATGGATGCGCCATTTCTGGGGCGGCTGACGGCTGGTGTTTCTAGCCTGGGAGGGGGCCAATATTCATGGCACCCTTCCTGGGCTATTAATATCAGCCCCCAGCTGTCTGCCTAGCCTTTGCTAGCTATTAAAATAGGGGGGACCCCCACGTCACTTTTTTTGGGGGGGTCCCCCATTTTAATAGCTAGTAAAGGCTAGGTATTCCGCTGGGGGCTGATATTAGTAGCCTGGGAAGCTCCGTGGGTATTACCCCCTTCCCAGGCTTCAAACATCTGCCCCAGCCGTCTGCTTAACCTCCGCTAGAGCCTAAAATTACGGGGAACCCCACGCCAATTTTTTTTTAAATAAATCCTTTATTTTAACACTAAATGACAAGTACAGTAATCAACACTATCACTGTACTTATTATATATGTGACTGACATGTTTCTATCTATCTAATCTATGTGTGATGCTCTATTCCTTCTATTCTAAATTG
Source organism: Phyllobates terribilis (assembly GCF_046119375.1). Classification (NCBI taxonomy): domain Eukaryota; kingdom Metazoa; phylum Chordata; class Amphibia; order Anura; family Dendrobatidae; genus Phyllobates; species Phyllobates terribilis. The sequence goes on along the minus strand of NW_027362767.1, from coordinate 70,800,478 downwards.
TCGGGTACCGCTGCTGAATTGCCGGCCGGCTTTTTTAAAGAGACAGTGCATGAAAACACTATTATTTTTTTTAATAAATCCTTTACACTAAATGACAAGTACAGTAAGCAACACTGTCACTGTACTTCATATATATGTGACTGACATGTTTCTATCTATCTAATCTATGTGTGATTCTCTATTTTTTCTATTCCAAATTGTCGGGTACCGCAGCTGAATTGCCGGCCGGCTTTTTTAAAGAGACGGTGCATGAAAACACTATTATTTTTTTTGATAAATCCTTTACACTAAATGACAAGTACAGTAAGCAACACTGTCACTGTACTTCATATATATGTGGCTGACATGTTTCTATCTATCTAATCTATGTGTGAAGCTCTATTCTTTCGGTTCTAAATTGTCGGGTACCGGTGTATGCCACTGCTGAATTGCCGGCTTTTCATGTTTCACTGTTGGCACTGTTCCCATCGATTTGGGCAATCACTGTAATGCCACAACCACCATGGCTGTGGCATTACAGTGAGTGGCAGACAATCCCTGCATGATTGGTGCTCTAAATAGCGGCAGACATGCAGGACAAGCTTTTGGTGCACGAACAGTTATCGAACATAACCTCGAACAGCCGAATTTTTTGCAAATCGTTCGGGTTCGTCGAACAACTCGAACACCGCCCAAAACAGCTCGAATTTGAGATTGGCGAACAGTTCTAGTCGAACACCGCTCATCTCTACTCTCTACACTGGTGGCTCTACCAGAAGAATCTACAGACGGGAGTGCAGTGGATTCTGGAACCTTGTCTTTTAGTGACCACGGACGCATGTCTCTCAGGATGGGGAGCTCGAGTGGGAGATTCTTATCTCCAAGGAACATGGTCTACAGAGATTCAGACCCGATCATCAAATTTCGGGAACTACAGGCGATCTGGGAAGCCCTACAGAGAAGCCGGGCGGTCTTAAGAGACAGACATGTAAAAATCCTGTCGGACAACATCACGGCAGTCTCCTTCATCAGACATCAGGGCGGACCAAGGCACCCACTTCTCCAGTCCCTGACCAAAAGGATATTCTTAGGGATAGAGAAAATAGTGAGCTCCATTTCAGCAGTTCACCTTTGGGGATCGACAATCGGGAGGTAGATTATCTCAGCAGGCGTCAGATGAAGGCTTCAGAATGGGAACTGAACGAAGAGGTGTTCCAGCAACTAACTTGCAGATGGGGTCAGCCGCACCTAGACCTTTTTGCATCCAGAATGAATGCAAAGACAACATATTTCTTCTCTCTCGACCCAGGAGATCATCCTCTGGCAGTGGGTGCTCTCTCACAATATTGGGGAGAAGGCTTAATATATGCCTTCCCACCAACCCCTCTAATTCCGAGAATGCTGCGGAAAATTCAGGAAGATCGGGCAACAGTCATAGCAATTGTCCCGTTCTGGCCAAGGAGGAGTTGGTTCTCCCTTCTCCATCATCTAGCGTTGGAAGACCCAATTGTTTTACCATTTCAGGAGGATCTTCTTATGCAAGGTCCACTGTTGCATCGGAATCTTCAACAACTCCAGCTCTCAGCCTGGCTTCTGAAGGGGAGATCCTGAAGAATAAGGGCTTATCCGCCAGAGTGATCCAGACTATGCAGGCTAGTAGAAAACCTGTAACTCAGGCCATATATAAAAAAGTCTGGAAGACCTTTTGTCAGTTCCACAGGATGGTAGACACCTCTCAGCCAGACATCCCTGCGATCCTTGATTTCTTGCAGGCAGGATTTGACGCAGGTCTTAGACCAAGTACCTTGAAGGTGCAGATTGCGGCACTAGGTGCATTCTTCGACACATCATTGTCCTCACATCTCTGGATAATCAGGTTTGTCAAGGCAATCCAGAGACTTAGGCCTACCCAGAGAATTTCTTCCCCTCCGTGGGATTTGAATCTTGTCCTGAGAGTCCTTTGTAAACCTGCCTTCGGCCCAGTTAATGAATTGGGAATAAAGAACTTGACTCTGAAAACAGTCTTCTTGGTGGCAATCACCACTGCTAAACGGTTGGGTGAAATCCAGGCTCTATCTATTGTCGAGCCTTGTATGCAGATTCGGGATGATTGCATCATTCTGAAGCTGGATCCAAGTTTCTCCCCGAAGGTGGTGTCATCAATGACCTTAACCAAGAAGTGATTCTTCCATCATTCTGCGAAAACCCTAGGAATCAGAGGGAGGAAGAGTTCCACCATCTCGATGTCCGCAGAGCAGTGTTGGCCTATTTGGAAGCCACTCGGAACTGGAGATTAGACTCTAATCTTTTTATACAGTTTGGGGGAAAAAATAGAGGCAGGAAAGCTTCAAAACCATCCTTAGCTAGATGGGTCACATCCATGATTAATCTAGCATATCTTTCAGACGGACAGCCTCCCCCTGAAATTATCAAAGCCCATTCCACCAGAGCAATTTCCACCTCATGGGCAACTAGAGCAGGGGCTACCATTGAACAGATATGTACCGCAGCAACATGGTCAGGAGAGACTGCTTTCTGCAAACACTACAGGCTAGATGTTCTCTCACAGCAGAGATCTGCGTTTGGTAGGAAGGTACTTCATGCAGTTATCCCACCCTAAGCTATGAGTTCTTGGGTATACTCCTATGGTGCTGTCATGGGGACGTACTGGAAAACCGGAATTAGTCTTACCGGTAATGATGTTTCCAGGAGTCCACATGACAACACCCTTATTTCCCTCCCTATATTGCTACTGTATGTGACTCTAACTGTAACGGGTCCGGGAGGCGGAACCTCTGAGCTACTATACAAGGGGGCGGCCCTTGTAAGGGAGCGGGTGGCAGTCTCTGGGTGAACGGACAGGGAGTTACGGCAAGTGATCAGGGCAGTCTCTGGGTAAGGGGTAGGTACGACCTGTGATGGCGGAGCCTCCGGGTAGGCTAGCAGGCAGATGGTAGATGTGTGCTCCCAAGTGAGCAAGCGAGAGTCTCTGGAATAGCAGGTGGTCACGGCACGTGACGGCGGAACCTCCGGGCTGGCAGGCAGGTAGGTAACGGAGAAGCGCTCCCAGGTGAGCGGGCAAGAGTCTCTGGAATAGCTGGTGGTCACCGCACGTGACAACGGGACCTCCGGGCTGGCAAGCAGGCAGGTAACGGAGATGCGCTCCCAGGTGAGCGGGCAAGAGTCTCTGAGATAGCTGGTGGTCACAGCACGTGACAACGGAGCCTCCGGGCTGGCAAGCAGGCAGGTAGCGGAGAAGCGCTCCCAGGTGAGCGGGCAAGCTGGTCCATAGACAGACTGACCGGAGTTGTAAGGCAGACCGTCGGACCTCAGGCAAGCAGGCAGGTAGCTGATGTGCGCTCCCAGGTGAGCGGACAAGTTGGTCCTTAGACAGACTGACCGGAGTTGTAAGGCAGACCGTCGGACCTCAGGCAGGCAGGCAGGTAACAAGTATTCAGGCAGGAATCAGGCAGGTAACTAGCAGGAAACTGGCAGGAAACTGGCAGGTAACTGGCAGGTAACTGGCAACGGGACCTGAGGGCTGAAGCACAGGTGAGACACAGGTGCAAACAACATTGCTCGGGCACCTCCATTTTGGAGGAGGTGCCTTATATATGATGAAGTCCTCCGGCCATTGGCCGGGGACTCCTTAGGACGGCGCGCGCGGCCCCTTTAAGAGGAGGGGAGCGCGCGCGCGCGCGCCCTAAGCACAGGGGCCGGGAAGGAGCGCGCGCTGAGAGCAGAGCGGGAGGAGGACGCCGGGAAGGAGCGCGCGCTGACAGCAGAGCGGGGAGAGGACGCCGGGCACGGAGCAGAGCAGGAGGAGGACGCCGGGACGGAGCGCGCGCTGCCAGCAGAGCGAGGAGAGGACGCCGGGACGGAGCGCGCGCTGACAGCAGAGCGGTGAGGGGAGCAGCGTCCCTGCCTAGCAGAGGGCAGGGACGCCAGCGCTACAGTACCCCCCCCTTTAGGCCCCCCCTTTTTTAGGCCAGACAGAAATTTAGCTAGGATGAGAGGGGCATGGATATTCTCCCGGGGCTCCCACGTTCTCTCCTCAGGACCAAACCCCCTCCAATCTACCAAGAAAAAGGTCTTTCCTCTTACCCTTTTGGTGGCAAGAATGTTCTCTACCTCAAACTCGTCCTCAGCAGAAACCGGAGCAAGAGGCGTACCTGTAGACTTAGAAAAAGAGTTAAGTACCACAGGTTTGAGGAGAGATACATGGAAGGAGTTAGGGATCCGTAAGTTGGCCGGGAGTTTCAATTTATAGGCCACCGGGTTGATCTGACTGATAACCTCCAGTGGGCCGATGAACCGAGGCCCCAACTTATAGGAAGGGATCTTGAGCCGGACATATTTGGACGAGAGCCAGACTTTATCCCCAGGACGGAATTGAGGAGGATCCAGACGTCCTTTGTCAGCGTGCCTTTTCATACGCTCGGATGACAGAAGGAGTGCGGACCGGGTACTCTCCCATATGGAGGAAGACTCGCTCTTGTGATTGTTGTACGAGAATTCGGCCCTTGGCAGGAGATCCACCCAGTCAGAATGGTGAGCATTAACGAAGTGCCGGAGGTAACTGGTCAGGTTCTGGTTGATCCGCTCCACTTGACCATTAGACTGTGGGTGGTAAGCGGAGGAGAAGTCCAGAGTGACGTCTAGCAATTTACAAGTGGCTCTCCAGAAACGAGAAGTGAACTGTACTCCTCGATCCGACACGATGTGACGGGGCAGGCCATGAAGACGGAAGATGTGGCGGATAAAGACTCTGGCCACCTCGGGTGCAGACGGAAGACCTGGCAGGGGAATGAAGTGAGCCATCTTGGAAAAGCGGTCAGCGACCACCCAAATGACCGTACAACCGGCAGAGACGGGCAGATCAGTTACGAAGTCCATCGCTATATGCTGCCAGGGGGCAGCAGGTGCTGGCAGAGGAAGAAGGCGGCCGGCCGACAGGTGTCTCGGAACCTTGTTGCGGGCGCAGGACACACAGGCAGAAACAAAGTCCATAACATCCTTGTGCAGGTTAGGCCACCAGTAGTGCCGGGTAATAAGCTGGAGGGTCTTTTTCTGACCGGCGTGGCCAGCTAGTTTAGACGAATGACCCCAGTGTAGGATCCTCTCCCGATCAGGTACCGATACGAACGTCTTACCAGGAGGGAGACAATTTAGACTCACGGGGGCCACCTGCATTACTCTGGCGGGATCGATGGGGCAGTCACATGGTCTACGAGGTGGTAATGTCTCTGCCTCCTCCATATCAAAGACATCAGCACAAGACCAATAAGGAATCGGAAGTCCAGGTAGATTAGCTGGGATAGGAGAGGGACGGACGGAATGGACGGGAACCAGACAGGTTTTATGACAGTCTTGTCCCCAGCGAAGGACTTCTCCGGTTTGCCAGTCAAGCACGGGTGCATGTCTCTGGAGCCAAGGCAGACCTAGCAAGAGGGCGTGAGAGAGTCCAGGCAGAACGTGAAGGGAGATACTCTCTGAATGCAGCATACCCACTTGCAGAGTAATGGATTCGGTGATGAATTGGATGGGGCGAGATAAGAGGCCCCCATCCACGGCAACAACAGACAAGGGTACAGCCAGAGGTTTGATGGGGATGCGGTATTTCTCCACCAGGGACAGTGAAATAAGATTTCCGGCTGCTCCAGAGTCAAGTTGGGCTAGTTCGGAATAACGATTCTCCCCGCAGATGATTGAGACAGACAGCAGCAGGGATGGAGAGGATTTATTTTTGTCTAGATCAAGTCCTCTGAGCGAACCTAGACACAGGCGTTCTCCCGACCTCTCCGGGCAGGCACGGATCCGATGCTCCTTACTGCCACAGTAGAAGCAGCTCCCCTCGGCACGGCGAAAGTCCTGACGGGATTTGACCATCTTGGTCTGGTCGACCTGCATAGGCTCAGGAGAGTGTACCTGGGGAGAAACGGAAGGAGTGACGGGTTTCAGAAAAGTAGGACCCAGACGTGGAAGCCCCTTTTCACGGGTGACCTCTTTGGCACGTTCCTGGAACCGTAGGTCAATCCGGGTGGCAAGAGTTATTAGGTCATCGAGAGTGGTAGGAATGTCCCGACCAGCAAGTTCATCTTTAATACGGCCGGACAGACCCTCCCAGAAGACGGATACCAGAGCTTCGTTATCCCAGGCCAGCTCCGAGGCAAGGGTGCGGAACCGTATGGCATATTGACCCACGGTGAGGCTTCCCTGACGGAGGCGTAGCAGAGATGATGCGGATGAGGTCCTCCGTCCGGGTTCGTCGAAGGCTTTCCGGAAAGCCGTGAGAAAGGCAGGCAAGTCGGACACCAGGGGGTCTCCTCTCTCCCACAGAGGATTTAGCCAGGCCAGAGCCTCCCCGGTGAGATGGGACATGATGAATGCAATTTTGGCTCGGTCGGAGTTAAACTGGTGGGACAATAGTTCAAAATGCAGGGTGCACTGATTTATGAAGCCCCGAGCCAGGACGGAGTCGCCTCCGAAGCGAGGAGGTGCAGAGAGCCGGGGTCCGGAAAAGGATACCATGGTACTGGCCGTAGCTGCAGGATCAGACAGGGTGTTCAGGCGAGTATTAACATTCCGCAGATGACCCAGGATGGCCTCCTGTTGGGACTTCAGACGGGACAGTTCAAGACAGAGGTCCGAGAGCGAGGGAGCTTGGGTGCCACCGGGTTCCATGGCCCGAGCAAACTGTAACGGGTCCGGGAGGCGGAACCTCTGAGCTACTATACAAGGGGGCGGCCCTTGTAAGGGAGCGGGTGGCAGTCTCTGGGTGAACGGACAGGGAGTTACGGCAAGTGATCAGGGCAGTCTCTGGGTAAGGGGTAGGTACGACCTGTGATGGCGGAGCCTCCGGGTAGGCTAGCAGGCAGATGGTAGATGTGTGCTCCCAAGTGAGCAAGCGAGAGTCTCTGGAATAGCAGGTGGTCACGGCACGTGACGGCGGAACCTCCGGGCTGGCAGGCAGGTAGGTAACGGAGAAGCGCTCCCAGGTGAGCGGGCAAGAGTCTCTGGAATAGCTGGTGGTCACCGCACGTGACAACGGGACCTCCGGGCTGGCAAGCAGGCAGGTAACGGAGATGCGCTCCCAGGTGAGCGGGCAAGAGTCTCTGAGATAGCTGGTGGTCACAGCACGTGACAACGGAGCCTCCGGGCTGGCAAGCAGGCAGGTAGCGGAGAAGCGCTCCCAGGTGAGCGGGCAAGCTGGTCCATAGACAGACTGACCGGAGTTGTAAGGCAGACCGTCGGACCTCAGGCAAGCAGGCAGGTAGCTGATGTGCGCTCCCAGGTGAGCGGACAAGTTGGTCCTTAGACAGACTGACCGGAGTTGTAAGGCAGACCGTCGGACCTCAGGCAGGCAGGCAGGTAACAAGTATTCAGGCAGGAATCAGGCAGGTAACTAGCAGGAAACTGGCAGGAAACTGGCAGGTAACTGGCAGGTAACTGGCAACGGGACCTGAGGGCTGAAGCACAGGTGAGACACAGGTGCAAACAACATTGCTCGGGCACCTCCATTTTGGAGGAGGTGCCTTATATATGATGAAGTCCTCCGGCCATTGGCCGGGGACTCCTTAGGACGGCGCGCGCGGCCCCTTTAAGAGGAGGGGAGCGCGCGCGCGCCCTAAGCACAGGGGCCGGGAAGGAGCGCGCGCTGAGAGCAGAGCGGGAGGAGGACGCCGGGAAGGAGCGCGCGCTGACAGCAGAGCGGGGAGAGGACGCCGGGCACGGAGCAGAGCAGGAGGAGGACGCCGGGACGGAGCGCGCGCTGCCAGCAGAGCGAGGAGAGGACGCCGGGACGGAGCGCGCGCTGACAGCAGAGCGGTGAGGGGAGCAGCGTCCCTGCCTAGCAGAGGGCAGGGACGCCAGCGCTACACTAACATATGTCTAAGAAAGTCTAAAAATAAAATTTTGTTGTACCCAGCCAATGTGGTTCTTGAAAAATCACTGAGGAGGTTGGGGTGGGAGGGCTTTTAACCTCTTGTGCTTCCTGTCCCTACACAGGATATGGGATTACTCCTCCTATGGTGCTGTCATGTGGACTCCTGGAAACATCATTACCGGTAAGACTAATTCCGGTTTTATGAGGCCCTCCTCCGCGTCTTTTCCAAGGTGCATTGGAGTGCCTCCCAATTTTTGGCAGCCCTTGCATTCACTGCATAGGCCAACACTACAGGAGACCCACTTCCTAATAATGAGAACATTTTTTCATGAGGCCCTCTACGTGTCTTCCAAGGGGCATTGGAGTGCCTCCAAATTTTTGGCAACCCTTGCATTCACTGCATAGGCAAACACAATGGGAGACCCACTTCCTAATAATGGGAACATTGTTTTCAGGAGGCTCTCTGACCTCCACGTCTCTTCCAAGGGGCATTGGAGTGCCTCCAAATTTTGGGCAACCCTTGCATTTACTGCATAGGCAAACACAATGGGAGACCCACTTCCTAATAATGGGAACATTGTTTTCAGGAGGCCCTCTGACCTCCACGTCTCTTCCAAGGGGCATTGGAGTGACTCCAAATTTTTGGCAACCCTTGCATTCACTGCATAGGCAAACAGTATGGGAGACCCACTTCCTAATAATGGGAACATTGTTTTCAAGAGGCCCTCCTCTAAGTCTCTTCAAAGGGGAATTGGGTGCGTCCAAATTTTCAAAGGGTATGTGGGTGCGTCCAAATTTTGGGCAGACCTGCCACTCACTGCATACGCAATAACAGTATAGGAGACCCACTATTTAGTAATGGGAACAACAAAGCATAGCCGTCTGATGGCTCTCTAAGAACAGCGAGGGCCGACTGCTGGACCTTTAAGAATAGTAAAGGCCGCCTGATGGCCCTATAAAAATAGGCTTTGTGACTTTCAGAGTCCCTCCTTCATAAATGAAACAGGATGTGTCTCATCATGTCTCACACACCACATGGCCAGATAAGGTTGTAAAATGCTAAAATGACATTTCTGGGTGAATGCATTTGTCACAGTTGAAAGCAATGCAAAAGTGCAAAAACGCATGAAAAATGTATGAAAAACGCTACGTGTGAACATAGCCCAAGATGTGGAGGGGTAGTTTTGTTTTTGGTTATTTATTTTGCCTTATATACAAGTCATTACCCTGGAAAGGATGTTCCTTAACATATTTCCAAGGAAAATCCATTTTGGTTTCATTTTTGTATGTTTTATTGTGAGTCCGTAAAAGTGGTGTAATACCTCTGACAACGTTGTTGACAGCAGTGACCTGGGGGTCACAGATGCTTCCAGGGGTCTTCCCCGTGCTGTTCCTATGTCATTTGAGCTCTTTTCCCATCGATATGGGCAATTTTTAGGCCCTCTGCAGACCGCCGGGGGGAGCCGCCTGAAAAATGCTTGAGTTTCCCATAGACTTACATTGGGCTCATTGCTCGGGTCGAGCACCCGAGCATTTTAGTGCTCGCCCATCACTACTATCTCTCTATCTACATTATCTATCTAATATCTATCTCTCTATCTACAGTATCTATCTAATATCATTCTAATATTATACACAAATTTTTTACAAAGGTGTATGATAATCACCCAGCAAAAAAGGAGTAACAACAAAATATTAAAATAAATATTTTATTTGAAACATATATAAAAATAAAAATAAAAAGATAAAAGGGAAAGGTACCAATCCAGAGAAGACATAATAGGAGCTTTTAACATTAAAGGGATACAGGATGAATATACTGTACAAAATCAAGCTTACATTGTCCCTCATGAAGATTTCATAATAGAAAATATTTCATACAATTTGATTGATAAAAGCATTGAGTTAATACATCGAGGAAAATCCACTACGATGTTCTTTATAAATATAATCAATAAAGTTTCAACATAATTTGATCAATCAAAAGAATAAAATGATATATGAAGAGCAAAGATATACATAGGTTAACCAATGTGTTCCACATATAAAGGCAAATCACATACAACCACACATCAGATGCAGGGACACAGCAGTGTTCTCGTGCATCAAGCACATAGAATAACACAGCCAAATACTATATGTGATTCCCCTCTAACTGATATGCCTATTGTCCAAGTGAGTCCTCCGATAAAGGTGGAATGCCACACATTAATATCAACGCATGAAAAGTGGATTTACAATAAATCATCCATAAAATCCCATACCTATAGATGCTCCTGCTTCCTGCCCCTTTGGGCAGGAAGAACATCGTAGTGGATCGTAGTGGATTTTCCTCGATGTATTAACTCAATCCTTTTATCAATCAAATTGTATGAAATATTTTCTATTATGAAATCTTTATGAAGGACAATGTAAGCTTGATTTTGTACAGTATATTCATCCTGTATCCCTTTAATGTTAAAAGCTCCTATTATGTCTTCTCTGGATTGGTACCTTTTTATTTGTATATATGTTTCAAATAAAATATTTATTTTAATATTTTGTTGTTACTCCTTTTTTGCTGGGTGATTATCATACACCTTTGTAAAAAATTTGTGTATAAGATTGTTATTGGGAGTACTGGTACTTTTTTGTACATACGGACTACCTGTGTGAAAACCTATCATTCTAATATCTAGCTATCTACAGTATCTAATATCTATCTATCTATCTATCTATCTACAGTATCTATCTAATATCTATCTTCATATGTGTATTATGGACTTTTACATTTATATACATCATAAATAAAAATAAAAGCAGTGGGAAAGCTGGGTTACAGTGACTATTTCAGAATAAGCATATATATAACCTAGCTTTCCCATTGCACAAACACAAAAGTAGTGAAGAGAATTGAATAAATATTAGGATAATCCCGTTTGTCTGCAATGTTCAATGGATCGGTCTTGACAACAGGCAGTGGACAGCAACTCGATCTGAGGGGAAACACCTAATGCTATAAATTTAGAGTAATTTTTCACTCAAAAACCCCAACATATTTAGGATTGAACATTTACACTGTGGCCACATTGGCAATCTAATAAGCTTACGTTTGCTGAACTGACAGTGACACAGAGATAATAATCGTGCTGAGTATATCAGTAACTCCCTGCTACTTGCAGTCTCAAAGTGTCTAAATTGGATTATCTAAATTATACATAAGCCACAGACAGATACTCCGTTTCTGTAAAAGGCATTTTCCTCCACTGGGAATAATGGAAATATGGCCAGAAGTCCTCTCTACATCAGCTCTGCTCCATCAGCTAAAAATGCTGTAAGGATGTAACAGTGGTCACTATCGACCCACATATGCATCTTGTCTCAGACCAAAGTGTTACTACCTCTGTGTCTGTCACCCAACAAAGCAATGCAATAAAATGTGAAGTGTGTGTCTCACATTTTATAGGGATCTTGTCATCAGATTCACACTGCCTGATCCACAGGCGGCATGAATCGGAGTGAAGTTGAGCAATAGCTTTCAAATAAGTTTTGCAATGAAACGCGTCAGTGTTTCAGACAATCACATACCTGTCTGCAGTCACGCAAACAGTGTCTGATTCACGCTGACACCTTCCCCAAGCATCTGGTATTAAAAGGATTTTTGTAAAGTCACTGATGGGCTGAAAGTGATATGGGCCCCCATGGGACACTTACCAGCCAGTATAGCCATGATACTAGTTTTTTTTTTTTTGCTTACCCTACACTTAAAATGGACTTCACAATACAAACTGTATACATTATTAAATAGATCTATAATACCCGATGATGCTGGTGTAATTACTTTGAAAATACATGTCAGAAAGGCTATACAGTCCTGAAATTATAATGAGCATTTTATGATTCCAGCAGAAAAGGTAGAGCGTATGAGTCAAAGAGTATTAAAGGGGTTGTCCAGTCTAAAATGATAAGTCTGCAGTCACTCTGTGTGACTACAGACTTATGAATCCTCCTAGCGCACGCACTGTGCGCTGCGAGAATTCACCGGTTTCTGAGCCAGGAATGGCAGTGATGTATGCTATATGCATATTCTCAGCCAGAGCTCGTCTAGTGGGTGCGGTCTCGCTCCATACGCTTGTGTTGAGCGAGGCCGGATCCGTCTAGTAACACAGCCATCTAGTAAGCGTGGCCGTCTAGTGTGCGCGGCCTCGCTCAATACAAGTGTATGCAATGAGGCCGTGCCCACTAGATGGGCTCTGGCTGGGAGTATGCATAATGCATACATCACCACCGTTTCTGGCTCAGAAACCAGAAAATCCTTGCAGTGCACAGTGCATGCCCTGGGGGGATTCATAAGTGTGTAGTCACACAATACTCTTAGACTTATAAACTCTCCCTTTTCAGAGGAAGTGTGCAAAAAAGCCTCGACGCGCGTTTTATCTGCTACTGTTTCGTTAGGAGGCAGAGCACTCAGAAGTTAGCGCCTAGGACACGGTTCTTGGCAGCACATGTCCTGTTTACACAGTGTGATATGCTGCCAAGTCAAATGATCGTTTCACCTTTTTCCAATTTTGAACCGACCTCTCCACGTTTACCAAAACATGTGCGGGGCTTAGCAAGCAGTGGGTGTTCACTGAAGCACCACAGATTTATGAAAATTTACGACAAAAAGTTGACCTAAATTTTCTTGGAAATCTACGATCGCTCAAAGCTGGAGTAAGATGTGCACGCTTCTTAATAACTTTGGCATATCTTTCTCCAGTGGGAATTTGTTCCAGACTGGAATATGATATATTTGAAATACCAGTGTTAAGCCACGTTCACACGTTCAGTATTTGACATCAGTATTTGTAGGCCAAAACCAGGAGTGGGTGAAAAATGCAGAAGAGGTATAAGTGTTTCTAGAATACTTTTCCTCCGCTTGCTTCACTCCAGTCTTTGGCTTACAAATACTGATGTAAAATACTGACCAAATACTGAATGTGGAATTAAAATGGTTGTCCACTACTCAGACAACCCTTTCTCAATCACTATATTGAGACATTGCTGGGATGGCGCCTGCACCAAAGCTATAGGGAAGGGGTTGTTTGAGTAGTGGACCCCCCAAAAATGTAATGACTACACATTAAAACGATGCTGTATTTATATTTGGAAAATAAAAGGGAGATCTCCATGTGTTGGCTGTACAGAATCATAATTTTCTTGAAAAATTACTTTACAGTGAATACGTCTCTTTTCCTGACACAAAATGCATGAAGGTAAATTCTCAAAATGTTTCAGAATTTGGTCTTCACTAGAGAAAAAAGCAATAGATGCCGCACATTACCACTGCTTGTCTCTGAGAAGAAGCTCTTACAGCTGCTTGCTGCTGCCTTGTGGCCAAGTCTCGAATCTGTTCCTGCTGGCTGCAAAACCGGTGACTGCCTCACATTCATCATAGAAGAAAAAGAATAGTGTGCTACATTTATACAGGACTGAAATCCAATGTGCAAATATCGGTTCCTCCAGAACAAATGTCATTAATTCCAAATGTTAGGTTATAGGTTGAACTGATGTCTACTTTCAACCTTAAGGTCGGGGTCACACAAGCATATAGTCTCTCTTCCGAGAGAATCGGATCAGCACTCCAATCAAACTCTGCTCAGAGTTTGCTCAGAGTATCAGATTAGCGTGATCTAGCACAGGTGAGAAGATGGAGAACAAAATTTCTCCATCTTATCCATTGTGTGTGACCGCAGAAATCGGACTGCACTCGGATGTCACCTGAGTGCAGTCTGATGATTTCCACGCACCTTTAGACTTGAATGGGTGAACATGCTCTATGCCTGTTCTACCCGACGCCGCCTCAAAGTGGTCACCGACTGCTCCTGCCAGCAAGTCAGCTGCTCCACGGCAACAGAGCAGTTCTTCTTCTTCTGGGTTGCTCTGACGATGGGGCATGACTGCTGATGTCATGCCGATTGACAGCCGGCTTCCTGCAGTTAGGTAGCGGGGAGATGGCTGTCAGCATGACGTCGATAGTCATGCGCCTTAAACAGAACAGAGCAGAAGCAGAGCAGCTACTCTGCTGATGTAATGGCACTGAATCGCCGGCAGGAGCAGTGTGTGATCGCTCTGTGTCGGCAGAGATCGGGGCGGGGTCCTGGATAACCCCTTTAAGCTCTCTTACACAGCATTCCAGCAACATGTGTACAAGCCCCCAGCTCTCCCACAGATAAAAAAAAAACCTTATATAATTCTCCCATGCCGTCTTCTAATCACCACGGTCCAGTCTGATGGGCGTCACTAGTCTGAACTTGATGCCTTCTCTCTTCCCACAATAGTCGGGCTTCCTGGTTTGATGGACATGGATCACGTTTCCTACGTCATCAACCCAGCGCTGCAAATCTCGAGATTGTGAAGGAGGGTGGCAGGTAGATGAAGATGTCTTGTCAACCGAGGGATTAAGTGTGATACAATATATTATGTTTATTTGTTTGTGTGATAAAAGAGTGTTATATTTTATCCCTATGGCCAGTGTTGTATGTCGGCTCTCCTCTCGGCTTTGCCTAAGGTTGTCCCTGTCTACTAGGGGAACCATACAGCAGATAGGGATACAGTTTGCATTACACTGCATAGGTCACTAAGTAGTTATCATAGGGATTAGCCCACAGGTTGGGAGGGGTTAGAGGAGTTTTATGGAAAAGGTTTTTCGGGGTTAGTCAGTCTAGTTCAGAGTCCATGACTCACACAGTTCAGTGAAAGAGAGTGGAATGAGGAGAAGGAAAGCTGCACAAACAGGTTCCATAAAGTAGATGCAGCAAAGGGGAAAGTGTTCTGCCAGTGCAAGTTTCCTAATAGAATGAGGACACATCTGGAGCTTTATCTGGACTCCGGGACAGTCTTGGGCCTATGATCCGGAAGAGGCACTGAGAAGCAGACCTCTGTCTCCCTGATGAGGAAGATGTCAGCGGGGTCGCAGAGGGAGAGGAAGATGGTGGGTCTCCGGACAGGACGGGGACAAGGACTGTTAGGACACAGAATCAAGGGAACAACACCACAAAAAGAATCTGTCTTAATCTGTTTTTCAAATGAATTGCAAAGTAAAGCCAAACCTATTAACCCGGACCCGTTGACTTTTGCCTTGTTTATAGCCGGATGTGGTCCCAAGGACTGGGTGGCAACAAGGACTCCTGAAATAACAGTGAATACAGAACTAACTCCACAGCACAACACACTCCACTCGATTTCCTGTTTAGAAAAGGGACAAAAGCTCAAAAATGTTACGGGTCTGGGTGGTGGAACCTCTGTGCTTCGGTGCAAGGAGGGACCAGAGGGGCATAACTAAGTGTCTACTTGGACCGACCCATGTCACACGGCGGCTTAGTCGACTCCGTGAACCAGGGAAGGACCAGGCAGGTGAACCAGGTGGCACTCTGGGACCGACCTTGTGTGAGAGCAGGTGACTCCCACGGGTCAGATGACAGGAGCTGACCGGTACAGCGGATGAGCACGGCAGGAAGGCTGGGGGGTGATCCGGGTAGATAAGCAGGCAGGTACGGCTGATAGCCAGACAGGTGCTCCAGGTAGGTAAGGAGGCGTGTACGGCAGATAGCCAGACAGGTGCTCCAGGTAGGCAAGCTGGCGGCCACGGCAGGTAACTGGCAGGTGCTCCAGGTAGGCAGGCTGGCAGGCACGACTGGTAACTGGCAGGTGCTCCAGGAAGGCAGGCTGGCGGGCACGAAAGGTAACTGCAGGTGCTCCAGGTAGGCAGGCTGGCGGGCACAGCAGGTTACTGGCAGGCGCTCCAGGTAGGCAGGTTGGCGGGCACGGCAGGTTACTGGCAGGCGCTCCAGGTAGGCAGGCTGGCGGGCATGGCAGGTTACTGGCAGACCTGCGGGCTGGACTGTTAGACAGACTGGCGGGCTGGACTGTTAGACAGACTGGTGGGCAGGACCGACATGCAGCGGAACCCGAGGGCTGAGGAAAGT
The DNA here is from genome assembly GCF_046119375.1 of Phyllobates terribilis. Classification (NCBI taxonomy): domain Eukaryota; kingdom Metazoa; phylum Chordata; class Amphibia; order Anura; family Dendrobatidae; genus Phyllobates; species Phyllobates terribilis. The sequence goes on along the minus strand of NW_027362767.1, from coordinate 70,784,668 downwards.
GTTAGCACACAAAACAACAACCTTGCACAGGCACCTCCACTCTTTAGGACGGCGCGCGGCGTGCGCCACAGCAGCAGCAGGAGGGGAGCAGGGAGATGCTGGACAGGGACCGCGGCAGTGAGGGGAACGGCGTCTCTGCTGCAAAAAAGAACTCAGTTCTGGCCCACAGCAAACCGGCCCTGAATTCCCTTAAATTAGTAGTCATCTAAGATTTTTGCTTGGTTTTCCCCAACAGTCCCATAGACAATGAATGGATGGTTCTCCTAATGAAGACTACATGTCCCGAATGTCAAAGTCTCATCGTATTGTTCTTGATCATATCTAGCCAGCGATAGATTACACTGAGACTGCCATATACATCACATAGGATACACACTGTATACAAAAAAATTCTAAGCTTAATTACTCTGCACACCTTACACCGCGTGCAGAATTATTAGGCAAATGCGTATTTTGATCACTTTGATACTTTTTATACATGTTGTCCTACTCCAAGCTGCATAGATTTGAGAGCCAACTACCAATTAAGTAAATCTGGGGATGTGCATCTCTGTAATGAGGAGGGGTGTTGACTAATGACATCAACACCCTATATAAGGTGTGCTTAATTATTAGGCAACTTCTTTTCCTTTGGCAAAATGGGTCAGAAGAGAGATTTGATGGGCTCTGAAAAGTCCAAAATTGTGAGATGTCTTGCAGAGGGATGCAGCAGTCTTGAAATTTCCAAACTTTTGAAGCGTGATCACCGAACAATCAAGCGTTTCATGGCAAATAGCCAACAGGGTCTCAAGAAGCGTGTTGGCCAAAAAAGGAGCAAAATATCTGCCCATGAATTGAGGAAAATCAAGCGTGAAGCTGCCAAGATGCCATTCGCCACCAGTTTTGCCATATTTCAGAGCTGCAACGTTACTGGAGTATCAAAAAGCACAAGGTGTGCGATACTCAGGGACATGGCCAAGGTAAGGAAGGCTGAAAAACGACCACCTTTGAACAAGAAACATAAGATAAAACGTCAAGAATGGGTCAAGAAATATCTTAAGACTGATTTTTCAAAGGTTTTATGGACTGATGAAATGAGAGTGACTCTTGATGGGCCAGATGGATGGGCCAGAGGCTGGATCAGTAAAGGGCAGAGAGCTCCACTCCGACTCAGACGCCAGCAAGGTGGATGTGGGGTACTGGTATGGGCTGGTATCATCAAAGAGGAACTTGTGGGACCTTTTCAGGTTGAGGATGGAGTGAAGCTCAACTCCCAGACCTACTGCCAGTTTCTGGAAGACAACTTCTTCAAGCAGTGGTACAGGAAGAAGTCGGTATCGTTCAAGAAAAACATGATTTTCATGCAGGACAATGCTCCATCACATGCATCCAACTACTCCACAGCGTGGCTGGCCAGTAAAAGTCCAAAAGAAGAAAAAATAATGACATGGCCCCCTTGTTCACCTGATCTGAACCCCATAGAGAACTTGTGGTCCATCATAAAATGTGAGATCTACAGGGAGGGAAAACAGTACACCTCTCAGAACAGTGTCTGGGAGGCTGTGGTGGCTGCTGCACGCAATGTTGATCGAAAACAGATCAAGCAACTGACAGAATCTATGGATGGAAGGCTGCTGAGTGTCATCATAAAGAAAGGTGGCTATATTGATCACTAATTTTTTTGTTTTTGCATGTCAGAAATGTTTATTTCTAAATTTTGTGCACTGATATTGGTATACCCGGTGAAAATAAACAAGTGAGATGGGATTATATTTGGTTTTTATTAAGTTGCCTAATAATTCTGCACAGTAATAGTTACCTGCACAAACAGATATCCTCCTAAGATAGCCAAATCTAAAAAAACCCCACTCCAACTTCCAAAAATATTAAGCTTGGATATTTATGAGTCTTTGGGGTTGATTGAGAACATAGTTGTTGATCAATAATAAAAATAATCCTCTAAAATACAACTTGCCTAATAATTCTGCACACAGTGTATATTTATGTTTAAAAGTGGTCCTAAAATAAGAAAATAAAAGCAAACTTACCGGCCAATCCCCCACCAGTCAGTCCTCTGTTATATTAGGTCCCGGCTGATCTCCTTACTTAATTTTTCAGCGAAGACGAGCATGTGACCCCTGAAAATACTGTGGCCAGTGATTAACCACAAAGGACTTGTGTCACGCTAGGTATGGGAAGAACCCAGCGTACGACGATGGGAAAAGGGAGGAAGCCCAGCAAAGGGGGAGTGGAGACCTCTAAGCAGATCTAACAACACACTGACTCCCCTATCGTCCCTAAATAGGTTCCGCACCTATCGCCGAGCAGGATACCTTAGCCCTGGCTGACCCTAGAGCTAGGCCCTAGGTAGGGAGGGGGAGGGGTGAGCACTAGTCAGCCCCACTGCAACTAAAGAGAAACAAGGGAAACAGACAAGAGGATACACTTAGCTTTGAGAAGACACCAGAGAGATCATGACTACAATCCACAAAGGAACTCCAAGGAGAATCTAGCTGACTGCTGTTCCAGACCTGAACAGAGGAATTTACTCTATCACCAGCACCTCTCTGGAGAAACTGAGTGTATTTAAGGATCCAGCAAGGGAGTGTTAATTAGCAGCAGAAGGTGGAGATCACCGCTGGGTCCTAAAGGGAGAGGGATGATGAAAGGATCAAGAAGGTGTCTGCAAGGCCAAACGCAGAGACCTTCTACAGCCAGATCCAGTATGACTGTCTGTCAAACCTGACACACCTATGACAACTTGTGCCAGTACAACCAGAACGTCCAGAGTCTGGCTCAGTAGGTGGCAATGATGTAGTCCTTAGAACAGTGGTCTCCAGCCTTTCTTACCTTGAGAGCCAAATTCAGCTCTAAGAGATGGTCATGAGCCATGTTCTATGCAAATAAATCTTAGAAGCCCCTGGTGTGCCCCTCTGAAGTTTATAATGCCCCCAGTGCCCCTTTCTAAAATAAAAATGTCCAAAGTGCACTCTTATAAAGTAATAAGGCCTCAAGTGCCCCTTTATAAAGTTTATAAAGGCCTAAGTTCCCCCCCTTATAAACTAATGAGGCCAGAGTACCCCATTATAAAACAATAATGGCCAGTTTACTTCTTTTAAAAGTAATTATAGTCAGGGTGCCCACTTATAAATGACTTATGTCTTGAGTGCCCCATATGAAGTAATAATGGCCCAAAGTGGTCTCATAACAAGTAATAAAATTCCTCAGTGCCCTCCTAAACAAGTAATAATTCCCCCTGCCGATGCTAATAATGTGGAGAGTGAACCTCTACAGTTTGACCACTAGTGGCTGCCATTGTTCACCTTTAAAATTGTGCTGCAATTCCACTCCTTACCACTGGAGGCTGCTGTTGTGTTCTGCAATTGCTCTTTACTAATATGGCAGATTCTGAACTTGCGGAATCCATCTTGTTTCCTGTTTGGGCCTACTTAAAGCCACATGGATCTCTCACTCATTGCTTGAGTATTGTGTCTAGCTGTTAGTCTAGTTTCAGTCTCCAGCTCCTGAACATTCTTACCAGACTGTTCTCATTCATCTACTGATTGTTTCCTTCAACCCCTTTGCTTTATCCAAGAACTTCTACTACCGCTTGCTGTTCCTGCTTGAGCTCCTTCGGCCACTGGTTTCCAGTAGTACTACACCAGTATCGTAACACACTCTCCTGACCAGACAGCCGAGAGCAACACATCAGTGGCCCGTGAGTTACATGTGGCTCAAGAGCCACTGGTTGGCAACCTCTGCCTTAAAATTATGTAGCAAATTATAATAAAAATTTGTTAATAAGTAAAATTCATATTTTGTACATTTTTCCCTTCATTTTAGTCTGACAGTTGTCATAGATCAGCCTTAGGGCAGGTGCAGACGGCAATAGATTTTCTCATCCAATAGAATCGGGTCGATTATGCAAATCACTCTCTGATCACAGTGTTATCATAGTTTGATCCAATTCTATCAGATGAGAAGGAGATGGAGAGAAAATTGTCTCCATCTTCTCCATTGTGTCAGTCCATGGAAATCGGACTGCACTCAGATGTCATCCGAGTGCAGTCCAATGGTTGCCACGGACTCATTGACTTGCATGGCCGAGTGCGAACCGAATATCAGATCAAACTTGGGCATGCAGCAATTTTTTTTCCTCTGTCCGAGGACAAAATCATATCTTTCTGACCTCTCCTTCAGTGTATCGTCCACTGGCTCCACTTCTTCTCCTCTCCCTCTCACTATTGGGGTCCCCCAGTGTTCAGTCCTTGGCCCTCTTCTCTCTCTACACGGCCCCAATTGGACAGACCATCAACAAATTTGGCTTTCAGTACCATCTTTATGCTGATGACACACACTTATACACTTCATCCAATGACCTCACCCTCATTGTACTATAGAACACCAGTGACTGTCTGGCCGCAGTTTCCATCATCATGTCCGCTCTCTATCTGAAATTCAACCTCACCAAAACTGAACTTCTAATGCTCCCGCCGTCTACTTACCTCCTTAAATCTGACATCTCTCTCTATCCCTGTGTGGCACCACAATAACACCGAGCCAGCAGGCGCGTTGTCTGGGTGTTGTGTTTGACACCAATCTTTCCTTCACCTTCCATATACAATCTCTTGCCCGCTCTTGTCACTTGCACCTGAAGAACATCTCTAGAATCCGCCCCTTTCTCACCATGGAAACAGCAAAAACCCTCACTGTTTCCCTGATCCACTCCCGCCTTGACTACTGTAACTCTCTATTAATTGGCCTCCCCCTCACTTGACTGTCCCCTCTCCAGTCCATCCTTAATGCAGCAGCCAGGGTCATCTATCTGGCTAATCGTTACTCGGATGCTTCCGCTCTGTGCCAGTCATTGCACTGGCTGCCCATACATTATAGGATCCAATTTAAATTGCTTGTTATCACCCACAAAGCTCTCCACAGTGCGGCACCCCTCTACATCTCTTCCCTCATTTCTGTTTATCAGCCTACCCATTCTCTATGCTCCGTAAGCGATTTTCGACTAACATCAGCACTAATCCGTACCTCCCACTCCTGGCTCCAAGACTTCTCCCGAGCTGCACCTATTCTTTGGACTGGACTACCCCAAGAAATTAGGACTGATCACAACTTACACCGTTTTAGGCGCTCCCTTAAAACACATCTGCTTAGGGCGGTCTATCACGTTCCCTTATGGAAGTCTTTTTAATATATAGCTCATTCACTATTTCCCTGAACACAATTCTCCATCAAATTCCACCGCATCCAAAAGCACTACAGTTACTGGCTGGTGACGAGCTCATGCAGCCTTTATATATCCATCATCCCCTCAAGATGGCTGGACCTTCATTGTAAATAAGCCCCTGTACTTTGTGTCACCCCCACTTCATTGTAGATTGTAAACTCTTATGAGCAGGGTCGTCATTATTTTTGCTTAAATTATTGTATTATTTTTAACTGTTACTTATGACTGTTGTATATGAAGCTCTGAATTGTAAAGCGCTGCGGAATATGTTGGCGCTATATAAATAAAGATTAGTACAGGGGCGGACCTACCGCCCGTGCCGCCGGTTCATTGAATGGGGGCCCCCGAGGGAGAGGGGGCCCCTCCAGCCTCCAGCAGGGCCGCCATCAGGGCATGACTGCCCTGACTCCAGCATGGGGCCCGGCCAGGGCCCCCTCGGAGCCCCGTTGGGGCCCCCCTCTTGTGTGTCTCCTCATGGGGCCCCCCCGCAGGACCCCCCCGCCATCACATGACCGGAGATGTCCCTGCGCTCAGCATGGTTCCCCGGCCCCATGCTGAGCGCAGGGACATCTCCGGTCATGTGACGGCGCCGGCACAATACTTACCCCTCCCCGTGCCTCCGCAGCGTCTTCCGCGTCCTCTGACTGTGACGTCTCAGGTCAGAGGGCGCGGTGACATGTTTACACCGCACGCGATCTCTCCTGAGCTGTCACAGCGGGAAGACGCGGGCGATGCTGGAGTCCGGATCAGCATCAGGTAAGAAGTGAGGTGAGTATTTGATTTTTTTTTTTTATGTATGGGGCCATGGGGCATTATATGGTGGGGGGAGAGTGGATGTGACATCCTGCATGGGGCATTATATGGGGGGGTAACATCCTGCATGGGGCATTATATGGGGGGGTGACATCCTGCATGGGGCATTATATGGGGGGGGTGACATCCTGCATGGGGCATTATAAGGGAGGGGTGTGTGACATCCTGCATGGGGCATTATAAGGGAGGGGGTGTGACATCCTGCATGGGGCATTATAAGGGAGGGGGGGTGTGACATACTGCATGGGGCATTATAAGGGAGGGGGTGTGACATCCTGCATGGGGCATTATAAGAGGGGGAGGGGGAATTGACATACTGCATGGGGCATTATAAGGGAGGGGGTGTGACATCCTGCATGGGGCATTATAAGAAGGGGAGGGGGGAATTGACATCCTGCATGGGGCATTATAAGGAGGGTGGGTGTGTGACATACTGCATGGGGCATTATAAGGAGGGGGGGTGTGACCTCCTGCATGGGGCATTGTAAGGGAGGGGTGGTCTGACATTCTGCATGGGGCATTATAAGGGAGGGGTGTATGACATACTGCATGGGGCATTATAAGGGGGGGGTGACATCCTGCATGGGGCATTATAAGGGAGGGGGTATGACATCCTGCATGGGGCATTATAAGGGAGGGGGTGTGACATACTGCATGGGGCATTATAAGGGAGGGGGTGTGACATCCTGCATGGGGCATTATATGGGGGGGTGACATACTGCATGGGCATTATAAGGGATGGGGTGTGACATCCTGCATGGGGCATTATAAAAGGGGGAGGGAGGAATTGACATCCTGCATGGGGCATTATAAGGAGGGTGGGTGTGTGACATACTGCATGGGGCATTATAAGGAGGGGGGGTGTGTGACCTCCTGCATGGGGCATTGTAAGGGAGGGGGTGGTCTGACATTCTGCATGGGGCATTATAAGGGAGGGGGGGTGTGACATACTGCATGGGGCATTATAAGGGGGGGTGACATCCTGCATGGGGAATTATAAGGGAGGGGGTATGACATCCTGCATGGGGCATTATAAGGGAGGGGGGGTGTGACATACTGCATGGGGCATTATAAGGGAGGGGGTATGACATCCTGCATGGGGCATTATATGGGGGGGTGACATACTGCATGGGGCATCATATGGGGGGGTGACATACTGCATGGGGCATTATAAGGGAGGGGGTGTGACATCCTGCATGGGGCATTATAAAAGGGGGAGGGGGGAATTGACATCCTGCATGGGGCATTATAAGGAGGGTGGGTGTGTGACATACTGCATGGGGCATTATAAGAAGGGGGTGTGTGTGACCTCCTGCATGGGGCATTGTGAGGGAGGGGGTGGTCTGACATACTGCATGGGGCATTGAAAAGGGGGGAAGTGACATCCTGCAAGGGGCATTATATGGGGGGGGAGGTGACATCCTGCATGGGGCATTTTATGGAGGGTAGAGGTGACATCCTGCATAGGGCATTAAAAGGGAGGTGTCATCCTGCATGGGGCATTATAAGGGGGGAACAGCCTGCATGGAGCGTTACATGCGGGCCAATATTCTGTATGGAGTGTTATATGGGGGTCAGTATTCTGTATGGAGCGTTATATGGGGGACAGTATTCTGTATGGAGCGTTATATGGGGGTCAGTATTCTGTATGGAGCGTTATATGGGGGTCAGTATTCTGTATGGAGCGTTATATGGGGATCAGTATTCTGTATGGAGCATTTTATGGGGGCCAGTATTCTGTATGCAGTGTTATATGGGGACCAGTATCCTGTATGGAGCGTTATATGGGGACCAGTATCCTGTATGGAGCATTATATGGGGACCAGTATCCTGTATGGAGCATTATAAGGGGGTCAGTATCCTGTATGGAGCATTATATGGGGTCCATAATACTGTATGGAGGACTATACTGTCCGGTCTGCACTGTGCGCTGTGAGGATTCGCCGGTTTCTGAGCTATTGTAGAATTTACAATATATATCGCTATATTTCTCTGCGGTATCTGTGCATCATGAAGCGTGGTATGTGTTAAAGGGGCCCACTGAAACTCTGTCGCCCAGGGCCCACAAAAACCTGGAGCCGGCCCTGGGGGTAAATATAACAAGTTTTATTTTTTTTAAATACAATTAATTAACTAGGAGTGGGGAGAATCAGAGATGCACGGGGGGATGAGAGATGCACGGGGGGGGCCTTCATGCCCCCTATGAAGGGCAGGGGGGATCCCCAAAAAAATTCTTGCACAGGGGCCCACTACAGTCTGTGTCCGCCCCTGGATTAGTAGTATTATTATCATTAATACATGGACACGGCTTCATAGAATAACAATGCTCCAAGTGTGATCCGATGTTTTGTCCGATTGCACTTGAACTGAAAATACAGTCGTCTTCACCTGCCCTTATGATAAGTAATGGAAGTTCCCGGCAGTATGTCAAAGTGACACTGGTATCTCTGGACCCCAACAACTCACAATTACATTGTAATTGCAGCATTTTCCTTGCAATTTTCATCATCAAGTCTTTATTCTTTTATGCAAAAGTGCTGCATGTGATAAAAGATAAAATAAGGAGAAAGGAAGAAAATTACTGGGTAATTATTCTAAAGGGAAACAGACTTCTGAATTATTAATATCAAGCAGATTTTATATGCAGATTATCTATATCTAAGAAGCGGATAAGATAACACTTCCTTACTCAGTATTCTGACCATTGACCATTGATAATTGCCTTTTTTCTTCTTTTTTCGTGCCCAAGAATCACAAGGGTTAGGAGGACCTCTACTTGCTATCACCTGTGTATAACCAATGCATAGACCCACCTGGGAGAAGATGCCGTAGAGAGCTAGGTAAGTAAATGAAAACAGGAGCACCTGTCCTAGGGTAGTGTAGCAAAGAAAAGGTATGCACCACCCATGACAGCGGTACAGAGACTCAAAGTTGGCCATGTCCAGTGAAATTGCGTAGAAGATGTCTGTGTTGTCCAGAGACAAACCAAAGACCAACCAAAACGCCAATTAGTGGAGGGTAAAGGCCTTGTAAAAGCCATCGCCATACAGAAGAAAGCAACTGCATCATGTAAGTGGACAAAGCCTTGGCAGAAGGTTAAAAAGCTATCTAGTCTATGTACAAAGCGGTAGCCAAGTGGTCGCAATGGTATCAGGTATGTGGACCAAGTCGCAGCCAGGAGGCCATGATGGGCAGCATGGTGGCTCAGTGTTAGGACTGTTTCTTTGCAGCGCTGGGGTCCTGGGTTCAAATCCCACCAAGGATATTTGCAAGGAGTTTGTATGTTCTCCCCGTGTTTGCGTGGGTTTCTTCCAGGTTCTCCGGTTTCCTCCAACACTCAAAAGACATACTGATAGGGAATGTAGATTGTGAGCCTCAATGGAGACAGGGATGATGATGACTGTAAGGTGCTATGGTAATTAATGGCGCTATGTCAATGAGTAAAATCAATAGAGATTGGTGAGAACTAGTGATGAGCGAGCATTCTTGGGTTCTCGCCGAGTATCTTCAGTGTGCTCAGGTGTTATGTTTGAATCGCTCCCGTGTGCATGATTTGCGACTGTTTGACAGCTTTAATACATGTGAGGAATGTCTGAAGATACTCGGCGAGCACTCGAGCATGCTCATCTAAAGGGTTAACAGAACATACTCGCTCATCACTAGTGAGAACCTAAAGGGTCTGATTCATTAAGCAGTTTTCACCAGAAATTCAGAGTAAAGCTTTTTGCAATGTTGCAAAATTTTGGCAGAACTTTCAGTTGCGCATAAAATTTACAACTTTTTTGCCAATTCTGGCAAGCTTTGCCAACATTTTGAAACCTCAGCGGAGCTTGGGTGAGATGGTGCATGGCCGAGCACACCTGAAAACTTCATCATATTTTTAGGTCTGCAAAAGTAGAGTAAATCATGAAAGAAATGTACACGACATTTCTGGCAGTTGAAAGATGTGTCAAATTCGTTAAAGAGGCGCACCTCTCGATTTAAAGGGAGAGTTCAACTCATTAGGGCTGTTTTGTGCACCACTGATACTATATTCTACCTGATAGGATAGCCCAGCCATGAGAGGGGGAGACGAAGGATAAAGTACTGTTAAGGTTGCTACTCAGCCAACGATGAGTTGGGCAATGACAGATGGTAACTGCGAAGGAGTGGGCCCTTAATGGGAGGCAATGGGCAGGACAGCACTGCAAAGCCTTGAGCCATCTGAGAGAGGTAACTGTAATGCCATGAGCGCTCTAAAAGGGTGCGAGAGTGGAGACTCTTTGCTACAGTCTCTCGGCTACCTAACTGATAACTGTCTGTGTGCTCTATGAGATTGATGTACACCATCATGCCCGTTGCCTATTTTGAGACCAATGTAACCATCACAACAGTTGATGAATCAACGATTCCAGTTATCTAAGTGTGTTTGCACCCTCCTCGAGTGGGACCATTGAAAGACCCCTCGCAGGGTCAATATATCTTGGTAAGGACTGACCTCTCTCTCGTAGGGTCATTAGATTTTGGTAATTTGACCTCTACCTCGGCTCAATAGATCCTTTTTGCACTTAGCTAAACAGTTACCCACACTAGACTTGGTGCTTCTTGGCACAGCCCTGTGCCGGCAGAGGGCATTCACTAGGGAGTCTGATGGACTTGTTAATGAATACTTCCAAAGAGAAAATCCTGTTTTTACCAGAGAATCCCCTCTGGGGCTTGTTCCACAATGCTGGGTGGATAGTAAAGCCGAGCTGATGTTCTATATTCTTATTAAAGATTGCATTAATGTTCTCCCTCGCACTCCAGCTATTGCATTTCTTCATTGAATTTGCATCACCCAACAAGGAAAAAACGCAGTTGTATTATGCCGCGTCCTGATGTTTGGCTGGCACATACATATTTCTGTGCAAAAACATTAAGACGGAGAGGATTATTTTTAGCATCCAAGATCCAGGGCAAAGCAAAATTATTGATTTAGAACAGGAGGACACTGTCTCCATGGAAACAGAGGCATTTATCCGGCCGGAGGGAGAGTTCCGACTAAGACGACTTTCTGATTAACGCTTGCAGGACAACACGAAAGCAATAGGTCTGTCATCTACGATATGGATATGGATATAGACGGCAGTGCCATGGGACACCATCAGATCAGAACAGTTTAGCATATTCTTACAATGTCAGGATCTCCAGGATGGAGGTTATTCTTCTAGACGTATCCAGCAACAATAGGTTCATAAGCTCCAGATTGGTATTTAAAGGGTCAGCGTGAAAATAATGTATGGGTGGACATGGTTATTAAGCCATGCACACTAAAAGATGCAACACAATCCTATATGGCCCATTACATGCCCTCTTTATTTAATGGGATTGGACTATAGATAACATAATACCTATGCCCAGTATAGGTGATATATATGATTTCAATCATGAGATTGAGGTACAAGGTGCCCCCTTTTAATGGAGGGAAGGTCATACATGCACACTACCTCGCCATTCAATATCTAAGGGATGATGGAGATGGTATAGCCCTGCATTCGGCTATCTCAGTCAGTCCCGTAATCATTCAATGGAGACATTGGGCACAAAAAAGTCCACCACTCCGCTTCCATCTCATGACTGATGGCGGTCCAAGCGATGGGACCCCCAGCAATCAAATGTTTAACACCTCATGTATCTTATGAAATTTTAGATGTTATAAAGGTCCAACCCCAAAGACAGACAATGTAAAACTTGGGAGCCCAAATTATTGCAACACTTCATCAGCTAAAGTGCCACCATTGGTGACTGCGTGGGCCCATTCAAAAGGGTTCTGCGTGACAGGCAAAAGTAGTACTGTTAACACAGTCACAGGAGACAGTGAGTGGTTAGCAGAGCCCCAGGGGAATTGTGGGGAAGTTGTTTACTGTTCTGGCAGCAGCAGAAGAGATGAGTGGTGTGTGATCTGTATCTCACAGAAGTTCAGGCAAGTGAACCATAGTTGAACGGGATTCAAGTAAAGAGTGAAGCTGGGTAAAGGTCAGATACCCTGTACTGCTAGTGGTGGAAGTCTATCATTGGGCAGGAAGATAAGAACTGGAAGGCATTGTGTCACAGTGATCATCTCCTTCAGCAAACCCTCCCCCCATTCCTCCATCTCACTGTGCTATAAGAATGCTGTGTACTACTGTGCCTTTGTGAAAAAGCTGTTTGATGTAGAATAATGGGAAAGCCTGTTGCTGTAAAGAACTTGATTTGTACTGGCCGTGCTCCTACATTAAATTCTACTGTTCACCTGTTCATGAGGACTCTGCCAAGTATGTCTGTGCCAGCAAGTGAATACATCTTATGCCATGGAAAGCTGCAATGTATGGTCGCCCTGAATAACCCCAGGATTCCAAGAATTTATGAGACCTGTCTTGCCCTATCTAAACCTAGCGGTGTGCACGTAACATCTGCCCAGACTATACCCCACCAAATTAACCACTCTTATGCAGGGGCGTAACTATAAGAGGTGCAGGTCTTGCAATCGCACCCGGGCCCTGGAGATTAGGGGGTCCAAAAGGTCCTTTTGTCCCATATGAATTGACTGTTACTATTAACATGATAGTTCAGGGCCGTGTTGGAGATTTTGTATTGGAGCCAACAAGCTTCACGTTACGGTAGGTTCATAGGTGTCCCTTATGCAGTCTATAGTGTCAACACTCATTGAAGAAAAACACAGAAATAAGGTTCTAAGAGAAGATGCTTCAGAATCCGTATTTCACTGGAAGTAGAAATAATTACTAAAAGGATCAAAAGCTGCTGGAGAGAATGCCAAGGGGGTGTAAAGCTGTCAAGGTAAAAGGGGAGCACTTTGAGGAATCTAAGATATTTTGGTTTGTTTCACACGTGTTTTTTTTTACTTTTGTTTTCCTAATGTGTCCCTTTGTAGTTTTGCTGTCTTCAGACTGAATCTACAATGTGCACATTCCAATAAGAAAAAGAAAAACTGTTGCATGAATAGGTGCGTCCAAACTTCTGACCGGTACTGTATATGTCAGGAGAGCTGGTTATTCATACAGAGGCCACGTTCACACGTTCAGTATTTGGTCAGTATTTTTCATCAGTATTTGTAAGCCAAAACCAGGTGAGGAACAGTCAGAGGGAAAGTATAATAGAAGCACGTCACCACTTCTGTATTTATCACCCACTCCTGGTTTTGGCTTACAAATACTGATGTAAGATACTGATCAAATACTGAAGGTGTGAACGTGGCCATAAAGGCAATAGTGTGATCATTGATACCATACGTCACAACAAAAAATGAGAAAGTAGATGTTTCAACTACTGCAATAAACAATTGGCCAATTGTCAGGTGCATTTACAGAGGGTGATCATCGGGAGTGTGCGTTCAAATGAACGGCTAGTGTGAACAGGTTGCAATCAAACAACAAACCAGGAAAATGCTTATTCTTTGGGTAAAATGATATTTAAACTTGCTCAAAAATAATTGTTCTCGGCAGCACATTGTCCGGCGTGATCACTCCAGTAGCAAATAAAGGCAAGAGTCTGATTGGTTGCAATGTGCAATGCTTTTACTCTGTGCTGATTTTAATATATAAAACCTAAATTGGAAAATCTAACTAATGTACATTAAATCTTAAAGGGATATGGAAAACTTTGGGGACAATTTTTTTTTTAATTTCTATTTAAAACTAATTTTTTTAATTATTTTTCATTAAAAAAATGTTGGCTTTTACAAGCTCTTTGTACATTGCTGGCTGCTGAATGAGTTAACTGAAAATCCAACAGTGAATTCATTCTGACATGACAGTTTAAAACTCTTTGTATTATACAATATTTGTACATTTTACTTTTTCTATCCCCCCCCCCCATTTCCTCATAGACTGTAATAGACTATAAGCTTGCGAGCAGGGCCCTCACTCCTTTTAATATCTGAGTTATGCTTATTTTGTAATGTCTTTTTGTCTGTTCAAGCACCCCCCCCCCCAAATTGTAAAGTGGCGCTTAATAACGCTTAATAAGAAAAATGACCCCAAAAGTGTCCATATCTTTCAAGGACCAAACAAATTTTGAAAGTACGAACCACGATTTTTTTTTCTGCCTCAGATATACAGTTTTAATTTTTTGTCTACATAGCTGTTTGGGGACTTGGAAGATCTGTACATTTTTTTAATCAGTTTGAGGTACAAGTAAGCTACTAACTAGTTCTACTTCTGGAACTCCTGATGAAGCTCAGTGAGCGGTGAAACTCGCATCAGGTTATTATGGGCTTCTCTTTTGCTATTCATCTATACCAGCATTAAGTTTCAAGGTATTGTAGGCATTTATAGGAACCCCTTTACCTACTTATATTGTTGGCTTTAAAAGAAGTAATAAACTGCTTCATTGATTCTCTTTTTTTCTAACTTGTGACTGTTTGATCATTTTTTTTTGTGGTTTGCAATAATAATAATAATAATTCTGTCTAATAAAATTTATACAGCCTCTAAAGTGCTTTCAAGTAATCTTGGTAATATATATATATATATATATATATATATTTTTTGTATATATTGTCCAGTACATTATTGAGGGTGCTATGTTTGGTCTGGACTTTATTGTGTCATTTTGCTTTTTTTTGCTATTTTTTTCTTCACAATTTTGGTGCTATTCTTCTATGAACTTATCTGAATGCCATTATATTTTTGGCGGTCTCAATTATGAGGATTTATGACAGAGGTATTATTTGTTTCCTTTATTTTATATGACAGGTATTGGGGATTTTCTGCCTTTGTAGTAGCGGACAAATGTGGCATGTGACCATTTTATTCTCCTGGCCTTCTGCCTGTTTGCATCATTTTTATCTGTATCTTCATCTCTATGTAGAATTGTTATTAATGGAGTGTCTTAAAATGTATAAATTAACTATATTTGATTAAAGGGAGTCAGCAGGTTTTTGCTATGTAATCTGAGAACAGCATGATGTAGGGCCAGAGACCCCGATTCCAGCGATGTCACTTACTAGGCTGTGAGTTGCTGGACCAGTAGGCACGAGACACCTAGTCCTGTAGTGATAATCTACTGCTGATAAAACACTGATTTTATTGAAACAGCAACACACAGCCCAGTAAGTGACACATCTCTGGAATCAGAGTCTCTGTCCCTACATCATACTGCTCTCAGATTACATAGCAAAAGATTCCCTTTCATTTATCGTATCCCTGTTTTTTCCGTTTCTTGGTCTGGCCTGGGTTATTTTACTGGGTTATTGAGTTTTTGCTATACTAATATTGAGAGAAAGGATAAGCAATAATATGATAAGGGGGGATTTTTTATAGGTGTTTTACCTACTGGTAGCAGTTACTTACATTTATGGAAGCAATTAAAAACATTCTTTTTTATTGTGTTTTTTTTCTTTTGTGTCAATATTTTTAACAATTGTAAACTTTATTCATTTTTTAAAAAAATGTTCTAGTCCTAGAAAGATTACAAACTCTGTTTAGGCCATATGCCGACAGTGTGAAAACGTCAGCCTTGGAAATGACAAAAGGGTAAATTGCAAGAATTGAAGTTTTCTGGAGGGTGGATGTCAAGTCCAGCGATCCTGCGGGAGGTGATGGCGCGGGGACACACATTCTGTGCCTCACACGATCATTATCACATACAAGTCAGGATGCGGGAAGATGCCAGCTCTGAATTATTTATGCCATTTGACAACCAATAATGGCCATAATTAAAGTATCCATAAAAGCTGTCACCCAGCTTAAGTACCAATAAAAAAAGTTACTTTTCTTTTTAGAGTTAATTTCTCCTTAGCTCCTATACTGAACCTGTTTAGGTGTCAGTCTTTACTGTAGTTCTGGCATTATAGTCATACAGCAGGGAGCACAAGAACAAAGAATGTGAGGTTTTTCAGAAAAATGTAGTTTTATATTTATTTTATTTTACTTGTTATAGAGCTTCACAGACTTTGTAATCACTGTCCCCATTGGGGCTCACAATCTACATCCCCTATCAGTAGGTCTTTGGAGTGTGGGAGGAAACTGAAGAACCCAGAGGAAACCCATGCAAACACGGGGAGAACATACAAACTCCTTACAGTTGTTGTCCTTGGTGGGATTTGAACCCAGGACCACAGCACTGCAAAGCTACAGTGCTAATCACTGAGCCACTGTGCTGCCCCGTTGGATACTAACCTGTAGGGAAACCCCAAGAAGACACTATTATTATTGTACATATTAATGTAAAACATTCTGCAACAAATGTTTTTTTTTTTTTGCAAGCTTCAGGTATCCAAATCATCATCAGTGTTATTCCATCCTTCATCATTACAAGGACACATACCCAGCAGTATATGGGCAAATAAATAGACCATTGCATTATTACTTTCTGCCACTAGAGGGGGATAGTAAATAAGATTTATCACTGCTTCAACAAAACATTGCACTAAATAGTAAAAGTGATGCAGTAACAGGCGTTCTATGTATCTATCATCTATCTATCTATCTATCTATCTATCTATCTATCTATCTATCTATCTATCTATCTATCTACAGTATCTATCCATATCTAACTATCATCTATCGATCTATGATAGATATAAGATGGATATCAGATTGTTAGAGTGCCTTGAAAAAGTATTCATACCCTGTGAACTTTTCCACATTTTTACATATTTTCATGTTACACCCACAAACTTGAATGCATTTTTTGGGGATTTTATGTGATATATCAACACAAAGTTGGCAAGTATTTATGAAGTGTAAAGAAAATGATACATGGTTTTCTAAATATTTTAAAAATATAAATCTGAAAATTGTAACGTTCATTTGTATTCAGCCCCCTGTTATCTGATGCCCCTAAATAAAATCCTGAGTGACCAATTGCCCCCAAAAGTTACATAATTATTAGTGTTGAGCGAGTATGTTTCATTAACCCGAGTATTTTGGCGTGCTCCGAATTCCTTTTACTGTCGCTGCGGCTGCAAGTGTCACGGCTGTTAGACAGCTGTGACACATGCAGAGGTTGCCTGTCGAACAGGCAATCTCTGCATGTGTCACAGCTGTCTAAGAGCCGTGACACTTGCAGCCACGGCGACAGTAAAAGAAATGCCGAGCACGCCAAAATACTCGGCGAGCACCCGAGCTTGCTCGCTGAAAGAGTTAATGAAACATACTTGCTCAACACTAATAATTAGTAAATTGAGCCCACCTGTGTGTGATTTATTCTCAGTAGAACTACAGCTGTTCTGTGAAGGATTCCGAGGTTTGTTAGAGAACATTAGGGATCAAACAGCATCATGAAAAACCAAGGAACACACCAGACAGGTCAGGGATAAAGTTGTGAAGAGTAAAGCAGGGTAAGGTTATAATAAAATAGCCCAAGCTCTGAACATCTCACGGAGCACTGCTCAATCCATCATCCAAAAACGAAAGGAGTATGGCACAACTGAAAACCTACCAAGGCATGGCCGTCCACCTAAACTGACATCCCAAGCAAGGAGAGCACTAATGAGAGAAGCAGCCAAGAGGCCCATTGTCACTCTGGAGGAGCTGCAGAGATCCACAGCTCAGGTGGGAGAATCTGTCCACAGGACTACTATTAGTCATCTACTCCACAAATCTGGCCTTTATGGAAGATTGGCAAGAAGAGAGTCATTTTTGAAAGCAAGCCATAAGAATTGCCATCTGCAGTATGCAAAAATCCATGTAGAAGAAGGTGCTCTGGTCAGATGAGACCAAAGTAAAACGTTTTGAGCTAAATGCAAAATACTATGTGTGGCTGAAAACTAGCACTGCACATCACCATGAAAACACCATCTCCACCATCAAACATGGTGGTGGCAGCATCATGTTGTGGGAAGACTTTTCTTCAGCAGATGGACAGCTGGTCAGAGTTGAAGGGAAGTCGGATGGAGCTAAATACAAGGCAATCCTGGGGGAAAACCTGTTAGAGACCGCAAAAGATGAAACTGGGGCGTAGGTTCCCCTTCCTGCAGGAAAATGACCCTAAACATACTTCCAGATGCATAAAATGACATGTGTTTTAGAACTGTGAAATGCAGTACTCTGGACCAGACTGGTACATAATTATGTCTGTAGCAGGAAACAGGGGTCCATGACACGGGGATTCAAGCAATACTAAAGACTATGAAAAATAGAACACAGCGGGGCAGATTTTCTATTGCGAGTGTGCCCCTAAGAAAGGGGTTTGGCTATATGGCTTAGCTGGAAAAGGACGTGGCTTATCCTGACCCGCCAGATTATACAACTTCAATTTTATTGTATGTAATAATTTAATTGCTGACAGCTGACTTTTAAATGGTACGATCAGAGTTCCCCCACTCCAACGCAATGGCGGCCCCCTTTGCTGCCATCTCAGTACTCCCATGAAGCCTGTCCTGTGGCTGGGCTTCATAGGAGATTGTTGTTTTCACCATATAGAGCAATACTGAAGAAAATTCTTCAATTTCTGGTGTTTGGGGGTAGCTAAAAAAAAATCTGAAAAATAAAAAAGGTACAAAAATGTTAAAAAGAAATGTTAAAAAAATTAAAAACAAAAAAACCCTAAGGCTACGATCCCACATTGAGCGTTTTTGATGCTTGCAGAATTTCTGCACCCATTAAGTAAAATAGGTTACTTGCATTTTTCCCATAAAATGCAGCGTAAAAAAAAAAATCATCAAAAACTCACTGTGAGAACGTAGCCTAAAAGTGCAAATCACTCTCCTTTCCCCCTATTTAAAAGAATTAAAATAAACATATTTGGTATTACTGTGTCCATAAAGGTCCAATCATTCAAAATATAAAGTTATTTAACCCATATGGTAAGAAAAGAAAAAAAACAATAAAAACTTCAGAATTCTGGGGTCTTTTTAGTCGTTGCACCTCCACCAAAAAAATTAACAAAAAGCGATTCAAAAGTTGATCAGCTCACCAATGAAAAACAACAGACCCTCATTTTTTTAATATAAATATATAAGCAAAAAATCCGTATAAATTTGGTATTGTGGAAATGATCTGGAGAATAGGGTCATATTTACTGAACAATGAATGCCATAAAAGCAGAGCCCCCCCCCCCCCCCCTAGAAAAAAGATTTTCCTTCACAATGTTACCAAACTATGAGACTGAAGTAATAAGAAATTGAATAAGATACAAGACTTTATTAACTCCTTTACCCCCTAGGTACGTCCAAGTTCGTACTGGCGGACAGAGACAGAAGTGAGCCCCTGTGCAAGAACAATATATGGGCCCTTTGCAGCCAAATAGCTCATCATATGCACAATTCCACCTGATCTGATCAGCTGACATGTGCCCCTAACAGCCGGGGGTGGATTCGCAATCCACCCGCGGCTGTTAACATGTTAAATGCCGCTGTCAATCACTGACAGAGGCATTTAACTTGAACACGCCGGAAGCGCATCATAAGACCCGCCAATGGCACCCCAGTCACATGATCGCAGGGCGCCGATGGGTTGGCATGACAGCCTGGGGTCTGCAGAAGACCCCCTGTGTTTGTCATTGTGTAGCGTCGGCGTCCCTGCCTCCTGCTAGGCAGGGACGCTGTTCCCCTCACCTCTCCGCTCTGTGCCCAGTGTCTTCCTCCCGCTCTGCTGGCGCGCGCTCCCCCTCTCTTAAAGGGGCCGCGCGCGCCGTCCTAAGGAGTCCTCGGCCAATGGCCGGAGGACTTCACCATATATAAGGCACCTCCTCCAAAATGGAGGTGCCCGAGCAATGTTGTTGCAAAGCCTTCACTCTGCTTCAGCCCTCAGGTCCCGTTTCCAGTTACCTGCCAGTCACCTGCCAGATTCCTGCCTGTTACCTGCCAGTCACCTGCCAGATTCCTGCCTGTGACCTGCCAGTCACCTGCCAGATTCCTGCCTGTTACCTGCCAGTCACCTGCCAGATTCCTGCTTGATACCGGCCAGATATCCGTTTACCTGCTTGCAAGCCTGCGGTCCGACGGTCTGCCTTCCGACACCTGTCAGTCTGTCTATGGACCAGCCTGCCCGCTCACCTGGGAGCGCTCATCTGCTACCTGCCTGCTAGCCTACCTGGAGGCTCCGCCGTCACTTGCCGTGACCACCTGCCTGTCCAGAGACTCTTGTCTGCTCACCTGGGAGCGCTCATCTGCTACCTGCCTGCTAGCCTACCTGGAGGCTCCGCCGTCACTTGCCGTGACCACCTGCCTGTCCAGAGACTGTCCCTGTCACTTGCCGTGAGTACCCGTCCTTCTACCCAGAGACTGTCCCTGTCACTTGCTGTGACTACCTGCCCTTCTACCCAGAGACTGTCCCTGTTACTTGCATTGACTACCTGCCCTTCTACCCAGAGACTTGCCGTGATTACCTGCCCGTCTTCCCTGGGAGCCACCCGCTTCTTTACAAGGACCGCCCCCTTGTATAGTTGCTCAGAGGTTCCGCCTCCCAGACCCGTTACACATTGCAGATCTCCTGTGAACGCCAAACCTATACATATTTGGTATCTACGAACTTGTAATGACCTGGAGAATCATAATGGCAGGTCAGTTTTACCATACAGTGAACATGGTAAAAAAAAATAAAAAATTGCCACACTTGGAATTTTTTTCCCCCGTTTTTCAATACACCATATGGTAAAAATCAATGGTGTCGTTCAAAAGTACAACTCGTCCCACAAAAAAACAAGCCATATTGATGGAAAAATAAAAAAAGTTATAGCTCTGGGAAGAAGGGGAGCAAAAAAAAACGAAAATGCAAAAACGGAAAATCACAAGGCCGTGAAGGGGCTAAAATGCAAAAATCAGTAGGATGTGTGGGTATAAGATGGAAAGGGACACAAATGACCCAGGTACAAACCCCCACTGAATGCACCCCAACAAGCCAGGTGTGGATGTGGTGCCGACCTGTTGGATACCAGCCTGGTTTGTTCCTACACTCCCTGCACAACACCCCGACCAAACAAGGTCTACCAGGGTTCCTATGTGAATACAAGTGGCTTTCATACTGAATTGTCCTCCTTGGAAGGTGAGCTGATTACCATTATTTCCTCCTTTGCAATGTTATACAAGGCCTGGAAAAATTGGTGCCGAAACCCGAGGTCGAGTATAAGGTGTATTTATTGTACATGGAGGAATATTGTAATTGAGAAAGGGGTTGTCGGAGTAATGGAAAAAAAAACCTATTCAGCTTGGATTTTGCATCCATAGAAGTCATTGCAGTGAATTCTGCTTTCTGTTAAATTGCTGCCTGTTATTCCCAGCTTGTGTTTACAATGAACCCACACGTTGCACCCTAATTTACAGATCATGATGCCAAGACAGTCCCCAGCAACCTACTCAAGAGCATGGTGAAATCTGTTCAGTGTCTCGCCAGCTTCCACATGATACCAAAACAATTTACGTTTCTGCAAGTGTAATTAGATGCTTGTGATTTTCCGAGCAGCTCACGCTGAGCCCAGGACAAACACAGCGAATTGCTGGAAATTACACCACGTAACAGAACATATCTCGTCTCGCGGTATTGACAGTGTTCAACTCTGTTAATGAGTTTGAACTCAATTCAAAGTAAAAACTGCATTAATCTCTGGAGCGACAACTGCTGTAAAATCCCGCTAATCTCATATATAATATATATAAGACGGTTATAAAAAGATTATCTTTACATTATTATTATATTTATTGTCTTTCATAAATCTTTAATTTCAGATAATTCATCTTTCTGTGTGCGCAAATGGGAGATATTAATTGCATATTTTTTATTTGAGCTTTACTTATTTTTTTAATTTACGTCTTTTTTAAGTTTTTGGTTTTTGTCTGTGATTTTCATTTTTGGGTTCAGCATTATGGATGTGGTTTTCGTCATCCAAATGTTTTTCAGCTAATTCATCATTTTTGACTTTTGGAAATGATGCAAAATTTTGGCACCATTGTACTCCAGTTGTACTACCTTGAATACTAACATTCAACAGGTGAAAGTTTAGTGTAAAGATCCTTTAGCTTTTTTTTTTTGCATATTTTTACAGTAAAAAAAAATCAAAGACAAAAAAATAAGAATTTTTACAATTTTCACCAATTTATCAAATACTGTGCACCTTAGTTTTTACATTGCTACATGGGCAATAGTAATCAAAAGTGGAAAGTCATTCAAAAGAAAATCTCACCAAAAAAATATAAGATATTAAAGAAGGTATCTCAGGAGTCATTAATATACCAAAATGTTCAGAAATGTTGTTGTTGTAATTTACAATTTATAGCATAAAAACACCTTTTTTTTATTTTTTACATTCCATGTGGTCCCTATATATATATCTCCTTGGAGGCATAGTCTAGACAAAATCAGTCTCCTTCCCCTTCTGGCAGATAATAATAGTCCTTTTATTTTTACTCCTGCTACAAAAGGAGTCTTCTCTACGTCATTTCTTTTAAGGTTTCTGAATCCTGAAGCAGTTAAATGAAGTAACGTGCACAGCGATGTCATTTTCACATTGCTGTGCACTGTGTTCATTTTTTGCAGTGGTTTTTCGATGCTTTTTCGGGTGTATTCTTGGAGGAATTCGTCCGAAAAAGACATTGTGCCTAAGGATAAAAGTCTACAGTTCTTACATGTGACTGCAGACTGTCAAATCATGGCAGTGCAAACCACACACAGTCATGATTCTTCTGTATTCCTCATGTGAGTTGGTGATCACGTAGCAGGTAATCTAAGAGCACCATAATGTAGGGGCTGAGACCCTGATTCCTCGATGTGTCACTGGCTGATCTGCATGCTGACATTTTGATACAATCAGTATTTTCTCTGCTGCAAATCTTGCAGCGCTCGGAATACCGAACCCCGCCCACACTTCTAATTGGCAGCTTTCTGTGAACACTGTGCATTGCCAGAAAACTGCCAATCAGCAGTGGGGGCGGGGTTACACAGAGCAGTTGACTAGGAGGCATGAGACACCTAGTCCTGTAGTGATAATCTCCTGCTAATAAAACACAGATTTTATTGAAATAACAACACACAGCTTAGTAAGTGATACATCGCTGGAATCAGAGTCTCAGCCCCAACATCATGCTGCTCTTGAATTACATAACGAAAACCTGCTGGCAGATTCCCTTTTAAACAGGTTGTACAGGACTTGCACATTGATGATATTTCAATCAGTTCAGAACTCTGGGGGTCCAACACCCAGCACCCCCATTGATCAGCTATTATTTGCTCTGCGCAATTAGTGGCCGCTGCCGGGCACTGCAGCTCATTTCCTATTCGACTCAATAACAACAATTGCGCTAACCAAGAAAAATTACTTCTTCTGCTTGAAGTTTTATATATACTTATTGACGGTTTAAGACAACTTTTGCCGTAGGTGTTTTTTTTTTCTTGCGCTGCACATGAAATGTGATCTGGATTTGAGCTGGTAAATGTGCGCTCTGGAATAATAATGTGCAGAATATCCATTTTTTTTCATTGCTTTATCTTCCAGCCATAATCACATGTGTTTCATTTATGGCGGAGATACGTGGTAGACACCGGGGCTGGGAACAGAACTGATCGCAGTTATATTACAATGGCAGACATCATCACTTGCCTCAGCAATCACTAAACACAAAGGCCCCATTCATCATTTTCTTTTTGTCTTGTCTGAATGCACAGTGTTTGATGAATTTCAAAAGTGGGTGGAAGGCGAAACAAACACCAACACATTCTGTTCTGAGCCAAAAAACCCAACGCTGTGAAGGTAGACTGAGCTCGATCTGCTATAGGGGGTCCCTCTATTCCCACCACAAGAAAATAACCTTAATAAAAATGTGGATTTCTTTGGAATAAGACATAGGATCGCAGATATCAAGGTATCATTTTATTCAGCTTCTGACCTGCATGCCCAGAGAAACCTGCATGTTTCTTAATATGTAAATTAGCTGTTAAGATCTATGGGCCGGATATAGATCTCCCTGAGAATTTGCCTCCAGAGATTATTATAAATGAAAGGAGGAGTTACCAGTGTGAGACATGTAGATCAGGAAAGCAGGATGTCAGTCATTACATGCCTCACACTGGTAACTTCTCCTTTCATTTATAATAAGCTCTGGGGGAAGATTCTCCAGGGGATCTATGTCCGGCCCATAGATCTTAACAGTTAATTTACATATTAAGAACAATGTGGATTTCTCTGGAATAAGACATCGGATCGCCAATATCAAGGTATCATTTTATTCAGCTTCTTATGACCTACATGCCCATATGGGCGACTTAGGAGGGTTGACCCTACTGACAGATTGAAGGGTCTGACATTGATTATTGGTGTCACTAGAGAGCTTACTTTTTATTTCTTGAATGAGATCTAATTTGCATACTCTTTTTCCCAGGAAGCATTGCTTAGCCTCTTGCTAATCCAACTTTACCCTTAAGAGAACACACTACAAATCAAGTAAATACTTATAAAAAATGGCTTTCCCAATCACCTTTGATAGTATCAGTTCAGTAAATACATTTTTAGGCTGCCACACTTGTAAATACCAACTAGATGACAGGTACATTTGTGCCTCTAATTAAAGGTACTAAATATAAAAAATAGGGTAAATGATCTGTCAGGAGAAATGACAAAACCCGAGCAGCATAAACTTCCCGATATAAATATCTGCAGAGTTATTTATAATACTTTTCAAAGCAAAATGAAATGTATGACAAAGGAAAGAACGCATTGCAGCAAAACATATTAATGGCTGTGACATGGAGCACAGCGCAACAATAATAATGTAGACTTTGGGTCAGCATAAAGTGATGCCAGAAAGATTTATTAGCTAATTAGCAAGCCTGAAGCCTGATACGCCTTACATATACAGGGTGGCAGCACGAAATCAACACTTATTTTGGGAAAAACAACAACTATGCTCATTAAGACCATAGTTTGTCTACAACTCCAGCAGATCCACCCCTGAATGTTTGGCTGTTTTTTAGGTTTGGTGCATCAGCTGTAGAGTCATACCGTATGTACCAGACTGGCGTTTCTTAGGACCACCAGGAAAAATGATGATGAAAGACCCTCAATCTATACGGAACGTCTACACGTCCACTTTTGTATCATAGCCTTATCATAACACATACAAATCTTATTATTCAAGGGGTTTTCCACCTTTGGGGACATTTTTTTTTATGTAAATACATGTATTTGGGGCTAAAAATGATGCTTGCGTTTGGGTTAGATTAAACATTTTGCACCGTTCGGGTCTTAAAGACTCTTTGATGTGATCTGTGGTCACAAATCAGCTGAAAGGAGCAGAGAAAAAAAACAGATAAAAGAGTTACGAACTCTCCTGTCATTCTGAATGAGCTCACTGACAGATTCTCAGTTCTTTCATTTTCTACCCATCAATAGCCAGTGAAACACAGAAGCTATAGAAAGCAAACGGCGCAAATTTTTTCATGAAAACTAGTTGCAAAAATGAAATTTTTCTTTAGGCAAAAATTCATGCATTTAAGTAAAAAAAAACAAAAACAAACATCTTTAAGGTCAAGCATATACAGAACATTACTTGCAAACTTTTGGAAATGGTCTTCAGAAAGATTCTAGGCTACTTCTGCAGCATGGTATTATTATTTTTTTTTACCTTAAAGGGAATCTGTCAGCAGGTTTTTTCTATGTAATGTGAGAGCATCATAATGTCAGGGCAGAGACCCTGATCCCAGTGATGTGTTACTCACTAGGCTGTGTGTTGCTGTTTCAATAAAATCAGATTATCACTGCAGGACTAGATCTCTCGTGCATCCTGGTCCAACCACACTCCATCACTAATTAGCAGCTTTCTGCCTATGCACAGTGTACACAGAAAGCTGCCAATTAGTGGTGTGGGCGGGGTTATACACAGCTCAGCATTCAGAGCACAGCTAGATCTGCAGCAGAGAAAAATGTGATTGTATCACAACTGCTGCACCCAGTAAACTAAGTGATACATTGCTGGAATCAGGGTCTCTGTCCCTATCTCATGCTGTTGTCGGATTACATAGCAAAACTTGGTGACAGATTCCCTTTGAGTCTGTGTTGCTCTGTCTCCAGGGACGTTGGCCGCATCTGTATGGTCTAACAAGGAAAAATACTTTCTGACCCCTACATGGGAGCAGAATAATATCCATAGATTCTTTAAACATCATTCATCGCTCTATCACCCATAATTCTCAATGGCTTCCATTAGTAGAGAAATAAATGTCTAGCTCTTTTGTAAACCTTCTCAGCTCTCCTCCATCCTTTATTGCCACTTCTGTAGCAGCAGTCTCCATTGTGCGGCTCCTCAGTTCTTGGAGAGCGACAGGTTTGGAGGTCGGCGTCATATAGAAAAGCATCATACTACAGTATGTGTTAGAAGTCGTGTTTCCAGACAGAAACTTATTGAAAGGATATATGATAATTAGTGACGAGTGAGCACTAAAATGCTCGGGTACTCGATGCTCGGGTTGAGCACATTGGAATACTCGGGTGCTCGACCCGAGCAACGAGCCCAATGTAAGTCTATGGGAAACTCGAGCATTTTTCAGGCGGCTCCCCCCGGCGGTCTGCAGAGGGCCTAAAAATTGCCCAAATCGATGGGAACAGTGCTCAAATGACATGGGAACAGCATGGGGAAGACCCCTGGAAGCATTTCTGACTCCCAGATCACTGCTGCCAGCAACGTGGTCAGAGTATTACGCCACTTTTACGGACTCACAATAAAACATACAAAAAACAAAACCAAAATGGATTTTCCTGGGAAATATGTTAAGGAACATCCTTTCCAGGGTAGTGACTTGTATATAAGGCAAAATAAATAACCAAAAACAAAAATACTCCTCCACACCTTGGGCTATGTTCACACGTAGCGTTTTTGATGCGTTTTTAGACTTTTGAATTGCTTTCAACCAAGACAAATGCATTCACCAGGAAATGTCATTTTAACATTTTACAACCTTATCTGGCCATGTGGTGTCTGACACATCATCAGACACATGCATACAGTGCTGAAAAGACATGGGAACAGCATGGGGAAGACCTCTGGAAGCATCTCTGACTCTCAGGTCACTGCCTAAAAGTGTGCCCATCATAAATGATCCTTGGCGCATGCGAAGATGCCTCCCGCCATGCACCTGTCATTGCAGACTTGCAACAATCACCGTCCACGTCCTTGTCCCACTGCAGCATTCAGTTGTCCCTACCCCATTCCTTGGAATGCATGCGCTAGTATGCAGCCAGCCACCCACCCACCCACAGGCTGCATTACTATGCTGCCAAATTTTTGACAGCTGCTTGCACTTGAAATGTGGCCTTTTAGGCTCGTGGAGGCGGAAGCTTTTCACAACCTCATGCCAGCGGCAGCCGGGTGTCCATATTCAGTCCCCAGCCGCCACTATATTTCCCGGTATCGCCTCCGCCTTCCACAAGCACGGGTCCCACAACATTACCCGTGCCCTCCCAAGTGCACTTACTGGGAAGGACAGACTAACCACAAACACGTGGACATGTGAATGTGGCCAGGGACAGTATGGAGCCAGTCCACAACTTTTTTTTGCTGAGAGTGGTATTTAGCTCGGTGAAAGGACTGGCATAGAGGGAAACCGTATCTACCCTGCGTGTCATTTCTCCCAGGAAGTCCTCTAAAGCTGCTTGCACTTGAAATGTGGCCTGAACATTACTGCTGGTACTTTTCTGTGGGAATTTGCTTGCCTCCTACCAGCCTGGAATATTTCCAGCAAACTATGGTACGACGCCATAGTATTAGCACTGCCCCCAGTACCAGTAGCGAAGCCATCCCCAATTTCCTTCTTAGGAATTTTATTTGGTAGACTGAGTGGCTGCCCAAATACATTTTCTCACAAAGGAGCTGAAGATAGAGTGGCCGTAGGTGCAAGTTTCTCCAGCCTGTTAGATATTAGAGGGTGAATGGCAGCACATTGGATCAGTGGTTAGCACTGAAGCCTTTCAGCGCTGGGATTCTGGGTTCAAATCCCAGCAAGGACAACATCTGCAAGGACTTTGTATGTTCTCCCCATGTTTGCGTGTGTTTCCTCCTCAGTAAAAAAGCAGCCAGAGAGTGTCCGGGAACCTTCCCACACACTTTTCTTAGCCAGGACTGCTTCTCAGCAGGGTTAGACGGTCCCACCAGAGAATCCTCTGGTGTGCCTTGGCTTCTACCTCAGGAGAGTTCATGATAGCGCTAACTTTGCAGCTGCTATGGGGCTCTTGAGCGGGGGAGAAAGGTTAGCCCTCAAAATCAAATCCTCTGGTGGGCACAATGTTTTTCAATCTGAAACAGCTTCTCAGTGGGAGTTGTATTTCACCACAGCCATATTCTTGAGCTCGGTGAAAGGACTGGCATAGAGGGAAACCGTATCTACCCCAGCTGTCATTTCTCCGTCACCAGGTTCCGCCCATTGTCACACACGACTATGCCTGGCTGTATGTTCAGCGGTGAGAGCCACAGATCAGGCTGCTGTGTTACAGCTTTCAACAACTCTGCAGCGCTGGGCGGTTTGTCAATTAAGCATGTTATCTTCAGCACAGCCTGTTGCCGCTTGGCCAAGGTAGTGCTGCAGTGCTGTCAGCTTGTGACTGATGTGATCATTTTGGAGATGGAGGAGGAGGTGCATGAGCTGAACAATGTGATTACATTGAGGTTAAATTGGTGATGCTGTTTTTTATACTAAAGAAAGATCCTATTGTTTTGTTTTTTTTACGTTATTTTTTAAGACAAATGCATTCACCGGGAAATGTCATTTTAACATTTTACAACCTTATCTGGCAATGTGGTGTGTGATACATCATCAGACACATCCTTTTTTATTTATGATGGATGGACTCTGAAAGTCATAAAGCCTATTTTTACAGGGACATCAGACAGCCCTTACTATTCTTAAAAGGCCAGCAGTCGGGCCCTAGCTATTGTTAGAGAGCCATCAGCCGGCTATGCTTTGTTGTTCCCATTATTAACAAGTGGGTCTCCTATACTGTTATTGCGTGTCCAGTGACTGCAAGAGCTGCCAAAAATTTGGACGCAACCCAATACCCCTTTGAAGAGACATAGAGGAGGGTCTCAGTAAAAAAATGTTCCCATTATGAAGGAGCGGGTCTCCTATAGTGGTAATGCCCATGCTGTGACTGCAAGGGCTGCCAAAATTTGGGAAAAACCCCACTAAGAATTTAAAGACACATAGAGCAGGGCCACAGTAACAAGGTAGGACATGTTCCCATTAGAAAGGAGAGGGTCTGCTATACAGTTATAGGGTATGCAGTGAGTCCAACGGCTGACCAATTTTAGGAAAAACCCCACTAAGAATTTAAAGACACATAGAGCAGGGCCACAGTAACAAGTGCGACATGTTCCCATTAGAAAGGAGAGGGTCTGCTATACAGTTATAGGGTATGCAGTGAGTCCAACGGCTGACCAATTTTAGGAAAAACCCCACTAAGAATTTAAAGACACACGGAGCAGGGCCACAGTAACAAGTACGACATGTTCCTATTAGAAAGGAGAGGGTCTGCTACACAGTTATAGGGTATGCAGTGAGTCCAACGGCTGACCAATTTTAGGAAAAACCCCACTAAGAATTTAAAGACACACGGAGCAGGGCCACAGTAACAAGGTACGACATGTTCCCATTAGAAAGGAGAGGGTCTGCTATACAGTTATAGGGTATGCAGTGAGTCCAACGGCTGACCAATTTTAGGAAAAATCCCACTAAGAATTTAAAGACACACGGAGCAGGGCCACAGTAACAAGTACGACATGTTCCCATTAGAAAGGAGAGGGTCTGCTACACAGTTATAGGGTATGCAGTGAGTCCAACGACTGACCAATTTTAGGAAAAACCCCACTAAGAATTTAAAGACACACGGAGCAGGGCCACAGTAACAAGGTACGACATGTTCCCATTAGAAAGGAGAGGGTCTGCTATACAGTTATAGGGTATGCAGTGAGTCCAACGGCTGACCAATTTTAGGAAAAACCCCACTAAGAATTTAAAGACACATAGAGCAGGGCCACAGTAACAAGGTACGACATGTTCCCATTAGAAAGGAGAGGGTCTGCTATACAGTTATAGGGTATGCAGTGAGTCCAACGGCTGACCAATTTTAGGAAAAATCCCACTAAGAATTTAAAGACACATAGAGCAGGGCCACAGTAACGACAAATTCCCATTAGAAAGGGGAGAGTCTCCCATAGTGTTGGCCTATGCAGTGAATGCAAGGGCTGCCAAAAATTTGGAGGCACTTCAATGCCCCTTGGAAGAGACGTGGAGGAGGGCCTCATAAAAAAATGTTCCCATTAGAAAGGAGCGGGCTTCCTATACTTGTAATGCCCATGCACTAAGTGTATGGGCTGACAAACATTTACCCATGGGGGGTATACATGAACATTCTGTATAAAAAAAAATTTCACGAGCATCATAAACACCCTTTAAAAAAATTATGTGGGTGGTGCATCACGGACCACGGTCACCCTGGTGATATGGTGGTGGAGGATGAGGAGAAGGAGGAGGACAAGAGTAAATAGACAAAATCAGGAAGCGTATACCCATGTGTGGGTGTGAAAAGGTGCATGGGAATACACCTCCCAAGAAAAGACACTGGATTTGAGTTTATGTTACGCTGCTATCATTCGGTGGTGTTGAGAAGTCTGGCCCAATCCAGCCCTTGTTCATTTTTATAAGAGTCAGCCTGTCAGCATTTTCAGCTGACAGGCGGATGCGCTTATCAGTTATAATTCCACCAGCGGCACTAAAAACCCGCTCTGATAAAACGCTGGCGGCAGGGCAGGCCAGGACCTCCAAGGCATAGAGAGCCAGTTCATTCCACGTATCCAGCTTGGATACCCAATAATTATAAGGCACAGAGGAATCACGGAGGACGTTGGTACGGTCGGCAAGGTACTCCCTCAGCATCTTCCCAAACTTTGCACTCCTTGTGAGAGTACCCCGCGCCTCAGGGCCTGTGCGATGGGAGGGTCTGAGAAAACTCTCCTAGAACTTTGACAGTGTTCCCCTGTCTCTGCTGGATTGAAGTTGTGTCTCTCTCGCCTGTACTCCTTGGTTGTCCAACGAAGTGTGCCCTCTGCCGCCAGCATTTTCAGATGGGAATTTTTTTAATAGTTCCGCAACAAGGGCCTTCTGGTACTGCCCCATTTTTGTAGACCTGTCCGCCTCAGGAATAAGATATATAAAGTTCTCCTTGTAGCGTGGGTCTAGAAGTGTCACCAACCAGTAATGACTGTCACCCAAAATTTTGAGACCGCGAGGGTCATGGGAAAGGCAGCGTAACATAAACTCAGCCATGCGTGCCAGACTACTAACAGGCAAGACTTCCGTGTCCTCACCAAGAGGATGACTGACCATGCTCTCCTCCTCCTCCTCCTCTCTGTCCTCTGGCCTTCCACGCTGAACAGACGGTATGACAGCTGTGCAGGTAGTACCATCTATAGTGCATGAAACTACCTCCTGTCCTTCCTCCTCCTCCTCCTCTTCCTCATTGTCACCCAATCCACGTTGGGATGAGATGAGGCTTGGCTGTGTGTAATCACCCTGTATGGTTCCTTGTTCCATCTCATCGTGCTCTGCCTGCAATGCATCCTCTTTGATTGTGAGCAGAGAGCGTTTCAGAAGACAGAGAAGCGGGATGGTGACGCTAATTATGGCGTCATCGTCGCTCACCATCTTGGTGGAGTCCTCAAAGTTTTGGAGGATGGTACATATGTCTGACATCCATGTCCACTCCTGAGGTCTTATGTGTGGAGTCTGAACTGAATACCGACGGCCTTGTTGATCCTGGTACTCAACAACTGCCCTCTTCTGCTCACAAAACCTTCCCAACATCTGCAGTGTAGAGTTCCAATGCATGGGGACATCACACACCAGTCTGTGAGCCGGAAGCTGCAAACGCTGCTGAAACACTGCAAGGGCGGCAGAAGCTGTAGCTGACTTTCTAAAATGGGAACAGAGGCGGCATACTTTAACAAGCAGATCCGGCAGCTCCGGGTAGGATTTGAGAAACCGCTGAACCACGAGGTTAAGCACATGGGCCAGGCCTCAGAGCCGCCACCAGGTTCCGGCCATTGTCACACAGGACCATGCCTGGCTGTAGGTTCAGCGGTGTGAGCCACAGATCTGCCTGCTCTTTCAGAGCTGTCCACAACTCTTCAGCATTGTGCGGTTTTTCACCTAAGCATATTAGCTTCAGCACAGCCTGTTGCCGCTTGGCCAGTGCAGCAGTGCTTCCAGCTTGTGACTGATGTGGTCATTTCGGAGATGGAGGCTGAAGAGGAGGAGGAGGTTGAGGTGCAGGAGCTGTAGAGCGTGGGGGCAACCCTGATTGACCTAGGGCCCGCAATCCTTGGCATCGGGAGGACGTGTTCCGTCCCAAGGTCTGACTGGGTCCCGGCTTCCACTATGTTAACCCAGTGTGCCGTCAGCGAGATGTACCGTTCCTGCCCACAAGCACTTGTCCACGTGTCCGTGGTTAGGTGGACTTTACCAGTTACTGCGTTGTTGAGAGCACGGCTAATGTTTTGGGACACGTGCTTGTGTAATGAGTGGACGACACACCGGGAGAAATAATGGCGGCTGGGGACCGAGTACCGAGGGACGGCCGCTGCCATCAGGTTGCGAAATGCTTCCGTCTCCACGAGCCTACAAGGCTACATTTCGAGCGCAAGCAGTCGTGAAATGTGAGAATTTAGTAGTGTGGCCTGTGGGGCGTTGGCTGCATATTTGCGCTTGCGTTCCAAGGACTGGGATATGGACAACTGAACGCTGCGCAGGAACAAGGACATGGAATGTGCTTCCTGATGCTGCTACTTGAGAATGTGCAACGACAGGTGCAGGGCAGGAGGCGTCTTCGCATGCACCATGGACAGGGGATTGGCTTGCATGCACAACAGCGGAAGAAGCAATGGTGCCACCCGCAGACACTGTTCCTGGACCCTGGGGTTCGGCCCACAAAATCGGGTGCTTTGCTGCCATGTGCCTGATTATGCTGGTGGTGGTCAGGCTGGTCGTTCTGCCACCCCTGCTGATGCTGGCCTGGCAGGTGGTGCAAATGGCCTTTTTGGGGTTATCGGCAGAGTCTTTAAAAAACAACCAGACTCGGGAAGACCTAACAGTTGTACTGGCAACTTCCTTCGTTTTGGTGTTACGGGGAAAGGTTTCCTGCCTTCTGTCTGCGGCCACCACACTGCTTCTTCCTGCCTGTTGGGGTGCTCAGCCTCCCTCCCCCTGTGTGCTGCTGTCCTCGCTCTGCATGTCCTCCTGCCAGGTTGGGTCAGTTACTATACAGTTATATGAAAAAGTTTGGGCACCCCTATTAATCTTAAGCTTAATTTTTTATAAAAATTGGTGTTTTTGCAACAGCTATTTCAGTTTGATACAGTACAGACCAAAAGTTTGGACACACCTTCTCATTTAAAGATTTTTCTGTATTTTCATGACTATGAAAATTGTGCATTCACACTGAAGGCATCAAAACTATGAATTAAGACATGTGGAATTATATACTTAACAAAAAAGTGTGAAACAACTGAAAATATGTCTTATATTCTAGGTTCTTCAAAGTAGCCACCTTTTGCTTTGATGACTGCTTTGCACACTCTTAGCATTATCTTGATGAGCTTCAAGAGGAAATCACCGGAAATGATCTTCCAACAATCTTGAAGGAGTTCCCAGAGATGTTTAGCACTTTTTGGCCCTTTTGCCTTCACTCTGCAGTCCAGCTCACCCCAAACCATCTCGATTGGGTTTAGGTCTGGTGACTGTGGAGGCCAGGTCATCTGGCGTAGCACCCCATAACTCTCCTTCTTGGTCAAATAGCCCTTACACAGCCTGGAGGTGTGTTTGCGGTCATTGTCTTGTTGAAAAATAAATGATGGTCCAACTAAACGCAAACCGGATGGAATAGCATGCCTCTGCAAGATGCTGTGGTAGCCATGCTGGTTCAGTATGCCTTCAATTTTGAATAAATCCCCAACAGTGTCACCAGCAAAGCATCCCCACACCATTACACCTCCTCCTCCATGCTTCACGGTGGGAACCAGTCATGTAGAGTCCGTCCGTTCATCTTTTCTGCGTCGCACAAAGACACGGTGGTTGGAACCAAAGATCTCAAATTTGGACTCATCAGACCAAAGCACAGATTTCCACTGGTCTGTTGTCAATTCCTTGTGTTCTTTAGCCCAAACAAGTCTCTTCTGCTTGTTGCCTGTCCTTAGCAGTGGTTTCCTAGCAGCTATTTTACCATGAAGGCCTGCTGCACAAAGTCTCCTCTTAACAGTTGTTGAAGAGATGTGTCTGCTGCTAGAACTCTGTGTGGCATTGACCTGGTCTCTAATCTGAGCTGCTGTTAACCTGCAATTTCTGAGGCTGGTGACTCGGATAAATTTATCCTCAGAAGCAGAGGTGACTCTTGGTCTTCCTTTCCTGGGGCAGTCCTCATGTGAGCCAGTTTCTTTGTAGCACTTGATGGTTTTTGCAACTGCACTTGGGGACACTTTCAAAACTTTTCCAATTTTTCGCACTGACTGACCTTCATTTCTTAAAGTAATGATGGCCACTCATTTTTCTTTACTTAGCTGCTTTTTTCTTGCCATAATACAAATTCTAACAGTCTATTCAGTAGGACTATCAGCTGTGTATCCACCAGACTTCTGCACAACACAACTGATGGTCCCAACCCCATTTATGAGGCAAGAAATCCCACTTATTAAACCTGACATGGCACACCTGTGAAGTGAAAACCATTTCCAGTGACTACCTCTTGAAGCTCATCAAGAGAATGCCAAGAGTGTGCAAAGCAGTCATCAAAGCAAAAGGTGGCTACTTTGAAGAACCTAGAATATAAGACATATTTTCAGTTTTTTCACACTTTTTTGTTTAGTATATAATTCCACATGTGTTAATTCATAGTTTTGATGCCTTCAGTGAGAATGTACAATTTTCATAGTCATGAAAATACAGAAAAAGTGCAATCTGCATTCAAACAAAATTTGACAGGTGCATAAGTATGGGCACCTCACCAGAAAAGTGACATTAATATTTAGTAGATCCTCCTTTTGCAAAAATAACAGCCTCTAGTCGCTTCCTGTAGCTTTTAATGATTTCCTGGATCCTGGATGAAGGTATTTTTGACCATTCCTCTTTACAAAACAATTCCAGTTCAGTTAAGTTTGATGGTCGCCGAGCATGGACAGCCCTCTTCAAATGATCCCACAGATGTTCAATGATATTCAAGTCTGGGGACTGGGATGGCCATTCCAGAACATTGTAATTGTTCCTCTGCATGAATGCCTGAGTAGATTTGGAGCGGTGTTTTGGATCATTGTCTTGCTGAAAGATCCACCCCCTGCGTAACTTCAACTTTGTCACTGATTCTTGAACATTATTTTCAAGAATCTGCTGATACTGAGTGGAATCCATGCGTCCCTCAACTTTAACAAGATTAACGGTGCCGGCATTGGCCACACAGCCCCAAAGCATGATGGAACCTCCACCAAATTTTACTGTGGGTAGCAAGTGTTTTTATTGGAATGCTGTGTTTTTTTGCCGCCATGCATAATGCCTTTTTGTATGACCAAACAACTCAATCTTGGTTTCATCAGTCCACAGGACCTTCTTCCAAAAAGAAATTGGCTTCTCCAAATGTGCTTTTGCATACCTCAGCCGACTCTGTTTGTGGCATGCTTGCAGAAACGGCTTCTTTCGCATCACTCTCCCATACAGCTTCTCCTTGTGCAAAGTGCGTTGTATAGTTGACCGATGCACAGTGACACCATCTGCAGCAAGTTGATGCTGCAGCTCTCTGGAGGTGGTCTGAGGATTGTCCTTGACTGATCTCACCATTCTTCTTCTCTGCCTTTCTGATGTTTTTCTTGGCCTGCCACTTCTGGCCTTAACAAGAAATGTCCCTGTGTTCTTCCATTTCCTTACTATGTTCCTCACAGTGGAAACTGACAGGTTAAATCTCTGAGACAGCTTTTTGTATCCTTCCCCTGAACAACTATGTTGAATAATCTTTGTTTTCAGATCATTTGACAGTTGTTTTGAGGAGCCCATGATGCCACTCTTCAGAGGAGATTCAAACAGGAGAACAACTTGCAAGTGGCCACTTTAAGTAGCTTTTCTCATGATTGCATACACCTGGCTCTGAAGTTCAAAGCTCAATGAGGTTACAAAACCAAAAAAAGTGCTTTAGTAAGTCAGTAAAAAGTAGGTAGGAGTATTTAAAACAAGAAAATGATAAGGGTGCCCATACTTATGCACCTGTCAAATTTTGTTTGAATGCAGATTGCACATTTTCTGTTAGTACAGTAAACCTCATTTCAAGGCAGAAACATTACTGTGTCCAACAGTTATTACATATATCAAACTGAAATAGCTGTTGCAAAAACACAAATTTTTATAAAACATTAAGCTTAAGATTAATAGGGGTGCCCAAACTTTTTCATATAACTGTATCATCCACCACCTCGTCTTCCACTTCCACACCCTGGTCCTCCTCCTGACTTTCTGGCAATAGTGTCTCATCATCGTCCACCTCTTGTGACACTTTCCCACCGTCGTCTTCGTGTGACCGTGGCTGCTCAAATATTTGGGCATCGCTACACGCGATCTCCTCTTGCCCCTCTTCAAGTGGACCGGGCGAGAGGACCGAATCTATAAATGGAAAAGTGAACAGCTCTTCACAGTGTCCAAGTGTGGGATCAGTTGTCTCTGGATACTCGGCATGGTGGGAGGAAGGAGGATCAGGGTGAGGAATATGCGGTCCAGACTCACGGCTACTGAGACTTTACCGTGTGGAAGACAGGGTAGTGGTGGTGGCGGCTAAGTGACTGGAAGCATTATCCGCCATCCAACCAACAACCTTTTGATACTGCTCTGGGTTCAATAGTGGTGTGCTGCGGTCCCCTAGAAATTGGGACAGGAAGGTCAGGCGAGAAGATGTGGTTGTTTGTTGTGGCACAATTTTGGCTTGCCCACAGCCTTGTACTCGGCCTCTGCATGCACCATTACCATCACGTCCAGTTCCCCATCCTTGCCACGTGCCTTGCCCATTTTAAATGGAGGACAGTATCTTCCATGCTCACTACAAATGAGTTTGGAGCGAACTTATATGTGATCCGTGTGATGGAGAAAACAGAGTTTTAAATACCTGGCCTGTAGGTAAGTAGTTTGAACAGCAAACTGCGGTGAATTGCTTCACTGACACACTGAAAGAAATTTTTAATGGAGGCCAGAAATGGCAGTATTTTCTGCCTATACACCCTGCCTGCCTGATATCTCTGCAGATGGATTAGTCCTCAGAAGGACTGTTTGTTTAGATGGATATGTGTAATGTACGTTTTTTCTCCCTACACTACCTAATACACTATCAAATCTCTCCCTAGCTCAGCAGCACCTCTCCCTACACTGTCTGATCCGGAGTGACTATGATGAGCATGGCGGCGCCAGGTCTGATATACACCTGATGAAGCTGTGCGGACAGCCAATCACTGTAATGCCACAACCAACATGGCTACGGCATTACAGTGCATGGCAGGCAATCCCTGCATGTTCATTGGCTCTCTAAAGAGCGCCAAGCATGCAGGGAGGGGACCCGAGTTCCCGCCCGAGCAACCCGGAAATACTCAGCGAGCGCCGAGCATCTCGAGCAGTGAGATGCTCGGGCGAGCACCGAGCAGTAGCGAGCATGCTCGCTCATCACTAATGATAATAAGTTCAGTGATTGCAGTTGTTATTTCTAACATTTTCACTTCTAGAATAAACTCCTAAGTGATCATTTAAAGGGATTGTCCATTTTCTGGAGAGTTGTGTTTCAAAAATCAAACTGTGCTTTACTCACCGATCTCTGGTTCCACTCTCTCTCTGCCGCTGCTTCTGGTGTTGTCTGTTGTTATCTGCAATGTTTATGTCTGGTTGCTGGAGCTGCAGCCAAATAAGTTTGGCGGTTCTGCCCGTGTATACAACATGAGCTGCAGAACTCAGTGATTGGCTGCAGTGTTGTTTAAGTGACATCAGTGCTGCAGACAATAACAGACACCTGGAGCAGTGGCTGAAATTCAGCGCCGGACCAGGGGAGGTTGATTGAGGGTAGTTTATTTGTTTAACAAACTGAGCCTGGGGACCAGAGTTTTTTTAAATGGAAAACCCCTTTAAAAAGAACCTACTCGTTCCCTTGATAAAGTAATTACGTGTATTTTCCATGAAATACCAAATTCTGGAACATCTTTTCTGACGCCCTGACCACACTACAAGGAATCCTGACTGCTAATCACTGACCTAATGTTTATAGGTTTCTTAAAGGGAAATCCGTCAGCAGTTTTGACCTCGAAAAATTGCTCTCAGCTCTAGGAAGGTGACGTGTAGATCTGATAAAACATACACTTGGGCAAAGCTGTAGCAAAAGCATAAAAGAAAAAATAAAAGTTTTAATTGGCATGTGCTGAATGAAATCGGTGATCAGCTCTTGGCTTTCTGCATTAAGCCATCCTCAGCTGACCCCTCTGCTCTTGAGCAGTGGCCATAGAGTCCAACTAGAAGGCTACTAGGGTCATCTCATGACACAATGGTATGCCATTCTGTATTAGTCAATAGTACAGGGACTTTTCCTTTTTCTGCTCATTTACTATATCTTGTGTCTTACCCGCTTATGGTCGATTTGTCCAATCTCAGAGCATCTGTCAAGGTACTTTGTGCGTGGAAATCCCCTTAATAGGGTTTATGTGGACAGGCTTTGTGACAGCCACTCCATCTAGCAGATCCCAGGGGTTTCCCTGGCTTTAACCCCTACATAGGGATTTGGACTTACAGAGGGGCCTCTAGGTTGGATCCATGAAGTGGCTGCTGGTCGGTCGATTGTCAGAAAGCCAAGTCAATACTAGAAGATCAGAAATGTACAGTGAAGGAAATAAGTATTTGATCCCTTGCTGTTTTTGTAAGTTTGCCCACTGACAAAGACGTGAACAGTCTATAATTTTAAGGGTAGGTTAATTTTAACATTGAGAGATAGAATATCAAAAAAAAAATCAAGAAAATCACATTGTATAAATTAGATATTTTTTTTTGCATTTTGCAGTGAGAAATAAGTATTTGATCCCCTACAACTCATTATGAGTTCTGGCTCCTACAGACCAGTTAGACGCTCCTAATCAACTGGTTACCTGCATTAAAGACAGCTGTCTTACATAGTCACCTGTATAAAAGACTCGTGTCCACAGACTCAATTAATCAGTCAGACTCTAACCTCTACAACATGGGCCAGACCAAAGAACTTTCTAAGGATGTCAGGGACAAGATCATAGACCTGCACAAAGCTGGAATGGGCTACAAAACCATAAGTAAGACGCTGGGTGAGAAGGAGATAACTGTTGGTGCAATAGTAAGAAAATGGAAGAAATACAAAATGACTGTCAATCGCCATAGATCTGGGGCACCATGCAAAATCTCACCTCATGGGGTATCCTTGATTATGAGGAAGGTGAGAGATCAGCCTAAAACTACACAGGGGGAACTTGTTAATGATCTCAAGGCAGCTGGGACCACAGTCACCAAGAAAACCATTGATAACACATTACGCCTTAAAGGTTCAAAATCCAGCAGTGCCTGCAAGGTCTCCCTGTTCAAGAAGGCACATGTGCAGGCCCGTCTGAAGTTTACCAATGAACACCTGGATGATTCTGTGAGTTATTGGGAGAAGGTGCTGTGGTCAGATGAGACAAAAATTGAGCTCTTTGGCATTAACTCAACTCGCCGTGTTTGGAGGAAGAAGAAGGATGAGTACAACCCTAAGAACATCATCACAACCGTGAAGCATGGTGGGGGAAGCATTATACTTTGGGGGTGCTTTTCTGCAAAGGGGACATGACGACTGCACTGTACTGAAGAGAAGATGGATGGGGTCATGTCAACCTCCTTCCCATTGAAGATGGGTCGTGGCTGGGTCTTCCAGCAAGACAATGACCCAAAACATACAGCCAAGCCAACAAAGGAGTGGCTCAAAAAGAAGGACAGTAAGGTCATGGAGTGGCCTAGCCAGTCTCCAGACCTTAATCCCATAGAAAACTTATGGAGGGAGTTGAAGCTCTGAGTTGCCAAGCGACAGCCTCAAAATCTGAATGATTTAGAGATGATCTGCAAAGAGGAGTGGACCAAAATTCCTCCTGACATGTGCGCAAACCTCATCATCAACTACAAAAAACATCTGACTGCTGTGCTTGCCAACAAGGGTTTTGCCACCAAGTATTAAGTGTTGTTTGCCAGAGGGATCAAATACTTATTTCTCACTGCAAAATGCAAATAAATTTATCTAATTTATACAATGTGATTTTCTGGATTTTTTTGGGATATTCTATCTCTCAATGTTAAAATTAACCTACCCTTAAAATTATAGACTGTTCATGTCTTTGTCAGTGGGCAAACTTACAAAAACAGCAAGGGATCAAATACTTATTTCCTTCACTATAACAGAATAGGCAGCAGAGTAGTCAAAACAGGACAGTCAATATAAACAGGAATCAAACTAGCGCTGGGAAGTAGCAGAAACACAAGAGTTAACCAGAATAAGACAACATATATCTGGCAACTGGAGATTGGAAGCCAGGGGTTAAACAGTGTCAGCCTCACCAAAGGCTAACAAAAGTTAGTTAATTAGATGACCAAGTTCAGGAGTTAACCCCCAAGCTCCCTGCCTGGATGGCACCACTAGGGTGCAGTCAAATGGTCTTATAAATCGGACTGAGATCAGAACGCAGTGTTCGGACGGGCCAGCGGCTCTCCTGACCCAAGCGTGACAGCTGCATAGAAATACATGAAGCCGTCACGCTCGGGTCGGGAGAGTCGCTGGCCAGTCTATGCACTGCGTTCTGATCTTGGTCCGATTTATACGGCTGTTTAACTGCACCCTTTGTCCCACAATATTAACCCAAACTGCTGCTCTGTCACCCAACTTTGCCCATTACAAAGATACGGCACCGCCCAGCGACAGAAGCAGAAGGAGTGAGCACAGGCATGGATGTAACAACAGCATTAACTCAGAGAGCCATGAGAACCTAAATTGTCACTGAAGAGGAGGCACAGAGGGAGGGATGAGACCCTCTTTGCCCCGATGGTGGCCTTGGACCTTCACACCCTGTAGTATCCATCACTGCCCAAAATAATGTTTTGATACCTTTGCAGGAGAGCTGTCAGCAGTTTTTTAGGATCAAAAATAGTTATAAACTTCATTTAAGTGTCGAGGCTCAACAGTACTACATGAAATATACATGTGGTGACCCAGTCGTTATACCCATCATGAATGCTATTAATCTTAGGGAAAGGTAAAAAATGACAACTTACCTTTCTTCTTACTCAGCAATGTCCCCGGACTGGTTGACCCTGTGCTTGCTTTTGCAAAGACTCTACTTTGGTAAACGGTCGGTTCTGACGACTTTCTCTGGTGCAGTCCTTCATCTTTTTTGATCATCAACAAATCTGATCTTCCTTCAGCATAGGAGCTTTTCATATAAGCAGCTGATTCTGCCAGGTTCTCCATATTAAGCTTTCTTTCTGTAGAGCTGTAAGAGTCGAAGTCCGAGGCATCAAAACTTTCAGTTCTTGAACCGTTTTCTTCTTCGATAATGTCCATTATTGGTTTCATCATTGGCGAGTCTTGGTCTCTCTTTGGACTCTCTTCAGAAGCCGAGGAACCATCACATGACTCAATAATGAGCTCGCTGTCCAGTTCGGCTTCACGTTCCTCACGGAGTATGCTGTATTGTATGGATGGGGAGGCAGGTGATGGTGGGGGGCCACCAATGTGACTGAACGTCATGTAAGCAGACTGCATGGCCTCTTCTCCTGCCAGCTGGTCTTCAGAAACAAGCTCTATTTCAGAGTCACCAGATTCAGTGCTCGAAGCTTCGTTATCTAGCGAAGACGGAACAGCTGCTAGCACAGGCTTGCTTTTATAATCTTGTTTTTCGGAGTAAACACTATGAGGTTTCTGCTCTTCAGCTGCTTCATAAGGAAAGCCTTTTGTTGAATCCTTTGCTCTCATGGCGCTGATCAGTTCATCTTCAGATATTCTGAATTTACTCTGTTTCTCCGAGCCAGATGGTCCTGTATATCCATCTGGATGCAAACGATAACAGAAATTAAAAAAAAAAAAAAACATTGTGAGAAGAACAATTCTTTGGAGACTTCTATCACAAAGCCAGAAATACTATTTTATTAGATGGGTTTAAAACTATGCAAATAAAACATCCTTCCTTTTACCCTCTGTTTTCCAAGATTCCACTGACCATCTTATAATAAATAACCTGTATGGGTTCATATTGCGTCTTTAAAAAAACTAAAGGGGTTTTTCATCTTTTTGAAAAGTTTATTTTTATGAAATATCGAAAAATGTATTGCTTACCTCTCCGATACCCTTGTCACTTTATCGATGTCGCTCTCAAAGTGATGACGTCCCATCCATCATTCACCTGTAGCTTCAGCCATCAGGTGACTTCAATGGACAGGAACTCATCACTTTCTGTCCTGAAGGAAATCACGGGAGCAGTGGTGCTGGAGCGACAGTGGTGCGGAGGTGTAAGTAACACTTCTTTAATTTTACAAATTTCCTACCTCTAGACCAGGGATGTCAAATTCATACACTCAGAGGGCCAAAAGGAAAACCTTGG
Source organism: Phyllobates terribilis (assembly GCF_046119375.1). Taxonomy (NCBI): domain Eukaryota; kingdom Metazoa; phylum Chordata; class Amphibia; order Anura; family Dendrobatidae; genus Phyllobates; species Phyllobates terribilis. The sequence continues at coordinate 70,742,069 of NW_027362767.1, read as the reverse complement.
ACAAAGTCGCAGGCCAAAAAGTATACAGTATAATGGGCCCCACATAGTCCTCCATACAGTATAATGGGCCCCATATAGTCCTCCATACAGAATAATGGGCTCCACATAGTCCACCATACAGAATAATGGTCTCCACATAGTCCACCATACAGAATAATGGGCTCCACATAGTCCACCATACAGAATAATGGGCTCCACATAGTCCACCATACAGAATAATGGGCCCCACATAGTCCTCCATACAGTATAATGGGCCCCACATAGTCCTCCATACAGAATAATGGGCCCCACATAGTCCTCCATACAGAATAATGGGCCCCACATAGTCCTCCATACAGAATAATGGGCCCCACATAGTGCTCCATACAGAATAATGGGCCCCACATAGTCCTCCATACAGAATAATGGGTCCCACATAGTCATCTATACAGAATAATAGACCCACATAGTCCTCAATACAGAATAATGGGCCCCACATAGTCCTCTATATAGAATAATGGGCCCCACATAGTCATCTATACAGAATAATGGGCCCCACATAGTCCTCCATACAGTATAATGGGCCCCACATAGTCCTCCATACAGAATAATGGGCCCCACATAGTCCTCCATACAGAATAATGGGTCCCACATAGTCCTCCATACAGAATAATGGGTCCCACATAGTCCTGTATACAGAATAATGATCCCAGCATAGTCCTCCATACAGAATAATGGCCCCAGATAGTCCTCCATACAGTACAATGGGTCCCACATAGTCCTCCATACAGAATAATGGGTCCCACATAGTCCTGTACATAGAATAATGGGCCCCACATAGTCCTCCATACAGTAGAATGGCCCCACATAGTCCTCCATACAGTATAATGGGCCCCACATAGTCCTCCATACAGAATAATGGGCCCCACATAGTCCTCCATACAGAATAATGAGCCCCACATAGTCCTCCATACAGAATAATGAGCCCCACATAGTCCTCCATACAGAATAATGAGCCCCACATAGTCCTCCATACAGTATAATGAGCCCCACATAGTCCTCCATACAGAATAATGAGCCCCACATAGTCCTCCATACAGTATAATGGGCCCCACATAGTCCTCCATACAGAATAATGAGCCCCACATAGTCCTCCATACAGAATAATGAGCCCCACATAGTCCTCCATACAGAATAATGAGCCCCACATAGTCCTCCATACAGTATAATGGGCCCCACATAGTCCTCCATACAGAATAATGGGCCCCACATAGTCCTCCATACAGAATAATGAGCCCCACATAGTCCTCCATACAGTATAATGGGCCCCACATAGTCCTCCATACAGAATAATGGGCCCCACATAGTCCTCCATACAGAATAATGAGCCCCACATAGTCCTCCATACAGTATAATGAGCCCCACATAGTCCTCCATACAGAATAATGAGCCCCACATAGTCCTCCATACAGAATAATGAGCCCCACATAGTCCTCCATACAGTATAATGGGCCCCACATAGTCCTCCATACAGAATAATGGGCCCCACATAGTCCTCCATACAGAATAATGAGCCCCACATAGTCCTCCATACAGAATAATGGGCCCCACATAGTCCTCCATACAGTAGAATGGCCCCACATAGTCCTCCATACAGTATAATGGGCCCCACATAGTCCTCCATACAGAATAATGGGTCCCACATAGTCCTCCATACAGAATAATGGGCCCCACATAGTCCTCCATACAGAATAATGAGCCCCACATAGTCCTCCATACAGAATATTGGGCCCCAAATAGTCCTCCATACAGAATATTGGGCCCCAAATAGTCCTCCATACAGAATAATAGCCCCACATAGTCCTCCATACAGAATAATGGGCCCCACATAGTGCTCCATACAGAATAAGGGATCTCACATAGTCCTCCATACAGAATAATGGCCCCACATAGTCCTCTATACATTATAATGGGTCCCACATAGTCCTCCATACAGAATAATGGGTCCCACATAGTCCTGTATACAGTATAATGGGCCCCACATAGTCCTCCATACAGTAGAATGGCCCCACATAGTCCTCCATACAGAATAATGAGCCCCACATAGTCCTCCGTACAGAATATTGGGCCCCAAATAGTACTCCATACAGAATATTGGGCCGCAAATAGTCCTCCATACAGAATAATGGGCCCCACATAGTCCTCCATACAGAATAATGGGCCCCACATAGGGGTGGTGGTTCTGGAATTGCAGAACAAAAAAAAACCACCCTGCGGGCCAGATTTGGCCAGCCAGCTAGAGTTTGACATGTATGCTCTAGACGCTTTTGAAAAATGGTTGAAAACCCCTTTGACAGACCTTTTCATAGTCTAAATACTTTTAGATATAAACTTTCTAAAAAAAAGTGTGCTTTGAAATTTTACTGTATGTGCACACTGAGTCTTTTTGTTTAATTTTTGGAGCAGAAATTCAGAGTTTTTGAGAAGCTGAGCTTTTGTGGATTATTTAGAGTTTTCGCTCAGTTTCTGCTCCAAAAACACCTAGAAAAAACTTTATGTGCACATAGCCTTAGTCAGTATTTAGTCATTTTTTCATCAGTGAGCCAAAACCAGAAATAGATCTAAAACATGGAAGACAACCAACTGTTTGCATTATAGATTTTTCTCTCTTTAGTAGGTTCCAATCCTGGTTTTGGCTTACAAATGCTAATGCAAAACTTCTGTCATGCATGGTGGCCTTAGATCAAAGGGCAAATTATTACTGTCTGAAATTAAAAGTCTGCAGGCACTGCTGAATTGTGACAGTGTGGACTGCAGAATTTTCATTTCAGTCCAGACCACCATTTTTAAGGAATTTGGGGTCATTTTTTTTTTTTACTCAAATGCATGTTATTTTTGGCTTAATTACATTTTCCAGTTAGTAATGCTTATTTGTCTTCTGTAGCCTCTATGTATCACAGTACATAACATACTGCAGAATGAGTTATCTAAAGCTATTGGTTAGTTAGTCTGTAACGCTTATCTCCTGATCAGGGAGAAGGGAGTTACAGAACGAGCGCACTAACAGATTTACTATATACTGTACATATTCTACAGCCTGCTACATACAATGATACAAAGAGAAACTCCATTGAATAAAATGGTTTTTAGCCCAAAAAATACACATGTATTCAAAGTAAAAACTAAAACTATAAGGTATCCTTAAAAGCCTTAGATCTAAAGAGCCCATTATTAAGGCCATGGAAGTGACAGAGGATCTGATGACTTACAAGGAGGGTCACCTTCCACTGCCATTTCTATACAAATAATATCAATTATAATAATCCATATTTTTATGATGTTATTATTGACTGAAGGTAGTATTTTCTTTTAAAGGGAATCTTCCAGCAGCTTTTGCTATGGAATCCAAGAGCAGCATGTTGTAAGTATAGAGACCCTGATTCCAGCAATGTGTCACTTACTGGGCTGCTTTTTGCAGTTTTGATAAAATCCCTGTTTTCTCTGCTGCAGATCTAGCAGAGCTCAGAATGCTGAGCTTTATATAACCCCGCCCACACCACTGATTGGCAGCTTCCTGTGTACAGTGTACGTTATTATCAATTTGCCAATCAGGGGTGGAGGGCGGGGTTACACAGATTAGCTGGACTGTCTGGTACGTGACACCTAGTCCTGCAGTGATAATCTCCTGCTGACAAAACTCTGATTGTATTGAAACTACAGCACACAGCCTAATAAGTGACTCAACCCTGGAATCAGGCTCTCTGCCCCTACATTATGCTGCTCTCAGAATAAATAGAAAAAAACCTGCTGACAGATGCCGTTTAAAAGTGCAGGCTATTAAATCTGCCTTTTTTTAAAGGGAATCTATCAGCACTTTTGACTTCTTTGCCCCAAAACCAGTATTACAGCTAGATAGCAAACCTATGTTTTCGACCTAACTGGTAGCATAACTAAGAAAACAAAGTTTTAATCTGTTACATGACATATACTAAAGCCAAGTGTCCAATAGATATTCAATCATCTGTCAAAGCTTTGTTGTTCTTATATAGAGTTCAAATTCCCTGCATAGCTATAGAATTAAATAATAAATTGTTGACTCCTACAACCACCTCTAGGGGGAGCTGAGGAGGTTACTGCATACTGTTTATACATTGAGCTCAATGATAACACAGTATACAGTTAGCTCCTCAGCTCCATCTAGTGGTCAGAATGATATGTATTAAATTTCTCTCTCTAGGTTGGTCAGTATTTACATAGAGCAAAATGTACTAAGTAATAAAGCAAATACTAACTGACAGGCTGATGAAAGGTTCCCTTTAAGGCAGACATAAAACCCCATTATAATTTATACGGTTGTATTTATTCACATTAGCATTATTGGCAGATTCTGCAGCACATCGATGTATTTTTGCATATGTTATTACCGATCCTCTTTCATTCGGCAGTGGGTGTTCTGTGCTATATGTGACAGCTTCATTAGCGTCTGGTGATTATATTGATCTATGTGCTGGCCTGTATTAGTTTATAGTGATTTCGTTACTGAACAATTGGATCGCCGTTTTTATCATTTTGTACACGTATGCCGCTGTCAGCATTGACAGAGCGCTGCTCGTGTTGACGGCATCATTGCTGCAATATGTAGTGAGTTTTTCCATAAATTATTCAATAAGAGCCATTTAAAAATTGCAAAACCTGCAGACCGGAAAGGCTTTGTTATATGCAGTCATGTGTCTAATACCGTCCACGGAAAGATCCAATTAACCGTAATCTGCATCGAAGTTTACATAGTGATCAATGCTTTGGAAAATTATCACTAGAACTTCAATCAATTTCTAGTTTTTTTTCACCAACCCTTTTTTTTTCTCTTTAAATCAGGATAGTCCCCTTTCAGGCTTATCGTCATGGGAGAGTAGCTAGAAAGTATAATGGAATCTGAGAGCAGCATGACGTAGGAGCAGAGACCCTGATTCCAGCATTGTATCACTTACTGGGCTGCTTGCTGCAGTTTTGATAAAATCACTGTTTTCTCTGCAGTAGTCAGAACGCTGAGCTGTGTATAACCCCACCCACACCCCTGATTGGCAGCTTCCTGTGTACACTGTCAGCAAGCTACCAATTAGTGATGTGGGCGGGGTTACACAGATTATCTGGACTGCTCTGCACATGACACCTAGTCCTGTAGTGATAATCTCCTGCTGATAAAACACTGATTGTATTGAAACTACAGCAAGCTGCTGATCAAGTCACACATCTCCGAAATCAGGGTATCTGTTGCTCTCAGATTAAATAGCAAACACCTGCTGACAGATTTCCTTTATTGCCCTCTGCAGTATATTTACCATAATGTATGATTTAGCACATTATGTTGAATATACATTTAGATATTGTTTGTGTTTTAGATACTTTTTGTGGCTTTTTAAAAAAATAAATAAAAATGCAACAATGTTTGCTAAAAAATTTAGGTGCAAAAAAAATTGTACAAAAAGAGCCTATCAGGTGGTGTACAGTTAGGAAAAAGTGTCTAAAGTCTAAGTCTGAAGGGACCAATACACATTAGATTCAAGTTGGTCGAGCCTACATGGAACTGGATGACCATCCAATGAGTATGGGGGTCTCTGGATTCTCACATTATCTGTCAGAAGAGCTAAGGATCTGACAGGTTAAAAGCAAAGACCTTCTCCTTTTATTCTCTGGGGAGGCAGCAGCCATCAGAGGTGTCTGGTAGCGGCATTCTCCCCTCTCTACTGATTGGAAATACATAAAAGCTTGATAAAGCATTTATGTGTATTGGGGAGTGAGGTACAACTTTGGTCAATAACAGTTAAGTTGTATGGGCCTCTTAAAGGACATCTCCAGTGAAGAAATACTATCACCTAGTCACAGGATCCGTACCGATCTGCAGGGCAGGGCATTTCCATTCACATTAGGATGGAGCGCTCCTGCCGTTCCATGCATTCTCTATGGTGCTGGTGGAAAAAGTGGTGTGCAACGCTCAGCAGACCCATAGGGAATGAATAGAGCACCGGTTGGACATGCCCTTTCTAAATGGGAATAAGTACCCTCTTCTGCCGATTGGTGCGGGTCCCGGCAGTCTTAACCCCACTAAATTATAAGTTGTTCCCTTTCCTATGGACAGGTGATAACTTATTTTCACTTTAAGTTTGGAAAGGATCAGTAAATGTGCCCTATATCTTCAGATTGGCCCTATACCTGAGGGTGCGAAAACTCAGCACAACCACTACTACCCTAGAAGAGAGCCCTTTTAGAGGGGTTTTCCAGGATTAGAAAAATAATCTGACCCTAGTACACAAATTTACTTTTGCTTCTATGTAATATTAATTTAGCCAGCTTGTTTAATAAATGATTAGATTATACCTTTTTTTCTGCAAACTGTGAATCAAGTGTAATAGCACTACTCATCAACGCGCCTTCACAGGGGCGGCCTACCGGAGAATTCTCCTGTTCTCCAGTGGGCCAGTCCGAGCCTGGTTACATCTGTCATGGTAGCTCAGACCCATAGAAGCAGCCATGCCTTTTTTCCTGGACAACCCCTTTAACACAGTAAGAACATTTTATATGACATTTCTACTAAAGGCCACATTTTTCCATTACCCTACAGAGCAAAAAAAAAAAAAGAATTACCTTGATATCTGTTGACCGTACCTTTCCAATTCTAACCAATACGTTGCACTGCGGTGTTTGCCAAGGACACTGAGAACAGAGGCTGCACAATATTTTATTGTCTGCCACAGCTTGCAGCTCCCAATATAGTTAATTGAAAGGAACTTGGCTAGGTTTGATACCATCGATCTGTGTGTGCTGTGAACCGAGTCCAGGAGTTTGTCTGCCGCCCCTTTGCCTGCTCTATATTTTTGGACATTTGTGGACATTTCTAAGGTAATGGTTACATAATAGCCCACCGCCATTATGTGTCAAATAATAAATACCATTAAATCAGACATTAAAGGGAACCTGTCACGTCGGATAATGCAATTGACCTGCAGATATAGGGTTAATCTGCAAGTTAATAGCATTAGAAAGGTGCCCGGCTGCAGTCCCAGGAGCCGCCGACTTTCAGCCATGCACGGCTACAGTCACCGCTCACAGTACCCCATACCTGCAGATTATTAGCGTTATCTGAAGTGACAGGTTCCCTTTAAGTTCCTATATTGTGACAGGAGGTCTTGTAACTAATAGAACTGTATGCATTAATGGTCAATGTTGTTTCAACAATCAATAGTACAAGTGAATAGAAGAAACTTTATAACTTACTTTTTTCTAGTAAGTGTTTTATCTCACCTTAATCCCTTACAACTGGATACACAGCTATACTGCTAAGTACTGCTGTATAATGTCCTCTATACTGCTGCTGCTCCTGAATCTGTACTACAGTGGGAAAGGAGAGCCGAATCCCTCATGTCTATGTGTGCTGTGTATGTGAAACATCAGGGGAGCTGGAAGCCACCTACTAGCTCAGAGGCAACTGAAAATTATAGATAGAGCACACAGAGGGGAAAACTGTAGAAAAATGCAACATTCAAGTCATATATTGGCCATCAATTGTGTTATTCCTCATGTAAACACATCTTGTTCTGAAAAGTCACCTGAAGTGACAGGTACACTTGATTAGGTATTTTTTAGCTTTAGTATATAGGGTTATCATGGGCTTACCTGTTTCTATGGATGGCGGTGTAAGTGACTCTGGACTGTCATCTTCTGGTTCAGACACCATAACAGTTGGGACTATATCAGAACTTGGCTTTAAACCCACATCAGACAGATCCTCACTGCTTTCATTAAAGTCATTATCAATAGAAGATTCAGTAAGAGTGATTTTTACTGGAGACGTTTTAATATTTCTGGTTCCCGTGTCACTATACAGTCCCATACTGTTCCCAGGTTCCTCCATATAAGGTGCAAACGACAGATCTTCGCTTACTTTGCCACTATGTTGGTCTTTTTGCAGAGTTTTTGAAGCAGCCGCATCAGAAAAATCATATCCCGTAAGGCTTGGCTTTTTCTCATCACCCTCTGGAGAATGCTTTGGGTTGCTATCTGGGGACCTGCTGATGTCAATATACTTGTACGCTTCTAATTTATCATCCTCCATGGGATCAGACAATGTTTTGATAACATCTTTGCTTTCAGCTGGTGTCATCCCAATACCTGAATCTGAACTAAACAACCCTCGAGACTGAAAAGCGGGCATTTCTTGAGGAGACTGAGAACCAAGGCTAAGTTGTTCCTCATCGTCCAAGCTGGTGCCAACATCTCCCCTTTTAAGAATCCCGGTGAAGTAGTTGGAGTCTGGCTGAGACTCGTAGCGCTCATCGGACGTCAGGGAGGTGTAGAAGGCTCCTTCTTCATCCATGGGTAGCTTCTTGCTGCTTCTGTAATCTGAAAGCACAAGATGAAAAGTGAAAAAGAAAACTGTTAAAATATGTTAAACAATCTTTTAGGTGAAGGTTCAGTTTTACGCTTATATAGGGGTTTTTTTAGGCTATACAAAAAGTTATATAATATTTTTGTGTTTTTACTTTAGTATTGTTTTTTTTCATGCCGATCTGACTTCTACATTTTCCGGCACATTCTATACGCTTCCCGCCTCCTCGCTGATTGCCTTCTCACCAGTCAGGGCAGTAATGTCTCTGCAGGCTTTTCTTTTTTTCTCCGGTGTAGTGCAGATGGTTCTTCCCAGTTACTGCAGTATCTGTGAAAGTTGCATTTATCGTTGTATTCTAAATTAAAGAGGTTGTCTCATCATCTTAAATTGGTAAAACTACAAAGTGATTGCAAAAACAAGCAGCCGTGAAATTTACTTGATAGTATAAACCTCTTTGTTCTCAAGAATCTATCAGCGTTGGCCGGTCCCCTAGCTCCACAGTTACATGCTCTTTGCTAGAGAGTTTGTAAGCGCTGTTCTGGGCAAGGTTCAGTGCAACTCTTCTCTTCCGCTGCTGCAGAGGCCAAGCCACTGATGCTTGCAGCATCAGAGAACTCACAGTTCAGGCAAGTGGTGCAACAAAGCTGCTGATCTGAACAGTTAATCAATCAGGAGTGCAGCAAGCACCAACGCAAGCAGGAGGCAGGAGAGCCATGTATTCCTGTTCAACAGACACTGTAGCAAGCAGGAGGCAGGGGAGCCATGTATTCCTGTTCAACAGACACTGTAGCAAGCAGGAGGCAGGGGAGCCATGTATTCCTGTTCAACAGACACTGTAGCAAGCAGGAGGCCGGGGAGCCATGTATTCCTGTTCAACAGACACTGTAGCAAGCAGGAGGCAGGGGAGTGGTAAAACTACAAAGTGATTGCAAAAACAAGCAGCCGTGAAATTTACTTGATAGTATAAACCTCTTTGTTCTCAAGAATCTATCAGTGTTGGCCGGTCCCCTAGCTCCACAGTTACATGCTGTTTGCTAGAGAGTTTGTAAGCGCTGTTCTGGGCAAGGTTCAGTGCAACTCTTCTCTTCCGCTGCTGCAGAGGCCAAGCCACTGATGCTTGCAGCATCAGAGAACTCACAGTTCAGGCAAGTGGTGCAACAAAGCTGCTGATCTGAACAGTTAATCAATCAGGAGTGCAGCAAGCACCAACGCAAGCAGGAGGCAGGAGAGCCATGTATTCCTGTTCAACAGACACTGTAGCAAGCAGGAGGCAGGGGAGCCATGTATTCCTGTTCAACAGACACTGTAGCAAGCAGGAGGCAGGGGAGCCATGTATTCCTGTTCAACAGACACTGTAGCAAGCAGGAGGCCGGGGAGCCATGTATTCCTGTTCAACAGACACTGTAGCAAGCAGGAGGCAGGGGAGTGGTAAAACTACAAAGTGATTGCAAAAACAAGCAGCCGTGAAATTTACTTGATAGTATAAACCTCTTTGTTCTCAAGAATCTATCAGCGTTGGCCGGTCCCCTAGCTCCACAGTTACATGCTGTTTGCTAGAGAGTTTGTAAGCGCTGTTCTGGGCAAGGTTCAGTGCAACTCTTCTCTTCCGCTGCTGCAGAGGCCAAGCCACTGATGCTTGCAGCATCAGAGAACTCACAGTTCAGGCAAGTGGTGCAACAAAGCTGCTGATCTGAACAGTTAATCAATCAGGAGTGCAGCAAGCACCAACGCAAGCAGGAGGCAGGAGAGCCATGTATTCCTGTTCAACAGACACTGTAGCAAGCAGGAGGCAGGGGAGCCATGTATTCCTGTTCAACAGACACTGTAGCAAGCAGGAGGCAGGGGAGCCATGTATTCCTGTTCAACAGACACTGTAGCAAGCAGGAGGCAGGGGAGCCATGTATTCCTGTTCAACAGACACTGTAGCAAGCAGGAGGCAGGGGAGCCATGTATTCCTGTTCAACAGACACTGTAGCAAGCAGGAGGCAGGGGAGCCATGTATTCCTGTTCAACAGACACTGTAGCAAGCAGGAGGCCGGGGAGCCATGTATTCCTGTTCAACAGACACTGTAGCAAGCAGGAGGCAGGGGAGCCATGTATTCCTGTTCAGCAGACACTGTAGCAAGCAGGAGGCAGGGGAGCCATGTACTTCTATTCAACAGCCACTGCAAGGGGAGTTTCTAATGAAACCGACTACAAAGTCGGCTGACTGCAGTCAAAAGGCTTTATTAAAAAAAAAGAATAACCATATATGGTGAAGTGGCATTTTGTTATAAACCTGCACTTTACAGAAATACTCTAGTAAACTTTATTCCATTTATTATGCACCTTGTGTGCCAAAACATTCAAATTATTTTTTTCATTTTATGTGTAAATTTCATGTATTTCTCGGGACCAATGGGTTGCATGATCAAATAGTAACCCATTATGAGTTCCTGCTATCTGTTTTGTAGGAACGGGGTTAACATCTCCTGGTGTGATCCACTTTCTACAAGTGTGCGTAATTTACAGCACACCAGATCTCCATGCCAAAACGCTCCACCCTCTGTAGTTTTTCAACTGGGGTAGCCAGGCATAGGGACTCAAAGAGGAATCTCTAAAATAGTCTGGTGTGCTTCTTCAAGGTGAGATATGCCTTGTTCCGTAATGACACCGGCTTAAGATCACATAATATCACATCACAACCAATTTGGAGTGCGTCCGGAAGAGTGTAGTTACATCAGTATGCTGTACCTGGTGCGCAATGGATGCACACTGACCAATAATAACCTTTGTATAAGTGCTTACAAGTTCGGGTCCGCTTATCCCTAGTCACAAGCAATTTTTCATATGGACCACTGGTCAGTGTGAGGGAAAAACACAGCAAACCCTACTCTGGTTTATGGACCAGAATAGTGCATGAAATGGCAAATAGGTCCTGCTATTTCATGCCGCTGATCCAAACTGTCCGAACATCTCGCCCCCAGCAAGCAGGAAGCAGAGAGTGATTGCTCCTGAAGACAGAATGTGAAACAAACTTTTTAAAGGGGCTTGTTTATTACCGGACAATCCCTGTTTAATCACTTCAGATCCCCGTAGAGAATTAAAACAACCAATACTCAGTTCCCACAGCAATGTCAATGCTGCTATTCTCGGCAGGATGCGAGACATTGTTGTGTCACGTGACTATGGCATCCAAACCGAATATTGATGAGCTGCAGCCGATCAGCAGCCACTGACTGGCTGCACTGGCTATGTGCCACAGCAATCAGTAGCCGTTGATAGGCTGTAGCTCATCAATACTTCATCACAGCGGTTAGCGGCAGCGAACTGTTGCATCATGTCACCACTGCAGCCGACCGGCTGTCACTAATGACCCAGAGCTTTCTGAGATGGGCATAAAACAAGCTACAAAATCTGTTTCGTTTCATGAAGGCTACCCCTTTCTTCGTCTTAGGCCACGGCCCCACTATCAGTATTCGGTCAGTATATTTTCTCAGGAGTGGGAGCCAAAACCAGGTGAGGAACAATCAGAGAAAAGGTATAATAGAAACAAGTCACCAATTCTGCATTTATCACCCACTCCTGGTTTTGGCTCCCACTCCCGAGAAAAAATACTGACCGAATACTGACCGAATACTGATAGTGGGGCGTGGCCTTAGTAGGGCATAAGCGCATCATAGCGTGGGGGTCACGTGCTTGGCCTCCCTTTTACGAGTTGGAGCATAGAGCCGCTAACAAGGAGCATCTCTTGCCCTGGCAGACCTGGCACATCCATGTACAGAGAATGTATTGTCTGCAGCCGGGCTGGCGTCTCACTGAAATGAAATTGTCATGGTGAGACAACTCCTTAATTTTATAGATTAATCGATGACACTGTGCTGTTTCAGATAATGTAGCATCAAGTGTTTTATTTTTTTACTATCTGAAAAATCCTGACTTGGGCACCACAGTTATAATTAACCAACAAGGTTCCTTACAATGACAACATTGTACAAGGATTTTGTTGTTTCAAAAAAGCATTTCTTTCCTTAAATAGGAAACAAATTAGCTTGTATGTCCGGTAAAAGTAATTGCAGCAATATTTTCTGATAATCACCACTGCAATAAGAATAAAGCCCAAGGCGGAAGCATAGATATAAACGTGTATTATTATGTTTACAGCCACTTATGACGTGTCAGTGTGCTCTGGAGGAAATGTTAACCTCCATACAGCTGTTAAAGAGAAATACATCGATATAACAAAATATGGTTATTAAAGCCTTGCAGGCTGCAGTAATAGAGGAGAGGGACTTATTGGGCTATAAACCTATTGTGCAAATAAACTGATGATACGCCGGAAAATATGGGGAATGTTATTGGGCATGATGGTGAAAGTTATAAGGAGGTGACCAGAGATGGAACTGATTTTTTGAAGTACTTAAACGGGTTATCCAGAACATTTTTTTTTTACTATGTGCCCAAGCACTAATAGGTAGGTAGTTGCTAACTATCGGCTTGTTGTGCCAGACGTCAATCTCTGCGGGGACGTAGGAGTCTGCCGGCAATTCCATAGCTTCCGCTAATGTCATGTCAACAAAGTGGCGGTTTTTCTTCTGCTTTGCTGTGTTGATGGGGCGAGACTGCTGATGTCATGCTGATTGACAGCTGATTGACAGCTGGCTCCCTGCTGCATAACTGCGGGGAGCCAGCTGTCAATTAGCATTACCTTGGCAGTCACACCCCGTCAACAGAGCAACTCATAAGAAGAAGAACAGCTCTGTTGACGTGGAGCAGCTGAATCACCGTCAGGAGTGGTCGGTGACTGCTCTGAGACGGTGCCGGGTACAACAAGCAGGTAGTTGACTCTGTTAGCATCTACCTGTCTGTTAGTTTTAGGCCCATAGTAAAAAAAATAATAAAATAGTCTTGGAATGGAGTCTGTTATCTCTGAGATCTCTATCAACATAAGCACAGGTCCTTGCACTAAGAAGAGCCATACATTCTTTTAATAATCTACTAGAGAATTTTTTTTTAATGTCCATTCATATGCAAATGAGGCACTCAGACCACTGTGGGCGGGGCCACATTGTCTGGAGCCACCTCCCTCCAATAGTTTTGCCAGCTATCTCTGCTCTCTCATTGCACTGGCTTCACTTGAGCCAGCGCTATCTCCTTTGAAACAATGTGCAGAACAGGGAGTTGACAAATGTCTAAAAAAAAGGCTTTTCTGCGCAAAAATATGACATTTGCCACTTGTGCAGGGGGGTTTTGAAAGAGGCAAAGATGGCTCAAGTGAAGCCAACTCTGTTAAGTAATCCAAACAGGGGAGGCTGGGCAGAGATAGATGGCGAAACCGTCGAAAGGAAGGGTGCTCCAGATCACCTCGCCCATGGGCAAAAACTAAACTAATGTCTTAAATTGTGAGATGATGAACTTCTAATAATGGGATATTTGAAAAAAAAATGATAACATCTGTTTGTGCTCACTTCTATTTATTAGAACGTGTATACTTTCCCACCGTATTTGTCACGCAAGGTGTGAGAAAGACTTAGTGCAATACAAAGGGAAGAGGGAAAGGGAGCCCAGACTCTAGGGAAAGAGGGGAGTGGAGACCTCCTGGGTTGATCTAGCGTCACCCTGTCTCCACTAACGTCCCTGTATTGGCTCTTCACCAATTGCCGCACTCGAACCTTGTCCTGTCTTTCCCTGGCGTAGGGCCCTGGCTAGAGAAGGGAGGGGGATGAACGCTAGTTGAACCCTACTAACCACTAAAGACAACAAGGAGGAACAAACAAGGAAAGATAGCTTAGCTTTTAGTCGACTTCAGAGATATGAACAACCGTCCTCATAGCTCCAGAGAGGATGAAGTAATGCACTTGCTCAGTGCCTTCACAAAGGGTAATGTGAGTATCGCCAGCACCTCCCTCTAGCAGACAGCAGGTATTTATACACCCAGCAGGGTGTTAATTAGCCAGAGGAAGGTAACCGCTGGGTTCTGGAGAGACAGCATCTAAGAAGGTGTCTGCAATGCCAAACGTAGAGATTTTCTGCAACCAACTGTCTGTCACTTCTGACACACCCATAACACTACCCCCTCTTCTACGAGTGGCCTCTGGACACTCAGGACCGGGTTTCTCAGGATAAGAGGCGTGGAATGAACGAACAAACCTGGGAGAGTTCACCTCTTATGCTGAAACTCACATCCTCTCCTCTGGACCATAACCCTTCCGCTGCACCAAGTATTGTAGAGAACGACATTGAAGACGAGAATCTACAATCCTCGAAATCTGGAACTCCAGATAACCATCAACCATTACAGGGGGCGGTGGTAGAGGTGAGGGCTCAAGAGGCTCCACATACTTCTTGAGTAAGGACCTGTGGAACACGTTGTGGACCTTAAGAGCCTGAGGAAGTTCAAAACAAAACACTACTGGGTTAATGACGGCGATTATTTTATAGGGACCAATAAACCTAGGCCTCAGCTTCCAAGAAGGTACTTTCAATCGACAACCACACAAAGTCATTCACATTCAGGTCCGGACCCAGCAAGCATTTTCTGTCAGCCATACGTTTATACCTGTCTCCCATGATCTTTAAATTACTCAAAACACCCTGCCATACCGAGGAGAGCGACAAAGCAAACCGTTCCTCCTCTGGAACTCCCGAAGCTCCTCCCCACTAAAGGTACAAAACTGTGGGTGATAACCGTATGCACCAATGAAAGGTGACCTGCCAGTGGATTCTTGACGATGATTATTAATTGTAAATTCTGCCAATGGTAAGTAGGATGCCCAATCCTCCTGATTTTCAGAGACGAAACACCTGAGGTAGGTCTCCAAATTCTGATTGACACGCTCGGTATGTCCATTCGACTGAGAAGGGAAGGCAGAGGAAAAGGACAGCTGCACCCCCAGTCGAGAACAGAATGCCTTCCAGAACTTGGAAACAAACTGGGTCCCCCGATCTGACACCACATCGGAGGGAACCCGCGTGAAGTTTCATGATCTCATTTATGAACACCTGAGCAAGTGTCTTGGCATTTGGAAGTGCAGGTAATGCGACGAAGTGAGCCATTTAACTGAACCTATCTACTACCACCAAAACCACCATTTTGCCTGCAGAAACCGGTAGGTCAGTAATAAAATCCATGGACAAGTGTGACCATGGCCTACTAGGGATAGGTAGCGGAAGAAGAGTACCAGGCGGACAGGTATGCAAAACTTTAGAAGGCGTGCAAATATTACAAGCAGCTACGTGTTCAATCACATCTCGGTGCAACCCCAGCCACTAAAAACTACGAGAGAGGAGGTCCGCGGTTGCCTTACCACCTGTATGCCCAGCAAGCACAGAGTTATGATGTTCCTTCATTATTTTGCGGCGCAGATTAGATGGTACAAATAACCTTCCTGAAGGGCAGAAGGCAGGGGCATCCCCCTGAGCCTCCAACACCTCACCCTCCAGTTCAGGATACAGTGCTGAAATGACTACCCCTTTCTGTAATATCGGGGCATTGTTCTCATGGTCACCACCACCAGGGAAGCTCCGGGACAAAGCATCAGCCTAGACATTTTTGACCCCTGGACGAAAAGTGACAACAAAATTTAACCTAGTAAAAAAGGGACCATCTAGCTTGCCTTAGGTTGAGACGTTTAGCTGACTGGAGATATAACAAGTTCTTATGGTCAGTAATAACAGTAATAGGATGGATAGCCCCCTCCAGCCAATGTCGCCATTCTTCGAACGCCAATTTGATCGCCAAAAGTTCCCTATTACCCACGTCATAATTTCTCTCAGCTGAAGACAATTTTTTAGAAAAGAAGGTGCATGGACACCATTTACCAGGGTATGAACACTGAGACAACACAGCCCCAACCCCAACATCCGACGTATCAACCTCCACAATAAAGGGTTGGGAAACATCGGGTTGACTGAGTATAGGTGCAGTGGCAAAATGATTCTTTAAGGAAGGAAAAGTCTGGAGGGAGGCATCTGACCATTTGGAAAAATCAGACCCCTTCTTAGTCATGTCAGTAAGGGGTTTCACAATTACAGAGTAATTTTGGATGAATTTCCGGTAAAAATTAGTAAAGCCCAGAAAACGTTGTAGAGCCTTCAGGTTCTCGGGACGTTCCCAATCAAGGACTGCATGGATCTTCTCTGGATCCATCTGAAAACTCGAAGATGACAAGTACCCCAAAAACTCCACCTCCTGAACAGCGAAAATACATTTTTCCAGTTTGCATAAAGTTTATTATCCCTTAATATCTGGAGCACCTGCTTAACATGCCCCTGATGAGTCTCAAAATCAGGTGAGTAAACCAAAATATCGTCCAGATAGACCACCACAAACCTCTCCACCAAATGATGGAAAATATCATTTATGAAATGCTGGAATACCGCAGGTGCATTGGTCAAACCGAAAGGCATAACCAGACTCTCAAAATGCCCTTCAGGGGTATTGAACGCTGTTTTTCATTCGTCCCCTTCTCTGATTCTAACCAGGTTGTAGGCTCCCCTTAAATCCAACTTGGAGAATATCTTAGCTCCTACAACCTGGCTGAACAAATCAGGAATCAGAGGAAGATGGTATAGATCATGGGTGGTAATTTGATTTAATTCCCAGAAATCAAAACAGGGACATAGACCGGTATCTTTTTTCTTCACACAGAAGAACCCTGCCGCCACGGGCGAAGATGAGGGTCTGATATGTCCCTTCTCCAGACTTTCCACAATGAAATCCTTAATGGCTTGTCTGTCAGGGCCAGAAAGATTATACAGTCTGGACTTCGGTAGTTTAGCTCCGGGGGTCAGGTTAATAGGACAGTCATATGCACGATGAGGAGGACACCCCCTCTCAGAAAAGTCCTCAAAACCAGACAGAAAAGCAGGAAATATTTCCGTGGAGACAATAGCAAGGGAAATATCTAAACAGTTCTCATGGCAGTAATCTCCCCGGTTTGCCAATCCACCAATGGATTATGTTTAACAAGCCAAGGAATACCCAAAACAATAGGTGTGGGAAGACTGTCAAGGACATAGCAAGGGCTTATTTCACAATGAACTGACCCCACCTTCAGTTTTGCATTATGTACAATCTGAGTAAATGCCTTCTGTGCAAGTGGCGCCGAGTCGATGGCGAAGATGGAAATAGGTTTAGCTAAAGTACAGCAAGCAAGACCATGAGTTTTCACAAACTCAGCATTGACCATGCTGACTTTGGCTCCACTGTCAACAAACACAGAAATTTTCTCGGTTTTGTTCTCTAGCACCACCACTGCTGTCAGGACAAACCGGGAACTGCAGGTTGGCAACAAGTGCACCCCTTGTTTATCCAACTCCAGACTACCAAGAGTTAATCGAGTCTCCTTTTTTTTAGGAATTGAAGGACAGGTCCCAACAAAATGTCCCTTTTTCCCACTAAAAAAAATATGCCTTTTTTATTGCGATTCTCCGGGGAAATGTATGATGCAGAGATACCCCCCAACTGCATGGGTTCCTCCACCTCCCCCAGTACTGGTTCATTCCCAAACCACTCCCCCGGCAGAGGTACATAACCCCGACAAGAAGGCCCCGGAGAAGGTGGTCTCACCCGTCTATCCCGAAGGCGTCTATTCAGACGTATGGCCAATGACATGGCAGCCTCCAAGGACTGAGTGGTATCGTATACTGCCAAGGCATCTTTCAACCTTTCAGAAAGACCCTCACAAAATTGGCTTCTAAGGGCTGAGTCATTCCATTTGGAATCCGTTGCCCATCTACGGAATTCAGAACTATACGTCTACACTGACCAATTCCCCTCCTGAAGGAGACGTAGCCTAGACTCAGCCAAGGCGACGCGGTCAGGGTCATCATAGAGGAGGGCCAAATCGAGTCCTGCGGTAAAGAAAATGCCTACGAATGAGGATCTCCCTGCAGTAGATCTCCCCATTGCTCCTCATTTCCAGAGGCGTAAGGACGAAGTTCAAAATACAGTTTGCAGGCCTCCTTGAATACAAAAAACTTGTCCCTACCTCCTGAAAACCTGTCCGGGGGGGCAACCTTGGGTTCAGGCTGGACAGGCCTACCTGTAGAGACCCCCACATTGGCAACCTGTAGCCACTGATGCTGTTGCTGAACCTCACAGCTGAGGTCATTCACCTCCAGAGACAGACTGCGCAGCCGCTCTGCGAGCTCTGCAACTGAACCCATACCAAGGAGGAAAGGAAAAAAAAACACGCCCAAAAGCAAACACACAAAAAAGAAAGCAAAGTGTCAGGTTTTTATTTTTTTTCCTTTTCAAAATGTGCTCAGCCGGCAATAATGTCACGCAAGGTGTGCGAAAGACTTAGTGCAACACAAAGGGAAGAGGGAAAGGGAGCCCAGACTATAGGGAAAGGGGGGAGTGGAGACCTCAAAGGTTGATCTAATATCATTCTGTCTCCACTAACGTCCCTGTATTGGCTCTTCCCCAATCGCCGCACGTGAACCTCGCCCTGTCTTTCCCTGGTGTAGGGCACTGGCTAGGGAAGGGAGGGGGATGAGCCCTACCGACCACTAAAGACAACAAGGGGGAACAAATAAGGGAAGATAGCTTAGCTTTTAGTCGACTTCAGAGAGATGAACACCCGTCCTCATAGCTCCAGAGAGGATGAAGTAATGCACTTGCTTCAAACCTTCACAAAGAGTAATGTGAGTATCGCCGGCACCTCCCTCTAGCAGACAGCAGGTATTTATACACCCAGGCCAGGGTATTAATTAGCCAGAGGAAGGTAGCCGCTGGGTCCTAGAGAGACAACCTCTAAGAAGGTGTCTGCAATGTCTAACATAGAGATCTCCTGCAACCAACTGCAGGGCGACTGTCTGTTACTTCTGACACACCCGTGACAGTATGGCCACATTCTGAGTACAGTAGGAATGAATAAGAAGGATGACTGTTTTTACTATTTAAAGGTTTTCCAAAATGTGATTTATAAATCTTTCTCATCTGAATTCTATACTTTGAACAGGGATGAAAAGCAACAAAGCATAATGTCCCTTTATATTTACCAGTAGAAAGACTGAAGAGGGCCCCTATGCAAGAATAGTATATGGGCCCCCTGCAGTCAAATAGCTCATCATAATACACAATTCCACAGACTTTGGACATAGAAGTGGCCCCCTTACAACTTGGGCCACTGGGTGGCTGCACAGGTTGCCCCGATGGTATGTCCGCCCCTGGTCATTTTTACCCATTATAGAGATGAGTGTGTAGCCAAAGACAGAGAGGTCTGTGCAGCAATTATTTCATAACCGTACATCTCTCTCTATTGTTGGACATGGCACTATGGTCGACTACTGGAACGAACAATGGAAGGGAATTTTTATTTTGGCTCTATTATCTTTAAGGTTAACTAAAGACATTTTGGCTATGGAAACTGCCCAGTTTGCCATTCTTCTTCTGAGTTGGGAATGGCAATGACCTTTGCAAAATAATAAAACTCCTACAAACAAAAACAGGTAGCTTTTCTTCTACTCATCCATTGTCATGGACATCAATGGAATATAGGGATGAAGTGCTGGAGAACATCTAAAAAGGGGGCTGCGT
The DNA here is from genome assembly GCF_046119375.1 of Phyllobates terribilis. Classification (NCBI taxonomy): domain Eukaryota; kingdom Metazoa; phylum Chordata; class Amphibia; order Anura; family Dendrobatidae; genus Phyllobates; species Phyllobates terribilis. The sequence continues at coordinate 70,722,183 of NW_027362767.1, read as the reverse complement.
AAAAAACAACTACAAAAATGCCACAACTTTAAGTTGGCATGCATTAGGTGTTTGCTTTCACCTTCCCCAGGAAGAGGACATGGACACATTTGATTTTCTTCTTTCTACCAGTTTTTTTTAAAGCATTGTCTATTTAAATTAATTCTCTTTTTATAATATTATAGTTTTGACATACATATGAGCATCTTCCTTTTTTAAGCTGGAAATTAATGAGCTTTGCAAAAATTAATTCTCCTACTGACGCTGCATACTCATGCATTGTATTTCTCCAATAAAGAGAATTTTTAATAGACATCTCCGCATCGTCTAAAATATTTAATAAATGCCCCATGGCTTTAACAAAAGAAAGACTTTTATTATTTATTGACAGATAAGCTTTAAAATGTATTGAAAATACATAATGTGGACCAAAGACAGGAACCCAAAGTGCCATCTATCCCCTGCCACCCCCAGTGATCTCACTGTGCCCTGCAGCCTGTGTGAGTCCGTTCAGCGCAGACATGAGGAGGAGGCAGGTACAGTACAATGTAGGATTCATTGGTCAGGCTCAAGAACCGTTTTAGTGGCTAAGTAGAAGAATATAAGTTTCTGCAGTTTGGCATTATAAGTAGACAAATCAATTAAAGGGGTTGTCTAATTTTCTTTGTACAGGAGCGAAAAAAGACAGTTCCGAGCCATAGTCCCGGAAGGAGGACTGGTGTTACATTCCCTCAGTAAAGTATTCCCTTGAACCTTGATGAAGAAACGTCACACCGTTCCTGCTCCCGCTGTGGCATAATGTACGGTAGCTGGACCCCTCTAGCCTTCATTCCAGGTAAACTGACAGCTCAGCGTTACATTAATTGGACTGTTTTTGCCCTTAAAGATCATACAACATGGGAAAACAATTCATGACTAGGTGTAGGCGAGTAATGGGCAACCAACAGAACAACAGAATCAACAGTCATGAGATTTTGTTGCTAATTGGGTGTAATTGAATCCTTTAATGAACAAGGGGTGTAATTAATAGCAGTGCCGAGTTCAATTAGTGAGGTCATTCATTCTCTCGAGAAACAGGTGTCAATTATGGCCCTTATTTAAAGAAGGAGGGCAGATAATGTTTTACCTGCTGGATTTAGCTCTTGCTCAGTGAGTAAAATGGGTCGTTCCACACATTGTGCCGAAGGCGAAAGAACTTTGATCAAGAAGTTGACAGGAAAGTGGAAAACATAAAGTAGTGCAGAAAATAACTGGCTGCTTAGCTAATAAGATTTCCAATGCTTTAAAATGGAAAACAAAACCCGAAACACGTGGTAAGAAAATAAATTCTACCATCCGCATAGATCATACAATGCCAAAGAAGCATCCAATGATCATCTCCAGTGAGATCAAAGATCTTCAGTTACCTGAGTCTTACAACCATCCGAAGATGCCTACGTGAAGCCAAACTATTTGCCACAAACCCTCGGAAAGTTCCAATGCTGGAAAAAATACATTTGTTGAAAAGGTTACAGTTTGCCAAAGAACAGACTGACCGGCCTAAAGAGAAGTGGGGGAACGTTCTATGGTCAGATGAGAGCAAGATTGTTCTTATAGGGTCTAACCATTTGTGAGACGACCCGTAAACACTGAATTCAGGCCACATTACACTGTGAAGACTATAAAACATGGAGGTACAAGCAGAATGGTTTGGGGATGTTTCTCATACTGTGGAGTTGGGCCCATTTATCGCATACCAGGCACCATGGAGCAGATTGAATATCAAAATACTGCAAGAGGTCATGTTGCCTTATGCTGAAGAAGAAATGCCCTTGAAATAGGTGTTTCAGCAGGACAACGACCCCAAACACAACAGCAAGCGAGCAACATCCTGGTTCCAGAACAATAAGACTGATGTTATGGAGTGTCCGCCCAATCCCAGACCTCAACCCGGTGCGGTTATTGATACAAAACCTAAGAATGTAAAAGACCTGTGGACTGTAGGGCAGGAATATCTCTCCGCACAGACGTAAAGCCGTTATCAGAAATAACGGTCATATAACTAAATATTAGTTCAGAGATTAACAGAAAAGCGAAGTCTGGAAACAAATTTCAGTTTATACAGTAAATATTTGAGTTTGTAAATAAAAATGCAGACACAGCTAGTTTTTGAGCAGCCGGTTATTCCCTTTTCTTCACTTTCAGTTTAAAAAATGTATATTTTTGTTCATGTTTCCATTTGGAATTGTATGTGCAGCTCCCAGCGCCTTTGTGTATATGGAATTAAATGTGATTATGAGGACTGAGCTTTTTCGCAGTTGTTTCTAATATTTTGCACATACTGTGACTGTATAACACACAATGCTCACGGTGTAAATTCCACTGTTCAATAATTGTAATGGAAAAAGCTTGATAAGGTAAACTACATATCTAAAAAAAAGATGGCTCCATTTGTGTAGAAAGAACCTAAATCTGCTCATAATGGGGTGTTGTACACTGGTCCTGCTCTTTAACCAGTGTTGTAGGAAGCTTGAAGCCTTACTGTCAAGAATTACAGGATTCAGAGCTGCATATAATGATCATATCATCATGTTGCTTGTAGGTGAGAATAACCCTATAAAATAGCATTGCTTGAAGCATTAATGGTTCTCTTTGTGTGATTGTCTTGATACAGCTTAAAGCCTAATTCAGATGTATATTTTTCACAGATAGAACAGGCACGCATTATAGTCTATGGGGCTGTTCACATGTCCATGTTTTTCTGCAGACCAACAGACAGGTCAAACTCGCCTATTCAAATCAATGGGACTGCGAAAAAGACGAACAGTAACTTGGGGTTTTTGGCTTTTTATTTTTGCATGCGATAGAAACAAACACCCAATTGTAAAAATGGACATTTGGACCCAAAAAGTCTAAAAGTCTAATACAGTCCTATGTTTAAAAAAAGGCAGTTTTTCAAGTATAATAAAAAAAAAAAACTGAAAAAGAACAAACAAAAACAAAACAATAGCCCGGATTCATTATTTGCGACTTTTCTTTTTTTTTACCTTATGTTATTCGCTAATGTTTTTTGCGCCTAATTCTCCAGAGCGTAGAACATAGTTTGATGAATTTTTGGGAAAATCAGACAGGCGTACCCTTTTTTTTTTTTGTCTTAACTTTTTTCACCTTTTAAAAGCAAAACGTGGCATGATACTCTAAAATGTGGCACATTAGTCTTCAAGTGCACAAAAATAATAATAGACAGATCTTGCACTGCACTGGGATACTGGAGAACAAACATTCTGCAACATTTCGAAGAGTCGCAAATAAAGAATTAGGCAGAAACATCTGGATAAGGAAAAACATGCTCACATTGTCCAGGAAAACAAACAAAAAACAGACGCAAGTGTAGCACCCTGAGGACTCGGCTGCTACAGGGGTATTACACCTCAAGCCAGAGGTGTGGTATTCCACTCCCGGGTAAGGATGGAGTGTGGGACTGAGCTCAGATAGCTGCATACACTACATACATCCCATTTCCGGGGGACAGACCGACGGTACTCCCACCAGTATATGTGCAGGTACGACAGCGTCTGTCCCTGGCTGGAGTGGGAGGGGGGTGGAACATCCCAGTAGTGTAGGGGCAGATAGGGGGAGCAGTCTGGGTAAGGCTAGGAGCTCATTGGGTGCTGGTCACCTGAGCTCACACATAGAGGGAGTATATAAGGTGGGCACCATCTTAGATCAGGGTCAGTCTTCTGTAGAGGGTCAGTCAGTCCTGAGAGAGGTCCAGGAGCGCCTGCAGAGAGAAGAGAGAGAGGAGAAGAGAAGGACCCAGAGGGGGAGAAGAAGGAACCCCAAGAACCCAGTATATAACCAGAAGGGTGAAGGGTTGGCACGCAAGGGAACCGGATCCCAAATTAGTGGAGGAGAGAAACTACCCTCAACTAAGAACCGGAGGCTGCGACATTACATGTGGAGCAGCCCCTCACCAAGTCCACTAAGAAGGCACACCGAGCATAGGGTCAGGGAAGCCAAAGAAGGTTCACCCAACAGGAGACCCGAGGGAGCCGGACATAAGTGGACCCCTGGTGGGAACGGCCAGTAGAGAGGACAGTCAGAAAGGGAGCTCAGGACCACGCTCCAGAATTGCTTGGGGGTTGGCCGAGTCCAGGACCTGGTGGACGCAGCACGGCTCGGGCGGTCACTCAAGGCCAGAGTGACCAACCGAACAGCAGTAAGTAAAAACCCTGAACTGCACAGCCCGACTCTGAGTCTTCTTACCATCCACACTGCACCACCACTACCACCATCCTCTACACCTGACCCCCTGAGGCTATACCCCTCCCGTTGGGGGTTATACTACCACAGCTGCACATATACCACCAGCCTCAGCGGACCCTGCTGCAGCGGCGGCCTTTTGACCGCAAATCAACGGGTGGCGTAGTCGACACTAAGAACAACTAATAACATCTGTAAAGACTGCCACACACTGAGTTTGACACCCTGGGCACGGACCGGGTCGCCGCCACTCGGAGACTACAACCCCCATCTGATCCGGCTCCGGGTAATCCCCAAACAGCACTGGCCCAGGGGGGCGCGTCAACTTTGGCGTAGTCGGCAGGATTTCGTGCCCGCAACCACCGGGTACTGCGTGCCTGAAGAAAAGTTCAAATTTACCTCAAGAAGAAGTCTCCCGCCGGTTCCAGAGGGTCCCCGCCATGGGACGCCATCACGGATCGTTTCCCGCCGGTTGCCCGCCATCTGCAGCTTTTTCCCGCCATCCACGGAGTTTCCCGCCACTGGGAGACGATTCCCGCCATTTCCAGAAGATTTCCCGCCTTGGAAGAGCGGACGCCATTATGGGCGTGCCAGAGGGTGGCAAGAGGTCACCTCCCATCGTGGGCCAGGTAAAGGAATGGCGCCAAAAGCGGAAACCGCCCCCACCAACGGAGACTGTGATGCTAGAGATGTCCATCAGCGTGAGAGAACTGCCCCTGGAACTGACAATCACAAAGTTGCCCCGGGACCACCTTCAATGTGGGCGGAGACAGAACAAGAGAGCGAAGATGGGTGCAGCCTGGAGGAGTCTGGAGAGAGCGCACCCGGAGACAAGAAGTCTGGAGAGGACTCCGGAGAAGTCGTACCCGGAGATGGAAGGAGAGTCAGGCAGCACCGACCCTGTGGTCAGGAGCCTGCTGCAAGCAACAACCCCACTAGGCTTAGTGGAGATCCTGGCACAGCTCCCCCGAGACCGGGAGTGTGCGCAGACCGCGCTGGAGCGCCTCGCATGGAGGATGGCCCAGGTGCAGCGAGAGACGCTGACGGAGGAGGAGCTACGGTGTGAAGGAGGAGCAGGAGTACGCCGTCATTAAAGTACGGTAAAGAGACTATACATAGTTACCCGTCAGGGTATAAGAACTGTTACTGCTGCTAGTTAAAATATAGTCCCCGTTGGGACCAGTTAACTGTTACAGTGTGTCCCATCTCCCCACAGGCTGAGGACTGTGAACAGCCATCCCTTATTCCCACTGACCGAGGACTGAGAGCGGTCATCCTTTCCTAATATCTGGCCGAGGACTGAGAGCGGCCATATTTCCCCTTGTATATAGTTGCGCTTTTTAAGGCGCCCCCTACTGGTTTTATAGGAAAGCTGTGTTATTCTACAAGAGACTGTCGCACTTTACCCGGTCACAAGTTGCACCGTGGCCGGAGGAACAAGAAAGTTTACAAGAATGTTTATTATGAAAAAGTTTTATGCTGCAGAAATATATATATAATGTTTTATATGTTTATGTTGTTATGAAAAAAATTGTATGTTTATGGATGTTTTATTTTCTTACAGCCCGAGGACGTGCTGTGATTTACCAGGGGGGAATGTAGCACCCTGAGGACTCGGCTGCTACAGGGGTATTACACCTCAAGCCAGAGGTGTGGTATTCCACTCCCGGGTAAGGATGGAGTGTGGGACTGAGCTCAGATAGCTGCATACACTACATACATCCCATTTCCGGGGGACAGACCGACGGTACTCCCACCAGTATATGTGCAGGTACGACAGCGTCTGTCCCTGGCTGGAGTGGGAGGGGGGTGGAACATCCCAGTAGTGTAGGGGCAGATAGGGGGAGCAGTCTGGGTAAGGCTAGGAGCTCATTGGGTGCTGGTCACCTGAGCTCACACATAGAGGGAGTATATAAGATGGGCACCATCTTAGATCAGGGTCAGTCTTCTGTAGAGGGTCAGTCAGTCCTGAGAGAGGTCCAGGAGCGCCTGCAGAGAGAAGAGAGAGAGGAGAAGAGAAGGACCCAGAGGGGGAGAAGAAGGAACCCCAAGAACCCAGTATATAACCAGAAGGGTGAAGGGTTGGCACGCAAGGGAACCGGATCCCAAATTAGTGGAGGAGAGAAACTACCCTCAACTAAGAACCGGAGGCTGCGACATTACATGTGGAGCAGCCCCTCACCAAGTCCACTAAGAAGGCACACCGAGCATAGGGTCAGGGAAGCCAAAGAAGGTTCACCCAACAGGAGACCCGAGGGAGCCGGACATAAGTGGACCCCTGGTGGGAACGGCCAGTAGAGAGGACAGTCAGAAAGGGAGCTCAGGACCACGCTCCAGAATTGCTTGGGGGTTGGCCGAGTCCAGGACCTGGTGGACGCAGCACGGCTCGGGCGGTCACTCAAGGCCAGAGTGACCAACCGAACAGCAGTAAGTAAAAACCCTGAACTGCACAGCCCGACTCTGAGTCTTTTTACCATCCACACTGCACCACCACTACCACCATCCTCTACACCTGACCCCCTGAGGCTATACCCCTCCCGTTGGGGGTTATACTACCACAGCTGCACATATACCACCAGCCTCAGCGGACCCTGCTGCAGCGGCGGCCTTTTGACCGCAAATCAACGGGTGGCGTAGTCGACACTAAGAACAACTAATAACATCTGTAAAGACTGCCACACACTGAGTTTGACACCCTGGGCACGGACCGGGTCGCCGCCACTCGGAGACTACAACCCCCATCTGATCCGGCTCCGGGTAATCCCCAAACAGCACTGGCCCAGGGGGCGCGTCACAAGCAAGTAAAGTTAACTTAAAGGGCTTGTGAAGATGACCTTATTATTGGTCCGAGTGCGATCCGATAAAACATCAGATCGCACTCGGACCAATGGTATTCTATGAGGCCGTGCACATGTCTGATGTTTTCCTTGGACAGAGCCGATCCAAGGAAAAAAAATCGCAGCATGTCCGAGTTTGATCCAATATTCAGACTGCACTCAGTGATGCAAGTCAGTTAGTCTGTGGAAACCATCAGACTGCACTCGGATGACATCTGAGTGCAGTCCAATTTCTATGGACTGACAGAATGGAGAAGATGGAGACATTTTTTTTTTCTCCATCTTCTCCTCATCCGAGAGATTCGGATCACACTCTGATCAGAGAGTGATTTGTCTAACTGACCCGTTTCTCACAGATGTCACGCTAGTGTGACCCTAGCCAAGGAAGGCACAATTTAAGTTTAAGGTGCAAACATAAAATTCACTTTTAGAACTATTTTTTCTCCAGAAAAAAACATGCAAAGACTTTGAGACTTTGATAATTCGGGACCATTATTGTTAAATCACTTGATAGCTGAATTGTGTAACTCAGTATGAGCGGCCAACCTAATCCGAATATGAAAACTGCGCTGCTGAGATAGATTACATGCCAGAAACCAGTGGCCCCCAGGCCTCACTGACTATAATGGGATCTGTAGGGTTTTTGTCATTCTGTCCAGCACTTTACTTTTTGCTCAGTATTCTGTGCTATTTTGTCATGTATTTTTGGACATATCTCCGACAGAGGTCCCTAATCAGATGTGAACAGAGACTATTATACATATTTATACTATTTGTGATCAATGACATAACATAATGATATAATAAATAGATGTGAGGACACATCACAATCAAGAAGAGCGCGTCTACAAGACACTCACATTGCAACCATTGTACTTATTTTCTTCCATTACTAAGTAGGGTCCCAAAGCTATTTGTCAGATTCCTATAATCTTACCAGATGGTGTGAATATAATGAGGCAACCTGAGGCACGAACATTTACTGTTGGCAAAAAAATGGAAATTCATTAACAAAATGCTAAATACCAAAATGCAAAACATTTTAGCGGAGAGCTGGCTTATTGATCGACTTAAAGGGAGTGTAACATTATCATCCCCAAAATGCATTTTAAACTGGCTTTAGGCTATGTTCACATATTGTGTTTTTTTTCCGCAGGCAAACCTGCTCTCTTGGCATTAAAGAAGCAACGTCAAAAAAAGCAGCTTTGATGAGTTTTTGCTGCGTTTTTGTCAGGGTACATTTGTCTCTTGTGTATGCTGCTAAAGTTTAGTGCATAAAAAACTAACCAGATTCAACTTCCCCAGGTTTTGGCACCAGGCACTCAGGTTTTTTTCTGCGTTTTTGTGGCATTTTTGCACTACCCATTGCTTCTATGGGAGAAAAACGCTGCAAAAATTATGAAAAAAAACGCTGAAAGAAGTGACATGTTGCATTTTGCAAAAACACAGCTCTTTGACAAAACAGTCAGGAAAAACAACCAAGCTGTGTGCATGAGATTTCTGAAATCTCAGACTTTGCTGGAACTGCAAAACGCAGCTGAAAATTTGCATTAAAAAAAGCAGCAAAAAAACGCTGCAAAAACGCAATGTGTGAACATACCGTTAGTGCAGTGATCAGCGTCATCAGAGAGGAGCCAGTGAGGAGAATGCACCGGCCCACAGTGTGCTTGCCCCTATGACACTGTGTGCACGCAGCCCGTGTGGTTGGGTTCAATCAGTGTCAGTGTGCATGTGCATACACAAAGGGCAATGAAAGCGGGAGAAGTCCCCGACATGCAAAATGAAGGGCGAATACAAGTGCACACAGGTTGAAGGGTGCCAAGAGTGCACCAAATCCTTTTCTGTTACATACAAATTAAAAGATATTTTCTTAGGTGCTGCTGTATTACTAACAGGTACAGTGCTATTATGATTTTTAGGGGCTAAGTTCCCTATGGGCCCGTGCACACGAATGTTTAAATGGACGAGTGCTATCCATGGTTTAGATGGCTTGCAATCGTACCCATGTTATTCTTTGGTGCTGTGTACATATCTGATTTTTTTTCCTTGGACCGAGTGGCCTGTGGAAAAAAAACCGTGACACGACTGATTTTGATCTGAGTGTCAGACCAAAGTCAGAAATGCAAGTCTATAGGTCTGTGGAAAACATTGGACTGCGCTTGGATGACATCCAAGTGCAGTCTGATTTTCACAGACTGACTGAATGAAAAAAAACTTAAGTTACTCTGGTCAAACTCCGATCAGACTCTGATTAGCACAATCGGACCATTTTTTTCGACGGTGAGAAAACGGTCATGTGACCCTAGCCAATAGCTCACTTAAAATGCATTTAGGGAGTGACAGATTTCATTTTAAAGAACTACTCCCATAAAATTATTTTACTTCTTAATCCATTAGCAATATGTATGTAGTGAAGTATGCAAGTGTTCAAAAATGTACCTTATCATCATATTCTCCTGGGCCCAGGATTGTTCTCAGGGTTGGACTGGCCCACCAGAGAACCGGAGAATCCTCCGGTGGGCCCTGGCTTCTCCTTGAGGAGAGTTTATACTACAAACCTTGCAGCTGCTATGGGGCTCTTGAGAGGAGGAGAACCTGGCTCCACCATCTGGATTTCAACAGTATATGAACAATCACATCATAACCGATCAAATCGGCAAGCAGAGGCGAATCCTAACATTGTGTATGTTATGGCTGTACCACTTGATACGGTGCCTGATAAAAAAAATTTGTCTAGATCCGAAAAACCACTTTAACGATGCATTGGTTTTGTATACTGTACATGAAAGGTGGGCCCTCAGAATGAGGTCCCTTGGTGGGCCCAATATTCTTCTGACACTGATTGTTCTCATCCTCTTCTGAACCACGAGACTGCAGTTCAGTATCCACTTTGTTGACTGGAACTTCAAGCTTATGAGACTCACATCAAGGCTCTCAAAGACTTACATTGGGAACGCGACTTATGGAGCACACAGAAAATGTGAGCCAGCTGGTCTGAACTGTGCTCAAGTGGTCCCAAATCAGTAGGAATACGCCCTGTGAATCGACCACACAGGTTGCACATCTCTAAGGCCAATCCTGCTAAATATGACCATAAAATGGTCAAATCTTAGTTTACCATACACAGGTCTGAAATATGTTTCAGATTATATTAGATAAACTTATTAATAGATGAAGTCCTCTGCATTGTGCAGTGATAGACAGTTGTGAATCATTTTATAACTGGTAACTCTGTTAGCAAAAAAAAAAAGTTATAAAATATTATATAAACCAATAACTCTATCCCTGGTTGATATTATAGGGGATTTAGGGTCAGCTGACTGCTTTAGACAATCCTTTTTTGCTGCAAATATCTCCTTTTGATAAGCTGATCATAGGGTCTCCTGCAGGAGAAATGCCTGGTGACCAGTTATAATCTGTGGGGGAACCTGGCAGAGGGTGTCAAATTTTTCTACAGCACCCCCACAGGAGGAAAGAAGTATTACGCAAATCCCACTGAAATCAACGGCCTATACATGTAAGGCAGTGGCATGGTGGGTCCTCTATAAAGATTTGCTTTCTACATGGCTAATAAAAAAAGGGTCCTGAATTAGAGCACCCCCCTTTATAAACATTTAAAGTAAGGCTTCTAAATCAGGTAATCAGTTTAAGATTTGGAGGTTACTATTATTTATGGTGCATTCCCAAAGGGATCTTTTGTATCGCCTTTTAGAGAATGATGCATATTGCCATTTGGAGGATGTAGAGTGGCAAAGCATACTCTCATATTACAGGGGTTGCTTTTATTCCTTTTGCCAAAATCAGTTGTGGAGATACAAGGATCAGTGGATGCTCTTGTCCGCTGGTCCGGCTGTCTTTAGAAAGACCACACGGGCCAGGACTCATCCTACTAAACGCCCATTCTCCTTCCCCTTGGGCAGAACACTATTCAGCAACACAGGGTAAGAGTAAGACACTCCGGTAAGAATTTATTGGGTCACCAACAGTTATAAGCATATATTACATTCTCAGCAAGGACACAAGATAATACAAATGACAGAGTCTCACCCTTCCGCTGGCTCACTCAGAATTGAAACCTCTGTAACTTCGGGGCATCTAAGGCAAATCACCCCAACCAGCAGCACCCTGCTTTTGGCGGGCACCCACATAAAGGAGGTAGCGGCAAGCTTAGGAAGCTAAGCGAGCACAGTGAGGTTTGTGGCCAGGTGACCCGATTGTCCCAACCTGTATTATCCAAATGAATTTGTGGGCTCAATGTTGGGCAGTGGAGCAGATCTGTATTCCACCAACTGGAACCATGGTCCCTGGGCTGACGTCCTGTAGAATCACACCGGTAACAGGAGCAGGGCCTTTTTATAACCCTGAGCTCCTATTTCAGGGCTTTGTCCCACACTATTGGGGGGAGGTAGTCATGGCTGTTTCCTCATTGATTGTTCAATTAGTCTGCATAATTGTCCTCCAAGTGGTGCAGACTAGTACACCGCAGGGAGCTTATGCAATCCATAATCAGCATGCATTCCCCAAATTAACATACAATAAGGGTCATCGGACAGTTGCACATGAAACAATGGCTTATGTCCCTTGACTTACTGAACAAAGGAATAGTACATCTGGCATAATTAAGAATAATTCACCCCCGTGCAAATGGCTAGATTGATGCTGTGTCGTCACATCAGTCACAATGTAGTGGTAGGAGTCCTCTTGTCTGTAAGATGCAGAGCCTTTAGCATTACCCGATTGTTGTTCCACTAAAAAGTAAAAGTGTCCAGGTTGTACTGTTCGAGGAAGCCTGCCAACTGTTAAACAAGTTTTCACAGAGAGGCTTAGAGCAAGGCACTCCGTTTGCCATATCCCACAGGTTGCTCTGGCCTTCACCCTTTAACACCTGTATAGGGATCTGGACTTAAATAGGGACCCCTGGGCTGGGAGTCAGCTGCTGACCGGTGGAGCAAGGTGACCACAAGAAAGGTCATCACACAGGATCAATTCCAAGAAGTCACGTCAGGGACCAAATTAGAAAGCAAATGGGTGGTCAAAATACCAACCTTGGTCAGAAAACGGGATATATCAGGAGACACAACAAGAGCAAAGACTAGGGCTATAGACCAGGTTAGTAGAACTTATTGACTAGCAGTGGAAGGTTGAAAAGTTTAAATAGTAGACAACCCCTTCGAGTGCTCTGAGGAAGGAGTGATCAAAGTCAGCCCCAAATTAACTGTATAGCTTTCTGATTTAGCAGCACAAAAGGCCCAGATATAAAATCAGACTGTCTCTGTTAATCGTTGCCCGCATCAAAGGTACAGTGCTGCCCAGCGGCCGAAGTGGAAACAGAGGGGACAGGAACCGGCAGAGATGTTACAAAAAGTTACTGTTTTGCCTTAGCCTTTTGCTGAAAAATGCATAAACATTGGTAGAATACTTTCAGTTGTGATATAAGATAAGATAAGATAAGATATACTTTATTTATCCCGTAGGAAATTGCGGTATAATTGTGATATTGCACACTCTTGTATGGCATTGTACCTGCTCTACTACAGTGTCGTTTAATTTGGCTGGGGGACACAAATGAAATGATAGAGCTTTAAGGTAAAGCTGCCCATACACGTAGCGGTAGTACTGTATGCTGCACAGCCAAGATCTGTGTAATTATACAGTATAGCATTTGTTTTAAATTAAATTACTGTGGTTTTGCAAAGCAGTATTGACAACAGATCAGAACCTCGTGGCAATACCACATGCAGCTTTATTTCAAATCTACAGAAGTTTTACACTATGTTTTTTGCCAAACAGTTTGTACAGGTGGAAAAAAATAGAAGACGTCATACAGTGAAAAACTGCAGTGTATAGCAGTGGTAATTTCTTGTAAAACCCTGCCATACTAGTACTATGTGTATTGGTAGCCTTATTCATTCTGTCCCATCAGCGAAACAGCATGTTGAGTCTTGGGTATTTAAACATGGTATCTAGGCACAATGTAGAAAGTCGTCCAGAACCTTTACTGAAGCATGGATTTACATTTCTGCTGGTGCTGTCATATAGACATATAGTTACACTTATGATAGCAATGTGGCTTGCATTTGTGGAGTTGCTGTATCTATAGTAGGAATGTAGTCAACACTTTTGGAGGGACTATGGCCAGGACTTATTGGGGTACTGCGGTTAGAACATGAGGCCACTGTGTGATATATTGAAGCAATGAAATTGGAATATATGAAAAGTCCCTTTACATCAAGTCAGGTTTGAGTACCAGGCAAATGTAGGCAAAAGCCTAACGGATGTTAATCACTTAAATCCATGTTGGTTTTCCCAGACTAGTCGGCCCTCTTCGCATGTTATCACGTCCCTGTGGGCATTGTAAAGCAGCTACCAGACATATAGTTGATGAGAGGTATGTGTCACAGAGATAGTTGTCATCTGTGATGTAATCCTGGAGTGTTGCTCTAGTGCACATAGCACTAAGAGGATTATTTGGTGCATCCGGGACCAGTCTACGGGCAGCCACGAGAGATGGGCGGGTCTGGCTGCCCACATACCTCATCTCTGGGTGTGGTTAAGAGGTTAAAATGGAGCCCTTTTTTCGACACATGGTCTGTGTATGAAGGGAGAAGGCCTCCTGTGTGTTGTCTCAAGAATGAGCCAGTGTACTGGACGCTATCCAGCCTGTGTGCCCACAGGACTGGCTAACCAGAGACTTTGCCTAAAGTACTGTTTAATTTGTTTTGCCTGCACTAAAGGCTGTTTGTTTTCCTTTTGCTTATGGCCGGTTTATGAGGTAAACCAACATGGACATTTAAATGAAAACGCTTCCTGTTTGCCTCCTGATGCAACCAAGTGAGTAGAAACCCTACAGCGTCATAACATGATTTCCAAGAGTCGGCGTCATCGCCAGCCCACTGCAAATCTCGCACATGCACGTGGTTCTATTCGGCGGTGTCAATGCCATTCTGAAGCCAGGTGTACACTTCCTGGCTTCAAAAGTGCACTGAGCATGACCGGAAGTGCAGAAGACAGATCATGTACATCTTCTGCACTTTCAGTCATGCACAGTTCACCTCTAAACACGGGAAGCGTACACCCAGCTTTAAAGAGGCAATGACGCTGCTGAACAGAGCCACGTGCATGCGCGAGACTTGCAGAGAGCCGGTGATGACGCCGGATCTTGCAAATAATGTTATTACGCCCAAAGGGGCAAGATAGCATGCAAAGAGGGCTGACTAGTCTGGGGAAACTTACGCCTCATAGACGAGTCAAAGCCTTAATTAGTATAAGAAAACTGAGTTTAGAAACACATGGATTTAAGCTAAGAACATTATAAAGGGCTGGTTAGGCAGGGAATTTAGTAATACATATGTTAATGCTACTGGGTTAGAGGTCATGGGGGGACCTGACAGGTTCCCCTTAAGGGATAGTTTATGTCAGAATATAGGTTAATGTAAGTTTATTAGGACAATAAACCCTAAATAGATCTAATTGGCCAATGTATCAGAAGCTGGATAAACCAGATTAATAAGGATTACCACAAATAGTTGTAATTATCATACAGTATATTCTGTTGGTTTCAGTAACATAGGTTACAGGGGGTAATAAGTTTGGGGTTTGCTAGCAATAATTGTGCCATGAACAGCATGTCAATCATGCTGAGCATTCTGGAAATCAGCTAGGTTATCTCCAAAAGATAAATCTTGAGCAATTCTGTCCTGACCTGATTATGAGTAAGGAATAATTCATAAGACAGCTGAGCTTTCAAAGTGCCACACTTCACATCCCCACTGTCCAAAAATATTCTGCTCACATCTAAAGCATAAAGAACACTCCAATCTTCTTCAGATAAAAATAACCCTACACAATGTAACCTGTCAGGAACAACAATAGTGATAAGTGGATAGAAAAGAAATAAGTAACAGCCATAAAATGTAAATGGTGCTTTATAATAAAACTTTTAAATATTACTTTATACATATATACATATTATATTGGTGGGTCTAAAAATACCATTTTTTTTTTGTTCTACAAAAGTTCAGATTTTTTGGTTCACCACTTAATAAAATAAATGACAAGCTCAGCATCTCTGTAATTGTACTGACCTGGAAAATCATATTGACAGGTCATTTAACATCACAAAGAACACCATTAAAGGGACGCTGACAGCACCATGAGGTAGGGACAGAGATCCTGATTCCAGCAGTTATGATAAAGTCACCATTTTCTCTGCTGCCCACATCAGCGCTTTCTGTGTACACTGTTGTCACAGCTGTATCAAGTGTGACAGACAGTTGTTCTGGATCCGGCAGCAGAAGGTCACTGTGCTTGGCATTGAAGACGCCATATTGATCCTCTCATCTCTGTAGTGTAATGATATCCTTCTCCCTTTAGGACCCAGCAGTAACCTACACCTTCTGCTGCTAATTGACACACCCTTGCTTGCTAGTTAAAAACTCTCAGTGACTCCAGAGAGTGTCCGCTGATAGCTCTATGTTCTTCTGTCCAGGCCTGGAGTACTAGTAGTCGGCTAGTTTTTTCTTGGAGTTCCCTTGGAGGACAGTTGGCGTGATCTCTCTGGTGTCTTATCAAACTAAGTGTATCCCCTTTGTTTGTTTACCTTGTTGTCTTTAGTTACAGTGGGGCCTGACTAGTGCTCACCCTGTCCCCTCCCTACCAAGGGTCTAGCTCTAGGGACATTCAGGGCTTAGGTTCCTGCTCGGCGATAGGTGCGGAACCTATTTAGGGACGTTAGGGTAGTCACGGTGATGTTAGATCTGCCTAGGGGTGTCCACTCCTCCTATCCCTAGTTGTTGGGCTCCATTCCCTGTCTTCCTGTCGTTGTACACTTGTTCCTTCCCTCACCTTACGTGACATTTGTATGGTGATAGAAAGCTGCTAATCAGTGGTGGGGAGGAGGTTATGCAGATTAGCTGGACTAGGAAGCACGAGACACCTTGTCCTCTAGTGATAATCTACTGCTGATAAAACACTGATTGTATTGAAACAGCAATACACAGCCCAGTAAGTGACACAACGATGTAATCAGGGACTCTGCCTCTATATCACACTGCTCTCGGATTACATGACAAACCTGCTGACGGATTCCTTACAAAAATACAAATAAATGGCAGAATTGCCTTTTTATCACCATTTCACTGGACTTATTTATTTCCCCTTTTCCAGTGTATTGTATTGTAAAATGAATGGTGCCATTCAAAACGGCAACTTGTCTTTAAAAAAAAACAAAAACCTCATACAGCTATGTTGATGGAAAAATATGAAAGCAATGATTCTTGGAAGAAGGGGAAGTAAAAACAAAAATGCCCAGGGAAAGAAGGGGTTAAATGGGAAATTAGTTTAGCGCTAAAGCATACAAGATGGACGCGGAAAACCGTCAATAATATGATACAATTAACATTGGACGTACATATGTGACTCTGAATAAAACATGATTCTTTGTGCTATTGATAGAACGTCATAAAATGCGGCAGACAAACATCGGGCCTAGAGAATACCGAGTATTATGCAAATACAATGATTGCAACTTCTGAGTCCCCCGGGGGTCTCCAGGTACAGAAGTCATGGGGAACATGTAACAATGCGGTATTCCTCCTGCAGTCTTGCCGCCCTTGACTTCTTTTGATACTGATAATCATTAATCTCCTTGTCATTTTGCTCATCTGCGCTGCAATGGAGTTTTCACCCACAGACAAGAGATTAATTTATATCCTAGCCGATGTTATTCTCCGACTCTTCCCTACAAACTCATTAATCTGTAATATGTATCATAGCCTACAAGTAGAAGTAGGTCAGCCGGAGCTGTAGGAGGCTTCCTCTTTGTATAAATATTGTATCTGCATTGCTCCGAGGCTTTTAGAAAGTCCATGCTCACAGGGTGCATCTCTTGACTAAGCAAAAATTGGTGTTTTCCCATTTAATGACTGTGACTGCTAATGATTGCCAGTTTGGCCCAATTATTACAGTCTATTTATATCACACAAGACTGCGGCAATCAAGATTTTAATGTAAAATAATTTCAGTAACACCTCCAGGGGTAATGAAATTCCCGTCAGCCGTATTGTGAAAGGTCAATGTGATCAGGGGCGTACTGTTTATTCATGGCACTGATTATTGCAAAGATTTGATACATTTTCCACAAATTCTATGACTGCACAATTTACACTAAGCATAATGCCAAACGGATCGGCTGAAACCACAGTGAATGGTTATGTGATTATTCAACAAGCAATCACTTGATTTTGCAGGGGAACAACTATTGCGCCCACAAAAAACACATGGACATTACAACCGGATGCAGGGTTTTGCAGTACAGGCCTGAGTTTTTATTTTATATATTTTTTTTTTCTCGTATTTTCTTTCTTTTTTTCTGCTTGTATATTTTTGACTTTTCTTTACGCAAATATGATGTCAGCCATCTTAATCTGAGATTTGCTTTACAACAGCAACCCGGACATGAGAAGCAACGCCAGAAAACAACTAAATGGCTTATATATAAGGATGAGTGGACCCGTGAAAGTTTGAGTTATGGTATCTGACCCAAACTTTATTCCGAAATTCAGTTTAGGTACCAGAACTGTACCCGAACTTGAACCAGAACCCTATTAAGAAAAATGGGGACCCGAACTTTTGAGCTGGAAAATATTCTCTCTCTCTCTGGACTTCCCCCGGAACTCCAAACATTGCAACGGATTTCCGGGAGAAGTTCATGTTTGGTGCTTAACACCGGACACTAACTGTCCGGTATGAACCTCGAATCCCGGGTTTGCTGATCTCTACTTACAGTGGTGTGAAAAAGTGTTTGCCCCCTCCTTGATTTCTTATTCTTTTGCATCTTTGTCACACTTAAATGTTTCAGATCACAAAACAAATTTAAATATTAGACAAAGATAATACAAGTAAACACAAGATGCAGTTTTTAAATGAATGTCTTCATTGTTAAGGGATTGCTCGCTAAACCTAATAACTGGTTGGGCCGCACTTAGCAACAACAACTGCAATCAAGCATTTGGGATAACTGGCAATGAGTCTTTTACAGCGCTCTGCAGGAATTTTGGCCACCCATCTTTGCAAAATTGTTGTAATTTAGTCACACTGGAAGGTTTCCAAGCATGAACCGCCTTTTTAAGGTCATGTCACAGCATTTCAATCTGATTAAGGTCAGGATTTTGACTAGGCCACTCCAAAGTCTTAATTTTGTTTTTCTTAAGCCATTCAGAGGTGGACTTGCTGGTGTGTTTTGGATCACTGTCCTGCTGCATAATCCAAGTGCACTTCAGCTTGAGGTCAAAAACAGATGGCCGGACATTCTCCTTCAGGAATTTTTGGTAGACAGCAGAATTCATGGTTCCATTTACCACAGCAAGTCTTTCAGGTCCTGAAGCAGCAAAACATCCCCAGACCATCAAACTGCCACCACCATATTTTACTGTTGGTATGATGTTCCTTTTCTGAAATGCTGTGTTACTGCTGCGCCAGATGTAATGGGACAGTCCACACAGTATTCTCCTAAAAGTCTTGGTGATCATCAAGATGTTTTCTAGCAAAAATGAGAAAAGCCTTTATATTGTTTTTGTTCAGAATCAGCAGTGGTTTTCACCTTGGAACTCTACCATGCATGCCATTTTTCCGCAGTCTCTTTCTTGACCTTAACTGAGGCAAGTGAGAATTGCAGTTCTTTGGATGTTGTTGTGGGGTCTTTTGTGGCCTTTTGGATGAGTGCTTGCTGTTCTCTTGGGGTAACTTTGGTCGGCCAGCCACTCCTGGGAAGTTTCACCACTGTTCCATGTTGTCACCATTTGTGGATAATGTTTCTAACTGTGGTTCGCTGGAGTCCCAAAGTTTTAGAAATGCCTTTGTAACCAGCATGATGTCTAGCTTTTGAGGATCTTTTGGTCAGGTTCACTTTGTCAGGCAGGTCCTATTTAAGTGATTTCTTGATTGAGAACAGGTGTGACAGTAATCAGGCCTGTAGCTGTAGCTAGGGAAATTGAACTCAGCTTCCCTAAGATGTGATAAACCATAGTTGAAACATAAATTAAGGGGGGGGGGGGAGCGATTACTTTTTTCACACAGGGCCCTGTAGGTTTGGATTTATTTTTTCCTTAATAATAAGACCTTTATTTAAAAATTGCATTTTGTGTTTACTTGTGTTATCTTTGCCTAATATTTAAATTTTGTTTTGTAATCTGAATATTTAAGTGACAAACATGCAAAAGAATAAGAAATCAAGAAGG
This sequence comes from Phyllobates terribilis, assembly GCF_046119375.1. NCBI lineage: Eukaryota > Metazoa > Chordata > Amphibia > Anura > Dendrobatidae > Phyllobates > Phyllobates terribilis. Next base: position 70,702,889 of record NW_027362767.1, on the reverse strand, counting down.
GGCAAACACTTTTTTTCACACCAATATACATACACATAGATATAAATATAAACAGTACTTGTATACTGAATATTATATATATACTAGCTGTACTACCCGGTTTCGCCCGGGTTAATAACTGCTGTTAGCAAAATAGAATGTTTTAACAAAAATTTATTCTCCACACAAAAACCACAAAACAAATAGATAGAAAGTTCATTGGCTCTTGAGGAAGCAGCTCTTGTTTTCATGTCTGCAAGTCTCGCTTCCCTCTCCTCAGAAAGTTCATTGGCCCTTGAGGAAGCAGCTCTTGTTTTCATGTCTGCAAGCCTCGCTTCCCTCTCCTCAGAAAGTTCATTGGCCCTTGAGGAAGCAGCTCTTGTTCTCTTGTCTGCAAGCCTCGCTTCCCTCTCCTCAGAAAGTTCACTGGCTCTTGAGGAAGCAGCTGCTGTTCTCATGTGTGTCAGCCTTGTTTCTCGGTCTTCACATTTTTCATTGGCCCGTAATGCAGCTTTTCTTTTCACATCAGCTGACATTCGTACCATGAAATTCCTTTTCTTATGAGGCATTATTGTGGTAAAAACAGTCTGTAACTGGCAGTTTCTATATCCTCTCACATAGAAGTAATGTGACTGACTTCAGCCTTTCCACCAACACACCCTAACTGACATCTTATTACCTTACACAAGCTTTGTTATACTGAGAATGTCCTTTGTTGCCTATATTAACCAATCACAGCTCAGATTAATTAACTGTAGCAAAATAGAAGCTGAGCTGTGATTGGTTGCTATTGGCAGCCTGATAAATCTTTGTGAGATGAGTTTTGTGTGTGCTGAGAGTGGTATATGTGTTCAAGCACGTGGTAGTGTGTGGCGCATTGTGTGTGTGTGTTCATATCCCCGTGTGTGGTGAGTATGAGTATCCCATGTCGGGGCCCCACCTTAGCAACTGTACGGTATATCCTCTTTGGCGCCATCGCTCTCATTCTTTAATTTCCCTTGCTCACATGTGGCAGCTGTCAATTTGCCTCCAACACTTTTCCTTTCACTTTTTCCCCATTATGTAGATAGGGGCAAAATTGTTTGGTGAATTGGAACGCACGGGGTTAAAATTTTGCCTCACAACATAGCCTATGACGCTCTCGGGGTCCAGACGTGTGACTGTGCAAAATTTTGTGGCTGTAGCTGCGACGATGCAGATGCCAGTCCCGGACATACACACATACATACACACATACACACACACACACACACACATTCAGCTTTATATATTATATATATATATATGTATATATATATATATATACACACACTGTATATACTGTAGGGGTTTTACTCACTTGGGTACGTCGGGAGGCAAATATGAAGCGTTTTCATTTAAATGTTCACAACGGTTTATTTGCTTCATAAACTGGTCAAAATCAAGATGCATACAAACAGCCTTTAGTGCAGGCAAAACAAAGAAAACAGTCCTTTAGGCAAAGTCTCTGGTTGGCCGGTCCTGTGGTCACACAGGCTGGTAAGCAATCAGTACAAGGCTCATTCTGGAGACAACAACACACAGGAGGCCTTCTCCCTCCAAACACAGACCATGTGCCAAACAACAGCCTCAATTTTATAGGCTGTTAACCACACCCCGAGGTGAGGTATGTGGGTAGCTGAATCCGCCCAACTCTCCAAACTACCCATAACCCGGTCCCAGGTGCACCAAACGATCCTCTTAGTGCAGGCGTGCACTAGAGAAACACTCTGGGTTACATCACAGAGGACAGCCATCTCTGTGACACATACCTCCCATCGACCATGCGACCATTAGCCACCTTATAATACACACAGAAAGTAGATAAAGTATAAATATTATACTGTATGTATATGTGAGTGTGAGTGCGTGTGTATATATACATACATTACCGTTCAAAAGTTTGGGGTCACCTAGACAATTTTATGTTTTCCATGAAAACTCATACTTTTATTTATCAAATGAGTTGCAAAATGATTAGAAAATATAGTCCAGACATTGACAAGGTTAGAAATAATGATTTTTATTAGAAAGAATAATTTTCTCCTTCAAACTTTGCTTTTGGCACAGAATGCTCCTTTGCAGCAATTCCAACATTGCAGACCTTTGGCATTCTAGCTGTTAATTTGCTGAGGTAATCTTGAGACATTTCCCCCCATGCTTCCTGAAGCCCCTCCACAAGTTGGATTGGCTTGATGGACACATTTTGCGTACCATACGGTCAAGCTGCTCCCACAACAGCTCAATGGGGTTGAGATCTGGTGACTGCGCTCACCACTCCATTACAGATAGAATACCCGCTGCCTGCTTCTTCCCTAAATAGTTCATGCATAATTTGGAGGTGTGCTTTGGGTCATTGTCCTGTTGTAGGATGAAATTGGCTCCAATAAAGCGCTGTCCACAGGGTATGGCATGGCATTGCAAAATGGAGTGATAGCCTTGCTTATTCAAAATCCCATTTACCTTGTACAAATCTCCCACTTTACCAGCACCAAAGCAACCTCAGACCATCACATTACCTCCACCATGCTTGACAGATGGCGTCAGGCACTCTTCCAGCATCTTTTCAGTTATTCTGCATCTCACAAATGTTCTTCTGTGTGATCCAAACACCTCAAACTTTGATTCGTCTGTCCATAAAACTTTTTTCCAATCTTCCTCTGTCCAATGTCTGTGTTCTTTTGCCCATATTAATCTTTTCCTTTTATTAGCCAGTCTCAGATATGGTTTTTTCTTTGCCACTGTGCCCTGAAGGCCAGCATCCCGGAGTCGCCTCTTCACTGTAGACGTTGACACTGGCGTTTTGCGTGTACTATTTAATGAAGCCGCCAGTTGAGGAGCTGTGAAGTGTCGATTTCTCAAACTAGAGACTCTAATGTCCTTGTCTTGTTGCTCAGTTGTGCTGCGGGGCGCCCACTTCTCTTTCTACTCTGGTTAGAGCCTGTTTGTGCTCTCCTCTGAAGGGAGTAGTACACACCGTTGTAGGAAATCTTCAGTTTCTTGGCAATTTCTCGCATGGAATAGCCTTCATTTCTAAGAACAAGAATAGACTCGAGTTTCACATGAAAGTTCTCTTTTTCTGGCCATTTTGAGAGTTTCATAGAACAAACAAATGTAATGCTCTAGATTCTCAACTAGCTCAAAGGAAGGTCAATTTTATAGCTTCTCAAATCAGCCAAACCGTTTTCAGCTGGGCTAACATACCTGTGCAAGGGTTTTCTACGGTTTTCTAGGGTTTTCTAAACATCCATTAGCCTTCTTACACAGTTAGCAAACACAATGTACCATTAAAACACTGCAGTGGTGGTAGTTGGAAATGGACCTCTATACACCTATGTAGATATTGCAATAAAAACAAGACGTTTGCAGCTAGAATAGTCATTTACCACATTAACAATGTATAGAGTGTATTTCTGATTCATTTAATGTTAGCTTCATTGAAAAAAAATGTACTTTTCTTTAAAAAATAATGAAATTTCTAAATGACCCCAAACTTTTGAACGGTAGTGTATATACAGTGCCTACAAGTAGTATTCAACCCCCTGCAGATTTAGCTGGTTGACACATGCGGAATTAACTTGGCATTGTGACATTTGTACTGTAGATCAGCCTGGAAGTGGGAAATGCACTGCAGCAAATTTTTTTTTTTTTTTTTAAACGTTAAAAGTTAATTCAGAGTGTCATTTATTATTCAACCCCTCAAACCACAAGAATTCTGTTTGGTCCCCCTAAAGTATTAAGAAGTAGTTCAGGCACCAAGAATAATGAGCTTCACATGTGTGGATTAAAGATCTCTTTTGCCAGCCTTTTCTGACTATTTAAGACCCTCCCCAAACTTGTGAACAGCACTCAGACATGGTCAACATGGGAAAGACAAAGGAGCATTCCAAGGCCATCAGAGACAAGATCGTGGAAGGTCACAAGGCTGGCAAGGGGTACAAAACCCTTTCCAAGGAGTTGGGCCTACCTGTCTCCACTGTTGGGAGCATCATCCGTAAGTGGAAGGCTTATGGAACTACTGTTAGCCTTCCACGGCCTGGACAGCCTTTGAAAGTGTCCTCCCGTGCCGAGGCCAGGCTTGTCCGAAGAGTCAAGGCTAACCCAAGGACAACAAGGAAGGAGCTCCGGGAAGATCTCTTGGCAGTGGGGACATTGGTTTCAGTCAATACCATAAGTAACGTACTCCACCGCAATGGTCTCCGTTCCAGACGAGCCCGTAAGGTACCTTTACTTTCAAAGCGTCATGTCAAGGCTCGTCTACAGTTTGCTCATGATCACTTGGAGGACTCTGAGACAGACTGGTTCAAGGTTCTATGGTCTGATGAGACCAAGATCGAGATCTTTGGTGCCAACCACACACGTGACGTTTGGAGACTGGATGGCACTGCATACGACCCCAAGAATACCATCCCTACAGTCAAGCATGGTGGTGGCAGCATCATGCTGTGGGGCTGTTTCTCAGCCAAGGGGCCTGGCCATCTGGTCCGCATCCATGGGAAGATGGATAGCACGGCCTACCTGGAGATTTTGGCCAAGAACCTCCGCTCCTCCATCAAGGATCTTAAGATGGGTCGTAATTTCATCTTCCAACAAGACAACGACCCAAAGCACACAGCCAAGAAAACCAAGGCCTGGTTCAAGAGGGAAAAAGTCAAGGTGTTGGAGTGGCTTAGTCAGTCTCCTGACCTTAACCCAATTGAAAACTTGTGGAAGGAGCTCAAGAATAAAGTCCACATGAGACACCCAAAGAACCTAGATAACTTGGAGAAGATCTGCATGGAGGAGTGGGCCAAGATAACTCCACAGACCTGTGCTGGCCTGATCAGGTCTTATAAAAGACGATTATTAGCTGTAATTGCAAACAAGGGTTATTCCACAAAATATTAAACATAGGGGTTGTATAATAATTGACCCACACTTTTATGCTTAAAATTTAATAAAATTCAACTGAGCAACATAACTTTTTGGTTTGTAAAATTTATGCTTCTGTTCATAAAACCTACTCTCGTTTGCAGTTTGAAGGCTCTAACTTATTTGCATCTTATTAAACCAGCTAAATCTGCAGGGGGTTGAATACTACTTGTAGGCACTGTATATATATGCAGTGCCATCCAGTCTCCAAATGTCACGTGTGTGGTTGGCACCAAAGATCTCGATCTTGGTCTCATCAGACCACAGAACCTTGAACCAGTCTGTCTCAGAGTCCTCCAAGTGATCATGAGCAAACTGTAGACGAGCCTTGACATGACGCTTTGAAAGTAAAGGTACCTTACGGGCTCGTCTGGAATGGAGACCATTGCGGTGGAGTACGTTACTTATGGTATTGACTGAAACCAATGTCCCCACTGCCAAGAGATCTTCCCGGAGCTCCTTCCTTGTTGTCCTTGGGTTAGCCTTGACTCTTCGGACAAGCCTGGCCTCGGCACGGGAGGACACTTTCAAAGGCTGTCCAGGCCGTGGAAGGCTAACAGTAGTTCCATAAGCCTTCCACTTACGGATGATGCTCCCAACAGTGGAGACAGGTAGGCCCAACTCCTTGGAAAGGGTTTTGTACCCCTTGCCAGCCTTGTGACCCTCCACGATCTTGTCTCTGATGGCCTTGGAATGCTCTTTTGTCTTTCCCATGTTGACCATGTCTGAGTGCTGTTCACAAGTTTGGTGAGGGTCTTAAATAGTCAGAAAAGGCTGGCAAAAGAGATCTTTAATCCACACATGTGAAGCTCATTATTCTTGGTGCCTGAACTACTTCTTAATACTTTAGGGGGACCAAACAGAATTCTTGTGGTTTGAGGGGTTGAATAATAAATGACACTCTGAATTAACTTTTAACGTTTAAAAAAAAAAAAAAAAATTTGCTGCAGTGCATTTCCCACTTCCAGGCTGATCTACAGTACAAATGTCACAATGCCAAGTTAATTCCGCATGTGTCAACCAGCTAAATCTGCAGGGGGTTGAATACTACTTGTAGGCACTATATATATATATATATATATATATATATATATATATATATATATATATATATATATATATATATATATAAATATATATATATAAATATATATATACATATAGTCTTGCAAGCTATTTGGAATCAATTAACTCTTTCTGAGTGGCTGCCAAAACAGCCTTTATGAGTCTTAAAATGGATTGCATTACTTGGAAAATCAATTGGTTGGGGATGGCTGGAAATCAAGTCTATAGTTATGTTACAGATTTTAAGAGCCTTTCTATAATTGCTTGTAAGAAGGAATATGCAGTAGTAGCAAACTGTAAAACTAATTATAAAGATTTTCTTCCATTTTCACTGGGCACAAGCTGACATTGCAACACTCAGTCACCATTTCTCAATGGCATATGGAGTGAATGGAGAAGCAGCTCTGGGTCATGACACTGCCCACAAGATGTCAGCCTCCAGCGTGTATTGTTCATACAAAATGAAATGGGACAATCCGTCATATATACGTGCACTGTGCATGTAGTTTGGAATTAGTAGAAGTTATATATATATATATATATATATATATATATATATTGGTGTGAAAAAGTATTAGCCCCCGTTCCTGATCTCTTATTCTTTTGCGTGGGGACCTCGTAACTACCTTGTCTCATGGCTTGCCAGGGAGTAGTGACTCAGCGTCACAATCGGCTATTACAACAACCCCTTGCGGTAGTAGATTACAGAGTCTGACTGATCTAACCCTGGTTTCTATAGATGTCTAAATCAGCTTTCCTTAACACGTAAAAAAAGCCAAGTGTCTTTTTTTTTTTTAAGATCGTAGGAAGAAATAAATCATATAAACAAGATCACTTCTAAGGTACTTTTTTCTAACTTGAACAAGCTCAATTTTTCTAGCCTCTCACTACTGTAGATGAGAGACCTTCCGATCTAGTCATCTACCTTGGACGCCTCTCTAATTCTCATATATTCTTTATAGAGTGTGGAGTCAAAAACTAAATCCAAATCCCACTTTTAGACTGTGTGCACACGATGCGTTTTTAATGCGTTTCCGCAGCGTTTTTGCAGCTGCGGAAACGCATTAAAAACGCATGGTAGTAGGGCAGCAATGTTCCCCAATGATAATCCGCCTGTGCTGTGCACATGCTGTGGAAATTTCCGCTGCTGATTATCATTGCGGAAAAAAACGCAGCACTACCAATTATTTTGCGGAAGTTCTGCGTCTTCGCCGCCATTGACTTGCATTAGACCGCATGGATTACGCATTACTGTATATGTAGATGCGTAATCCAAGCGTTCTAATGTGCGGATGGTACCCGGGTGTAGATGAGAGGAGACTCTCCTCCACACCCAGGTACCATTAAAAAATCTGTAAAAAAAGAATAAAATAAAAAATAAATGTATATTTACCTTCCGGCGGCCTGCGCTGCGCTCCTGCTTGGTTCCCGGCACTTTGCAGTGAGTTGAAGGACCTGCGCTGACGTCAGAGTCATGTGACGGGTCACGTGACGCTGACGTCAGCAGGTCTTTCAATTCACTGTTGCCGGCAGCCGGGACTGAGCGAAGCAAGCCAGCGCGGGCCATCGGAGGGTAAGTATACATTTATTTTTTTATTTTTACAACTCTCTCGGGTCACACTATATAAATCCATGCTGTTTGCATGGAGTTATATAGTGTGACCTAGTTGTCACAAGCACTTTCCAAGTGATGCTAATCGCTTGGAAAGCGCTTGTCAATCCGCATGCGGAAATGTCAGTGGGTAACCACTCCATTTCCGCATGTCCCTGGCAGGAAAATGCATGTACAATCCGCATGTACAATCCGCATGCGTTTTTTTCTGCCAGGGAGATGCAGAAACGCTCAGGAAAAATCCTGAGCATTTCTGCATCGTAGGCACATAGCCTAAAGGAGTTGCCCAGGACTAAGATATTGATGGTCTATCTTTTGGATAGGTCATCAGGGTTTGACTTAGGCTATGTGCCCACGATGCAGAAATGAAGCAGAAAATTTCTGCAGCATTTCTGCATCTCCCTGGCAGAAAAAACGCATGCAGATTGTGTATGCGTGTTTCCTGCAGAATACATGTGGATCCACATGCGGATACACATGCGTTTCCGCATGCAGATTGACAAGCGCTTTCCAGGCGATAGCATCACTTGGAAAGTGCTTGACAACTAGGTCACACTGTATAAATCCATGCAAACGGCATGGATTTATACAGTGTGAACCGTAAAAATTAAAACAAATAAGCTATACTCACCCTCGAGGCCCCGGTGTGTGCTGCAGCGCTCGTTCCTGTCTGGTTCCCGGCTGCCGGCATATCGCGAGACAGAGCGGTGAAGGGCCTGCGGTCACATGGCTGTGACGTCACCGCAGGTCCTCAAGCGATGCCGGCATTCAGAGAGAAGCCGCCGGACAGGTGAATATAAACTTTATTTGTTATTTTATTCTTTTTTTACAGGTACAAAGGTACCCAGGTCTGGATGAGAGTCTCCTCTCCTCCAGAACTGGGTACCATCCGCACACAGAGACGCATAGAAGCCGCTTGTACAAATGTAGAGTCGCGGTTTCTATGCGTTTCAATGCAAGTCAATGGCGGGAGTTCCGCTGCGCTTCCGCAAAATTAAATGACATGCTGCGGATTTTTGTACGCAGCATAAACGCTGCGGAAAAATCTGCAGCATGGGCATAGAACATGCGGAATCCCCTTGGGGACCATGGGGTGCGGATTACCTAGCGTTTCACAAGCGTTTCCGCTGCGGAAATTCCGCAGCATAAACGCTTGAAAAACGCTACATGGGCACCCAGCCTTAGTAGCAGTCTGACGCCCGTCCCTCTCACTGATCCACTGTTTTCAGGTCCTGCTAGAAGTAAACACTGTAAATAGCTACAGCTCCATACACTGTGTAGTGGCCATTCTTAGGTACTGCAGCTCAACTCTGCAGGTCCTACAAACAGTTGATCAGTGCGAGTGCAAAATGTCGCCCACCACTATTGATTACCTGTCCTAAGTATAGGCCATCAATATATAAATTCCTAAAGAACCCCTTTAACTAAAATTCCCTACTCTGTTGCCAGCTAAGAAATGTTGTTAGTTTCCTATGTCCTTACATGAAGTCATTTCTCCAATAAAATGTATTGTATATAACACCCTGGAGAGCATGTCATTAAACAGACCGTTTTACTCTATGGCCCTACAAAGGGAAACTTGGTAATTGTGAAAGATTGTGAGCACCGTTAACTTTCACAGCCAATTAAAAGCACTCAAAGGCTGACAATCCACTGTAATCTGTGACTGATCTTAAAGGGGTTGTCCACTACTTTAGATTACCCCCCAATGTATCCCCCCAGGTCCCCTAAGACCTCTTGTAAATGCCTTCCGTAGCAGATAATGCCTGTGAGTGGAGCTATCTCTGGCCGCTCACAGGCATCACATGACCCCCAGCCGGTTCTGACATCCGCTGATGTCACGACAAGTGCTGGCAGCAGCCGGGGGTCTTTTTCTTCCTGGTTCCACGGTGGATGCCAGGCTGTGGGCGGAGTTAAAGCCCCTGCGTCACACCCGGCATCCACCGCATGCTCTGCCTCTCCCCATTCATTGGGAAAGCGCGAGGTGGATGCTGGGTGTGACGTGGGGGGTAACCCCGCCCACAACCCAGCAGCCACCGCAGGGACCGCAGCGCTGAGTCACACCTCACTTGTCGTGACGTCAGCGCGGGGTCAAGTGATGCCTGTGAGTGGCCAACGATAGCGCCGCTCACAGGATTTATCAACAACGGAAGGTATTTACAAAAAGTTTTAGGGGCCCCGGGGGGGATACATTGGGGGAATAATATAAAGTAGTGCACAACTTCTTTAAGAAAACTTACAAGAGAAAGCGATGACTTAACGAGCCAGCGGTAAGCTTTTTGATGGCTTATAATTATAGGAAATTCCACTGCTTGATTCTTTAATCATCTATATATCTTCTTCTATCTGTATCTTGTTATCGACAAGCATAGGTGACAGGAACGGACCTGAGCAATAAATGGCTACGAGTGAATTTCCATATTCCTTTATAAGTTACTGAAGTTCAACAAGTCTCTTAAACCTGTTTGTGTCCATAAATGACTGAAAAAATTAGCGTTAAAGCTGCAGTATTGCATATAAAACGCTCCTCTGCAGATTGAAAGTAGTAGTACCACTGATAAATGCTTTCATAGTAGGCATATATAGTGCCAAATACAATGCATACAGTAAGTAATACCTCTATACAATGTCCAAAAAAGAACAGACATACTGTGCATTAGTAGTGCTGTCATACAAAGCTGAAACAATACTGCTGTACAAAACCTAATTAATACTGTCATCTAGTACTCTATACTAGTGATGGGCGAGCACTAAAATGCTCGGATGCTCGATGCTCGGGTCGAGCACATTGGAATACTCGGGTGCTCGACCCGAGCAACGAGCCCAATGTAAGTCTATGGGAAACTTGAGCATGTTTCAGGTGGCTCCCCCAGGCGGTCTGCAGAGGGCCTAAAAATTGCCAAAATCGATAGGAACAGTGTTCAAATGACATGGCGACAGCATGGGGAAGACCCCTGGAAGCATTTCTGACTCCCAGGTCACTTCTGTCAACAACGTGGTCAGAGTATTATGCCACTTTTACGGACTCACAATAAAACATACAAAAACAAAACCAAAATGGATTTTCCTGGGAAATATGTTAAGGAACATTCTTTCCAGGGTAATGACTTGTATATAAGGCAAAATAAATAACCAAAAACAAAAATACTCCTCCACACCTTGGGCTATGTTCACACGTAGCGTTTTTGATGCATTTTTGCACTTTTGCATTGCTTTAAACCAAGACAAATGCATTCACCAGGAAATGTCATTTTAACATTTTCCAACCTTATCTGGCCATGTGGTGTGTGAGATATCATCAGACACATCCTGTTTCATTTATGAAGGAGGGACTCTGAAAGTCACAAAGCCTATTTTTATAGGGCCACCAGGCGGCCTTTACTATTCTTAAAGAGCCAGCAGTCGGCCCTAACTAATCTTAGAGAGCCATCAGCCGGCTATGTTTTATTGTTCCCATTACTAAAGAGTGGGTCACCTATACTGTTACTGCGTATGCAGTGAGTGGCAGGGCTGCCCAAAATTTGGACGCACCCTAATACCACTTTGAAAATTTAGATGCACGCCAATACCCCTTTGAAGAGACTTAGAGGAGGGCCTCCTGAAAACAATGTTCCCATAATTAGGAAGTAGGTCTCCCATTGTGTTTGCCTATGCAGTGAATGCAAGGGTTGCCAAAAATTTGGAGGCACTCCAATGCCCCTTGGAAGAGACGTGGAGGTCAGAGGGCCTCCTGAAAACAATGTTCCCATTATTAGGAAGTGGGTCTCCTATTGTGTTTGCCTATGCAGTGAATGCAAGGGCTGCCAAAAATTGGGAGGCACTCCAATGCCCCTTGGAAGAGAATTAGAGGAGGGCCTCCTGAAAAAAAATGTTCCCATTATTAGGAAGTGGGTCTCCCATTGTGTTTGCCTATGCAGTGAATGCAAGGGCTACCAAAAATTGGGAGGCACTCCAATGCCCCTTGGAAGAGACGTGGAGCAGGGCCTCATAAAAAAATGTTCCCATTAGAAAGGAGCGGGCCTCCTATACTTGTAATGCCCATGCACTAAGTGTATGGGCTGACAAACATTTACCCCTGGGGGGTATACATGAACATACTGTATAAAAATTTTTTTTACAGGCATCATAAACACCCTTTAAAAAAATTATGTGGGTGTTGCATCACGGACCATGGTTACCCTGGTGATATGGTGGTGGAGGATGAGGATGAGAAGGAGGACAAGAGCAAATAGCCAAAATCAGGAAGCGTATACCCATGTGTGGGTGTGAACAGGTGCATGGGAATACACCTCCCAAAAAAAGACACTGGATTGGAGTTTATGTTACGCTGCTATCATTCGGTGGTGTTGAGAAGTCTGGCCCAATCCAGCCCTTGTTCATTTTTATAAGAGTCAGCCTGTCAGCATTTTCAGTTGACAGGCGGATGCGCTTATCAGTTATAATTCCACCAGCGGCACTAAAAACCCGCTCTGATAAAAAGCTGGCGGCAGGGCAGGCCAGGACCTCCAAGGCATAGAGAGCCAGTTCATTCCACGTTTCCAGCTTGGATACCCAATAATTGTAGGGCACAGAGGAATCACGGAGGACGTTGGTATGGTCGGCAAGGTACTCCCTCAGCATCTTCCCAAACTTTGCACTCCTTGTGAGAACTTTGACAGTGTTCCCTTGCCTCTGCTGGATTGAAGTTGTGTCTCTCTCGCCTGTATTCCTTGGTTGTCCAACGAACTGTGACCTCTGCCGCCAGCGTTTTCAGATGGGAATTTTTTTAATAGTTCTGCATCAAGGGCCTTCTGGTACTGCCCCATTTTTGTAGACCTGGCCGCCTCAGAATAAAAGATATAAAGTTCTCCTTGAAGCGTGGGTCTAGAAGTGTCACCAACCAGTAATGACTGTCACCCAACATTTTGAGAACGCGAGGGTCATGGGAAAGGCAGCGTAACATAAACTCAGTCATGCGTGCCAGACTGCTAAAAGGCAAGACTTCCGTGTCCTCACCAAGAGGATGACTGTCCATGCTCTCCTCCTCCTCTCTGTCCTCTGGCCATCCACGCTGAACAGACGGTATGACAGCTGTGCAGGTAGTACTGTCTATAGCGCATGAAACTAGCTCCTGTTTCTCCTCCTCCTCCTCCTCATTGTCACCCAATCCACGTTGGGATGAGATGAGGCTGGGCTGTGTGTAATCACCCTGTATGGTTCCTTGCTCCATCTCATCGTGCTCCGCCTGCAATGCATCAATCCTGTTTGATTGTAAGCAGAGAGCATTTCTGAAGACAGAGAAGCGAGATGGTGACGCTAATTATGGCGTCATCGCCGCTCACCATCTTGGTGGAGTCCTCAAAGTTTTGGAGGATGGTACATATGTCTGACATCCATGTCCACTCCTGAGGTCTTATGTGTGGAGTCAGAACTGAATATCGACGGCCTTGTTGATGCTGGTACTCAACAACTGCCCTCTTCTGCTCACAAATCCTTCCCAACATCTGCAGTATAGCGTTCCAACACATGGGGACATCACACACCAGTCTGTGAGCCGGAAGCTGCAAACGCTGCTGAAACACGGCAAGGGCGGCGGAAGCTGTAGGTGACTTTCTAAAATGAGCACACAGGCGGCGTACTTTAACAAGCAGATCCGGCAGCTCCGGGTAGGATTTGAGAAACCGCTGAACCACGAGGTTAAGCACATGGGTCAGGCATGGTACGTGTGTGAGCTCGCCTCGCCTCAGAGCCGCCACCAGGTTCCGGCTATTGTCACACACGACCATGCCTGGCTCTAGGTTCAGCGGTGTGAGCCACAGATCTGCCTGCTCTTTCAGAGCTGTCCACAACTCTTCAGTATTATGTAGTTCGCCACCTAAGCATATTAGCTTCAGCACAGCCTGCTTGTGACTGATGTGGTCATTTGAGAGATGAAGGCTGAAGAGGAGGAGGAGGTTGAGGAGGATGAGGTGCAGGAGCTGTAGACCGTGGGGGCAACCCTGATTGACCTAGGGCCCACAATCCTTGGCGTCGGGAGGATGTGTTCCGTCCCAAGGTCCGACTGGGTCCCGGCTTCCACTATGTTAACCCAGTGTGCCGTCAGCGAGATGTACCGTCCCTGCCCACAAGCACTTGTCCACGTGTCCGTGGTTAGGTGGACTTTCCCGGTAACTGCGTTGTTGAGGGCACAGCTAATGTTTTGTGACACGTGCTTGTGTAATGCGGGAACGGCACACCGGGAGAAATAGTGGCGGCTGGGGACCGAGCACCGAGGGACGGCCGCCGCTATCAGGTTGCGGAATGCTTCCGTCTCCACGAGCCTGAAAGGCGACATTTCGAGGTCAAGCAGTCGTGAAATGTGAGAATTTAGTAGTGTGGCCTGTGGGGCATTGGCTGCATATTTGTGCTTGCGTTCCAAGGACTGGGGTATTTACAACTGAACGCTGCGCTGGGACAAGGACGTGGACGTGCTTGCTGATGCTGCTACTTGAGAGTAGGCAACAACAAGTGCAGGGCAGGAGGCATCTTTGCATGCACCATGGACAGGGGATTGGCTTGCATGCACAACAGCGGAAGAAGCAATGGTGTCACCCGCAGACACTGTTCCTGGACCCTGGGGTTCGGCCCACAAAGTCGGGTGCTTTGCTGCCATGTGCCTGATCATGCTGGTGGTGGTCAGGCTGCTAGATTTGCCACCCCTGCTGATGCTGGCCTGGCAGATGGTGCAAATGGCCTTTTTGGTGTTATCGGCAGAGTCTTTAAAAATCAACCAGACTTGGGAAGACCTAACAGATGTACTGGCAACTTCCTTCGTGTTGGTGTTACGGGAAACGGTTGCCTGCCTTCTGTCTGCGGCCACCACACTGCTTCTTCCTGCAAGTTGGGGTGCTCTGCCTCCTGTGTGCTGCTGTCCTCGCTCTGCAAGTCTTGCTGCCAGGTTGGGTCAGTTACTATATCATCCACCACCTCGTCTTCCACTTCCGCACCCTGGTCCTCCTCCTGACTTTCTGGCAATTGTGTCTCATCATCGTCCACCTCTTGTGACACTTTCCCACCGTCGCCTTCGTGTGACCATGGCTGCTTAAATATTTGGGCATCGCTACATGAGATCTCCTCTTGCCCCGCTTCAAGTGGACCGGGCGAGAGGCCCGAATCTATAAATGGAAAAGTGAACAGCTCTTTAGAGTGTCCAAGTGTGGGATCATTTGTCTCCGGGCACTCGGCATGGTGGGAGGAAGGAGGATCAGGGTGAGGAATATGCGGTCCAGACTCATGGCTACTGAGACTTGATCGTGTGGAAGATAGGGTGGTGGTGGTGGCTAAGTGACTGGAAGCATTATCTGCTATCCAACCAATAACCTTTTGACACTGCTCTGGGTTCAATAGTGGTGTTCTGCGGTCCCCTAGGAATTGGGACAGGAAGGTCTGGCGAGAAGATGTGGGTGTTTGTTGTGGCACAATTTCAGCTTGCCCACAGCCTTGGCCTCTGCATGCACCATCACCATCACATCCAGTTCCCCATCCCTTGCCACGCGCCTTGCCCATTTTAAATGGAGGACAATATCTTCCACGCTCACTACAAATGGCTGAGTTTGGAGCGAAGTTATACGTAATCCATGTGACGGAGAAAACAGAGTTTTAAATACCTGGCCTGTCGGTAACTATTTTGAACAGCAAACTGGTGTCAAAAACTTCGCTGACACAGTGAAAAAAAATATGAATGGAGGCCGAAAATGTCAGTATTTTCAGCGCAATTATGTGTGACCCGTGTGATGAACAAACCACAGTTTTAAATAGCTGGATTTTTAGTGCTCTAATATGGAAAGGACCTGGCTGTATTCTGCAGTGCCAACAAGCAAATGGCGCAGAAAAACGTTGTCCTCTGGATTGCTTTTTAAACAAATAATGAGGATTATTTGGCTTTTATCCTAAATCATATTTCAAGGCTCGTTAAAGAATCGCAGGGTTACTACTTCTAATAGGTGGCACTAGAGTTCAAGTCCTCTTCCTCTCTGAAGAGACAATTTGCAAATTTTATTTCCCAGACTAGCATGCATGGCGTTTAAGTCTCCTCATACAGGTCTCATAGTGCCAGACCTGGCATGTCATTCTCCTTAGACCCTATTCATTGCATCTGTTACAAATCTGCAATAAATCCACAGCAAAACTGACATGTTGTTGAACAGAAAATCTGCAGCATTTACTCATTGACACTTATTTTTTCTGCTAGATGCAAAAGGATTTTTTTATGGGACTCCATATGAAAGATCTTAAAAAATTCTGTTGTGTATCAATTCATCCTGTTGGAGATTTCTTCCTGACAGCTGTGCACTTTGTAGTAGAGTTTGGGATATGAAAGACAACTACAGGTTGCCAAAGGAAGGAACATACATTATCACATAAAAGTGGCCCAGTGATTACTGGTGTCTGTTAAGTAGGTACCATAGGGAGCCATCAAATAAGGATAGAGCTCAGTATATACATAAGAAAATAGTTGATCTCATGATTATCAGGCCCCACAGATGTACTTGCATCTCCTGATACCCAATGCAATATTTAGAACATTGCTCCCATCAACCATGTGCCATTTATAATATTTGTGGCTTCTTATATGGCAGAAGAGCCTTTGGGTCCCTTCGCACCCAAGGGTCGGGGAGTGACTGCTACCTCTGCACTCCCTATAGATACACAAATGTCAAGCCAGAACATTCACAGTGAGTGTAAATGTTATTTCAGAGTAACGGTTGCCAGATCGCTCAAACAAAAAGAACAGGACTGAAAAAAATCCATTCTGTTGAATCCTTGTTTCCCCTGGCGAGATCAGACAAGCTAGACATTAGCTTGTTGTGAGGAGTGTGAATGTGTGTTCTTAGATCTGATGAAGGGGGTTCAGTTGCCTGAAACTTTACAACCATACTTTTGTACTGTCTTGGAATGTGTGATGATAATTCAAGCTAATTATTATTTACTTATGAAGGTCGCAGAATTGTTAAAGAGGACGTTTTACCATATTTTTCATGTTGAACTGGACCCACAATGTAATAGTGGTTGAAAATCAGAATAAAACTTTTTTTTTTGGCCTCTCCATTGCAGAAGTATTAGCGATCAAAGTTTTGGTAACTAATGTGTTAATTTTCTTTAACTCCAAATGGGTGTTATCATATATTTTTCACTGGGGTTTTTTATTTCTTCTTCCTGTATGACGCTGACCAATCATAAGCAGGCAGCAACACACAGCAGGAAAAAGATCCCGCCCCCACCATAGCTTAGACCAGTGTGTGAGACATATGACAGACAGCCTGATCTTCTGGTGTAACCTCCTATATGATTAGAAAGTGATGGAATTAGAGCATAGATGACTAATACCTTTCAGATAAGGTTCAGATAAGTCAGTGTGGGTGGAGGGGCAGCAGAAATGAGTTTAACTGTGTCACATTAGAAACCTTTCTATCAGCTCTCCTCCTCTCATAGCACTGTCACCTCTGCTGTACTGTCTTCCCCACACTGCCTGTCCATAAATGTGTCAGTAATCACACTTATGATTGTTTTGCAGACTGCAACTCATACTCATCCTGCAGTTAGATCAGGTTATTTGTCATCATATGTCTCACACAGGAGAGACGTATTTGTCCTGGCTACTCTTGTGTGAGACATATAATAATATCTGGCTCTGATCTCACTGCAGAGTGAGTACAAGAAGTTGTGAACACATAGACATTAGTGGGATTACTGACACATATCTGGACAGACAGTGTAGGAGAAGGGGCAATACAGCAGAGGTGACAGTGCTGTGAGAGAGGGAGAACTGATAGAAGAGTTTGTAATGTGACACAGCTAAATTCAGCGTTACTGCCCCTCTCTCCACAGGGACCTTATCTGAAAGGTGTTAGTCAATTGTGCTCTACTCCCAGTACTTTCTAATTTTGCACAATATTAGATCTGGAGATCAAGACTGTTATTACATCTTATATACTGAGAAACCTGCTCTGAGCTATGGTGAGGGCATGTTCTTCTTTCTCCAGTGTGTTGCTGCATGATTAAGAGTGGTCAGCATCATACAGGGAGAAAAAGTACATGGCCCCTGTAAATCTCTGTGATAAAACGCCCTTGGATTTAGGCAGGAACAGCCTTCAATGTCATGCACTATTCCAGTCTGTAAAATGGATTAGAATAGTGCTTGCTGTGATTTTTCCCACATGGAGCAAATTGCTTGTGTGCACTTACATACTGTATATGTTAATATTCTTCAGTGTGGTAGTGTGTTAGTTGTGCACACTAACAGAAAATATGCTTGTCTGAATGAGCCCTAAGCCACAACATTCTCTGCCAGCAAACTATCATCTATCTATATAAAAACTTTGAACATGGGTGAAAATACAGTACAGACCAAAAGTTTGGACACACCTTCTCATTTAAAGATTTTTCTGTATTTTCATGACTTTGAAAATTGTACATTCACACTGAAGGCATCAAAACTATGAATTAACACATGTGGAATTATATACTTAACAAAAAAGTGTGAAACAACTGAAAATATGTCTTATATTCTAGGTTCTTCAAAGTAGCCACCTTTTGCTTTGATGACTGCTTTGCACACTCTTGGCATTCTCTGATGAGCTTCAAGAGGTAGTCACCGGAAATGGTCTTCCAACAATCTTGAAGGAGTTCCCAGAGATGCTTAGCACTTGTTGGCCCTTTTGCCTTCACTCTGCGGTCCAGCTCACCCTAAACCATCTCGATTGGGTTCAGGTCTGGTGACTGTGGAGGCCAGGTCATCTGGCGTAGCACCCCATCACTCTCCTTCTTGGTCAAATAGCCCTTACACACCCTGGAGGTGTGTTTGGGGTCATTGTCCTGTTGAAAAATAAATGATGGTCCAACTAAACGCAAACCGGATGGAATAGCATGCCGCTGCAAGATGCTGTGGTAGCCATGCTGGTTCAGTATGCCTTCAGTTTTGAATAAATCCCCAACAGTGTCACCAGCAAAGCACCCCTACACCATCACACCTCCTCCTCCATGCTTCACGGTGGGAACCAGGCATGTAGAGTCCATCCGTTCACCTTTTCTGTGTCGCACAAAGACACGGTGGTTGGAACCAAAGATCTCAAATTTGGACTCATCAGACCAAAGCACAGATTTCCACTGGTCTAATGTCCATTCCTTGTGCTCTTTAGCCCAAACAAGTCTCTTCTGCTTGTTGCCTGTCCTTAGCAGTGGTTTCCTAGCAGCTATTTTACCATGAAGGCCTGCTGCACAAAGTCTCCTCTTAACAGTTGTTGTAGAGATGTGTCTGCTGCTAGAACTCTATGTGGCATTGACCTGGTCTCTAATCTGAGCTGCTGTTAACCTGCGATTTCTGAGGCTGGTGACTCGGATAAACTTATCCTCAGAAGCAGAGGTGACTCTTGGTCTTCCTTTCCTGGGGCGGTCCTCATGTGAGCCAGTTTCTTTGTAGCGCTTGATGGTTTTTGCAACTGCACTTGGGGACACTTTCAAAGCTTTCCCAATTTTTCGCACTGACTGACCTTCATTTCATAAAGTAATGATGGCCACTCGTTTTTCTTTACTTAGCTGCTTTTTTCTTGCCATAATACAAATTCTAACAGTCTATTCAGTAGGACTATCAGTTGTGTATCCACCAGACTTCTGCACAACACAACTGATGGTCCCAACCTCATTTATAAGGCAAGCAATCCCACTTATTAAACCTGACAGGGCACACCTGTGAAGTGAAAACCATTTCCGATGACTACCTCTTGAAGCTCATCAAGAGAATGCCAAGACTGTGCAAAGCAGTCATCAAAGCAAAAGGTGGCTACTTTGAAGAACCTAGAATATAAGACATATTTCCAGCTGCTTCACACTTTTTTGTTAAGTATATAATTCCACATGTGTTAATCCATAGTTTTGATACCTTCAGTGTGAATGTACAATTTTCATAGTCATGAAAATAAAAAAAAAATCTTTAAATGAGAAGGTGTGTCCAAACTTTTGGTCTGTACTGTACATTTAGCAGAAAAAAAATCTAAAAAAGAATGGTTGTTGGAGAAAACTAAGTCGTGCCTTTGTCTAAACAGAATCATTACTAAGGCACCAAATGTGTTAGACTCAGAATGGGACTATGTAAATAATTACACCAGTCTAAAAGACAAAACTTAGTAATAAGTGTGGAGGGAACTCTTTGCACAGAAGACAAAAACATAGGCTAACTACCTTGGCTGAGAAAATACCAGAATACTCTTGTGAAATGAAACCCTTTATAATGTAACCAAAGCAACATGCAACAACGTAACACCCAATTTCTTGGCTAGACTGAGTGAGTTCTCTGGGAACCAGGACTTGGGATAGTTACATCAGGACGCTGACATAGTGACCTCATTAAATTTTGGAGCAGTAGTCTCCAACTACAACTCCCTGCAGTTTTCCCAGGATCAGTGGTTTGACTCTCTGGCTGCGATCACACATTGTTGCCAGTATCTGCCCCTGAATGTGGCCAAAATTATGTCAATATTGAAACCTGTATGAATGTAAAATAAGTCCTTACACTTTTTTTTCCAAAGGGGTCTAATTTGAAAACATATGAACAACTCATGCTCACCAGTTAAATAACCATGGCGTTCTAACACGGTTGCTCATGTCCTCCATAGCTTGTGATGAAGTGCCCATATACAACATTGGTGCAACCTGTGCAGCAGCATAGGAGCCCAAGAGATAAGGGGGCTCTTTTGCACCTTCAAAACAGGTGGAATTGTGCACTATAATGAGGTATTGGACTGCAAAGGGCCCATATACTGTCCTTGCGCAGGGACCTTTTTCTATCTGTGTCCGCCAGTGGTCGTATGTACTACTGAAGTCATGGGTAGCTTCGGAACATTATCGCTGCAGCCAAGGATGGAGCAAAGGACTGGAGCAGTGGCCTGAACCATAGGGATATTTAACTGGTGAACAAATGTTCTTTCATTATTTTATCCTGCTATCTGCGCTTGTATAAATTTGGGATGAACTCTGAAAACCCCTTTCACAACTAAAGTGCTTTGAGCTGCAGTCAGTTTGAAAACAATGCCAATCTCCTAGTTGACATAGGCTTGGCCAAAATGTTGGTGCCTCCCATTCACAGTCTGGCAAGTGACCCTTCAATTGTCATTTATTCACACAATAGGTTTATAAATGTCCGATGGCGGGGGGCTTCACCACTGGGACCAGCAAAGATCACCAGAGTGAGTACCAAGACCCTCATTCCTGTTTTAAGCAGCAGTTTAAATAGAGCGGTGTGGCAGGCGCCCTGCCACTCCATTGTCTATGAGACTAGCACAAACAGCCGAGAAGTACAGTGGTGTGAAAAGGTGTTTGCCCCCTTTCTGATTTCTTATTCTTTTGCATGTTTGTCACATTTAAATGTTTCAGATCACAAAACTAATTTAAATATAAGCGAAGGATAACACAAGTAAACACAAAATGCAGTTTTTAAATGAAGGTCTTTATTGTTACGGGAAAAAGAAATTCAAACCTACAGGGCCCTGTGTGAATAAATAATTGCCCCCTAAACCTAATAACTGGTTGGGTCACCCTTAGCAGCAACAACAGCAATCAAGTGTTTGCGATAGTTGGCAATGAGTTTTTTACAGCGCTCTGGAGGAATTTTGGCCACTCATCTTTCAAAAATTGTTGTAACTCAGCCCCATTGGAGGGTTTCCAAGCATCAACCACCTTTTTAAGGTCATGCCACAATATCTCAATCGGATTAAGGTCAGGACTTTGACTAGGCCACTCCAAAGTCTTAATTTTGTCTTTCTTAAGCCATTCAGAGGTGGACTTGTTGGTATGTTTTGGATCATTGTCCTGCTGCATAACACAATAGAGCTTTAGCTTGAGATCATGAACAGTTGGACGGACATTCTCCTTCAGGATATTTTGGTAGACAGCAGAATTCATGGTTCCATCTACCACAGCAAGTCTTCCAGGTCCTGAAGCAGCAAAACAGCTCCAGACCATCACACTACCACCACCATATTTTACTGTTGGTATGATGTTAGTTTTTTTAAATGCTGTGTTCCTTCTTCGCCAGATGTAATGGGGCATACACCTTCCAAAAAGTGCAAATTTTATTTCGTTAGTCAACAGAGTATTCTCCCAAAAGTCTTGGCGATCATCACGATGTTTTCTGCCAAAACTGAGACAAGCCTTTATGTTCTTTTTTCTTAGCAGTGGCTTTCATCTTGGACCTCTGCCATGCATGCCATTTTTGCCCAGTCTCGTTCTTATGGTGGAGTCATGAACACTGCCTTTAACTGAGGCAAGTGAGGCCTACAGTTCTTTGGATGTTTTTTGTGAGGTCTTTTGTGACCTCTTGGATGTGTCATCGCTGTGCTCTTGGGGTAATTTTGGTTGGCAGGCCACTCCTGGGAAGGTTCACCACTGTTCCATGTTTTCGCCAATTGTAGATACTGGCTCTCACTGTGGTTTGCTGGAGTCCCAAAGCTTTAGAAATGGCTTTGTAACCTTCTCTAGACTGATAAATCTCAATTACTTTGTTTCTCATTTGTTCCTGAATTTCTTTGGATCGCAGCATGATGTCTAGCTTTTGATGATCTTTAGGTATACTTCACTTTGTCAAGCAGGTCCTATTTAAGTGATTTCTTGATTGAGAACAGGTATGACAGTGAATAGGTCTGTGTGTGGCTAGGGAAATTGAGCTCAGCTTCCCAAAGTTGTGATAAACCACAGTTAATTTATGTTTTAATTTATGTTTTTTCACACAGTGCTCTGTAGGTTTGGATTTCTTTTTCCCTTCATTTAAAAACTGCATTTTTTGTTTACTTGCGTTTTCTTTGTCTAATATTTAAATTTATTTTGTGATCTGAAACATTTAAGTGTGACAAACATGCAAAAGAAAAAGAAATCAGAAAGGGGGCGAACACTTTTTCACACCACTGTATACTTAATATTAGATCTTAGTTTACACCTTGCAGGGCGGCAGTTTTATTTTTGCAATCCATACAATATTTATTTCTTCATGTAGTAGTAGTTTTAATAATGTACAGCACCTGTATGCCAGTATTATTTATTGGTTCTGTGATTGTATTATTTAGGGTAGCATGGTGTTTCCCAAACTCCAGTCCTCAGGGCCCCCAACAGATCATATTTTCAGCATTTCCTTAGAATTACACAGGCGATGGGATTATTATCAAGCCATCAGAAATTGCCGCTTGTGCAATACTAAGGAGATCCTGAAAACATGATCTGTTGGGGGCCCTGAGGACTGGAGCTTGAGAAACACTGGAGCTTGGGAAACACTGGGGTAGGGTCACACAGACGTTTCCTCCACATCCGAGAAAAACGATTATTCTGATCAGACTTTGATCAGAGTGGCATCAGTTTTTCTGGGACATGGTGAGAAAAAAAAAGAAAGATTCTCCAACTTCTCCATTCTGTCAGTCTGTGAAAATCGGACTGCACTCGGATGTCATAATATTTAGACATTGCATAGAGATATTATAGCAGTATTTTGGGCCCCATCATGACATTACTGTATAGAGTATTAGATGACAGTATTAATTAGGTTTTGTACAGCAGTATTGTTTCAGCTTTGGCACTATATATGCCTACTATGAAAGCATTTATCAGTGGTACTACTACTTACAATCTGCAGAGGGGCGTTTTATATGCAATACTGCAGCTTTAACGCTAATTTTGCTGAATTTATGGACACAAACAGGTTTAAGAGACTTGTTGAACTTCAGTAACTTATAAAGGAATATGGAAATTCACTCGTAGCCATTTATTGCTCAGGTCCGTTCCTGTCACCTATGCTTGTCGATAACAAGATACAGATAGAAGAAGATATATAGATGATTAAAGAAACAAGCAGTGGAATTTCCTATAATTATAAGCCATCAAAAAGCTTACCGCTGGCTCGTTAAGTCATCGCTTTCCCTTGTAAGTTTTCTTAAGATCAGTCACAGATGACAGTGGATTGTCAGCCCTTTGAGTGCTTTTAATTGGCCGAGAAAGTTAACGGTGCTCACAATCTTTCACAATTACCAAGTTTCCCTTTGTAGGGCCATAGAGTAAAACGGTCTGTTTAATGACATGCTTTCCAGGGTGTTATATACAATACATTTTATTTAGAAATTACTGCATGTAAGGACATAGGAAACTAAAAAAAAAAAAAAAAAAACACAGCAAAAAAGGGCAATAGTGTTTACCTGCCCAGGTCTCAGAACTAGTGCACTACCAGGATGCAGCAAACCCATATGTTAGAGCTGGCGGCAACACAGGTGCAAAATACTGATGAGACAATCACTCACAATCTAAGCTCATGGAGGGGGTGATTGCTTAGTATTAGAAATGCACACAAAATAGGCTTGTATAGGGTGCTGTTCACACATGAGTAGTGCACAGCATCTGGCTTACAGCCCATTAAGTTACGCCCAAACTATTTGATTAGGCGGGCTGTCCAGTACGATCTAAGTGCACTTCATGAGAACAGACCCCCTAGTTTACAATGCCAGCACTGATGGGCCCGGCTACACCCTGGAATAAAAAAAAGTGCAAAAAATACCAGATGCTATGCACTATTCATGTGTGAACAGCGCCCTATGCAAGCCTATTTTGTGTGCATTTCTAATACTAAGCAATCACCCCCTCCATGAATTTAGGTTGTGAGTGGTTGTCTCATCAGTATTTTGCACCTGTGTTGCCGCCATCTTTAACATATGGGTTTGCTGCATCCTGGTAGCGCGCTAGTTCTGAGAGCTGGCCAGCTAAACATGGTTGCCCCTTTTTGCTGTGTTTTTCTTGAATTTTGGGGGAATTTTAATTTCTCTTAGTACGGCTTTGCTTTTATTTTAGACACAGGAAACTAACAACATTCCTTATCTGGCAACAGAGTAGGGAATTTTAGTTAAAGGGGTTCTTCAGGACTTTATATATTGATGGCCTATCCTTAGGAAAGGTAATCAATATCAGATCAGTG
Source organism: Phyllobates terribilis (assembly GCF_046119375.1). Lineage (NCBI taxonomy): Eukaryota > Metazoa > Chordata > Amphibia > Anura > Dendrobatidae > Phyllobates > Phyllobates terribilis. The sequence continues at coordinate 70,678,347 of NW_027362767.1, read as the reverse complement.
GTGGCCGACATTTGGCACTCGCACTGATCAACTGTTTGCCGGATGCACAGAGTTGAGCTGCAGTACCCAAGAATGGCCACTACACAATGTATGGAGCTGTAGCTATTTACAGGGTTTACTTCTAGCAGGACCTGAAAACAGTGAAACAGTGAGGGGGATGGGCGTCAGACCGCTACTAAGTTAAACCCTGATGACCTATCCAAAAGATAGGCCATTAATATCTTAGTCCTGGACAACTCCTTTTCGACTCCACACTCTATAAAGAATATATGAGAATTAGAGAGGTGTCAAAGGTAAATGACTAGATCAGAAGGTCTCTCATCTAGTGAGAGTCTAGAAAAATTAAGCTCGTTCAACTTAGAAAAAAGTACCTTAGAAGTGATCTTGTTTACATGATTTATTTCTTCCTAGGATTTTATAAAAGACCAAGTGTTAAGGAAAGGTGATTTAAACATCTGTAGAAACCAAGGCTCTTTACAGTTCAAGTAGTCAGACTTTGGAATCTACTACCCCAAGCGGTTGTAATAGCAGATTGTGACACTGAGCCACTATTCACGGGCAAGCCTTGAGACATGGTAGTCACAAGGTCCAAGGTCAGATACCTGGAGGACTCGTAGTACAGGAGGGTAAGTCAAAGACGTGGTCAAGAAACAGTCTGGGTTCAAATGCTAGGAGGGTACGTAAAAACCAGGGGGTACAACAAACGGATAGTCAGAGGCCAAGTCCGGGGTCAGATACCTGACGTCAGAGAGCAGAACGGATAATCCACACGAATTGTCACAACAGATCCAAGGTCATCAACAAGATTAGAAGTCAGACACAGAGCAAGCACAAACACCTAACAAAAGAAAAGCTACAACTGACAATCCGCTGCTATCAGCTAGCCAGCTAAATACCTTGCAAATAATTTGAGGATGGGAGGCACCTGGGAAAACGCCTGCAGACTAGACCAGATTGATAAAATATTCCAAATAAAGTTGGGGGCCTATTGAATGCAATACTTCATTCAAAGCAATCCAATCATGAAAAAAGAAGTATAGATGCAAATAAAAATACTATTTATTCAAATTATTTAAAAAAACAATCAATAAAAGTACATTTCTAAAAAGGAGAAGTAAATAGAAGGATACCACAGTAAGTAGGTTTGGAGGTATAGTCCAACAAGATAGTAGACAGATATAAACACATCCAAGGTTATGTCAAGGCAGGAGAGGCCTGTCCAAACAAGCAACCTTAATAAAGTGTCACATGCAATAAATAATAATAGTACTATAACAGTTCATAATAAAGAGGACCCAAATTATTAGGTTACTCAAAGAAATTCAACGGTATAAAAAAGCTGTAAAGAGAAATTGTCATAGAACTGTAAAGTGTAGCGTGCAATAATAAGAAAAGTCCATGGATGATGCTATATCAGGCCTTAAAAATGGAGAAGGAGCTTCAAAATTGCCACTGCCACAAAAAGCCCTGAAAAATCTAAGAGTTATGATAAAGTGACATATATCTGAGTGCCAGTTTGGAATATGATGTAGACAAGTGTGAAAGAAAATCCATCATAAAATAAACACAAAATATATCATAACATAGTAGGTATATAGGGAGTGGAGGGAAGAGGCAATACAACCTGGTCACTGTGGAAGGAGGGACAACCCCAGATTGAGCAGCAGTGCTGTCAATCAAAATGCTGCCAGCCCAGCACACTCCAGGATCAGATTGGATGACTGGGCTGTCACTCACAAAACCCACAGTCCAGCACACTCCAGATCCCATAAGATGGCTGAGCTGTCACTCACAGCATCACTAGGTCACAGTCAGTGATGAAACCGTGACACAGATACTATATCAGCATATTAAAAAAGGGGTCTGGATGCGTAGCTAATAGAAAATGAAATTGTGGGTCATAATAAAAAGTGTAACTAAACTTATGTGGATTTTGTAAAATATTTTCAAGACTCCTTGGAGATTTGTCAGGGACTGCGTCCTGTTGGAGATCATTTAGGGACCGCCTCATTAGACTCCCACCAATTGCTCAAACCAATGTCCGAGAGAGCTTAGCTCCTGCATAAGCGATCACAGTGGTGTTCGGGAACTCAAACATCGCTGAGTGCCTCTGCACATTGGTTTGAGTGTTGCGGTTTAGCTCAGGAGCTGGACCACCACAGATCTACATGGTGTTCAAGGGGTCTAAAAATATCAAAAAACTTAAGAGGGGGTTGTTTAAGGGTCAACGCATAAACATTATTTAGTCCAAGTTGAGCTGGACAAAATGTGAACACTGCAGTCATTCAGTGGCTATTGATTGGCGGCACCGCTCATGTGATGCCCCTGTGTTTCGGCTCACCTGGTGAGGTGGCTCCTCCAAGCCTCTGGCCCGTGTGGGCACTCGAGCCACGGGCATTGGTGCAGCAGGCAAGGCACACTGTATATGACGCGCCCCCTGGGCCATATTCAGGGGATACCCGGAGCCGGAGCTGGATAGGGGTAGTAGTCCTTGTGGCGGTGACCCGGTCCGTGCCCAGGGTGTCAAACTAAGTGGCAGTCTATGGCAGTAGATGTTAACTTGATCGACTACGCCACCCGTTGAGTGCGGCTTTGAAGCCGCCGCTGCAGAACAGTCCACTGAGGCCAGGGGTATAAGGATGTGCAGCGTGGTGGTATAACCCCCAACGGGAGGGGTATGGCCTCAGGGCAGCAGGGATAAATGATGGGGGTGATGGTGGTACACGAGCGCAACAAAGACAACTCGGAGTCTTGGTGGTGCAGTTCAGGGTCTTTACTCACGGTTACTCGGTTACTGCTCCAGGCCACCGCTGCAGAGGTGGCCGCCTGTGTCGCGCTGTGCTCACCAGGTGAGGGGCTCGGTTAACTCCCAGGTCTTTCTGGAGTGTTTTGCAGGACCCCCTTTATGTCCCCTGTCTCTGGTCTTCAACCCCACTAGTGACCACGCTTATGTCCAGCTGCCTCGGACCTTCTTGGTGGGCAAACGTTGGCCTGCGTTTCCCAGGTCCTATGTGGTGCCTTTCTAGCGGGTGTGGTGAGGGGCTGCTCCACATGTAATGTCGCAGCCTCCGGTTCTTAGTTGAAGGTAGTTTCTCTCCTCCACTAATTTGGGATCCGGTACCCATCTTCTTAACCTGACCCCCCTACTCAGGTAGCGGCGGGCGTGTGGTGGCTACCAGCCAGTCCACACCCCTGGGGTCCCCTCTGTCCTTCCTGGAGCCCAGTCTGCTCCTCTTCCTCCTCCAGGCTCAGGCCTCCTGACAGGGCCTGCCTGTGGAGCAGAGCCCATAAAGCAGCTCTGCTCCCTGTCTTCTCCTCTCTCCACTCACTCCCTTTCCAAGATGGTGCCTCCCTTTATACTCCTGTACAGAGTGCACCCAGGATCTACTTCCCCCACGCACACACTACCGGGTTCCCTTCTCTAGGTGTTCCCTCCCCCCACTCCAGCCAGGGACATGCTCACTCGTGCCTGCATAACTAATGGGAGCACCGTCGAGCTGTCCCCCGGAAATGTGGTGTAGTGCATGTGGGTGTTAGGGTCCTGAGCCACACTCCATCCTTACCTGGAAGTGAGATATCGCACATCTGGGTGAGATGCAATACCTCTGTAGCAACCGAACCCTCGGGGTGCTACATATACACAGGGACCGCAGGCAGACAGGACACCCGGAAAGCAGGTATGGATGTGGAGCAGATAGGTGAAGCACTGGAGACCGCAGGCAGCCAGAACACAGATGAAACTAAGAGTCTTAATATGAAGACATAGGTGTGTGTCTTGGTAGGCCTTATATAGGCCTAGGCAGCCAATCACATGGAAGAACGCCGAGCCAATTGCAAAGCCCGACGCGGTGTACAACAGGGTTGAGCGGACCCAGGGCCGGCGTCAGCACCCGGGCAAGTGCCGGGGCCCTGAGCAGGCAGAGGGGCCCACTGGTGGTCGCGCACCCCGCTGGGCTATGGGCAGAGGAGAGCGGTGTCAGCGCCCGCCCTTCCCCCCGCTTGCTCAGGGCCCCGGCAGGTGGATACTTACCTCTCCCCGTGCCTCCGCAGATCAGCTGTCTTCCTGCTGTGCGCTCCCTGTAACGTCTCAGGTCAGAGGGTGCGGTGACGTCTTTACACCACGCCCTCCCCTGAGCCGTCACAGGGAGCGCTGAGCGGGAAGATGCCGACAACGCTGGAGTCCGGACCCGAGCAGCGGGCAGCAGGTGAGGAGGAGGGAGGTGAGTATTTGATTTTTTTTTTTTAATGTATGGAGGCATGGGGCATTATAAAGAGGGGGGGGGTGGCATCCTGCATGGGGCATTATAAAGAGGGGGGGTGGCATCCTGCATGGGGCATTATAAAGAGGGGGGTGTGTGACATCCTGCATGGGGCATTATAAAGAGGGGGGGGCAGGTGGCATCCTGCATGGGGCATTATAAAGGGGGGGGTGGCATCCTGCATGGGGCATTATAAAGAGAGGGGGGGTGGCATCCTGCATGGGGCATTATAAAGAGGGGGGGTGACATTCTGCATGGGGCATTATAAAGAGAAGGGTTGACATCCTGCATGGGGCATTATAAGGTGGGGAAAAGCCTGCATGGGGCATTATAAAGGGGGGGGGGCAGCCTGCATAGTGCATTATGTGGGGGGAACAGCCTGCATGGAGCATTATAAGGGGGGGGAAGCCTGTATGGGGCATTATGTGGGGGGTAACAGCCTGCATGGAGCATTAAAAGGGGGGGACAGCCTGTATGGGGCATTATGTGGGGGGTAACAGCCTGCATGGAGCATTATAAGAGGGGGGGCAGCCTGTATGGGGCATTATGTGGGGGGTAACAGCCTGCATGGAGCATTAAAAGGGGGGGACAGCCTGTATGGGGCATTATGTGGGGGGTAACAGCCTGCATGCAGCATTATATGGGGGCCAGTATCCTGTATGGAGCGTTATAAGGGGACCGGTATCCTGTATGGAGCTTTATAAGGGGACCAGTATCCTGCATGGAGCGTTATATGGGGACCAGTATCCTGTATGGAGCTTTATAAGGGGACCAGTATCCTGTATGGAGCGTTATATGGGGGCCAGTATTCTGTATGGAGCCTTATATGGGGGCCAGTATTCCGTATGGAGCCTTATATGGAGGCCAGTATTCCGTATGGAGCCTTATATGGAGGCCAGTATTCCGTATGGAGCCTTATATGGGGGCCAGTATTCCGTATGCAGCCTTATATGGGGGCCAGTATTCCGTATGGAGCCTTATATGGGGGCCAGTATTCCGTATGCAGCTTTATATGGGGGCCAGTATTCCGTATGGAGCCTTATATGGGGGCCAGTATTCCGTATGGAGCCTTATATGGGGGCCAGTATTCCGTATGGAGCCTTATATGGGGGCCAGTATTCCGTATGGAGCCTTATATGGGGGTCAGTATTCCGTATGGAGCCTTATATGGGGGCCAGTATTCCTTATGGGGCCTTATATGGGGGCCAGTATTCCTTATGGGGCCTTATATGGGGGCCATTATTCCGTATGGGGCCTTATATGGGGGCCAGTATTCCGTATGAAGCGTTATATGGGGGCCATTATTCCGTATGGAGCCTTATATGGAGGCCATTATTCCGTATGGGGCCTTATATGGGGGCCAGTATTCCATATGGGGCCTTATATGGGGGCCAGTATTCCGTATGGAGCCTTATATGGGGGCCAATATTCCGTATGGAGCCTTATATGGGAGCCAGTAATCTGTGTGGAGCGATTCCGGTTTCTGAACTATTGTGGAATTTACAATAGATATCACTCATGTAATGTAAGAAGTGAAATCTTTGCATTGTACTATATATATATATATATATATATATATATATATATATATATATATATATATATATATATATATATATATTTCTCCGCCGTATCTCTGCATCATGAATCGTGGTATGTGTTAAAGGGGCCCACTGAGACTCTTTCGCCCGGGGTCCAGAAAAACCTGGAGCCGGCCCTGAGCGGACCCACCGAGTGGAGCAGAGCCTTGACCCACAACAGGTGTGTAATACCCTACAGACCAGGGACGCAGCGCTGACTATGGAGATGTGCCGCCGGTATGTTTTTTATTTTTTTTCTCATCTCCATTGCCCATTAATAAGGGGTTGATCATTAGTGGACCTGTGTCTTTTTTTAATTTATGTAATTATGTATAAAATAGTGAAACCTATCTGAGGCTCATATATAAGAAAAAAAAGTATAGAAAAGTACAGTATGCTGTATTTTCAATTTCTTTTCATGGCGGTGACAAGGTGACATTTAAAGTCAGCCAGAGATATGCATCATTTCATAAATTCTTTACATAGAACGCGGTTCCCTTTCTGAAGTCATTAAATGTAGGTGTATTTGCTCGGTCTGCCATCAGATTTGATTGGCCACCAGAACGCAATACACACTGTACATAGTCGTCTGGTATTTCATCTCCATTAGAGAACAGACTTAGAAGATTAAAAATGAGATACATTGTGAATCACACCATAAGAAACATAATAGCTTTTCCCATCTAGGTAATACCGATATAAATATGCAATGGTGGAGTGTGGATATTGAACTCCGCCAAATGTCACCTAAGCTTGTAAACTGCAAGTGACTTATGTTCTTCATTTACTGCAGAGTCTGGAGGAATAAGCTTGGTTCGGAGACGTGATACCATCTGTAGACTTGATGCAAAATACAAAAAAAACTCAACCATAGGAATGTATGCGCAAGATGATCTGCAAAAGATGTGCTACAAATTACAATTACAAAGCTAAGAACCAAGATCATCTTTCTTTCTTTTTTTTAGATATAATAATTATACGAGACAGCACAACTTCACAAAATTTACATGTCCCCAATGCTCATAATAGAAAAGTGCTTTGCACAGAGCACTCCATCGGTGGTTTATGTAGTTTAGCCCGCTTTTATGTCCTTCAAAAAAAAAAAGGAGGAAAATGGAAAAAAAGTTCAAACAGAACCTAAACATTCGTCTTTTGAACTTCTTTTGTCTCATTGAAGTCAACAGAAATGTCAGAGGACATGTCTGAAACCAGATTTCAGGTATAACGATGTACCCATCCCCCTTCCCGGCAAAGTGCTCAGCACAGAATATTTTTCTAGTGTGAACAAGGCTGTATTACCTTTCTTAGTGTATATGAATGGAGTAATTGTAAAAAGTGGCACGAGATAGCATTGCCAGCTGAAGTGAGAAAGTTATATATTTAGCACTGAGGCTCAGGAGTTTAAACAGGTTGTCCCATCTTATTTCTTGAGCAGCGCATTGCTGTCATCTCCTAAGTTCCCGAATGATGGGGGTGGGCGCTCCTGATTTGAGTAACAATTCATCCCTAGCAGTTTAGTTGTGCTGCTGGCCAAATCGTACACTCTTGATGCCACTCTATGAGGCAGCTTCTGAAGTGCAGTGGGACTGAAACAATGCTCTCCATCGATCCCTGTTAGCCTTAGGGCAGTTCCTTACTAGCTCAGTAGAAAACATACCTGTGATGAATGGCACCAGAGAGATCACGCAGAATCCTATCGCTGCCACTACATGTGAAGGATCCCCACCGCGCCTCCCGCCTGACTATCATGTCAGATGGATCACGTGATACGGATCTGCACTTTGCACCCTCGGGGACACGTAAGGTCAGATTGGTACAGTTCTACACAGACATACCCAGTCCTCACAAGTTCAGGAAGGTACCGGGAGTGAGAAGAGGTGGCCCACTCAGTCACTGACGTGGCACCACACTCGCTCACACCCCTGACAGGCTGAGAAACCCCTCTCACTGACCCCAGTGAAACCAAACTTATTAGCCCAGTAGAACCGCCACCAGTTCCTGTTAGACATTAGCCTCGGTCAGTAACGGGAATTATATCGGGCCAAAAACCAGCCTCGGTAGCATGTGAGTTGAACCAAACAACGGACGTGTGGATTCGTGAATCGAGATAAAATAGCAGCCCAAGGTTAAATTATATATTTAATCGCCTTAAGGGCACATCAGACAATACACTATATACATAAGGGTTATACATACAGAATGATCAGAGATGCAAACACAATAGTAGTGGTACAAAAGTATGCAGATATTAAGACTCAGTTACCAGTCAGATGAAAGGCCTGGCTTGCAGGGGAGGGGCTGCCACATGGGTGACTTCTCCCACAGGATGTGTTGTCGCAGCCTCCCAGAGAAAAAGCAATAGGCCAAGAGCTGCAGGAGCTTTTTAACCCCTCTGGGTCACCCTCCTTCTGCCACCTGGGCTGGACCCAAGTCTCCACCCCTGGCTTCTAGCGCTTAAAAACTCCAGAAACTAAGATGAATCATAACACCTTAATGGATGGTCCTAGGGAGCCAGTTCTGGTGTCCAGCCAGGCCCCTGCTACTCGTGGAGACTAAACACAGCGGCCCTATGGATTTCCGAATGGCTGCACTGTGTATCTCCCTATCCCTATGTGCTAAACTGGGTCGAGACCCCGACGGACATTCGCCATGTCCTCAGGATTTGAGAAATCTATTTGGGGTATGGCTAGGACGTACAGTATTTCCATAACTCGATATGGAATTCCTATCTGTCTAACTAAAGGAAAACCACATGGAAACAGACCATTGTTCTGAGATGAGCTGAAGAGTGGTGTGATATTTGTCACTCACAGTCTCTTGACCCCCACTGCTGCTAGGTGTCCTGTTACAACTGCACACTGAAGAGGGCTTTATAATCCTCTGCAAATTAGGATACAATGATCAACAAGGAATTATATCTCCAATATTTTTCACAATACCTATGATAGAGGATGGGAACAACCCTTTAAGAAGGCTGTCTCAAAGAAAACCTCTGTCCATATGAACTATCGGGTAACCAGTAGTGATGAGCAAGCATGCCCGTTTAACCCTTTAACTGAGCATGCTCGAGTGCTTACCGAGTATCTTCGGCGTGCTCGTATATTATGTTCGAGTCCCTGCGTCTGCATGATTTACAGCTGTAAGACAGCTTCAACACATGTGAGGATTCCCTAACAAAGAGGCAATCCCGGCATGTGATGAGGTTGCCTTACAGCTGTAAATCATGCAGACTGTAACATACCTGGCGGCGTCCTTGCATAGTAGTCCATCTCCCACTGTGCAAGAGCGCGCACTTGATCTCCAGTCCAGTCTGCTAGCCTGGCTTCCCTCCATGCTGTTTGCTTGCCTCTGTTTCTGCTGCTTAAGGGCGGCGCCCGATCACTTCTTGTTTCTTGTACCTGCTGCGGGCACACCCCTTGTGCGTCCTCAGCCTATTGCTGTCTGTCACCTGGTATTTAACCCAGCTCCTCCCAGGAAACTCTGCCTGAGCATTGTTCTGCCAGTTGGCGTTTAGTCACTGATGTGCCAGGTCCTGTCTATGTTTCCTGCCTTCGGTATCAGTTCCCGTGTCTGAACTGTGTCCTGTCTGTACTATCTTCTAGCCTGTTGTCTTCTGCCTATCCTGGAGGCTGTATTTCCAGGCCAGTGTGAACTCGCTCCTAGCCTGTTCTTTCCGCCTTCTAGGGGCCGCATACCTAGACCCGTTCCTGTATCTTGCCTGATCCTGTCTGAACACGCTCCTAGCCTGTTCGTTCCGCCTTCTAGGGGCCGCATACCTAGACCCGCTCCTGTATCTTGCTGCTGTGTCTGTTCTTGTCTGAATACTCTCCTAGCCGGTTTCCTGTTTTTCTCTATGTCCGTACCTTCCCTTTTTCTGCAGAGTCTGAACTCGTACCTAACTCCTGCTCGTTGTCACTGTACTTCCGATTGTGAGTTTGTGGTCCACTCGCTACTTCACTGCAAGTACCCTGTGGGTATCTGGTTCTGCCTTTCCCTTCCTGTCTGTTCCGTGTGTACAGAGCCCTGTCCCCCCTTCTCTGCCTTGCTCACCGCTCCGGCGGTTCTAGCTTGCTCTGCCTTTGCTCACCGCTCCGGCGGTTCTGGCCTGCTCTGACCCTTTGCTCACTGCTCCGGCAGTCTTGCTCCGCTCTGACCCTTTGCTCACTGCTCCGGCAGTCTCGCTCCGCTCTGACACTTTGATCACTGCTCCGGCAGGCTCGCTCCACTCTGACCCTTTGCTCACTGCTCCGGCAGTCTCGCTCCGCTCTGACCCTTTGCTCACTGCTCCGGAAGTCTCGCTCCGCTCTGACCCTTTGCTCACTGCTCCGGCAGTCTCGCTCCGCTCTGACCCTTTGCTCACTGCTCTGGCAGTCTCGCTCCGCTCTGACCCTTTGCTCACTGCTCCGGCAGTCTTGCTCTGCTCTGACCCTTTGCTGACTGCTCCGGCAGTCTCGCTCCGCTCTGACTCCTTTGCTCACTGCTCCGGCAGTCTTGCTCTGCTCTGACTCCTTGCTCACTGCTCCGGCAGTCTCGCTCTGCTCTGACCCTTTGCTCACTGCTCCGGCAGTCTCGCTCTGCTCTGACCCTTTGCTCACTGCTCCGACAGTCTCGCTCTGCTCTGACTCCTTGCTCACTGCTCCGGCAGTCTCGCTCTGCTCTCACCCTTTGCTCACCGCTCCAGGCGGCCTTGTCCTGCTCTACTCTCGCTCACCGCTACTGGCGGTCTTGTCTTGCTCAGCTCTTGCTCGCCGCTCCGGGCGGTCTCACTCTGCTGTGTTTGTCCGCTGCATCTGCGGCTCTGCTCCTGAGTCCCAGTCTGAACTGGGTCCTATCCACTCTGTGCTCCAACCTGTCATACCAGCCAGTACCTCCCTGCCTGCATACCAGTCGTGCTCGCCAGCATCCACCCGTCTGTATTCCAGCCGTGTCTGCCTATACCCACCAGTCTGTGTGCCAGCCTAACCTGCCTGTTCCAGTATTCCCCTGTGTGGGTCAACAGCCGTGTCCAGGGTCTGTCCTGGAGTAGCACCTGGTCCCTCTGCCCGGTTCCTCCCTGGTGCACTGGCGTCGTATGCCGTCGTGCGACCTCGGTCAGATCGGGCAGATACTTAGTTAAGCCCCTCCAGGCACTCTCCGGTTCATGGCACAGTGGAATCACTACATACACACGCACACGCCACTCAGCGCGGGCGTGTATATTACACAGACGCAGGGACTCGAACATAATATACAGTGCCTACAAGTAGTATTCAATCCCCTGCAGATTTAGCTGGTTTGATAAGATGCAAATAAGTTAGAGCCTTCAAACTGCAAACGAGAGTAGGTTTTATGAACAGAAGCATAAATCTTACAAACCAAAAAGTTATGTTGCTCAGTTGAATTTTATTAAATTTTAAACATAAAAGTGTGGGTCAATTATTATACAACCCCTATGTTTAATATTTTGTGGAATAACCCTTGTTTGCAATTACAGTTAATAATCGTCTTTTATAAGACCTGATCAGGCCGGCACAGGTCTGTGGAGTTATCTTGGCCCACTCCTCCATGCAGATCTTCTCCAAGTTATCTAGGTTCTTTGGGTGTCTCAGGTGGACTTTATTCTTGAGCTCCTTCCACAAGTTTTCAATTGGGTTAAGGTCAGGAGACTGACTAGGCCACTCCAACACCTTGACTTTTTCCCTCTTGAACGAGGCCTTGGTTTTCTTGGCTGTGTGCTTTGGGTCGTTGTCTTGTTGGAAGATGAAATTACGACCCATCTTAAGATCCTTGATGGAGGAGCGGAGGTTCTTGGCCAAAATCTCCAGGTAGGCCGTGCTATCCATCTTCCCATGGATGCGGACCAGATGGCCAGGCCCCTTGGCAGAGAAACAGCCCCACAGCATGATGCTGCCACCACCATGCTTGACTGTAGGGATGGTATTCTTGGGGTCGTATGCAGTGCCATCCAGTCTCCAAACGTCACGTGTGTGGTTGGCACCAAAGATCTCGATCTTGGTCTCATCAGACCATAGAACCTTGAACCAGTCTGTCTCAGAGTCCTCCAAGTGATCATGAGCAAACTGTAGACGAGCCTTGACATGACGCTTTGAAAGTAAAGGTACCTTACGGGCTCGTCTGGAACGGAGACCATTGCGGTGGAGTACGTTACTTATGGTATTGACTGAAACCAAAGTCCCCACTGCCATGAGATCTTCCCGGAGCTCCTTCCTTGTTGTCCTTGGGTTAGCCTTGACTCTTCGGACAAGCCTGGCCTCGGCACGGGAGGACACTTTCAAAGGCTGTCCTGGCTGTGGAAGGCTAACAGTAGTTCCATAAGCCTTCCACTTACGGATGATGCTCCCAACAGTGGAGACAGGTAGGCCCAACTCCTTGGAAAGGGTTTTGTACCCCTTGCCAGCCTTGTGACCCTCCACGATCTTGTCTCTGATGGCCTTGGAATGCTCCTTTGTCTTTCCCATGTTGACCATGTCTGAGTGCTGTTCACAAGTTTGGGGAGGGTCTTAAATAGTCAGAAAAGGCTGGCAAAAGAGATCTTTAATCCACACATGTGAAGCTCATTATTCTTGGTGCCTGAACTACTTCTTAATACTTTTGGGGGACCAAACAGAATTCTTGTGGTTTGAGGGGTTGAATAATAAATTACACTCTGAATTAACTTTTAACGTTTTTAAAAAAAAAAAAAAAAAAATTTGCTGCAGTGCATTTCCCACTTCCAGGCTGATCTACAGTACAAATGTCACAATGCCAAGTTAATTCCGCATGTGTCAACCAGCTAAATCTGCAGGGGGTTGAATACTACTTGTAGGCACTGTACGTACAAGCCGAAAAATACTCGGTAAGCACCCGAGCATGCTCGGTTGAAGGGTTAAACGAAGCACGCTCGCCCATCACTAGTGACCAGTGAACTGACTGCCAGAGAGCAGAAGTATTAGGCTATGAACACACATCTTTTTTAGGTGAATTAAGTCTGGAACTTGGCTGCAAAACTTCTAAAAACAACCCCACCAAAAATAACGAGCATATGCACTGTAACGTAAAAATTACTTGCTGTGCATAAGTTACGTCTTTTGTAACTTCTTTTAATTGCTTCAGGCTTCAAAAGCTGTGAAAAAGCTAAAAGAATTGACCACTTGGAAGCCACCACTATGTTATATATGGAATAAAAAAAAATGCCGACAGCAAAGCTGCGGCAAAAGATGTCCAAACAGACATCAGAAAAGATGCTTCGGGGAAAAACACCACCGGCGTTTTCCTGAAGCATCATCTGCTTCAAAATCTATGCGTGAATGCTGGCATCTAAAATACGTCTTAGGCTATGTGCCCATGTTGCATTTATGAAACAGCCTTAGGCTGTGTGCCCACGTAGCGTTTTTCAAGCGTATATGCTGCGGAATTTCCGCAGCGTAAACGCTTGAAAAACGCATGTATATCCGCACCCCATGGTCCCCAATGGCATTCCGCAATGTCAATGCCCATGCTGCGGATTTTTCCGCAGCGTATATGCTGCGGTCAAAAATCCGCAGCATGTTCATTAATTTTGCGGAAGCGCAGCGGAATCAATGTGCGGATGGTACCCAAGTCTGGAGGAGAGGAGACTCTCATCCAGACCTGGGTACCAAAGAACCTGTAAAAAAAAGAATAAAATAAAGTTTATACTTATCTTCTGATGTTTTCCCTCCGTCGCGCTGTTGTCTGAAGGACCTGCCACGTCATTGAGTCATGTGACCCATCACATGACTCAATGATGTCACCGCAGGTCCTGCACACAACAGCGTGAGCCGCTCAAGCCTCCGGACGGGGCAGAGAATGCATCGGAAGGTGAGTATAAAGTTTATTTTTTTATTTTTTACCATTCTGAACAAGTTGTCAAGCACTTTTCCAAGTGATGCTTGGAGAAGTGCTTGATAACCCGCATGCGGAAATGCATGCAAAGACACCTCACAAACGCTTCTACCTGGCGGGAAAACCGCATGTAATATCCGCATGCGATTTTCCCGCCAGGGAGAAGCGTAAAAAATATGCTTCAGGTCCGCAACGTGGGCACATAGCCTCAACATAGATAAACTGCATTTGATCATGTACATTTTACCCCCTTTCTGACACATTATGTCAAATGTCGAGACCCAATCTTTAATGCTGGCTGAGATACACAGCCAGGATTTGCCTCTAGCAGCAACGGATCAAGCAGAACTGATGGTCCTGACCTTGGTGAGGTCTTATGAAGCAGCCAAGAAAAAAGCGTCATGTTGACGAGCTCAGAACAGTAAACAGAACTCTGCTGCCGGTTCTGGTCGTACATCAGAGATAAAAAACACACTGGAAAGATACAACCGATCTTAAGCTATGACTCCGTTCTATGTCCCTCTTGTAATGAGATAAGTGGTGCCCAAAGACTGCTCGGACATGGATATCTTCTGCTTCCACAGGTATACAGGGTTTAACAGACTGCATATTACTGGAGAAAAGCCATTGATCTCAGCCAACACCATGGTCAGTTCTGTAAAAACAGACAAGCAAAAAACACTTGTAGCCAAAAGTATATTAGAGAGAATTTGTCAGCAGTTTTTTTCTATTCAATCTGAGCGCAGCATAATATAGAACAAAAGACCCTGATAACGATGTGACACTTTCTAAGCGTTGTGTTGTAGTTTCAATACAATCAGAGTTTTATCAGCAGGAGATTATCACTACAGGACTAGGTGTCATGTGCAGAGCAGTCCAGCTAATCGGTGTAACCCCGCCCCATACCACCACACCACTGATTGGCAGCTTGCTGACATTGTGCACAGGAAAATGCCAATCAGTGATGTGGGCAGGGTTATACACAGCTCAGCATTCATAGCACTGCTACATCTACAGCAGAGAAAACAGGGATTGTATCCAAACTAAACCAAGTAGCCCAGTAAGTGACATATCCCAGGAATCAGGCTCTTGCTCTATATTATGCTGCACTCAGATTATATAGCAAAAACCTGCTGACAGATTCCCTTTAATGCAGCCAATTCACCAATAAGTCTGGAAAACATGCTCTATAAAACACCTGTAGCACCCTGAGGATTCGGCTGCTACAGGGGTATTGCACCTCAACCCAGAGGTGTGATATTCCACTCCCGGGTAAGGATGGGGTGTGGAACTGAGCTCAGTTAGCTGCATGCACTACACACATCCCATTTCCGGGGGACAGACCGACGGTACTCCCACTTAATAAATGTGCAGGTACGACAGTGTCTGTTCCTGGCTGGAGTGGGAGGGGGGTGGAACATCCCAGTAGTGTAGGGGCAGATAGGGGGAGCAGCCTGGGTAAAGCTAGGAGCTCATTGGGTGCTGGTCACCTGAGCTCACACATAGAGGGAGTATATAAGGCGGGCACCATCTTAGATCAGAGTCAGTCAGTCAGTTGTCAGTCAGCCAGTCAGACAGTCTGTCTGAGAGCCTGAGAAGCAGAGCAGAGGAGAAGGAAGAGGGACCCAGAGGCGCAGGAAGAGGGGACCCCAAGAGCCCATAAGAGAGCTAATAGGGTGAAGGGTCGGCAACAGGGTACCGGATCCCAAGCTGGTGGAGGCTACAGCACTAATCCTCAGCCAGAGACCGGAGGCCGTGGGCAGGATCTACCACGACCACCCACTAAATCCACCCGGAAGGCAAACCAAGAATAGGGTCAGGAAACCCAGAGACAAGGGTTTACCAACAGGAGGCCCGAGGGAGCCGGACTTAGGTGGATCCCTGGTGGGGAAGGCCGGAGAGGAGGACAAGTCAGAAAGGGAGCTCAGGACCACACTCCGGAGTTGCCTGGGAGTTGACCGAGTCCAGGACCTGGTGGACGCAGCACGGCTTGGGTGGTCACTGCTGTACACAGTGACCCGAGCAACACCAGTAAGTAAAACCCTGGAACTGCATTTTATGTCTCTGAGTCTCCTTGCTGCACCTTCACAACCACCATCCTCCACGGCTGACCCCCTGAGGCTATACCCCTCCCGTTGGGGGTTATACTACCAAAGCTGCACACATACCAACAGCCTCAGCGGACCCTGCTGCAGCGGCGGCCTTTTGACCGCAAATCAACGGGTGGCGTAGTCGACACTAATAACATCTATAAGGACTGCCGCACACTGAGTTTGACACCCTGGGCACGGACCGGGTCACAGCCACTCGGAGACTACAACCCCCATCTGATCCGGCTCCGGGTATCCCTAACAACATGGCCCAGGGGGCGCGTCAACTTTGGCGTAGTCGGCAGGATAACGTGCCCGCAACAACCGGGTACTGCGTGCCTGAAGAAAAGTTCACCGTTACCTCAAAAAGAAGTCTCCCGCCGGTTCCGGAGGGTCCCCGCCAACGGACCCCATCACAGGTCGTTTCCCGCCGGTTGTCCGCCATTTGCAGCTTTTTCCCGCCATCCATGGAGTTTCCCGCCACTGGGAGACGATTCCCGCCATTTCCGAAGATTTCCCGCCTTGGAAGAGCGGACGCCATTATGGGCGTGCCAGAGGGTGGCAAAAGGCCACCTCCCATCGTGGGCCAGGTCGAAGAATGGCGCCAAAAGCGGAAACCGCGCCCACCAACAGAGACTGTGATGCTGGAAGTGTCCATCAGCGTAAGAGAACTGCCCCTGGAACTGACAATCACAAAGTTGCCCCGGGACCACCCTCGATGTGGGCGGAGACAGAACAAGAGAGCAAAGATGGGTGTCGCCTGGAGCAGTCTGGAGAGAGCGCACCCGGAGACAAGACGTCTGGAAGAGAGTCCAGAGAGAGCCTACCCGGAGATGGAGGGAGAGTCAGGCAGCACCGACCCAGTGGTCAGGAGCCTGTTGCAGGTCGCCACTCCAGAAGGCCTTCTGGAGATCCTAGCACAGCTCCCCCGAGACCGGGAGTGTGCACAGACCGCGTTGGAGGGCCTCGCACGGAGGATGGCCCGGGTGCAGCGAGAGACGTTGGCGGAGTGGAGCCGAGAGATGGCCCAGCAGACCGGCACCCGTCAGCGGAGCACGCCACCTGAGACGAGGAGACAGACCGCCTCTGAGGATGGCGCAGGAGGAATGAAGGCAGGAGACGGCGCCGAGAAGGGAGCTGAACGGACGGAGGCAGGTAAAGGGGACGTCTCTACCCCGAGCCGGGAAACCGTGTGCCTGCCCCAGCTCCCCGTCGCAGAGCCCGAAATTCCCCCTGCCGTGCCCGTCGCTGCATCGTCACCGCCGCCGACTAGGCCTCAACCGGAAACCGCGGCCGCGACCCCTGTGACGTCACACGCCTCGACCTCGAGCGTGGCCAAGCAGGAAATACCACCAGCCTGGTCGCAAGGCCTAGTACCTCCGGGCGCCGCAATACCAACAGCGCCCCCTACCTCCGCGGAGCCACCGGCCTGGCCGCAGGGCCGAGTAACCACGGGCGCCGCCGTTCTTACGGTGCCCTTTTCCTTTAGCGTGCCCCAAGCCTGGTCGCAAGGCCTGGTCAACCCGGGCGCCGCTACCACCACAGCGCCCATAGCACCTAAAGTACCGCACCTGGGTGAGGACCTGTTCGCCCAGCATACGTGCCCGGATGGGCAGCCCTTCATATGGCCACCGGAGTTTCACCATCCCCGACTCCGGAAAGAGAGACCCCTAGATGAACCCCTGATTCCGGTTCCGAAGCCCGCAAGGAGGACCTCGCCCCCGCTGGAGGAGGCACAGTTCGAGTGGGACCCCACTGGAGAAGACCTCATGGGGTTCACTCAGGAGACTCGGGCGGCCGCAGCGGAGCGTGCAGAGTGCTGCCGGCAGCAGCTCGAGGTCTTCGAGAGGGAGCGGAGAGAGAGGCGGGTCCGGGAACAGCAAGCGCAGATAAGGAGCGCGGAGCAGAAGAGCCGGACCAGGAGGAATCCCCGTGCAGCTCATGGTCCCCCTTCCACCGGGACTGTGATAAAATTCAACATGCAGCATGGGTGGGGCTTCATTAGAGACCATCATACCCCCGGCGACGTCTTTGTGACCCGCAGAGACGTAGAAAGCCATCTGCCGGAGGGACACAGAGGTCGTGACCTGTATGTAGGGGACGAGGTCACGTTCACCCGGCACAAATGTGCCAAAGGACCCTACGCCCTCCATGTGCATCGCCTGACGGAGGAGGAGCTGCGGTGTGAGGAGGCGCAAGAGGACCCGGACGGGTCTGAAGAATCTAAAGAAGGAGCAGGAGGACGCCGTCGTTGAAGTACGGTAGAGAGAGACTGTACATAGTTACCCGTCAGGGTATAAGAACTGTTCTAGTTAAAATATGTTCCCCGTTGGGACAAAAGAGTGAACTGTACCCGTGTGTCCCCATCCCTTAACAGGCTGAGGACTGTGAACAGCCGTCCTTAATCCCACTGGTCGAGGACTGAGAGCGGCCATATTCCCCTTGTATATAGTTGCGCTTCCTAAAGCGCCCCCTACCGGTTTTATAGAGAACTGTTTTCTTCCAAGAGAGACTGTCGCACCTTACCCGGTCACAAGTTGCACCGTGGCCGGAGGAACAAGAATGTTATTTATGAAAAGTTTTATATGAAAAGTTTGATAGCTGATAATATATATGATGTTTTATATGTTGATGTTTATGAAAAAAAAAAATTGTATGTTTGGATGTTTTGTATCTTACAGCCCGAGGACGTGCTGTGATTTACCAGGGGGGAATGTAGCACCCTGAGGATTCGGCTGCTACAGGGGTATTGCACCTCAACCCAGAGGTGTGATATTCCACTCCCGGGTAAGGATGGGGTGTGGAACTGAGCTCAGTTAGCTGCATGCACTACACACATCCCATTTCCGGGGGACAGACCGACGGTACTCCCACTTAATAAATGTGCAGGTACGACAGTGTCTGTTCCTGGCTGGAGTGGGAGGGGGGTGGAACATCCCAGTAGTGTAGGGGCAGATAGGGGGAGCAGCCTGGGTAAAGCTAGGAGCTCATTGGGTGCTGGTCACCTGAGCTCACACATAGAGGGAGTATATAAGGTGGGCACCATCTTAGATCAGAGTCAGTCAGTCAGTTGTCAGTCAGCCAGTCAGACAGTCTGTCTGAGAGCCTGAGAAGCAGAGCAGAGGAGAAGGAAGAGGGACCCAGAGGCGCAGGAAGAGGGGACCCCAAGAGCCCATAAGAGAGCTAATAGGGTGAAGGGTCGGCAACAGGGTACCGGATCCCAAGCTGGTGGAGGCTACAGCACTAATCCTCAGCCAGAGACCGGAGGTCGTGGGCAGGATCTGCCACGACCACCCACTAAATCCACCCGGAAGGCAAACCAAGAATAGGGTCAGGGAACCCAGAGACAAGGGTTTACCAACAGGAGGCCCGAGGGAGCCGGACTTAGGTGGATCCCTGGTGGGGAAGGCCGGAGAGGAGGACAAGTCAGAAAGGGAGCTCAGGACCACACTCCGGAGTTGCCTGGGAGTTGACCGAGTCCAGGACCTGGTGGACGCAGCACGGCTTGGGTGGTCACTGCTGTACACAGTGACCCGAGCAACACCAGTAAGTAAAACCCTGGAACTGCATTTTATGTCTCTGAGTCTCCTTGCTGCACCTTCACAACCACCATCCTCCACGGCTGACCCCCTGAGGCTATACCCCTCCCGTTGGGGGTTATACTACCAAAGCTGCACACATACCAACAGCCTCAGCGGACCCTGCTGCAGCGGCGGCCTTTTGACCGCAAATCAACGGGTGGCGTAGTCGACACTAATAACATCTATAAGGACTGCCGCACACTGAGTTTGACACCCTGGGCACGGACCGGGTCACAGCCACTCGGAGACTACAACCCCCATCTGATCCGGCTCCGGGTATCCCTAACAACATGGCCCAGGGGGCGCGTCACACCCTTACATAGCAATCCTGGTAGAATCTACTGCTCATTTGTAACTTTGCCTACAGGCTTTGATGACTAAATACTATCCCACCAGACTGCATGGTGGGAAACAGAGTCGCAGGACGATGATGTGGCAATTTACGAATTGCATTAATGCAGTAAAGTCCAATAACATCAGAGAGGTCACATTCTCCATTCATCTTTCCTTTGATTTATAATGGCATCCTTCCATGAGCTCACATTGGAAATAAAAGTTACTTATCCTTTAGATAATACATTTTGACAGTAATGGCTGCTTCAATGTGGAGCATGCCAGCCATCTCATGTGACACAATGCATTACGGAAATTAAATATCTCAGGCTTAAATAGATCTGCATATAAAAGGATAATAAACTGCAAAAAAAACACAAAATTTAACTGGACAGTATTAAAAATAAAAACATCAAAAACAGTTGTGTGACTTCCCAAAAAAATGGCTTAAAGACATTGCCCTAACTTAGCAAATTCTCATCTATCCACAGTCTCATTACCTGGATTTCAATGGATCCCGAAAACTAAGCTCTGAAGTAACGCATTTGAGTGCAACAATTACTGCACATGCATGCTGCATCTCCATTCATTGTCTATGGGAGTGCTGGAAATATACAATAGCATATGATCACCTAAGTTGGTACAACCCTTGATAGAGGACCTGTCAGCAGGATATTCGACCCCTAAATAAAGGTATAAGTGTAAAGCCCCTTTAATGCATTTATACCTCGCTAGTAGAATTTCATTAGGGCATTTGAGGCACTTCTATTTTCTTAAGTTTTATGCTCAAGTACAGCGGGCAGGCGGCAGGGCCAGCATCAGCACCCGGCACACCCGGGCAAATGCCGGGGCCCTGAGCAGGCGGGGGGGCCCACTCACGGTCGGGCACCCCGCCGGGCTATGGGCTGAGGACAGCGGTGCCAGCACCCACCCTTCTCCCCCGCTTGCTCAGGGCCCCGGCAGCCGGATACTTACCTCTCCCTGTGCCTCGGCAGATCCGCTGTGTTCCTGCTGTGCGCTCCCTGTGACGTCTCAGGTCAGAGGCTGCGGTGACGTCTTTCCATCGCGCCCTCCCACAGGCAGCGCAGAGCGGGAAGACGCCGGTGACGCTGGAGTACGGACCTGAGCAGCGGCAGCAGGTGAGGAGAAGTGAGGTGAGTATTTGATTTTTTTTTTTTAAATGTATGGAGGCATGGGGCATTATATGGGGGGTGACATCCTGCATGGGGCATTATATGGGGGGTGACATCCTGCATGGGACATTATATGGTGGGGGAAAGGGACATCCTGCATGGGGCATTATATGGAAGGGTGACATCCAGCATGGGGCATTATATGGCGGGGGAAAGGGACATCCTGCATGGGGCATTATATGGGGGGGAAAGGGACATCCTGCATGGGGCATTATATGGGGGGGGGACAAGTGACATCCTGCATGGGGCATTATATGGGGGGGACAAGTGACATCCTGCATGGGGCATTATATGGGGGGGGAGTGACATCCTGCATGAGGCATTATATGGGGGGGAGTGACATCCTGCATGGGGCATTATATGGGGGTGACATCCTGCATGGGGCATTATATGGGGGGAAAGGGACATCCTGCATAGGGCATTATTTGGGGGGGGGAGAAGTGACATCCTGCATGGGACATTATATGGGGGGGGGACATCCTGCATGGGGCATTATATGGGGGGGGACAAGTGACATCCTGCATGGGGCATTATATGAGGGGGTGACATCCTGCATGGGGCATTATATGGGGGGTGACATCCTGCATGGGGCATTATATGGGGGGAAAGGGACATCCTGCATGGGGCATTATATGGGGGGTGACATCCTGCATGGGCCATTATATGGAGGGAAAGGGAAATCCTGCATAGGGTATTATTTGGGGGGGGAGAAGTGACATCCTGCATGGGACATTATATGGGGGGGAAGGGACATCCTGCATGGGGCATTATATGGGGGGGGACAAGTGACATCCTGCATGGGGCATTATATGGGGGGGACAAGTGACATCCTGCATGGGGCATTATATGGGGGGGAGTGGCATCCTGCATGAGGCATTATATGGGGGGAGTGACATCCTGCATGGGGCATTATATGGGGGGTGACATCCTGCATGGGACATTATATGGGGGGGAAGGGACATCCTGCATGGGGCATTATATGGGGGGTGACATCCTGCATGGGGCATTATATGGGGGGAAAGGGACATCCTGCATAGGGTATTATTTGGGGGGGGGGAAGTGACATCCTGCATGGGACATTATATGGGGGGGAAAGGGACATCCTGCATGGGGCATTATATGGAGGGGGACAAGTGACATCCTGCATGGGGCATTATATGGAGGGGGACAAGTGACATCCTGCATGGGGCATTATATGGGGGGGGAGTGACATCCTGCATGAAGCATTATATGGGGGGGGAGTGACATCCTGCATGGGGCATTATATGGGGGGTGACATCCTGCATGGGGCATTATATGGGGGAAAGGGACATCCTGCATAGGGCATTTTTTTGGGGGGGAGAAGTGACATCCTGCATAGGACATTATATGGGGTGGGAAGGGACATCCTGCATAGGGCATTATATGGGGGGGTGACATCTTGCATGGGGCATTATATGGGGGGTGACATCCTGCATGGGGCATTATATGGGGGTGACATCCTGCATGGGGCATTATATGGGGGATGACATCCTGTATGGGGCATTATATGGGGGGTGACATCCTACATGGGGCATTATATGGGGGGGAGAAGTGATATCCTGCATGGGGCATTATATGGGGGGAGTGACATCCTGCATGGGGCATTATATATTATATAAGGGGTGACATCCTGCATGAGGCATTATATGGGGGGGAGGACATCCTGCATGGGGCATTATATAGGGGGGAAGGGACATCCTGCATAGGGCCTTATATGGGGGGATAAGCGACATCCTGCATGGGGCATTATATGGGGGGGGAGTGACATCCTGCATGGGGCATTATATGGGCGGTGACATCCTGCATGGGGCATTATAAGGGGGGGGGACAGCCTGCATGGGGCATTATAAGGGGGGGGACAGCCTGCATAGTGCATTATGTGGGGGGGAACAGCCTGCATGGAGCATTATACGGGGGCCAGTATCCTGTATGAAGCGTTATAAGGGGACCAGTATCCTGTACGGAGCATTTTATGGGGGCCAGTATTCTGTATGGAGCGTTATATGGGGGCCAGTATTCCGTATGGAGCGTTATATGGGGGCCAGTATTCAGCATGGAGCATTTTATGGGGGCCAGTATACTGTGTGGAGCAATTCGCCAGTTTCTGAGCTATTTGTGGAATTTACAATAGATATCACTCATGTAATGTAAGAAGCGGAAATCTTTGCATTGTACTATACCTATATTTCTCCGCGGTACCTGTGGATCATGAATCGTGGTATGTGTTAAAGGGGCCCACTGAGACTCTTTCGCCCGGGGCCCAGAAAAGCCTGGAGCCGGCCCTGGCAGGCGAGCACTTCACTCCTAAGCTCTGCTGTACTTCGCTGCCCACCGCCGGCCTCTGGTCATTGATTGACAGGTCACTCTTCCGTCAGTAACCAGTCTAACCTACGTAGGTGTTTCAACATAAGGGGCTGCACTTGGGCAGTGAGCTCCTGATGACACTGGGAGATCAATGTACAGGCTGCCAAAATGTCATCAGAAGCTCACTGGACAGGCGCCGCCCTTTCTGATGAAAGGAAACCAGGCAATGATGGTGCCTGCGCAGGGGAAACCAGTTGCTGAGGGAAGAATGATCAGTCAATCAATGAACAGTGGGCAGAGTAGTACAGCAGAGCTGAGGAATGAAGTGCCCACTCTGCTGCACTTGATCATAAAACTTTAAGAATAGATTTCGCAAAAATGCCCTAAAGAAATTCTACTAGCAAGGTGTGCATGTAAAAAGGATTAAATGGGCTTTACATTCATACCTTTAGTGGGGGGTTGAATATCCCGCTGACAAGTCCTCTTTAATGAGTTGAAAACAGTTTTTAGTTCCCTAACATACAATAAGGCTGGGCGGATTGCTGGATCAGATTCAGAACAGCGCTTGCAAGCTCTATGGCAAAGGGCTTGCAGGCGCTGCATTCCTTGCCTAGGAAATAAGCCACAGTTGAGGACTGCAGAGGTGTGCAGTAATGTACCCAACGTGCAGTACCCTATAGAATTAGAAATCCCTCTGTGATAAGAATTTTAGTAAAAGGTAAATAGCAAAGTTGCTAGTTTTTACAAGCGCTTTGCAATTTTATACATTTAAGTTATAATTATTTTTATTTATTATAATATTTTCTACTCCTCTGAAGCTTTAGTTACATCTCAAGAGAAACTGCAGCAAATGCTCCTGTCTTTATTTATTTTATATTCTTCTTTTACATATTGTTTTCAATGTGAGTTTCAACAACTTACATGAATTAGCAACAGATGCAAACCTAGAAAACTTAGCGTTGCAACCATTGCTTGGTCTTCGATAAAAAATACATACCAGCCAAAGCTTGGGTATAATGGCAAGTAAAGGTAAGAAGGTAAGCATTGTATGCTTTTTTTATTTAAAAAAACAACTTTAAACTATGGTAAATGCTAACAGGAAGAACGTTTGGGTTGCAGACAATAGCAACTAAGAAGGAGCCATTCTAATGTGTGGAACGAGATATTGACTACATTATTACTTTTTGTCAATTATATCATATAACTGTAATAATGTTGCCTCTTTCTATATGTTTCATAAATTAATAAAATATTAATTTCGAGCCTAATATATATTTTTGCAGTGCTTCAGAACTCGGAGTCCAAGGCTGGACCGGATGCTGACGCTAGTTCAGACAGAGCGGATTCTGGTTCACAGACAGGACATACTCTGGTGCTGGTTCAGACAGTGTGGATTCTGGATTACAGATTGGATGGACACCGGTATTTGACAGGAAGGTAGCAGGTGCAGGTACTGGTTCAGACTAGGCAGGTTCAGGAAAACCGAACAGGTTCAGGTTCTGGGAACAGGACAGGTACAGGAACAGAGATCTGACAACGGACTTAGTAGCTTGAAGACTAACTAAATACTATTGTTGCTCAGGCGCCTGGGACACAGCGGACGCAGCTGGGCAGACGCGGTGGAAAGTGTGTTGTCGTCCCTGCCGGGGGGAGGAGGTACCAGCGTGCAGGGACGCCGGCATTATAGGGCCATAATCAGGAAGTGGAAAGAACATCATTTCACCATAAACTGGCCACGACCAGGTGCTCCCTGCAAGATTTCAGACAGAGGAGTTAAAAGAATTATCAGAAGAGTTGTCCAAGAGCCAAGAACCACCTGTGGAGACCTACAGAAAGACATGGAATCAGCAGGGACAATTGTTTCAAAGAAAGCAATACGTAATGCACTCAACCTCTATGGCCGGTATGCACGTTCGCCACGCAAGACTCCATTGCTGGATAAAAAGGGTGTTTAAAGTTTGATCAACAACATTTAGACAAGCCTGTGAAATAATGAGAGAATATAGTCTGGTCAGATGAGACTACAATTGAACTCTTTGGATGCCATAATACACATCATGTTTGGAGGCCAAAAGCCACTGCAAATCACTCCAAAAACACCATACCAACAGTGAAGTTTGAAGGTGGAAACATCATGGTGTGGGGCTGTTTTTCAGCATACGGCTGTAATAGTGGGGAAGGAAGTAGCCTTCCTCTGGCACTGATTTAGTTAAAAGAGAATGTTCCCGGAGTTAGACCTCTCTGAATTGTTGTTAGGCCAAGCTAAGGGGTTAGCTGCAGTGGTCCAGTCAGTACAGCAGAGGGGGAACTTAGTGCCATGGTCAGACATTGAGTAGGTCTAGAGCTCAGTTTAACATAATTCCTTGTGGGCTGCAGTACTTGTATCCAGCCACAAGATGCCACTGTCCCGGGTGCAGATGCCAGGTTGAGTCTGCCAGCAGTATTGCAGACAGTGATGGGGTTAATGGTTGTGATGCCAACCCACAGAGGGTGGGCACATTAGGAAAATCTCTGCTTAGTTTCCAGAAGCAGGAAGTGAAGAGTCAGTGAGAGTTGGGACAGTGAACCGCATGGGCAGCCTGATTATATGGTGGCTGCTAGGGTAGACGGGAGCTCCGTACCCTCACACAGTAGGATCACCAGTGTGAAGATCTCCCTACGCAAGAGTCCTGTTAGCCGGCTGGAGAAACTCAATGGAGGTATTGTGCACCCGGAGCACTTTCAGTCTGCAGGCAGCAGAGGAAGATAGGACTCCAGGCTAAGACGTGGGGGAGATATAGTATCCGGATACACTGTTGATATTGAGGAAGATTCTCTTGGGCTAGAAATTAGAGTCAAAGAGATGCTTCACTTAAAGAGGGAACCAGGGCTGAAGATGTTGCCAGAGCCTGTGAGGGAGATGATAACCTGTCGGGCCTTATCCATTATATCTGCCTGTAAATATTGTACATATTCCTCTTCCCCAAGTAAAGTCCAAGTTATGGTTAAGAACCTCGTGTCCTCTGAATTTATTACTGCCTTGGTCCCAGAAGAGAAATGCCTGGAGACAGCTGCGATTGGATGGTCTGAAGTAAGTCGAGAGTACCACATACACAGCCACACATCAGAGGGAGGACACGTATTGTCTGTAGGGGGCCAGAGCGAGCAAGGGCTACAGCTCGCCGACGACTACCTTGCTGAGGCACCTTACACTGCACTGGGAAACTTCATATAATTTAAGGATGAATGGACAAATATAACTAGTTATTCTTGAAAAAAATCTGATGCCATCTACCAGGATGATGAAGGTGAAACGAGGGTGGACATTTCAGCAAGATAATGATCCCAAACACACAGCTAAGTAAACTCTCAATTGGTTTCAGAGAAAGAAAATAAAGTTGCCAGATTGGCCCAGCCAATCACCTGACCTGAATCCAACAGAAAATGTATGGAAGGAACTAAAGCTCAGAGTTCAGAGAGTAGCTCAGAGAGTATGGCTCTTTCACACGTCAGTATCCCTGGTACGAGTGGTGACAGTTTCCACACGTACCGGAGACACTGACACACGCAGACCTATTAAAATCTATGGGCCTGCGCACATGTCATTGTGTTTTCACAGACCGTGTGCTCCACACGCTGACATGTCCGTTTTTTTGAGGATACTCGGTCCGCAAAAGTGCCTCACGCTGAACACACACGGATGACATCTGTGTGTCATCAGTGTGACACGGACCGGCTCATTCTCCCCGGCTTCTCGGCTGCAGCGGTGGCATGGGTTACAGCGGGGGACACCTAGGAGAGGTGAGTATATGGATTTTATTGTTTTATTCTTATTTTTACAGGTGGGGACACTGCGGGAGCAGACACTACCACTACCCTCATCATTGTCACTGCTGGTGCTGATCGCAGCGCCGACAGGGAACCATGATGAGGGCAGTGTTCAGCACCCAGCGCTTGGGAACAGCACTGTAGCGCTGATTCCCAGGCGCTGGTCCGTGTGCTCCTGATGTGGCACACGGTTGCCACACGTGTGACACACACGGACACAGATATTTCCGGTACCGGTTTTTCCGGTACCAGAAATATCCAGACATGTGAAACTGGCCTTAATAGAAGGATCCCATGGGTCCTTCAGGATGTGAAGAGTGTTTGTGTTATGCACACGCCCGGGCTGAGCGGCGTGTGCGTGTGATTGTAGTGATTCCACTGGACCGTGCCGGAGAGTGAATGCCTGGAGGGGCTTAACTAGGTATTCACCCGATCCGACCAGGGTCGCACGACGGCATACGACGCCAGTGCACCAAGGAGGAACCGAGCAAAGGGACCAGGTGCTACTCCAGGACAGACCCCGGACACGGCTGTTGACCCACACAGGGGAATACAGGAACAGACTGGTAGGCTGGCACACAGACTGGTGGGTATAGGCAGGCACGACTGGTATGCAGGCAGGCGGGTAAGCAGGCAGGGGGGTACAGGCAAGCACAGCTAGAGTGCAGACAGGGAGGCACTAGCAGGTAGGAACACAGGCGGGATAGGACCCAGTACACACTGGGACTCAGGAACAATACAGGCAGAGGGGTACAGGCAAGCACAGCTAGAGTGCAGACAGGGAGGCACTAGCAGGTAGGGACACTGGCGGGATAGGACCCAGTACACACTGGGACTCAGGAACAGAGCTACAGATGTGGCGGACAAACACAGCAGAGTGAGGCCGCCCAGAGAGGTGAGCGAGAACAGGGCAGGACAAGGCCGCCTGGAGCGGTGAGCAAGAGTAGAGCAGGACAAGGCCGCCAGGAGCGGTGAACAAAGGATCAAAGCTGAGCGAGACTGCTGGAGCAGTGAGCAAGAGTAAAGCAGGACGAGGCCGCCTGGAGCGGTGAGCAAGAGTGGAGCGAGACTGCCGGAGCAGCGAGCAAAAGGGTCAGAGCGGAGCAAGGCTGCCGGAGCAGCGAGCAAAGGAGTCAGAGCAGGCTAGAACCGCCGGAGCGGTAAGCAAAGGAGTCAGAGCAGACTAGAACCGCCGGAGCGGTGAGCAAAGGAGTCAGAGCAGACTAGAACCGCCGGAGCGGTGAGCAAAGGAGTCAGAGCAGACTAGAACCGCCGGAGCGGTGAGCAAAGGAGTCAGAGCAGACTAGAACCGCCGGAGCGGTGAGCAAAGGAGTCAGAGCAGGCTAGAACCTCCGGAGCAGTGAGCAAAGGAGTCAGAGCAGGCAAGGCTGAGTAGGGGGGACAGGGCTCTGTTCACACGGAACAGACAGGAAGGGAAAGGCAGAGCCAGACACCCACAGGGTACTTGCAGTGAAGTAGCGAGTGGACCACAAACTCACAAACGGGAGTACAGAGACAACAAGCAGGAGTTAGGTACGAGTACAGACTCTGCAGAAAAAGGAAAGGAACGGACATAGAGAAAAGACAGATGAAAGATAGGAGAGAGTACAGACTGGAACTGAGTGTACGGACGAGACCGACACAGGAGCGGGACACAGGAGCGGGTCTGGGAATACGGCCCCCAGAGAGGCGGGACGAACAGGCAAGGAGCGTGTTCAGACAGAACAGACAAGATACAGGAGCAGGTCTGGGTAATCGGCCCCCAGAGAGGCGGGACGAACAGGCAAGGAGCGTGTTCAGACAGGACAGACAAGATACAGGAACGGATCTAGGTAATCGGCCCCTAGAAGGCGGGAGGAACAGGCTAGGAGCGTGTTCAGACAGGCCTGGAAATACAGCCTCCAGGAAAGGCAGCAGGCAAGAGTACACAGACAGGACTCAGTTCAGACACGGGAACTGATACCGCAAGGCAGGAGACATAGACAGGACTCAGTTCAGACACGGGAACTGATACCGCAAGACAAGAGACAAAGAACGGGACCTGGCATCTTCAGAGTGAAGGCACACACTGAATGAAACACTATGCTCAGGCAGGGATAGATGGGAGCAGCTGAGCTATATACCAGGTGACAGACAGCAATAGGCTGAGGACGCACAAGGGGTGTGACCCACAGCAGGTACAAAAAGCAGGAAGTGATCGGGCGCCGCCCTTAAGCAGCAGAAACAGACACAAATAGACAGCATGGAGGGAAGCCAGAGAGACATTCTGGACTGGAGATCAAGTGCGCGCTCTTGCACAGTGGGAGATGGACCACCATGCAAGGACGCCGCCAGGTATGTTACAGTACCCCCCCCCCCCCTTACGCCCCCTCTTCTTCAGGCCTGCCAGAATCTTCCGCAGGGAATTCGAGGACCAGTCGTTCACTTCAAGGAGATCACTTCCACTGTCCACAGGAAAAACTGATCTCATCTGGTTAGCTAGGATGCTACCTCCTATCCAGCCATCCTCAGCAACAGACGAAACGGGTGGAGTACCAGGAACAGCACACAAGGAAGTCTCTCTCCACATATTTTCAGGTGGCACCCCAGAGGGTACAGGAGAAAACTGGAAGTCCTTCACCGGGTTGGAGGGGGACAGAGACTTGGGGGTAATCTCTGCTTCGAGGTACATCTTGTCAAGCTCACGGGAAGAAATAGACGGGTTATCAGGTACATAATGAGGAAAAGTCACTGTCTCTTTGTTATCTGGTGGTACCCCGGAGGATTCAGGAAACAACTGGAGGTCCTCCGCCGGGTCAGAAGAGTGCAGAGGCTCAGAGAAAACATCTGCTTCAGAGTACACTAGGTCGGACTCACTGGACGAAGCAGGCGAGGTATCGGGTACCGAGTATAGGAAAGTCTCTGTCCATTCACCACCAGGTGGCACCCCGAAGGGTTCTGGAGACAACTGGCGGTCCTCCGCCTGGTCAGAGGGGTGTAGAGACTCACGGGTAACCTCTGCTTCAGAGTACACTAGGTCGGACTCACTGGACGAAGCAAGCGAGGTATCAGATCTAGGATATAGGAGAGTCTCTGTCCATTCACCACCAGGTGGCACCCAGAAGGGTTCTGGAGACAACTGGAGGTCCTCCGCCTGGTCGGAGGGGTGTAGAGACTCGGGAGTAACCACTGCTTCGGAGTACACTAGGTTGGACTCAGTGGACGAAGCGAGCGAGGTATCAGGTACAGAGTATAGGAGAGTCTCTGTCCTTTCGCTACCAGGTAGCACCCCGAAGGGTTCTGGGGACAACTGGAGGTCCTCCGCCTGGTCGGAGGGGTGTAGAGACTCGGGAGTAACCACTGCTTCGGGGTACACTAGGTTGGACTCAGTGGACGAAGCGAGCGAGGTATCAGGTACAGAGTATAGGAGAGTCTCTGTCCTTTCGCTACCAGGTAGCACCCCGAAGGGTTCAGGAGACAACTGGAGGTCCTCCGCCTGGTCGGAGGGGTGTAGAGACTCGGGGGTAACTACCACTTTGGGGTACCCATTGTCAGGCTCACAGGACGAAGCGGACAAAGTATCGAGTACCGGGTGTAGAGAAGTCTCTCTCCATTTGTCATCGAGTGGTATCCCGGAGGATTCAGGAGGCAACAGGGGGTCCTCCACCAGGTAGTAGAGGTGCACAGACTCTGAGGTAACCACAGCTTTGGAGCATCCTTGGACATGCACACCGGTTAAAGTGGGTGAAGCATCTGATGCCGGGTGCAGGAACTTCTCCTGTGTGGAGTCTGGATGGGCAGAAGTCTCTTCGGGCAGGAGAACTGGTGCACTACCCACGCACATTACCCGTTGGGGCTTCTCCGGGATACAGGGAGATGAAGCTTCAGTAGGGACTTCAAGGTTGGGGTCAGGAGGTCTCAGGGAGGACAGACCCTGGCGTGACGGCTTGCCTCTACGTCTAGCACGTCTGGACTGCCTCTTGAGGTTGGGAGAAGTATTCCGGAAAGCGTAGTCACCCTGTGAGGATTCTGGGTGGGCAGTAGTCTCATTGGGCTGGAGGACTATTGCGCTACCCACACACATTACCCGTCGGGGCTGCTCCGGGATATTGGGAAGTGAAGCTTCAGCAGGGGCTTCAGGGTTAGGGTCCTCGAAGACCATACGAAAGGCCACCAGGAAGGCCTGCAGGTCAAGGACGACAGGATCCCATGCTTCCCATAGGGGGGTGACCCATTTCAAGGCATGACGCGCTAGGTAGTCAATCATAAAGGCCACTTTAGCCCAATCGGAAGGAAAATAGAGAGGGTAGGCCTTAAAGTGTAGCATGCATTGCTCCACAAATGCACGACACTGTCTTGGATCCCCATAGTAACGTGGCGGATCCGCAGGAACGAGAGCTGATAGATCCATCTGGACGGTGCGTAATTCGCCTGGAACTCAGCTAAGGAAAAAAAATTTATTTATTTATTTTAATGCATGTATTCGCTGGAAAACTTCTCAGAGAGCGAAGGCCGTGGGGCTCAACGGGAACCATGGCCTGAGCATGCTGTTATGCACACGCCCGGGCTGAGCGGCGTGTGCGTGTGATTGTAGTGATTCCACTGGACCGTGCCGGAGAGTGAATGCCTGGAGGGGCTTAACTAGGTATTCACCCGATCCGACCAGGGTCGCACGACGGCATACGACGCCAGTGCACCAAGGAGGAACCGAGCAAAGGGACCAGGTGCTACTCCAGGACAGACCCCGGACACGGCTGTTGACCCACACAGGGGAATACAGGAACAGACTGGTAGGCTGGCACACAGACTGGTGGGTATAGGCAGGCACGACTAGTATGCAGGCAGGCGGGTAAGCAGGCAGGGGGGTACAGGCAAGCACAGCTAGAGTGCAGACAGGGAGGCACTAGCAGGTAGGAACACAGGCGGGATAGGACCCAGTACACACTGGGACTCAGGAACAATACAGGCAGAGGGGTACAGGCAAGCACAGCTAGAGTGCAGACAGGGAGGCACTAGCAGGTAGGGACACTGGCGGGATAGGACCCAGTACACACTGGGACTCAGGAACAGAGCTACAGATGTGGCGGACAAACACAGCAGAGTGAGGCCGCCCAGAGAGGTGAGCGAGAACAGGGCAGGACAAGGCCGCCTGGAGCGGTGAGCAAGAGTAGAGCAGGACAAGGCCGCCAGGAGCGGTGAACAAAGGATCAAAGCTGAGCGAGACTGCTGGAGCAGTGAGCAAGAGTAAAGCAGGACGAGGCCGCCTGGAGCGGTGAGCAAGAGTGGAGCGAGACTGCCGGAGCAGCGAGCAAAAGGGTCAGAGCGGAGCAAGGCTGCCGGAGCAGCGAGCAAAGGAGTCAGAGCAGGCTAGAACCGCCGGAGCGGTAAGCAAAGGAGTCAGAGCAGACTAGAACCGCTGGAGCGGTGAGAAAAGGAGTCAGAGCAGACTAGAACCGCCGGAGCGGTGAGCAAAGGAGTCAGAGCAGACTAGAACCGCCGGAGCGGTGAGCAAAGGAGTCAGAGCAGACTAGAACCGCCGGAGCGGTGAGCAAAGGAGTCAGAGCAGGCTAGAACCGCCGGAGCAGTGAGCAAAGGAGTCAGAGCAGGCAAGGCTGAGTAGGGGGGACAGGGCTCTGTTCACACGGAACAGACAGGAAGGGAAAGGCAGAGCCAGACACCCACAGGGTACTTGCAGTGAAGTAGCGAGTGGACCACAAACTCACAAACGGGAGTACAGAGACAACAAGCAGGAGTTAGGTACGAGTACAGACTCTGCAGAAAAAGGAAAGGAACGGACATAGAGAAAAGACAGATGAAAAATAGGAGAGAGTACAGACTGGAACTGAGTGTACGGACGAGACCGACACAGGAGCGGGACACAGGAGCGGGTCTGGGAATACGGCCCCCAGAGAGGCGGGACGAACAGGCAAGGAGCGTGTTCAGACAGAACAGACAAGATACAGGAGCAGGTCTGGGTAATCGGCCCCCAGAGAGGCGGGACGAACAGGCAAGGAGCGTGTTCAGACAGGACAGACAAGATACAGGAACGGATCTAGGTAATCGGCCCCTAGAAGGCGGGAGGAACAGGCTAGGAGCGTGTTCAGACAGGCCTGGAAATACAGCCTCCAGGAAAGGCAGCAGGCAAGAGTACACAGACAGGACTCAGTTCAGACACGGGAACTGATACCGCAAGGCAGGAAACATAGACAGGACTCAGTTCAGACACGGGAACTGATACCGCAAGACAGGAGACAAAGAACGGGACCTGGCATCTTCAGAGTGAAGGCACACACTGAATGAAACACTATGCTCAGGCAGGGATAGATGGGAGCAGCTGAGCTATATACCAGGTGACAGACAGCAATAGGCTGAGGACGCACAAGGGGTGTGACCCACAGCAGGTACAAAAAGCAGGAAGTGATCGGGCGCCGCCCTTAAGCAGCAGAAACAGACACAAACAGACAGCATGGAGGGAAGCCAGAGAGACATTCTGGACTGGAGATCAAGTGCGCGCTCTTGCACAGTGGGAGATGGACCACCATGCAAGGACGCCGCCAGGTATGTTACAGTTTGTGTGGAAGAATGAGCCAAAATCACACCTGAGCAATGCCTGCGACTAGTTTCTAAATAAAGGAGGCGTCTTGAAGCTGATCGCCAACAAATGCTTTTGTATGAAGTATTAAATACTTTTCAGTAAGCATGTTCAATGTTTTTTCCTTTGTCATTTCTCATTTTTACACATAATTTATGGACATGTATGGTTTGATTTCTTTGCCTGTGTGGATTGGATGGGTTGTTACCGACATCTGATGAGAATTTCATGTCAATAGCATCTTTAGAAATATATTTACTTAGAAAATTGGTTGTGTTCAATACTTATTTTACCCACTGAATAGATCTATAAATATATATATATTTTTTGTTACACAGTCCTATTCACATTGTAATACATTTATTATTCATATAAAAAAATTTCTAGTATAAAATGTGAGATAAAACATTTTGCGCTTGTAACAATTACATAATGTGAGTCATAGTACATATCCCAGAACGGTTTAGTTTCTATAGAGATTCTGCAGTTACGTTGACTGTATCACAAGCCTTGGACTGAGCAGCAGAATTTATAATGTAATGTATTTCTTTCAATGTTTTATAAATGTGATTAATATGTAGCACCCTGAGGATTCGGCTGCTACAGGGGTATTGCACCTCAACCCAGAGGTGTGATATTCCACTCCCGGGTAAGGATGGAGTGTGGACCTGAGCTCGGTAGGCTGCATGCACTACACACATCCCATTTCCGAGGAGCAGACCGACGGTACTCCCACTTAGAAATGTGCAGGTACGACCGAGTCTGTTCCTGGCTGGAGTGGGAGGGGGGTGGTACATCCCAAGTAGTGTAGGGGCAGATAGGGGGAGCAGCCTGGGTAAAGATAGGAGCTCATTGGGTGCTGGTCACCTGAGCTCACACATAGAGGGTGTATATAAGGTGGGCACCAACTAAGAACAGGGTCAGTCAGTCTGTCATCCTTTTGTCAGAGCAGAGCAGAGGAAGAGGAGCAGAGCAGCCCCAGAGAGAGAGAGAGGAGAAAGCAAGAGAGACCCAGAGGGGGAAACAGAAGAGAGGACTCTGAGACCCCAAATCCAATCTACGGGTGAAGAGTCGGCATCAGGGTACCGGAACCCAAGCTGGTGGGGGCAAAAACACACCCCAGCCAGAGACCGGAGGCCGTGGGCAGCGTCTGCCACGGCCACCCACCACATCCACCCCGAAGGCATACCACGTGGAGGGTCAGGGAACCCAAGGCCAAGGGTCTCCCAACAGAAGGCCCGAGGGAGCTGGACCTGGGTGGATCACTAGTGGGGACGGCCAGAGAAAGGACAGAAGGAGAGCTCAGGGTCACGCTCCGGACTCGCTTGGGGGTTGGCTGGATCCAGGACCTGGTGGATGCAGCACGGCTCGGGAGGTCACTTGAAGCTGGAGTGACCGGAACATCAGCAGTGAGTAAACACCCTAAACTGCACAACCCGACTCTGTCTTCATTTAACACCTATGCTGCACCACCACAACCCCCATCCTCTGCACCTGACCCCCTGAGGCTATTCCCCACCCGTTGGGGGTTATACCATCACAAGCTGCACCTACACCATCAGCCTCAGCGGACCCTGCTGCAGCGGCGGCCATAGTGACCGCAATACAACGGGTGGCGTAGTCGACAATAAAGAACTTAATAACATCTGTAGGACTGCCACATACAACTGAGTTTGACACCCTGGGCACGGACCGGGTCACAGCCACTCGGAAGACTACAACCCCCATCTGATCCGGCTCCGGATATTCCCCCTAAAAGAATATGGCCCAGGGGGCGCGTCAACTTTGGCGTAGTCGGCAGGATTACGTGCCCACAACAACCGGGTACTGCGTGCCTGAAGAAAAGAACGAGTTTACCTCAAAAAGAAGTCTCCTGCCGGTTCCGGAGGGTCCCCGCCATCGGACTCCATCACAGGTCGATTCCCGCCGGTTGTCCGCCATTAACAGCTTTTTCCCGCCATCTGCAGAATTTCCCGCCACTGGGAGATGATTCCCGCCATTTCCAAAGGTTTCCCGCCTTGGAAGAGCGGACGCCATTATGGGCGTGCCAGAGGGTGGCAAGAGGCCACCTCCCATCGTGGGCCAGGACCGAAAATGGCGCCAAAAGTGGAAACCGCCCCCACCAACAGAGACTGTGATGCTAGAGGTGTCTGTCAGCGTGAAAGAACTGCCCCTGGAGCTGACAATCACCAAGTGGCCCCGGGACCGCCCTCGAAGTGGGAGGACTGAGAAGGAGAGAACAAAGATGGGTGCCACCTGGAGCAGTCTAGAGCGAGCGCACCCGGAGGCAAGAAGCCTGGAGAAGAGTATCGGAGGAGCTTACCCGGAGATGGCGAGAAAGCAGAGCAGCACCGGCCCGTTGGCCAGGAGCCTGCTAGAAACAGAGGAGGGAGAGCAGAGCAGCACCGGCCCGCTGGCCAGGAGCCTGCTGGAGACGACTGTAGGAGAGCAGAGCAGCACCGACCCGTTGGTCAGGAGCCTGCTGGAAACAACGACCCCACTAGGCCTAGTGGAGGTCCTAGCACAGCTCCCCCGAGACCGGGAGTGTGCACAGACCGCTCTGGAGGGCCTCGCAAGGAGGATGGCCCGGGTGCAGCGAGAGACGTTGGCGGAGTGGAGCCGTGAGATGGCCCAGCAGACCGAGACCTGTCAGCGGAGCACGCCACCCGAGACGAGGAGACAGACCGCCTCTGAGGATGGCGCGGGAGGACTGAAGGCCGGAGACGGCGCCGAGAAGGGAGCCGAACGACTGGAGGCAGGTAAAGGGGACGTCTATACCCCAAACCGGGAAACCGCGTACCTGCCCCAGCTCCCCATCGCAGAGCCCGAAGTCTATCCTGCCGTGCCCGTCGCTGCAACGTCACCGCCGCAGACTAGGCCTCAAACGGGAGCCGCGACCCCTGTGACGTCACACGCCTCGACCCCGAGCGTGACCAAGCAGGAAGTACCACCAGCCTGGTCGCAAGGCCTAGTACCCCCGGGCGCCGCAATACCAACAGCGCCCCCTACCTCCGCGGAGCCCCCGGCCTGGTCGCAGGGCCAAGTAGCCCAGGGCGCCGCCGTCCTTACGGTGCCCTTTACCTTCCAGATACCCCAGGCCTGGCCGCAAGGCCCGGGCAACCCGGGCGCTAACACCACCGCGCCCATAAGACCAAGAGTGCCGCATCTGGGAGAGGACCTGTACGCCCAGCATACGTGCCCGGATGGGCAGCCATTTATATGGCCACCGGAGTTCCACCATCCCCGACTCCGGAGAGAGAGACCCCTGGATGAACCCCTGATCCCGGCTCCAAAGCCCGTAAAGAGGATCTCGCCCCCGCTAGCAGAAGCGCAGTTTGAGTGGGACCCCACCGGAGAAGATCTTATGGGATTCACTCAAGAGACTCGGGCAGCTGCAGCGGAGCGTGCTGAGTGCTGCCGCCAACAGCTCGAGGACTTCGAGAGGGAGCGGAGAGAGAGGCGGGTCCGGGAACAGCAAGCTCAAGTAAAGAGCGCGGAGCAGAAGAGCCGGGCCAGGAGAGACCCCCGTGCAGCGCATAGTCCCCGCACCACCGGGACTGTGATAAAGTTTAACCTGCAGCATGGGTGGGGCTTCATCCGAGACCACCACACCCTAGGCGACGTCTTCGTAACCAGGAGAGACGTTGAGTCCCACCTACCGGAGGGACACAGAGGTCGTGACCTTTACATCGGGGACGAGGTCACCTTCACCCGGCACAAGTGTGCCAAAGGTCCCTACGCCCTCCATGTGCATCGCCTGATGGAGGAAGAGCTGCGGTGTGAGGAGGAAGAGCAAGAGGACCCGGACGGGTCTGAAGCCAAAGGTAACCATAAAGCAAGAGCAGGAGGACGCCGTCGCTAAGGACAGCGAAGCAGAAGCTGTATATAGTTGCCCGTCGGGGCACCGTAAACTGAAACCGTAAACTGAAACTGTGAAACTGAAACTGTTGCTGTTGCTAATATAGTCCCCGTTGGGACCAGCATGTGTGAACTGTTACCCGTATTTCCCTTAATCCCACTGACCGAGGACTGAGAGCGGTCATTCCTCCCCAATACCTGGCCGAGGACTGAGAGCGGCCATAATCCCTGTATATAGTTGCGCGTCCTAAAGCGCCCCCTACCGGTTTTATAGGAAAACCAGTTTTCCAGAGAGACTGTCGCACTTTACCCGGTCACATGTTGCACAGTGACCGGAGGAGGAGCCAGAGGCGACGAGAATGTTTTATATTGATATATATATATATAATGTTTTATATGTTTTCTATGTTTATGCAAAAATTTGTATGTTTTGGTGTTGTTTATGTCTTACAGCCCGAGGACGTGCTGTGATTTACCAGGGGGGAATGTAGCACCCTGAGGATTCGGCTGCTACAGGGGTATTGCACCTCAACCCAGAGGTGTGATATTCCACTCCCGGGTAAGGATGGAGTGTGGACCTGAGCTCGGTAGGCTGCATGCACTACACACATCCCATTTCCGAGGAGCAGACCGATGGTACTCCCACTTAGAAATGTGCAGGTACGACCGAGTCTGTTCCTGGCTGGAGTGGGAGGGGGGTGGTACATCCCAAGTAGTGTAGGGGCAGATAGGGGGAGCAGCCTGGGTAAAGATAGGAGCTCATTGGGTGCTGGTCACCTGAGCTCACACATAGAGGGTGTATATAAGGTGGGCACCAACTAAGAACAGGGTCAGTCAGTCTGTCATCCTTTTGTCAGAGCAGAGCAGAGGAAGAGGAGCAGAGCAGCCCCAGAGAGAGAGAGAGGAGAAAGCAAGAGAGACCCAGAGGGGGAAACAGAAGAGAGGACTCTGAGACCCCAAATCCAATCTACGGGTGAAGAGTCGGCATCAGGGTACCGGAACCCAAGCTGGTGGGGGCAAAAACACACCCCAGCCAGAGACCGGAGGCCGTGGGCAGCGTCTGCCACGGCCACCCACCACATCCACCCCAAAGGCATACCACGTGGAGGGTCAGGGAACCCAAGGCCAAGGGTCTCCCAACAGAAGGCCCGAGGGAGCTGGACCTGGGTGGATCACTAGTGGGGACAGCCAGAGAAAGGACAGAAGGAGAGCTCAGGGTCACGCTCCGGACTCGCTTGGGGGTTGGCTGGATCCAGGACCTGGTGGATGCAGCACGGCTCGGGAGGTCACTTGAAGCTGGAGTGACCGGAACATCAGCAGTGAGTAAACACCCTAAACTGCACAACCCGACTCTGTCTTCATTTAACACCTATGCTGCACCACCACAACCCCCATCCTCTGCACCTGACCCCCTGAGGCTATTCCCCACCCGTTGGGGGTTATACCATCACAAGCTGCACCTACACCATCAGCCTCAGCGGACCCTGCTGCAGCGGCGGCCATAGTGACCGCAATACAACGGGTGGCGTAGTCGACAATAAAGAACTTAATAACATCTGTAGGACTGCCACATACAACTGAGTTTGACACCCTGGGCACGGACCGGGTCACAGCCACTCGGAAGACTACAACCCCCATCTGATCCGGCTCCGGATATTCCCCCTAAAAGAATATGGCCCAGGGGGCGCGTCAAATACTTATGCAGTAATTCCAATAAAGCTGTTTGCAAACATGAGCAAAAAGAAAAGATGAAAACACATAGTGTTGGCACCCTTAAAATTGTTCCATAAAGGAAGTATTTCTTCAAAAAAAATTATTGAAATTACACGTTTTTTTTTTATACATGTTTATTTCCTTTGTGTGTATTGGAACAACACAATAAAAAAAATGAGAAAAAAAGGCAAACTGGACATAATTTCACACAAATTCCCAAAAATGGTCTGGACAAAATAGTTGGCACCATCAACTGAATATTTGGTTGCACACTAGTGTTGAGCGAGCATGCTCGACACTGCTTGGTACTCGCCCGAGCATCTCGCTACTCGGGATGTTCGGCGAGCACCGAGCATTTTCGGGTTACTCGGGCGGGGGCTCGGGTCTCCGCCCTACATGTTTGGCGCTCTTTACAGAGCCAATGAACATGCAGGGATTGCCAGCCAGTCACTGTAATGCTGCAGCCATGTTGGTTGTGGGCATTACAGTGATTGGCTGGCCGCACAGCGTCACCTTGAGTATTTAAAACCGGGCGCCGCCATCTTGGACACAGTCACTCCGGATCAGACAGTGTAGGGACAGCGCTGCTGAGCTAGGGAGAGATTTATACTGCGAAATAGGTAGTGTAGGGTCTCTAAAGCCAGCAAAATCAAACAAACAGTCCTTCTGAGGACTAATATCCATCCCAGATATCAGGCAGGCAGGCTGTATAGGAGACGCAGTGGTTATACCAACAAACACTGCATTACAGTCCTGTGTGCTGCTTCTCAAATTGCTAGCCCCAGGAATCAGGGGCCAGGAAAAAGCTTTTTTTTTTTTTCATCTAAATCCTCTTTTTTCTTTGTTTCCTCAGTCAGACTGTACAAATACCCGTCTTATTAACTTTTTGGTATTTCCCCCCCCCTCCCCCAAAAATTGAGTGTGTCTGTGAGTGTTCAGACACAAATATATCTGTTTAAAAGAGTCTGGTTTCGGCCAGAGAACTAGAACTGTGGTTTTGCAGTTCCACGGTTCAAATCTCTGTATTATCCACTTTTTTGCCTTTTTTCCATAAAAAAAAACAGTTTGAGTGTCTCGCAGACTGTTCGGACACAAATATATCTGTTTAAAAGATTCTGGTGTAGGCCAGAGAAATAGAACTGTGGTTTTCCTCTTCCACAGTTCAAATCTGGGTGTAATCCACCTTTTTGCCTTTTTTACATAAAAAAAAACCAGTTTGAGTGTGTCGCTGACTGTTCAGACACAAATATATCTGTTTAAAAGATTCTGGTGTAGGCCATAGAA
Organism: Phyllobates terribilis; assembly: GCF_046119375.1. Lineage (NCBI taxonomy): Eukaryota > Metazoa > Chordata > Amphibia > Anura > Dendrobatidae > Phyllobates > Phyllobates terribilis. The sequence continues at coordinate 70,637,911 of NW_027362767.1, read as the reverse complement.
ATAGAACTGTGGTTTTCCTCTTCCACGGTTCTAATCTCCTTTTTATTACCCTTTTGCCATTGATAGTGCGAGTGTAAGCTATTTTACTTCATTTACAATGGGCAAGGAGCGTGGCAAGGGACATGGAACTGGACGTTCTGGTGATGTGCGTGCAGAGGATGGGGTCGTGGCCAAGGTGAAAATGTGCCACAACCAACAGCCACATCTTCTCGCTCCCAGTTCTTGACCGAATTACTAGGGAAGCACACAACAACACCACTATTGCGAACTGATCAGTGTGAACAGGTTATTAACTGGATAGCACGTAATACTTCCAGTCACCTGGGCACCACCACCTCCGGTCTGTCTTCCACACAGTCAAGTGTTAGTAGCCGTGAGTCTCGATCGCATACTCCTCCTCACCCTGATGCTCCTTCCTCCCACCATGCTGAGTGTCATCAGACAGCAACTGATCCCACAGTTGGACACTCTGAAGAGCTATTCACTGGTCCATTTCCATATTTGGGCCCCTCGCCTGCTCCGCTTCAAGTGGTGGAAGAGGAGATCCCATGTAGCGATGCCAAATATTTGAACAGCCACGGCCACAGGAAGGCAACGCTGGCAATTTGTCACAAGAGGTGGACGATGACGAGACACAATTGCCACGAAGTGAGGAGGAGGACCGTGGTGCGGAAGAGGAGGAGGTGGTGGATGATCTAGTAACTGATCCAACGTGGCAGGAGGACACGCAGAGTGAGGCCAGCAGCACACAGGGGGAGGGAGGCAGAGTACCCCAACAGGCAGGAAGAAGCAGCGTGGTGGCCGCAGACAGAAGGCGGGCAACCATTCCCCGTAACACCAACACGAGGGACGTTGCCAGTACAACCGGTAGGTCTTCCAGAGTCTGGAATTTTTTTAAAGACTCTGCGGATAACCCCAAAAAGGCCATTTGTACCACCTGCCATGCCAGCATCAGCAGGGGTGACAAAACTACCAGCCTGACCACCACCAGCATGATCAGGCACATGTCAGCAAAGCACCCGACTTTGTGGGCGAACCCCAGGGTCCACGACCTGTGTCAGCGGGTGTCACCACTGCTTCTTCCGCTGTTGTGCGTTTAAGAAAACCCCCTGTTGTGCGTACAAGGCAACCCCCTGTCCATACTGCATGCAAAGATGCCCCCTCCTCTCAGTCTTCACTTGTTATGGCAGTTTTTCAAGAAACCGCATCAACGTCCACGTCCCACCGCAGCGTTCAATTGTCCATATCCCAGACCTTTGAACGAAAGCGCAAATTCGCAGCCAATGCCCCACAGGCCACAGTCCTAAATTAGCACATTTCACGACTGCTTGCGTTGGAAATGCTGCCTTTTAGGCTGGTGGAGACGGAATCCTTCCGCAACGTTATAGCGGTGGCCGTCCCTCGGTACTCGGTAATATTTTGTCCGGTGTGCCATCCCCGCACTACACAAGCATGTGTCCCAAAACATCTGCCGTGCCCTCAACAACGCAGTTACTGGGAGAGTCCACCTGACAACGGACATGTGCTTGTGGCCAGGGACGGTACATCTCCCTGACGGCACACTGGGTAAACATAGTGGAAGCCGGGACCCAGTCGGACCTTGGGACGGAACACATCCTCCCCACACCGAGGATTGCGGGCCCTATGTATGTCAGAGTTGCCCCCACAGTGTACAGCTCCTGCGCATCATCCTCCTCCTCCTCCTCATTTCAGCCTTCATCTCAGAGATCACCACATCAGTTACAAGCTGGAAGCACTGCAGTACTGCCTCAGCCAAGCGGCAACAGGCTGTGCTGAAACTCATAAGCTTAGGTGATAAACCTCACACTGCTTGTGAGTTGTGGACAGCTGTGAAAGAGCAGGCAGATCTGTGGCTGAGACCGCTGAACCTACATCCAGTCATGGTCGTGTGTGACAATGGCCGTAACCTGGTGGCGGTTCTGAGGCGAGGCGAGATCACACACGTACCATGCCTGGCTCATGTGCTTAACCTCGTGGTTCAGCGGTTTCTTAAATCGTACCCCGAGTTGCCAGTTCTGCTCGTCAAAGTACACCGCCTGTCAGCTCATTTTCGGAAGTCGGCTACAGCTTCCGCCGCCCTTTCTGTGTTGCAGCAGCGTTTGCAGCTTCCAGCACACCGACTGGTGTGTGATGTCCCCACACGTTGGAACTCTACCCTCCACATGTTGCAAAGGATTTGTGAGCAGAAGAGAGCAGTTGTGGAGTACCAGCTGCAACAAGGCCGTCGATATTCAGGTCAGACTCCACACACAAGTCCTCAGGAGTGGACCTGGATGCCTGACATATATACCATCCTGACAAACTTTGAGGAGTCCACCAAGATGGTGAGTGGCGATGACGCCATCATTAGCGTCAGCATCCCACTTGTCTGTCTTTTGCAATGCTCTCTGCAGAGAATTAAAGAGGAGGCATTGCAGCCAGAGTATGATGAGATGGATCAAGAAGCCATAGCGGGCGATTACACACAGCCCAGCCTCATCTCATCCAAACGTGCATTGGGGGACAATGAGGGAGAGGAGGAGGAAGAACAGGAGCTGGTATCATGCGCTGTAGACGGCAGTACCTGTACAACTGTCATACCGTCGGTTCAGCGTGCGTGGCGTGAGGACAGGGGGGAGGAGGAGGAGAGCATGGTCAGTCGTCATCTTGGTGAGGACACGGAAGTCTTGCCCGTTACCAGTCTGGCACGCATGGCTGACTTTATGTTACGCTGCCTTAACCGTGACCCTCGCGTTGTCAAAATGTTGGGTGACAGTCATTACTGGTTGGTAACACATTTAGACCCCCGCTACAAGGAGAACTTTCACTCTCTTATTCCTGAGGTGGAGAGGTCTACAAAAATGGGGCAGTACCAGAAGGCCCTTGCTGCAGAACTCTTAAAAAAATTCCCATCTGAACACGCTAGCGGCAGAGGTCACAACCAAGGCGTACAGGCGAGAGAGACGCAACTCCAATCCAGCAGAGGCAGGGAAACACTGTCAGTTTTCTCTGACAGTTTTCTGAGACCCGCTTAGCTTACAGGCCCTGAGGCGCGGGGTACTCTCACAAGGAGTGGAAAATTTCAAAAGATGGTGAGGGAGTACCTTGCCGACCGTACCAGCGTCCTCCCTGATTCCTCTGTGCCTTTTAATTATTGGGTATCCAAGCTGGACACTTGGAATGAACTCGCTCTGTACGCTTTGGAGGTCCTGGCCTGCCCTGCCGCTAGCGTGTTATCGGAGCGTGTTTTTAGTGCCGCTGGGGGAATTATAACTGATAAGCGCACTCGTCTGTCAACTGACAGTGCTGACAAGCTGACCCTTATCAAAATGACAAGGGCTGGATTGGGCCAGACTCCTCATCACCACCAAATGACAGCAGAGTAACATAAAGTCAAATCCACTGTGTTATTTCAGGAGGTGTATTCCCATGCACTGCTTCATACCCACACATGGGTATACGCTTCCTCATTTCTGCTATTTTTTGCTCTTCTCCTTATCCTCAGCCTCCACCACCACTATACCACCAGGGTGACCGTGGTCCGTGCTGCCAGCATTGCATGTTCCTTCATCCTAATTTTTGGCAGCTTTTGCTTGGAAGGCATAGGCAATGACTATGGGAGACCCACTCCCCAATAATGGGAATAATGTTTTTAATATGCTGTACTGCATGGCTCTTGTAAGGGGCATTAAAATCGTCTTATTAAGCTACTGTGACCTCCACGTCTCTTCCAAGGGTCATTGATATTGTCTTTTTATTCCACTGGGACCTCCACGTCTCTTCCAAGGGGCATTAAAACCGTCTTGTTAAACCACTCTGAACTCCACCACTCTTCCAAGGGGCATTGATATTGTCATTTTATTCCACTAGGACCTCCACGTCACTTCCAAGGGGCATTAAAACCGTCTTGTTAAGCTACTGTAACCTCCACGATTCTTCCAACGGGCATTGCATTTCCTCCTAATTTTAGTCAGCTTTTGCTTTTCAATGCAAAGGCGAAAACTAAGGGAGACCCACTCCCCAATAATGGGTAGAAGGTTTTAGTACGCTGTAATCCATGTCTATTTCAAGGGGCATTGCAGTTCCTCATAATTTTTGGAAAGCCTTCCATTCGCTGCTTAGGCCAACAGTGTACAGGAGACCCAGTTGCTATAAATGGAAAAAACAGTTTAGTTAAGGCCCTCTGACCTTCATGCCACTTCCAGGGGCATTGGAGTGCCTCGAAATTTTTGGTAGGCATTGCACTCACTGTATGCCCTATAACTGAGTAGCCGAACCGATCCTTTTGGTACAGAAACATATCCTACAAGACATGTGTGGTTGACTGGCCTGATATTGATGTGAATGGTCCTTGTTCCTCCTGCTCTTTCTCCTTTGCCACCACCTCATCCATCATTCATCACCTGAAGCTTTGTTTTAACAGGAGTCATAGAACTGGGATAGTAGCAGGAAAACATCCAGCAATCCTCGGAGGAGGTAGGATATGCGCCAAAACACTGACCACCTCAGGCCTAGCCGCTACTACATACATGTGCTTGCATTCCAAGGAACAGAAAGCTAAGGAGATGGATGGCCTCATGATCATGAATAATTTACTCGTTGTGTAGGAGGCCAACCACTGCTGCTGTCTACCTTCTGAACTTTGTGTTGAAGCCAGATTGACCCAGGACCCGCAATCCTCTATGTCTGGAGGACGTGTTGCATCCCAGTGTCCAACTGTGTCCCGGCTTCCACAATATTAACCCAGTGTGAAGCCGTCAGTGAGATGGGCCATCCCTGGCCACATTCACTTGTCCACGTGTTTGTGGTTAGGCTGTCCTTCCCACTAAATGCACTGGGGAGTGCACAGGTAATGTTTTGGTATGCGCGCTTGTGTATAAGGCGCCTCGGGACAAATAGGGGCGGCTGGGGACCGTTTATGGACACCCGGCCGCCCCCTGGCGGCTGGGGACCAAGCGTGGACACCCGGCCGCCGGGCGGCTGGGGACGGAGTATGGATACCAGGCCGCCGACGCAGCCATGACGTGGTGGCCAGATTCCGCCTCCACATGCCTAAAAGGCCCAATTTAAAGTGCAAGCAAGCTGTATGGTATTGCAGCCTGGGGATGGGTGGGTGGCAGGCTGCATACTTGCGCTTGCATTGCAAGGAATGGGGGAGGTACAATTGAACACTGCCCTGGGACAAGGACTTGTATGGGGATAGTTGCAAGTCTGCATCTTCTGATGCGGCAAGGATCACTTCTGATGGGCACACTTTTAGGCAGTGACCTGGGTGTCAGAGATGCTTCCAGGGGTCTTCCCCATGCTGTTCCCATGTCTTTTCAGCACTGTATGCATGTGTCACACAGCACATGGCCAGATAAGGTTGTAAAATGTTAAAATTACATTTCCCGGTGAATGCATCACGGTTGAAAGCAATACAAAAGTGCAAAAGCGCATAAAAAATGCTACTTGTGAACATAGCCCAAGGTGTGGAGGAGTATTTTTGTTTTTGGTTATTTATTTTACCTTATACACAAGTCTTTACCCTGGAAAGGATGTTCCTTAACATATTTCACAGGAAAACAGTTTCAGTTTCGTTTTTGAACGTTTTATTGTGAGCCCGTAAAAGTGGCTTAATACCTCTGACCACGTTGTTGACAGCAGTGACCTGGGGGTCAGAAATGCTTCCTGGGGCGATCCCCATGCTGTCCCCATGTCATTTGAGCACTGTCACTATCGTTTTGGGCACTTTTTAGGCTTTCTACAGACTGCCGGGGGTTCCGCCGCAAAAATGCTCGGGTCTCCCATAGACAAACATTGGGCTCGTTGCTCGGGTCGAGCACCCGAGTATCACGGTGAACTCGGCCCGAGCTTCGAGCACCCGAGCATTTTAGTGCTCGATCAACACTATTGCACACCCTTTTAGAATAAATAACTGAAATCAATCGCTTCCTACAACCATCAGCTTCTTACACCTCTAAACTGGAATTTTTCACCACTCTTCTTTTGCAAACATCTCCAGGTCTCTCATATTTGAAGGCGTCTTCTCCCAACAGCAATTTTAAGATCTCTCCACAGGTGATCAATGGGATTTAGTTCTGGACTCATTTCTGGCCACTTCAGAACTCTCCAGCGCTTTATTCCCATCCATTTCTGGGTGTTTCTTGAAGCATGTTTGGGGTCATTGTCCTGCTGTAAGACCCATGACCTAGGAAGCAAACCCAGCTTTCTGACACTGGGCACTACATTGTGACCCAAAATCCTTTCGTAATCTTCAGATTTCATGATGCCTTGCACCCAGTCAAGGCACCCAGTGCCAGAGGCAGGAAACCAACCCCAAAACATCTTTGAACCTCCACCAAAAGAACTCAGAATACAGGAAATAGTGAAAAGTTCTAAGGAGACATACAGTTATATGAAAAAGTTTGGGCACCCCTATTAATCTTAAGCTTAATGTTTTATAAAAATTGGTGTTTTTGCAACAGCTATTTCAGTTTGATATATGTAATAACTGTTGGACACAGTAATGTTTCTGCCTTGAAATGAGGTTTATTGTACTAACAGAAAATGTGCAATCTGCATTCAAACAAAATTTGACAGGTGCATAAGTATGGGCACCTCACCAGAAAAGTGACATTAATATTTAGTAGATCCTCCTTTTGCCTCTAGTCGCTTCCTGTAGCTTTTAATGAGTTCCTGGATCCTGGATGAAGGTATTTTTGACCATTCCTCTTTACAAAACAATTCAAGTTCAGTTAAGTTTGATGGTCGCCGAGCATGGACAGCCCTCTTCAAATGATCCCACAGATGTTCAATGATATTCAGGTCTGGGGACTGGGATGGCCATTCCAGAACATTGTAATTGTTCCTCTGCATGAATGCCTGAGTAGATTTGGAGCGGTGTTTTGGATCATTGTCTTGCTGAAAGATCTATCCCCTGCGTAACTTCAACTTTATCACTGATTCTTGAACATTATTGTCAAGAATCTGCTGATACTGAGTGGAATCCATGCGTCCCTCAACTTTAACAAGATTCCCGGTGCCGGCATTGGCCACACAGCCCCAAAGCATGATGGAACCTCCACCAAATTTTACTGTGGGTAGCAAGTGTTTTTCTTGGAATGCTGTGTTTTTTTGCCGCCATGCATAACGCCTTTTTGTATGACCAAACAACTCAATCTTGGTTTCATCAGTCCACAGGACCTTCTTCCAAAAAGAAATTGGCTTCTCCAAATGTGCTTTTGCATACCTCAGCCGACTCTGTTTGTGGCGTGCTTGCAGAAACGGCTTCTTTCGCATCACTCTCCCATACAGCTTCTCCTTGTGCAAAGTGCGTTGTATAGTTGACCGATGCACAGTGACACCATCTGCAGCAAGTTGATGCTGCAGCTCTCTGGAGGTGGTCTGAGGATTGTCCTTGACTGATCTCACCATTCTTCTTCTCTGCCTTTCTGATGTTTTTCTTGGCCTGCCACTTCTGGCCTTAACAAGACCTGTCCCTGTGTTCTTCCATTTCCTTACTATGCTCCTCACAGTGGAAACTGATAGGTTAAATCTCTGAGACAGCTTTTTGTATCCTTCTCCTGAACAACTATGTTGAATAATCTTTGTTTTCAGATGATTTGACAGTTGTTTTGAGGAGCCCATGATGCCACTCTTCAGAGGAGATTCAAACAGGAGAACAACTTGCAAGTGGCCACTTTAAGTAGCTTTTCTCATGATTGCATACACCTGGCTATGAAGTTCAAAGCTCAATGAGGTTACAAAACCAAAAAAAGTGCTTTAGTAAGTCAGTAAAAAGTAGGTAGGAGTCTTTAAAACAAGAAAATGATAAGGGTGCCCATACTTATGCACCTGTCAAATTTTGTTTGAATGCAGATTGCACATTTTCTGTTAGATACCAGCAGGTGTAGTTCTATAGAAACTTAAAACTTAACGTTTAATACCATTAGATAAAATATATGCCAAATGCAAGGACCTAAAAACACACAGTTTGACTGCCTGTGGTATATAATAACCAAGAGAACTTCCATATATTGTTACTTCCAGAGATACAGATATATGTCATATAAGCATATTACATCTCTAACACAAACCAGGGAAGGAATGGCAAATAGGAAAAAAGATAATGAAGCCCACAGTACACTATATCAACTTATTGTACCCCAATATGTGGGAACATGAAGGCATTCACCCTGAGATATGGGAACATGAAAACACTCGCCCCATCAATGGTGACCATTTAACTCTGCTATATAGAAATGGAACATCCTCACCAATTTTGATGACTGTCCATGCTCTCGGATCTCAGAGGGGGCTCCATATGATGGTGGTGAACCGAAATTCATAAGGTCACCAACCAAATACCGCTCCCCAGATGCCGCATCTGGGGAGCGGTATTTGGTTGGTGACCTTATGAATTTCGGTTCACCACCATCATATGGAGCCCCCTCTGAGATCCGAGAGCATGGACAGTCATCAAAATTGGTGAGGATGTTCCATTTCTATATAGCAGAGTTAAATGGTCACCATTGATGGGGCGAGTGTTTTCATGTTCCCATATCTCAGGGTGAATGCCTTCATGTTCCCACATATTGGGGTACAATAAGTTGATATAGTGTACTGTGGGCTTCATTATCTTTTTTCCTATTTGCCATTCCTTCCCTGGTTTGTGTTAGAGATGTAATATGCTTATATGACATATATCTGTATCTCTGGAAGTAACAATATATGGAAGTTCTCTTGGTTATTATATACCACAGGCAGTCAAACTGTGTGTTTTTAGGTCCTTGCATTTGGCATATATTTTATCTAATGGTATTAAACGTTAAGTTTTAAGTTTCTATAGAACTACACCTGCTGGTATCTATATCTACTTTTGTGTAGTTGTTTCTATTATCCCCGTTGCTGCATTTTTCACATTTTCTGTTAGTACAATAAACCTCATTTCAAGGCAGAAACATTACTGTGTCCAACAGTTATTACATATATCAAACTGAAATAGCTGTTGCAAAAACACCAATTTTTATAAAACATTAAGCTTAAGATTAATAGGGGTGCCCAAACTTTTTCATATAACTGTACATATAAGTAATGGTATACCCGATAATGAGCCTTAACCCAACACATGTCGCTACTGGATGTAGCTTCATCAGGGGTGGTATGTATGTCTCCTTGTAACTTTTCATTATTTCCTTTCAGGATGGCGTCTCTTAAGGACAAAGTCATATTCCTTATCAGGGTGTCATATTAAATATACATTTCGTCCTGGCATCCATCTTAGTTACATTTACATGGTCATGGTTTTGCAGGGTTAGTCACATTTTACTCATGCAGCTATTCATATTATCTATTGGGCATATTTAATATATTTTTTATGTTATTTGACACTTTCCACTTTACATTATTCATTGGGCATATTTGACATATTTTATATGTTATTTGGCACTTTGCACTTTAAACTAATATTTATATTGTGATATTTGTCATTATTGATTTTTTTTTTGTGCATTAATTCTCATACTTAATCTTTCGTAATCCCATTATATTGTTACCTTTTGTATTTAGTATCTTGCATAACTCACTTTCAACACATTGAGAATTTCTCCAGCTTCTATTTGATGTATTACCTGGGATTACTTTCATATTGAACATTAATTGTATGTCTGATTGGCGGGTGTATTTATCTGTACATATATATGTATATATAACAATACATTTGTATATTATGCTCTTTGGACTATTATGTCTTTTCCCTGCCTGCTGTCACTTTAAATGTTTTTATTTTCAGCACTTGTGTTTTCAATAAAGACATTTTTTACGTCTTTAATGCTTGGGTGTGCACCATTTTTCTGTGCAGCTTCCTTTCCTACATGACTACACTGAGTTTTATATGCAGATTTTCCCCATAGAATTGCATTAGATGTGGAAAATCCACAGGTAAAAAATGCATGTAATCCCCGCCAATGACTGTATCAAAAATAAATACCAGGAAGTATAAAAAAGCAATTTTATATAAAACATGAGCTACCAAGATGAGACGAAAAAACACTTTAAAAACGTAAGTGAAAAAACGCACTCAAACACAATGAAAAACGCTGGTAACCTAATTTACTTAATAGGTGCGGAAATGCTGCAGAAAATCTTTAAAACTCAACAAATAATCATTGTGTGAATGTAATCTTATTGCTTAGGATTGTTTTTATCAGTCATTAACTGCCAGGAGTTTGTATGTTCTCCCCGTGTTCTCGTGGGTTTCTTCCGGGTTCTCCAGGTTCCTCCCACACTTCGAAGACATACTGATAGGAGATCTACAACCGATGACAAAAATTATGGAATCACCGGGCTCGGAGGATGTTCATTCAGTTGTTTAATGTTGTTGAAATAAAAGCAGATCACAGACATGGCACAAAACTAAAGTCATTTCAAATAGCAACTTTATGGCTTTAAGAAACACTAAAAGAAATCAAGATAAAAAATGTGGTACGCAGTAAGGGTAATTTTTTTCAGACCAAGCAGAGGGAAAAAAATATGGAATCATTCAATTCTGAGGAAAAAAATATAGAATCATGAAAAACAAACACACAAAAGAACACTCCAATACATCACTAGCATTTGTTGCACCACTTCTGGCTTTAATAACAGCTCGCAGTCTCTGAGGCATGGACTTAATGAGTGACAAACAGTACTCTTCATCAATCTGGCTCCAACTTTCTCTGATTGCTGTTGCCAGATCAGATTTGCAGGTTGGAGCCTTGTCATGGACCATTTTCTTCAACTTCCACCAAAGATTTTCAATTGGATTGAGATCCGGACTATTTTCAGGCCATGACATTGACCTTCTTTCAATGAATGTTTTCACCGTCTTTGCTCTATTTGCTGCACATAACACATCTGCATCTCTGGCTGCTATGGGCATAAAAGGGGACAAACTTATGGTGTGGCCCCCATGCTCCCCTGACCTCAACCCCATTGAGAACCTCTGGAGCATCATCAAAAGGAGTGTCTATGATGGCGGGAGGCAGTTCATATCTAAGCAACAGCTCTGGGAGGGTATTCTGTCCTCATGCAAAACAATTGAAGCAGACACCATCCAAAACCTGACAAATTCAATGGACGAGAGAGTTCAGAAGCTCCTTTCGAACAAGCGGTCCTATGTGCAAATGTAACATCACCTAGAATAAAGTTTTGAGTTGAAAACTGTTTGATTTCAGTTTGTAATAACCTGCTAATGCTTATAATTTCAAAAATGACCATTTTTTTGTTCTTTATTAAAATGAAAAGGTTGAAAACTCTGCTGTGCATAATAGTTTGGAACATGCATTTTGAGTGCAGTTTGAGCTTTTTATTTTTTTTTTAAATATACTGTTATCATAGGCAGTTTGTACAAAAACCTTTCAATTGTACTCTAATAGTTATTTGACTGGAAAATTACAATGACTGCAATTCATATAGGTAATTTGGGAAAATCTGAGAAAATATTATTTGCATAATAATGTGGAACACAGTGTAATCTTGATTTATTTTAGTGTTTCTTAAAGCCCTAAAGTTGCCATGTCTGTGATCTGCTTTGTTTCAACAACATTAAACAACTGAATGAACATCCTCCGAGCCCGGTGATTCCATAATTTTTGCCAGGGGTTGTATATTGTGAGCCCCAATGGGGACAGTGATGATCATGCCTGTAAAGCGCTGCGGAATATGATGGCACTATATAAGAAAAGCATAATAAATTATTAAAAAAATAACTGATATGTTGCAATCCTAACGTCCTCTCTCCCCCCAGACTTGCTTCCAATTACTTCTTTTTTCTCCCCCTTCACTTCTATTCAACTGGCCTCCTTGTATTCTACCCTTATCTTTCCACTTTTATGTTTTCTGCAGTGGAAAAGCTGGGCTACAGCTGCACTCATTTACTCTGAAATAGCCACTGTAACCCAGCTTTGCCACTGTTTTGCATTTTATTCACAATGTGTATTATATATATGCATATGCACAGTATATCAGCATAATATATATATATATATATATATATACGGTATATGCACACACACTTTAACTACAATGCAAAACTGTGGAAATGCGTATATATTTCTATACAAAAGTATATTGAGAACAAAGAGATCCACAGAGAGAATCATATAGTGGAAGAAATGCAGATTTGTTGTGGAACTTTCTGAGACTGAAAATTATGACCTTATGCTTCTCAATTCTTGTAGCACAAGCAAAAGTATGGTATCCTTCTTCATTTTTGCTTCGTACGTCTTTTATAAATCTAGCTCAGCCGCTCAGATATACAGATTTTACATAAACTTCTATTCTAAGCACATAAAGAAGCCACCAAAATGAAAACTCCTAATGGCAAATGTGCCAAAGTAACTTCTGTCTAACTAGATTTATTTATGTTAGGTCCCATGACAACAAAAAAAACTGTATCAAGGACAGTTATCCAATTACTTCATTCTCCTGAGTCATTTACAAATCAGCTATTTAATGCAAAAGTAAAAAGACATGATGGCATGATACATCAAATCGGCAAAAAGGTTTTTTTCATTACAACACCCATGCCTGAGTAGAATAATATTGTAGAAGTCCGGAAAATTTCCACAGTTGTTGTTATTCAGGATATTAAATGGTTCTGTAACAAAGTGGTATGGGCAGGGTTGGACTGGCCCAAAGGGAAGCCAGAGTATACTCCGATTGGCCCCTGGGTATGGATCACTTACTAACATGCTCACAGACATGTACCTAAGAGTCTTATTACTTTGGTTCAACATTCAAGCAATGAAGGAGGCAGAAGAGGGATGGGTTCTTAACCGCCAGAGCCTGTTTTTGCCTTCGTGACCGGGCCAATTTTTTCAATTCTGACCACTGTCACTTTATGAGGTAATTACGCTGGAACGCTTCAACGGATCCCCCTGATTCTGAGATTGTTTTTTTGTGACATATTGTACTTCATGATAGTGGTAAAATTTCTTTGATATCACTTGCGTTTGATTGTGAAAAAATCGGAAATTTGGCGAAAATTTTGAAAATTTTGCAATTTTCAAACTTTGAATTTTCATGCCCTTTAATCAGAGAGATATATCACACAAAATAGTTAATAAATAACATTGCCCATGTCTACTTCACATCAGCACAATTTTGGAACCAAAATTTTTTTTTGTTAGGAAGCTATAAGGGTTAAAAGTTGACCAGCGATTTCTCATTTTTCCAACAAAATTTACAAAAACATTTTTTTAGGGACCACATCATATTTGAAGTCACTTTGAGGGGTCTTTATGACAGAAAATACCCAAAAGTGACACCATTCTAAAAACTGCACCCCTCAAGGTGCTCAAAACCACATTCAAGAACTTTATTAACCCTTCAGGTGCTTCACAGGAATTTTTGGAATGTGGAAGAAAAAAATTAACATTTAACTTTATTCACAAAAATGTTACTTTAGACCCAATTTTTTTATTTTCACAGGGGTAACATGAAAAAATGGACCCCAAATTTTTTTGTGCAATTTCTCTTGAGCGTGCTGATACCCCATATGTGAGGGATAACCACTGTTTGGGCGCACGGCAGGGTTCGGAAGGGAAGGAGCGCCATTAGACTTTTTGAATGTAAAATTTGTCTGAATAATTAGCGGACGCCATGTTGCGTTTGGAGAGCTCCTGATGTGCCTAAACAGTGGAAACCCCCCACAAGTGACACCATTTTGGAAACTAGACCCCTTAGGGAACTTATCTAGATGTGTGGTGAGCACCTTGAACCCCAAGGTGCTTCACAGAAGTTTATAATATTGAGCTGTAAAAATAAAATTTTCACATTTTTCCCACAAAACCGTTTTTCATCCCTTAATTTTGCATTATCATAAGGGTAATAGGATAAATTGCACCATGAAATTTGTTATGCAATTTCTCCTGAACACGCTGATACCCCATATGTGGAGGCAAATTACTGTTTGGGCACATGGCAGGGTTTGAAAGAGAAGGAGCGCCATTTGACTTTTTGAATGTAAAATTTGTTTGAATAATTAGCGGACGCCATGTCACATTTGGGGAGCCCCTAATGTGCCTAAACAGTGGAAACCCCCCACAAGTGCCACCATTTTGGAAACTAGACCCCTTAGGGAACTTATCTAGATGTGTGGTGAGCACCTTGCACCCCCAGCTGCTTCACAGAAGTTTATAATATTGAGCCGTAAAAATAAAATTTTCACATTTTTCCCTCAAAAAATGTTTTTCATTCCCTAATTTTGTATTATCATAAGGGTAACAGGATAAATTGCACCATGAAATTTGTTGTGCAATTTCTCCTGAACACGCCGATACCCCATATGTGGAGGCAAATTACTGTTTGGGCACATGGCAGGGTTTGAAAGGGAAGGAGCGCCATTTGACTTTTTGAATGTAAAATTTGTTTGAATAATTAGCGGACGCCATGTCACATTTGGGGAGCCCCTAATGTGCCTAAACAGTGGAAACCCCCCACAAGTGCCACCATTTTGGAAACTATACCCCTTAGGGAACTTATCTAGATGTGTGGTGAGCACCTTGCACCCCCAGCTGCTTCACAGAAGTTTATAATATTGAGCCGTAAAAATAAAATTTTCACATTTTTCCCATAAAAAATGTTTTTCATTCCCTAATTTTGCATTATCATAAGGGTAACAGGATAAATTGCACCATGAAATTTGTTGTACAATTTCTCCTGAGTACGCCGATACCCCATATGTGGGGGAAAACCACTGCTTTGGTGTACGGCAGGGTTCGGGAGAGAAAGAAGCGCTATGTTGGCTGGGATAGGCAGCAGACACCATGTCACATTTGAAGAGTCGCTGACATGCCAAAACAGCAGAAACCCCCACAAGTGACCACATTTTGTAAACTACACCTCTCAAGGAATTCATCTAGGGAAGTAGTGAGTATTTTTTAATTTTTTAATTTATACCATTGGGCAGTGAAAAAAGCATAATTATATTTTTACCACAAAAAAATGTTTTACCCTCAGATTTTACATTTTCACACAGGGCAATGGGTAAAAATGGTGCCGAAATGTGTCACACAATTTCTTCTAAAAGTGTCAATACCCCATATGTGGCTGTATCGTACCACTTAGCCATACGGTGAGATTTGAGGGGGAAGGAGCGCTATTTGACAATTGGAGAACAAATTATTGTAGAATAGGCATTTGGATTTGGGAGCACAAAATTTTCTGAATTTCTTTTGGGGGGCAAGGACCATTTTGCTTTTCCAGAGCCTTTCTGCTACCAGTAACTTGGAAGTCCCTTATATTTTTAACAGATGATGGACCTGAGTGGGGACTAGCTTTTTTTGAGGACTGAGTTGAAGCTTTTATTGGGAACATTTTACGTAACATTTATCCGGCGCTCTAGGCTGAGCACTTACATCGGGGTTTCCATCTAATTTTCCAAGTGATGTAATTCAGATGAAACCCCTGCAGGATCCATTCACTGTAATGAGGCAGCAGAGTTACTCTGGACTCCGTCTGGCCTCTGTTTAGTGGTGTCCTTTTTTTCAGAAGTGCACAAAACTGTGGCCAACCGCACTTTTATGCACGCCTAAAACAAATGACACCGTGGGATCCCAGGCTAGACGGCATCCACAGTGGCCTATATCTGCCTCATTACAGGGAATCTTCCATCATGGGTTCTGGCTGAATCACGTATTTCAGAGATTTACACGGAAACTCTGGTGTAAGTGCTCAGCGCAGAGCACAGGATAAATGTGAGCAGAGCCTTACTGGGATCTTTGGGAGACATAATAAACAAATCAGTAGCAGGTGAATAATATTTGTTTTATTTATTTTTTATGCCGTTCCTAGTGTGATATAACTGATTAGATTACTTTATTCTTCGGGTCGGTGCGATTACAGAGATACCAGATTTATATCGGGTTTTTATGACTGACAGCTGTCACACACTAAAATACGCTTTTTTTGCAAAATCTAGTTTTTGCATCACCATATTTTGAGAGCTATAATTTTTCCATATTTCGTCCGATAGAGTCATGTGACGACTTGTTTTTTGCGGGACGAGTTGAAATTTTTATTGGAACCATTTTTGGGCACGTGACATTTTTTGATCGCTTTCTATTCCGTTTTTTGGGAGGTAAAGTTAACAAAAACAAACACTTCAGGAATTGTTTTTTGAGTTTTTTTTTATGCCGTTCTGCGTGTGGAAAAAGTGATCAGGCAGCGTTATTCTTCGGGTCAGTACATTTACAGCGATACTACACTTACTGTATTTTTTTTATGTTTTGGCGCTTTTACACAATAAAACAATTTTATAGAAAAAAAAATATTTTTTTTGCATTGCTTTATTCTGAGCGCTATAACTTTTTTATTTTTTGGCTGATGGAGCTGTATGGCGGCTTTTTTTTTGCGGAACAAGATGACGTTTTCAGTTGTACCATTTTTATTTCTATTCTGCTTTTTGATCGCATTTTTTTCCACTTTTTGTTTGGCGATATGATGAAAAAGCATATTTTTTTGCTCCGTTTTTTATTTATTTTTATTACGGTGTGCACAGAAGGAGTTAATTAGTGTGACAGTTTTATAGCTCGGGTTGTTTCGGACGCGGCGATACCAAATATGTGTACTTTTTTTGGTTTTTTATTACGGATTTATTGGTTTAATATTTTATTTATTTATTTTTATTTATTTTGTGATTTTTTTTTTTAATAGTTTAAAAACTTTTTTTTTACTTTTTTTTACATTTTTACTTAGTCCCTGTATGGGACATTAATTTTTATTTTTCTGATCACTGATCTCATGTAATGTAATACACATATATTACATTATATGAGATCTTCACTGACTGTTTCAGTCAGAGTCTCCTGTCTGACTTCAGCTACATACAGGCTGAAGTCAGACAGGAAGGACACCATATATGGCAGAGCTGGAGGCGGTCATGTGACCTCCAGCTGCCATAGCAACCCCAGGTCCTCAAACGAAACGGAGGTCTTCGGAGGTAAGTAAGACGACCCCCTCTCTTCCTGCTGTCTCCTATATGCCGCGATCACTATAGATCACAGCATATAGAAGACAGCAAAGGGTTAACATCACTGGGACCTGATCTAATCAGGTCCCGATGATGTACCCTGTCAGAGCTAACGCTCTGCACCGGAATCGCAGTGCTTGCAGGACCCTGGGGGTCCTGAGCACTGCGAGACCACCCACCGTTTTTAAACGTCGGCACTGCACAGAGCCCGGCAAGCGCCGACGTTTATCTACAGTGGGCGGTCGGGAACCGGTTAAAGAATTAAGATGGGAGAATTCCTTTAATGACTTAGTGTCATGGCTTGGTTTTGGGATTCGATCCGGTGACCTTTTGCTGCTTGGTCGGTTTCCCTCTCTGCTGGGCTACAGTCCTTTTTGTCTCTGTCCAAATGCTGATGGTTTCTTATGTCTTGGTTTTCCTTTCTTGGCTGGCTTCTCTCCAAGTGTTTTCCATTTTCCCTTTTGCGTGGGGCTTTATATTTTCACCTTTCACTTACCTCACTTGCTGGCTATACTTCCATTTAGATAGGTGTTTGGAGTTCCAGCTCCTCAGCTAGGGGTTTACATTGTCAGGTAAGCCCACGTTGCTTTTTCTGCTGTAAATTTGTGAGTTTTCCTCCCCAGCACCTCTCACTTCTCCGCGTCTGGGGGTCTGGAAGGTTTGACTTATTGTTTGCTTTTTGGTTCTCTTTATTTATCCCTGTCTATCCTTTGTGAAAGTGTTTTAGCTCATCACCCTAGATTCTTGTGTCTCCCTGCACTCTTTCTTCTATCACTGTTGGATTTGAGTTGCGGGCTCCCCTCTTGCTCCTCAGGAGGTACGAGAAACCCCTCAACAGCCTTTTAGGAAGCCAAGTCCGAGGAGGTGTATGTAGTTGTGTGGCTCAAGCCTTTTCTAGTCTGTACAGGGACCAGTTGTCAACAGGTACGCCTTCTCTCTTTGGTAGTGTTTTACAGCCTCTGTTACCCATGTGAGTGTGTGAGCATGATCATAACACTTAGTAATCACAAGAAGTCTTATCTAAAGTCAGCTTCAGATGGGGTTGTCTTCTGTAAGACCTCAAGTACTCTTATGGACCCTCTTATTCTACCTCTGATTCCCTTGGTGGGCCAGGGTAACTGACATTATACTGTGACTGGCAAGAACTTAATTACTTAGGGAGAATACAAAGTACAATTCAAGGCCAAATGTTCTCAAATTTGAGTGAAAAAAAAAAACACTTCAGTCAGGGTTGTTAAGACAGATACGACAAAAAGACTCATTTATCATGGTTAGCGAGGTCTGATCACTACAGAAATGGGAAAATCAACACTCACTGTCTGGTCAGCAAAGAGGATTGCTGTTTACTGACATAGAACAATCAATCTGAACGGTTACTTAAATCTTTCATCCAAAGAAATGCCATCACTATCATTTAAAACAAATCTAGGAAAAGTAAATATAATCTAAAACAAGGCACCCGTCGTGTTCATCTTGTGAGGACACATACACGAGAGTTTGAAGCGCACCGGTCTTTAATTTATTTACATAAATTAATAATATATGTGACTATTTAATATTGCCCATTTAATATGCCCGTATTTAATATTCTAAAGTATAGGAGAAGCTCTGTCATTTATTTATCCATCCGTGAAAAAGACTTATGACACACGGACAGAAAAAGGGACAACTGGACTGTACACTGTACACTGATACAAAACACTGATGACACAAATACCATCTTTTCAAATATGTGTTTAAACACAGACATGTGAATGAGGCCTGACCCTGCATGCTCTGATAGGTCTCATTCAGACACACATTTTTCTTACGTACAAGAAAAACGGACCGGTTATTTTGATCAGACTTTGATTAGAGTTCAATCAGAGTGTGGTCTAAGTGTCATCAGTTTTTCTTGCACGTGGTGAAAAGAAAAGGGTTCTCCACCTTCTCCTGCGTGACAGTTTGTGAAAATCAGTCTGCACTCGGATGCCATCTGAGTGCTGTCCGATTTTTTCACGAACCCATAGATTTATATTGCTGATTTTGATCTGACATGGGTCAAAATTGGGTATGTCTCTGCGATTTTGCACAGACTTCTCAGTCAGTGAAAAATCATGAACATGTGAATTGCCCCTTAAACTATTACAGGTATGAGTGCTATCCGTGACAAACATGGATAGCACTCGCATGCAAAAACCCTTCCATCCCAAAACTTTGGTAGTGGGTAAAATACTAAATAGTAGGCATGAAGGAAAGAAGGAGGGGGTTGGAGCTGCAGGTGCTCGGGCCGAATAACATGGACGTCTGCATGAATCAGAGATCAGTAATAGTAATAGTAAACCAGAGAATTAGAAAAAATATAAAAAAATATATATTTCCATTTCAAACCTCATGCAAATGGCAACTCCTTGTTCAAAGACATGGAGCAACAGACTAAGACCCCCATTCATTAAGTGTTGTACATGCCAGTTTTAATGAAGGGGCGTTTTGGAGTAGGATGGGCTGAATTACTTAACGCTATGTGCCCACATTGCGGAAATGAAGCGGAAAATTTGCGCTTCATTTCCGCATGTCCTTTCCCGAAAAAACGCATGCGGAATTGCCTTGCGTTTTTTATGGCATTGAAAAGGCAATTCCACATGTGGAAACGCAAAATTAATTGACATGCTGTGGATTTTTGTACGCATCAAAAACGCTGCGGAAAAATCCGCAGCATGGGCATAGAACTTGTGGATTCTCATTGGGGACCATGGGGTGCGGATTAACAAGCGTTTTACAAGCGTTTCCGCTGCGGAAATTCCGCATCAAATACGCTTGTAAAACGCTACGTGGGCACCCAGCCTAAGAGGTGCGTGCCACTTAATGAATTCAGTGTATCTTCTCAGCAGCGTGTTCGCCTTCTTGCACCTTGACAGAAATGCTACCCCATTAAGGGACTTGAATAATATTTCTGATTAATTTGATGGATGAGTGTTTCCACGCCCCATCCTTGCTCCTCCCCAGCTTCACCCATACTGGATGAGGTGCCTAAAACTGGCATTAAAAATGTCAAAAAACACAAAATGTTGTGACTTGTGCAAATGTTGCAAAAATGTTGCGAGTTTTCAAAGTGTTGTACGTGTAAACACTTTGATAAATTGGAGCCTACGTGCCCAGTAGATCTATGAAATAAACTCCTAGATACCCCTTCTGGTGCCTCCGTGGGCACCACTAAATCCTCCATTAGAGGTATAGCACAAATACAATATCATATGCTACATCACAGCTGAATGTAGCTGAATGTAGACTCCTGCGTAGTCTAGAACTTCCAACTTGCTCTTCTTCTATTTTTAGTTTTGATGCCTTTTATAATATTTATACATTTGTGATAGTTTAATGTAGAGGGGAGCATTGCATTGGCCTATAAGTTTCCCTAAGCCAGCTTGCCGGTCTCCACACGGAAAAGCAGTGCTCCTAGACCTCAGCCAACCAATATCCTACTGTGATGACAGTGGGTGTGGACCCACTGTGCCACTGGTGAGTCTTACCCTGGAGGGGCATGACTAAGCGGATAACTGGTTTTCGCTAGAGCCTCTGATGGTGAGGTTAGGTTTGGGCAGCAGGGTAGCCACCAGGTGCCACTCCAGGACAGAGCCCGGATCTGCAGCAGCTGACCAACGAGTCAAGGCAGGAATATGAGGTACAGAGGGCACGGACAGAGATGTAGTCAGACAGTCCGAGGTCGGGCAGGCAGCACAGGTTCAAAATACATAGCTAAGGTCAGGAGCAGAGAGATCAGAGAGAACGGGTAGACAAGCCGGCTTGGTAACAGGAGACAATACAGGAACACACCTTAACTGGAAACTAATAAACTGTTGACTAGAACCAAAGCTCAGCAAAGGAGTGGAGAAAGATGCTGCCTGATATATTTCCCATGCTGGCAGCGAATAAGCCAGGGAAGCTAATCTCCGCAGGACACACCAGGGTTAAATTCCTGCAGAGACTGGCCATGCCTCCCTACAGCCAGGTGGAGACAGCAGGAAGATGCAGCAGTGGTGGGGAGTGCTGCAAGAGGCAATCTCGGTGAGACTGCCTGACACGAGGAGAAGCAGAGTGGTGGCCACAGTGAGTAGGGTGGCACTGAGACAATGTGTGGGTTACTGGCGTGACAGTACCACCCCCCCCCCCCTTACGACCCCTCCTTTTTTGGTTAGACCAAAGGGGAAACCTCTCAAGAAAGGTAGAGGCGCAGATGTTCTTAGCAGGCTACCAAGTACTCTCATCAGAGCCAAAGCCCTTCCAATCAATCAAGTAGAAGGTCCTCCCTGAACCTTTTTAGAATCTAGAATGCCCTTTACCTCAAACATATCCGAGGGACCCTCAGGAACAGAAGTAGAGACAGAAGTATGGGGTCTAGAGAAGTGATTCAAGTGCACCGATTTCAGGAGCGAGATGTGGAACAAGTTCAGAATCTGTAGATTAATCGGGAGCTGTAGATTGTAGGTCACCAGATTGGTTAGTTTGAGGATTGTGTATGTTCCTAGGTACTGAGAGGCAAACTTGTCAACCAGAATTTATCTCTGCGTTGGTAAATAAGCGGAGGACTTTTCTTCTTGTCTGTATGAGACTTCATCGGGGACACAGTCTTAAGGAGGGAGGCTTGAGTCTGCTGCCAAATCTGAAAGAACTTGCCATAAGAGAAGTCAGCTGCCGGTACCCCAAAGAAAGCAGACATAGGAGAGAGAACTTGAGGATGCTGGGAGTATACAATGTGGTTGTTGTAGGAAGACTCTGCCCAGGGAAGTAACTGCACACAAGCATCCTGAAGGGCAGAGATAAAGTGGCGTAGGTAGTTCTCGAGAAACTGATTATCCACTCCACTTGCCCATTAGTCTGAGGATGGTTGGTGGAGCAGAAATCCAGCTGGATATTCAGCAGCTTGCAAACAGCTCTCCAAAATTTTGATGTGAACTGGACCCCACAATCAGAGACAATGTGGAGATGAAGACCATGGAGATGAAACACATGCTGAAAAAACTGCGTGGCGAGCTTGGGAGCAGAGGGAAGACCAAAGAGGGGAATGAAGTGAGCCATCTTGGAGAGATGATCCACCACGACCCAAATTGGTTGTACCCCTCAGAGAGGAGCAGATTTGTGATTAAATCTAATGCAATATGTTGCCAGGGGAAGGAACTGGTTCAAGGAGACCAGCAGGCATGTTCTTGGGGACCTTGTTTCTGGCACACTGTGGAGAATTGGTTACAATGTTCCGAACATCCTTGGCCATCGAAGGTCACCAGAAGCAGCGAGCAATCAGCTCAGTGGACTTACACATGCCCACATGGAAAGCCAGCTTGGATTCGTGTCCCTGGAACAGAATTCTCCTCCTCCTATCAATAGGAACAAAGGTTTTACCTGGAAGAATGTCTTTTACAAGAACAGGAGCCACTTCAACAATCCTAGTTGGGTTAATGATGTGCTGCAACTACTCCTCAGAATCAGACATGTCTAAAGGATCAAGAAAAGGCATCCCCTTTGACATTCTTTTCAGCAGGACAGTGCAACTCAAAGTCGAAACAGAAGGGTGCCCATCTGGCTTGACGAGGATTTAACCGTTGGGAGGTCTGCAGAAAGGTCAAATTCTTATGGTCTGTGCATATTATTACAGGTGAAGTGGCACCTTCCAGTAGATGTTGCCATTCTTCACGCACCATCTTAATGGCCAGTAGTTCATGATCCCCAATAGTATAGTTTCAATCGGCCAGAGAAAACAGTTTAGAGAAAAACCCACAAGAGACATTTCCCCGAAGAAGTTCTTTGCAGAAGTACTACCCCAGCACCGAAAGAGGAGACATTCACCTCCAGGAGAAACTGTTTGCTAGGGTCGGGATGGTGCAGTATCGGAGATGTTATGATCTGCTACAAGCACTAAGGAAAGACAGGAGATCTGTCCCTACAATAGAACTAAGCTAGATCCCTACGATGTAATGGGGAACCTGATCCTGCGATCAGACCCGCTAAAGTCCTCAGCTAGTCTGAACGAAGACCTGTAGATGTGAGGGAGGGATCCCTACAAGAACTAGGGACTGGGAGAAAGATGGACACCTCCTAGCAGAAATTGTAGCAGTAAAAAGACAAACAAACAACATAGAACAAAGAGGTCAAAAGACCTAGCTAAACTGACTGAGAAAGGTAACAAAGCACCTGGCTAGCTTAAGAGTAGAAATTACAATGAAGTCCAGCAAGGCCAGAAGGGCGGAGCAGGATTAAATAGGCAAAAACGGTCATGTGACCAGCATAATAGAAAAAACCTAACAGGAGAGTTCTAACAGTACCCCCTCTTCTATGAGGATCCTCCGGATCCCCTAGGCCCAGGCTTATAAGGAAACCTCTTGTGAAACGCTCTGACAAGTCTGGAAGCAGAAACATCATCTGCCCTCACCCATGAGTTATGCTCGGGACTGAAACCCTTCCAAGCGACGAGATACTGCAAACTCCCTCTATACCGTCTAGAATTAAGGATGCGGGAAATTTCATATTCCTCGTCCTCCACCACCGGAGGAACAGTGGCAGTGGCGTCTCTATCTGATACATAAGCTTTTTTCAATAGAGAAACATGAAACACCGGATTAATCTTCCAGGAGGTAGGAACCTCCAACCTAACAGCAGTTTGGTTAACTACCTGAAGCACCTTAAAGGGCCCTACAAACTTGGGACCCAATTTTTTAGAAGGAATCCTCAACCGCAGATTTTTAGAGGACAACCAAACCATGTCACCAACCGTAAACAAAACCTCTTGACGTTTCCTGTCAAAATACCTCTTAGATTTTTTGTTAGCCTCCTGTGTTAGAACCTTGCTCTTAGGTTTTTTCCTTTGCTGGTCACATGACCTTGTTGGCCTATTTAATCCTGCTCCGCCCTTCTGGCTTTGCTGGACTTCATTGTATAACTACTTTCTAGCTAGCCTGTGCTCTGTATCTACTCTGTTAGTTTGCTTGGTCTACGGACCTCTGTGTTCTTTATATTTTGTTTGTTCGTCTGTCTGCTACTATTTCTGTTAGGAGGTGTCCCATTTTCCTCCCAGTCCTTAGTACTTGTAGGGATTCCTTCCCCACATCTATAGGTCTCCGTACAGACTAGCTTAGGACTTTAGCAGGTCTGATCGCAGGATCAGATTCCCTGTTACATCGTAGGGATCAAGCTGAGTTCTATCGTAGGGACAGATCTCCTCTCTTTCCTTAGCTCTGGTAGCAGAACATAACATCCTGAAGATTACCACGCACATCCGTCCAAACTCTTTCCAAATCACCGGAAAAACTCTCCTCCTCAGGCACAGCCGATACCAATTTGGAGAATGACCCAAAAGACGGATGTCTCCCAGAACAACAAAAAAAAGGCGAACACCCAGCAGAAGAGGATGTATGGTTGTTAAGAGCAAATTCAGCAAGCGGCAGAAACTCAGACCACCCCTCTTGATTGTCTGCCACAAAACAACGCAAGAACTGCTCAACATCCTGGTTCTTCCTTTCTGTCTGGCCATTAGACTCAGGATGATATCCAGATGAAAATGACAAATGAACTCCCAACCTGTCACAAGAGGCACGCCAAAAACGAGCCACAAACTGAGGTCCCCTATCAGAAACAATGTCAGTAGGAACACCATGGAGTCTGACAATCTCCTTGACAAAGGCCTTAGCGAGTGTCTTAGCGCAGGGCAGTTTGATGAAGGGAACCAAGTGACACATCTTGCTAAAACGGTCCACGACCACCCAGATGACCGTGAAACCCTCAGAGGGGGGAAGGTCAGTAATAAAGTCCATAGCCAGATGTGTCCAAGGTGCACTAGGAACCTCCAGAGGGCAAAGCAACCAAGCAGCAGGAGTATGTGAAGACTTAGATCTAGCACACACAGTACATTGACGCACCCACTTAATGACCTCCTTCTGCCATCCAGGCCACCAAAAACTGCGACCCACAAGTCTCTTGGTCTCAGAAATTCCAGGATGACCTGCCAACCGAGACTCATGACACTCAGCAAACAAATCTCTCCTAAAGGTCCTAGGCACAAATAACCTCCCATGGGGAGCGTTAGATGGGGCATTCTCCTGTGCTTTAAGAATCTCATCTTCCAAAACGGAGTCCAATGCAGCAATCACAACACCTTCTTGTAAAATGCTCTCCTCCTCCTCAGCACCGACCATGGGAGAAAAGCTGCAAGACAAAGCATCAGCTTTAACATTCTTGGTACCCGGGATGTAAGTAACGGAAAAATTAAACCGCGAAAAAAAAAGTGCCCACCTAGCCTGACGGGCATTCAAGCGCTTGGCAGCATCAAGATACATCAGATTTTTATGATCAGTGAAAACCTGAATGGGAAAATCAGCACCTTCCAAGAGATGACGCCAGTGTTCAAATGCGAGTTTAATAGCCAGCAATTCCCGATTACCAATATCGTAATTAAGTTCAGTCTCAGAAATTTTTTTTGAAAAAAAGGCACAGGGATGTACTCCATCCTTGTTTTCCTGAGACAACACCGCACCGACCCCCACAGAAGAAGCATCAACCTCAACCAAAAAAGGCTTAGTCACATCAGGCTGCATAAGGATGGGGGCAGAGCTGAACCTCTCCTTTAGAAACACAAAAGCTTCAATGGCCTCAGTAGTTCACTGAACCGTATTAGCACCTTTCCTGGTGAGATCGGTCAGTGGTTTAACAATAATAGAAAATTTTTTAATGAATTTTCTGTAATAATTGGCAAAACCCAAAAACCTCTGTATCGATTTCAAACCAATAGGCCTATGCCATTCCTGCACAGCTTGAACTTTCACCGGGTCCATCTCAAAGCCCTCGCTGGAGATAATGTAGCCCAAAAAACTAATTCTCTGTACAGCGAACTCACATTTCTCCAGTTTAGCAAAAAGCGAATTGTCAATCAATAACTGCAATACCTCACGTACGCTCCGCCAATGAGACTCCAGGTCAGGCGAATAAATCAAAATGTCATCCAAATACACAACCACATTTTTGCCGATCAAAGGTCTAAGGATGTCATTAATAAGATTCTGAAAAAATGCTGGTGCATTGGTAAGACCAAAAGGCATAACCAAATTCTCAAAATGACCCACAGGAGTGTTAAAAGCAGTCTTCCATTCATCACCCTCCTTCATGCGCAGCAAATTGTATGCCCCCCGGAGATCAATTTTAGAGAACCACTTGGCCCCCACTAACTGGTTAAACAAATCAGGAATCAATGGCAGTGGGTAGGGATTGCGTACAGTAATTTTATTAATCTCGCGAAAGTCCAAACAAGGACGTAAACCGCCGTCCTTTTTTTTAACAAAAAAAAATCCAACAGCCACAGGTGACTTAGAGGGTCTGATATGACCGGCGGCCAAGCTCATCTGTATGTATTCCTCCAAAGCCTTTCTCTCAGGAATAGTCAGATTAAATAAACGACTTTTAGGAAGAGTCGCTCCAGGGACAAATTCAATGGTACAATCGTAGTCTCTATGGGGAGGCAAAATTTGCGACTCCTCCTCAGAAAAAACTTCCCAAAAATCCTGAATAGGTACAGGTAATTCCCCTTTATCCACAGCAGCAATGCGCCCATTACAACACTTGTCATAACACTTAGGGCTCCAGGACTTAATTTCATTTGTAGACCAATCCAGTACAGGATTGTGCAATTTTAACCAGGGCAACCCCAAAACTACTGGAGAAGGCAAATTATTTAATACCACCAAATCCAAATTTTCTTGGTGAATACCATTAATAGTGATGGGAAATTCATAAACCTTGTGAGTAACACATTTCAAGGGAGAGCCATCGACAGAAACCACGGCAATAGGGGATGACAAAGGTTTGGGTTTTAAATTAAGTTTTTCCAAGAATCCCCCATCAGTCACATTCAGAGTTGAACCACAATCCACAAATACCTGAAATTCAATTAATTCTTCCTGAGCTGCGGTAGTAGCAGAAAGAAATACACCCTTAGTGTTTAAACAGGCTATACGGGCGTAACTGACCTTTTTTTTGTTCTTTGTTCATACGAAGCACACAGTTCTTAATGAAATGGTCAGATTTGCCGCAATAAAAGCACAAACCTTCAGAAAACCTGCGGTCTTTTTCCTGAAAGCGGGGTGACATCGCCCCAATCTCCATCGGCTCTCCAGTGTCAGTACAGGCCCTCTCAAGACTCGGAGCTGACATGGCAAAAGATTTACTCTCATTAACCCTTGCACGCAGTGTCCTGTCCACCCGTATAGCTAATTGCATTGCCTCCTGCAAGTTTCCAGGTGTAGGATAAGCAATCAGCAGATCCTTAACCCTTTCACCTAGCCCAGCAAGAAACAAACTTTTCAGAGCTGAATCGTTCCACTCCACCTGAGCAGACCACCGACGGAAGTGAGTACAATAATTTTCCACATTACCTGATCCCTGCCTCAAATGTCTCAATTCCATCTCAGCTGATGAGACACGATCATGATCATCATACAACAACCCCAAAGCAGAAAAAAAACTATCCACTGATCTAAAGCACGGATCACTAGGTTGGAGAGAAAAGGCCCATCCCTGAGGTTCTTTGCGCAAAAGTGACATTATGAACCCTATGCGCTGTGATTCATCACCAGAGGATCCGGGTCTCAAACGAAAATACAATAAACAAGCATTTTTAAAGGAAAAAAAATCTTGTTGTTCACCAAAAAATAAATCAGGCAATCGTACCTTTGGCTCCACAAAATGCGCTCCAGAACAGCTACTCACGTGTTGTTGGAGCTCGGCCACCTCCAGAGAGAGTTCCTGCAGGCGTTGAGCCAAATCCTGAACCGACACCATGATGGAAACTGGAGGTCCTTCCTTAGAGAAATTTTTTGGGCTGGACTTACTGTTATGATCTGCTACAAGCACTAAGGAAAGACAGGAGATCTGTCCCTACAATAGAACTAAGCTAGATCCCTACGATGTAACGGGAAACCTGATCCTGCGATCAGACCCGCTAAAGTCCTCAGCTAGTCTGAACGAAGACCTATATATGTGAGGGAGGGATCCCTACAAAAACTAGGGACTGGGAGAAAGATGGACACCTCCTAGCAGAAATTGTAGCAGTAAAAAGACAAACAAACAACATAGAACAAAGAGGTCAAAAGACCTAGCTAAACTGACTGAGAAAGGTAACAAAGCACCTGGCTAGCTTAAGAGTAGAAATTACAATGAAGTCCAGCAAGGCCAGAAGGGCGGAGCAGGATTAAATAGGCAAAAACGGTCATGTGACCAGCATAATAGAAAAAAACTAACAGGAGAGTTCTAACAGGAGATCTCACAAAGGCCTCTTTCAAAGGCCAACACAGCCGACTCAGCCCCCTTCTTAGTTAAGGTGGAGATGGGTGCTATGAGGGACGAGAAGTGCAGAATAAATGGCCTGTAGAAGTTGGCGAAACCCATGAACTGATGGATGTCACACAAGCAGGGGTGGATTAAGAGTAGAAAGGGCCCCGGGCAGTTTAGAAAGCGCGCCCCCCCCCCCCACAAACACACACCTGATGTATCACGTGACATCTCACATGATCCCCTGTGATATATCATGTGATAGTTCTTGTGAAATTAATGTGGCACAATATTAATGTATTAATCATAATAATTTTTTTTTACATTAATTGTATGACTTAATATTGAGCACAATTAAGTATGCTGACATCCCCTATATACAGTATGAGACCTTACACACAATATAAGCTGCCACAATCCTCCTATACACAGCAGGAGGCCGCACGTAGCCATCTATACACAGCAGGAGGCCGCACGTAGCCATCTATACACAGTGGGAGGCCGCACCTAGCCATCTATACACAGCAGGAGGCCGCACGGCGCCATCTATACACAGCAGGGGGCCACACGTAGCCATCTCTACACAGCGGGAGGCCGCACGTAGCCATCTATACACAGCGGGAGGCCGCACATAGCCATCTATACACAGCGGGAGGCCGCACGTAGCCATCTATACACAGCGGGAGGTCGCACGTAGCCATCTATACACAGCGGGAGGCCGCACGGTGCCATCTATACACAGCAGGAGGCTGCACGGTGCCATCTATACACAGTGGGAGGCCGCACATAGCCATCTATACAGTACACAGCGGGAGGCCGCACGGCGCCCCCCAGATACAGCGGGAGGCCGCACGTAGCAATCTATGCACAGCGGGAGGCCGCATGTAGCCATCTATACACAGCGGGAGGCCGCACGGCGCCCCCCAGATACAGCGGGAGGCCGCACGTAGCAATGTATACACAGCAGGAGGCCGCATGTAGCCACCTATACACAGCGGGAGGCCGCACGGCGCCCCCAGATACAGCGGGAGGCCGCACGGCGCTCCCCAGAGACAGCGGGAGGCCACACATAGCTATCTATACACAGCGCGAGGCCACACGACGCCCCCCAGAGACAGCGGGAGGCCGCATGCAGTCACGCACACACACAAACATATACAGACATATACATACACGCATAAACACATTTGAAACACAAAAATACATATAAACAGACATCACACAATGATATCTGCCTGCACACATACACACTCACTCACACACTCACTCACTCACCATCCCCCGGCTCGGCTCCAGTCGTCCAGCTCCTCTCCAGTGCAGCAGTGCAGGGCGCACACTGCGTGACATCACACTAGCAGACACGGCCGCGCACAGGGCCGTGTCTCCTAGCTGTGACGCGGCCGGGCCAGCACACAGGGAAGTTAACAGGTGCAGTGCTGGCACGGCAAAACAAGAAGCAGCGGTCCGGCGCAGCTGCTGGAGGAGCGGTCCGGGGTCCCCCCCGCCTCTGCCTGCCGGTATGTGCCGCATTGGCGCCGGCGCCGCACATATTATAATGAGGGCAATCTGGCCATGGGCCCCCTGGAGCCCCGGGTCCCGGGCGATAGCCCAGATTGCCCTCATTATAATCCGCCTATGCACACAAGCCTTGGAGACGAGGCCAGGAGAGACCAGCAGAAGCCTTCTCTGGATCCATTTCGAGACCCTGGCTGGAAACAATATATGCGAAGAAAGGCAAGAAGGGTTTTTTGAAGACACATTTGGACAACTTGGCAAACAAATTGTTCTTCCATAGGCACTGCAGAACCTGAAGGATGTGTCTTCTATGGGTACATAGATCAGGAAAGAAAATCAGGATGTCGTCCACATATATGAACATGGAAACATTCAGAAGGCCCTGGTAGATGTAAACGAATTCCTGAAGCACAGCAGGCACTGACCAAAGGGCATGATGACATATGACCATCACGTGTAGTAAAGGCTGTCTTCCATTCATCACCCTTATGGATCTGAATCAAATTATAAGCCCCTCGTAGATCCAATTTGGTGAAAATCCTTGCTCAACAGATTCTGTCAAGGCAGGGGGTTACTTGTTCTCAAAGGTGATCTTGTTAAGGCCCTGATAGTCAAGACAGAGACGCAGGGAACCATCCTTCTTGGTCATGAAGAAGAAGCCGGCACCGGCAGAAGAAGAGGACTTATGGATTAATCCATTGGCTAAGTTCTCTTGGATGTACTCCGACATGTCATGAGTCTTTGGTAGAGTTAGAGGACATACCCGGTCCCGGGGTGGAGAGGTACCAAACTAAAGATCAATGGGACAGTCCAAAGGTCTATGGGGTGGCAAGACCTCTGCTTTATTTTCACAAAAGACTTTTGCAAAGGCACAATAATAGAAGAAAGGTTCAAAGGCACAGCAGGTGGAGACTTGAGCAAGACCATAGCAGGGTAGTTGGTGACACAACATGGTCTACACCGAAGAACCTGGCGACAACCGGCACAGCTAAACGCAACCATGGAAGGTCCAGGAAAACAGAGTTTACGGATTTAGGTAGCAGGAAAAAGAGGTTATTTCGGAATGTAGGGCTCTAATATGCACCGTGACTGACTGCGTGACATATTGGATAGGCTCTGTCTATCAATGGCGGTTATAACCAGGGGTTGTTCTAGTTGTTGTGTAGGAAGCCCAAGTTGGAGAACAAAATTCTGATGGATGCAGTTGGCAGCGGATTCGGAGTCTAAATGGGCTGCTGCGGAGAGAGACCTCTCTCTCCAAGTCGGGGTGACCTCGGTTAATAGCTTTGGAGAGCAATCTTTCTCACCTAGAGTCATCTCTCCTACCAACCCTAGGTGCTGGAGTTTTCCGGCCTCACTGGGCACAGACGAACATAATGTCTTTTGCCTCCACAGTACATACACTCGTTTTCTCTCTCCCTTCACTGTCACTCTTGTACAGAAAGTTTAGTCTGCTCTACTTTCATCGGCTCTATTGCAGGAGATGTGGCACTATATGCTGCTAAATATTGGGTCCAGCAGTCAAACCACCTCCAATCACATCACATCCTAAGGACAATTAAAAAAAAAAAAGGGCAATGGGATTATAGGCAACAACAGCGGATGATATAGATTTCCTGTTTTCCAATTCAATTTTTAAAAAAAAAATAAATAAATAACAAATGCTTTTACTCTCCAGTATTCCAAGAAAATATTTTTAATCCATCCCAATAAACAAAGTCAAGAAGTTTCATGGATGGACTAAAAATATTCTTGCTGTAATTGATGACTCACAAAGCTTGATGCTGATAGCAAGTGACACTTGGGGTCAGGGAATGCATTTGATACCATTAAGGAGTTAAGTCGCATTGTGATTGATGAGAGATGTATAGTGCTGTGTTACACAGGTCAGGTAAGATTTCCTCTAATAGCGATCAGGCAGCAGCACTAGGTCTAAAAAAAAAGACTTCGCTGGTATAGGCTTCTTCCCAGTCAGGAGGTCTACTGGGAATGCGGCAGTGAATGGAAAAAAAGTGAAGACAATAAGAAGCACATGCTGATGGCTAGGTGAAGTAGAGCATCATTTATGCATAAAAATAATACAGTGCTTTCTTCAGAAGGAATGTGAGTGCAAAGGGGGACATGCTCTGAGTTTCCATAGCTGTACGGATCCCCAGTTGAGAAAGGATATATCCCTTTGAGAAGAAGGGGTGTAGTAATATTGGGAAATAGCTACAGTCCTTGGAATTTAGGACTGGAGGAAGGATGTTTGCCGTGGAAAGGACATAACAAAATGGTGCAAAATACCATAGGTATCCATAATCTTCTCATTTATGAGATGGGGTGCATGATAACAACCTTAGTCATACATGCAGCCATAGCAAAAGTTGATTTATCCACAATCTCTACTTGCATTACAGTTAGTAAAGTAGGGGGGGATGTAACAGGTCTACAGGACATAACAGTCTTATTCTAGGAGCTAGGAAGAGTGAAAAAATGAATAAGAATCAAGCCATCCTGTTCTAAGGTATGATGGCACTAATCAGCACCAGAAAGAGGGACACTTTCAGCTTCAGTATAATATCCCATGTTGTTTAAATACTTAATGTGGTCGTATATTTCTATTGTAACAGTCTATTAACAGGGAACTGTTATTTGATTTCTGCCACCCAATCTGAGAGCAGCATATTGTAGAGGCAGAGAGCCTGATTCCAGCGATGTGTCACTTACTGGGCTGCTTGCAGTAGTTTTGATAAAATCACTGTTTTATCAGCAGGAAAATATCACTAGAGGACTAGTAAACCTGCTGCCATGTATAGCCCTCCATAATCGTCATCAGGGTATAGCCCTGCTCCCACCACTGATTGGCTGCTTTTTGTGTACACCGTGTATAGGCAGAAAGCTGCCAATCTGTGGCGTGGGCAGGGTTATACAGAGCTCAGCATTCAGAGAACTGCTAGATCTGCAGCAGAAAAAATAGTTTTTAATCAAAACTGCAGCAAACAGCCCAGTATAGTGTTACGTACACGCCTGGACTGACTGGCGTGAGCATGGTTAGTGATCACACTGGACCATGAACGGAGGAGTGCCTGGAGGGGCGTGACTAAGTATCAACTCGGTCCGACCAAGGTCACACGGCGGCTCAGTTGACTCCGTGAACCAGGGATGAACCGAGCAGAGGGACCAGGTGCTACTCCAGGTCAGACACCGGTCACAGCTGTTGACCCACACCGGGGAATGCAGGAACAGACAAGTTAGGCTGGCATACTGACAGGTGGGTACTGGCAGGCACGGCTGGTATGCAGACAGGTGGGTACTGGCAGGCACGGCTGGTATGCAGACAGGTGGGTACTGGCAGGTAGGAACGCAGGCAGGATAGGGACCAGTACAGACTGGGACACAGGAACAGAGCCGCAGGTGCGGTAGACAAGCAGAGCAGAGCAAAACCTGCAGGTGCGGTAGACAAGCAGAGCAGAGCAAAACCCACAGGTGCGGTAGACAAGAAGAGCAGAGCAAAACCCGCAGGTGCGGTAGACAAGAAGAGCAGAGCAAAACCCGCAGGTGCGGTAGACAAGCAGAGCAGAGCAAAACCCGCAGGTGCGGTAGACAAGCAAGGCAGAGCAAAACCCGCAGGTGCAGCAGACAAGCAGAGCAGAGCAAAACCCGCAGATGCGGTAGACAAGCAGAGCAGAGCAAAACCCACAGGTGCGGTAGACAAGCAAAGCAGAGCAAAACCCGCAGGTGCGGTAGACAAGCAAAGCAGAGCAAAACCGCAAGTGCGGTAGACAAGCAGAGCAAAAGGTGCAGGCAGACAGGACAGGGCTCTGTTCACATGGAACAGACTGAGAAACACAGGAAGATAGTTAGAACACAGGAGGTAGATACGAAGGCAAGGAAACAGGACAAGCAGAACCAGATACACACAAGGTACTTACAATGAAGTAGCGAGTGGACACAAAACTCACAAACAGAAGTACAGAGACCACGAGTTGGAGTTAGGTGCAGGTTCAGACACTGCAGGAAAAGGGCAGGTACGGACATAGAGACAAACAGGTAACGGGCTAGGACACAGTTCAGACAGGAACTGAACCCGGAACAAGATACAGGAAAGAGCCTGGGAACTCAGCCCCCAGGGTGGCGGAAACAGACTAGAAGTCACAGATACAGGTAACGGGCCTGGATATACAGCCCCCAGGGTGGCGGAAACAGACAAGTTACAGGACAGGACCTGGCAACTAGTTGCACAGAACACACTGAAAGAAAGTGTTGCTCAGGCACCTCCTACTGGGTGGAGGGGGTATAAGTATCCAGTGACTCACAACAATAGGCTGGGGACGCATTAGGAGTGCGCACACAGTAACTATAAGAATCAGACAGTAACCGCGCCGCCGCCCTAAGCAATCAGACAAGAGACATGCACACAGCAGATACTGGAGCAAAGTGTGCAGCCAGGACTGATAGGTAAGATGGCGGTCTTGCATGGTGGGAGGTGGTAAGCCATGCCAGCACGCCGCCAGGGATGTTACATATAGTAAATGATACATTACTGGAATCAGAGTCTCTGCCTCTACATCATGCTACTCTCAGATGGGGCATCAAAAACTTGGTGGCAGATATAGACGCAAAATTTTTTATTGTGAAGGTGGACCCTTGTAATAATGTTCAATTCCATATGTTTTCCAGCTGCTAATGTACTAATGGTGGTAGTGTAGAACATTATACCCCACAGTCTGCCTATAGGGGTCCCGAAGATGAAACATGGAGAAAAGGTTGATACTGAACATAATAAATGATAGAATCTGTATAAGGACAGACATGGACTCACTTGGTCATTTAAAAGCATAACACACACTACATGTGGATTACATACATCTAGTGATGATATCTAGTATTATCTCTAGTATCCTAATACATTCCTGAACTGCTGTACAGCCCATTTATTGAGTGGAATGGGCAGTATCACATCAGTCAGAGTCAAAATACCATGAATTACTCTTCTCAAAAACCTTGTGCAGCCACTAGTATGTTAAGAGCGTCCTCTCGTACCTAGGACAATGTAATGATTTGTGAATGCTCAGTATTTGCTTCAAATACTGGTGTGTCTGCAGGAAAACGCCGCATAAAATATGCTCATTTTTGCCATGTATTTGTATGCGTATTTTTATGCATTTTTTCCTATTAATTTGAATGTGTGAAAAACACCGCAAAACGCTGAAGGAATTGACATTCTGCTGATTTGAAACTGCTTCAAATCAGCAAGGAAAAAATAAGCAGTGTGTGCCTGACATTTCAGAAGTCTCATTCACTGTGTTTTTCATGGTAAAAAACATGCAGGTAAAAAATGTGACAAAAATGCAACGTGGTACATATCCTAAGTTGGTTGACACAACACTCCACTTAGAAGTCCCGGGTGTCTCGTATATCCAGGTAGAATTTTGGAAAATCTCTCTAAAAAATGGTATGGTTGGTATGTCAATCATGGCTAATTGCAAAAAGTGCCCTTTAATTGCCTGCATATCAGCGGGAGAGTTTGTCCGGACACCCCCTGATTACTCAATAGACCCTCGATCAGTGCGCTACTCAGCACACAGAAGCAGGATATGGATTCAATAGAAAGAATAGTCTTCGTGGCATAAAGTTACTCATTAATTGGGACAAAAGTCTAGGTGGCACAAGGTGGCAAGAATCGGCATGGAGGATGTTGCATGCAGATGATTCTTTCACCCTGTTCTGTTTCCCCTCTTTCCCCTTGGCTCTCACTAGGTTTTTCAGTCGTTTATGCCACTTTCGTAGCCATGGCCTATGTGTCTACTTTTATTTCTCACTAGGGGACATCGCTACAACACTCAAATGGAAATGCCAGTATGACAGCTCACACGTCTGCCCTTTGAGCTGCCAATGAAATCTCCTCCCCTGAGGGTTTCTATTTATTTCAGTGGAAGGCACAGCGAGAATAACACAGTTATAAAACATGGAAAGAAATGCAATTTTAATGTATCAGTGTTAATAAGGGTAATGTAATTTTAGTCTATTATTTCCAGAAGTATCTATTATGAACACTAAAGTACCCAGGTGTAATATAATGTCAGTAATGGACTTGCATTTTTTTTTTTATTTTTGGCTGCACAAATAATTCAGAAAACTGCAATCACATAAGTGCATCAACCAATATGTCATCACACGTTATTGGAAAACATACAGGTCATATTTCAAGTAAGCTTGTAAAATGGATTGCAGTTTTGTTGCTTATAGAGTCACAGCTCATCGAAGGCATAACATCTGATCAATCACACACTCTATTCCTATTGAACTAATGCTGGTATTATTAAAGGGGCTCTCCGGTTTCTTTAAAACTGGAGCCAAGGCTACTTATACTCTAAAGAAGCGAACCAAGCCCTATCGTCTCTTCACTACTCTTCTCTGATATTTGTTAACAGGACTGCCTTAATGTCTTTTCTACAACATGTGACCATTGCAGTCAATCACGGGACCCAGGACTGACAGCAGTAGTCACATACAGTAGACTTGGCATCACTGATGTGTTGGAGCGGCTTTAATAGGTAAATACTGTGTCACGGGGTTACCGCAACGGGGTGGAGCCAGAAGACCTCCGAGAAGAAGCACTTCTCCTTCATTTTAAGACATGTTTTATTTCTTCTGGTAGAACAGGGGTTAAACAGCCATGTTGGAAATCTTGGTGCTCACAGCTGAGCTTGGTTAGCCACTCCTTTTCCCTTTATAATCTGGGCTCTGATACTAGTCCTTGTCAGAGCTAGCTTTTGCTGCATGGCTAAAGGAGGGAGAGGAGTTATTATGAGAAGGAGAGTTGGAGGGATTATCAGAGACTGTTGTTTGGTTTGTACGCACGGTAATTACTTATCCTTCTCCATTTTGGTTTATTTCCCTACCTTCATACCCTGGTGCTTTCCTCTGTTATATGTGAGTGAATATTTCGTGTGCCTGGAGTTTTCTGTTTACCCCTGTCTGTGTAGCCTTGTTTGTCGGGTGGGTGTTCTATGGTGCACAGTAGCACTCCCTTCCCTGAGTGGGGGAGGAGAACAGATGGAGGGCTAACTCAGGAGTTAGGGCGAGGGCGGAGGCCCCGGCATCCTCACCTTCAGAGGTATCCAGGGGAATAGGGCGTGCTAGGGCTCCCCCTAGTGTTAGGGATACAGTAGGAGCCCCTGTTCCCTGGTCACCAACCGTGCAGTGACATATTGCTTGCTTTGTTATTTACAGCATGAATAGCACTGGCCCTGTTTTTTTT
The DNA here is from genome assembly GCF_046119375.1 of Phyllobates terribilis. Classification (NCBI taxonomy): domain Eukaryota; kingdom Metazoa; phylum Chordata; class Amphibia; order Anura; family Dendrobatidae; genus Phyllobates; species Phyllobates terribilis. The sequence continues at coordinate 70,600,871 of NW_027362767.1, read as the reverse complement.
ATAACTGTGGGCAGCCTATTCTGACTCCACAGCTAAGTTGCAAGCTAAGCGCTTAAGATACTGTTTCTAGGCTTTCTCCTTGGACCAGTACTCACACGTAGATATATCATCAGATAGCTTGAACTCGACTGTAGGAGGAACATATGAAGATTCCAGAACAAGGTTTATTTTACAGCTGATTTCTTGTAGATATGCACACATACAGAAAGTAAAAAAAGACTTTTCTGACCAAAGCTGCAAACACATGAGCTTCTAAGATGGCTGATAGACAGTAATGAGGAAGAAAAATGTGGAAGAAGGGAGGGGTTACTGACATCAGAGCTATATCAGAGAGAGACAGGGAGAGAAGAAGGACAAACCTCTAAAGAGAGCAATCCTTATTGCATTGCAACGAAACAGAACAATATACCAACACAATGATAATACAATACTGTCTGTATGATTTCCAAATCATGGGACATGACACAGCCACTTTAATAAATGTACTCTCAAAACACAAACTCCCAACTGCAGGTTATTAATGGTGGCAATATGCAGAATTTTCCTATACCAGTGGTATATATAAAAGGTAAGGCACCCATAGCATGAATCAAAATGGGCCCCTCATTAGGTTGTTGGATTTGGACAGAATTGCCTGGTGGTTATTTGCCCCTTCACACATTTTCCAGGACCCTTGGGACAAGTTCCCACCTTCTTATATGCTAACAGGGCAGTTCCTTGACGGAGGGGAGTCTTGACATCTCACCACCCACCCATTAGCATAGGGGACAGGACACTCTAGGACTGGGCCTTCTAAGGGTGCAGTGAAAGTTGCATGGTCTACCTCCATGATGTGCATAACCGTCTGAAGTTTTCTACCTTTTGCATTATTTTCTTGGTATTTCTCCTGGTTGTGTATAGAAATGCAATGATCAATAAACTTAATAACATATAAAGAATAAGAAAGTAGTAGACTATTAGTATTGTCTATAATTTAGAGGAAGCTCAGCCTACAATATTTCAGAACAGGTTGTGCTCTGCAATCATCCTGAGGTCCTATTGGTATTTTCAGGAAAATTCTCAGTGGAAATCTCAGTGCAGTGAGATTTTTCCTGCCATGCCTCTTCAGTGCACATTGTGGCACTCTGATGTCTTACTTCGTGATGATCCCCTGATGAACCCCTAGAGTAAAAGGGGGGAAACAGTTTTAATGGTGTTGGTCATAAAGGGAGACCATAATTAGTCCCTAACCGTCATTTTGCATTTTTTACCTCTCTGGGGGAGAGCTTTCACGCTCTTCTGGATTTATGTAATGGGTGATCTTAGTAGTATACACTTGTGGTGATTTAAGTATATTGATCCCTTTTCCCCCCATACAGTTTATGTGATACCGACATGGGAAGATTAGACTATAGGGTATTATAAGGGTTAGCCAACGTTGAGCGGGGGAGCCAAAAACAACAGGTTGTCTACCTCCGCTGTAAGGTAGGGTTAAATTAGGGAGATCTTTAGACCCTACGGCTAAGCCCCCACACTTCACTACAAGATGGTTGCATAGTGGTTTCACCTACAATTAAGAAATTATATACCTATCTCTGTTTTTTTTTGTGCAGGTGTATTCACACCAGCCACAAGTGATATCCGCTGTAATTAGTATATAGGAATGGTTAGGGGCTTGGAGGGCCAGCCTACATTGAGCGGGGGCGCTATTACGATCATTGAATAGTGTGCCAAACTCCACTGACAGGCAGGGGTGAGAATAGGATTCCATTGAGGGACCTCATAGGAACATATGATATAACAAAAAAAAACACCTCCTGATGAATTACTATTGTATTGCTCAATACAAGTGAACGTCTAGTTGGAATGTGTCCGGAAATACGCATATTGCATACTTGAGACATGACTGTCCAGTCTCACCATAGGCACCAGAGACTCCTGACAGCGCGCGCTGTGAGGACTCACAAGTCTGCAGTCACAAAGAATGAATGCAGACTTGCGTGTCAAACCTGGACAACAGCTTTAACTTGATAGATCAGATTTTGTAACTTTCAAACTGTTGCAACAGGCAGAGGCGGTCAGGCTATATCTTACAATTTCACACCAGCTGGACATACACAGGTTGGAGACCACATTGCTAGATATTACAGGGTCTAAGAAAGGATGTATATGATGTATGTTTATAGATTGAACAGGTCATGACTCCACCATATGACATCTTCTAAATAGTAATGATTCATAGGAACTTGGCCAAAAAAAAAAAATCAGCCATTCAAGGGATCCACAAGCAAAAAACAAAAGAAATTCACAACTTTGTTTTTTTTTTTTTGCCTTACATACAATGTTACATAAATGCTTTGTGGTGAATGTTCCTCTTTAGACTATATTCAGAATTATACGATTTTTTTGAAGATGACTCCTGTGAAATTACCAGGTGTGGCTCTTTAATATCGAGCAGTCACTTGTAATACCACATGAAACTCAACATAATTTGCAGAATCAAAGAAACAGAAGCAATTATAGGTAAAAGAGAAATGATTGTTCCAACATCAAAGAAAGAAATGAACATAAAAGTACATTAAAGTGTAACTGTCACTTGCAATAATTTGTATTGTAATTCAATCTGGTAAATTAAAGGGGTTGTCTACTTTAGGTTTCCTGCCCTATTAGGGAATAGAGGGAGATGCTCGGTCCTCATCTCTTTGCCATAGTGGAGTAGGGTTGGAAAGAGAGTATCGCTCTGGAGGACTAGTCCTATTGCTACATTAGACAGGAGAACTATTGATATGAATGTCCGCCATGTAATGGTCAATTACTCCTGTGGTGGAGCATGCAGGTAAATCAAACACATGCTGACAAATATCCCCATCAATAATAACTAATCACTGGGGGTACCAGCAGGAGGATCCTTTGTGATCTGCCAATTGTCAAGGGACTGTTTTTATAAGCATGGATTGTACAAAGCTAAGCAAGTGACACATCTCTGGAATTGGGGTCTCTGTCCCTACGTCATGCTACATCATGCTGCTCTGAGATTAAATAGCAAAAACCTGATGACAGATTCTCTTAAACAACATTTAATGTTATACACTGTGGATATTAAATACATTAATAGGGACATATATAAGTGTAATACAAAAGTTATATTTACAATTATTAAATAGTTACGATAATCATACCTCTGCACTGACACTACTCTGATGGAGTAGAGGTGTTTTTGGATATCTTAAAAAAGGATGAAACTGGGTCATGTGTTGGGCACCAGGGTGGTGTCACTGCGCCACTCTACTATGAAAGCAAAATGTATCTTTCCTCTGTATAAAGAAAACATTGCGCTGCAACTTTGGCTCATCTTATAGCTCCACCACTGCACCCAGATTACTATTATAAGAACTTCAACTTCTTTTATTTATTTCTCACACTCCTGACGATTTACACTTGCTTGTCATTTGTAAGATACGCTGACAGTAAATGATGATACAACATCACATCTGAAGACTTATAATGGAGCTTCAGTGAGAATATGGAGCAGTATACAATTAACAGTGCATGTAAATTTAGGTTATCTATCAAGCTTTTAATGACCAATTAGCACTAGGAGAATAAAACTCATCATCATTACTACAAACATTAAATAGCACCAGCTACGTGGAAGGAGTTGGCACCTTACCTTAAATGCTAAGGAATGGCGTTATCCTTACTATAATGAATGAAAGGTCTGTCTTGCACTGTCACCATAATATTAGCACATAAAAATGACACTATTAAACTATTTTACAAATTATTTCACTTGCAATAAACAAACTCGCCGACCTCTGTCGTTAAGGGGTCAAAATGGGAAAGTAAATGGTTGAAATTGTGGAATGAATTTCCGTAAACTATACGATATCAGAACAGTACTAAAACTAGTGCAAAGAAAACTGGAGCTGATGGCCATAGTCACCAGTGAAATCATAACTTTTGTTTCCAAAAGAATAATGCAGAATCTATACCACATTTGGTGGCTCTGGGCAAGTGCTCCAGTTTTCCTCTGTACTAGCCCAATTTAATTAAGGATCAGGACAGACGGGCACTGCTTGTTTATGTAGGATAAAAGGGGAAGAAATCTCATCCATAAACTGTGTGGTATAATGTTTGTATTGATAAATACCAAAATAGGGAGATTTCAGGTCAGCTTTAAGTTTTGCAGAAATTGTCCATCTTCAAGTAAAACACTTATAGTCTAGACCGGAGGTAGACATGGCAAATAAAATGAATGTTGCTGTTCCAATAGATTGCAATGGTAGACCCAAGACATAGCTGGAGTATCTAAAGGAAAACTGCAGGAGTGAAAGAAGAGAGCGCTACCTAGTATCTGCGCTAGACATTACAGCGGGAATCTTTGTCTACATGGCAGGTCCTGTATACGGCATCTGTGAGAAACACTCATAGGTCATCCGTGGCAGGGATTCTACATTTGCGGCTGACATACTATTATGGGGACATCTGTAAGTTGCATGCTGTTATGGTGGTATCTGCTGCTGGCGAATGCTGTTATAGGGGCTTCTGTGGCGCATTTGTTGGGGCTCATGTTGTTGAAATGGAGCACTAAGAACATTAAGACCAATATCAAGGCAACTTTTCACATTGCTTCACCCGTCTTCCACTCCAAGGGTGGCACAGTCAGTTTTTTCGGTAGTTTATTGACATAAACCACTGGAAGAGTTTGGTCAGCCCTTGGCCTTGATGTCCAAATCTGTCCTGTACTAAATGATGTGTATCCCTCAGGAACACTTAAATAATTTCTTTAATTAGAGGATCAGTATAGTTTCCCTAGTTTTGGGGCTATTGTAAACCAATTAAAAGGGGATTTCTGAGCATAAAAAAAAGATCAAGTCATCCCCTGTAATGAGTTTCCAAACCTCCCTGTTACCTATATTTTTCTTTTTTAACAGTCCTTCAGCCATACTTGAGGTTTGTTATTATCTACATCGTGAACTTCCTGCCAGGCTTCCTTTGTGCGTGTAGACTACATTTCTCAAGAGGTAAAGCTGTATCATCTGTCCCACAGCTCAAAAACCCCACCTTCAGTATCTGCTCTCTTCACCTACAAAGTACCATCTTGAGACTCCTATACAGTCTCAAGATACACTGTCCTGACACTCCTACAGGTAGAAATTTTTCTTGCATACTAAAAATAGGCAAAAAAGTAAATCAGATGGACTCCATATAGATCAATGGGCCCCTCTGCTTTCACTTTAAACAGGAATGCACCAGATGCTAATTCCATTTATCTGTTCAGAATGGAACAGAAACAGAAACCATTAAACGTACATGTGAACAGATACATATATTTCATTTTTCTGTAAAGAAGTCAGCCCATCAGTATTACTGATGAGTGATGAGTAATACTGATACAATACTGATGTAGTATGAAGTATTACATATTTTATTTGTAATACAGACGTAGTAAAACAGGTTTTGCAGCTTATTCATATACAGTGGGTACGGAAAGTATTCAGACCCCTTTACATTTTTCACTCTTTGTTTCATTGCAGCCATTTGGTAAATTCTAAAAAGTTAATTTTTTTTCTCATTAAAGTACACTCTGCACCCCATCTTGACTGAAAAAAAACAAATGTAGGATTTTTTGCAAAGTTATTAAAAAAGAAAAACTGAAATATCCCATGGTCATAAGTATTCAGACCCTTTGCTCAGTATTGAGTAGAAGCCCCCTTTTGAGCTAGTACAGCCATGAGTCTTCTTGGGAATGATGCAACAAGTTTTTCACACCTGGATTTGGGGATCCTCTGCTATTCTTCCTTGCAGATCCTCTCCAGTTCCGTCAGGTTGGATGTGAACATTGGTGGACAGCCATTTTCAGGTCTCTCCAGAGATGTTCAATTGGGTTTAGGTCAGGGCTCTGGCTGGGCCAGTCAAGAATGGTCACAGAGTTGTTCTGAAGCCACTCCTTTGTTATTTTAGCTGTGTGCTTAGGGTCATTGTCTTGTTGTAAGGTGAACCTTCGGCCAAGTCTGAGGTCCAGAGCACTCTGGAAGAGGTTTTCATCCAGGATATCTCTGTACTTGGCCACATTCATGTTTCCTTCAATTGCAACCAGTCGTCCTGTCCCTGCAGCTGAAAAACTCCCCCATAGCATTATGCTGCCACCACCATGTTTCACTGTTGGGATTGTATTGGGCAGGTGATGAGCAGTGCCTGGTTTTCTCCACACATACCGCTTAGAATTATCACCAAAAAGTTCTATCTTCGTCTCATCAGACCAGAGAATCTTATTTGTCATAGTCTGGGAGTCCTTCATGTGTTTTTGAGCAAGCTCTATGCAGTCTTTCATATGTCTTGCACTGAGGAGAGGCTTCCGTCGGGCCACTCTGCCATAAAGGCCTGACTGGTGGAGGGCTGCAATGATAGTTGACTTTGTGGAACTTTCTCCCATCTCCCTACTGCATCTCTGGAACTCAGCCACAGCGATCTTGGGGTTCTTCTTTACCTCTCTCACCAAGGCTCTTCTCCCACGATTGCTCAATTTGGCTGGACGACCAGCTCTAGAAAGACTTCTGGTGGTCCCAAACTTCTTCCATTTAAGGATTATGGAGGCCACTGTGCTCTCAGGAACCTTGAGTAATGCAGAAATTCTTTTGTAACCTTGGCCAGATCTGTGCCTTGCCACAATTCTGTCTCTGATCTCCTTGGGCAGTTCCTTTGAGCTCATGATTCTCATGCACTGTGAGCTGTGAGGTCTTATATAGACAGGTGTGTGCCTTTCCAAATCAAGTCCTATCAGTTTAATTCAACACAGCTGGACTCCAATGAAGGAGTAGAACCATCTCAAGGAGGATCACAAGGAAATGGACAGCATGTGACTTAAATATGAGTTATGAGCAAAGGGTCTGAATACTTATGAGAATGTGATATTTCAGTGTTTCTTTTTTAATAAATTTGCAAAAATGTCTACATTTCAGTTTTTTTTCAGTCAAGATGGGGTGCAGAGTGTACTTTAATGAGAAAAAAATGAACTTTTTATAATTTACCAAATGGCTGCAATGAAACAGAGTGAAAAATTTAAAGGGGTCTGAATACTTATCTGAATTTGCAGTCCATGTATACTAGGAATTGCACATGGACCCTATAACAGTTAAAGGGAACCTGTCACCATATAAATGCAGTGATAAAAGATTCAGTATAATTTGTGTTTTAGTCATTTAATCTTCTGCTCTTTCAGAGGGCAGTTCTATCAATGAGTGGCAGCTTTCTTTGTATAAGTGTGCCTACAGAAAGAGCTGTCAATAACTGATAGGTCTGCCCACCGGACTCAAAATCCCATGGCGATATACAACCGAAGGGGGTGATTTGGCACCGGATTCACATGTCATAAAAAGAGCCTGTGAGCCCCGGGAATGCGAGTGCTGACACCGCTGGAACGGCGCCAGAATGGGAGGGGTTATCCAAGTAGTGGACAGCGCATTTAAAACAATTGTTTTTAATTTTGTATTTTTTGTTGTAACATTTTGTATGGCTGTTTGGTCCAGGGGGTGGGGTCGGGAGTATTTTAACCCCTGCACACCCCCATGACCATATGCCTGGACCCGTGGAAGCGTGATAGACACGCAAAACGGCCGTTGTCCGCAAAAGGTGCCGCTTCCCTGCATTTTTTAATGGAAATGGAATAAAAGAAGATTTTATTACATCGGTGTGCCACCCCACTTTCTTCATGTATGAATTGTGACTTACTTTGTTTCTGGAGGGAGTTGCACCCGATGGTAAGATTGATTGCTCCAGCTGAGGAGGTCAAGCTTCTGGAGTCTCTGCACAAGGATTGAGTCGCTGCAGTGCTGGTTGCCTGTGCATCTGTATTTGGGCTTCTTTAATTTATACAGTACAGACCAAAAGTTTGGACACACCTTCTCATTTAAAGATTTTTCTGTATTTTCTTGACGTACATTCACACTGAAGGCATCAAAACTATGAATTAACACATGTGGAATTATATACTTAACAAAAAAGTGTGAAACAACTGAAAATATGTCTTATATTCTAGGTTCTTCAAAGTAGCCACCTTTTGCTTTGATGACTGCTTTGCACACTCTTGGCATTCTCTTGATGAGCTTCAAGAGGTAGTCACCGGAAATGGGTTTCACTTCACAGGTGTGCCCTGTCAGGTTTAATAAGTGGGATTTCTTGCCTTATAAATGGGGTTGGGACCATCAGTTGTGTTGTGCAGAAGTCAGGTGAATACACAGCTGATAGTCCTACTGAATAGACTGTTAGAATTTGTATTATGGCAAGAAAAAAAGCAGCTAAGTAAAGAAAAACAAGTGGCCATCATTACTTTAAGAAATGAAGGTCAGTCAGTCCAAAAAATTGGGAAAACTTTGAAAGTGTCCCCAAGTGCAGTTGCAAAAACCATCAAGCGCCACAAAGAAACTGGCTCACATGAGGACCGCCCCAGGAAAGGAAGACCAAGAGTCACCTCTGCTTCGGAGGATAAGTTTATCCGAGTCACCAGCCTCAGAAATCGCAGGTTAACAGCAGCTCAGATTAGAGACCAGGTCAATGCCACACAGAGATCTAGCAGCAGACACATCTCTACAACAACTGTTAAGAGGAGAGTTTGTGCAGCAGGCCTTCATGGTAAAATAGCTGCTAGGAAACCACTGCTAAGGACAGGCAACAAGCAGAAGAGACTTGTTTGGGCTAAAGAACACAAGGAATGGACATTAGACCAGTGGAAATCTGTGCTTTGGTCTGATGAGTCCAAATTTGAGATCTTTGGTTCCAACCACCGTGTCTTTGTGCGACGCAGAAAAGGTGAACGGATGGACTCTACATGCCTGGTTCCCACCGTGAAGCATGGAGGAGGAGGTGTGATGGTGTGGGGGGGCTTTGCTGGTGACACTGTTGGGGATTTATTCAAAATTGAAGGCATACTGAACCAGCATGGCTACCACAGCATCTTGCAGCGGCATGCTATTCCATCCATTTTGCATTTAGTTGGACCATCATTTATTTTTCAACAGGACAATGACCCCAAACACACCTCCAGGCTGTGTAAGGGCTATTTGACCAAGAAGGAGAGTGATGGGGTGCTACGCCAGATGACCTGGCCTCCACAGTCACCAGACCTGAACCCAATCGAGATGGTTTGGGGTGAGCTGGACCGCAGAGTGAAGGCAAAAGGGCCAACAAGTGCTAAGCATCTCTGGGAACTCCTTCAAGATTGTTGGAAGACCATTTCCGGTGACTACCACTTGAAGCTCATCAAGAGAATGCCAAGAGTGTGCAAATCAGTCATCAGAGCAAAAGGTGGCTACTTTGAAGAACCTAGAATATAAGACATATTTTCAGTTGTTTCACACTTTTTTGTTAAGTATATAATTCCACATGTGGTAATTCATAGTTTTGATGCCTTCAGTGTGAATGTACAATTTTCATAGTCATGAAAATACAGAAAAATCTTTAAATGAGAAGGCGTGTCCAAACTTTTGGTCTGTACTGTACATATAGGCCCAATTTGGCATATGGATATCAGTTGTCTACCGTTGCTGTGGTAGTAGACTCCACCAGCTCTTTAAGATTGTACCCGTCAGTTACAAAGTATACCACAGTCTACATTGCACTGTGACTCTAATCATTTGTATTTTTCCTATACGCTAATCTCTAAAAACTCCTTGTAACTAAATTACTAAAATTATCTGTGTTATGGGAGTGACAGTTCAAAGACAATGAGTGTGACAGTTTGACAGGCAGTGTTTTGCAGTAACTGATGTACTTTCTGAGAATTTTGGCAGAGAAAGCTCTAAACTTAAAGGGGCTGTAAACCTAAATCCTGTGGCTTTGTTTAGATCTGCATTAGGAGCCTCAGTTTGCCATTTTTTTATAGTTTTGGAAGGAAGAATAATGCAGGCTGCATATGTAGAATAAAGTCCAAGAATAAGCACGGCACTCGCCAATTATCTTTTGAAGCTTTTATACTATTAAACGTACACAAATGCCACAATCGTTGAATCAGACAGGCTTACAAGGCTTCCTCCTTACAAAGATCGTCACTACAACCATTTTGCCACCCACGTGACAACTCTACAGGTGCCTCACATCACAAATCACATAGTATATTTACAGCAAACAAAAAGGCAATTTCATTAAAACTTTAGCTTACTTAATATATCACATATAAAAATGCTAGAAAAAAATATGCACAAGTTACAAGAATGCAACAGTCTAAAAGATATAAAAAATTTGTTGACAAAAATGAGAATTTATCCATATTTCTGGTAGCAAAAATAGCGCAGTCTGCATTGCTATTTTTACAAGAAACCAAACACACCCTAGAAAAGTCTTTAAAGAGAACCTGTCTTGTAAAATAGCGCTATTAACCAGCAGATATGGGGTTAATCTGCAGGATAATAGCGTTCTGACATCGTGCGGCCACCGCACTGGGAGCGCCGCTGCCGGGAGGAAATTAACTTTATTCTTCCCGGCAGCCTTGCTTTTTCAGTCATCGCTCTGTGTATAGAGAGTGGGGGCTGTATCCAAGCCCCCTGCACTGGTTGACAGCCGGCCCTAATGATAAGCTGCTGTCAGTCAGTGTCGGGGGCGCAGTTACAGCCGCCACTCTCTATACACTGAGCGGTGACTCATACCGTGCCAGTGCCGCCCATATGACAAAGAGCGAGGCTGCTGGGAGGAATAAAGTTAATTTCCTCCTGGCAGCGGGGCTCTCAGTTCACCGGGGCTCTCAGTGTGGTGGCTGCACGGTATCAGAACGCTATTAACCTGCAGATTAACCCCATATCTGCAGGTTAATAGCATATTATTACCTGACAGGTTTCCTTTAAAGACTTTCATATTTTTTTTTTAGATGTTAATATTGATGGCCTATACACAGGATAAACAATCAGAGGGCTACTCCCAAAATCATATTCATCCCCTAACCATTGGAAAAAGAAATAACTTGCTGATTGCAGGGAGTATGACTGCAAGATCTGCTAGCCATCCTGAGAACATGGCTACCAGCAGACGGATCACCAGCGATCATTAATTCATCACTTATTCCATAGATAGGGGATAACATGTGATTTTGAGAATAACCCTTTAATTCTCGGATTGGTGGGGGGCCGACTCTCAGCACCACTCCACCAATCAGCTGTTTGAAGGGGCGACAGTAATGTGATGAGCGCCACATCCCCTTTATTCTTTACCAGTCACAGCTCCGTAAATTTTTTTGTGGCGGTCTCTGGTTCTGCAGCTCATTCCCATCCATCCATTCCTTTGAAAGGTATCGTTGCGGCCTATTTATTCAGCCGTTGGATAGTGGTACCAGATGTCAGCCCCCTCCTATCTGATATTGGCTACCTATCTTAAGAAGTTCCAGGAAACCCCTCTAATGTGTTCTTTCAGCCTCAGTTTGGATCCTTTTGAAAACAGAACAGTCAGAAAGTCACGCCTTGTGTTGTAAATGGAAGCTATAACAACACTAGTGTGAACATGGCCTATCATCTACATTCGCTTAAGATTTGAATACATTCTACTGGTCCCTGTTATCAGCCATTAAAGGCAGAGAAATAGCTGACTATCTCCATATTAACAGAAAACCCCAATAAACAATTTATTGTGATGCTTCAATAACTATTGTAGAAACAATTCCAAAACTATAAAACCTTCATAAAAAATGCCTTTACATCAATGTATTCATGTTGCAATGTTGCCACCGATTGCTACTGAAAATGTGGATATATGTTCATGGGTGCAACTATATGCTTATCAATTCTCTCTAATCCATAGACAGTGCAAACTTAGACTAGAAAGTCTTAAAATGTGCCAGATTTTCTTACCGCCCTTTCACCCCTTCTAAGCGGGGTCATGCCCCCTTGTCGTAAAAGGAACAGAAAGTGTCTAAAAAGCATCATAAATATACTGGAGGTCATGAAAGAGAGTTTTTTGGCGCAGATTACGCCACTATTCTGGCGATAAATTTCCCCCTGTAACTTTGTCTGGGGATAACACAATGGTGGCTTTCTGCTTTCCGGCACTACTATGTAGGCTCAATGATATATGGTTGTATTATCCATACCTTTAATGTTATTTTAAAAATAACAAGTTATCCCATATTCATAGGATAGGAAATAACTTGCTGATTGCTGGGGGTCCGACCATTGGAACTACCAGTGATCTTGAGAACGTGGCTATGAAACTCAAAGAACGAGGCTGTGCAGCCGCATTTTGAATGGAACGGAAGTGAGCAAGCTCGATCTGTGCCCCATTCACTGTCTGTTGGAACTACCGGAGAAAGCTACTTCCGGCAGTCCTGTAGACAATGAATGGAGGTCGAACATGCGCACCTGTGCCCCATTCAAAATGGGAGTACAGAGTCCCGTTATTGGGTTTTTCAGAGTCCTGTTATTGGGTTTTTCAGATTCCCATTATTGGGTTTTTCAGAGTCCTGTTATTGGGTTTTTCAGAGTCCCGTTATTGGGTTTTTCAGAGTCCCGTTATTGGGTTTTTCAGAGTCCCGTTATTGGGTTTTTCAGAGTCCCGTTATTGGGTTTTTCAGAGTCCCGTTATTGGGTTTCAATAGTCCCATTATTGGGTTTCCAGAGTCCCGTTATTGGGTTTCCAGAGTCCCGTTATTGGGTTTCCAGGACGCCGTTCTTGGTATCTTCGGGGAAACCAAACCTCCAGTGATCACCAAGTTATTCCCTATCCCTGTGGGTAGCATATAACTTGTTATTTTGAGGATAACCCTTTAATCATTGTTACCTTTGCTACGGTTTCAGATTCCTGTTATTAGGTGTTAAGGGGCCCATCTCATTTTGCTTTGAGGCCCTATGAATTCTAGTTACACCCCTTTAGGTTATACACATTATATTTCAAATCATCTTCTAAAAGAAAACAACAAATTTTTCTTGCACTTTTGCTTCGAGAACTCCTTAAGCGTCACACTTAAAATGACAGATCCAGCATCCACTACACTCTGCTCTGTGCTCTTATATTCTCTGGCACAATCTATATTGTCGTTACCAATCACTTTCCCCAGCCTAATTATTTTAGATTTTTTAAAAGGTAAAGGGGGAAAGCGGATAAGAAAATATATGATTTCACATTTTCCTCTATTGAACAGCTGGATGTGATCAGCTATGAGGAATGCATCGCTGCCCATCTGCAAATGTTGTCGTTGTTTTACATTGTATATAATCAGAAATATTATTAAAGTGTAACTATGTAAAGGCGAAAAGGAGACGGGAGAAGGGGACACAATTTTGTTATTGTTGCATAGGAGTGTTTAATAAATAAATATAATGTGCAGTTGTTTGTTTACAAATAGAACAATGGACGTATGGTAGCAGCAATCGCTGTGATGCACTTGTCATTGCTACCTGTATACGGTGCAGGAGGATGTTCGGGGGTCTGGAGCGGTACCCTGCTTACCTGTGGATGTGGTCCCCTTGGTAACAGGGGGATGCTCTGCCTGCTGAGCTCTGCTGGTCCCCCCTTTCTGGTCCAGAGAGCCCCAGGCGCTGCTTCCTGCAGAATCTGCCTCCTCCTGTAGAAACATCTGAGCAGCCACATCACCTTCCAGCCATCTGCTGACATTCCCAGGATTAGCAGCCATGGTGGGCTGTATCTGTTGCAGTTATCTCTATGGGAAGCTGCTGGGATCAGGGGGAGAGGGAGAGAGGGGATGGGTCAGTGCTGCAGTGTCTCCTGGAAGATGCCACAAACACTGGAGCGTTACGCAGGTGCAAATGGCTTGTGTAGTTTCCACTAGTTCCACCTCAACATCACTGCCTGTGCTGACCAATCACAGGCTGGCGATTAGCATAGAACGTCTCACCGCCCATACACCCTTTCATTGCTGGAGCATGGTGCCTGCATGCATTTCGCTAATGATTTATCGACGGTTCAAGCGTTAAAGGGTTAACAGCATGTATACATGTAAAAAAAAATATATATATAAAAAAAATTCACAATCTGGGAAATGGTCTGTATCGGTTGCCTTCCTAGTCATGATGACACAGGTATGTGCCTGGCATGTCAACATTGTAACGACACACAATCCGATGACATATTATTTCGATACGTACGATCACTTCTTAAACGAATTGATGAATCGTAATAGTTTTTTTTTTTTATCACGCACGGGATCAATTTTCAATGTGCCGCATTAATTGTCATTTACGACAAGTCAGGTTGCCACCATGGCAGCACCACAATTATGGGTCAATAAAGGGTTAACCATGTGCAAATGGTAGCTCCTGTGTAACACCTATCATTATAATGGATTCTTATTGATTATATAAGGCTTTGGCTACACTGTGACTTTTTGTAGCACTACTGATTGATTTTAACTATTAAGTGGCAGCTGCTGTCCACCAAATTACATACAACTCAATGTATTGCTTTGGGCTGCAGCTGTAGCTACTGTATAGAGTTAAAATCAATCAATAGAGCTACAAAAAAAAAGTCACAGTTTAGCCCTAGCCTTAAAGAGTTTATCCAGAATTTTTTTATTTTTTTTTTACTATGTGCCTAAAAACTAACAGGCATGTAGTTGCTAACTATCTGTCTGTTGTATCCGGCGCTGACTCAAAGCAGTCGCCTGCAAACGATTCAGCGGCTCCACGGCACTGCAGGTGCAGAACCATTCTCAAAATTATAATTCTTTCGCCACCATGAGGGGGCGCTCACTGCATGTTGACTTATCATTGGGGATGTATAAAACCCATATAGTGAGCTCCCTCTAGTGGCAGCTGCAGATTTCAATTAGTGGCATCTAATTGAAATAGACATCTATCTAGTGGCAGCGTCAGATAGACAATTCCTGAGCATTTTAATAGAATCTGTCATCAGGTTTAAAGAGGACCTGTCACCAGGTCAAAAGTGACCAAATCGTGCTATTTTATTCCTGCTTCGACCCTGAGTATTTAGTTTACTACATTTTTTTTTAATCCGCTGTACTGTTCCAGAGATATGGGCCATTTTATTTATTTATTACTAATTTGGACCATAGGGCCGGATGGAGGCTTAAAAAGCAAAAAAAAAAACCCTCAACAAAATACTCAGGGAAAGGGTACGCTCCCATCTGCGTATATAAAGTAGCTGAGATTCACAGCCTGTAAAGTTGGAGAGTGTCAAGCGAGTGTCATACGATAACCTTACTGATGTCACCGCTCGTTGCAGCAGCCGGATTCGCACGCTACTGTCATTGTGTTCCGGCAGCCATGCTGAGGGGTCACATTACTGATGTCATTGCTCAGCACTGCATCCGGATGTAGCAGAGTCGGGGATCGTCGTGGGACGAGGATGGATTTTTTGGCGGACCCCGTTGGATTATTTTATTTTTTAAAGGTAATAAATGTGTAAATGAGAGTAATGGCGTGCTTTTTACAATTAAAGGACTTTTCTCTGTGTGTGTCTTTATTGCTTTTGACTATTGGGGTTAGTAATGGGGGTGTCTTATAGATGCCTCTCCATTACTAACCCCTGGGCTTGATGTCAGCGGAAATTACACAGCTGATATCAATCCCAAAACCATTACCCGGCTTGCCAATGCACCAGGGCAAGCGGGAAGAGCCAAGGCTAAGCGCCAAAATTGGCACATCTAATGGATGCGCCATTTCTGGGGCGGCTGAGGGCTTGTGTTATTAGTCTGGGAGGTGGCCAATATTCATGGCCCCTTCCCAGCCTATTAATATCAGCCCACAGCTGTCTACTTAGCCTTAGTTGGTTATTAAAAATAGGGGGGACCCAACATCATGTTTTGGGGGTCCCCCCTTTTTAATAACCAGTAAAGGCTACACAGACAGCTGAGAGCTGATATTAATAGGATGGGAACCTTTATGGATATTGGCCCCTTCCCAGAATAATTGTCACAGCTCTGTTGTTGGGTATCTCGGGGCCAGGGGCTCCTTCTCTGTCCCTAACGCTAAGGTCGCCCTAGCTGGCCCTGTTCCCTAGATTACTTCTGAAGGTGAAGACGCCGTGGCCACGTACCTTGTCTGAACTCCTCAATCCACCCTCAGTCTGTTCCCTTCTTCCGCCCAGGGAAAAGGGGAGTAGTAGTGTATGGCAGTACACCAACCAGACTAACAAGGTAATACAAAAAGGGGTAAAGGAAAATACGAATCATACAAATATATGCACACTAACAACAGTGGTTAACACTGGGGAGTGGAGGATGGGGAAAACCAAAATAGGAGAAGAAGAGGATTACACACAACCTAAACCACACAACAGTCTTAGCTTAAATCCTCCAAACACCTTCTCAAACAACAATTCTCCACCACACTCCTAGCACCATGCAGCATAAGCTAGCTCTGGCAATGACTCTAAGCCAAAACCCAGAATAAATAGGAGCGGGGCTAACACTGGATAGCTGAGAGCCTTAATGCAGGTAAGCTTCCAGGAGCTCACAATTGAGCAGATTAACCCCTGCAATGCTGAAAGAAACCTGCACCATTTAATATGAAGGTGAAAGGCTTCAATTGAGTGCAGGAGTGGGAGGAATCAGACTCTGCGGTCTTCTGGCTCCTCTCTGTCGCGGTAAACCCATGACAATAATAACACCAGCCCCCAGCTGTCTGCTTTCCCTCAGCTGGTTAATAAAAATAAGGGGGGCCCCACGCCATTTTTTTTTTCATTTAATTTTATATTTATTAGCTAAATACTAGTGATGCGCGAACAAGTTCGGATAAGAGGTTATTTGAGTACGTTCGAATGCTAACAGAGTATCTACAGCGTGCTCGAAAAACATGTTTGCAACGCCGCAGCTGCATGTCAAACAGACGCGAATCATGCAACCCCGGCGACGCAAACATGTTTTTCGAGCATGCCAAAGATACTGAATTAGCACCCGAGCGTGCTTGGATAACCCCTTATCCGAGCACGTTCGCTCATCACTACTAGATACATGTACAGTAAACTACACACTCACTGCACTAATTATATATCTCACTGACATCTTTCTATCTATTCTGTTCTGATGGTTCACGGCTGTACTCGGCTAATGAAATGTCTGGCTTCCTAAGAGATGGTTGCATAAAAATCCGATGGCACACACATAGACCGCGTGCCGTGCGACTTTTTTCTCACAACCATTGACTTGCATTGGTGAGTGTCGGCCGTTTTACGCGGTCATACGTAGCAAGCTGAGACTCTTCCCTCACCCCAATTCCAGGTGAGGAAAAACTCGCAGATGAACACTCCCTAATTTAATAACATTGTTGCGAGTGCAATGCGATTTTTTTCTCACATTGCACTCACCGATTTTATACGCAGGTGTGAGTGAACCCAACAGTGGGGATAAAATAAGAGCAAAACTGCCATTGCCTTTTTTTGATGTGGTGACAGGTCCTTTTTAAGACACTTATTAGGAAGCAGTATAATGACTAACTTGATTCCGATGCTGGATCACTTCACTTTTTTCTTTTGTTTTACTTTTCATAAAATTACGATTTATCTGCCGAATTATTGAGTTTAGCCCCACCCTCCTGCATTTGATTGACAGCTTCTTCCCTCTGCACTATCAATCAGTGTCGGACTGCTTCGTGTAGCCGCAAACCATGAATATTAAGGACTTGGCAGCATGAACACATAATTGAGAAGACTCCAGCGCTGAAGCAGATATAACCAGGGATTTCATGAAAATGACTGCAAGAGAAAAAGTCATATCATAAACCTGGTGACAGATTCCCTTTAATTGGATGATTTTGTGAAGTTGAGGCTTTGGAGTGGTATATCAGAGACGCAGAACTTCAACCTCTATAATTTTGGACCTTTTTAGATTAATTGATCTGAGACAATAGATATATTTTCTCCCTCTACACCTCAAATGCTTTTTTATTATCCTAAATGACCAAAAAATATTAGATATAAACCACCCTAGACCTCTAATAATATTGGCATTATCCCATATTTACTGTAGACTATGCCAAAAGTTAATAAGTATAGTTTAGTGAGCAGAATTATTTGTCCTCTCTGTCATGGCCATGAATGCACCTGCTTTTAAAAAAATGTCCTTTTGACCTATGTTGTTCAAGAAGAAGGTTCTGTGATCTCGGTTGTGCATGCCTGGATCCCGCAATCTGGAAGTTCGGACCTGACTTTTGCTAGAAAGTGTTTAGAGGAATATTAGGAACACTTCTGACCACTTTTACTAATAAGAGTTATCTAGAAAAATCACGAGTCTGAGGGTGGGCAATTTTTTTTTCATAAATAAAAAGGGCAGCCCAGACTATTGATAGGTAGTCTTTAAAGTGGTATTAACATCTCAGTCATTTATAAATGTCTGTACAGGAGGCAAGACAAAATAGGGACTCTGATGCCCCACTGCTCCATTAGGAGGAATGATCCTTGGATTCTTTATATGTAATATCAGGTCAATGCATTTTGGGGGTGGTATTGATCCCTTTATTTATTTTATTTAATTCCACAGCACTTTACAGACTTCATCGCTGTCCCCATTGGGGCTCACAATCTAAATTCCCTATCAGTATGTTTTTGAAGAGCGGGAGGAAACAGGAGTATCTGGAGGAAACCCACGCAAACACGGGGAGAACATACAAACTCCTTGAAGATACAGTCCATGATGGGATTTGAACCCATGACCCCAGCGCTGCAAAACAATTGTGCTAACCAGTGAGCTACCATGCTCCCGATTTGGGTGATCCCGAAACGCGTTGACCTGATATCAATAAAGCACCATTTTACATACAAAGAATCCAAGGATCATGTCTCCAAAACAAAATAGCGTGTCATCAGAATCCCTATTTTGTTATTTTGTTTCCTGTACAATATACGCGGACAGAAAGAGGTTCAGGGAAAAGAGACGCCAGTAGCAGCTCCGATTTGAATCTCTAGAGCACATGTCAAACCAGGCATGCGGGCCAAATCTGGCTCTCAAGATGAGTATATTCGGCCAGGGACGCCAGGTGGGATCCCCACCCTGCATCGCACTTTCAACTGAATTGGCATCTTGAATGCCGATACAGCTGAAAGCAATGATAAAAAGGAGAGCGTCAGCTGATGTTCCCTACGCCATCATTCTCCCTCTGCGTCTGATGTCTCAGCCCAGTGGGAGCGATCAAGTCATTACAACGCACCCCCTGTGCTTAGCAGTGAGGATCTTCAGAGCGCTCGCTGCAGAGACCAGAGAATTGGGGGACCTGGGAGAGGGGAGTATGTATTTTTTTTTTTTTGTGTGGGAACCCTTTATTCTGTATGAAGGACAATGCAGGGCCACGTTATACTGTATGGGGCACTATGTGGGGCCCATTATACTGTATGGGGCACTATGTGGGGCCCATTATACTGTATGAAGCAGTATGTGGGGCCCATTATACTGTATGGAGGACTATGTAGGGCCCATTATTCTGTATGGAGGACTATGTAGGGCCCATTATTCTGTATGGAGGACTATGTGGAGCCCATTATACTGTATGAAGCACTATGTGGGGCCCATTATACTGTATGGAGGACTATGTGGGGCCATTATACTGTATGAAGCACTATGTGGGGACATTATACTATATGGAGGACTATGTGGGCCCATTCTACTGTGTGGAGGACTATGTGGGGCCCATTATTCTGTATACAGGACTATGTGGGGCCCATTATTCTGTATGGAGCACTATGTGGGGCCCATTATACTTTATTGAGGACTATGTGGGGCCCATTATAGTGTATGGAGCACTATGCTGGGCCATTATACTGTATGGAGCATTATGTGGGCCCATTATACTGTATGGAGCATTATGTGGGTCCATTATACTGTATTGAGCACTATGTGGGCCCATTATACTGTATGGAGCACTATGCGGGGCCATTATACTGTATGGAGCATTATGTGGGACCATTATACTGTATTGAGCACTATGTGGGGCCATTATACTCTATGGAGCACTATGTGGGGCCCATTATACTGTATGGAGCACAATGTGGGGCCATTATACTGTATACTGTATGGAGTACTATGTGAGGCCATTATACTGTATGGAGCACTATGTGGGGCCCATTATATCATAGGGAGGACTATGTGGGCCCATTATACTGTATGGAGCATTATGTGGGCCCATTATACTGTATGGAGTATTATGTGGGGCCATTATACTGTATGAAGCACTACGTGAGGCCTTTATACTGTGTGGGGATCACAGCTGGAGCATACTGTGTTGGGGGTCACCATACTTGCCAGGGAGATTGAGAGGGTAGGGGTACAGTAGGATCATTATACTGTGTGTATGGAGGGTACTCTGGAGGAATGCACTGTGGGTGGGGGTATCATACTTTGTTTGGGGGACACTTTTGTTTGCATCATACTTTATTATCTGTATTATTCAAGGTTTTTTATCCTTTGTTATTACATTTCTCAATTAGGCTATTGGCCCATATGCTTTTTACTACTCTTACATAACATATTATTCCAATATTTTATTCTAAGATCTATTAATTAAAATGTGTTTTGTTTGTGGGACAACCCCTTTACATTTGTTTCTATATGAAAAGGTTCACTGTTACATTTAATGATAAGGAAAATCATCCTCAATTCTAGCCATTTTTTTATTAAATATCAAGGTTGGTCCGAAACTTTGTCGAAGTTTTTCATTTAGGCTTTCTGTGTATTTGAGTTTGACATCTCTGCTCTAGAGTCTACAAAAGTGTTGTGTCCTGCACACAAATCAGCAGTCAAAAACCCCAGAAAGTTTCTATAGGAAACCCATAGGAAGCACCGCTATAAAACCGTGTTGCCCTATGAAGTGCTATCTTTTTTTGTAAGTCAACAAGTTGCCATTTATGAATATATGTTTCAATGTCATGGCCACAAGTAGTCAGGACCAGGCAGGGAAACAGCCGAGCGTGGCAGCTTGGCTGTTTCCATCTCAGTGTATCACAGTAGATAGTTTGATGCAGAAATAGTTGAATTCAGTTTTGATCATAAATTAGCTCAGAAGTTTGTACAGGAGAGAAGAGATAAGAGTTACAGAGCCTGCCATCAGACAAGCTCACTGAGGAATGCTTATAAATAATAGGCCAGCATTATCAGGTCATTGAAGGTCCAACTCTTGGCAGTCCTGACAATCAACTTCTTGTAGAGGCTGCTGTAGCTCTGCAACTAAGTAGACAGTTCTGTAAACATTGAAGGGGGTTTCTGGGATTAGAAAAATTGGATTTAATTCTTTTCCAACAATAGTAACACTCTTGTCCGTGGGCTAAACCTGGTATGGTCCATCACCCTTATTTAAGTGAACTGAGATGAGTGTCAGTACTAAACGCAACTAATCGACAAGGGTTTGCTATTTCTGAAAGTCTCTTGTCTTGGATATATTTTACAATACCCTTTTTTGACACTTCCTCAAACTTTTATGCTAGATGTAAGGCTACAGTAGTGCTCAAAATAATAACAGTCCAATATGACTAACCAGATTAATCACTGTTTTTGGCATCTATAATATAACGCTATAAGCGTCCCTGTAATGCACACGCTCGGACTGACTGGCGTGTGCGTGATTAGTGATTCCACTGTGCCATGAACCGGAGAGTGCCTGGAGGGGCGTAACTAAGTATCTGCCCGATCCGACCAAGGTCGCACGACGGCATACGATGCCAGTGCACCAGGGAGGAACCGAGCAGAGGGACCAGGTGCCACTCCAGGTCAGGCCCCGAACACGGCTGTTGACCCACGCCGGGGAATACAGGAACAGGCAGGCTAGAGCGCAGGCTGGGTAGGGTCCAGTACAGACTGGGAGACGAGTTCAGAGCCGCAGATGCGGTAATCAAGCAGAGCAAAGCGAAACCGCAGGTGCGGCAGACAAGGCCGAGCAGAGCGAAACCGCAGACGCGGTAGACAAGGCCGAGCAGAGCGAAACCGCAGACGCGGTAGACAAGGCCGAGCAGAGCGAAACCGCAGACGCGGTAGACAAGGCCGAGCAGAGCGAAACCGCAGACGCGGTAGACAAGGCCGAGCAGAGCGAAACCGCAGACGCGGTAGACAAGGCCGAGCAGAGCGAAACCGCAGACGCGGTAGACAAGCCTGAGCAGAGCGAAACCGCAGACGCGATAGACAAGGCTGAGCAGAGCAAAACCGCAGACGCGGTAGACAAGGCTGAGCAGAGCGAAACCGCAGACGCGGTAGACAAGGCCGAGCAGAGCAAAACCGCAGACGCGGTAGACAAGGCCGAGCAGAGCAAAACCGCAGACGCGGTGGACAAGGCCGAGCAGAGCAAAACCGCAGACACGGTGGACAAGGCCGAGCAGAGAAAAACCGCAGACACGGTGGACAGGGATGAGCAGAGCAAAACCGCAAGTGCGGTGGACAAGGCTGAGCGGGCAGGAACCGCCGAAGCGGTAAGCAAGACAGGACAGAGATAAATCGCCGAAGCGGTAAACAAAGACAAAGCAAAGGGGACAGGGCTCTGTTCACACAGAACAGACCAGAAAAGAAAGGCAGAACCAGATACACACAAGGTACTTGCAAAGAAGTAGCGAAAGGACTCCAACTCACAAACGGAAGTACAATGACAACGAGTAGAAGTTAGGTGCAGGTTCAGACTCTACAGAAAAAGGGAGCAAATGGACATAAAGACAAAACAGATAAGAGGCTAGGAGACAGTTCAGACAAGAACAGTTACTGCAACAAAATGCAGGAACGGGCCTAGGTAAAGCCAAGTGCTGGTTCAGACACTGCAGAAAAAGGGAGCAAACGGACATAAAGACAGAACAGGTAAGAAGCTAGGAGACAGTTCAGACAAGAACAGATACCGTAAGGCAGGAAACATAGACAGGACCTGGCACATCAGTGACAAGAAGCCAACTGACAGAACAAGATGCTCAGGCAAGGATTCCAAGGAGGAGCTGGTTTAAATACCAGGTGACAGACAGCAATAGGCTGAGGAAGCATTAGGGGTGTGTCTGCAGCAGCTACAAGAAACAGGAAGTTCAGCGGGCGTCGCCCTAAGCAGCCAGAGCAGAGCAAAGCAGACAGTATAGAAAGAAGCCAGAGTGGCAGTCTGGACTGGAAATCAAGTGCGCGCTCTTGCACAGTGGGAGATGGACCACTATGCAAGGACGCCGCCAGGTATGTTACAGTCCCTCTGTCTGAAGCCTCTAAAGACTGCGCAAGCGCGACACGCCTGCGCAGTCCGGCTCCAAACAGAAGAACGCTTGGAGCCGTTACAAGTAAGAGGAGTGTATGGCGCCAGAGATTGCAGTATGCGAAGACACTGAACGCATACCGCGATCTCCGGCGCCATACTTACATACTTACCTGATCGGGAGGATTGTTGCCGCGGCGCCTCTCTTCGCCGGACACCGGGGGCGGAGTGAAGGCGTCGGAATCGGCGCATGCACAAAGCGCTATCTGGCGCCATTTTACTGAAGACACATTTGTAGCGTGTCTTCAGCAAAATAGTGCCGGACAACACGGTATGGGCACGCGGGTACTCCGGCGCCACACTCCTCCCCTGGCCTCCGGCAGAACAGGACACAGCAGCGCTAGAGCATAGGGAAGAAAGGTGAGTATAAGTGGGTTTTTTTTGTATGTGCGCAGGGTGAAAGGGATGAGGATTGGGAGGTGAGGGGGCCACACATACCAGGTTTGGGGGATGAGGGGGCCACACATACCAGGATTGGGGGATGAGAGTGAGGGGTACCATACATACCAGGATTGAGGGGTGAGGGGTACCATGCATACCAGGATTGGGAGGTGAGGGGGCCACACATACCAGGTTTGGGGGATGAGGGGGCCACACATAGCAGGTTTGGGGTATGAGGGGGCCACACATACCAGGATTGGGGGATGAGGGGTACCATACATACCAGGATTGGGGGATGAGGGGTACCATGTATACCAGGATAGGGATCTGGGGGGCCATGCATACCAGGATTCGGATGAGGGTCCATGCATACCAGGATAGGGATGAGGGGTACCATGTATACCAGGATAGGGATGGGGGGTACCATGCATACCAGGATTAGGGATAAGGTGCCATGCATACCAGGATAGGGATGAGGGGTACCATGCATACCAGGATTGGGGGGTGAGGGGTGCTATGTATACCCAGATTGGGGGTGAGGGGTGCCATGCATACCAGGATTGGGGGTGAGGGGTGCCATGCATACCAGGATTGGGGGTGAGGGGTCCCATGCATACCAGGATAGGGATGAGGCGTGTCATGCATACCAGGATAGATGAGGGGTGCCATGTATACCAGGATAGGGATGAGGGGTACCATGTATACCAGGATAGGGATGAGGGTTACCATGCATACCAGGATGAGGGATGGGGTGCCATGCATATCAGGATAGCGATGAGGGGTACCATGCATACCAGGATGAGGGGTACCATACATACCAGGATAGGGATGAGGGGTGCCATGCATACCAGGATTGGGGATGAGGGGTGCCATGCATACCAGGATAGGGATGAGGGGTGCCATGCATACCAAGATGAGGGATGGGGTGCCATGCATACCAGGATAGGGATGAGGGGTACCATGCATACCAGGATTCGGATGAGGGTCCATGCATACCAGGATAGGGATGAGGGGTACCATGTATACCAGGATAGGGATGGGGGGTACCATGCATACCAGGATTAGGGATGAGGTGCCATGCATACCAGGATAGGGATGAGGGGTACCATGCATATCAGGATTGGGGGTGAGGGGTGCTATGCATACCCGGATTGGGGGTGAGGGGTGGCATGCATACCAGGATTGGGGGTGAGGGGTGCCATGCATACCAGGATTGGGGGTGAGAGGTCCCATGCATACCAGGATAGGGATGAGGCGTGTCATGCATACCAGGATAGATGAGGGGTGCCATGCATACCAGGATAGGGATGAGGGGTACCATGTATACCAGGATAGGGATGAGGGTTACCATGCATACCAGGATGAGGGATGGGGTGCCATGCATATCAGGATAGCGATGAGGGGTACCATGCATACCAGGATGAGGGGTACCATACATACCAGGATAGGGACGAGGGGTGCCATGCATACCAGGATTGGGGATGAGGGGTGCCATGCATACCAGGATAGGGATGAGGGGTGCCATGCATACCAAGATGAGGGATGGGGTGCCATGCATACTAGGATAGGGATGAGGGGTACCATGCATACCAGGATGAGGGGTACCATACATACCAGTATAGGGATGAGGGGTGCCATGCATACCAGGATTGGGGATGAGGTGTGCCATGCATACTAGGATAGGGATGAGGGGTACCATGTATGCCAGGATAGGGATGAGGGATACTATGCATACCAGAATGAGGGATGTGATGCCATGCATACCAGGATAGGGATCAGGGATCCATGCATACCAGGATGAGGGGCGCCATGCATACCAGGATTGGGATGAGGGGTGCCATGCATGCCAGGATTGGGGATGAGGGGTGCCATGCATGCCAGGATTGGGGATGAGGGGGTGCCATGCATACCAGGATTGGGGATGAGGGGTGCTATCCATACCAGGATTGGGGTTGAAGGGTGCCATGCATACCAGGATTGGGGGTGAGGAGTGCAATGCATACAGGATTGGGGGTGAGGGGTGCCATGCATACCAGGATTGTAGGTGAGGCGTGCCATGCATACCAGGATAGGGATGAGGCGTGACATGCATACCAGGATAGGGATGAGGCGTGCCATGCATGCCAGGATAGGAATGAGGGGTGCCATGCGTACCAGGATTAGTGGTGAGAGGTGCCATGCATACCAGGATAGGGATGAGGACAGCACATAACAGGATGGGGGAACAGGATTGGGGAGCACAAATACCATGATGGGTGCAGCACAAATACCAGGATGGAGGCAGCACAAATACCAGCATGGGAGACCATACAGTACAGACCAAAAGTTTGGACACACCTTCTCATTTAAAGATTTTTCTGTATTTTCATGACTTTGAAAATTGTACATTCACACTGAAGGCATCAAAACTATGAATTAACACATGTGGAATTATATACTTAACAAAAAAGTGTGAAACAACTGAAAATATGTCTTATATTCTAGGTTCTTCAAAGTAGCCACCTTTTGCTTTGATGTCTGCTTTGCACACTCTTGGCATTCTCTTGATGAGCTTCAAGAGGTAGTCACCGGAAATGGTTTTCACTTCACAGGTGTGCCCTGTCAGGTTTAATAAGGTTTCTTGCCTTATAAATGGGGTTAGGACCATCAGTTGTGTTGAGCAGATGTCAGGTGGATACACAGATGATAGTCCTATGGAATAGACCGTTAGAATTTGTATTATGGCAAGAAAAAAGCAGCTAAGTAAAGAAAAACGAGTGGCCATCATTACTTTAAGAAATGAAGGTCAGTCAGTCTGAAAAATTGGGAAAACTTTGAATGTGTCCTCAAGTGCAGTAGCAAACACCATCAAGCGCTACAAAGAAACTGGCTCATATGAGGACCGCCCCAGGAAAGGAAGACCAAGAGTCACCTCTGCTTCTGAGGATAAGTTTATCCGAGTCACCAGCCTCAGAAATCGCAGGTTAACAGCAGCTCAGATTAGAGACCAGGTCAATGCCACACAGAGTTCTAGCAGCAGACACATCTCTACAACAACTGTTAAGAGGAGACTTTGTGCAGCAGGCCTTCATGGTAAAATAGCTGCTAGGAAACCACTGCTAAGGACAGGCAACAAGCAGAAGAGACTTGTTTGGGCTAAAGAACACAAGGAATGGACATTAGACCAGTGGAAATCTGTGCTTTGGTCTGATGAGTCCAAATTTGAGATCTTTGGTTCCAACCACCGTGTCTTTGTGCGACGCAGAAAAGGTGAACGGATGGACTCTACATGCCTGGTTCCCACCGTGAAGCATGGAGGAGGAGGTGTGATGGTGTGGGGGTGCTTTGCTGGTGACACTGTTGGGGATTTATTCAAAATTAAAGGCATACTGAACCAGCATGGCTACCACAATATCTTGCAGCGGCATGCTATTCCATCCGATTTGCGTTTAGTTGGACCATCATTTATTTTTCAACAGGACAATGACCTCAAACACACCTCCAGGCTGTGTAAGGGCTATTTGACCAAGAAGGAGAGTGATGGGGTGCTACGCCAGATGACCTGGCCTCCACAGTCACCAGACCAGAACCCAATCGAGATGGTTTGGGGTGAGCTGGACCGCAGAGTGAAGGCAAAAAGGCCAACAAGTGCTAAGCATCTCTGGGAACTCCTTCAAGATTGTTAGAAGACCATTTCCGGTGACTACCTCTTGAAGCTCATCAAGAGAATGCCAAGAGTGTGCAAAGCAGTCATCAAAGCAAAATGTGGCTACTTTGAAGAACTTAGAATATAAGACATATTTTCAGTTGTTTCACACTTTTTTGTTAAGTATATAATTCCACATGTGTTAATTCATAGTTTTGATGCCTTCAGTGTGAATGTACAATTTTCAGTCATGAAAATACAGAAAAATCTTTAAATGAGAAGGTGTGTCCAAACTTTTGGTCTGTACTGTATACTAATAAAAATGCTCGCTCGTAGAACGGGCTCAATAGATAGTAAATTATATTCCCACATGTCAAACAATTTACCAGTTGGTGCAGTAGATTCTAAGAAAACCAACAGACTCTACATTCATGATCTGCATGCTTTTGAGTCTGTGTATTTGAATAATTAATTGAAAGGGGGGGTGTTCAAAATAATAGCAGTGTGGAGTTCAATTAGTGAGGTCAATCATTCTGTGAATAAACAGATGTTAATCAGGGAGCCCTTATTTAAGGGTGAAGCCAGCACATGTTGTACATGCATTTCTCCTTGAAAGTCTGAGAAATATGGGTCATTCTAAACATTGTTCAGAAGATCAGCATACTATGATTAAAAAGTTAATTAGAGAGGGTAAAACGTATAAAGAAGTGCAAACAATGATAGGCTGTTCAGCTAAAATGATCTCCAGTGCTTTAAAATGTAAAGCAAAACCAGTGGAAGAAAACAGAAGACTACCATTCGAATGGATGGAAGAATAGCCAGAATGGCAAGGAATCAGGCAATGATCAGCTCCAGGATGATCAAAGACAGTCTCAAGTTACCTGTGAGGACTGTGACAATTAGAAGACGCCTGTGTGAAGCTAATCTCTTAGCAAGAAGTCCCCGCAAAGTCCTACTGTTAAAAAAAAACCATGTATTGAAGTGGATACAATTTAGCAAAGAACACATCAACTGGGCTAAAGAGAAATGGAGAAACATTTTATGGACTGATGAAAGTAAAATTGTTCTCTTTGGGTCCAAGGACCGCAGACAGTTCGTCTGACGACCCCCAAACTCTGCATTCAAGCCACATTACACTATGAAGACAGTGAAGCATGGTGGTGCCAGCATCATGATATGGGCATGTTTCTCTTACTATGGGGCCGGACCTATTTACCACATACCAGGGATCATGGACCAGTTTTCATATATTAAAATACTCGAAGAGGTCATGTTGCCTTATGCTGAAGAGGATATGCCCTTGAAATGGGTGTTTCAACAAGACAACGGCCCTAAACACACCAGTAAATGAGCAAAATTTTGGTTCCAATCCAACAAAATTGAGGTTATGGAGTGGCCAGCCTAATCCCTGGACCTTAATCCGATAGAATATTTGTAGGGTGACATGAAAAATGCCGTTTCTGAGGCAAAGCCAACAAATGCCAAAAAATGATAAGATGTAGTCAAAACATCCTGGACTGGAATAACAGTTGACAGGTGCCAGAAGTTGGTTGACTCTATGAAACATAGATGTGAAGCAGTTCTAAAAAACTGTGGGTATACAACAAAATATTAGGTTAGTGATTCCCAGGAATGCTAAATCCTCAAAAAAAAGAGCACATATTTTGAGTTTGTAAAGACAAATGCAGACCCTGCTATTTTTTAGAACAGCCCAATGTTCATTTTTTGTTATTTTCTGTAAAGTAGTTAAAAATTATATACATTCCTCTTCATGTTTTGAATTAGAAAACAGTGTGCAATGTTCCCAATGCAGAGAAATAAAAACTAGTATAAAGATTTTGTGCTTAACTCATGTTTTTGAACACACTGCTATTATTTTGAACACTACTGTATGTGCATACAGAGATTTTCAAGGAGTTTTTGGAGCAGAATCTGAATGAAAACTCTGCAAGTCCTCCTAAAAAACTTGGAGGCTCTGCATCATAAACTTTGCAAAAAGACTGCATGAGCACATAACTTTAAAAGTGTTTAAAAACACATAGTACAATTTTGTCCAGCATGTACCCTCCTATTTTTGTGTAATTCGCTTTGTATCTTTCCCAATGTTTTGTTAATCATTTTGAGTTTGCATATCTAATATTTTGGAATGAAAAGATACGGTAAGTATGATTTTATAGTGGCTGTCTAAGATTTCAATATTACCAGTAAAGTATTTCAGACATGTTCATATCATGGTAGTATATGACATTGCGAAGTATTATTCACAGACTGACTCATCCTGTAAATCTACCTGTGAGATTTTGCACCACTTGCATTTGATTTGGATGATGAAAACTCTAAAGCAGTCAGACGCCCGTATAATGCATACGACGATCTCGCCGCAATGCTCAGACTGGCCTGCAGCTCTCCTGACCTGAGAGTGACTGTTGCATAAAAACACATGCGGTCATGCTAGGGTCAGGAAAGCTTCCGGCAAGTCTGAGCATTGCGGTTCAATCGTCGTCCATATTATATGGCCATCTGGCTGCGCCCCTAAAGTCACTCTGCATTTATGGTTGTATCATTTTGTGTATGTACAGTATATATATATATATATATATATATATATATATATATATATATATATATATACACAGTTGTGCTTAAAAGTTTACAAACCCCGGCAGAATTTTTCCTTTCTTGGCCTTGTTTCACAGAATATGAATGATAATCTAAAAACTTTTTCTCCACTCATGGTAATTGGTTGGGTGAAGCCATTTATTGTCAAACTACTGTGTTATCTCTTTTTAAATCTTAATGACAACCAAAAACATCCAAATTACCCTGATCAAAAGTTCACATACCCCAGTTCTTAATACCGTGTATTGCCCCTTCTAACATTAATGACAGCTTGAAGTCTTTTGAGGTAGGTTTGGATGAGGTTCTTTATTTTTTCAGATGGTAAAGCTGCCCATTCTTAGCAAAAAGCCTCCAGTTCCTGTAAATTCCTGGCTGTCTAGCATGAACTGGGCGCTTGAGATCTCCCCAGAGTGGCTCAATGATATTGAGGTCAGGAGACGGAGATGGCCACTCCAGAACCTTCACTTTGTTCTGCTGTAGCCAATGACAGGTCGACTTGGCCTTGTGTTTTGGATTGTTGTCATGTTGGAACGTCCAAGTACGTTCCATGCGCAGCTTCCAGGCTGATGAGGTCAAATTTGCCTCCAGTATTTGCTGATAACGTGCTGCATTCATCTTTCCTTCAACTTTTACCAAGTTTCCTGTGCCTTTGTAGCTCACACATCCCCAAAACATCAGCGATCCACCTCCATGCTTTACTGTAGGAATGGTGTTCCTTTCATCATAGGCCTTGTTCACCTCTCTCCAAAATGTAACGTTTATGGTTGTGGCCAAAAAGTTCAATTTTGTTCTCATCACTCCAAATTACCTTGTTCCAGAAGTTTTGAGGCTTGTCTCTGTGCTGTTTGGCGTATTGTAAGCGAGATACTTTGTGGCATTTGCGCAGTAATGGCTTTCTTCTGGCGACTCGACCATGCAGCCCATTTTTCTTCAAGTGCCTCCTTATTTTGCATCTTGAAACAGACATACCGCTAGTTTTCAGAGAGTTCTGAATTACAGCTGATGTTATTTGTGGGTTTTTCTTTGCATCCCAAACAATTTTCCTGGCAGTTGTGGCCAAAATTTTTTGTTGGTCTACCTGACCGTGGTTTGGTTTTAACAGAGCCCCTGATTTTCCATTTGTTAATCACAGTTTAAACGCTGCTGACTGGCATTATCAATGCCTTGGATATCTTTTTGTATCCCTTTCCTGTGTTATACAGTTCAACTACCTGTTCCCATATATCCGTTGACAATTCTTTGGCTTTCCCCATGACTCACAATCCAGAAACGTCAGTGGCTGGATGAAAGGTGCAAGAGTCTGTCTGGATCCCAGAAACTCACTCAGCTTTTATGCACTCACACTGATTACAAGCAAACAGGTCACAGGTGAGGATGTTATCTTTAGTAGCCATTCAAACCCATTTGCGTCAAATTTTGTGCATGTTATCAGGCCAAAAGCACCAGGGTATGTGAACTTTTGATCAGGGTTATTTGGATGTTTTTGGTTGTCATTAAAATTTAAAAAGAGAAAACACAGTAGTTTTACAATAAATGGCTTCACCCAACCAATAACCACGAGTGGAGAAAACATTTTTGGTTATCATTCATATTCTCTGAAACAAGGCCAAGAAAGGAAAAATTCTGCCGGGGTATGTCAACTTTTGAGCACAACTGTGTGTATATATAACCAAAAGTAGGTGTACAGTAGATCGAATAGGGATATAAATATGTGTTACTGTTCATCTACTTTTGGTTCATCCTGTATATATACTGTATGTATATTAATATTTGCACCATGTACAGTACAGACCAAAAGTTTGGACACACCTCATTTAAAGATTTATCTGTATTTTCATGACTATGAAAATTGTACATTCACACTGAAGGCATCAAAATTATGAATTAACACATATGGAATTATATACTTAACAAAAAAGTGTGAAACAACTGAAAATATCTTATATTCTAGGTTCTTCAAAGTAGCCACCTTTTGCTTTGATGACTGCTTTGCACACTCTTGGCATTCTCTTGATGAGCTTCAAGAGGTAGTCACCGGAAATGGTTTTCACTTCACAGGTGTGCCCTGTCAGGTTTAATAAGTGGGATTTCTTGCCTTATAAATGGGGTTGGGACCATCAGTTGTGTTGTGCAGAAGTCTGGTAGATACACAGCTGATAGTCCTACTGAATAGACTGTTAGAATTTGTATTATTGTAAGAAAAAAGCAGCTAAGTAAAGAAAAACGAGTGGCCATCATTACTTTAAGAAATGAAGGTCAGTCAGTCTGAAAAATTGGGAAAACTTTGAAAGTGTCCCCAAGTGCAGTTGCAAAAACCATCAAGCGCTACAAAGAAACTGGCTCACATGAGGACCGCCCCAGGAAAGGAAGACCAAGAGTCACCTCTGCTTCTGAAGATAAGTTTATCCGAGTCACCAGCCTCAGAAATTGCAGGTTAACAGCAGCTCAGATTAGAGACCAGGTCAATGCCACACAGAGTTCTAGCAGCAGACACATCTCTACAACAACTGTTAAGAGGAGACTTTGTGCAGCAGGCCTTCATGGTAAAATAGCTGCTAGGAAACCACTGCTAAGGACAGGCAACAAGCAGAAGAGACTTGTTTGGGCTAAAGAACACAAGGAATGGACATTAGACCAGTGGAAATCTGTGCTTTGGTCTGATGAGTCCAAATTTGAGATCTTTGGTTCCAACCACCGTGTCTTTGTGCGACGCAGAAAAGGTGAACGGATGGACTCTACATGCCTGGTTCCCACCGTGAAGCATGGAGGAGGAGGTGTGATGGTGTGGGGGTGCTTTGCTGGTGACACTGTTGGGGATTTATTCAAAATTGAAGGCATACTGAACCAGCATGGCTAGCACAGCATCTAGCAGCGGCATGCTATTCCATCCGGTTTGCGTTTAGTTGGACCATCATTTATTTTTCAACAGGACAATGACCCCAAACACACCTCCAGGCTGTGTAAGGGCTATTTAACCAAGAAGGAGAGTGATGGGGTGCTACTCCAGATGACCTGGCCTCCACAGTCACCAGACCGGAACCCAATAGAGATGGTTTGAGGTGAGCTGGACCGCAGAGTGCAGGCAAAAAGGCCAACAAGTGCTAAGCATCTCAGGGAACTCCTTCAAGATTGTTGGAAGACCATTTCCGGTGACTACCTCTTGAAGCTCATCAAGAGAATGCCAAGAGTGTGCAAATCAGTCATCAAAGCAAAAGGTGGCTACTTTGAAGAACCTAGAATATAAGACATATTTTCAGTTGTTTCACACTTTTCTGTTAAGTATATAATTCCACATGTGTTAATTCATAGTTTTGATGCCTTCAGTGTGAATGTACAATTTTCATATTCAAGAAAATACAGAAAAATCTTTAAATGAGAAGGTGTGTCCAAACTTTTGGTCTGTACTGTATATTTAGACATATTTTCAACTATATTAAAATGAAACAATTCCTTTATTTACCATAAAACATAAATGATTTTTCTTTAGTTTTAATAATTCAAAATATTTTTTTATGGAAGAATAAAGAATTTCCCTTTAACATACCAAAATGATCTAAAGATAAAATCTAAAATCCATCTGCTTACTTTCTACAAAACCAGAACCTCTTCTTTTTTGGGGCATGAAAACGAAATAGGGTTCACAGTAAGGGTGGGCATATTACATGTGCATATTATTGCCCACTTGTGCAAGGTTCCTGGAAAGTGGTAAGGTGCCAAGATATCTTAAAAAAATAATTAAGTTCCCTACTGTCTATTACATTATAGGTAATGGACTACTCTTACTCCTATCCATATCTCACGATTAGGCCACTGCCCCACTATCAGTATTCGGTCAGTATTTTTTCTCAGGAGTGGGAGACAAAACCAGGAGTGGGTGATAAATACAGAATTGGTGACTTGTTTCTATTATACCTTTTCTCTGTTCCTCACCAGGTTTTGGCTCCCACTCCTGAGAAAAAATACTGACCGAATACTGACCAAATACTGATAGTCAGGTCGTGGCCTAACTTGCAGGTTTTCTGAAGAGCAATGAACGAGGAATGCATGGCTACCACACCTCTGTCATCGAATCGGCAATTGGAAAATGCGGCCATATCCATATACTTGCACAGAGGAACTCTGTTGTCAGTGCTGAACTGCAGTCATTAGGGTAAGTTCACACATTGCAGATTTGCTGCTGACACTTTCTGCAGTGGGTTAGCAGCATATTTGGAGAAAAAAAAAGAAGATATTCTTCTCTGCCGGTGATTCTTCTGTCTGAAAGCAACAGCCCCATCCCAGCTCAGCCCACTTTATCTAAACTGGATGAAAATGGTATGAGAACACCAAAAGTTACTAAATTTTAGCGCAGTCTCGTGTTGCACCAAAATGTTGCGATTTTTATGCCAGATTTCAGGCGTCAAAGCTTTGATGACTTGAGCCCTTAATCTCCACTTTGTTGCAGATTTTTGGTGGATTTTAGCCACCTGTTCTTGTCCATGAGGAAAATATACTATAAATCAGCTTTATTTAGTTCATTTCCAGACTGAAAGTAAAAACCAAAGCAATATGCGAAAAGAATAGAAGAATCGTAACCGCTTAGCTAGGACCGTATTATGTTGTGCATTTTCCTCTGTGAGAATCAGAGATGGAAAAATTGGCAAAAATTACTTTACATCTGAATATACCTTAAATCTGTATGTACAGTATGCATGTGTATTGTTCATATGCATACATATTTTTGTTCACACACTAATTTTAAATTATAGTCTTAGTAATAAAAAGAAATTAGCTGAAAAAAGGGAATATCTTTTTATTTATTTGCGGCCTTATATAACAATACAGAAGATTACTGCCTTGATAAGATACATGGTAATAGGCTTAGGTGTCATAATCTCATTTGTGACAAACTAATAATCCTCATGTTTGGTAGCACAGTAACATGGTAAAAATGATATTGTACTCAAAATCCATCAACTTGTATGTTATTTGCTGCCTACGTGTCTATAAAAATCTGTACTTGTCTATTAACAACTGTATCTGCAAGTATAAAAAGAATCAAGTGTAAAATCATGCACAGACCTAAGTGGTGCCAATACGTCAACGTTATGGCATGTGCAGACGAGACAAATCATAGGATCGCACTCGGACCAATGTTAGTCTATGGGGCTGTGCACATGTGAAAAAAAAAATTTCAGAATGCCCAGATTTGATATAATATTTGGATTGCACTAGGCCATGCGAGTCAATGTGTTAGATTTCCACGGACTGACAGAATGGAAAAGATGGAGACATTTTTTTCTCCATTGTCTCCCTGCGGTCAGTGAGAGCAAGCGACAATGATGGGAGCGGTATTCAGCACCCACTGAGTACATCCAGTGTAAAATTAAGAATTAAATGAAAAAAAATGGCGTGGGCTCCCGCGTCTTGTTCATAACCAGCAGAGGGAAAGCACTGTGGGCTGATATTGCTAGCCAGGGAAGGGGCCATTAGCCAAAAATGCTCCCTGGCTATTAATAACAGCCCACAGCTGTTTGCTTAGCCTCACAATTCTCACTTGCCCTGGTGCGGCGGCAAGTGGGGTAATAGGGTTGGGGTTCATGTCAGCCTTGTATTGGTAGCTGACATGAAACCCAAGGGTTAGTAATGGAGAGGCGTCTATAAGATGACCCCATTACTAACCCCATAGTCATATTGTAAATAAACACACAGCCTAAATAAAATCGTTTATTAGAAATAAAAGTCCACACCATTTTATTTTAAAATAAAAAAGACAGTTACACTTACCTAACACCTGATGCATTAAATCCAATGTCCCCTGTAAAAAAATAAAAAAGCAAATATATACTCACCTTAACACCTAATTCTCTGAAACCATTGTCCCCTGTAAAAAAATAAATAAATAAAAAAACAACAATATCCCTCACCTGGTCAAAATGTGGAAAGAATCCATAGTGTCCCACGCCGTAATCCTCCTATGCGACATGTGCTCTTGAGCATGAAAGGTTGCCTGATGCGACCGTTTATGTTCAAGAGCACGGGAGAATGAGCTGCAGCAAGAGCAGGTCCATGAACTGCGGTGACCTCAGTGAGATCACCACTTCTCATGGTCCTGCGCTGAGCTCACTTAGGTCACTGCAGTTCATGGGCCCACTCTCGCTGCAGCGAGTCATTCTCCCCTGCTCTTCAGCGTGAACGGTCGTATCAGGCCACGTTCATGCTTAAGGGCACATGTCGCACAGATGGATTATGGCGTGGGGCATTATGGATTCTTTCCACTTCGAACAGGTGAAGTATATGGTTGTTTATAATTTATTATTATTTTTTACAGGAGACAATGGATTCAGAGGATTAGGTGTCAAGGTGAATATACATTTGCTTTATTTTTATTTTTTTTTTTACAGGGGACAATGGCTTCAGATGGATTAGGTGTTAGGTGAGTATAGCAGTGTTTTTTTATTTTTAAATCAATGTGTAAAACAGTATGTGAACTTTTATTTAAAAGAAAGCATTTTTTACAGGCTGTGTGTTTATTTACAAACTTTTACTATGGGGTTAGTAATGGGAGAATATTAAAGACGCCTCTCTATTACTAAACGCTGGGCTTCATGTCAGCTGCCAATACAAGGCTGACATGAACCTGAACCCTATTACCCCACTTGCCACCATATCAGGGCAAGTGGGAAGAGTGAGGCTAATCGCCAGAATTGGCACATCTTATTGATGCATTTCTGGGGCCACCGAGGGCTGATGTTGTTAGCCTCGAGGGGGCCAGTATCCATGGCCCCTTCCCTGGCTATTAATATCAGCCCACAGCTCTCTATTTAGAATTTGCTGGGAAAATTTATAGAGGGATCCAACATCAATTTTTTTTCTGGGGTTCCCCTGTAATCTGGCCAGTAAACGCTAATCAAACAGTTGTGGGCTGTTATTAATAGCCAGGGAACAGTTTTGGCTAATGACCCCTTACCTGGCTAGTAATATCAGCCCCCAGTGGTCGCCTTTCCCTCTGCTGGTTATGAAAATGACGCGGGAGCCCACGCCATCTTTTTATTTAATTCTTAATTTTACACTCGATGTAGACAGAGGTGGCTGAAGACAACTCCCATCATTGTCTTCTTCTCACGCTGATCTCAGCGCGAGCAGCCGACAATGATGTGAGCAGCCTTCAGCACCCGGATCCAGGGAACAGCGCGCACTGTACCGCTGATTCCTAGGCGCCGATACGTGTCAAAAGGTTGACACACGGATGTCATCTGTGTGGCAGCAGTGTGCACGTGTGTGGGACGTTTTGCAGCCCGTGCTGCGTGCAAAAAACACTGAGGCTATGTGCACATGAAGCGTTTTTGCAACGGACGTTTTTGGAAACGCTGCGAAAACGCTTGCCAATTGGTCTGCCAGCTATTGCAATGGTAATCCTAATGTGCTGTGAACATGATGCGTAAATTTCTGCTCAGGATTACCATTGCGGAAAAAAACGCAGCATGTCCATTCTTTGCGCGTTTCCGTCGCAAATTTGCATCAATTGACTTGAATTGAACCATAGCAAATCCTCAGGTATAATATCTATACCCGCGGATTTGCTGCTTTTCAATTAAAGCCAATGGGCGCAAATTCGTGGCGGAAACGGGTCGTGGGTGGTACCCAGGTCGGCAGAGGAGGACTACTACTCCTCTCATCCGACCGCCGCTCCCGCTGATAACAACGAGAGCGGCGCGACTGGGGGGAGCAGTAGTCTACTCAGCTAAGCCGGCGTGCCCGCGGTTAAAAAGAGAAAAAAGAAAAAAAACAAACCAAAACAACACTATACTCATCTGTCCGCCCCCCCCCCCCCCCCCCCAGTGTCCTCCTGGTGCTCGGTCCCCGGCGATGTTCTCCTTCCGGCGGCCGGAAGAATGTTCCCACCAGTACTGGTGGTGAGCTCACCGGGGCTGATCAGCTGATCCTTCAGCTGATGAGCCCCAGTGACCTCCTGCAGCAGCAATGTATACTGACAGGAGTGATTTTTCACTCCTTGTCAGTGTACATTGCTGTCTTCTACAGCAGTGATTGCTGATGTCACTGCTGTAGAAGTGACCCGGCTCACCGAGGGACAATCGTTGGCGGTAATCGTGGACTTCGTCGTGACAGCGGACAGGTGAGGGATATGGCTGTTTGTTTTTTTACTTTTTTTTCAGAAGATCAGGGACTGAGAGAGCAATAAAAAAAATTTTTTTCAAATCATGTGTTTTTTATTTCATTAAAATACTTTATTCTGCCCGTGTACTTATTGAAAACGCGGCGATAACTTTACTATGCAGTTAGTAATGAGGGCATCTTATAGATGTCCTCCATTACTAACCTGGGCTTCACATCAGCCGCCAATACAAGGTTGACGTGAACCCCAACCTCATTACCCCACTCGGTGGAGGCTAAGCGCCATTTTTTTTCTGGGGTCCCCCTGTAATCTATGCAGTAAAGGCTAAACAAACAGCTTTGGGCTGATATTAATATCCACGGAACATTGTTGGCTAATGACCCCTTCACCGGCTACTAATATCAGCCCCCAGCAGTCGGCTTTTCCTCTGCAGGTTCTAAAAATGACGCGGGAGCCCACGCCATTTTTTTTTTAAATGTCACGCTTTGTGCCCACGATCCGAACGTAGCAGCGCTTTGGACGCATATTTTTTTGCTGCTTCCAAAACGTTGCATTCTGTTGAATGCAGGTAAATCCACAAGTGTTCGCTGAACTTGCGTCTTTACCGCATTCAATACATTCTAGTGGTAAAATTTCTGTTGCACAGACTAGCGACTCCGCAAGAGAATTTGACATGCTGCGGTCCTGAAAGATGCGCCGCATGTCAGTGTCCATGGGTGATTCGCAGCCTCTGATGCACACATAGTGGACATGGGATTTCGAGAAATCCCATCCACTATGCTGTAACATCTGGACGCTGCGGGTTTGACGCTGTATAAACACGCAGAGTCAAACCTGCAGCGGCTCCTGATCGTGGCCACGTACCCAAGCTCACCCGCAGCATGTCAATTTCTGTAGCGGACACGCTAGTCTCCGCTGCAGATTTTGACCGATTGAAGTGTTATTATTTGCGGTGGATTCACATGTACCGACAACAAAAGTGCGGCATTATAATACCGCATTTTGGACGCAGCAAAAATACGCTGTGTCCAAAGCGCTGCTGAATGCTGATCAGGGGGATGTAGCTAACGAAACAGCTGTGAGCTGTTAATAATGGCCAAGGACCATGTTTGCCTAATGGCACCTTCCTAGGCTAAAAATAGCACCTCACAGCTGCCCCAGAAATTACATGAATGGAAATGCTAACGAAACAGCTGTGAGCTGTTAATAATGGCCAAGGACCATGTTTGCCTAATGGCACCTTCCTAGACTAAAAATAGCACCTCACAGCTGCCCCAGAAATTACATGAATGGAAATGCTAATGAGATAGGCTGAATGGGATTAGCTGACACCTAGCTCTTTTGTTTAGTGATGACAAGGTGTCAATCAGACCCTTTCATCACCAAACCTAATTAAAGAGAAGTAAAGAGTTAAATAAGCACACACACAGAGCAAACACTTTATTTGAAATAAAACAGACACATTCTTTAATCATTTAAATTAACCAATACTCTCACCCAGTTCTGATGTTAATCCAAGGGTTTAAGCAATGTCCCACCAAATAACTTTATTTAGCTCCCAAAAGAATTCATTGATGTACAAAAACGCTTCAAAAACAGCATTAAAAAAGCGTCAAAAACACGCGATTTTTCCGCAGCATTTTTCCTGCCAAGGAGATGCAGAAACACTCAAGAAATTTCTGCTTCAAATCCTGAACGTGCGCACATAGCCTGACATGTGCACAGACCCATTCATTTGAATGGGTCTACATGTGTAAGTGTCTTCAGTGCGTGTGAAAACTGTCACCACACGTATTGTAGACACTGATGTGTGAAGGGGGCCTAAGAAGAAGTGCTTCCTGTTTAAGTAATGTCTTAGGTTGCGTTCACACACAGCAGTCATGCTGTGACTTTTAACCGCTGCAACCCTGTGCTGCTGCAGATTATTTTACTATTTCCATGCAAAATTCCTACAGGGAACCTGTTATGAAAATTTTTTTGTAATGATCTGCAGATTTGGAGCTAATCTACAGGTTAATAGTGTCCTAAAATGTGCGGCCTCCGCATTGAAGAGCGGCCGCCAGGAGGCAATGAACCTTATTCCTCAATGAGCTGACTGTCAGTCAGTGCCGGGGTAAGGTTACAGCCGCTGCGCACTATGCACTGAGCAGTGACTGAAGCTGCGCCGGCCATGCCTCTATGATTGAAAGCCAAAGGCTGCCGGGAGGAATAA
The DNA here is from genome assembly GCF_046119375.1 of Phyllobates terribilis. Taxonomy (NCBI): domain Eukaryota; kingdom Metazoa; phylum Chordata; class Amphibia; order Anura; family Dendrobatidae; genus Phyllobates; species Phyllobates terribilis. Next base: position 70,560,795 of record NW_027362767.1, on the reverse strand, counting down.
AGTTAATTTCCTCCTGTTAGCTGGGCTTTATTGTGGCGGCCGCACGGAGTCAGAATACTATTAACCTGCTGATTAACCCCATATCTGCAGGTTGATAGCATTTTTTGACATAGCAGGTTCCCTTTAATCTTACTGGGAAACAGCTGTTCCATCAGCCATTAAGATTCATATAGATTGCTGCAAGCCTTATTGTATAAATGCAAAAATGTATGCAACAAATTTGCCCCGTGTGAAAATACAGTTTGTAACATGACGCTGTCTCATTGCTAAGAATTAGGGCCCAGTCAGACGTCCGTTTTAATCGTACCAAGATCAAAACGCAGTGCACGGACTGGACGGTGGCACTCCCTACCCAAGTGTGACAGCTGCATAGGAAGCTGTCATGCTCGGGTAGGGAGAGCCGCCGACCAGTCCGTCATTGCACTACATTCCGATCTCAGTGCCATTTATACGGACGTCTGACAACGCCCTTAGGAAGGAAAATCATAAATGAGTTGCAAATTTTTGTGCAAAGATTTTGCAACTCTTTTTCATTTTATGCCAGCTTCACCGCTTTTCTAGTAGGCGCATCTTGCTCCAGTGTCCTTCTTGGTTAAAAATGGCATATGTAATGCCAATTTTGAAAAATTCACTCCATTGCCAATGAAGAAGATGTACTTTTTTTGGAGAGATAGATGGGAGTAAAATCTCCTGCAGGTGGTTTACAAATCAGACTATGGACATAGCCAACAATGGCTACAAAGAAAAATACAATGGAGCAAAGCTAAACCATAGATCATTTATGAATGAGATCAGTCCGACGTATTCAAAGGCACAATATATTTATGTGTAATGTAATGGAGCAATGTTCATGATTATTTCATTTTCAGGATGCTTGAGCTGTATTACAGTCTTTTCCTACACCGAGAAGAAATATATATAGGACCATTGCTGTATCATAGATTATATAGTAAATTTCAGCTACTGTATGTTCAACCTGTTTTGGGACTCCACTGGCGCCATAGTTTAAGGGTTGGCTGGCAGGGCATACGCTCCAGGAGTTTGGTGCCAGAGGGGGGCACCGACAAGCCACTCTGCCTTGTCCATAATAATTAGATAATAGAGCAAGAAAAAGGAATCTCTGCCCTGGGGTAGAAGAAAGCCTCGCTAAGACTCTATAAGAATGACATATATCTGCAACGATTTACTTACCTAGATAACTAAATACTCGGCAGCTGCCACCATCTGGCTTTCCACTTTGCGTTACACCCCAGACCGTTTTATGGTGGGTATGATCCATATCTACATAAGAGCAAGCAGAAATAACTTTTAATAGTGAGACAATGTGGTTTTGAAGCACATAAATGACCCTAAGTAGGTAAAGTGGAAGGTGAAGGGAGAGGATAACTAAGAAAAATTATAAAAATAATTTCTATTCTTTTTCTGAAGTTTTACATTAATTACAGAAAAAGCTTAAAGTTTATTCCCACCACTGACAGTTGAACAATGAATACCACTACTCCATTCATTCTCTAAGGGACACACCGAGGAAAGAGATAAACTTTTTCAGGCAGTCCCACAGGGAATGAATAAATGAATGAATAGATGGAGGGATTGTGCTGCTACTGCTCCATTCTGGATTGCCTATTTCTCTGATCTGTCAGTTCAGTCAGACATGTTCATACTTTGATCACATGAACAATGTGACGTACAATTAATTGGACGCATTCTGGCTGATAATATTCTTATGTGTGTAGCCAGTTTTACTGTGATCACAATCAGGTTTATCAAATTCAGAATTGTGCCCCCATCTGCCTCCGCATGTGGACGTGGTTTGGTTGCGTGGGTTTAGCAGCATTATATACTTTATACTTTTTTTTTCTTTTGCGATTCAAGTGTTTTCCAAAGAATTGATATGGCTCATACTTGCCAACTTTTCAAAACTGTCTTTAGCTTGATGAGGGATTGAAGTGGTTGCTTGGCATCACAGCAATACAAGCGGATGAAGGAGTGCTGCTTTCTGGGGAGATTTGCCAACATCTCCAGAAGTTCAGGAGGTTTCCCCTTTTTTAGAGACTCTCCCAGATTTCCTGGGAGAGTTGGCAAGTATAGAATTATTGTACTTTCTGCGAAGCAAGTGTCACTGTCTGCAGGAGCGCACACAGACAGAAGAGGCCCCTGTGCAAAAAACGATATATGGACCCTATCAAAATCCAATATCTCATCATAAAGCACAACTCCATCTGCCTTGGAGGTGGTAGTGGCCCCCTTACCTCTTAGACCCCTGTGCACAGGTTGCACCAAAAATATTTCCGCCTCTCACTGATTGTAAAATATCCTCCTTCCTTATGGGTACATTCACACGTAGCAGGATGCTGCATATTTTAGATGCAACTCTGAAGAGTCAGGGAATATAAACTTATTACAACCTTTGACACACTCAATGCAGGAATGAATGTGTCGCATGGATTTATGTCATTCTACATCTGTAGCACCCTGAGGATTCGGCTGCTACAGGGGTATTGCACCTCAACCCAGAGGTGTGATATTCCACTCCCGGGTAAGGATGGAGTGTGGAACTGAGCTCAGAAAGCTGCATGCACTACACACATCCCATTTCCGAGGAGCAGACCAACGGTACTCCCACTTAGAAATGTGCAGGTACGACCGAGTCTGTTCCTGGCTGGAGTGGGAGGGGGGTGGTACATCCCAGTAGTGTAGGGGCAGATAGGGGGAGCAGCCTGGGTAAAGTTAGGAGCTCATTGGGTGCTGGTCACCTGAGCTCACACATAGAGGGAGTATTTAAGGTGGGCACCATCTTAGATCAGGGTCAGTCTGTGAGGAGCCAGAGAGACATCAGTCTTGGCAGAGCAGTCAGAGGAAGAGAGCAGAGCAGCCCCAGAGCAAGAGTGAGAGAGGAGAGAAAGAGAGACCCAGAGGGGGAAACAAGAAGGAACTCTGAGAACCCACATACAAACCTAGGGTGAAGAGTTGGCAATAGGGTACCGGATCCCAAACTGGTGGGGGCTAAAGCACACCTCAGCCAGAGACCGGAGGCCGTGGGCAGGATCTGCCACGGCCACCCACCACATCTACCCTGAAGGCAAACCACATGTAGGGTCAGGGAACCCAAGGCCAAGGGTCTCCCAACAGAAGGCCCGAGGGAGCTGGACCTAGGTGGATCCCTGGTGGGGACGGCCAGAAGAAAGGACAAGAAGGAGGGCTCAGGGACACGCTCCGGACTTGCTTGGGGGTTGGCTGAATCCAGGACCTGGTGGACGCAGCACGGCTCGGGTGATCACTCAAGGCCGGAGTGACCGGAATATCTGCAGTAAGTAAACACCCTGAACTGCACAACCCGACTCTGTCTTTAATTATCATCTACGCTGCACCACCACAACCCCCATCCTCTGCACCTGACCCCCTGAGGCCATACCCCTCCCGTTGGGGGTTATACTATCTAAAGCTGCACCAACACCATCAGCCTCAGCGGACCCTGCTGCAGCGGCGGCCGTAGTGACCGCAATCCAACGGGTGGCGTAGTCGACATAACGAACTTTGTAACATCTGTAGGACTGCCACATACTCTGAGCTTGACACCCTGGGCACGGACCGGGTCACAGCCACTCGGAGACTACAACCCCCATCTGATCCGGCTCCGGGTATTCCCCTAAAGAATATGGCCCAGGGGGCGCGTCAACTTTGGCGTAGTCGGCAGGATCACGTGCCCGCAACACCCGGGTACTGCGTGCCTGAAGAAAAGAACAAGTTTACCTCAAAAAGAAGTCTCCTGCCGGTTCCGGAGGGTCCCCGCCATCGGACTCCGTCACAGATCGATTCCCGCCGGTTGTCCGCCATTAACAGCTTTTTCCCGCCATCTGCAGAGTTTCCCGCCACTGGGAGACGATTCCCGCCATTTCCAAAGGTTTCCCGCCTTGGAAGAGCGGACGCCATTATGGGCGTGCCAGAGGGTGGCAAGAGGCCACCTCCCATCGTGGGCCAGGACCGAAAATGGCGCCAAAAGTGGAAACCGCCCCCACCAACAGAGACTGTGATGCTAGAGGTGTCTGTCAGCGTGAAAGAACTGCCCCTGGAGCTGACAATCACCAAGTGGCCCCGGGACCGCCCTCGAAGTGGGAGGACTGAGAAGGAGAGAACAAAGATGGGTGTCGCCTGGAGCAGTCTGGAGAGAGCGCACCCGGAGACAAGAAGCCTAGAGCTGAGTCCAGAAGAAGCTTACCCGGAGATGGGAGAAGAGCAGAGCAGCACCGGCCCGCTGGCCAGGAGCCTGCTGGAGACAACGGAAGGAGAGCAGAGCAGCACCGACCCGTTGGTCAGGAGCCTGCTAGAAGCAACGACCCCACTAGGCTTAGTGGAGGTCTTGGCACAGCTCCCCCGAGATCGGGAGTGTGCACAGACTGCGCTGGAGGGCCTCGCACGGAGGATGGCCCGGGTGCAACGAGAGACGTTGGCGGAGTGGAGCCGAGAGATGGCCCAGCGGACCGAGACTCGTCAGCGGAGCACGCCACCCGAGACGAGGAGACAGACCGCCTCTGAGGATGGCGCAGGAGGACTGAAGGCCGGAGACGGCGCCGAGAAGGGAGCCGAACGAAAGGAGGCAGGTAAAGGGGACGTTTCTACCCCAAACCGGGAAACCGCGAACCTGCCCCAGCTCCCCGTCGCAGAGCCCGAAGTACCCCCTGCCGTGCCCGTAACCGCAACGTCACCGCCACAGACTAGGCCTCAACCGGAAGCCGCGGCCGCGACCCCTGTGACGTCATACGCCTCGACCCCGAGCGTGACCAAGCAGGAAGTACCATCGGCCTGGTCGCAAGGCCTAGTACCCCCGGGCGCCGCAATACCAACAGCGCCCCCTACCTCCGCGGAGCCACCGGCCTGGTCGCAGGGCCAAGTAGCCCAGGGCGCCACCGTTCTTACGGTGCCCTTTACTTTCAAGGTGCCCCAGGCCTGGTCGCAAGGCCTGGTTAACCCGGGCGCCGCTACCACCACGGCGCCCATAACACCTAAAGTACCGCACCTGGGTGAGGACCTGTTCGCCCAGCCTACGTGCCCGGACGGGTCTGAAGCTAAAGTTAATCACAAAGAAAGAGCAGGAGGACGTCGTCGTTGAGTGCAGCGGAGTAGAAGCTGTATATAGTTGCCCGTCGGGGCACAGTGAACCGTTGCTGCTAAAATAGTCCCCGTTGGGACCAGAGAATTGAACTGTTACCCGTATTTCCCTTAATCCCTCTGACCGAGGACTGAGAGCGGTCATCCCTATTCCCATTACCTGGCCGAGGACTGAGAGCGGCCATATTCCCTTGTAAATAGTTGCGCTTCCTAAAGCGCCCCCTACCGGTTTTATAGGAAACCGTGGTTGTTTCGTCAAGAGACTGTCGCACTTTACCCGGTCACAAGTTGCACAGTGACCGGAGGTACCAGAAGACAAGAGTGTTATTTATGAAAAGTTTTATATGTGTTTATTATGTTGTTTATGCAAAAATTGTATGTTTTGGTGTTTTTATATCTTACAGCCCGAGGACGTGCTGTGATTTACCAGGGGGGAATGTAGCACCCTGAGGATTCGGCTGCTACAGGGGTATTGCACCTCAACCCAGAGGTGTGATATTCCACTCCCGGGTAAGGATGGAGTGTGGAACTGAGCTCAGAAAGCTGCATGCACTACACACATCCCATTTCCGAGGAGCAGACCAACGGTACTCCCACTTAGAAATGTGCAGGTACGACCGAGTCTGTTCCTGGCTGGAGTGGGAGGGGGGTGGTACATCCCAGTAGTGTAGGGGCAGATAGGGGGAGCAGCCTGGGTAAAGTTAGGAGCTCATAGGGTGCTGGTCACCTGAGCTCACACATAGAGGGAGTATTTAAGGTGGGCACCATCTTAGATCAGGGTCAGTCTGTGAGGAGCCAGAGAGACATCAGTCTTGGCAGAGCAGTCAGAGGAAGAGAGCAGAGCAGCCCCAGAGCAAGAGTGAGAGAGGAGAGAAAGAGAGACCCAGAGGGGGAAACAAGAAGGAACTCTGAGAACCCACATACAAACCTAGGGTGAAGAGTTGGAAATAGGGTACCGGATCCCAAACTGGTGGGGGCTAAAGCACACCTCAGCCAGAGACCGGAGGCCGTGGGCAGGATCTGCCACGGCCACCCACCACATCTACCCTGAAGGCAAACCACATGTAGGGTCAGGGAACCCAAGGCCAAGGGTCTCCCAACAGAAGGCCCGAGGGAGCTGGACCTAGGTGGATCCCTGGTGGGGACGGCCAGAAGAAAGGACAAGAAGGAGGGCTCAGGGACACGCTCCGGACTTGCTTGGGGGTTGGCTGAATCCAGGACCTGGTGGACGCAGCACGGCTCGGGTGATCACTCAAGGCCGGAGTGACCGGAATATCTGCAGTAAGTAAACACCCTGAACTGCACAACCCGACTCTGTCTTTAATTATCATCTACGCTGCACCACCACAACCCCCATCCTCTGCACCTGACCCCCTGAGGCCATACCCCTCCCGTTGGGGGTTATACTATCTAAAGCTGCACCAACACCATCAGCCTCAGCGGACCCTGCTGCAGCGGCGGCCGTAGTGACCGCAATCCAACGGGTGGCGTAGTCGACATAACGAACTTTGTAACATCTGTAGGACTGCCACATACTCTGAGCTTGACACCCTGGGCACGGACCGGGTCACAGCCACTCGGAGACTACAACCCCCATCTGATCCGGCTCCGGGTATTCCCCTAAAGAATATGGCCCAGGGGGCGCGTCACATCAACTAAGGAATGTGCTCCTCAAACCTGTGGGGTCATCACAAAACTCGACCAGCCCTCAATCACATAACAATAAAACTTTCACACTCCTTATCTATGAACTGCTCCAATATTTACCACTACATTTGTTTATCCCTCTCCGATACTCAAAAGTTCTGTTTCACTTCACTTGTCTCATCTATTGCATTATTTCTGTGACCTATTGTGTATAAATATGTGACTCTTCAGATTTTGTGGTATACTATGCCTGATGAAGAGACCCGAGTAGTCTCAAAAGCTTGCAATTTGTTACCATCTTTTCAGTTTAGCCATTAAAAGGTATCAACCACTGAGGACTCTCAAATCTTAATATTTTTCTATCTACTGGCTAACACGGTACAAAGATATACATTTTCCCTGTAAATATAAAGTAGAAAGCTTGTAATCTTCACAGTGGCTGCTGGAGCTTTTTCAGACTCTAACTTCCTATTGTTTAAAAAAAAGAATCCACAATTGAAAAACAAAAAAAATTCACATGCGCATTAGCAGCAATAGAGTGACTCGGACCCTATCTTTTGTATTGAAGCATCTAATGAGCGTGTGCAAAGGTCATTGTGAAGTGAGGGGAAGGAGGTGAGCTGTGACAACACGTGTTGTGATTGGTGGATCTTGTGAGATCAGCTGTGTATAGAGGTGTTACAGGCTATTGTAATCCTGCCTCTGATGATAATGAGCCTGCTGTAAATTCTTACTGTAAGGAGAGAAACTGAGCCCAATTAATCAAGACTGTTTTATACACCATTCTTCATGAAGAGTGCGCTGCAGTAAGATGTGCCTAATTCTTTAAGAGGCTTGTGCCTTTTAATGAAGTTGGTGCACCTTTTAAATGCTGTGCATCACTGCCAGAAATATTACTTCAGTCAGGAAACGGAGTACATTTATGGTGTAAATTATGATGAATCAGCACACTTGGTCCTGCACCATCCTGCCCGCTTTTTTTAAAGTTGGCAGCGCTGGCCAGGAGTGACGTAAAAATGACAAACATCACATCGTTTTTGCGCAACTTTGAGTTGCGCAAAAATTTGGCAATATTTCAAGATGTTTTGCAGCAGAGAACACTTTGATAAATGGGGCCCCATGAGTCTAAAATTGCTCCACTGGCCAGCATTAAAATGTAGTTTTTAATAAAGATTGTGATATGAAAAAAAAATATATACTTGTAACACAAAAAACTAATTTAAGCAATAGGTCATTTTCTGATGACACATTCCCTTTATGTAGGGGTTTAAAAATACTTTTTACATTGTGTTTTGGAGAAGGCAAATCCATATAATCTTTGCAGATTTCCATGGAACCCTTGGCAAAATATGCATTAAAAGAATATACAATGTAGGGCATAAGGCTAGGGGCACCTGGTGACTTTGGCTGCAAGTCCAAGAACATTTTTCAATTTGTAAAGAAAAACTAAAATTCACAAAACAGGTCGCCAATACACACAACCTACATTGTGGTCTAGGACAGCGAATTAGGGGTGCAAATTATGACCAAAAAACCCAACAAGTTTGGCATTTTGGTGGTGAATGATGTTGTATGATGCGTCCACATGGTCATCATTAGATGGGTTGCCACAATACGACATCGCGACCTTCATCTCACACAACCAAACTCGTTTTGTTCACACTACAATTTTTTCCTGCGATAAAAAACTAATTTTTCAAGCAGAAACCGTTTCAGGAAACGCTGTTTTTTTTTGTTACTTTTATTGTAAGGTATGGAGCAGTATTAAAGAGGGAAGTATTGGAAGAATTGGCCTCTTTCTATGTGTTTTTGGAAACCTAAAGTGGTTAAAAAAAATGCTGAGTACAAAAAGGTCATGTCATTTTACAATAGGAAGAGTCTTTCGAGAGTTTTCTGAGCGCAGTTCAGAGTGGACGAGCTAAGAAAAAGAAAATGCAGTGTGAACATGCCCTAAATATACAGGCGAGAATACAGTATACATAGTAATTTATGCCGGTGTTGGCAATTTAGGGATAGCTTAACCTCGCCCGATCCTGCCCAGAAACACCCATTTGTGAAGGGAATGTGTGAAACCCATGTCCCTTTTTGGAAATTTGGGACAGTTGGCATTGCATTGCAATACAGATCAGTAATAGGGGCCCAATAGTTATGTACAGGGCCACACTGTGATGCAAGAAATCATTACTGTGAGGCTGCCTGCACTTTTGGCCAGTGATCGGGCGTATACACCCATGATGTGGTATCCGTCCATGATGTGGTATCCGTTCACCAGGGGCGGACATATCATTGGTGCGACCGCACAGTAAAAGCCAAGCTCTCTAGTACCTGCTGCAAGAGTGACTGGATTTTACTCAGTCAGCCGCTTTTATACAATGAGCCGCTCTCTGATTGGTCAGTGAGCGAAACTACTGAGAAACGGCTGCGTTCTATTGGCTGCTGCGTGGAGCGAGCTGCGTTGCTATGACAGCAGTGTCCCCCAGGTAACGAATACAACCTGGTTTCGGAGTGTTTACTAGGCCTCTCGGTGTAGAATAGAACATGAAGGCGGGAGATGGCGGAGAGCTGCCCGGACCTGCACCGGACACGGCCGTGTAGGGGGTCGGAGCTCAGCTTACTCACAACCGGACCGGTAGGAGAGACGTGTGGCTTGTGGAAGAACTACAGCTCCCAGCATTCTCTCACACGCGGTGTCACTGGGTTCCTGCTGTGTATAATGTGCTAGATAGGAATTCTGGGCGAAAAGTGTGTGTCTTTAGGTGTTACTTGCTAGAAAGTGTGAGTGCATGCTGGGAGTTGTAGTTTCCCCACAGTTTCTGTGGTTTCAGCTGTTGCTAGGCAATAGTTTCATGTGGTTCTATGTATGGAGGGTGTAATGTCATTATTGACTGTAAGGGAACGTCCACATGATGCAAATCCGCAGGAATTCACAGTAAGCCAGGTGTCAGACCCTCCCATCGGATATCGGCGTCCTGTGGACAATCCCTTTAAGGACGCCTCTTGGATTTGGTGACATTTCGGCACGTATGGGATCTGCCACCTCAGAAATGCCCCCCCAGATTCACCACAGGAATATCCGCACTGAATTGGCCTTACACTTGGGGGGGATGAGATTTCATGCCGTCTCCTCCACATCACCGATTTTTTTTCCGGCTGAAACTTGTGGAAGGAAAATCCGAAGCATTTCTGACCTGCCGGACACCAGCGTCTGTTCACACTGAGTCTTTTTGCTGAGTTTTTGGAGCAGAAACTCTCCAAAATTTTCCAAGAGTTTCCTTTCAAAGGCTATCGGAGTATGCTATGTGCACTCGGAGTCTTTGGTTATGTTCACATGCTGCTTTTTTTTTTGTCAGCTTTCTTAATGCAAATTAAAAGATGCTTTTTACGATACCAGCAAAAGCTATGAGATTTCAGAAATCTCATGCACTCGCTTGGTCTTTTTTTTTTCTTGACTGAATTTGAGAACTTCAGCGTTTTTGCATCATTTTTTGTTTTCACTCATAGAAACCGCAAAAAACGCAAAGTGAGCAGGTTTTGGCTACAGTAAAAAATGCAGCAAAAATGCTGCGTGTGAACATAGCTTTTTTGCTGAGTTTTTCTTTAGAGGAAACTTAGCAGAAACTGCAAGTGTTTGATGAGTTTTTCATTTTTAAGGCCACGTTCACACATTCAGTATTTTATGTCAGTATTATCTGTAAGCCAAAACCAGGAGTGGAACAATCAGAGGAAATGTATAATAGAAACACTTCACCACTTCTGTATTTATCACCCACTTTGGTGGGTGGGTGATAATGGCTTACAAATAATAATGACCAAATACTGAATGTGTGAACATGGCCTTAGGAGGATTTGAAGAGTTTGCTCTCGGTTTCCTCTTGGTTTCTGCTCCAAAATCTCCTAAAAAAAACAAAAAAAAAACTATGTGCATATAACTTCTTGAATTTTCATAAAGTTTTTGAAGCATTTTTTTCAGCCTGTATGATTTGACAGATAAAAGGCCGGAAAACCGCAACCACGATGGAAAGGACTATAAAAACATTATTAGTTAATATTCAAAGGGAAAAATAAAAATAAACACACTAGACCTACTCGTTTCGAGCACTAAGGCGCTTAATCATAGCTAATCATGGCTATAGTGCTCGAAACGCGTAGGCCTAGTGTGTTTATTTTTTCCTTTTTGATGTTTTTATAGTCCTTTCCATTGCAGTTGCTGGATGTCTTCCTGCCTTCTACCTGATCATTTTCACCCAGGAGCCGCCCGTGGTCTCTGTACCCTTGTTAGATTGGATGATACCTTGACCGGGTGAGCTGATGGGATATTTTTTCTTTAGACAGTACCTCGTTTGGAGCATATTCCATTACATCAAAGAAGTGAGTTGCACCTTTTGTTTTCCCACCAAGCATTTTTTCAAAACCTGAAGATGTAAGAAACGCTCAAAAAGTGTTTTTTTTTTTTTTCTTACAATAGAAGTGAATCGGAAGTCTTTCAAGTGTTTTAAAGCAATTTTTGAGGAGTTTTTTTCTGATCACACCCACTACTAAAAACTCCTCAAAAAACTCATCACGTGCATATACCCTTAAGGGATCATTCACACATCAGTGTTGGTCAGTATTTTGCATCAGTGTTTGTAAGCCAAAACCAGGACTGGAACTTATAGCGAAAACCATAATTGATTGATTGATACCAGTTCTGTGTTTTGGCATACAAATACTGATGAAATACTGATCAAAATTGCTGATGAGTCATAAAGCCTAAGGGTAACATCTTTTTAAGGCGGCCACACTCCATAACGTCTCATTCACACATCCGTGTTTAGACGCGAACATGTAAAAATGCTACCAATGTCATCAGTGTTTGGTCCAAGTGTTTGTTTTTTATCAGGGCTGTGGAGTTGGTAAGCCAAACCTCCGACTCCTCCATTTCCATGCCTCCGACTCCCTTATACACGGCTCATGTTTAAGTGATAAATTTACTGTAGCACAGATTCATCTCCGCTGAAAGTCTAGACCCTTAGATCAGGAATAGGACAGACATTTATAGGACATTTCATAACTTTCCCAAATTCTTATGAAAAAATATTCCCCACAAACTGCATTGAACTACTGTACCCAATCTTAGGAGTTGGAGTCGGTCCATTTTATACCGACTCTGACTCCACCAAAATGGCCTCCGACTCCACAACTCCGACTCCACAGCCCTGGTTTTTACCATCAGTGTTTTTCACCAATGGATAAATAAATAAATCACAAACCTTCTCCTGTACTTTCCAGGCCACGTTCACACACTCAGTATTTGGTCAGTATTTTACTTCAGTATTTGGAAGCCAAAACCAGGAGTGAGTGATAAATACAGAAGTGGTGACCTGTTTCTATTATACTTTTCCTCTGATTGTTCCACTCCTGGTTTTGGCTTCCAAATACTGATGTGAAATACTGACCAAATACTGAACGTCTGAACGTGGCATTGATGTTAGTTACACTCAGCATACTGATGCCACACTGATACCCAGGGCTGCCACTAGGAATTTCAGGGCCCCATACTGTCAAAATTTCCAGGCCCCCTTGAGACTCCGCCTCCACCCCTCGAACCTTCCACAGTCCCACCGCCCACTCTTGGAAAAGCTCCACTTCTGCACTTCGTCCTCTCCAATCACACAATCAGTTTCCACCAAACACCAGATCACATAGCCGGCAGCTTTTATTTTGGCCAAAAGATTTCTTAAGCCGCCACCACGACAAGGAGACTCTTCTGGCCGGGCCTACTCTACTCTAACCTATTAAACATTTCTTAAAAATATCCAGTACTCTTTTTTAGGTATATTTTATTTATTTTTCTTTAAGGGAATGTGTCACATACATTTTTTTAACTAATTGTAACCAGATTGTGACAATTTTTTTTATAATCTGTATTTCTGATTGCAGATTCCATCAATCATTCCCTCCCCAACCAGAAGGTATAAGCTCCTGGAGAATCCTGAGCGCGGCCGCCTGATGCTGTAATTCGGCATTTGGTTTTGCAGCAGCGTCAGTAGCTTACAAATTTTGTTTGTGGGTTGGAAGGGGGGAGGGGAGGGAATGATTGCATCATACAATCACATACTGAAATGGTGGACAAATGAATACATGGACTTAAGTTAGCTACTCACATAGCCAGTGGCACCGCCGCGCCCACCTCAGCCTGCCCACCGCCGCCGCCTCAGCCTGCGATCACCGAATTAATAAATGTAAACAGGGTATATTATGACATATATATATTCACCGATTATACACTACTAAAAATATCTATATTGGTATTCATTAAAGCCTATAAATTTAGAGTATAAATACAAATACAAATACACCTAAAAACATAACTCAAAGTGATAATATAAAAAATTTTGAAGTAGTTAAGAGTAAAGGGGGAGGGGAGACCATCCCATTTAGCAACTACTCGTCCCTACCTGTCTGCGGAGGTTGGCACCCTCTTGAAACAAAATTGGCGCCCTCAATCCACAGCCACTCACCAGCCTCCCTCTAATCAGCCTCCCTCTAATCAGCCTCCCTCTAATCAGCTTCCCCTCAGCAGCCTCCCTCTCACCAGCCTCCCTCTAATCAGTCTCCCCTCAGCAGCATCCCCTCAGTAGCCTCCCTCTCATCAGCATCTCCTCAGCAGCATTCCCTCAGCTGCCTCCCTCTCATCAGCCTCCTATCAGCAGCCTCCCTCTCATCAGCCTCCTCCTCACCAGCATCCCCTCAGCAGCCTCCCTCTCATCAGCCTCCTCCTCACCAGCATCCCCTCAGCAGCATCCCTCTAATCAGCCTCCCTCTAATCAGTCTCCCCTCAGCAGCATCCCCTCAGTAGCCTCCCTCTCATCAGCATCTCCTCAGCAGCATTCCCTCAGCTGCCTCCCTCTCATCAGCCTCCTATCAGCAGCCTCCCTCTCATCAGCCTCCTCCTCACCAGCATCCCCTCAGTAGCCTCCCTCTCATCAGCCTCTCCTGAGCAGCATCCCTCCACCAGCCTCCCCCTCACCAGCAACCCTCCAACAGCCATCCCCTCAGCAGCCTCCCTCTCATCAGCCTCCCCCTCACCAGCATCCCTCTCATCAGCCTCCCCCTCACCAGCATCCCCTCATCAACCTCCCTCTCATCAGGCTCCCCTCCGCAGCCCCCCCCCTCACCAGCATCCCCTCTCATCAGCCTCCCCCCATTAGCCTCCCTCTCATCAGCCTCCCCTCAGTAGCCTCCCTCTCAACAGCCTCTCCTGAGCAGCATCCCTCCACCAGCCTCCCCCTCACCAGCATCCCTCCAACAGCCTCCCTCTCATCAGCCTCCCCTCAGTAGCCTCCCTCTCATCAGCCTCCTCTCAGTAGCCTCCTCTCATCAGCCTCTCCTGAGCAGCATCCCTCCTCCAGCCTCCCTCTCACCAGCATCCTCTCAGCAGCCTCCCTTTCATCAGCCTCCCACTCACCAGCCTCCCCCTCACCAGCATCCCCTCAGTAACCTCTCTCTAATCACCCTCCCCTCAGTAGCCTCCCTCTCATCAGCCTTCCCTCAGTAGCCTCCCCTTAGCAGCATCCCTCCAGTAGCCTCTCCTTAGCAGCATCCCTCCACCAGCCTCTCCCTCACCAGCATCCCCTCAGTAGCCTCCCCCTCACCAGCATCCCATCAGTAGCCTCCCCCTCACCAGCATCCCCTCAGTAGCCTCCCCCTCACCAGCATCCCCTCAGTAGCCTCCCTCTCATCAGCATCCCCTCAGTAGCCTCCCTCTCATCAGCATCCCCTCAGTAGCCTCCCTCTCTTCAGCATCCCCTGAGTAGCCTCCCTCTCATCAGCATCCCCTCAGTAGCCTCCCCCTCACCAGCATCCCCTCAGTAGCCTCCCTCTCATCAGCATCCCCTTAGTAGCCTCCCTCTCATCAGCATCCCCTGAGTAGCCTCCCCTCAGTAGCCTCCCTCTCATCAGCATCCCCTGAGTAGCCTCCCCTCAGTAGCCTCCCTCTCATCAGCCTCCCTCTCAGCAGCATCCCCTTCACTATCACACATAGACGCACTGCCCACCGCCTCCTCATTAATACACACACGCTTGCCTGACGGGCCTCAGCCATCACCGCTGCAACAGATTGAAGATGAGCGCGCACAGCTGTGCAGCCTGTCACAGGACCATGATACACCCGGCGGCGGATTAAAGGTACAGCACTCATTTCCATCCACCGAGTGCATCATGCATCATCAATACAAAGCTGACATCAACCCCAACCCTATTACCCCAGTTGCCACCGCACCAGAGCAAGTGGGAAGAGAGGAGGCTAAGCACCAGATTTGGCCCACCTTATGGATGCGCCCTTTCTGGGGCAGCTGAGAGCTGATGTCTATAGTCTGGGAGGGGGCCAATATCCATGGTCCCTTCCTAGGCTTTTAATATCAGCCCACAGCTGGTTGTTAAAATAAGGGGGACCCCACGTCATTTTTTTGGGGGGTCCCCCATTTTAATAACTAATAAAGGCTAAGTATACAGCTGAGAGCTGATATTAATAGCCTGGGAACCTCCATGGTCCCCTTCCAAGGCTATAAACATCAGCCCCCAGCTGTCTGCTTTCCCTCTGCTAAAATTTAGGGGGATACCACGCCATTTTTTTCAGAAATTGAATTATTTATTACTAAATTACATGTACAGTAAGCTATACACGCAAAGCGCTGATTATATATCTCACTCTCATATTTATATCTATCCATATATCTTTCTGTATGTATCTATCAATCTGAATATCTATCTATCTATAATATATATATACATGTATATATATATAATATGTGTAAATGACATAAAATAAAGAATTCCTCTATGTAAAAGCCCATGTTAAAATCGCATTTCAGTCGAATCGCATTCGCATGACAATCGGATAAAAATCGGATGCTAGGTGAGAAAAATCTCGTGACACTTGTTCGTCTTTTCAGTGCAGATATCAGACCGTTTTTTTTTTCACGCAGATGGGTATGAGCCCAAGGTGCACACAGAGTTCTTCACCCAGGCTTTAAGGTGCTTTTATGGGAAGATCCTTTTAAAAACCCTCGTCAAAAAACATTTGGAACACTCTTCCAATTCATTTCTATGGGAAATCCAATTTGCTGTTCATATGAACAGTAGAGATGAGCGAACCCAAACTTAAAAGTTCGTAGTTCGTACCGGACAGTTAGTGTCCCATGCTAAACGCTGAACACGGACTTCTCCCGGCAGTCGGTTGCAATGTTCGGAGTTCCGCCGGGGGCAGTCCATTGCAGAGAGAGAAATATTTCAATGGAGTTTGGGTTCTGGTTCAACTTTGGGTACAGTTCAGGTACCCAAGCCCAACTTTGGAATAAAGTTTGGGTCGGGTACCAGAACGTGAACTTCCACGGGTCCGATCATCCCTACTAAAGAGTTATTTGAGCTTTTTTCCCCGAAGAGGTTTTGAAAAACGTCTAATGAAAAAAAAAAAGTGCATGTCACTTTATTGAAACGGCGGATCCTGAAGGAAACCTCTCCAGACGAAGCACTGTCCAATCTAAAGGCTGCTAAAAATACGTCTGGGGAGAGGGGAGGGAGGAACAAAACTCTTCCAAAACCTCTCAAAAAAATAATTGTTTCCTGAAGCTGTTTCTGCTTGAAAAACTTTGTCAATTTTGAATGCCTCAATAAACTCCCATTTGAATTTAGCCTAAGGGTTTCACCCGACAAAAAATCTGTGGTATGTTTTCTCCAAAATGTGAAGAAGAGATTCGAAGCAGACCCTTAGATTTGCAGTTTGTATCGCCTCGGGTCCGAATGCGGATCAGCCCCATTGAATTAGAACGACCTCCTGCAGTTTACACACGGAATTTGCATGGAAACCCCCTTTAAGGATATGTCCACGCCATCTTTTCAGGTGGATTCCACATGTAGAAGCGCTTAAAACAATGCTAAAAAGAATGAACAAGTATTTGTCATTAAACTTTTCTTTAAAGCACACCAGGCTTCGAAAGCTGTGAAGCGGCTAAAAGTGACCTGACCATTCGTCAGGCAGAAGCTTCTTATTAGTTTATGTATTCAGTTAAGGAAGAAAAAATTACGCCGGCGGCAAAGCCACCACCAAAATGACCAAGAAGACCAAAGAGGTCACCACTGTCATTCTTTCTAAAACATCTTCAAAAATTTAACACAAAAAAAGTCACGAACCAAAACAAAACAAAAACGCTTTTATTAATTTCAATTTTGCTTAAATGTAAAATCTGATGCCAATCTGCATACAGCTCATTGGTATGGATTTTGTCTTTGCTCAGTTTATATCCCATGTTGATGTATCCTTAGGGTATGTTTAAGCTGCATCCATTTCTGCCGTTTTCTACAAATGGCAAAAAAATGGCAAGGGAAAACCTCTTCAAGACATATTCAGGAAAAGCTGGAAAAGAAAAAGTCCTCCAAAAAAAAAAACGTGTTTCCTGTAGTGGTTTTCATTTGATAAAATTGATAAAATCTCGATTTTTGAACGCCTCAGAAAACTTAATGTGGACACAGCCTAAGAAGTGACGTGTGTATGAAGAGAAAGAAAACTCCAAAAACTTCTTCTCATTTGAACAACAAAGTGGATTTCCAATAGAAAAGGATAGGAAAAATTTTTCAAGCATTTTTTGAGGACGATTTTGGAGTGAATCCAAGAAACTTCTTTCCCAGAAAACTCTGTGTGAACGTTGCCTAATAGTAGCGACAAACCACATGGCTAGCAGCATACACACATAGTTACTGTCAGTGTACATTCCCATGTAATGGCGGGAAGCAGGGTGTGTTCCTCTACCCCCCAAATATACCGGTCCCCCAGAGTGAGAACCCTTCTTTATTGGCGGCTTCTCCTCCTCGATCATTAAGGTTTATACATTGTTCCTCACCATTTTCACGGTCCGAATACAGACTGCAATGCCCTGTGTGGTGGCGGGTCTCCTGACCTGAATTTACAGCCTCATATTTTAGATAGATGAATTAAGTCTGCCCCTTTGACTTACTGAACAGTATTTATAGTTTATGATGTCTATGTAAATAGTAAACCTGGTCTGTATGAAAAGTATTGGCCAGTAACAAACAAAAATGGGCAAGCTTTTCCCATGGATGTATCTTGTGTCGTAGATATCTCTCATTTCAATGCAAACCATGTAATGCTTTATTTCCCCTGCGGGGGTGCTGTAGGGAAACTGAACACAGGTTTCCTTCACAGATTATGGCCATTACTTTTTAGCAATGGTAGAATGATATTGATGGGGGCCCTGTATTTTGGAAATAATCCTTTAAAAAAAAGTTATCCCCGATCTATTGGACCACTAGGGCCTTTAGCGTTCTCGCTGATAATCGCAGAGCATCGGCTTGAAAATAACAGAGGTGTTCACTCCCTACCTCCTCTCCATTCATTGTCTATGGTACGACCGGAGAAAGCCGAGAACATGGTTAGAGGATAACTTGCCATTTTGGGAATAACCCTTTAATAAAAAAGGATTGGCCCTTATAAAGGACGTCACTCACATGAATGAGGTCATCTATAACAAGGGTGTACACCTACATCTAATAGATGGGTCTGTCATCCAAGCAGGGCTGCAGATTATCACCATTTAGAAAAATATTAAAGGGGTATTTCCATCTCCGATATTTGTGACAAGATTCCCCAAAAATGTATGATAGATAGAAGTTGTAACCCTGGGACCTGCATCCACCTCGAGATCGGTTTCATTCGTAGGAGAGGTGGCCGCTCAACCTCCTTTCTCTCCGTTGACTGCATATTCTGTGGATTTTGCATAAATGTCTGAGATTATTCCTAAAAAAGTGTAGTCGCTTGTATCTGAAAGCGCCTGACTGGCCGATGAGACACAGATGTTTAAGGCCGTGTGTAGGGCACCAAAACTGGATGCACCTGTAAACCTGGACATGCACCCCAACAGCACAGACCCTGTAGTAAGATTATCCTCCGCAGAGACAGCCACTTAATCTTTGGTACCAGCTGCCCTTATCCCTAACCCTTGGCTTCCAGCTCTCACACTGTCACCGTCTTCATGTCCAGCTGGCAAAATGACATCATTTTTGCTGACCCCCCACCCAGTCGGGAGGCTCCTGCAATAAGGAGTGACCTACAAAGACTCCATTAGAGTCAGCCGATGTCCTGAGCCTTGTCGAACCTACCTGAAACTTTCTTTTTCACCCACGGAAGTGAGGAACGGGGGATGCAATGGGACGTAGAGCTCTAAGGGTGCTTGTCTTACGAAAGGGTCGTGGTTGTAACGGGTCTGGGAGGCGGAACCTCTGAGCTACTATACAAGGGGGCGGTCCTTGTAAGGAAGCGGGTGGTGACCAGGGAAGACGGGCAGGTAGTCACAGCAGGTGACCGGGACAGTCTCTGGGTAAACGGGCAGGTGGTCACGGCAAGTGACCGGGACAGTCACTGGGTAAACGGGCAGGAGGTCACAGCAAGTGACCGGGGCAGTCTCTGGGTGAACGGGCAGGAGGTCACAGCAAGTGACCGGGGCAGTCTCTGGGTGAACGGGCAGGAGGTCACAGCAAGTGACCGGGACAGTCTCTGGGTATAGGGTAGGTACGACCTGTGACGGCTGAGCCTCCAGGTAGGCTAGCAGGCGGATGACAGATGAGTGCTCCCAGGTGAGCAGGCGAGAGTCTCTGGAAAAGCAGGTGGTCACAGCATGTGACGGCGGAGCCTCCAGGTAGGCTAACAGGCGGATGCAGATGAGTGCTCCCAGGTGAGCAGGCGAGAGTCTCTGGATAAGCAGGTGGTCACAGCATGTGACGGCGGAGCCTCCAGGTAGGCTAACAGGCGGATGCAGATGAGTGCTCCCAGGTGAGCAGGCGAGAGTCTCTGGATAAGCAGGTGGTCACAGCATGTGACGGCGGAGCCTCCAGGTAGGCGAACAGACAGGTAGCAGATGAGCGCTCCCAGGTGAGCGGGCAAGCGGGTCCATAGACAGACTGACAGGGGTAGGAAGGCAGACCGTCGGACCTCAGGCTAGCAAGCAGGTAGGAGGAATGTCAGGCAGGAAACAGACAGCAAACTGGCAGGTTTCTGGCAGGTAACTGGCAACGGGACCTGAGGGCTGAAGCAGAGTAGTGAACAGTGCAACAACATTGCTCGGGCACCTCCATTTTGGAGGAGGTGCCTTATATGTGGTGAAGTCCTCCGGCCATTGGCCGGGGACTCCTTAGGACGGCGCGCGCGGCCCCTTTAAGAGGGAGGGAGCGCGCGCGCGCCCTAAGCACAGTGGCCGGGAAGGAGCGCGCGCTGCCAGCAGAGCGGGAGGAGGACGCCGGGCTCGGAGCAGAGGGGTGAGGGGAACAGCGTCCCTGCCTAGCAGAGGGCAGGGATGCCGGCGCTACAGTACCCCCCCCCTTTAGGCCCCCCCTTTTTTAGGCCAGAGAGAAATTTAGCTAGGATGAGAGGGGCATGGATGTTCTCCCGGGGCTCCCACGTTCTCTCTCCAGGACCAAACTCCTTCCAATCTACTAGAAAAAAGGTCTTCCCTCTTACCCTTTTGGTGGCCAGAATGTTCTCTACCTCAAATTCGTTTTCAGCGGAAACCGGAGCAGGAGGCGTACCTGTAGACTTGGAAAAAGAGTTAAGTACCACAGGTTTGAGGAGAGATACATGGAAGGAGTTAGGGATCCGCAAGTTGGCCGGGAGTTTCAATTTATAGGCCACCGGGTTGATCTGGCTGATGACCTCCAGAAGACCGATGAACCGAGGCCCTAACTTATAGGAAGGAATCTTGAGCCGGACATATTTGGACGAGAGCCAGACCTTATCCCCTGGACGGAATTGAGGAGGATCCAGACGTTTTTTGTCAGCATGTCTTTTCATACGCTCGGATGACAGAAGGAGTGCGGACCGGGTGCTCTCCCATATGGAGGAAAATTTGATAACAAGAGATTCCGCAGCCGGATTGTCCACCGAGGTGGAGACGGGAAATGGGATCCGAGGATGCTGACCGAAGACAACAAAAAACGGGGATTTGGAGGAAGATTCGCTCTCGTGATTGTTGTAAGAAAATTCGGCCCATGGCAGGAGATCCACCCAGTCTGAATGGTGGGCATTAACGAAGTGCCGGAGGTAACTGGTCAGGTTCTGATTGATCCGCTCCACTTGACCATTAGACTGTGGGTGGTAAGCGGAGGAGAAGTCCAGGGTGACATCTAGCAGTTTACAAGTGGCTCTCCAGAAGCGTGAGGTGAACTGTACCCCACGATCCGCCACTATGTGGAGGGGCAGTCCATGAAGACGGAAGATGTGGCGGATAAAGTCTTTAGCCAGCTCGGGTGCAGACGGGAGACCTGGCAGGGGAACGAAATGAGCCATCTTGGAAAAGCGGTCAGCGACCACCCAAATGACCGTACAACCGGCAGAGACGGGGAGATCAGTTATAAAGTCCATTGCTATATGCTGCCAGGGGGCAGCAGGTACTGGGAGCGGAAGGAGGCGACCGGCTGGCAGATGTCTCGGAACCTTGTTGCGGGCGCAGGACACACAGGCAGAAACAAAGTCTATTACGTCCTTGTGCAGGGTAGGCCACCAGTAGTGCCGGGTAATAAGCTGGAGGGTCTTTTTCTGACCGGCGTGGCCAGCTAGTTTAGACGAGTGACCCCAGTGTAGGATCTTCTTCCGATCAGGTACTGATACGAACGTCTTACCGGGAGGGAGACGATTTAGACTCACGGGAGCCACCTGCATTACTCTGGCGGGATCGATGATGTGTTTCGGTTCTTCCTCGAGATCAGACACCATAAAGGATCGGGATAAGGCGTCCGCCTTGATGTTTTTGTCAGCCGGGCGAAAATGAAGAACAAAATCAAAGCGAGCAAAAAACAAGGACCACCGGGCTTGGCGCGGGTTAAGTCTCTGGGCATGCTGGAGGTAAGCCAAGTTCTTGTGGTCAGTGTAAATTATTACCGGGTGAAGAGCCCCTTCGAGCAGGTAACGCCACTCCTCCAATGCCAGCTTGATGGCCAATAACTCTCGATCTCCTATGGAATAGTTGCGCTCAGAAGAGGAGAAGAGTTTGGAGAAGAAGCCACAAGTTACCATTCTCCCGGAAGACGATTTTTGGGTAAGTACCTCTCCGGCTCCAGAGGAGGAGGCGTCAACCTCCAGGAAGAACTGCTTGTTGCCATCAGGGCGATGCAGCACCGGGGCGGAAGAGAAGGCCTGTTTTAAGGAAAGAAAGGCCTCCTCTGCTTCGGGCGGCCACTCTCTGGGATTAGTGCCCTTACGGGTGAGCGCGGAAATTGGGGCAGTCCGGGAAGAGAAGTGCGGTATGAAGAGGCGGTAGTAGTTGGCGAAGCCCAGGAACCGCTGAATGGCCTTCAACCCCTCCGGTCGAGGCCACTTCTCGATGGCAGACAGTTTCTCAGGATCCATTCGTAGGCCGGTCTGAGAAATTATGTAGCCCAAAAACGGAAGCGAGGTCTGCTCAAAGAGGCACTTCTCATATTTAGCGAAGAGGTGGTTCTGCCTGAGCCTGAGCAGGACCTGACGAACATCCCTCCGGTGAGTCTGGAGATCCGGAGAGAAGACCAAGATGTCGTCCAGGTACACCACCACGCAGGAGTAGAGAAGGTCCCGGAAGATGTCATTGACCAACTCTTGAAAGACGGCGGGAGCGTTACAGAGACCGAAGGGCATTACCAGATATTCGTAGTGGCCGTCCCGGGTGTTGAATGCCGTCTTCCATTCATCCCCCTGACGGATACGGACCAGGTTGTATGCCCCACGAAGGTCCAGTTTGGTGAAGATTCTAGCCCCCCTCAGACGATCAAATAATTCCGGAATGAGCGGAAGCGGGTACTTATTCTTCACCGTGATCTGGTTTGGGCCTCTATAGTCTATGCAGGGACGGAGAGAGCCGTCCTTCTTTTTAACAAAGAAGAAGCCTGCTCCCGCCAGGGAGGTAGATTTCCGGATAAATCCCCGGGCCAAATTCTCCTCAATATACTCGGACATAGACCGGGTCTCAGCAGCGGACAATGGGTAAATACGCCCACGGGGAGGAGTAGTACCGGGTAACAGGTCGATAGGGCAGTCGTATGGTCTATGAGGGGGTAGTGTCTCTGCCTCCTTTTTATTAAAGACATCAGCATATGACCAATAAGGAATCGGAAGTCCAGGTAGATTAGCTGGGGTAGGAGAAGGACGGACGGGATGAACGGGAACCAGACAAGACTTATGACAGTCCTGCCCCCAGCGAAGGACTTCTCCGGTCTGCCAGTCAAGCACGGGTGCATGTCTCTGGAGCCAAGGTAGGCCTAGCAAGAGGGCGTGAGAGAGTCCAGGCAGAACATGAAAGGAGATACTCTCAGAATGCAGCATTCCCACCTGTAGAGTAATGGATTCGGTGATGAGTTGGATGGGACGTGGTAAGAGGCCCCCATCCACGGCAGCAACAGACAAGGGTACAGCCAGAGGTTTGGTGGGGATGCGGTATTTCTCTACCAGGGACTGTGAAATAAGATTCCCGGCTGCTCCAGAGTCAAGTTGGGCTAGTTCGAAATAACGGTTCTCCCCGCAGACGATTGAGACTGACAGCAGCAGAGGTGGAGAGGATTTATTCTTGTCTAGGTCGACCTCTCTGAGCGATCCTAGACACAGGCGTTTCCCGACCTCTCCGGGCAGGTACGGATCCGGTGCTCCTTACTGCCACAGTAGAAGCAGCTCCCCTCGGCACGGCGTAAGTCCTGACGGGTTTTGACCATCTTGGTCTGGTCGACCTGCATAGGCTCAGGAGGGTGTTCCTGGGGAGAAACGGAGGGAGTGACGGGTTTCTGGAAGGAAGGAGCTAGACGTGGAAACCTCCTCTCACGGGTGACCTCTTTGGCACGCTCCTGGAACCGTAGGTCAATCCGGGTGGCAAGAGTTATTAAATCATCGAGAGTGGTAGGAATGTCCCGACCGGCGAGTTCATCTTTAATACGGCCGGACAGACCCTCCCAGAAGACAGATACCAGAGCGTCGTTATCCCAGGCCAGCTCCGAGGCAAGGGTACGGAACCGTATGGCATATTGGCCCACGGTGAGACTTCCCTGACGGAGGCGTAGCAGAGACGATGCGGATGAGGTCTTCCGTCCAGGTTCGTCGAAGACTTTCCGGAAAGCCGTGAGAAAGGCAGGCAAGTCGGACACCAGGGGGTTTCCTCTCTCCCATAGAGGATTCAGCCAAGCCAGTGCCTCCCCCGTGAGATGGGACATGATGAAGGCTACTTTGGCCCGGTCGGAATTAAACTGGTGGGATAGGAGTTCAAAGTGCAGGGTGCACTGGTTTATGAAGCCCCGAGCCTGAGCGGAGTCGCCTCCGAAGCGAGGAGGTGCAGAAAGCCGGGGTCCGGAGCAGGATACCATGGTATTGGTGGGCAGCGGCGCTGCCGGGTTGCGAGTCATGACTCTAGCGGTGGTTGCTGGTGGAGCAGTCAGAGTGTCCAGGCGTGAGTTGACATTCCGCAGGTGACCCAGGATGGACTCCTGTTGGGACCTCTGACGGGACAGTTCATGACATAGGTCCGAGAGCGAGGGAGCTTGGGTACCACCGGGTTCCAGGGCCCGAGCAAACTGTAACGGGTCTGGGAGGCGGAACCTCTGAGCTACTATACAAGGGGGCGGTCCTTGTAAGGAAGCGGGTGGTGACCAGGGAAGACGGGCAGGTAGTCACAGCAGGTGACCGGGACAGTCTCTGGGTAAACGGGCAGGTGGTCACGGCAAGTGACCGGGACAGTCACTGGGTAAACGGGCAGGAGGTCACAGCAAGTGACCGGGGCAGTCTCTGGGTGAACGGGCAGGAGGTCACAGCAAGTGACCGGGGCAGTCTCTGGGTGAACGGGCAGGAGGTCACAGCAAGTGACCGGGACAGTCTCTGGGTATAGGGTAGGTACGACCTGTGACGGCTGAGCCTCCAGGTAGGCTAGCAGGCGGATGACAGATGAGTGCTCCCAGGTGAGCAGGCGAGAGTCTCTGGAAAAGCAGGTGGTCACAGCATGTGACGGCGGAGCCTCCAGGTAGGCTAACAGGCGGATGCAGATGAGTGCTCCCAGGTGAGCAGGCGAGAGTCTCTGGATAAGCAGGTGGTCACAGCATGTGACGGCGGAGCCTCCAGGTAGGCGAACAGACAGGTAGCAGATGAGCGCTCCCAGGTGAGCGGGCAAGCGGGTCCATAGACAGACTGACAGGGGTAGGAAGGCAGACCATCGGACCTCAGGCTAGCAAGCAGGTAGGAGGAATGTCAGGCAGGAAACAGACAGCAAACTGGCAGGTTTCTGGCAGGTAACTGGCAACGGGACCTGAGGGCCGAAGCAGAGTAGTGAACAGTGCAACAACATTGCTCGGGCACCTCCATTTTGGAGAAGGTGCCTTATATATGGTGAAGTCCTCCGGCCATTGGCCGGGGACTCCTTAGGACGGCGCGCGCGGCCCCTTTAAGAGGGAGGGAGCGCGCGCGCCCTAAGCACGGTGGCTGGGAAGGAGCGCGCGCTGCCAGCAGAGCGGGAGGAGGACGCCGGGCTCGGAGCAGAGGGGTGAGGGGAACAGCGTCCCTGCCTAGCAGAGGGCAGGGACGCCGGCGCTACAGTGGTTACCAACAAAATCGCTGGCGGCTCACTTTGAGCACCACAAATCTATGGTCCTCCTGAATACTTCCCTTACAAAAGTTGACAAGCATGAATTACATTGATGACAAATTGCAGCTGCCAGGAGACCGACCACTACTGTTGGATACGTGGACCTGCAAATATGTCGGGGCAACAACCTCATGAGGCTTCTTCCAACCCCAAAAACGATGACATTTTTCTCTAGTATACGCAAAATACGTTTCTGTAGAACTTTTCTTATTAGTTTATGGATGACTGTGGCATTCACATAAGAGGAGAGCACATCATATTTTTTTCCATTCCTGCTGAATGGAGCTCTTTGGTATCTTTGGCAGTTTTGTGGCCTTCCTGACCAGGACTGCTCTATTTCTGTCCACTTTACATACTTATTTTTAGTGCAGTCATGTAGCCACCTTGTGTCCATCTGCCTGTACTGCGGCTCTGCTGTCTGCAGGGATCTCGTCATATAAAAACGAACCTTACCTGATTCCCAGACTGGTGGCATCAGACCTGACACTCGCCTTCCTATTACTCGTCCACTGACCATTTGCACAATTACAGAAGCATTATTAGCAGCGGGGGCCACCATGAAGAGCAGCAATGGCCGGTGATGCAGATTATTCGGTGCGATGTGTACATATATGACGACAGCACAGTATATGTAATGTGCCCCATGTAGTATCAGTACAGGGCAGGGATCACATTGTATGCAGTGTAATTGCCTGTCACATTACAGCGTGCACACACGATAAAGACTGTCATGTGTTAGATATGTACAACGGGCGAGCGCTGGCTACATTTCTGTCTTAACGTATCCCACTTTTACGGCTCATTCAGACGCCCATACAAATCGGTCCGAGATTGGACCGCTAATGGACGGACTGGCCATGCGTCTCCCGACATAGCCTTGTGTATTTCCATGAGGCTGTCCCGCTCAGGTCGGGAAAGCCGCCGTCAGTCCGTCCATTAGCGGTCCAATCTCGGACCGATTTGCACAGATGTCTGAATGAGCCCTTTTGATGAATTTGTAAGGCGCACTCAACCTCGCCCCATCCCACCATAGCTCAGCCCCTTCTCAAAAAAGTTGGTGCAGCTGATTTGGACTCGCATAAAAAAACATCAAAATTCACAGAAACTTTGCAATATTTCAATCAGTTTTATTCCAGATTTGAGGAAAAACTGCTTAACCAATCGGCCCCTATACCTAGAATACACTGCATTGTAGGAGAATGTCCAAAAAACTCCACAAACCAAAACACTTTGCAGGATTTTTCTTTTGTTTTACAGTTTTCTGGTGTTTAAAAAATGACATATTTTGGTGCATACTTGCTAAAACTTTGCTACTGTTTATTACTGCTGTGGGAGTACCGAATACATCTGAGTGCACTTGCCAAAATTGTGGGATTTTTTTCTTTTTAAGGACTAGTGTTTCTAAAAGTCAGTGACATAACATCAGTATCATTCCAATATTTTTTTTTTAATTTCACAGCAGAGATTTGGGACACTCCTGAAACACTGATGATCTGAAAATGTTTTCCATTGATGCCCTGAACTCAGAAGAAATAATTAAAGAATTGGTAAGTATTTCCCACGTGACGCTAATATCATCAGTATGTTCAGTGCGGATTACACGGAGACTAAGGGCTCATTCACACGTCCGATTTTCATGTACGAGTGCTATTCGTGTTTTTCACAGATAACACTCATACCTGAGATAGTCTATGGCACTATTCACATCATTTTTGAAAATCGCAGAGACATGTCCGATTTTGATCCGAGTGTCGGCAGTGCAAGTCAATGGGTCCGTGAAAAAAATTAGACCGCACTTGGATGGCATCTGAGTGCGGTCTGATTTTCACGGACTGTCATAATAGTGAAGGTGGAGAAACTTTTTTTTAAAACTTCTTCACGTACGAGAAAACAAAGCAATCTCTGATCAGAATAATGTCTTTTTTTCTCGTATGTGGAGAAATTGAGTTTTAGGTTTCCAGATGTTTTCAGCTCATTCAGCAATTGTGACATTTTTAAAAGTTACATAACTTTTCTGCAAATGATTCTCACTCCCAACCCCAGTGGTGATTTTATGTACATCTGAATTTTTTGCTTAAATTCTCTAGCATATCAGTGCAAAGTGCAACTTTCTGTGTTAAAAAAGTAAAAAATTATGTAAGTAACCTCACCGAAAAAACACAAGTATTAGCAAATCGGTGCAGAAAATCTGCAGCATCGAAAACACAACAAATATTCATCAAGGGAACTAGCCTAAAATAGATTTTAAAGTAGGCACAAATTAAATGCAATAATGGATCAGACCCTACAACATGTCCCTCAAAAAACATAGAATTGATTTTGCTGTAATTTTATCAATCCATAAAATATAATTATTATTTTAACTAAACAGCACAGCCCAAAAAAAATTGCAGAATTGCTGGTTTTGTTTCTTTTCCCCCTTAATAAAAGTTATGGAATATGTTATGTACCCCAAAATTGTGCAAAAAAAAAAAAAATGCTGTGAGCCCTAAAAAAAAAAATCCACCTCCATATGTCTATGTAAAGAGGAATGTAAAAAAGTTACAACTGTTGGAAGGAAAAAAAAAAATGAAAATAATTGCTTGGTCACCAAGTCCCCCAAATAGGCCAGTTGCTACAGGGTTAAAATAAAATGTTTCTGTCCTTTCCTGTTTAATTTAATTGGTGAGTGTTGAAAATGGCAATTACAGAGGTTACAGCTTTCAAGAAAGGATTTCCTAATTGTCACTTTTCCGGCACTTCGGATAAAAGGTCACATCGCTCGATATGGACTCTGTCGTCTTCCGAGTAATTGGAGAACGCTGTTGTTTTTATCCTGTAAACTTTATGCTCAGAATGAAAAAAATATACAAATAGGTCCATGCAATTGTTCAGTCAACCGCTATAATCCCGAATCCATCCCTCACAAACATAGGGACACATCACTACTACAATACTGTGTGCAAGAAATAATGGGAATGTGCCCAACATATGATACGTCTAGTAAAGCCGGCAGGCATCATATCACCTGACAAAATCCCACCGAATTTATACCCGTTTAAAACGACAGCCACATATTGGGGTCCGTGTTACGTCTGCAGCACATGGACCCTGTGCAGATCTACTGAACCAAGCACAGTTTACTAAGTAGTTCTGCGGTGATCTAAGGTCGGCTCAGCGGGACCTTGCAGGGACCGGGTGGGGGTATAATATGGGCAACATAACATCGGCCAGAATGTGAAGTTGTGGGTTCAGGTAGGTTCGAGCAGCGCAGAGACTAAGCACGTGTAGACCGATTCTTTAATTCTTAGGCCACGGCCCCACTATCAGTATTCGGCCCCACTATCAGTATTCGGTCAGTATTTTTTCTCAGGAGTGGGAACCAAAACCAGGAGTGGGTGATAAATGCAGAATTGGTGACTTGTTTCTATTATACCTTTTCTCTAACTGTTCCACTCATGGTTTTGGCTCCCACTCTTGAGAAAAAATACTGAACAAATACTGATTGTGGCCTTACGTGTAGAGTCTTGGCCAAAGGTTTTGAGATTGACAAAAATTTAGGTTTTTACAAAATTTGCTACTTCAGTGTTTTTAGATCTTTTTAGTCGGATGTTTCTATGGTTCAAGACATACAATTATAAGCATTTCGTACATTTTCATACTTTTTATTGACAAATATATCAAGACTCAATATTTACAGGGTTGACCATTATTTTTCAAGACTTCTGTCCTTATTTTTCAAGACTTCAGTTGGATATCAGCTTTTGGGCCAGATCCTGACTGATAACCGCCTGTTCTTGCCTAATCAGTGCTCGGACATTATCACAATTTCTGTGTTTTTGTTTGTCCTCCCACTTTTTAAGGATTGACCACAGATTCACATCTGGGAAGTTTCCTGGCAATGGACCCAAAATTTCAATGTTTTGTTTACCGAGCCTCTAAAAGATCACTTTTCCCTTGTGACATGGTCTCCATCATGCTTGGAAAAGACATTGCCCATCACCATATTGCTGCTAGATCGTTTGGAGAAGTTGCTTTTGTAGGATGTTTAGATCCCATTCTTTATTGTAAAATTGTGACTGAGCCCACTTCATGGATGATAATCCCCCACACATGAGGAGTCTCGGCATGCTTTACTGTTGGCATGACACATGACTCATGGTAGCGCTCACCTTTTCTTCTCTGGACAATCATTCTTCCAGGTGTCCCCAAGAGTCTGAAGGTGGCTTCATCAGAGAAAATGACTGCAGAGGACGGGGCTAAAATAATTTTCTCTTTAGAAGCCACCTTCAGACTTTAGAATCATTCTCCGCAGCAGAAAAGGTGAACCCTACCATGAGTCCTGTGTCTGCCAATAGTAAACCCCAAGCACTCATAAGACAAGAATAAACGGCCATCAGTCGGGATTTAGCCCAGAATCTGATGTCCAGCTGCCGGGGCGAATGGCAGAAGTCATCAAAAATAAGGGTAAATGTTGAGTCTTTTCATAAACTTGATGTACTTGTCAATAAAAGTTTGAAAACTTATAATTGTACTTCAGTAATCATAGAAAAATCTAAAATCAGCGAAGAAGCAAACTTTGTGAAAACCAAAATGTCAGAAGTTTTGGCCACGGACTGTACACAGTTGTCAGATTAGCCCTTCTGACATGGATGATGTCTCGGGACCCTCAAGGTACAGCGGTCACTAGAGAGCACGGACCCCCACTCAGATAACAATCGTGCTTACTGCATGTGAATGAAGAAATATACAGTATATAACTCTACATTTATTAAGTGACTCCAAACAGGACTTTATTTTTCAACAAAATCCATTGGAAAACCGGAAACCATTATAAGTGTAACCGATCTCATTATTCATCTTTAATAAACCTAAACAAGTAACTAAACCAGGAAGGTCGTCTGATCACCGGTGAACCACTCGGTGTATTTCTGCCCTTTAATTAGACACATACAAGCCTAATACTCTAACATAGTGAACATACGTGTTAGTAATCACCGTTTTTTTTAATTTCTAGTGTATGTGCAATGGGGTAAATTATGACAGGATCAGACAAGATGGACAAGGAACAAAAACTCTAGAAATGTTTTTCTCCGGCTACCCCAAAATGCTGGGGCTCTCTTACTTTCCAAATCTCACCAACCTGACGGTAGTCGGACAGAGCATAGGAAGTATCTGTGGCCTGGAGTCTTGCCCGCTGCTTGAAGAACTGTGGATCACGGAGTGCCAGTTAACAGTAAGTGTGGCCGCTTCTTTTGGAATTTTCATCGGTCCCCTGAGTCCTGCTACAGTCTAATTCCCTGTTTTTCTTGTGCTCGTAAGTTATGGGACTATTTTGATTAAAGGGGTATCCACAGAGTAGGTGATAACTGCTAGATTGTTGGGCTTTGACTGCTGAGACTCCCACCTATCTATAGAGACTCATGCCCACAGCAGTTACATGAGACGTTGATTATTTGCCGTGCGCTGTGATCAGCTATCCCATAGTGGCAGAGGATGTACATGACGGCTGCTTTTTTCAGACAGGCACAAGTTGCTTGTTCTTGCAATCTGGTGGTTTCAGCAGTTGGACCGCGGCCAATCTAGTAGTCATCACCTACTTGTGGACAGATAACTTGTTCCTAGAAACCATCTTCGACTTATTCGTATGCTTGGAGAAAATTCACATTTGGGGTTTTTCCACTGAAACTAGGATGACTGGGGCCTTCATTTACCGTATTAACTACTAGCGAGGATAGTCATCTGTCATTACCCCACAAAACAAAGTGAGATGTCAAAATAGTTATATTAGGCATCTTGTACTTCTTAATTTTTATTTTATAGAAAATTGAAGGACTTCAAGACTGTCTGCATTTGACAAAACTGTTCCTGTATCATAACGACATTACTAATATCGAGGGATTGGAAAACTTAAAGAGATTGGAAATCGTTTGGCTAAATGATAATGTCATTGAAGTAATAGAGGTGAGTGCACGAGGCTAGTCCTCGGACACACACGAGGTCTGATCCTCACGTAGTAGAAGATGAATACACGTACGTCTCATTGGTTTAGTTTGTCAGCAACAATTATTACTTTTGGTGGATCTCAATGTAACAACATTAACCCCTTTAAAGCCCATGACGTACTAATACGCGTCTGTGCCCAGGGCTTTAAGAGCCTGACCCGTATTAGTACGTCATCGCGATCGCGCGCGCACACAGGCTGTGCGGGCGTGATCGCCGCCGGGTGTCAGCTGATTGTCACAGCTGACACCCGGTACTATGTGCAGGGAGCGGTCCCGCACCGCTCCCCGCACATTAACCCCCACAATGCTGTGATCGAAGTCGATCGCAGCATTGCGGTGGCTAAGGGGAGGTGATCGGTATACTCACCTCCTCTTCCGGCCTCCAGCGCTGTCTGCCGCGGCTTCCTGGGTGTTGCCATGATGACCCGATGTCGTCATGACAACATCCGGGTCACCAGACAGCAGGAAGATTGTTTGGTCATGCGCAGTGCATGACCAAACAATCTTATCACTGTGCAGCGCTGACTGCCTGCATGGCACAGGGATGGTGCTCCATCCCTATGCTATGCAGGCGATCAGAATAAAAAAAGTGAAAGTCTCATAGTGGGACAAAGTAAAAAAATAAAAAAACTCTCAGAAAGTGAAAAAAAAAAATAAAAAAAAAATTGTAAAAATATTAAAAATAAAAATAAAAAAAAGAATCCACTAAAAATAAAAATATAATGTACCCATCAATAAATATTATTATGAAAAAAAAAAAAACAATAAAAGTACACATATTTGGTATCGCCGCGTCCGTAACGACCTGACCTATAAAACTGTTCCACTAGTTAACCCCTTCAGTGAACACGGTAAAAAAAAAAAAAAAAACGAAGCAAAAAACAATGCTTTATCATCATACCGCCAAACAAAAAATGGAATAACACGCGATCAAAAAGACGAATATAAATAAAAATAGTCTCGCTGAAAACGTCATCTTGTCCCGCAAAAAACAAGCCGCCATACAGCTCCATCATCCGAAAAATCAAAAAGTTATAGCTCTCAGAATAAAGCGATGCAAAAAAATTATTTTTTCTATAAAATAGCTTTTATTGTGTAAAAGCGCCAAAACATAGAAAAACGATATAAATGTTGTACCGCTGTAAACATACTGACCCGAAGAATAAAGCTACCTTATCAATTTTACCACACGCGGAGTAGAATAAAAAACTAAAAAAAAAAACAATTCCTGAATTGTTGGTTTTTGTTTATTCTGCCTCCCAAAAGCTGGAATAGAAAGCGATCAAAAAATGTCACGTGCCTGAAAATGGCACCAATAAAAACGTCAACTCATCCCGCAAAAAGCAAGCCGTCACATGACTCTGTTGGCCAAAATATGGAAAAATTATAGCTCTCAAAATATGGCGATGCAAAAACTAGATTTTACAAAATATGTTTCTTTTAGTGTGTGACAGCTGTCAGTCATAAAAACCCGATATGATTCTGGTATCTCTGTAGTCGCACCGACCCAAAGAATAAGGTCGTCTAATCACTTATACCGCACTAGGAACGGCGTAAAAAATAAACGCTAGGGCTGGGGTTGGGGTTCTGCTAATGTTAGGGTTGGGGTTGTTAAAAAAAAAAAAAAGAGATGACGATATGGCAACTAGTGTTGAACGGAAGTGCTCGCTACTTGAGTTTGCATCGGGTGCTTGGGTATGCATTGAGTATCGCGGGTGCTCAAGTGACATGCTCGAGTCTCCGCCCCATATGCTTCGCGGCCAAAAAAACCTCGCGGGGATTGCCTGCCATGCACGAGCGATCCCCGCATGTTTTTTTTGGGGTGTCTAATAACCGTGAAACATGCGGGCGGGGACTCGAGCATGTCACTTGAGCACCCGTGATACATGGTGCATACCTGAGTACCTGATGCAAACTCAAGTAGCGAGCACTTGCGCTCAAGAGTAATGACAACTTATTCAATATGATGACCTAATGTTATCAAATTCTGTGTCGTAACTCTGGGTTCAAAATGTTCACTATACCCCTTGAAAAAATCCTTGAGGGGTGTAGTTTCCAAAATGGGGTCACTTGTGGGGGGTTTCAACTATTTAGGCACATCAGGGGCTCTCCAAACGCAACATGGCGTCCACTCTCGATTCCTTCCCATTTTGCGTTCAAAAAGTCACACCTTGCTCCTTCCCTTCTGAACTCTGCTGTGCGCCCAAACACTGTATTTTCCCCACATATGGGGTATTGGCGTACTCAGGAGAAATTGCACAAAAGCTTTTTGGGGTCCATTTTCTCCTCTTACCCTTGTGAAAATAAAAAAATTGGGGCTAAAACATCATTTTTGTGGAAAAAGTTAGATTTTTTTATTTTCACGGCTCCATGTTATAAATTTCTGTAAAGGACTTGGGGGTTCAAGGTGCTCACCACACATCTAGATAAGTTCCCTGAGGGGTCTAGTTTCCAAAATGGTGTCACTTGTTGGGGGTTTCCACTGTTTAGGCACATCAGGGGCACATCCGCTAATTATTCAAGCAAATTTTACAATCAAAAAGTCAAATGGCGCTCCTTCCCTTCCGAACCCTGCCGCGCGCCCAAACAGTGGTTTTCCCCCACATATGGGGTATCTGCTTACTCAGGAGAAATTGCACAACAAACTGCATGGTGCAATTTCTCCTGTTACCCTTATGAAAATGCAAAAGTGGGGGCTGAAAAACATTTTTGTGGGAAAAATGTTAAAATTTTATTTTTACGGCTCAATGTTATAAACTTCTGTGAAGCACCTGGGGGTTCAAGGTGCTCACCACACATCTAGATAAGTTCCCTGAGGGGTCTAGTTTCCAAAATGGTGTCACTTCTGGGGGGTTTCCACTGTTTAGGCACATCAGGGGCTCTCCAAATGCAACATGGCGTCCTCTATTTATTCAAGCAAATTTTACATTCAAAAAGTCAAATGGCGCTTCTTCCCTTCCGAACCCTGCCGCGCGCCCAAATAGTGGTTTTCCCCCACATATGGGGTATCTGCTTACTCAGGAGAAATTGCACAACAAATTTTGGGGTCCATTTTTTCCTGTTACCCCTGCGAAAATAAAAAAAATTGGGTCTAAAGTAACATTTTTGTGAGAAAAGTTAAATGTTAATTTTTGTTTTCCACATTCCAAAAATTCCTGTGAAGCACCTGAAGGGTTAATTAAGTTCTTGAATGTGGTTTTGAGCACCTTGAGGGGTGCAGTTTTTAGAATGGTGTCACTTTTGGGTATTTTCTGTCATAAAGACCCCTCAAAGTGACTTTAAATATGATGTGGTCCCTAAAAAAATGGTTTTGTAAATTTTGTTGGAAAAATGAGAAATCGCTGGTCAACTTTTAACCCTTATAGCTCCCTAACAAAAAAAAAATGTTGGTTCCAAAATTGTGCTGATGTAAAGTAGACATGTGGGAAATGTTATTTATTAACTATTTTGTGTGACATATCTCTCTGATTTAAGGGCATAAAAATTCAAATTTTGAAAATTGCAAAATTTTCAAAATTTTCGCCAAATTTCCGTTTTTTTCACAAATAAACGCAAGTGATATCGAAGAAATTTTACCACAATCATGAAGTACAATATGTCCCGAAAAAACAATCTCCGAATCAGGGGGATCCGTTGAAGCGTTCCAGAGTAATTACCTCATAAAGTGACAGTGGTCAGAATTGTAAAAATTGGCCTGGTCATTAACGTGCAAACCACCTTGGGTTGTAAAGGGGTTAAAGAGCTCAGTTACCAGACAGAGCCTCAAATGTTAGAGGACTTTGGCAATACCGCAAAAAAATTTAAAGGGATTGTCTGGACATAAAACCTTGTTGACTTATCCCTACGATAGGTCATTAATATCAGATCAGTGGGGTCCGGCACCCCCACTGACTGGCTGTTGCTACGGCATAGGCCAAATACAGCTTTGTTCAGTGTGTAGCGGTTGCTGCCGAGTCCTGCAGATCAGCTCCTATTCAGTTGAATAAACTTGGTCTAGTGGCGTTTGCATACTAGGGCTGCTTCTAAATGGGGGTTTCCCATCTGTTGGTAGGATACGCCATCAGTTTTTGATGTGTGGATCCGACCTCTGGGATGTCTAAGATCCTGAGAATAAAGGAGACCCAGCTGTGTGACCTCTGTGTGTTTTCCCCCCGCACAGCAGCATCGTACATGC
The DNA here is from genome assembly GCF_046119375.1 of Phyllobates terribilis. Lineage (NCBI taxonomy): Eukaryota > Metazoa > Chordata > Amphibia > Anura > Dendrobatidae > Phyllobates > Phyllobates terribilis. The sequence continues at coordinate 70,525,249 of NW_027362767.1, read as the reverse complement.
TTTATTCCTACCATTATAAGGTAACTCCGAGGTTATATAATGGGATATTCAACTGTATGAAATGAGGAAAACAAAAATCCTTTAAGGATCACATCCAATACTAAAAACAACAAAATCTCAATCCCATAATTAACTTTGCATAACATATTTTCCAAACACTGTATATATCTTCCCCGCAGAATACACAAGTGCATTGATATCCTAACTAATAAAATAATAATCCTGTATTAATCAGCTACTCGGATTTCATTTTACATTTTTATCCTCTGTATTTTTTTTAGGGATTGGATACACTGCAGAGTCTTAAAGAGCTTAATCTGGCCGGGAATTTGATACACACAATCGGTATGTAAATATCAACTGAGAAAAGACAGTTTTCCATAGTCCTCCCAATTACCGTTCTGGCTGTAATCACACAATCCTTTTAATCCTACCTCTAGCAGGAGAGTAATATGGCAAAGCTGTGGATTAATAGGTGCTACTGTGCATATAATCACACGATCCGTGTCCTGGGCTGTGTAGAAAATGAATACAGTAACCTTTACTACAGCAGACAGTGCAGGCAGGGGCATATAAAGGAGGCAAATAGCAAAACCCCCTCTTACTAATACTTGTTTGCCATCATTGAGGCACTAGCCAGATTTTAGCATGTCGTCTCCCAACAGCTCATAGGTTGCTCCAATAATACTCATGCCCTTGAATGGTAAGGAAAAGGGGTTGAAAATGCAAATATTAACTTATATACCTAATTATATAGAGGAACCTACACTGGTATGTTAGGAAGAAGCGTGTTCAAAATGTTTTCATATGCAACTTTTTATGACTGCCATAACATTTTCGTAAACTGCGCCTTATTGCTTTAATAGGCCACGTCCCCACCTTCAGTATTTGGTCAGTATTTTACATCAGTATTTGGAAGCCAAAACCAGGAGTGGGTGATAAATACAGAAGTGGTGACTTGTTTCTATTACACTTTTCCTCTGATTGTTCCACTCCTGGTTTTGGCTTACAAATACTGATGTAAAATACTGACCAAATACTGAACGTGTGAACATGGCCTTCCTGGATCAGTCCTGCTCCTGCATGGATTCTGATAAAAGTAGTTTATTATTGATGAATGTCCTATAATTGCCCATAAATCCCTAACTGAATGGAGCCAGGGATGAGCATGTGAACCTCCGCTTCAGTCTATGGGACTGCCAGAAAAAGCCCAGTGCTCTTCTTTGGGTCCCAGGGGTGAGACCCCCAGCGATTAGTAAGCTATGCGTGATCCTATAAGTGAAAGATCCTTCCCTATTGTACTTGTGTTTGTTTTATGTTCAAGGTGTCTTTTTATTTTAATTTTATTTACTTAATTTTTATTCGTAGGAAACTGCCTAGATCCAAATATTCTCCTGGAGCGATTAAATCTGTCCGGTAATGAAATATCATCTTTTAAGGTAAGTGTGAACCTTTTCTATGTCATTTCGATATTAATGTATTTATTACTTCTCCACACAAGACACTATACTGCTATACAGATGTGATTTGTATTTTAGATCCTTCTAAAGGGTTAAAAAGGAAAAAAAAATCCCTTTTTCTTTAAAATGAAAAAAAAAACAAAAACGATTTGTCAGATAAATAATTATTTAATGTAGTCAATAAAGCAAAGTTTACCACTGATACGTTGTCACATCCAGTTTTTTTTGAAGCATAGGTGTTGCAACCTGTCACATGAAAAAACCCTATTACCCTGCAGATATGGGGTTAATCTGCAGGTTAATAGCATTGTGAACCTGTCCTTCACTTAGACCCCCGCTGCCGGGAGGAAATTAACTTTATTCCTCCCGGGTTCAGTCACCGCACTGTGTATAGAGAGCGGCGGATGTAACTGCGCCCCCAGCACTGACTGACAGCCAGCCCTAATGCTGAGCTGCTGTCAGTCAGTGCCGGGGGCACAATGCAATATAATAAAGTATTTTATATGAATGACTTTTCCAGAATTGGTTTAACGCTCGTTTTTTTTGTTTCTTTTTCATAAGGAGATCACAAATTTATCAAGACTGCCAAACCTGAAGGATTTAGGCCTAAATGATCCCCAATACAGTCCCAACCCCGTCTGCCTTTTCTGTAATTATGCTACTCATGTGTTATATCATATACCTCAGCTACAGAGGCTCGATACATATGATGTATCCCATAAACAAATCAAGGATTTAGCAGAGGTAAGTCATTCTCTAAGACGTCTAGCAGCTCTCAAACATTTTATTATTGCTTTAATCCAGACGTAATAGAAGGTGAGTAAATGGGACAGAAGTGTCTCTCGCCCTTTAATCTCTACAAGCTGTACATGTGGAGTCTGATGGAGGAGAAATGCAGAGGTACAGACGTAGCCGCATGTAACTATGGGGGCCCTAATACGGCTAGATAATGGAGCCACACTACGGCCATGTTTAGTGTAAAGCTGTGTGCCCACGGTGCGTTTTTTAAGCGTTTCCGCAGTGGCAAAAACGCTGTAGAAACTCTTAAAAACCGCATGGTAGAAGGTCTGCCATGTTCCCCAATGATAATCCGCATGTGCTGTGCACATGCTGCGGAAATTTCCGCTGCGGATTATCATTGCGGAAAAAAACGCAGCACTACCAATTATTTTGCGGAACTGCTCGTTTTCGCCGCAATTTACTTGCATTACAGCGCATGGATTACGCATCACTGCATCTGTAGATGCGCATTCCACGCGTTTCAATGTGCGGATGGTACCCGGGTGTGGAGGACAGGAGACTCTCCTCCGGACCCGGGTACCATAGAACCTGTGAAAAAAAAGAATAAAATAAAAAATAAATATTATATTTACCTTCTGATGGCCCCCGCTCTCCTTCTCTTCACTTGCCGGCAATTCGCGGTGCACAGAAGGACCTGCGCTGACGTCATAGTCATGTGACGGCAGGTCCTTCAGTGCAGTGTACCGCGAGCTGCCGGCAGCCAGGACGGAGCGAAGCAAGACTGCAGGGGCCATCGGAAGGTAAGTATAGATTTATTTTTTTTAGTTTTTGACATTCTTTGGGGTCACACTATATAAATCCATGCCGTTTGCATGGATTTATATAGTGTGTCCAAGTTGTCAAGTACTTTTCCAAGTGATGCTAAAATCGCTTGGAAAGCGCTTGTCAACCCGCATGCGGAAATGCAAGTGAAGAACGCTTCACATCCGCATGTCCCTGGCAGGAAAAACGCATGTACAATCCGCCTGTACAATCCGCCTGTACAATCCGCCTGTACAATCCGCCTGTACAATCCGCCTGTACAATCCGCATGTACAATCCGCATGCGTTTTTTCTGCCAGGGAGATGCAGAAACGCTCAGGAAAAATCCAAAGCATTTCTGCATCGTGGGCACATAGCTTAACTGATAAAAAGGAATATACAGTACAGACCAAAAGTTTGGACACACCTTCTCATTTAAAGATTTTTCTGTATTTTCATGACTATGAAAATTGTACATTCACACTGAAGACATCAAAACTATGAATTAACACATGTGGAATTATATACTTAACAAAAAAGTGTGAAACAACTGAAAATATGTCTTATATTCTAGGTTCTTCAAAGTAGCCACCTTTTGCTTTGATGACTGCTTTGCACACTCTTGGCATTCTCTTGATGAGCTTCAAGAGGTAGTCACCGGAAATGGTTTTCACTTCACAGGTGTGCCCTGTCAGGTTTAATAAGTGGGATTTCTTGCCTTATAAATGGGGTTGGGACCATCAGTTGTGTGTGCAGAAGTCAGGTGGATACACAGCTGATAGTCCTACTGAATAGACTGTTAGAATTTGTATTATGGCAAGAAAAAAGCAGCTAAGTAAAGAAAAACGAGTGGCCATCATTACTTTAAGAAATGAAGGTCAGTCAGTCCGAAAAATTGGGAAAACTTTGAAAGTGTCCCCAAGTGCAGTTGCAAAAACCATCAAGCGCTACAAAGAAACTGGCTCACATGAGGACCGGCCCAGGAAAGGAAGACCAAGAGTCACCTCTGCTTCTGAGGATAAGTTTATCCGAGTCACCAGCCTCCGAAATCGCAGGTTAACAGCAGCTCAGATTAGAGACCAGGTCAATGCCACACAGAGTTCTAGCAGCAGACACATCTCTTCAACAACTGTTAAGAGGAGACTTTGTGCAGCAGGCCTTCATGGTAAAATAGCTGCTAGGAAACCACTGCTAAGGACAGGCAACAAGCAAAAGAGACTTGCTGGGCTAAAGAACACAAGGAATGGACATTAGACCAGTGGAAATCTGTGCTTTGGTCTGATGAGTCCAAATTTGAGATCTTTGGTTCCAACCACCGTGTCTTTGTGCGACACAGAAAAGGTGAACGGATGGACTCTACATGCCTGGTTCCCACCGTGAAGCATGGAGGAGGAGGTGTGATGGTGTGGGGGTGCTTTGCTGGTGACACTGTTGGGGATTTATTCAAAATTGAAGGCATACTGAACCAGCATGGCTACCACAGCATCTTGCAGCGGCATGCTATTCCATCCGGTTTGCGTTTAGTTGGACCATCATTTATTTTTCAACAGGACAATGACCCCAAACACACCTCCAGGCTGTGTAAGGGCTATTTGACCAAGAAGGAGAGTGATGGGGTGCTACGCCAGATGACCTGGCCTCCACAGTCACCAGACCTGAACCCAATCGAGATGGTTTGGGGTGAGCTGGACCGCAGAGTGAAGGCAAAAGGGCCAACAAGTGCTAAGCATCTCTGGGAACTCCTTCAAGATTGTTGGAAGACCATTTCCGGTGACTACCTCTTGAGCTCATCAAGAGAATGCCAAGAGTGTGCAAAGCAGTCATCAAAGCAAAAGGTGGCTACTTTGAAGAACCTAGAATATAAGACATATTTTCAGTTGTTTCACACTTTTTTGTTAAGTATATAATTCCACATGTGTTAATTCATAGTTTTGATGCCTTCAGTGTGAATGTACAATTTTCATAGTCATGAAAATACAGAAAAATCTTTAAATGAGAAGGTGTGTCCAAACTTTTGGTCTGTACTGTATCTCTCGGAGACTTGATACAGCAGATCTGAGTAGTGGCAGGAACACCAACTAGCTGAATATCCCCACTGCTTAACCCCTTCATGACCTGAGCATTTTCCGTTTTTGCTTTTCTCTTGTTTTGCTCCCCTTGTTCCCAGAGCCATAACTTTTTTATTTTTTGGTCAATATGGCCATGTGAGGGCTTATTTTTTGTGGGACAAGTTGTACTTTTGAACAACACCATTGGTTGTACCATATCATGTACTGGAAAATGGAAAAAATTCCAAGTGCAGTGAAATTGCAACAAAAGTGCAATTTCACAGTTGTTTTTTTTTTTTTTTTGCTAAAACCGACCTGCCATTATTATTCTCCAGGTCATTACATATATAGATTCTTTTATATTTAAGTGGTGAAAAAAAAATCCAAAGTATGCTAAAAAAAGAAGAAAAAAAAAATGGCGCCATTTTATGAGACCCGTAGCATCTCCATTTTTCGTGATCTGGGGCCGGGTGAGGGCTTATTTTTTGCGCGCCGAGCTATCGTTTTTAATTATACAATTTTGGTGTAGATCCGATGTTTTGGTCGCCCGTTATTGCATTTTATTGCAATGTTGCGGCGACCAAAAACACTTAATTCTGGTGTTTTGAATTTTTTTCTCGTTCCGCCGTTTACCGATCGGATTAATTCTTTTCTTATATTGATAGATCGGGCGATTCTGAACGCAGCGATAACAAATATGTCTATGTAGGTTTTTTTTTAATTGTTTTATTTTGAATGGGGCGAAAGGAGGTGATTTAAACTTTTATATATTTTTAAAAAAAATTTTTTTTTTTACTTTCTGCTTGCTTCAATAGTCTCCATGGGAGCCTAGAAGCAGCACTTATCCGATCGCCTCTGCTACATACATGCGATGAGCAGATCGCCTGTATGCAGCAGATTTGCTCACTTGCTATGAGCGCCGACCACTGGGCGGCGCTCATAGCAATCTGGACATGACAACCACAGGGGTCTGCTGCATACGGGGTCACCGATCGGTGGGGTAAGTGACGTGCTTCCGGCGCAAAAATACTTGTTTCATTTGTTGGTGACTTACTGTAATGCTTTTATTTTAGGGTTGAAATTTAGCGTGACCTCTTATTTTACGATTTATAGTCTACAGTGATGAAAAAAATGATGTACTATAACATGCGAATGAAGACCGTCCACAGGCAACTGAGGGAAGAAGAAGAAAAACTGGAAGATATGAAGGTGAAATTGGAACAGGCACCAAGTGACAGAATGAAACGACTCATTTTCCAAGTAAAAGCTGTAAGTTCTGACGGGCCGCCCCGCTGTAATCACACACAGGCATCATCTGTATGAAAAGAAATTCCTCCTGCTAACTTTTAATGACTTGACATTGGCGACATCACGCTCAAACCATGTGAACGCTGCAGCCAAACACTTGGCTCTGTGGTCTTGAGTAGTGATGAGTGAGCATGCTTGGGTGTTTTCCGAGTATCTTAAGCTTGCTCGGGTGTTATGTTTGAGTCATACCGTGCGCAAATTTGCGACTGTTTGACAGCTTTAATCCATGTGAGGAATACCTGTTTCTTAGGCATTTCTCACATGTATTAAAGCTGTCAAACAGTCGCAAATCATGTGCAGGAAATGACTAAAACATAACACCCGAGCATGCTGAAGATACTTGGCGAGCACCCAAGCATGTTTGCCGAAAGGGTTAACAGAACATACTCGCTCATCACTAGTCTTGAGCCATCTGCCTGCCCACTGAGCAGAGTGATTGGCTGCAGTGGTCTCATTCTGTCGACACGACTCTTACTAAATTTAGTGTATTTTACGCCAACAATATGAGGCTTTATTCACTCGTCAGTGCTTGTCATCCGTGTGCTGTCAATTTAATTCGCCGACACTTTTATATTCTATGGACATGTCCTCATCTGATCAATTTTTCAATTACTCTGTCGCCTCATTGGGGGACACAGGACCTTGGGTGTTATGCTGCTGTCCACTAGGAGGCGACACTATGCTTATCTGAAAAAGATTAAGCGTGGCTCCTCCTCCGCAGTATACACCCCCGGATGGCATCAGCCTACTTCAGTTTTTGCTTAGTGTCGCAAGGAGGCACACCTCAGACCTTCACTCGTCCCTCGCTTCAGCGCGGGATTACAGATGAAGAAAAGAGGGTCTCTTAAGAGACCCCCGGCATGGCTCCTTCCTCTGCCCCCTACTACGGGGTGCACAGTTGAAGTTGAGATGGCGTAGCCACCATGCTGCTCCTTCTCCAGCCCCTCGGGTCAGGCTCGAAGTTGAGTACCCCCCTCCTTCCCCAATTCCCTCGGTCTTGGTCCGAAGTTGAGGCGAGGACAAAGCCCCCTGACGGTGACAGCGGCACCCTCCCTAATGCCCCCTGGGGGTATTAGGTTGAGACACCATCAGGTAGGGCCTGGACGGCAGCATCTGCAGCTCTCACCAGCCAGCACACCACAGCCGAGGACCAGCAGCAATACAGGAGCCCCAGTCTGTCTGTGGGATCCTGTAGGAGCCGGGGGGTAGTGCAGGCAGCCATGGCACACACAGGCACAGGCCTTCACAGGCTCTGCACCTGCGGCAGCTTTTCATCTTAAGTGCCTAAGGGGGACTCTTTTCAGAGACCCCCTTCCACTTATGTCCTCACCGCCATTCTGCCTTTCTATCCGGGGGGGTCCGGTTCTGACCCCCCCCCCCCGGACTACCGCGCTGGCCTGGAGTCCTTTTGGGCATAGAAAATAAATTTACACCGCGGCTTCGGCCTAGCCGAAGCTACCACCCATTCTCCGGCCCGCCCCCTGGATGACGATTTTTACTCACTGTGGTGTCTCACAGGGGGCGGATCTAGGCTGCAGGGCGCGCATCTCCATAGCAACTGCCGCCCTTGCAGCGCTCCGCCCCCCTTCTTCATCTCTGTAAGCAGGAGAAGAGCTACGGCGGCCATCATAAGCTGCAGGACGCATACAGGCCAGCCAGGTCTCCGGGGAGGCTCAGGACCAGGCTCTTTCAGCGCTGTTCACAGGGGCACATTGGTGGGGTAAGTTCACAGTCTGAGTTACCTCAGCTGTGAACTTTATTACTCTGTATCCTCCTCTGCACAGTTAGCCCCTTTGCACAGCCACTCCAGGTGCACTATGCCGGGCTCAAAGTCTAAGAAAACCAGGCAGGACTGCTTTTACGCTTTCTGTACAGCCTGCAGTCATGCTCTTCCCAGCGGCAGCACATATCCGCATTGCAAGGATTGTTCTCAGACTACTGTGCCGGAGTCCCAAGTAGCCCCTACTACCCTTCAGTGTCTAATCCTACGCCGGAATGGGTCACTCAAATGTCACAATCTATGACACAGTCCATAGATAACATGACCTCCAAATTACTTCAGGCTCTGCAAAGCCATACGTCGACTATGAATGCTACCCAACAAAGGGAAAGCCGGACTCAGTCACATACTGACCCAAGCACATCCATGTCAAGGTCAGGACGCAAGCGCACCCATAGGTCACGCTCATCTGCGTCATCCCATAGCACACGGTCATCCCTGTCTAGGGAGAGATATTTAGTCACAGGTCATCTACACAGTCCCCTACCAGGGACAGACATGATATTTCTCCGCAAGACACCTTAGTGATACACAGGAGTCAGAAGGCGTCTGCGATTCTGACTCAGACAAGGAAACTGATGGATCCCTAACTCCAATCCCACCTAGCAATGCAGCGCTAGTTGAGGACATAATCTCGTCCATACATCGGGTGCTGGACATCTCTGATTCGATCCCGGAAGCACCACAAAATAAGATTTCATTTGAAGGAGCTCTGAAACCACCTAAGGTTTTCTTGGATCATCCAGAATTTAAATCTATCCTCACAAAACAATTCTCACAGCCTCACAAGAAGCTTAACAATCGCAAGTTTCTGGAGGCCCGCTACCCCTTTCCAAAGGAAACCACCAAAGAATGGACAGACCCACCGGCAGTGGACCCCCCAGTCTCCAGATTGGCAGCACAGACACTTCTTTCACTGCCAGATAGCTCAACCGTTAGGGATGCAGCAGACCGGCAGGTAGAAAGTATGGCTCGCTCAATTTGCGAATCCACAGGGGCCTCCCATAGCCCCCGCGTTCGCTTCAGTCTGGGCAGCCAAGGCCATACTGGCTTGGGCAAAAAATCTACAAACTGGCCTCCAAGCTTCTGCCCCTGAACTGTCGGACCAAGCAGTTCAGATAGCAGTTGTGGCAGATTACATGCTTCATACAGCTCTGGATTCAGCAAGAGGTGCAGCGGGCGCAATATCACACGCCATCACAATTCGGTGTATCCTTTGGCTGCGTGAATGGAAAGCGGACGCAGCCTCAAAGAAGTCCCTCACGCACCTTCCATACCTCAGCGGTTGACTTTTCGGTGAAAGCTTGGACACAATGATATCCAATGCCACAGGGGGTAAGAGTACCTCTCTTCCCCAACTGAAACCCAAGCGCAATTATAACAAGCGCAACCAAGCTCGCTTCCAATCCTTTCGGAACTCTTCCGGCTGGTCCGCTTCACGGCCACCACAAAATAACAGCCGCTTCACACGCAGGGAAGACTCGAGGCCGACACAAAAGTCGAACAAATCCTGACAGTCAAAGGCAGGCCACTCAAAATCAAAAGGAGGAAAATCTAAGAATTTCTCCTCATCATGACTCACGGACTCAGGAAGACACCCCACCTGTAGGAGGCCGACTCTTACTCTTTCATCAAGTCTGGCTACCTATTACAGAAGACAGATGGGTCAGGGAACTAGTGTCTTCAGGATACAAAATAGAGTTCACTTTCAATCCACCAAACAGAATCTATATCTCTGTTCCCCCAAAACCGCCAGTAAAAGCTTGCGCCTTCCACCAAGCGGTCTCATCGCTTCTTCATGCACGAGTCATAATACCTGTCCCCGCAGCCGAGCGCTTCCAGGGGTTCTACTCCAATCACTTCGTAGTCCCCAAGAAAGGAGGAGGGGTACGGCCCATACTAGACCTAAAACAACTCAACAAATATGTACGAGTACGTCACTTCCGTATGGAGTCCCTCCGGTCAATCATTGCGTCCATGGTAAAAGGAGAATATCTCACCTCCATAGACATACAAGATGCATACCTGCATTTACCGATTGCACCTGCCCATCAGAGATATCTCAGGTTTGCAATCGACCAGGACCACTACCAGTTCGTGCCTCTCCCGTTCGGACTCACCACGGCTCCCAGAGTGTTTACCAAAGTCATGGCAGCCATCATGCACGTCCTACACTCCAGAGGCATAGTAGTCTTTCCATACCTGGACGATCTTCTCGTCAAGGCTTCTACCTTCAAGGACTGTGAGCTCAGTGTGTCAATCACAATCGACACCCTGAGTCGCCTGGGTTGGTTAGTCAACCTACAAAAGTCATCACCAACCCCAAACCAGTTTTTGACATTCCTCGGAATGCTATTCAATACCTCCAAGGGCCTAGTGCTTCTCCCCAAAGACAAGGCACTGCCTCTCCGTCTAGGAGTTCGCACCCTTCTCAGCAAACCCCCTCGATCTCTCCGGTTTGCCATGAGAGTCCTTGGCAGTATGGTGGCGGCAATAGAAGCGGTTCCATTTGCCCAGCTTCACCTCAGACCTCTCCAGCTAGACATTCTCAAGTCATGGGACAGGAACCCTTCTTCTCTCGACAAGAAGTTCCAGCTGACGTCGTCACCCAGGAAGTCCCTTCACTGGTGGCTCAACCGGACCTCTCTAACAAAAGGGAAATCCTTTCTCCCAGGTCAATGGAAGGTCCTGACCACTGACGCAAGCCTGACGGGTTGGGGTGCAGTACACCTACACCACAGAGCACAGGTCAAGTGGCCCCCAGCGGAAGCAACCTTGCCCATCAACATCCTGGAGATTTGTGCCATCCTCCTGGCGTTGAGAGCCTTCCATCACTTACTGGCAGCCTCTCACATCAGAGTACAATCGGACAATGCCACGGCCGTGGCATATGTCAATCACCAAGGGGGAACACGTAGTGCCAGAGCGATGCGAGAAGTGACACGCATCCTTCACTGGGCGCAGAAAACGAGCTCCATTATCTCTGCGGTCCACATTCCCGGTGTAGACAACTGGAAAGCAGACTTCCTCAGCCGACAAGGAATAGACTCGGGAGAGTGGGCTCTCCATCCCGAAATCTTCCAACAGATCTGCCATTGTTGGGGCTCTCCGGACGTGGACCTAATGGCGTCTCACCTCAATGCCAAAGTATCCAACTTCATTGCCAGAATACGCGACCCGAGAGTGCTAGCGGCGGACGCTCTGGTTCAGGACTGGACCCAGTTCCAGCTCCTGTACATTTTTCCACCTCTCCCCCTGATTTCCAGAGTGGTGAGAAAGATCAAACAGGAAGGAGTTCCAACCATCCTAATTGCACCGGACTGGCCCAGGTGTACATGGTGCACCGACATCTTACGACTCCCAGCAGACATTCCCTGGCGTCTCCCCGACCGCCCGGATCTTCTGTCACAAGGCCCGTTCTACCACCAGAACTTGTAGGCCCTCAGTTTGACGGCGTGGCCATTGAGACCTGGGTTCTAACCCAGGCAGGTTTTTCGCCAGATGTCATTAAAACCATGATCAGAGCACGAAAACCAACCTCTGCCAAGATTTACTACCGTACCTGGAAAACTTTCTTTACCTGGTGCGAATCTCGTAACCAGACCCCACTCCCTTATCCCTACCCAGGGTACTCGGTTTTCTCCAATCATGTCTGGAAGCCCGACTATCCCTGGCCTCCCTTAAGAACCAGGTGTCAGCTCTTTCAGTGCTTTTTCAAAAGTGCATTGCTCATAAACCGCAAGTAAGAACATTTCTCCAGGGGGTTTCCCGATTGGTTCCCCCCTACAGACGACCACTAGAAGCGTGGGACCTCAACCTGGTGCTGATACCATTACAGGAAACACCCTTCTAACCCCTTAGGGAAGTCCTACTCTGTCTTCTGTCCCAAAAGGTGGTTTGCCTCGTGGCAATCACCTCGCTACTGTAGCATCGGGGTCTCTGCCCCTTGCTAGGCAGAGACGTCGTCCCTCTCACCTCCCCGCTCCTGGCGCGGCGTCCTCTAGCTCTTCTCTCCCCGCTGCTTCCGGCACGCGCTCCTTCCCCGGCTGTGTGCTTAGGGCGCGCGCTCCCCCTCTCTTAAAGGGACCGCGCTCGCCGTCCTAAGGAGTCCCTGGCCAATTTCCGGAGGACCTCCCATATATAAGGCACCTCCTCCAAAATGGAGGTGCCCGAGCAAAGTTGTTTGCACTGTGTCTGTTCTGTGCTTCAGCCCTCAGGTCCCGCTGCTAGCCTGACTTCTCATCCTGCCTGCCAGCCTGTTATCTGCCCGTTACCTGCCAGCCTGTTCACCTGGAGCGCTCACCTGTTACCTGCCGGTTACCTGCCTTGGCTATCTGTCCGCTCACCTGGGAGCATCCGCCTGCCTTGTCTGACAGACCGCTCATCTGGGAGCGTCCACCAGTTACCTGCCAGTTACCTGCCTCGTCTGTCTGGCCGCTCACCTGGGAGCGCCCACCTGTTACCTGCCAATTACCTGCCTCGTCTGTCTGCCCGCTCACCTGGGAGCACCTGCCTGTTTCCTGCCAGCCTGCCTGGAGACCCTGCCGTCACTTGCTGTGACCACCTTCCTGGTAAACCTAAAGACTGCTACTTGCCCTGCTTTCTCTAACTGTGACCACCTGTCTGCTACCAGAGACTTCCGCCTGCTTGTCGTGTCCATCCGCCATACCGGTCAGTCCCAGCCATCTGACCCGTGGGAGCCACCTGCTCTCTTACAAGGTCGTCCCCAGAGTAGCACCTGGTCCCTCTGCTCGGTCCCTCCCTGGTCACGGTGTCGTTTGCTGCCATACGACCAGGGTCGGTTCGGGTGGATACTTAGTCACGCCCCTCTGGGACCCTCCTTGCACCTCGGCACAGAGGTTCCACCACCCGGACCCGTAACAGCTACGCAGGGTGTCTGAACTCAGAGCACTCTCCTGCAGACAGCCCTTTCTGATTTTTTTTCCAGGACAAGGTAGTCGTCCGTACATTTCCATCCTTCCTTCCGAAGGTTGTGTCCAACTTCCACCTCAATGAAGAAATTTCACTGCCATCCCTCTGTCTGGTACCGGTTCATAGAGTGGAAAAGGCTTTGCATACGCTTAACCTTGTCAGGGCATTGCGTATCTATGTGTCTAGGACTGCGCCCTTCCGGAAATCTGATTCTCTTTTCCTCCTTCTAGAAGGTGGGAGCAAGGGCCTGCCAGCCTCTAAGGCTACCCTTGCCAGGTGGATCAAATCCACCATACAACAGGCCTACCGCCTCAAAAATTCTCCTCTTCCAGCAGGTATTACGGCACACTCCACTCGTGCTGTAGGGGCCTCCTGGGCCATTCGGCACAACAAGTGTGTAAGGCAGCCACCTGGACTAGAATACACACGTTTACAAAACACTACAGGGTTCATACCCAGTCCTCAGCAGATGCGAGCCTGGGCAGACGTATTCTGCAGGCAGCGGTGTCCCAATTATAGGGGCCTGTCTACACAATATTCGTCCATTGCTTCCCACCCAGGGACTGCTTTGGGACGTCCCAAGGTCCTGTGTCCCCCAATGAGGCGACAGAGTAAAGGAGATTTTTCTGTACTCACCGTAAAATCTCTTTCTCTTAGCCTCTAATTGGGGGACACAGCTCCCACCCTGTTGCCCGTTCCGGGCCGTTGTTACGTTGAGTTCTCATATTGTTTTTCTTTTGAGCTCGTACATAGTTGCCTTCTTATAAGCATGGTTATGTTATCCATGTTACGTTCCTCCTAATGCTTTTACACAAAACTGGAGAAGGCTGATGCCGTCCAGGGGTGTATACTGCAGAGGAGGAGCCACGGTTAATCTTTTTCAGATAAGCATAGTGTCGCCTCCTAGTGGACAGCAGCATAACACCCATGGTCCTGTGTCCCCCAATTAGAGGCTAAGAGAAAGAGATTTTACGGTGAGTACACAAAAATCTCCTTTTTTCACTGACTGGTTGCTATAGAAAGTTTGGAAAACCTCCATTGTTTTTTTTTTTTTTCCGAGAGAATATTGGATGACACAGGCATGGTAAAACGGGATACATGGACCAAAATTAACACAAGTGGGTGAAAATAATCACTGTCTGGTAATTAATGCCTAATATTACTGTAGAAAATGCCGCATCTATGAATCAACGTTGTTGGACCGTGTGGACCGGTCTTTTTCAGCCTTACAAACAATGATATGTACATGTTATTTTCTTGTTCTTTGTAGCTAGAAGGAAACCTATCAGGCGATGACCTACAGGCTCGAAATAAATACCAGAAAAACATTTCCAAATCTTACCATCTTATCGAACCACAGAGAAATATTGAGGACTCATGGGAAAATGAAGAAAGAAACCGAAGTGACTCAGACCTGAAAGAGCAGACATGCCGAAAGTTGTCTGCCCTGAAAGAGCGGGTACAGTTCTGGACACAGAGGATGGATGAGTGAGTGCTGGAACGGAGATATCCGCTCATTACCCACAGCCCACTGCTTACATTCACCAGCAGAGTTTTGTGGTATTGGGCAGAGAAAAGTAGCTCAGAGTATAAGGAAAAGTGCAGCAACTTTCTGGAATACTAGAGTTACTGTCCCTCATGATTATCAATATCTTTCCTTGCTGTCGGTGAATATAGACATTTCTGTTGACATTTAGAGACCATGTTCACTTTAAGCTTTTGTAGCTAGTGAGTCGGGCAGGTCAGTATCTGGCCATTGTTACCACTAGGCCAGATAATACTGAAGAGCATCATTTTGAGGCCTCGCTCACACAAGCTTATAACACGGTCGAGTGCTATGCAATGTTTTATCGGATAGCACTCTGCACAATGTTATACCATGGGGCACTTACTGTATATACTGGACAGCCCGCCTGATCTAATGGTATGGGCATCATCAATAGGCTGTAAGCCAGATACTGTGCATCACACGTGTGTCATCTGTGTGCATGTTTAATACTACACTGCTCCCATCTCCAAGATCCTATCCCAATATGTAGTAGGTGTAATAATAATAATATTACCAAATACCTCCAATTAGAAATATAATATAGTTCTTCTGATTCACTATATCACCCCATGTGCTGGCATTGCAGTAGTTTAGGTATCCATGGTTACGACCACTAAGCTGTCTAACTCACTTTATGAGTGTTCGTAACCATGGATACCTAAGCTACTGCAATGCCCTGCACATGGGATAAGCAACATAGAATCAGAAGAACTATGCTACATTTCTAATTGGAGGTATTTGCAAACATTATTATTACACCTACTACATATTGGGATAGCATCTTAAAGGTGGGAATACCCCTTTAATGCCATCTTGCTTCTGCATTATGTTTGTTATAAAATTTGTTGGAAAATTTTTACTAAAGATACTTTATTAAAAAAAAAAACAGAAACTAATATGCCTGGTGTTCTAAGGAAGTGAACATGTAACGTCAGCATTAGTGTTGAGCGAGCATGCTCGACACTGCTCGATACTCGCCCGAGCATCACGCTACTCGGGATGTTCGGCGAGCTCCGAGCATTTCCGGGTTACTCGGGCGGGAGCTCGGGTCTCCGCCCTGCATGTTTGGCGCTCTTTACAGAGCCAATGAACATGCAGGGATTGCCAGCCAGTCACTGTAATGCTGCAGCCATGTTGGTTGTGGGCATTACAGTGATTGGCTGGCCGCACAGCGTCACCTCGAGTATTTAAAACCGGGCGCTGCCATCTTGGACACAGTCGCTCCGGATTAGACAGTGTAGGGACAGCGCTGCTGAGCTAGGGAGAGATTTATACTGCGAAATAGTTAGTGTAGGGTCTGTAAAGGCTGCCAGATCAAACAAACAGTCCTTCTCAGTATACAGTAATAGTTTCTCCCTGATTGTTCTGATTGTTTAAAAGAGTCGGGTGTAGGCCAGAGAAATAGAACTATGGTTTTCCTCTTCCACGGTTCTGATCTCTTTCTTATTACCCTTTTTCCATTGATTGTGCGAGTGTAAGCTATTTTACTTCATTTACAATGGGCAAGGCGGGTGGCAAGGGATGTGGAAGTGGACGTTCTGGTGATGGTTCGTGCAGAGGACGGGGCCGTGGCCAAGGTGAAAATGTGCCACAACCAACAGCCACATCTTCTCGCTCCCACTTCTTGACTGAATTACTAGGGAAGCACAGAACAACACCAGTATTGCAAACTGATCAGTGTGAACAGGTTATTAATTGGATAGCAGATAATACTTCCAGTTACCTGGGCACCACCACCTCCGGTCTGTCTTCCACACGGTCAACTCTTAGTAGCCGTGAGTCTCGACCGCATACTCCTCCTCACCCTGATGCTCCTTCCTCCCACCATGCCGAGTGTCGTTTGACAGCAACTGATCCCACACTTGGACACTCTGAAGAGCTGTTCACTGGTCCATTTCCATATTTGTGCCCCTCGCCTGCTATTCTTGAAATGGTGGAAGAGGAGATCCCATGTACCGATGCCAAATATTTGAACAGCCACGGCCACAGGAAGGCGACGCTGGCAATTTGTCACAAGAGGTGGACGATGACGAGACACAATTGCCAGGAAGTGAGGAGGAGCATCGTGGTGCGCAAGTGGAAGTGGAGGAAGTGGTGGATGATCTAGTAACTGACCCAACGTGGCAGGAGGACACGCAGAGTGAGGCCAGCAGCACACAGGGTGAGGGAGGCAGAGTACCCCAGCAGGCAGGAAGAAGCAGTGTGGTGGCCGCAGACACAAGGCGGGCAACCGTTCCCAGTAACACCAACACGAGGGACGTTGCCAGTACAAGCGGTAGGTCTTCCAGAGTCTGGAATATTTTTAAAGACTCTGCTGATAACCCCACAAAGGCCATTTGTACCACCTGCCATGCCAGCATCAGCAGGGGTGACAAAACTACCAGCCTGACCACCACCAGCATGATCAGGCACATGGCAGCAAAGCACCCGACTTTGTGGAGTGAAACCCAGGGTCCACGACAAGGTCAGCGGGTGTCACCACTGCTTCTTCCACTGTTGTGCGTGCAATAGAACCCCCTGTTGTGTGTGCAAGGCAAACCCCTGTCCATACTGCATGTAAAGATGCCCCCTCCTCTCAGTCTTCACTTGTTATGGCAGTTTCCCAAGAAACAGCATCAACGTCCACGTCCCACCGCAGCGTTCAATTGTCCATATCCCAGACCTTTGAATGAAAGTGGAAATTCGCAGCTAACGCCCCACAGGCCACAGTCCTAAATTCGCACATTTCACGACTACTTGCGTTGGAAATGCTGCCTTTTAGGCTGGTGGAGACGGAATCCTTCCGCAATCTTATGGGTACTCGGTACCCAGCCGACACTCTTTTGCCCAGTGTGCCATCCCCGCACTACAGAAGCACGTGTCCCAAAACATCTGCCGTGCCCTCAACAACGCAGTTACTGGGAGAGTCCACCTGACAACGGACACGTGGACAAGTGCTTGTGGCCAGGGACGGTACATCTCCCTGACGGCACACTGGGTAAACATAGTGGAAGCCGGGACCCAGTCGGACCTTGGGACGGAACACATCCTCCCCACACCGAGGATTGCGGGCCCTATGTCAGTCAGAGTTGCCCCCACAGTGTACAGCTCCTGCGCATCATCCTCCTCCTCCTCCTCCTCATGTTCAGCCTCCATCTCAGATATCACCACATCAGTTACAAGCTGGAAGCACTGCAGTACTGCCTCCGCCAAGCGGCAACAGGCTGTGCTGAAACTCATAAGCTTAGGTGATAAACCTCACACTGCTTGTGAGTTGTGGACAGCTGTGAAAGAGCAGGCAGATCTGTGGCTGAGACCGCTGAACCTACATCCAGGCATGGTCGTGTGTGACAATGGCCGTAACCTGGTGGCGGCTCTGAGGCGAGGCAAGATCACACACGTACCATGCCTGGCTCATGTGCTTAACCTCGTGGTTCAGCGGTTTTTTAAATCGTACCCCGAGTTGCCAGATCTGCTCGTGAAAGTACGCTGCCTGTCAGCTCATTTTCGCAAGTCGGCTACAGCTTCCGCCGCCCTTGCTGTGTTGCAGCAGCGTTTGCAGCTTCCGGCACACCGACTGGTGTGTGATGTCCCCACACGTTGGAACTCTACCCTCCACATGTTGCAAAGGATTTGTGAGCAGAAGAGAGCAGTTGTGGAGTACCAGCTGCAACAAGGCCGTCGATATTCAGTTCAGACTCCACACATAAGACCTCATGAGTGGACCTGGATGTCTGACATATGTACCATCCTGACAAACTTTGAGGAGGCCACCAAGATGGTGAGTGGCGATGACGCCATCATTAGTGTCAGCATCCCACTTGTCTGTCTTTTGCAACTTTCTCTGCAGAGAATTAAAGAGGAGGCATTGCAGCCAGAGTATGATGAGATGGATCAAGAAGCCATAGTGGGCGATTACACACAGCCCAGCCTCATCTCATCCCAACGTGCATTGGGGGACAATGAGGGAGAGGAGGAGGAAGAGGAAGAACTGGAGCTGTTATTACGCGCTGTAGACGGTAGTACCTGTACAAGTGTCACACCGTCGGTTCAGCGCGGGTGGCCTGAGGACAGGGGGGAGGAGGAGGAGGAGGAGAGCATGGTCAGTCGTCATCTTGGTGAGGACACGGAAATCTTGCCCGTTACCAGTCTGGCACGCATGGCTGACTTTATGTTACGCTGCCTTAACCATGACCCTCGCGTTGTCAAAATGTTGGGTGACAGTCATTACTGGTTGGTGACACTTGTAGACCCCCGCTACAAGGAGAACTTTCACTCTCTTATTCCTGAGGTGGAGAGGTCTACAAAAATGGGCCAGTACCAGAAGGCCCTTGCTGCAGAACTGTTAAAAAAAATTTCCATCTGAACACACTAGCGGCAGAGGTCACAGTTCGTTGACCAACCAAAGCGTACAAGCGAGAGAGAGGCAACTCCAATCCAGCAGAGGCAGGGGAACACTGTCAACGTTCTGGGACAGTTTTCTCAGACCCTCCCTTCGGACAGACCCTGAGGCGCGGGGTACTCTCACAAGGAGTGGAAAGTTTCAAAAGATGGTGAGGGAGTACCTTGCCGACCGTACCAGCGTCCTCCGTGATTCCTCTGTGCCTTTTAATTATTGGGTATCCAAGCTGGACACTTGGAATGAACTCGCTCTGTACTCCTTGGAGGTCCTGGCCTGCCCTGCCTCTAGCGTGTTATCGGAGCGTGTTTTTAGTACCGCTGGGGGAAATATAACTGATAAGCGCACTCGCATGTCAACTGACAATGCTGACAAGCTGACCCTTATCAAAATGAACAAGGGCTGGATTGGGCCAGTCTTCTCATCACCACCAAATGACAGCAGAGTAACATACAGTCAAATCCACTGTGTTATTTCGGGAGGTGTATTCACATGCACCGCTTCACACCCACACATGGGTATATGCTTCCTCATTTCGGCTGTTTTATGTTCTTCTCCTTATCCTCAGCCTCCACCACCACTATACCACCAGGGTGACCGTGGTCCGTGTTGCCATTATTGAAAGTTCCTCCGTCCTTATTTTTGTCAGCTTTTGCTTGGAAGGCATAAGCAAATACTATGGGAGACCCATTCCCCAATAAAGGGAATAATATTTTTAAGATGCTGTACTGTATGGCTCTTGCAAGGGGCATTAAAACCGTCTTGTTATACCACTCTGACCTCCACGTCTCTTGTAAGAGGCATTTAAAGCGTCTTGTTATACCTCTCTGACCTCCACGTCTCTTGTAAGGGGCATTAAAAGCGTCTTGTTATACCACTGTGACCTCCACGTTTCTTCTGAGGGGCATTAAAACCGTCTTGTTATACCTCTCTGACCTCCACTTCTCTCCTGAGGGGCATTAAAAGCGTCTTGTTATACCACTCTGACCGCCACGTCTCTGGTAAGGGGCATTAAAACCGTCTTGTTAAGCTACTGGGACCTCCACGAGTCTTCGAACGGGCATTGCGTTTCCTCCTAATTTTTGGAAGCTTTTGCTTGGAAGGCATAAGCAAATACTATGGGAGACCCACTCCCCAATAATGGGAATAATGTTTGTAATATGCTGTGCTGCATGGCTCTTGTAAGGGGCATTGCAAGTTGCTCCGTCCTAATTTTTGGAAGCTTTTGCTTGGAAGGCATAAGCAAATACTATGGGAGACCCACTCCCCAATAATGGGAATAATGTTTGTAATATGCTGTACTGCATGGCTCTTGTAAGGGGCACTGCAAGTTGCTCCGTCTTAATTTTGGGAAGCTTTTGCTTGGAAGGCATAAGCAAATACTATGGGAGACCCACTCCCCAATAATGGGACTTATGTTTGTAATATGCTGTACTGCATGGCTCTTGTAAGGGGCATTGCAAGTTGCTCCGTCCTAATTTTTGGAAGCTTTTGCTTGGAAGGCATAAGCAAATACTATGGGAGACCCACTCCCCAATAATGGGAATAATATTTTTAAGATGCTGTACTGTATGGCTCTTGTAAGGGGCATTAAAAGCGTCTTGTTAAGCTACTGTGACCTCCACGTCTGTTCCAAGGGGCATTCAAACCGTCTTGTTAAGCTGCTGGGACCTCCACGTCTTTTCCGAGGGGCATTAAAACCGTCTTGTTAAGCTACTGTGACCTCCACCACTTTTCCGAGGGGCATTAAAACCGTCTTGTTAAGCTACTGTGACCTCCACGCCTCTTCCAAGGGGCAGTCAAACCGTCTTGTTAAGCTACTGGGACCTCCACGTCTTTTCCGAGGGGCATTAAAACCGTCTTGTTAAGCTACTGTGACCTCCACGTCTCTTCAAAGGGGCATTAAAAGCGTCTTCTTAAGCCACTCTGAACTCCACAGCTCTTCCAAGGGGCATTGAAATGTTGCTTTTAATTACCTCTAACCTCTACGACTCTTCCAACGGGCATTGCATTTCCTCCTAATTTTGGTCAGCTTTTGCTTTTCAATGCAAAGGCGAAAACTAAGGGAGACCCACTCCCCAATAATGGGTAGAAGGTTTTTAGTACGCTGTAATCCACGTCTGTTTCAAGGGGCATTGCAGTTCCTCATAATTTTTGGAAAGCCTTCCATTCTCTGCTTAGGCTAATATTGTACAGGAGACCCAGTTGCTATAAATGGAAAAAACGGTTTAGTTAAGGCCCTCTGACCTCCATGTCATTTCCAAGGGGCATTGGAGTGCCTCAAAATTTTTGGTAGGCATTGCACTCACTGTATGCCCTATAACTGTGTAGCCGAACCGCTCCTTTTGTTACAGAAACATATCCTACAAGACATATGTGGTTAAATGGCCTGATATTGATATGAATTTTCTCTGTTCTTCCTGCTCTTTCTCCTTTGCCACTACCTCATCCATCATTTATGACCTGAAGCTTTGTTTTAACGGGAGTCCTAGAACTGGAATAGTAGCAGGAAAACATCCAGCAATCCTCGGAGGAGGCAGGATATGCGCCAAAACGCTGACCACGTCAGGCCTAGCCGCTACTACATACATGCGCTTGCATTCCAAGAAAGCAAAGCAGATGCTAACTTCTATCATCATCATCATCATCATGCTCCTCACCTTGGTACTCTCAACTCCCCTGATGGAGAAGCCAGGGCCCACCGGAGGAGTCTGGTTCTCTGGTGGGCTCGTCCAATGCTGCCCTAAAGCATCCCGGGCTAAGAAAAGTGTGTGGGGGGATGTTCCAAGGAGAAATAGGGGCGGCTGGGGACTGTTTATGGACACCCGGCTGCCCCCAGGCGGCTGGGGACCGTGTGTGGACACCCGGGCGGCTGGGGACTGAGTATGGATTCCAGGCCGCCAACACAGCCATGACATGATGGCCAGATTCCGCCTCCACATGCCTAAAAGGCCCAATTTCAAGTGCAAGCAAGCAGTATGGTATTGCAGCCTGGAGGTGGGTGGGTGGCAGGCTGCATACTTGCGCTTGCATTGCAAGGAATGGGAGAGGTACAATTGAACACTGCCCTGGGACAAGGACTTGAACGGGGATAGTTGCAAGTCTGCAATGACAGGTGCAGGGTGGGAGGCATCTTCGCATGTACCATGAACAGGGGTTTGGCGTTCACACACTACAGCGGAATAGGCTGTCCTTCCCACTAAATGCACTGGGGAGGGCACAGGTAATGTTTTGGTATACACGCTTAATCTTATGTATAAGGCACACCGGGACAAATACGGGCGGCTGGGTGCTGAGTATGGATACCTCGCTGCTTAAGCAGCCTTGAGGTAGTGGCCAGCTTCGGCCTCCTCCAAACTAAAAGGCCCCATTTCAAGTGTAAGCTAGCAGTATGGCATTGCAGCCTGGGGGTGGGTGGGTGGCAGGCTGCACACTTATGCTTGCATTAAAAGAAAACAAAGCAGATGCTAACTTCTATCATCATCATCATGGTCCTCACCTTGGCACTCTCAACTCCCCTGATGGAGAAGCCAGGGCCCACCAGAGGAGTCTTGTTCTCTGGTGCTCTCGTCCAATGCTGCCCTAAAGCAGGCCGGGCTAAGAAAAGTGTGTGGGGGGAAGTTGACAGGAGAAATAGGGGCGGGTGGGGACCGTGTGTGGACACCCGGCCGCGGGGCGGCTGGGGACCGAGTATGGACACCTCGCCGCCCCCTGGCAGCTGGGGACCGAGTGTGGACACCCGGCCGCCGGGCGGCTGGGGACTGAGTATGGATTCCAGGCCGATAACGCAGCCATGACGTGGTGGCCAGATTCCGCCTCCACATGCCTAAAAGGCCCAATTTCAAGTGCAAGCAAGCAGTATGGTATTGCAGCCTGGGGGTGGGTGGGTGGCAGGCTGCATACTTGTGCATGCATTGTAAGGAATGGGAGAGGTACAATTGAACACTGCCCTGGGACAAGAACTTGCAAGGATGACTTCTGATGGGCACACTTTTAGGCAGTGACCTGGGTGTCAGAGATGCTTCCAGGGGTCTTCCCCATGCTGGTCCCATGTCTTTTCAGCCCTGTATGCATGTGTCACACAGCACATGGCCAGATAAGGTTGTAAAATGTTAAAATGACATTTCCCGGTGAATGCATTTGTCACCGGTGAATGCATTTGTCACCGTTGAAAGCAATACAAAAGTGCAAAAACGCATAAAAAATGCTACTTGTGAACATAGCCCAAGGTGTGAAGGAGTATTTTTTGGGGGGGGTTATTTATTTTACCTTATACACAAGTCTTCTTTACCCTGGAAAGGAAATTCCTTAACATATTTTACAGGAAAACAGTTTCAGTTTAGTTTTTGAACGTTTTATTGTGAGCCCGTGGCTTAATACCTCTGACCACGTTGTAGACAGCAGTGACCTGGGGGTCAGAAATGCTTCCTGGGTTGATGCCCATGCTGCCCCCATGTCATTTGAGCACTGTCACTATCGTTTTGGGCACTTGTTAGGCTTTTAAAAGACCGCCGGGGGTGCCACCGCAAAAATGCTCGGGTCTCCCATAGACTAACATTGGGCTCGTTGCTCGGGTCGAGCACCCGAGTATCACGGTGAGCTCGGCCCGAGCTTCGAGCACCCAAGCATTTTAGTGCTCGATCAACACTAGTCAGCATCCCTCGTGGTTTAAGGCAGTGTACATGTAACGTCAGTGCCCCTAGTCGTCCAGGGCAGTTGAGGGGTTTAGGTCAATTTACCTGGTGGTCTAGGGCAGTGTTGTTAATTATTGTATCCCTGGTTGTCTAGAGCAACAAAGGGATTCATGTAAAGATACCTGGAAGTGTAGGGCAGTAAAAGGGGGTTATATCAGTATCCCAGGTAGTCTTGGACGGTTACAGTGTATGTACCTGGTGGTCTAGGGTAGTTAGAATTTACTGTCTGCATTCCCAGTAGTCTAGGGGAGTGTTGGAGTAGTATTCCAGGTGGTCTAGTGCACTGAAGATGGTAATGTAAGATTTACAATGGTTTAGAGCAGTTATATCCCTGGTGGTCAGGGGCAGTAATGGTTAATGTTACATACCTCTCATGGTGATTCTGGCTGCACACAGACGTTTCACCCCCCAGTTTTCTCCCTGCACCAATTTAAAAAGATGGGGGCAGAAAGGAGATTGAGATGACTGTGCATGAATCACTGTACAGCTGCACAGTTCTCACTATGATGGGGCAGAGCGACTCAGGAACACTGTCCATTCATGAAGGGGGAAGCTCAGGAAGTTTGCATGGGAGCACACTTTCCCCTATACAGAAGTCATTTCTGAGCTGTTCAGGGAGCAGTTTTCAGAGGCTAAAACATCGTCCTGATT
The DNA here is from genome assembly GCF_046119375.1 of Phyllobates terribilis. NCBI lineage: Eukaryota > Metazoa > Chordata > Amphibia > Anura > Dendrobatidae > Phyllobates > Phyllobates terribilis. Next base: position 70,500,907 of record NW_027362767.1, on the reverse strand, counting down.
AATAGGTGTGTGGCATGTTACAGGAGAGACCTGATTTACTTAAAGGGAACCTGACAGCTTATACATACTGCCTGTGGATTAGACAGCACGGATAAGGCACTGGCTGTATGATGTCAGCCAGGTATGTTTGAACATAAAACGCTGCTGGGTTTCATAGACTGCCGCCGGGGACCAAGCCGCATGGTAGACTAGTCGGACAGGCGGGTTCCCGGTGGCTTCTCCCTGGAGTGACAGATCTCTCCCCATACACATATGCAGGGAGAGACCTATCACTCCATAGGAGCAGGCGGGTAGAAGCTGCCCGGGACCTGACTGTCCGACTAGTCTGCGGCTCGCTCCTCGGCAGCTTTTAAAGTATGACAAGTACTGTATACATGCGGCATCACCCCTTAGGTGCCAGGAATACATCCTGACAAGTACTGTATACGTGCGGTGTCACCCCTTAGGTGCCAGGCGTACGTCCTGACAAGTACTGTATATGTGCGGCGTCACCCCTTAGGTGCCAGGAATACGTCCTGACAAGTACTGTATATGTGCGGCGTCACCCCTTAGGTGCCAGGCGTACGTCCTAACAAGTACTGTATATGTGCGGCGTCACCCCTTAGGTGCCAGGAATACGTCCTGACAAGTACTGTATATGTGCGGCGTCACCCCTTAGGTGCCAGGAATACGTCCTGACAAGTACTGTATACGTGCGGCGTCACCCCTTAGGTGCCAGGAATACGTCCTGACAAGTACTGTATACATGCGGCGTCACCCCTTAGGTGCCAGGTGTACGTCCTGACAAGTACTGTATATGTGCGGCGTCACCCCTTAGGTGCCAGGAATACGTCCTGACAAGTACTGTATACGTGCGGCGTCACCCCTTAGGTGCCAGGTGTACGTCCTGACAAGTACTGTATACGTGCGGCGTCACCCCTTAGGTGACAGTTGTACGTCCTGACAAGTACTGTATACGTGCGGCGTCACCCCTTAGGTGCCAGGTGTACGTCCTGACAAGTACTGCATTCTACTGCCACTCGCTTACTGATAAATTGCTGAATATACCAAGAGGGTCTCAAGGAAGTTAAAAAAATGAAAGTAAATGTTTCCATGTCTTTCTTTCTTCTCTGAATGTATCAGGATAGACGCTTCTCATGAGAAGGAAGTTGTGAGGACCCAGAGAAGCTTTGATCTCTTGGCCCAGTTCTTACAGACGGAGCTGGAAACCGTGGGGAATGTTCGCTTTGAAGAAGGCACTCCATCAGATTCATGGTAAGCTCGGGTCATGACAGCTTTTACTTCAAGTCCTGTAGTTAATTCCTAGACTATTTCTGTTGTGTCTAGCAGAATGATGCATTGTGGGGCTGATAATTATGTCCGTAGAAAGTTATTAGAAAAGTCTACGTTGTTTAATGCCACAAAGCACAGCCGCTACTAAATGTTCGGCTTGTGGCATATGGAGCAATGGAAAATTAAACATGTATGGGAGTCACGAAACTGTACGTGGAAACTGGCAACTCTTCCATGGACTGTCCTTACTCCAGCCACTCCAATCACCAGGTCCCAGGGATCACTATGATGTTCACCTTTTCACCTCTGTATGGGATCTGGCCTTGTCACGAGACCCATTGGTTGCCTCCAGAGGCTATGTGCACAGAGAGTTTTTTGAAACGTTCAAAATAATAATAATAATCTTTTTATTTATATAGCGCCAACATATTCCGCAGCGCTTTACAATTCAGACACATCATCTGCACTGTCCCCATTGGGGCTCACAATCTAAATCCCCTATCAGTATGTCTTTGGCGTGTGGGAGGAATCGGAGAACCCGGGGGAAACTCACACAAAACCAATTTTCTAGTGGAAACTGCTTTAGGAAACACTCTTTCTTTGGGGAGTTTTCCATTTCCTGAAGTAATTTTGAAGATTTTTTTTAAGAATTTTGCATGTTTTTTCTGCAGATTTTTGATTGGACAATACCCTGTCGGGAGCCACTTCACAGAAGTGAGGCGCACTCTCTTTTCTCCCAATACCTGATTCTGGAAAAAAAAAAACACTCAAAGGACTGAACATAGCCAGCAAGTCGTTTTCAACAGAAATGAATAGAAAGAATGTTTCAACATTTTTTTTAAACAATTTTTCAGAGTGGACCCGATCCAAAAGACTCTTCAAAAAACTCAATGTGCACATAGCCAAAGAGTAGCTGCTGGCCAGTGGAAGGAGTTGGTCGTGGGATGATTAATAAGCCAGGTCACACCCAGTGACAGAATGAGCAAGGCAGGGAAGCCAGGGTCAGAACCAGAGGGAATTGGCAGGCAGTGAAAAGGTTAAACCGTCCAGGGACACGTCCGTGAAATAGTCCATGGGACAGGTCCGTGAAATAGTTCATGGGACTGGTCCGTGAAATAGTCCATGGGACAGGTCCGTGAAATAGTTCATGGGACAGGTCCGTGAAATAGTCCATGGGACAGGTCCGTGAAATAGTCCATGGGACAGGTCCGTGAAATAGCCCAAGGGACAGGTCCGTGAAATAGCCCAAGGGACAGGTCCGTGAAATAGCCCTAGGGACAGGTCCGCGAAATAGTCCATGGGACAGGTCCGTGAAATAGCCCAAGGGACAGGTCCGTGAAATAGCCCTAGGGACAGGTCCGCGAAATAGTCCATGGGACAGGTCCGTGAAATAGCCCAAGGGACAGGTCCGTGAAATAGCCCTAGGGACAGGTCCGCGAAATAGTCCATGGGACAGGTCCGTGAAATAGCCCAAGGGACAGGTCCGTGAAATAGCCCAAGGGACAGGTCCGCGAAATAGTCCATGGGACAGGTCCGTGAAATAGTCCATGGGACAGGTCCGTGAAATAGTCCATGGGACAGGTCCGTGAAATAGTCCATGGGACAGCTACGTGAAATAGTCCATGGGACAGGTCCGTGAAATAGTCCATGGGACAGGTACGTGAAATAGTCCATGGGACAGGTCCGTGAAATAGTCCATGGGACAGGTCCGTGAAATAGTCCATGGGACAGGTCCGTGAAATAGCCCAAGGGACAGGTACGTGAAATAGCCCATGGGACAGGTCCGCGAAATAGTCCATGGGACAGGTCCGTGAAATAGTCCATGGGACAGGTCCGTGAAATAGTCCATGGGACAGCTACGTGAAATAGCCCAAGGGACCGGTCCGCTAAGTAGTCCATGGGACAGGTCCGTGAAATAGTCCAAGGGACAGGTAGGTGAAATAGTCCAAGGGACAGGTACGTGAAATAGCCCAAGGGACAGGTACGTGAAATAGCCCAAGGGACCGGTCCGTGAAATAGTCCAAGGGACAGGTCCGTGAAATAGTCCATGGGTCAGGTCCGTGAAATAGTCCATGGGTCAGGTCCGTGAAATAGTCCATGGGACAGGTCCGTGAAATAGTCCATGGGACAGGTAGGTGAAATGGCCCAAGGGACAGGTCCGTGAAATAGTCCATGGGACAGGTCCGTGAAATAGTCCATGGGACAGGTCTGTGAAATAGTCCATGGGACAGGTAGGTGAAATAGTCCATGGGACAGGTCCGTGAAATAGTCCATGGGACAGGTAGGTGAAATAGTCCATGGGACAGGTACGTGAAATAGCCCAAGGGACAGGTAGGTGAAATAGTCCAAGGGATTAGGCTAATTTCACATGACCATATAACAGCTGTATAATCTGTTCTGTTTAAGGCCACAATTCCCAGCCCGATTGCGGGTATCTTGCCTGTATTACCAGCCTTATAAATGCCGCTGTTAGTTGGGTCAGGGGACTCGCAGTCAGACCAGTAATTATGGCCATAACACAGATCAGAAAAATATACAATTGGTCATGTGAATCTAACCCTTTAGGGTATGTGCACACGATGCAGAAATGAAGCAGAAAATTTCTGCATCATTTCTGCATCTCCCTGGCAGAAAAAACGCATGCAGATTCTGCATGCGTTTTTCCTGCAGAATACATGCGGATCCACATGCAGATTCACATGCGCTTCCGCATGCAGATTGACAAGCGCTTTCCAGGCGATTTTAGCATCACCTGGAAAGTGCTTGACAACTAGGTCACACTATATAAATCCATGCAAACAGCATGGATTTATATAGTGTGACCCGAGAGAGTGTATATACTTACCTCCGATGGCCCGCGCTGTCCTGCTTTACAAAGTTCCCGGCTGCCGGCAACTTTGAATTGAAAGACCTGCCGACGTCAGCGTCACGTGACCCGTCACATGACTCTGACGTCAGCGCAGGTCCTACAACTCACTGCAAGTGCCGGGAACCAAGCGGGAGCGCTGCGCGGGCCGACAGAAGGTAAGAATACATTTATTTTTTATTTTATTCTTCTTTTTACAGCTTTTTTAATGGTACCTGGGTGTGGATGAGACTCTCCTCTCCTCCACACCCGGGTACCATCCGCACATTAGAACGCACCAATTACGCAAGTACAAATGCTGTCTTGCGGAATTGGCGCGTTCTAATGCAAGTCAATGGCGGCGAAATCGCCGCGTTTCCGCAAAATTAATTGACATGCTGCAGATTTTTGACCGCAGCGTTAACGCTGCGGAAAAATCCGCATCATGGGCACAGCACATGCGGATTTCCATTGGGGAACATTGCTGCCCTTCTACCATGCGTTTTTCATGCGTTTCCGCGGCGTTTACGCAACTGCAAAAACGCCGCGGAAACGCATGAAATACGCATCGTGTGAACACAGCCTTAGAAGCAGAGTTGTAAATCAGCCTCGTCAGATATCCGGATGACAGTCAGAATAAAAGTTGTACCAGGAGCTGTATAAATGCAATAACTGGCTCCAGACAGGTATAGCATGGAGATTTAGATAGGGCGCCATACTACCCCCATTGGCCTCCAAATACTATTCTGCTGACTATTTAAGCCAAATGCCGACCAGCAGGACCTCACTTGGATATAGTCAGTGAACATACTAAGTGGCTGAAGAGCGCGCTGCCCGGCAGCAGGAGGTAGTTCTCTCCTATTTGCATGACAATCAGCATAAATGTCCCCGGCATCTTCCCCGCTGTCAGCGTCGCTTGCTAAATTATCGGCGTCTGACAGAGGAGACAGGCAGCACCGGAGTGTGGAGAGTATATAGCACATGGGTGAGAGATTGGGACCCCTAAGTTGTTGAGGAAAAAAACTGCAACGTTACACAGCTGAAAAACTATAAAACTGTTGTAACAAAGTGTCAGGGTGACCAAAAGCAATCTATGGATCCCGAGGCCCAATACCCCTTGTATCCTTTGTGCCTAAGTGATTATCACCTCTGTATACGCTTGTCATTCTGCAGAGTTGTATTAGATCATATTGCCTCATTGTACATAGACAAAGGCAACCTATTTCCCAATCTCCATCTGCACACACCTAGCGCCATCACTTACAGCCATTGTGTTCTTATCGTTTGTCACATCGATATCTCCCGACTCTTCACATCTCACATTCTCTATTTAATTTATGCAGGTTCAAGTCCTGTTATGATCTGATTTTGTCACGGTTCTGTGCATCAAACTTTAAAACATTCGGGATCACCGGAGTGAAGATAAATCGAATAGTCAGAGTGCACAATCGAATCCTGCGATTCAGGTTTGAGGAAAAACTCCAAGATTACCTTGACACAGAAGATGGCACTGCCGCAGCGTAGGTTTCTTATCACTGCTATCATCTTATACATTGTAGAGACAGGCACTGAATGCGTTTTGCAGCTTTTAAAGGGGTTGTTCGGTCTTACACTAAAAATCTGCAGACACTCTATGTGACTGCAGGCTTGTGAGGAATCTTCGGTGCCGACATTGGCAGCGAGCGGTCATTTGACCACAAGTATGCGATTTGTATACTTCCGGCTACATCCCGACTAGACTGTATCCAGCCTCACTCAATACACTTGCATTTAGCGAGGCCCGATACAGTCTAGTCGGCAGGTGACCGCATGTATGCAGATCACATTCTTTGGTCACTCCCCCTCCTCTCGCAGCACTGGCACCAGAGATTCCTCACAGCGTGCAGTACGCTGCTGCGAGGATTCACAAATCTGCGTTAGACCAATCAACCCTTTTAATTTACAGATTTTTTTTTACATTTATTTTTGGACTGGTAACAAAAATGTTAGTAACTAAAGTGGAGCTAACCGCGCAACATTTTATTTCCATGCCATTTGGCTATTTGAAATACACCCCTGTAACTATACTATCCTGCTATAGGAAGCATATTAAGCTGAGCAGTAGCATCAGTATCTGCAATATCTAAGAATGCATTCATACTGCTTCTTCTGGGTGCAATCATACTTTTGGCTTATGCCTCGGTGTATGTGTAAAATATATTCAATGGACTTTAAAGGGGTTGTCCACTCCTCTGACAAACCCTTCAGCATCCCTTTGTTTTCCCCCAGTAAAATAATAACATGTATACTCGCATCCGGTGTCGGCACTGGCTCTCCTACTGCTCACATGGTATTATGTCACGCGATCCCTGCGGCCAATCTATTCCCCTTCCTTCGAACAGATCAAGACATCCCTGAGGAAGTGAGAGCTGCCATTGCTCTATCACTTACTCTGGAAGTCAATTATGTCCGTAGGAGAGGCGAGTAAAGGGTCTTTCCAGGCTTCCGATTTTGATATCCTATCCCAGGGATACGTCATCAATACCAAATCAGTGGGCGACAGCACAGATCCCTTCACTGCTCAGTGGCCGTTCTTGGTACTGCAGAGCATCTCCAATTGAAGTGAAAAAGAGCTGAGCAGCAGTCCAGCTGACCGGTAGGAGTTCTGGGAGTCAGACCCCACTGATCTAATATTGACGACTTATTCCAAGAATATCATAAGCCTGGAAAACCCTTTTATTCAAGATTTCAACGGGTAAATTATGTCAATTTCATGGTGTATAAAAGTCGTATAAATGTTGCAACTTTTGCAGATTTTTTTTTTTTTGGGGCATTTTCCAAAATGAGTGGGGATTAGCAGGAAAAAGTGGCCAATCACAGCTATACACATTCGCTATAATTTACACCAAAAAGTGGCATAAATTCAAAAAAAAAAAGCGCCTCCTGCTCATAGGCGGAATAAAGACGAGATTTTGGACCAAACTGTACAGTTGGGCACACAAGTGGACGCACCAAGGCTATGTTCACACACGTTGGGCTTTGCAGCGTATTTTGCTGCAGATTTTTATGCAAATTTTCAGTACCAGCAAAGTCTATGAGAAACCAGAATTCTCTGTTCACACATGTTTTTTTTTTTTGCTGCGTATTTTGTGACTTGGTTGTGTTTTTGGAAAATAGAGCATGTCGCTTCTTTCAGCGTTTTTGCAGCGTTTTTTCACCCATAGGAAGTAATGGGTGGTCAAAAAAACGCAGCAAAAATGCAACAAAACCTGCTTTTTTAACGCAGCTGTTTTCCTGCCACAGAAAAGTTAGCAGCAGATTTGCAGCAGAAAAAAACAAACACAACATGTGTGAACATAACCCTACACAGGTGCAAGTCGGCTCCAGGTTTTTTGTGGGCCCCGGGCGAAAGAGTCTCAGTGGGCCCCTTTAACACATACCACGATTCATGATGCTCAGATACCGCAGAGAATATATATATATATATATATATATATATATATATATATATATATATATATATATATATATATATATATATATATATAGCACAATGCGAAAGATTTCACTTCTTACATTACATGAGTGATATCTATTGTAAATTCTACAATACCATACAGCAGAGGGGATTCAAATAATCTAGGGTCCACAGGTTTCAGAGTTTCAGTACCTGTAGTATTAGAGGTAAACGGGATATTGAGAAATGTACCTCACCAGTAGAAACTGTCCTCAGCAGTGTACCCTTTACAAAAGTAATTTTCCTCCTATACAGTCCTTGATACAGTATATGGGCACCACTTAGTCCTCCATACTGTATTATAGGCACCACATAGTCCTCCATACAGAATTATGGGCCCCACATAGCCCTGCATACAGTATAATGGGCCCCACATAGCCCTGCATACAGTATAATGGGCCCTACATAGCCCTGCATACAGTATAATGGGCCCCACATAGCCCTGCATACAGTATAATGGGCCCCACATAGCCCTGCATACAGTATAATGGGCCCCACATAGCCCTCCATACAGTATAATGGGCCCCACATAGCCCTCCATACAGTATAATGGGCCCAATTAGCCCTCCATACAGAATAATGGGCCCCACATAGTCCTCCATACAGAATTATGGGCACCACATAATCCTCCATACAGTATAATGGGCCCCACATAATCCTCCATACAGTATAATGGGCCCCACATAGTCCTCCATACAGTATAATGGGCCCCACATAGTCCTCCATACAGTATAATGGGCCCCACATAGTCCTCCATACAGTATAATGGGCCCCACATAGTCCTCCATATAGAATAATGGGCCCCACATAATCCTCCATACAGTATAATGGGCCCCACATAGTCCTCCATACAGTATAATGGGCACCACATAGTCCTCCATACAGTATAATGGGCCCCATATAGTCCTCCATACAATATTATGGGCACCACATACTCCATACAGTATAATTGGCCCCATATATTGCTCCATACAGTATAATGGGCCCCATATATTGCTCCATACAGTATAATGGCCCCATATATTTCTCCATACAGTATAATGGGCCCCATATATTACTCTATGCAGTATAATGGGCCCCATATATTTCTCCATACAGGATCATGGGCCCCATATATTTCTCCATACAGGATAATAGGCCCCATATATTGTTCAATACAGTGTAATGGCCCCATATATTGCTCCATACAGTATAATGGTCCCATATATTGCTCAATACAGTATAATGGCCCCACATAGTGCTCCATACAGTATAATGGCCCCACATAGTGCTCCATACAATATTATGGGCCCCATATAGTCTTCCATACAGTATTATGGGTTTTATGGGCACCACATACTCCATACAGTATAATTGGCCCCACATAGTCCTCCATACAGTATATTGGGCCCCATATATTGTTCCATACAGTATAATGGGCCCCATACAGTATAATGGCCCCATATATTGCTCTATACAGGATAGCGGGCCCCATATATTTCTCCATACAGGATAATGGGCCCCATATATTGCTCCATACAGTATAATGGCCCCATATATTGCTCCATACAGGATAATAGACCCCATATATTTCTCCATATAGGATAATGGGCCCCATATATTTCTGCATACAGGATAATGGGCCCCATATATTTCTCCATACAGTATAATGGCCCCATATATTGCTTCATACAGTATAATGGCCCCATATATTGCTCCATACAGTATAGTGGTTCCATATATTTCTCCATACAGTATAATGGCCCCATATATTGCTCCATACAGTGTAATGGGCCGTATATATTTTACCTCAGGATAATGGGCCCCATATATTGATCTATATAGTATAATGGCCATATATATTGCTCCATACAGTATAATGGGCCCCATACAGTCCTCCCATACATAAAAAAGAAATAATCCAATACTCACCTCTCCTTATTCCCCCGATGCTCCGGTCTTCTTAACGTCTTCTGACTCCCTGCACTGCTCGGCTCGGATGGTGCACTGTATTGACTTCATTGCACCCTCTGCGCTGAGATGTCATAAAGCTCAGACGCGGAGGGGTAATGATTTCAGCTTGAACTCCCTCTACCATCATTGTTTTCAACTGTATTGGCATACAGGATGCCAAAACAGTTGAAAGTATGGTGCAGGGGAAGGGGGGGCTGTATGCCACTGCGTGTGCCCCCCCATTTGTCCACTTGCCCGGGTGTGTTGGGTGGTGACGCCGGCCCTGCTCAGGTTTATGCATTAAAAGTGCCCATTCTTGCAGTAGATGCTTCTTTTCCATAAGCGTGCACCATGGAGAAACATGGCTATGCAGAAGTGCTGTATACACAGCAGGTTTCTTTAGTACGGTAAAATCTCTTTATTTTTTATTTTGAGATGAATTGCAGAAACTAAATTGTTGTAAGAGCATATTTAGCAGTTTAATTAATTTTGTCACTTTTTCTTTTTTTTTTGCAGGAACTACAAGAAAATGCTAGAATATCTTTTTTATACCTTGGATCCAATCATATCAGTTGAAAAGAACAATCTTCTTCAAATTCTTGAAGATGGATTTAAAGTCACAAAAAGTTCTCAGGTTAAAAAAAAAAATGCACATAATGAGCGATAATACCCTTTTTTGCCTGTCCTTTTCACTTCTACCCTATTTACCAGAGAGGTGGTAAAACTCCGTTTTTAATTTTATTGAAACATTTCCAGGAGTCATAACACAGGAATGATGCAAGGATTTAATAAAACAGAACAATATCAAGTTCAGGGCAGCACTTCACCACAAATTAACTGATATGTAGGTAGTAGTGATAAGCGAACGTGCTTGGATAAGGGGTTAAACGAGCATTGTCGGGTGCTAACCTAGTATCTTCGGCGTGCTCGTATATTATGTTCGAGTGTCTGCGTCTGTATGATTTGCAGCTGTCAGCCTCAATACATGCAGGGATTGCCTGTTTGTTAGGGAATCCCTCACATGTGTTGAGGCTGTCTAACAGCGCAAATCCTGCAGATGTAGAGAATCAAACATAATATACGAGCTCGCTGAAGATACTCGCTTCGCACCCGAGCATGCTCTGCTAACCCCTTATTTGAGTACATGCAATCACTACCTACTAGTGATGAGTGAAAGTAACCAAAAAGAAGACGATCCCACTGGCCCACCCGCAAGGCAATCGCGGGGTGCCCCTTGGTTGCCATAGCAGCCAGGACCCTTCTGGAAGCCTCCATATCTGCTATGTTGGTACTATTGTGAAACCCAGCCATACGCTGGACTTCATCGGTGCCAATACTTTAGCTATATACTGCAATAGTGTATTATTGCATTATATAGATCAAGCGATCATTTGCTTGCAGGTTGGATACCAGTAGGCGGGTGTAGCCTGCTGGAGAGGAGACTTTTTTTCTTAGTTGTAATTCTTAGTTCCAGCCTGCTGGCGGCAGCAGTGTACACCCACGGTCTCCTGTGACCCCCAATGAAACAATCGAGAAAAAAAGTGATTAAATCATTGTATGTACCAAAATAGGACTGATAAAAATATCACATCGCTGCGCAAAAAACAAGCCGTAATACAGCGCTCCATAGACGGAAAAATAAAAAGAGTTAAGAAAATGGCAACATAAACTAAATAATTTAGAAAAAAAAAATCTGAATTTTTTTTTTTCACCACTAAAATGAATAATAAAAAAAGCCTTTACAAGTTGGTATCACTGTAAACATATTGACCTAAAGAATCGTGTTAATAGGTCATGTTTAATGCACAATGAGCACTGTGAAAACAAAAAACAATAACGGAATTTCCGGGAGGGGGAAAGGACTTGGAACTTTTGCCCATTTTTCTTTACATTATATGGTGTAATTCAAAACTACAACTTGTCCCTCAAGTGGCTATGTCAATGGAAAAAATAAAAAGTTATGACTCTTTGAAGAAGGGAAGGAAGAAACAAAAGCGCAAAAATGAAAATTGCCGCTGTGAAAAAAAGGTTATAATGTCACGCTGGGTATCGGGAGAACCCAGCGTATAACGGCAGGAAAGGGGGAGTGGAGACCCCTAAACAGCTCAAATGACAACCCTGTCTCCCCTATGGACCCTATATAGGTTCTGCACCTATCGCCGAGCAGGAAACCTGGCCCTAGCTGACCCTAATGCTAGGCCCTAGGTAGAGAGGGGGAGGGGTGAGCACTAGTCAGCCCCACTGCAAAGTAAAGTACACATAAGGGAAACGAACAAGGGAATACGCTTCGCTTTAAGATGACACATGAGAGCACATGGCAACAATCTACGAAGGAACTCCCAAGAAAATTTTAGCTGACTACTAGAATTCCAGGCCTGAATAGAAGAAGATCACTCTATCACCAGCAACTCTCTGGAGAAACTGAGTGTATTTAAGGATTCAGCAAGGGCGTGCTAATTAGCAGCAGAAGGTAAAGATCACCGCTGGGTCCTAATGGTAGAATCCCCAAGCAAGGTGAGGATCACCACTGGGTCCTAAAGTGAGAGGGATTATGAAGATGTTTGCAAGACCAAATGCCGCGACCTTCTACAGTTAGGCCCCGTATGACTGTCTGTCAAACCTGACACACCCGTGATAGTTAATCTGAAGGAAGATGTGTTCTTATCACAAGGAAGAAGGGAAACCTTTCCTAATATTTTCTTAGGATTTCTTTAGGATATATTTTCTTTTTGCAGAGATCCAATCATCTTGATTTGTCGGATGTCCTGAACGTGCGAGGACCATAACTGGTTTCGGTTCAGTGTTCACAGCGAGAGCTGTCGCTCTGAACCTTCCTGCTTTCCACTGCTTCTGAAAAAGATGTCAGCCAGGCCCAGCAGAGCGGATCCTTTTTTCTTTTTCTCTATTTAGGCAGGCAGCGAATGGCCTTTGGCCGGAGCCATAAGAGTTCGTTATATCCTAATTAATGTAATTAGTAGAAAAGCTGCAGAATTGTGACATACTTTGTGTCTTGCCTTAGCCATAATACATTTCATTCACCATTGTCTTCATCTTTGCCATGTCATTATGTGTTTTCCACAGTTGTATGATCAGGAACAAGAAGAAGCTGTTCTTCTCTCCAACAGTTTAGGATTGTATGAGACTTCTAAATTGGAGCAAGAAACAAACCCGGAGACGCATCATTATGATCCGGGACTTTTTAAACACGGTAAACTAATTACAAGAGCACATAAATGATACACGAAATGATAGATGACAGACCGGATCCAGTGTGGGGATTTGCCTGACTAATGGACACAGTGAATGAATCGCATTCTATGTAATCACTTAGGGAATAATCGGGGGACGAGTGGAGGGTGACACAACTGCTTGGTTCAATGAACATGTTATTCTAGACAGAATAATACTTTCGGCATTTCCTCGAAACCAAACGTATGCTGTCATCTCTAATCTTCCAACCTCACCATTATTTAGATATATCTGCATCCAATCTAGTATATAACATTTACAATGATTTCCACACAATAGAGGAGATTTAAAGGGGTTTCCACCTAGTATTTTGAAACTTAGATAATTCCCAAGCGTGCAATAAAATAAAAAATAAATAAATGGTTCATACTCCCCTATTAATCCGCAAAGCATCGGTAACTTATTGGTTGCCACTGCAGCCATGGCCTAACAACTGAGCAAGTGGAAAAAGTGTCATGCACAATATATATGGTAGATAACATGCACACCATTTTTGGGACTGAAATAATGCCAGAATTCTGGTGCATTTAGTCTTTTAAAGTTTTTTTTCCACCCCTTTCTTGTATTTTGCATATGACCTGAGTGTGCTATAAAAATAATAAATAGCATATACTCGCCTATCACCTGTCACTCTTACATATTTTAGCTGGGTCCCTTGACAATCTCCTCTCTTTCTCTTCCACCATTGTTGGTGCATGACCGCTGCAGCCAATCAATGGCCCCAGCAGCGTGCAACAAGTGACCGTAGTTTAGTTGGGTCCCCTGACAGCCTCCTCTTCTTCTCTTCCGGCGTTGTTGATGCATGACCGGTGCAGCCAATCAATGGCCCCAGCAACAAGTGACCACTGAGGCCGGGGATTGATAGGTGAGTTTGTGCCATTTATTTTTTTATTGCACTTTTGAGCATGTGTAAAATACAAGCAGGAGGTGGAGAAGCCCTACTTTAGGCTAAATGTACCAGAAATCTGGCACAGTTTGCACCAGAAAATGGTGTATATGCCACCCAGAACAATGATTATTTGGGATATTTTTTTTTCCAGCTTGCTCAACAAGTGATATGGCCTAGATAGAAAAAGGAGCGTGGCTTGCCGGAAAGGGGGCATGTTAGTCTCACCTGGTGAGGTGGGTTCACAAAGCTGTAGGTCGTGGTGGACACACGGACTCTGCATTGGTACAACAGGCTATAAGGCACGTGGAACGGTAGGCCCCGGACATCTGTTTAGCAGACTAACAGGTGAGGCAGGACTCGCTGGAAACCACAGAACCAGGAGGGCAGATGACGAGAATAATGGCAGGTCTGAATCAGCACACAGAGGCAGCTGGCAGAATCACTTAATGTGAACCGTCTCTAATAGCAGTTTGTGATGTTCACAGCAAACAATAGGTTAACCCGCAGAGGGTTAACTAGCAGGTCAGAGGGTTAACTAGCAGGTCAGAGGGTTTGTAAATATCACCAGCGTTTTGAATAGTTAGTCCATTGTCCAGGTCAGCAGGACCCGGCGGCTAGACGGGAAGCTCGCAAATCTGTTACCTTCCGCTGTCCCAGGCGCAGCTTTTGATTAGTGTAATGATGTACAGATGATGTTGCGCCAACCCTGACAAATCAAAGGCCTCACCAGGGATGCTGGGAGGTAAGAGGTCCCGTCTAGCTAGAGCAGGGGTCCTCAAACTGCGGCCCGCGGAGGACTTTTATCCGGCCCGCCGGGCTATGGGCGGAGGAGAGGGGAGCGGTGTCAGCGCCCGCCCTTCTCCCCCGCTTGCTCAGGGCCCCGGCAGGCGGATACTTACCTCTCCCCGTGCCTCTGCAGATCCGCTGCCTTCTGTACTCTGCGCTTCCTGTGACGTCTCAGGTCAGAGGGTGCGGTGACGTCTTTACACCGCGCCCTCCCGAGTGCCGTCACAGGCAGCGCAGAGCGGGACGACGACGCCGTGACGCTGGAGCCAGACCAGAGTAGAGCAGCGGCAGCAGGTGAGGAGGAGTGAGGTGAGTATTGGATTTTTTTTTTTTTTTAATGTATGGAGGCATAGGTCATTATATGGGGGGGTGACATCCTGCAAGGGGTATAATATGGGGGGGTGACATGCTGCATGGGGCATGATATGGGGGGGTGACATGCTGCATGGGGAATTATAAAGACAGGGGAGTGATATCCTGCATGGGGCATTATATGGGGGGGTGACATGCTGCATGGGGCATTATATGGGGGTGGCATCCAGCATGGGGCATTATAAGGGGGCGAACAGCCTGCATATGGCATTATAAGGGGTGGAACAGCCTGCATATGGCATTATAAGGGGGAAACAGCCTGCCTATTGGGAACATGTACCTGCCTATTGGGGACCTATGCTGCCTATTGGGGATATTTACCTGCCTATTGGGGACCTATGCTGCCTATTGGGGATATTTACCTGCCTATTGGGGACATTTACCTGCCTATTGGGGACCTATGCTGCCTATTGGGTACATTTACCTGCCTATTGGGGACCTATGCTGCCTATTGGGGACATTTACCTGCCTATTGAGGACTTATGCTGCCTATTGAGGACCGATGCTGCCTATTGAGGACCGATGCTGCCTATTGATAACCTATGCTGCCTATTGGGGACCTATGCTGCCTATTGGGGACCTATGCTGCCTATTGGGGATATTTACCTGCCTATTGGGGATATTTACCTGCCTATTGGGGACATTTACCTGCCTATTGGGGACCTATGCTGCCTATTAGGGACATTTACCTGCCTATTGAGGACCTATGCTGCCTATTGGGTACAGTTACCTACCTATTGGGGATATTTACCTGCCTATTGGGGACATTTACCTGCCTATTGGGGACATTTACCTGCCTATTGGGGACATTTACCTGCCTATTGAGGACCGATGCTGCCTATTGGGGACCTATGCTGCCTATTGGGGACATTTACCTGCCTATTGGGGACATTTACCTGCCTATTGGGGACCTATGCTGCCTATTGTGTACAGTTACCTGTCTATTGAAATACCGGTTGATTTAACTTTACTTGTTCTTCATTTTAAATATTGTATGTGTTCCTGTATTGTTTTTTTACTACAAAATAAGATATGTGCAGTGTGCATAGGAATTTGTTCATAGTTTTTTTTTAAAAAACTATATTCCGGCCCTCCAATGGTCTGAGGGACCGTGAACTGGCCCCCTGTTTAAAAAGTTTGAGGACCCCTGAACTAGAGGCAGCAATCTGAGATATGGGTGCAGAGATTTTCCAGGTAGGAAATCATCTGTGTTCTGCAGGACAAATGATGTGGATGAGATTTCACAAATATGAAAATTGCACAGACCCTCACCAAAATGTATACAGTATTTTCAGTGATATTGGGAGGTGTTACTGTAGAGCCCACCTATTCAGTATAGTTGTTGATTAGGCCCCCTTCAACTATCACTTTACATAAATGGGACACATATGCACCAGAATTCTATTTTAGTATTTTCTTTATAAAACGTAGCCATTTTTTTTTGTAACCTTAGGTAAACTTATCATCTCTAAAGTGTTTCTTGGCCTGAGTGTTCCAGCACAAGAGTTCCTGCCTATTAATCCTGCAAATTATACAGATGCTAATTCAGTCTTTAGACCTCTGAGGACGAGCGGCAGCACTCTGTGTTCTTCAGAAGATGGTGAATTTGACATTAATTGGATAAAAATGTATTAAAACACTTTACAAACGCTGGAGTATTGAATGTACCTTGTAGCTCTGACTAATATATATAAAATATATTAAGGCAGCACTCCAGATAGATTCAATTCTTAGAAAAAATGGACTTTATTGAGCCCAAATGGCAACGTTTCGGTTCACAGAACCTTTCTCAAGGCTTGAGAAAGGTTCTGTGAACCGAAACGTTGCCATTTGGGCTCAATAAAGTCCATTTTTTCTAAGAATTGAATCTATCTGAAGTGCTGCCTTAATATATTTTTCTATTAAGATGCAATTTGGACAGGTTGTTTGGAGGCCTGGCACCCACTGTGAGTATATGTGAAATAGTGCTGTTCCAATATATTATATATATACAGTACAGACCAAAAGTTTGGACACACCTTCTCATTTAAAGATTTTTCTGTATTTTCATGACTATGAAAATTGTACATTCACACTGAAGGCATCAAAACTATGAATTAACACATGTGGAATTATATACTAAACAAAAAAGTGTGAAACAACTGAAAATATGTCTTATATTCTAGGTTCTTCAAAGTAGCCACCTTTTGCTTTGATGACTGCTTTGCACACTCTTGGCATTCTCTTGATGAGCTTCAAGAGGTAGTCACCAGAAATGGTTTTCACTTCACAGGTGTGCCCTGTCAGGTTTAATAAGTGGGATTTCTTGCCTTATAAATGGGGTTGGGACCATCAGTTGTGTTGTGCAGAAGTCTGGTGGATACACAGCTGATAGTCCTACTGAACAGACTGTTAGAATTTGTATTATGGCAAGAAAAAAGCAGCTAAGTAAAGAAAAACGAGTGGCCATCATTACTTTAAGAAATGAAGGTCAGTCAGACAGAAAAATTGGGCAAACTTTGAAAGTGTCCCCAAGTGCAGTTGCAAAAACCATCAAGCGCTACAAAGAAACTGGCTCACATGAGGACCGGCCCAGGAAAGGAAGACCAAGAGTCACCTCTGCTTCTGAGGATAAGTTTATCCGAGTCACCAGCCTCAGAAATCGCAGGTTAACAGCAGCTCAGATTAGAGACCAGGTCAATGCCACACAGAGTTCTAGCAGCTGACGCATCTCTACAACAACTGTTAAGAGGAGACTTTGTGCAGCAGGCCTTCATGGTAAAATAGCTGCTAGGAAACCACTGCTAAGGACAGGCAACAAGCAGAAGTGACTTGTTTGGGCTAAAGAACACAAGGAATGGACATTAGACCAGTGGAAATCTGTGCTTTGGTCTGATGAGTCCAAATTTGAGATCTTTGGTTCCAACCACTGTGTCTTTGTGCGACGCAGAAAAAGTGAACGGATGGACTCTACATGCCTGGTTCCCACCATGAAGCATGGAGGAGGAGGTGTGATGGTGTGGGGGTGCTTTGCTGGTGACACTGTTGGGAATTTATTCAAAATTGAAGGCATACTGAACCAGCATGGCTACCACAGCATCTTGCAGCGGCATGCTATTCCATCCGGTTTGCGTTTAGTTGGACCATCATTTATTTTTCAACAGGACAATGACCCCAAACACACCTCCAGGCTGTGTAAGGGCTATTTGACCAAAAAGGAGAGTGATGGGGTGCTACGCCAGATGACCTGGCCTCCACAGTCACCAGACCTGAACCCAATCAAGATGGTTTGGGGTGAGCTGGACCGCAGAGTGAAGGCAAAAGGGCCAACAAGTGCTAAGCATCTCCGGGAACTCCTTCAAGATTGTTGGAAGACCATTTCCGGTGACTACCTCTTGAAGCTCATCAAGAGAATGCCAAGAGTGTGCAAAGCAGTCATCAAAGCAAAAGGTGGCTACTTTGAAGAACCTAGAATATAAGACATATTTTCAGTTGTATCACAGTTTTTTGTTAAGTATATAATTCCACATGTGTTAATTCATAGTTTTGATGCCTTCAGTGTGAATGTACAATTTTCAAAGTCATGAAAATACAGAAAAATCTTTAAATGAGAAGGTGTGTCCAAACTTTTGGTCTGTACTGTATGTATAGATATATAGATATAGATATAGATATATATATATATATATTTTTTTTTAGAGTGACACAGTAAGTAGTATTGTATTGGCCATTCTGATAGTGGCCGACAGATTTCTATGTAGAGGGCGGGGGCACTATTTGAGGGTAGGTTAAAGCAATTCTTACTGACTGCAGTTGGCAGCATTTTGGCAAATAGACTGTATATCACCACAGTGATGGCATCATGCCAGCCCTGGCTGATCAAGAGAGGAGCCAGAAATTCCTAGGAGGTAAGGAGATTTGCCGGCCTCCCGTCCAGTGCTTGTAGAGTACTCACCTGGCCGATAAGTTCTGCTGATGTTTTCCCACCAAAACTACAGGTAG
The DNA here is from genome assembly GCF_046119375.1 of Phyllobates terribilis. NCBI lineage: Eukaryota > Metazoa > Chordata > Amphibia > Anura > Dendrobatidae > Phyllobates > Phyllobates terribilis. The sequence goes on along the minus strand of NW_027362767.1, from coordinate 70,482,085 downwards.
GTCCTGAAATATTTGGACAGTGACACAAGTTTTGACATTTTAGCTGTTTACCAAAACATATTCAGCATACAGTTATATAATCAATATGGGTTAAACGTGCAGACTCTCATCTTTAATTTGAGGGTATTCACATCCTAATTAGAGTAAGGATTTAGGAATTACAGATCTTTAATATGATAGAATATGATTTAATAAAGATTTATAGGTTTTTTATTGAAACCGTAAAGCTCCTTGGTTCTCTTTATATTCTATCATGCTTTTTGGAGAGGTTTCTAGTGGTGATATACGTACATCCCTATGTACGGATATATTAACCACTAATAAGTATATGGGAATTTGTTCACTAGATCTTTAATATGTAGCTGCCTCTTTTTAAAATGACCAAGAGTAGTTGGACAATTAACTTGAAAGATTTTTAATTGGCTGCATAGTCTATTCTCTCGTTAATCCATAATCAGTGAAGCAGGTTAAAGGTCCGGAGATGATTCCAGGTGTGGCATTTTCATTTGGAAGCTGTTGCTGTGAACCCACAAAATGCTGTCAAAGGAGCTCTCAATGGAAGGGAAACAGACCATCATTAGGCTGAAAAAAAAAAAGAAATCCATCAGAGAAATAGCAGAGTAGTTAGGCGTGGTTAAATCAACAGTTTGGTACATTCTGCAAAAAAAAAAAGAGCTCACTTGTGAGCTTGGGGACACAAAAAGGCCTTGACTTCCACAGAAGACAGCAATGGTGGATGATTGCAGAATCCTTTACATGGTGAAGAAAAAAAATCTCCACAACATTCATCCAAGCGAAGAACACTCCAGGAAGTAGGTGTTTCAGTATCTAAGACTACCATAAAGAGAAGAATTCATGACAGCAAATACAGAGGGTTCACGAGAATGTGCAAACCATTATCCAGCCTTAAAAATGGAAAGGCCAGGCTAGACTTTGCCAAAAAACATGTAAAGAAGCCGCTCAGTTTTGGAAAAGCAAAATGAAGATCAACCTGTACAAGAATGATGGGAAGAAGAAAGTATGGAGAATGGTTGGAACAGTGCACACCACATCCTCTGTAACCCATGGTGGAGGCAGTGTGATGGCTGGGCATGCATGGCTTCCAATGGTGCTGGGTCACTGGTGTTTATTGATGATATGATTGAAGACAGAAGCAGCCAGATGATTCTGAAGTGTACAGGGCGATACTTTCTGCTCAGATTCAACCAAATGTAGCAAGGTTGATTGGATGGCGCATCACAGTACAGATGGACAATGACCTAAAACCCAATACTGTGAAAGCAACTCAGGAGTTTAAGGCAAAGAACTGGAATATTCTGCAATGGCTGAGACAATCACAAGATCTCAACTCAATAGAGCAGCATTTTGCATGCTTAGGACAAAACATAAGGCAGAAAGATCCGCAAACAAGCAACAGCTGAAGTCAGCTGCAGTAAAGGGGGCAAAACATCACAAAGAAGAACACACAGCGTTTGGTGACGTCCATGGCTTCCAGACGTCAGGCACTCATTTAAGGATTCTCTACAAAGTATTAAAATTTTTTGTTAAAGTTCATTTGTCCAATTACTTTCTGAGCCTCTGAGATGAGGAGGCTTTGTAGAAAAATGGTTGCAATTTCTTAACTTTTCACAGGATATTTTTGTTCAACCCCTTTAATTAAACCTTCAATTGCAATTGCATATCAGTTGTTTGTTTCATTTTAAATAAAAATTAGTGGCCTGCAGAGCTGAAATCTCGAAGATTCGTTCATTGTCCAAATATTTCTGGACCTAACTGTATACGATATATCAATCTGCTCGGTCCTCCTGCTCTTTATTTCTAATAGGGATACCTAACATGTTGGATGTTTAATACATATTTAATTACAATGCAGAACTCCTTGAATGCTGTCACGTCCATGTAGTGAAGAGCTGACTAAGTCGAGTGTAATGGTCATTTGTGAATAATTATACAACTATATCAAATGCACAACTTGCATTTTTTTTTCACTTTTTCAGACTCTTGTTCTTCCAAGGATCATGAAAGCTGTGACTGCAGCCTCCGCCGGTGCGAGTGGTTTGTGTTTGACCCAGAACTGGTTGTGCCAGAGTACTTTGTGGAATATGAATACACCGCCCAGGTAATGATCGCTCTTTATTCCTCACCTTCCATGCATTTGTACATACAGTGGGTATGGAAAGTATTCAGACCCCTTTAATTTTTTCACTCTTTGTTTCATTGCAGCCATTTGGTAAATTCTAAAAAGTTCATTTTTTTCTCATTAATGTACACTCTGCACCCCATCTTGACTGGAAAAAACAGAAATGTAGAAATTTTGCAAATTTATTTAAAAAGAAAAACTGAAATATCACATGGTCATAAGTATTCAGACCCTTTGCTCAGACACTCATATTTAAGTCACATGCTGTCCATTTCCTTGTGATCCTCCTTGAGATGGTTCTACTCCTTCATTGGAGTCCAGCTGTGTTTAATTAAACTGATAGGACTTGATTTGGAAAGGCACACACCTGTCTATATAAGACCTCACAGCTCACAGTGCATGTCAGACCAAATGAGAATCATGAGCTCAAAGGAACTGCCCAAGGAGCTCAGAGACAGAATTGTGGCACGGCACAGATCTGGCCAAGGTTACAAAAGAATTTCTGCATTACTTAAGTTCCTAAGAGCACAGTGGCCTCCATAATCCTTAAATGGAAGAAGTTTGGGACCACCAGAAGTCTTCCTAGATCTGGCCGTCCAGCCAAACTGAGCAATAGTGGGAGAAGAGCCTTGGTGAGAGAGATAAAGAAGAACCCCAAGATCACTGTGGCTGAGCTCCAGAGATGTAGTAGAGAGATAGAAGAAAGTTCCACAAAGTCAACTATTACTGCAGCCCTCCACCAATCGGGCCTTTATGGCAGAGTGGCCCGACGGAAGCCTCTCCTCAGTGCAACACATATGAAATCCCGCATAGAGTTTGCTCAAAAACACATGAAGGACTCCCAGACTATGAGAAATAAGATTCTCTGGTCTGATGAGACGAACATAGAACTTTTTGGTGATAATTCTAAGCGGTATGTGTGGAGAAAACCAGGCACTGCTCATCACCTGCCCAATACAATCCCAACAGTGAAACGTGGTGGCAGCATCATGCTATGGGGGTGTTTTTCAGCTGCAGGGACAGAACGACTTGTTGCAGTTGAAGGAAACATGAATGCGCCAAGTACAGAGATATCCTGGATGAAAACCTCTTCCTGAGTGCTCTGGACCTCAGACTTGGCCGAAGGTTCACCTTCCAACAAGACAATGACCCTAAGCACACAGCTAAAATAACAAAGGAGTGGCTTCAGAACAACTCTGTGACCATTCTTGACTGGCCCAGCCAGAGCCCTGACCTAAACCCAATTGAGCATCTCTGGAGAGACCTGAAAATGGCTGACCACCAACGTTCACCATCCAACCCGACGGAACTGGAGAGGATCTGCAAGGAAGAATGACCAAGGATTCCCAAATCCAGGTGTGAAAAACTTGTTGCATCATTCCCAAGAAGACTCATGGCTGTACTAGCCCAAAAGGGTGCTTCTACTCAATACTGAGCAAAGGTCTGAATACTTATGACCATGTGATATTTCAGTTTTTCTTTTTTAATACATTTGTTAAAATTTCTACATTTCTGTTTTTTTTAGTCAAGATGGGGTGCAGAGTGTATATTAATGTGAAGAAAAATTAACTTTTTAGAATTTACCAAATGGCTGCAATGAAACAAAGAGTGAAAATTTAAAGGGGTCTGAATACTTTCCGTACCCACTGTATAATACTCAGTATGTCGTTCTCATTAAGATCATGAGAATCAGCTTCTAATGAATAGCGGCTGTGTTATACAGCCAGCACCTGAATGGAGTTGCAGTGATCTGTGCTAGCTCCGATCTCTGCTGTTTAACACCTTAAATGTCATGGACAATAGTGACTGCGGCTTTCAAGTGGTTAAACAAAGTGCGTGCCCTCTGTAACCCCATTGCCACCCTCCTATGATGGTGTTGTGATGGCAGCCGAGGAGCCTATTGAAGGTCTCTGTGTCGTCATATAGTACTCCTATGGAGCCCTACCTTTTTCCTTTTTCTTTTTTTTTTATTTTCTTGTTATAAATTTTTACATTTAACGGGATGGGAAAAAACTTTCCTACTGTGGCAGGAGATTAATGCTTCTGTTTATTGGAAAATTAACAGTGTTTTCTGAACGTTTTTCCCATCCCATAATTGTAAAAAATTATACCCCAAAAAAAAGAAGAAATCACGCTTGGTATTGTTGCTTCCATTAAATCTGATTTGTCAAGGTGTAATATCCCATATTTATGTCTATCCCACACAGTGAATGCCATAACAAAAGGATAATAAAGCTGCTAGAGTTGCCATATTTGGATTTCATAGCCACACCAAACACTGAAATAGAAAGAGATCAAAAAGTCATGCATACTGCAGAATGGTGCAAAAACTACCCCCCTCATACCGCTTGATGAAAATTAAAAAGCAAAGTTATGAGGTCTCAGAATATGGAGACAATTTTTTTTAAATTTTTTCATTTTTCTTAAGTTGTAAAATATATATAAATTTGACATAAGCTCACGGACCATCTGACACCAAGTGCAGTTGTATTCACCATATAATGATTGCCGCTAAAATGAAACCGGAGCAAAAATAGCAAAATTTGCTTATTTTCCATAATAATAGCTCATACAGAATTTTTGGTCATTTTTCAGTATATGATAAAATACATGGTCATATTCAAAAATTAATCTCATCTCGCAATGAAAAAAAAACAAGCTCTCATATGAGGACGAGGAGAAAACAAAAAATAGAAATAGTGGATAAAAAGGTTGCTTGAATGGCTGCAACTGGATGGAGCTTAGTATATGAACAGTATGCAGTTAGCTCCCCCAAGTGGCGGTGGCAGGTGTCCAACATGTTCTCTTTGTATTCTAATCCATTTTATCTAGGAATTTGGAGATGTGAGGGCTAAAAGATATATTCATCAGTACATAATAAGTGTGGACCTGTTCAATGCCGGACGCTCACATTAGGGCCAATTACATGTGAAACGTCACACATCCTTACAATACTCTTACTTGGGTCGCAATATGGATGCAGAAGAATGCCTGTATTACACTTGTCTGAAATTGGCCATCAGACCGGATTTACAACTGCAGTTTTTGATGTCTTACTTTTAGTCACAGCTGGGAGTGGAATTGAAAGGAACTCATAATGAAATGTACTTATTGCTCTTCTCTTTTGCATCTACTCCTATATTTGCTTAAAAAAAAAAAATTCAATAAAGGCTGCATAAAAATGCACGTGTATTACAGCTTATGGCCGAGGTCCATACGATACTGTCTGCTCTAGCCATTAAATCCGCTGCCAGGCCGGGACGCTCATATGAAGCTGAATGCTCAGGATCATCTACAGTGCTGCTCATCATTATTGGGACCCCTTCATTTTTTTTCAAAGACTGTACAATATCTTAAGAAATAAATGGAAATGTACCAAAGTTACATCCTCAGGATTTTTTAATTAGTGGTCCAAAGTAATACAACAATAAAATATTGTTTTTCAACTTCCATGTTGCAATTTCAAAGAAGAAACCGAATAAACAGCATGTGCAGCAATAAAGGCACCCCTAATTAATACTTGGTTGCACACCCTTTGACATTGCTGACAGCCTCCAAACCTTTCTTGTAGCCGTCTATAAGCTTCTTACACTTCTCAGGTGGAAATTTCTCCCACTCTTCCTTTGGAGTCTGTTTAAGCTCTTGAATGTTTGCAGGGTTCTTTTTTCTTACACTGGGTAGAACATTTCGCTTTAAAATCTCTTGATAACTCTCTGATTTCATGATTCCTGTGATATGGTCATGGCCTCCAGCACCAGATGCAGCAAAGCAACCCACAACATTATGGATCCTCCAACATGCTTAACTGTTGGTAAGGTGTTCTTTTCCTTATAAGCTTCATTGTGCCATCTGTAAACAAACTGTTACTTTGTATTTCCAAAAAGCTCTATTTTTGTTTCATTTGTCCACAGAACATTTTCCCAGAAGGATTGTGGTTTCTCAGGGTACTCTTTGGCAAAGATCAGCTGTTTCTTTTTATGTCTTTTCTTCAGCAATGGTTTATTCCTTGGTCTTCGCCCATAAAGCTCTAAAGCTTGCTTTAGTGTGCGGCGTATGGTACTTGTTGAAACCATGTCCCCAGACTGTTCCAGGTTGGTCTTCAGGTCTTTGGATGTTTGACATGGTGTTTTTTCCACCATTCGCACCAACCTTTGAAGACATCTCTTGTCAATTTTCATCTTTCCCCCACGTCGAGGGAGGTTCTTGACGGTTCCATGCTTGGCAAACTTCTTAATAACATTGCACACTGTTGAAACTGGGATACCAAGGTCTTTGGAGATGGCCTTATACCCTTTGGAAACCTTGTGTTTACTAATAATAGCAGTTCTGATGTACTCAAGACAGCTCATTTGTCTTCACCATTGTGACAAAGGAACTGGGCCTACCATGTGGCTTTTTAAAACATTGAAGTCATCATTCATTGGCATCATTCATGTTTTGTGATTTACCACAAGCGGATCAAAATGTGTTTCCATAGTAAATTAATGTAAAGGGTGCCAATACCAGTGCACAGCAAGCTTTAGGTTTTTCTATTTTTCCCTCCCATTGTTTTTTGGTTTTAAATTATTGTTCATCATTTGCTCTTTTGTATTGAACACGAGTTCTCTATACAAAAAAACTGTTTCACTTCATTCATTTTTTTTTTCAGAAAATATTCCACATTATGTACTTAAACTTCATGTGTGCCAATAACTATGAGCAGGACTGTATGAGTGACTTCTGGAGAATAAATGCATAAAAATGAACCAAATGCCAGTTTTCCGTTCATTCAGCTAAATTTGCGAATGTATTTAATGAAATATCCCGAGCCCTTATCATTTACATTTAATAACTCTTTTTATACGTTTTATTTTGGTAGGAAATGTACGACATGACTTGCGGTGTTTCCAGTGTTACAGCTGGAGAATTCTCAGATGAAATTAAATTGGATGAGGACGTTATTTGTATTGAACCAGTTATTAAACCCCGGCCCAAAATAATTACTCTGGATGAAGGGACCATTCTTTCCATCGGAAAGGCCAATATGTATAGTCAAATTACTGTAAGTATTGCAAAGCTCAGCTGCCAGGATATGAATGATGAACACCAGAAATAGTATAGAAAGCTTCTTAAATGTGATTTTTTATAATAGTAGATGTATAAATTTGTAGTTCTTGGCTGCCTATGTTTATTACTTCAGTGCATTGTCATTGACAACAATGCGTACAACCTTGTGCTGTCATATTAATATCTATATTCTAGTTGTTTCTAAGGCCAGGCAAAAAATAACCTATGATTATGATTAGTAATAGTAAGAAACATATCAATCATGTCATGTGCCTGCAAGTATACGATTTGCATACTTCCAACTAGGCGTGTCCAGCCTCTCTCAATTAACTCATATTGAGCGAGACCGCGCACGTCTAGTAGGAGAACCCCTTTAAATGAAAACAAAATAATTGTACTTTGTCATACCATTACTTTTGCTTTGTTTGTTTTTCATTTTGCGGGCGTCCACTATCTGATTATTTCCTGATACAGGTGCTTTTCTTCATTACCATACACACCTACATTTATTATTTTGTAAAAATGAAACATCTTCAATAAAAAAAAAAAATGCATGTGTCTGCAAAATCAGACTACACATGATTGTTTGCAGTCTGTTACCATAGAGACATACCATACAAGCATTTAAAAATAGCTGCAGAGTTGGATCTTCCCTATAAGCTCTGTCTCCCCCCCCCCCAATACTAAAAGTAAATGCTTTCAAAACATATATAAAAATGTATTATCTTTTAGTAGGATAAAAGGCACGAAATGATAAATTCTGACCATGAATTATATATAATCAGGCTAAGAAATAATATTCAGAATTCATCATTGCAATTTTATTACACACAGGTCCTAAACTTACACGGCAACAGTTTAAGTAAACTAAAGGAAATTTCCAAACTTCATGGACTTCGGAAACTAATAATAAGTTTCAATGAGTTCACCAGTCTGGAAGACGTCTCGTGTTTGGTAAGATTTATTTTTAAATACATGTAATGTTGCCTGTGTCGGAGGTTTTTGGCAAGGTGCAGTCACTCTCTTCCCCTGAATGCGGCTGTAATTACGCTTGTGTGTTTCTAAAGAAAACATTATTCTGTTACTAGCCCAATTTGGAATACCTGGATGCCAGCCATAACCGTGCGATAAATCTGGAAGGATTTAAAGGCATGGGGAAACTGAAGCACTTAGACCTGAGCTGGAACTTATTAACAAAGGCGACGGATGAAATGAATATTTTATGCAGACACGCAGCTCACCTACTTACACTGAATGTCGCCCACAATCCTTGGCAGAAGGTCAGTACACATAGCAGAAGCAGTATGGCTCTGTAAATACCGCCATTTACTGCCTATTACTAGCAAAGGATTGGATCTGGGTTCCTATTTTGGAATTAACATTCAGTCCCATGCAGACAAAGCAGAGTGGCAGCAGGCAATTTATCTGTTTTTAGGACAAAAAAGCACCTTTGTAGGTTTGTTGCCAATGCAATAAATACTTTGGGTCGAGAAAGCTGCAGCCAGTTTGTGCATTACGCTCCTTAATTTTTTTTTCACGGACAGTTTGACCGAGAGAAAAATTGTTCACCTGAACAGCCCTTTTGAATATCATGGGTCAGTGTGCTGTCCAATCGAAAAATCGGTAGCACGCTCGTCTGAATGAGCCATTACTCTTGAGATCTGCTGGAGTGGTATGGGTTGCCCACCCCTGGCCCTATTTGGTTAAGTTCTCACAATGAGTTTTTGACGCTGCGTATTTTCACTGTGCAAAAAAAAAAAAAATGTAGCGTCTTATAGGTCCAGCAAAGTGGATGGGATTTATAGAAATCTCATGCCCACTCTGTTTTTTTTTAAATGCAGCGTAAACTTACCTTTGGTGCGTGTTGCAAATCCGAATCATGTCAGTTTCTCTTGCGGGTATGTTGAGTTTTCTTTGCAGAGTTTCCCCATTAGATTGCATTAGATATGGAAAAATCACATATGTGTGTCTGCTGCATAAATGCACTAAATACTCTTCAAATTTGCACATTTGTGTATCAATAAAATGTTGTCAATGCCAGATAGCAGGAGGTATCAAAAACAGAGCAGTCTTATTTAATAAATGACATCCGAAAACGTGATTTAAAAAAAAATTGCAATGAAAAAACGTAAGTAACCTAATTTAGATAATAGATTCAGAAAATTTGCAACATCAAAAACTCACCAAATAACTCATGGTGGGAACATGGCCTCAGGGGCCCCTTCTATAAGCGGCACACCCAATCCGTCCTTGTATTACAAGGTTAGACAGTTATATGAATGTCTGTCATGTAATACTGTATTTTTTTTTCCCAGAGGTGAAATGCATGGCTAGCCAAAGATGTTTTTCCAGCAGCTGTGTGTCAGGAGCTGTCTCTGAAGATATAAGGCCTTTAAATATTATGTAGACTGATGTGTTATCCATACACACATGGCCCAGTCACAGTCCTATAATTCCTTCTATACATGCAGACATTACCACATCACCCTTATTAGTTGCATTATCCTAAATGCTACTAGTAATTACTCCTCCTTACGGCAGCGCTCTAACAATCCCCTATTACAGCCCATGCCGTAATGTTACAGCAATCACAGCAGATTATAATTGCTTTATCTTTACGTCCTAGCTGATGGATCACTATTTTTTATGTCATTGTTATTCTACCTGTTCAATAAGAAAGACCTTATTGGTCATCAAACAGAAACGCAATTACTCGGTTTCACCACCACTACAGCCGTCACACAAATGTCGCGTATATTAAAGACTAATAGCCCCGGGCCTTTTTTTTTTTTTTTTTGTTACAGTCTTCATTATGAGCTCTTCCGCCATCCGTATTGTATAAAATCCAAAGATTGAACGTCAAAAAAAAGAAAAATCTTTCTTTCTTCTGACTTTAATAAGGATGTCATCATTTAGTGGAGAGTAACAATTGTAGTAACCCCTTTCAGGAGTTTTGAATGAAGCGTCTTGAATACATGACCTAGTTTCTTAAAGCCCCTGAGAGGCAGCACAATGTGATATTGCTTCTGTGCTTATGTGTTATAATAAACATTCTCATTATGTTCACTTAACTGCGAGACCATCATAAAGTACAATAAAAAGTTACATATGATAGAAGCCATTAGCTGACATGGTTGTCCTTTTCCCAGCCGGCTTCAGTCCGTACGGCAGCGATTGGAAGATTGAAGTCGCTGACTCATTTAGACGGAGTGATGGTCACCAAAGAAGAGTTCTCTGAATCATCCAAATTTTTGTCTGGAGGCCAAATTACACAGGTCACATCTTTTATCTTTTATGGAATAAACTTTATTCTGCTTAATTTATGTCTTAGTTATACAAGGAAAAGTATAAATGTTAGAAAGGGCTGTGCAAAATGTCAATCTAGGATGATGCAAATTTACTCTTCTCCACTCAAAGAGGATTTTTAGTACCTACTGTGAAATCTCTGTCCTGTAGCTTTCATTGGGGGACACAGGAGCCATGGGTGTTGCTACCACCAGTCTTCATTGGGGGACACAGGAACCATGGGTGTTGCTGCCACCAATCTTCATTTGAGGACACAGAAACCATGGGTGCTGCTGCCACCAGTCTTCATTGGGGGGACACAGGAACCATGGGTGTTGCTGCCACGAGTCTTCATTTGGGGAACAAGGAACCATGGATGTTGCTGGCACCAGTCTTCATTGGGGGACACGGGATCCATGGGTGTTGCTGCCACCAGTCTTCATTGGGGGACACAGGAAGCATGGGTGTTACTGTCACCAGTCTTTATTGGGGGACACAGGAAGCATCGGTGTTACTGCCACCAGTCTTCATTGGGGGACACTGGAACCATGGGTGCGGCTGCCACCAGTCTTCATTGGGGGACACAGGAACCATAGGTATTGTTTCCACCAGTCTTCATTGGGGGACACAGGAACCATGGGTGCTGGCTGCTGCCACCAGTCTTCATTTGAGGACAAAGGAACCATGTGTGTTGCTACCACCAGTCTTCTTTGGGGGACACAGGAACCATGGGTGTTGCCGCCACCAATCTTCATTTGAGGACACAGGAACCATGGGTGTTGCTGCCACCAGTCTTCATTGGGGGACACAGGAACCATGGATGTTGCTGCTACGAGTCTTCATTTGGGTACACAGGAACCATGGATGTTGCTGCCACCAGTCTTCATTGGGGGACACCGGAACCATTAATGTTGCTGCCACCAGTCTTCATTGACGAAACAGGAACCATAGGTGCTGCTGCCACCAGTCTTCATTGGGAGACACAGGAACATGGGTCCTGGCTGCTGCCACCAGTCTTCATTTGAGGACAAAGGAACCATGGGTGTTACTGCCACCAGTCTTTATTGGGAGACACAGAAAGCATGGGTGTTACTGCCACCAGTCTTCTTTGGGGGACACAGGAACCATATGTGTTGCTGCCACCAATCTTCATTTGAGGACACAGGAACCATGGGTGTTGCTGCCACCAGTCTTCATTGGGGGACACAGGAAGCATGGGTGTTACTGTCACCAGTCTTTATTGGGAGACACAGAAAGCATGGGTGTTGCTGCCACCAGTCTTCATTCGGGGACACAGGAACCATGGATGTTGCTTCCACCACTCTTCTTTGGGGGACACAGGATCCATGGGTGTTGCTGCCACCAGTCTTCATTGAGGGACACTGGAACCATGGGTGCTGCTGCCAGCAGTCTTCATTATGGGACACAAGAATTATAGGTGCTGCTGCCACCAGTCTTCATTGGGGACACAGGAACCATGGGTGTTGCTGCCACCAGTCTTCATGGGGAGACACAGGAACCATGGGTGCTGGCTGCTGCCACCAGTCTTAATTTGAGGACACAGGAACCATGGTTGTTGCTACCACTAGTCCTCATATGGGGACACAGGAACCATGCGTGTTGCTACCACCAGTCTTCATTGGTGAACACAGGAAGCATGGGTGTTACTGTCACCAGTCTTTATTGGAAGACACAGGAAGCATCGGTGTTGCTGCCACCAGTCTTCATTGGGGGACACTGGAACCATGGGTGCTGCTGCCATCAGTCTTCATTATGGGACACAGGAACTATAGGTGCTGCTGCCACCAATCTTCATTGGGGGCACAGGAACCATGGGTGTTGCTGCCACCAGTCTTCATGGGCAGACACAGGAACCCATGGGTGCTGGCTGCTGCCACCAGTCTTCATTTGAGGACACAGGAACCATGCGTGTTGCTACCACTAGTCTTCATTGGGGGACACAGGAACCATGGGTGTTGCTGCCACCAGCCTTCATTGGGGGACACCGGAACCATTAATGTTGCTGTCACCAGTCTTCATTGGGGACACAGGAACCATAGGTTCTGCTGCCATTAGTCTTCATTGGGGTACACAGGAACCATGGGTGTTGCTGCCACCAGTCTTCATTGGGGACACAGGAAACATGGGTGCTGGCTGCTGCCACCAGTCTTCATAGGGGGACACAGGAACCATGGGTGCTGGCTGCTGCCACCAGGAGACTGACCCTAAGATTGCATGAAAGTCAGCTCTTCCTTCGCAGTCTACACCCACTTACTGGCACCAAGCCAACACCAGGTAGTGTAAAAACAGTAGGAGAAGCCTAAGATACAAGTCTAAGGAAAAATAAGAATAAAAGGAAACTAAAAATAAGAATAAAAGGAAACCCTAGAAGAACAGATTCGCCCGTCAGGGCACCGAGGGAGGAAGCTGTGACCCCCCCCCAATTGAGGTTACCCGAAAATGATTTTTCCTAGGTACTAAAAGTCCTCATTTCTTGGGCACGTCACAGAAACCATGGGTCATTCTAAATTGGTCCCTTAGGGTGGGAGATTGAGGGGGAGAGGTCAGAGGCAAGGCCTTAGGCAATTGCCTATAAACTGCCATCTGCAGCACTTTTCTGCCAAGACTCACAACCCCAGAGGAAAAGGTATGCACTCTGAAGAACGCGGAGAACATGTGGATAGAAGATCATATAGTTTCCTTGTACACGTGTAGTGCTGACACCTAATGATGTACCACCAGGAGACTCCCACGACCTGTGTGGAGTGGACCATGACCCTAAATGCGGGAGCCTTGGCTCTCACCAGATAGGCTTCTAGAATGGCAGATTATATCCATTGATAAATAGTTCCCTTAGAGGCAGGTAGGCCCCTGTGCAAACCATTCGAAATTACAAATAAGGCATCCAAATGCCTGAACAGTGATGGACATGTAGAGATGGACTGCTGTAATGTCTAACTTGTAGAGCGATTTCTCCCTGGGATGAGATTTTTTCTTGGGGCGAGGAAGAACGAAATAATTCAACTTTTATCTCCTCGTTGAGGCGAAAGGAAGAGACCACCTTGAGTAGAAAAGAGGGCATCATGGCCATGTAGAGAATGGGGGAGGGTGAGCTGTACAAAAGTGGTCACAAACATTTGAGACCTTTCTAATTGATGTGTCCGCTATGAGGAAGGCCACCATCCCAGAGATCACCTACAGAGAGACTTTGTTGAAAGGCTTGAAAAGGGTACACTGCAGAGCCTCCAGCACCAGGCTGAGATCCCACAAGGATTCAAGATGTCTGTAAGTAGGAGCCAAGTGTTTGACACTATGGAGGAAGATCTTAATATGAGGTAGGCTCTACTGGAAAAGAATGGACAGGGCAGGCAGGGTTGGGGCGCCAGAGGGAAATTTGTGGTTGCAAGCAATGCATACAAATTAGGTGACTAGTGGAGGCTGGCCTGGTTGGCGAATTCTCTCTTCCTTTTGAGTGCGACATGACAGGAGAATAAGAAAACAGAGGCGAGGGAAAGAGATAGAGAGACAGATGCTAGAAGAGGTCTTGGGCAAGAGGAGATTACAGTAGTGTCTGTCCTAGCGTTGGATAGGGTCCACTGGGTCATAAAAAGTGAAGAGACTGTTTGGATTGACAGACGCCACAGGAAGACTGTGCTTCTGAAGAAGAGGGCCACACTGTCTCTGGTGGATCTGACTCCTCTACTGGGTATAGCCTGCGGAGCAGGAGCCAAATGCTGTGCTACCTTAGTGTCAGCAGCCGATGCCCATGGTTTCTGTGTCCCTCAATGAATCGCCCGAGATAGGGGAAACTGTCTCTTGTGCCATCGATAGGTAGCTACCTTTTGGACGAGAGCTGAATTGCATATTTTTTCTCATAGAGCATTAAAGGCGTTTTTCACTTTAGTGAAAGTAGTTCCCAAACACTTTTATACATGTCAACAGCTAGAGCCCCTGAGCTCAGTGATTGGCTGCAGCAGTGATGTGCGCTTTAGTTGTGACGTCACCATTGCAGCCAAAATAGGAAGACCGGAGCAGCTGCAGGGTGGAAGACTGGGTAATACATACCTCCGGTAGCGCTGAGCCCAATTTTGAAGATGTTATACAGCTTTCTCAATTTCTGCTCCCACTTCACAAAGAGGTTCTGCAGCAGTCAATATGTATAATGAATCTTCTCAACTCTCCTTGGAGTTTTATGGTTGGTATAAAAGTCTGAGGTTGGTATGTGACCATGGTACTCCTTTTGTGACTTCTAATATTATGGAACCTGCATAGACACAGAATGGGAAAACACACACAGAAGCCTACCTTATTGATATATATACAGTGCAGACCAAAAGTTTGGACACACTTTCTCATTTAAAGATTTTTCTGTATTTTCATGACTATGAAAATTGTACATTCACACTGAAGGCATCAAAACTATGAATTAACACATGTGGAATTATATACTTAACAAAAAAGTGTGAAACAACTGAAAATATGTCTTATATTCTAGGTTCTTCAAAGTAGCCACCTTTTGCTTTGATGACTGCTTTGCACACTCTTGGCATTCTCTTGATGAGCTTCAAGAGGTAGTCACCGGAAATGGTCTTCCAACAATCTTGAAGGAGTTCCCAGAGATGCTTAACTTGTTGGCCCTTTTGCCTTCACTCTGCGGTCCAGCTCACCCCAAACCATCTCGATTGGGTTCAGGTCTGGTGACTGTGGAGGCCAGGTCATCTAGTGTAGCACCCCATCACTCTCCTTCTTGGTCAAATAGCCCTTACACAGCCTGGAGGTGTGTTTGGGGTCATTGTCCTGTTGAAAAATAAATGATGGTCTAACTAAACGGAAACCGGATGGAATAGCATGCCGCTGCAAGATGCTGTGGTAGCCATGCTGGTTCAGTATGCCTTCAATTTTGAATAAATCCCCAACAGTGTCACCAGCAAAGCCCCCCCACACCATCACACCTCCTCCTCCATGCTTCACGGTGGGAATCAGGCATGTAGAGTCCATCCGTTCACCTTTTCTGCGTCGCATAAAGACACGGTGGTTGGAACCAATGATCTCAAATTTGGACTCATCAGACCAAAGCACAGATTTCCACTGGTCTAATGTCCATTCCTTGTGCTCTTTAGCCCAAACAAGTCTCTTCTGCTTGTTGCCTGTCCTTAGCAGTGGTTTCCTAGCAGCTATTTTACCATGAAGGCCTGCTGCACAAAGTCTCCTCTTAACAGTTGTTGAAGAGATGTGTCTGCTGCTAGAACTCTGTGTGGCATTGACCTGGTCTCTAATCTGAGCTGCTGTTAACCTGCGATATCTGAGGCTGGTGACTCGGATAAACTTATCCTCAGAAGCAGAGGTGACTCTTGGTCTTCCTTTCCTGGGGCGGTCCTCATGTGAGCCAGTTTCTTTGTAGCGCTTGATGGTTTTTGCAACTGCACTTGGGGACACTTTCAAAGTTTGCCCAATTTTTCGCACTGACTGACCTTCATTTCTTAAAGTAATGATGGCCACTCGTTTTTCTTTACTTAGCTGCTTTTTTCTTGCCATAATACAAATTCTAACAGTCTATTCAGTAGGACTATCAGCTGTGTATCCACCAGACTTCTGCACAACACAACTGATGGTCCCAACCCCATTTATATGGCAATAAATCCCACTTATTAAACCTGACAGGGCACACCTGTGAAGTGAAAACCATTTCCGGTGACTACCTCTTGAAGCTCATCAAGAGAATGCCAAGAGTGTGCAAAGCAGTCATCAAAGCAAAAGGTGGCTACTTTGAAGAACCTAGAATATAAGACATATTTTCAGTTGTTTCACACTTTTTTGTTAAGTATATAATTCCACATGTGTTAATTCATAGTTTTGATGCCTTCAGTGTGAATGTACAATTTTCATAGTCATGAAAATACTGAAAAAATCTTTAAATGAGAAGGTGTGTCCAAACTTTTGGTCTGTACTGTGTATATATATATATATATATATATATATATATATATATATATATATATATATATATATATATATATATATATATATATATATATATAGTAATATTCATTGTACTAAGCAGTTTAGTAATGCAATAATAGTGTTATATTCATTTATGATGTTTTGCAGGCATTAATACAGATGAGCGCAAGAACAGATCACGTTAGACCACGTTGCCTTAGTCTACTACCTTCTGCTCAGATCATTGCTCAAATTAGCAAGAACTGCCTGGATCCATATGCTGAAATTAATAACAGCTGGTATCATATGGTAAGAAAAACATTACCATGCAGGCATTATAGTGTATGGGCTTCCGATTCGGAGATGCAAAAGAAATATTTATGGGAAACCTTGGCAAAAGAGCTGCAATATTGCTTATATACTGTATGTGTCAAAGGGTCCTAGCAGAAATGTCATGTACATAATGGTGGTAGTTTTACCAGTATATGCTAAGTGAGATACACTTAAAGGGTTATTCCCGTCTCAAATATTTATTGCTTATTTACAGGATTATGCCATACATTTTTTGTGCAGGTCACCCATGAAACCGGGATGTTGGCCATACATGTGCCGCTCTCTTCATTCACTTATATACGAGTTAAAGAAAATAGCCGAACAAGTTATTCCTAGAAGTGGGATTCACATCTTTCAGAGATTTGACATTTCCTGGGGATTTGCCATATATGATAGAGGTGGGAATCCTCCTCTAATATACATAGAGTACAGTGGGTGCGGAAAGTATTCAGACCCCTTTACATTTTTCACTCTTTGTTTCATTGCAGCCATTTGGTAAATTCTAAAAAGTTCTTTTTTTTCTCATTAAAGTACACTCTGCACCCCATCTTGACTGAAAAAAAACAGAAATGTAGAAATTTTTGCCAATTTATTAAAAAAGAAAAACTGAAATATCACATGGTCATAAGTATTCAGACCCTTTGCTCAGTATTGAGTAGAAGCCCCCTTTTGAGCTAGTACAGCCATGAAACTTCTTTGTGGAACTTTCTCCCATCTCCCTACTGCATCTCTGGAGCTCAGCCACAGTGATCTTGGGGTTCTTCTCTCACCAAGGCTCTTCTCCCACGATTGCTCAGTTTGTCTGGACGGCCAGGTCTAGGAAGACTTCTGGTGGCCCCAAACTTCTTCTATTTAAGGATTATGGAGGCCACTGTGCTCTTAGGAACCTTGAGTAATGCAGAAATTCTTTTGTAACCTTGGCCAGATCTGTGCCTTGCCACAATTTTGTCTCTGAGCTCCTTGGGCAGTTCCTTTGAGCTCATGATTCTCATTTGGTCTGACATGCACTGTGAGCTGTGAGGTCTTATATAGACAGGTGTGTGCCTTTCCAAATCAAGTCCTATCAGTTTAATTAAACACAGCTGGACTCCAATGAAGGAGTAGAACCATCTCAAGGAGGATCACAAGGAAATGGACAGCATGTGACTTAAATATGAGTGTCTGAGCAAAGGGTCTGAATACTTATGACCATGTGATATTTTAGTTTTTCTTTTAATAAATTTGCAAAAATTTCTACATTTCTGTTTCTTTTTCAGTCAAGATGGGGTGCAGAGTGTACTTTAATGAGAAAAAATGAACTTTTTAGAATTTACCAAATGGCTGCAATGTAACAAAGAGTGAAAAATTTAAAGGGGTCTGAAGACTTTCTGTACCCACTGTGTATGAAAGTCCAAATAGGAGAAAAAAAAAGCGACAAAAAGGTCATTAGTAATGGTGCATTATATTAAATATTTTATTGGTCAAAAAAGGGTGGAAAATATACATAATGGTGTCAGTGAATTGTTGGAGGTGTTGGAGAGTCATACAGTAGGTAGCTTTATTATGAGTATATGTAACGGTTGGTTTTGATAAAGTATATTCTTCTTGCAAATTATTTTAGGACTGTGACATACATACATGCTGCTCACATTGAAGTGGGAGATTTTTATCCCAATAAGCTGTTTGGTGAAGGGGGGTGTGATATGTCACTTCTTACCAGACAAAAAGCCTCAGAAATGTGTCATCATGAGCTGTAGAAAAAAAAATGGTGCAAGAAATGATGGTGCAATACATTAATAAATGGTGCAAGAAATTCACTTCAGTAATGTAGAACTCTGATGTGCTAGTACAATATGCCTGAAAAGAAGAAGAATACCATGTAGCTTTTTAGACAGAAAAAATCCTCATATTCAAGTGCAGTGAAATCTGCAGTGCGACTGGGCCCCCTTCCCTCCGCTGAATCGACGGTATGTCCAGCTTTAAGACAATATTTTCTGTAAATAAAAGGCCCGATTATTCAAGACCGGTATTGTTCACGGGGGTCTTAATGAAGGGGCATGCTGGAGTCAGACGCTCCAGATTGAAGAAGAGGTGCCCTACTCCAGAAACCTGAGATTTCTGGCTTAGCGAATACCACAACTTGTCATGAATTAGATGATCCATGCCATCCGTCCCGTCCCACCCCCCTCTCTGTATATTCTGTCAGAGGTGGGAGAACCTTGAGTGAAAACGCCAAAAGTTGTAAAATTTTGCCGAAATTCCGAGTTGTGCCTAAAATTTGCAACTTTTCAAACCTTTGATGCCAGAATTCTGGTGTGAAAGCTTTGATGAATCGGGCCCATAGTGTACAATTTTGTTATTTAATACACTGGCTATCAAATAGAGATATGTTTATTAAAGGCACAGTGACTTTTTAAGACTTTGAAAAAAATCACAACTTATTTTATATGGAATTGATGTGAACTCGAAAACGTAATAGAGAAACGTATTTGTTAGGGACTATCCCACTGATTATAAAGAATTTACAATTTCCTTACTAAATAACATCTATTAATGTTTCCGTTTCTCTTTACTGAAACATAAATTGGATTGCTTACAACAGAAAAGAAAAAGATTTTTTTTTTTTCTTTTTATTATTTTTCCACTTAAATATCTCAGCAACATGAAATGACATAATCTGCAGTCTGAAAACACAGCTCCCCAAGGTAAAAGTTTCACCAAGCTGCAATATGACTGATCATGTGAAATCATGTAATGTTCCCACAACGAAAGGTTAAGAGCTTGCTTGTCAGGTTGCATTTCATCCAGCAGTACCAAAAATGGCTGGAAGTAAGATGTATCTTATGTGATAACCATAGTGTTCATCTCTGCAGATATTAGGAAGGGCACATATATAACCCTTCCCACAGCAACTGGGATTTGTTACTTTTTAACCCTGTAAAATCATTTTGATAGACAGAATTTTGCTTTGAATAACGTCTACATTTTTTTTCCCCCCCAGATTACATCAGTGAATTTTGATGGGCAGAATCTCTCCCGAATCACAAATTTAGAGAAGCTGGAAAATCTTCGTTGGGCATCTTTCAGTAACAATTATCTAACAAGAATTGAAGGTCTGGAAAATTGTGTGAAGATAGAAGAGTTATGTCTGGATGGAAACTGCATCACAAAACTGGAAGGTGATGTGGACACTTCTATACGGTTATGTTCGGCACCAATGTCTTATGGTATCGTCCCAAATAATATCAGATGGCCTCAAAGAGAACCTATTGTGTCCCCAAATGCTACTGACATGCAGATACAGGGTTAATCTGCAGGTTAAAGGGGTTATCTAAGTCTATTAAATTTGTTAACTGTGGGCCGAAGATCTAACAGGCAGGTAGTTTCCAACTACTTGCCTGTTGTGCCTGACGCTGATCTCTGTTGACAGACCTGCTGACTGTTCAGCGGCTTTCACTGACGTCACGTCAACAGAGCAGAGGCTTCTCATCCGCTCTGCTCTGTGACTGCCAACATCATGCTGATTAACAGCCGGCTCCCTACTGCTTAACTGCGGGAGCCTGGCTGTCAATCAGTGTGACAGCTACAGTCACACCCTTCGACAGAGCAGCCCTGAAGAAGAAGAACTGCTCTGTTGAAGTGGAGCAGGAGCGGTCAATGTCTGCTCTGCATCGGTGCTGGGTTGAACAGGCAGGTACTTGCCTCTGTTAGCAACTACCTACCTGTTGGGTTTTAGACCCCTAGTAAGAAAAATAAAATGTCCTGGGCAACCCCTTTAATAGCGTTACAATGCTGTCCAGCCTCCTTACTGAAAGTGCGGCTACTAGGAAAAAATGAACCCTATTCGTCCGGATAGCCTCTGGCTTTCAGTCGTAGAAACGCGCCGGCGAGGCTACAGTCATTGCCCACAACATTGTGAGCGGCAGATTTAAGCTCTCCCCGGCACTTTGACAGCTTGCTAAGCAGTAATGCGTTGCTGAGCACACCGTCAATCATAGTGGCAGGGCGTGCTTACAGCCGCCGCTCACTGTGTACTGAGCAGTGACTGAAGCCAATCCAGCACGACTAAAAGCCGCTGGCACCCACACGAATGAAGCTCCGTCTCTGCCTCCCTCTCCACCTCAGAGATGTGCTCTAGGGCACAATTGAAATGTAAGAATTAGAGGTTTTCCTTTTTCTGAAACAAGAACACCACATGCTCTAACATAACAAACGGAGCGGAAATTCACCTTCCACGGGTTGTGTCTCGGTGTTTTGGCTACAATAGCGACAGTACATCTATAGCACGCATCCCCACGCTGTAACCAATCACTGAGATTAGCAGCACGAACCGCTGAGCACAGTGATTGACCACAGCGGTGATGCGTGCTGTCGCTTTTAAAGTTGTCACTGCAGCCAAAACACTGAAACCCAAGCAGCAGCGGGGAGTCAGTGCTGGACCCGGGTAGGGCGAGTATCTGCTCTGTTGTTATTTTGGGAATTTTAGAGCATTTGGGGTCCACTTTCTTGAAAGTAGAAAACCCCTTTAACATATACAAAAAAAAATCACATGATGGTTTGTGGATTTGCTGACTGGCTGGGAGGGACCAGAGATCACAAGGCCCCATTATTATTCCCAGGGGAACATTAGAAATGCCCTTCACTATATAAATTAGCACAATCCCCCTGATTTACATGCTGATAACCCCTTGAAGACACAGCCATTTTTTTTTTGCTTTCGTTTTTCTCTTCTTGCATTCCAGGGGCCATAACGTTATACTTTTCCCATCAGCTCAGTTGTATGAAGGTTTGTTTTCTGCTGGACAAGTTGTGATTTTCAATTATACAATTCATTTTACAATGCAATGTTCTGAAAAATCGGCCAAAAATGGGGTGAAATTGAGAAAAAACAACACATTTCTGCCCCATTGATTTTTGGGTTTTGTTTTCAGTGTTCATAATGTTTTTTTCCTTTACTACTTAGAAAAGTATATAAAATGTACAAGAAAATTGGCTGAAGGCGACAAATTTTGAGAGCCATAACTTTTAAACCATTAAGGATAGGCAATTTTTCATCCCCTACCCCTTTTTCCAAGAGCCATAACTTTTTTTCTTTCTGCTCACATGGCCATATGAGGGCTTGTTTTTTTTGCAGGACAAGTTCTATAGTTTTGAATTATACCATTTATTTAGCCATGCAATGTGCTGAAAAACACAAAAAAAAAAATCCAAGTGTGATGAAATGTTGAAAAAAAATACAATTCCGAAATTGTTTATTGGGTTTAGATTTTCCAGCTTTCATTGTGCGGTAAAAATGTCTTCCAGGTCAGTGGGACTAGCGTGAAAGGGGGGCTTGCTTTTTGTGAGATGAGCTGTAATTTTTATTAGTACAATATGGGGTCCATACAACTCCCTGATGTCTCTTTATTCCATTTTTTCCCTTTTTTTTCTTTCTTCTTTTTCAGTTACTGTGAATTTTTAAGATTTTGCTGTGTACAACTTGAGAAAGAAGAGATGATTTAAACTTTTGTACTCTTTTATAAACATATACTTACATTTTATATATATATATATATATATATATATATATATATATATATATATGTTTTTCTTTTTAACTTTAATTTTTTTTTTATTATTATTATTATTATTCCGCTTAAAGGACTTGAATTTCCAGTCACTAGGCTGCTTATACAATACGCTGGTATAGGCTGGGCTTTACAGGCGTACTAACATGGCAGACATGGAGGCCTTCAGAAGTTGATGGCAACCCATTGCACCGTGCAGGGGAAGAGACGGGACATGAGGATTGGAAACGAACACCCCACGCCCTCTTCGCCCCAGTCCTATCCTTTTAACTGTCTGATCAGTTACACTTGGGTGCTAGCTGTTTAACACAGCTGGTGTCCACCAGATTAGGGGGCACACATCAGTCGTAAATACATGGAGGATGTCACTAAGGGATTTTAAAAGCCAATCACACTGACATCCACTAACACAGTAGAGCGCCACATGGTGTTCAGACTGTATAGCAATGTGCTCATCTATCTAATGAGCTGCGGGCTGATCACACATGCTCAGACATAGAAATGGCTTTCAGTCCTGCTTCTCGGGGCAGGATGAGAACCTTTGTAGGACGTGGCAGAATAGCTGGGAAAATAAGAAGGGATTATATTGCTATCGACAAGTGGAGGAAGAGACTGATTCTGTCCATAGGCCACACTAGCAGTACAGATTAGCTGCAGCTCCAAGGGGGACACGTGAAAATTAGGAAAAAAATATTTTTTATTCCTATTTTCTAGGACTCTCAAAGCTTGTGAAGCTCCGGCAGCTCAGCATTAATAGGAACCGACTTACAAGTTTCAGCAGAGAAGTTATTGATAATCTGTCTCACCTTCACTTTCTGTCTGCCGAGAACAATCACATCAGCTCACTGGCAGGACTGCAGAAAGCCAGCTCCTTAATAGAACTGTACCTGAGCCATAACCAAATCTGCAACAACCAAGAAATCTACCACCTTAAGGTAAAATATGCTACTCATTAGTATTCAGGAATTACCTGTGGATCGCATATCTTTACATGCCAATGCCCTAAAGAGATATGTCAGCTGCTTAAAGGGAATCTGTCAGTAAGTTTAATTCCCCAAAACCATTCATATGTGCACGTAGCCCAGTGAAAGTTGAACTGAATGTCACCTTTATATTGTCATTCCAATTCCGGAATCTTGATAAGTCCCCTTTTTTTTTTTGTGGTATGCAAATGAGTTGTTAAGTGCAGTGGGCAGGAGAGTGCACTTATCAAAACTTTGGCCTCCTTGGTAATTAACATTCTGTTAATTGATAGCTGACTTCACCTTTGACTCCAGGCGCCAGCCAGGAAGTTGCATACCTCTGCAGATCAGCGGTGTTTCTGCTTCTGCACCCTCCACAGGACACAGAGTTCATCGCTCTGCAGCGCATGCGCAGTAGAACACTGGAGCATGCGCCCTCAGAAGGTCAAATTACTACGCAGAACCGAGACCACTGCTGATCTGCGCAGGTGCAAGACTTCCTGGCTGGTGTCTGATTTCAAAGGCGAAGTCAGCTATCAGTCAGCAGATGGGGAGGCTCCAAGAGCATTAAGTGCATTCTCCCGCCCACTGCACTTAACTCATGCGCATACCACAAAAACTGGGGTTTTATTAAGATTCCAGCAGCGGAATGACAGTATAAAGGTACCAACTTTCTCTGGGCTACATGCCCATATAAAAGGTTTGGGAAGGGGGGAGGGTCAAACGTACTGACAGATTCCCTTTAAAGAAGAGCATTCTTATACCCCCAGCCTTGAAAGATTAATAGAACAAAAGGCACAAAAAAAGTAATTTCTCCTTCCATCCCATCAGCCATATCTTATGTGTGTCATATTTTCCTATCAGGGCTTGAACAACCTTGTGATTTTGGACTTGTACAGTAATCCAATATCAGTGAATCATGACAACTATCGATTGTTTGTTATCTTTCATCTCTCGTCTCTGAAAGCTCTGGACGGATCCGCAGTGGTAAGCAGAATGTAATGTGTCGCCATTCATCATATTAAAGGAGCATATTTGCCCTGTCTCATTATAATTAGTATTACAGCTTCTCCTCTGACTGCCTGTCAGCGTTTTTTGTGATAAATGCACCAATATTGCGACAAGATCTACAAAGTTAGGATTTGATTGGACATTGTGACTACCTTTTAAAATAAGTAGGGAAATTCCACAGCAAACCCTTGCTCCTTCTGCAACAGAAAATGACATGCTCCAGATACAAAAAAATCACATAGTACATTATTTTCTTTGCAAATAAACTCTGCAGTTTGTAGATAAGATGTGTTAAATCCCCAACCATATGGTACCAGTATTCACAACAGATTTTCTGTGCACAAATCTGAAACAAATTTGCAGCATGTTTGTCCCATATATCCTAAGTGTTGGGACCTGTTACTTCCAGTCCCACCGTTATGTATCATTCTATCATTTATCAGCATGGGCCTTAACAGTGATAGTGAATTTTTCTTTATCGCTTCATTGGGGGACACAGGTAACCATGGGTGTTTGCTGCTGCCACTAGGAGGCTGACCCTATGCAAAAAAATAATTAGCTCCTCCTCAGCAGTGTACACCCCAACGACTGACGCAAAGCTCGTCAGTTTAAGCTTAGTGTCAGTAGGAGGCGGACCTGGATCTAATCCCAGATCCGTCTTTTCCTTTTCAGGTCACCTGTTGTGTTTTATTAATCTTTTACTCTTTCTTTTGCAGATTCTTCTCTACAGGGTAACAGGGTGTGTAATTTCTCATCCTGTTTTCCCACCCACAGAGAACAGTATGGTGTCACCCACATTGTCCACTCTCGGCCTGCTAGGCAGGACCCTATCCCCTGTCACTTCACAGTGCTTCAGGGTGATTCGAGGTGACCGGTCCTTGCCTGTTCCCACCTCCTGCCCCCTCCTCGGAGCGGGCCAAGAGGAAGATGGTGGTCCCTTCCTGGTGTCCTTCCCCCTTCTTTTAGGGGTCGACACCATCTTCTGCACCGTCTAGGTGCTCTAAGAAGGACACCGTTTGTTTCCAGTGACTTCCCCCCTTCTCACCGGGGGGGCTCCTGATTCCGTCCTCAAACATGAGAAGGAGTTGGGACTCACATTACAAGTACTGTCCCTCTTCTTCTCCACGCTCCTCAGGTAGTAATTATCACCTACCTGGACGATCTCTTGATCAAGGCTCTGTCCTTCGGAGACTGTTGTCAGAGCTTTCAAATCACCCTGCACACTCTTGCCCATCTCGGCTGGATAGTCGACACGTCAAAATCTTCTGATTCCGGCTCAACGCCTAGTATTCCTGGGCATGTTGATTGATTCCACCCATTCCAAAGTCCTGCTCCCAGAGGAAAAGACCTCAGTCCTCCGTCTGGGGGGTTGTTGTCTAAAGCACCCATCCCCACATTCTCTTCGGCTCTGCATGAGTGTACTGGGGAAGATGATCGCCGCCATAGAAGCCGTGCCTTTTGCCAAAATTCCATACCCGTCCCGTTCTGCTGACCCGCCTGTCAACTTGAGACAAGAGGATCTCTTCCCTGGACCGTCCCATTATACTGTCCCTCCGAGTGAGGCAGTCCTTGATATGGTGGACCCTCTCCCCCTCCATTCGACTCTGGAGATCATTCCTTCCTCTCCACTGGCAAGTTGTCACAACCGACGCCAGTCTCCTCGGATGGGGAGCAGTCTTCCTTCATCACAGAGTCCAGGGTCGCTGGAATTTTCGGGAAGTCTCCCAGCCAATCAATCTACTGGAAATCAGAGCAATCTACCTCTCCCTTCTCCACTGCCAGGATCATCCAGTTTGCGTTCAATCAGACAATGCCATGGCCATGGCGTACATAAACCACTAGGGCGGAACACGCAGCCAGTCCTCTATGACAAATGTCTCAAGGATTCTGGTTTGGGCTGAGCGACGCATGTTGGCATTATCGGCATTGCACATTCCGGGGGTGGACAATTGGGTCGCCGACTTCCTAAGTCACCAGGGTCTCTCCTCAGGCAAGTGGTCCCTCAACCCAGACGTATTTGCACAGATGCGTAAGAAATGGGGCACCCCCGACGTTGATCTAATGGCATCACGGACGAATCACAAGGTGCCTCGTTTCGTAGCCAGGTCTCACGACCCTCTGGCGATCGGTCACAACGCCCTGGTCATTCCAATGTCTTAGTTTCAGCTTTCTTACCTCTTTCCACCTCTCCCACTGATCCCGAGAGTCGTCAAAAGACCAAGGCAGAGGCAGTCCTAGTAATCGTGGTGGCCACAGACTGGCCCAGAGGGCCTGGTACGCAGAGTTAGTCAATATGCTCTCAGACACACCCTGGAAACTTGCAGACCGTCTAGATCTACTTTCACAGGGTCCCCTCTTCCACCAGAATTCTCAGTCTCTGAATTCAATGGCATGGCCGTTAAGGCTGCCGTTCTGAGGGAAGCAGGTTTTTCATCCCATGTCATACAGACCATGATCAGCGCAAGAAAGCCCTCGTCCTCACGCATTTATCATTGGACTTGGAAGGCCTTTTTTTGTTGGTGTGAAGATAACCACTCAACCCCTATGTCTTTTTCACTTCCAACCATCCTGGCTTTTCCCCAGTCTGACCTCGATTCCGGGCTTTAACTCAGTACTTTCAAGGGTCAGATCTCCGGTTTTTCAATTTTTTCAATGAAATTTGGCCTCTCGTCCCCAGGTCAAGACATTTCTCCAGAAAGTTGCTCTTTTGGCCCCACCATATCGTCCTCCAGTAGACCCCTGGGACCTTAATCTTGTCTTTAGTGTTCTTAGGCAACCGTCATTCGAACCCATTCAAGACATTACGGAATTTCTACTTTCATGGAAGGTTGCCGGTTTGGTAGCCATCACGTCTATCAGGAGAGTCTCTGAGCTGGCAGCTCTCTTGTCGTTCTCCATTCCTCGTTCTTCATCAGGGCAAGGTGGCCCTCAGACCAGTTCCTTCCTTCCTGCCTAAGGAGGTCTCCTCCTTCCACATCAATGAGGACTTCTTTTTGCCCATCTCCAGTTCTTCCGCTTGAGAGGTCCCTTCACATGCTGGACCTGGTCAGATCCCTACATTTCTACCTCTCAAGAACCGCTCCTTTCCGGCGTTCTGACGCCTGAGGGTCGTCGTAAGGGTCTTCCTGCTTCCAAATCTACCATCGCCAGCTGGATTCGCTTGGCAATACTGAAAGCATCGTGTTAAAAATATACCACCTGCTCCGGGAGTAAGGGCTCACTCCACTCCGGCAGTGGGGGCCTCCAGAGCCGCTCACCACCAGGCCTCTGCATCTCAGATTTGCAAGGCAGCTACCTGGTCTTCTCTTCACACTTTTGCGAGGTTCTGCAGAGTACATACCTAATTTGTCCAAGTTATTCTGTTCCTTCCCTTGGGACTGTTTCATGATGTCCCATGGTTACCTGTGTCCCCCAATGAAGCGATAAAGAAAGAAGGATTTTTGGTACTCCACCGTAAAATCTCTTTCTTGGAGCCTTCATTGGGTGACACAGCACCCTCCCTGGTTTGTGCCTATGTTGGGTCTACGTGCCTCTGTTTGGCCTGTATATAGTTGCTTCTCCTACTGCTTTTTCATTAACTGACGAGCTTAGTGCCAGTTGGTGGGTGTACACTGCTGAGGAGGAGCTAATTCTTTTTTTGCCTAGTGTCAGCCTCCTAGCGACATCAGCATACACCCATGGTTACCTGTGTCCTGCAATGAAGGCTCCAAGACAGATTTTATGGTCAGTACCAAAAATCCTTTTTACTCTGTCGCCTCATTGGGGGACACAGGACCATGGGTGTTATGCTGCTGTCCACTAGGAGGCGACACTATGCATAATCTGAAAAAGATTAACCGTGGCTCCTCCTCTGCAGTATACACCCCTGGACGGCGTCAGCCTTCTCTAGCTTTTGCTTAGTGTCGCATAGGAGGCACACCTAAAACTTTTACTCCGTTTTTTTCCGACGGGATTACAGATGAAGAAAAGTGGGTCTCCTGCGAGACTCCCGGCATGGCTCCTTCCTCTGCCCCCTATTACGGGGTGCACAGTTGAAGTCGAGATGGCTATTCACCATGTCGCTCCTTCCCCAGCCCCTCGGGTGCTGGTTCGAAGTCGAGACCCCCCCTCCTTACCCAATTCCTTTTGGTTTCTGGGTTGAGGTCGAGGCGAGGATAAAGCCCCCTGATGGTGACAGCAGCACCCTCCTTAATCCCCCTCTGGGAGCATTAGGTTGAAACACCTCAGGTAGGGCCTGTACAGGCAGCACTCTGCAGCTCCCAGTAGCCAGCACACTGCAGCTGAATCCAGGGACCCCAGCCCTGCTGCGGGCTCCTGTTGGGGCCGGGGGGGAGTGCAGGCAGGCATGGCACAACACAGGCACAGGCCTTCCTGCGCCCTGTCTCTGCGGCAGCACCAGCTCTATGGTGCCTCAGGGGGACTCTTCACAGGGCCCCCCTTCCGCTTATACCCCCACTGCTATCCTGCCTTTAAATCCGGGGGAGTCCGGTTCAGATCCGGCCCCCTCCTGGACTTCTGCGCCGGCCTGGAGCCCCTTTGGGCATCAGGAATCTAATTTAGACCGCGGCTCCGGCCTAGCCGAAGCCGCCACCCCCTCTCCGCCCCCCCGGCCCACCCCCGGATAACAAATATGACTCTACGGTGTCATAGAAGGAGCGGATCCAGACTGAAAGGGCGCGATTTCACAGCAAACTACCGCCCTTTTCAGCTCTCTGCCCCCCTTCTTCCTTAAGCTTTACTCCGGCGGCTGTTATCTGCTGCAGGAAAAAGAATTAACCCTGCAGCTACCTGTCGGCAGATACAGACCAGGCCTGCCAGTCTCCAGGGAGGCACAGGACTGTGGATGTTCGGGCTGGACCTAGAGGCACACTGGTGGGGTAAGATCACAGCTGGAGTTTTTTCCCTCGGCTGTGAATCCTATAAGCTCCTCTGCATAGCCAGGGCCCTCTGCATAGCCACCCCTGTGCACTATGTCGGGCTCAAGGTCCAAGAGAACCAGGCAGGACTGCTATTATGCACTCTGTACAGCCTGCAGTAATACTCTCCCCAGTGGCAGCACGTACCGCACTGCCAGGACTGCATATAGGCTGCTGTGCCAGAGCCCCAAGAAGCTCCTGCCAATGCTTCGGTGCCTAATGCCACGCCGGAATGGGTCACTCAGATGTCGCAATCTATGACGCAGTCTATAGATAACCTCACATCCACATTGCTTCAGGCTCTGCAGAGTCATGCCTCGGCTATGAACGCTACCCAGCAAAGGAAGCGCTCCACTCAGGGACATGACGGCACGGGCACATCCACGTCTAGGTCAGGACGCATGCGGACCCACAGGTCACGTTCATCTGCGTCATCCCATACCACACGGTCATCCCCCTCTAGGGAGAGATACCGTAGTCCCAGGTCATCTAGACCGTCCCCTGCCAGGAACAGACAATGCAGATCTCCACAGCCATCCCTGACCAGAGAAGGTCTCAGCCCCGGTTCACCCAGCAGGAGACGCCTTAGCGATACACAGGATTCGGAAGACATCTGTGATTCCGACTCAGACAAGGAAACTGAAGGGTCCCTAATCCCAATCCCCCCTAGCAATACAGCGCTAGTTGATGATGTAATCTCATCCATCCATCGATTGCTGGACATTTCTGATCCGCTCCCGGAGGCACCAGGACACAAGATTTCCTTTGAAGTAGTTCTGAAGCCGCCTAAGGTCTTCTTTGACCACCCAGAGTTTAAGGCGATCCTTAAAAAGCAGTTCTCACAGCCTGAGAAGAAGTTTACCAATCGCAAATATCTGGAGGCACGGTACCCCTTCCCACAGGAGGTCACCAAACAATGGACAGATCCACCTGAAGTGGATCCCCCAGTCTCTAGGCTAGCAGCACAGTCACTCCTTTCACTGCCAGATAGCTCAACCCTCAGGGACACAGCAGACCGGCAGGTAGAACGCATGACTCGTTCAATTTTTGAGGCCACAGGGGCCTCCCTGGCTCCCGCGTTCGCTTCAGTTTGGGCTGCCAAGGCCATCCTGGCTTGGGCTCAAAATTTACAAGCTGACCTACAAGTATCTGCTCCTGAGCAGTCGGACCAAGCGGCCCAAATAGCAGCTGTAGCAGATTACATGCTTCATGCAGCTCTGGATTCTGCAAGGGGTGCAGCGGGGATAGCATCAAACGCCATCACGATTCGGCGTATCCTCTGGCTGCGGGAATGGAAAGCAGACGCAGCCTCCAAGAAGTCCCTCACGCACCTCCCGTACCTCAGTGGTCGACTTTTTGGTGAACAGTTGGACATGATGATATCCAACGCCACTGTGGGTAAGAGTACCTCTCTCCCCCAACTGAAGCCCAAACACACTTACAAGAAGCAAGAACCAAACTCGATTCCGATCCTTTCGGAACTCTTCGGGCTGGTCCATCTCGCGACCAGCACAAAATAGCAACCGCGCCCCATGCAGGGACAACTCGCGGTCGACGCAAAAGTCGGACAAGACCTGGCAGTCAAGAGCAGGCCAGTCAAAGTTCAAAGGAGGAAAATCTCAGATTTCCTCCTCATCATGACTCACGGACTCCGGAAGACACCCCACCTGTAGGCGGCCGCCTTTCGCTCTTTCATCAAGTCTGGCTGCCAATTACAGAAGACAGGTGGGTCAGGGAACTAGTGTCTTCGGGATACAAGATAGAGTTCACTTCCAACCCACCAAACACACTATTTCTTTCTGTTCCCCCAAAACCGCCAGCCAAGGCTCGTACCTTCCACCAAGCGGTCTCCTCGCTTTTTCAAGCAGGAGTCATTGTACCGGTCCCCGCGGCCGAGCGCTTCCGAGGGTTCTACTCAAATTTATTCGTAGTCCCCAAGAAAGGAGGCGGCGTACAGCCCATACTGGACCTAAAACAGCTTAACAAATATGTACGGGTACGCCACTTCCTCATGGAGTCCCTTCGGTCCATCATTGCGTCCATGAAGAAGGGAGAATTTCTCGCCTCCATAGACATACAAGACGCATAACTGCATATACCAATTGCACCCGCCCATCAGAGATTTCTCAGGTTCGCAATCGACCAGGACCACTACCAGTTCGTGGCTCTCCCTTTCGGACTCGCCACGGCTCCCAGAGTGTTTACCAAAGTCATGGCAGTCACCATGGACGTCCTGCACTCCAGAGGCATAGTAGTCGTTCCATACCTGGACGATCTCCTTATCAAGGCTCCCACCTTCAAGGACTGTGAGCTCAGCGTCTCAATCACAATCGACACTCTGAGTCGCCTGGGCTGGTTAGTCAACCTACAAAAGTCATCACCAACCCCGAGTCAGTCTCTGACCTTCCTGGGAATGTTATTCAACACCTTCAGGGGTCTAGTGCTCCTTCCCAAGGACAAGGCACTGCCCCTCCGTTTAGGAGTTCGCACCCTCCTCAGAAAACCCCCTCGATCTCTCCGGTTTGCCATGAGAGTCCTCGGCAGGATGGTGGCGGCAATAGAACCAGTCCCATTTGCCCAGCTTCACCTCAGGCCTCTCCAACTAGCCATCCTCAAGTCATGGGACAGGAACTCTTTTTCTCTCGACAGGGACTTCCAGCTGACGTTGTCAACCAGGAGGTCCCTGCACTGGTGGCTCAAGCCAACCTCACTAACAAAGGGGAAATCCTTTCTCACGGGTCAATGGAAGGTTCTGACCACCGATGCGAGCCTGACGGATTGGGGTGCGGTACACCTACACCACAGAGCACAGGGCAAGTGGTCCCCAGCAGAAGCTACCATGCCCATCAACATCTTGGAAATTCGTGCCATCCTCCTGGCGTTGAGAGCCTTCCATCACTTACTGGCAGCCTCTCACATCAGAGTACAGTCGGACAATGCCACAGCTGTGGCATATGTGAATCACCAAGGGGGGACCCGCAGTGCCCAGGCGATGCGAGAAGTGACACACATTCTCCACTGGGCGGAAGACACAGGTTCGGTTCTCTCTGGGAAGCAGACTTCCTCAGCAGGCAAGGAATGGACTCGGGAGAGTGGTTTCTCCATCCCGAAGTTTTTCGCCAGATCTGCCATCGCTGGGGGACTCCGGACATGGACCTAATGGCATCCCACTTCAATGCCAAGGTCTCCAACTTCATGGCCAGAACACACGACCCGAGGGCGCTAGGAGCGGACGCCCTGGTTCAGGACTGGACCCAGTTCCAGCTCCTGTACATTTTTCCACCTCTCCCCCTGATATCCAGAGTGGTGAGGAAGATCAAGCAAGAGGGAGTTCCAACCATCCGAATCGCACCGGACCGGCCCAGGCGTACATGGTACGCCGACATCGTACAGCTCACAGCAGATGTCCCCTGGCGTCTCCCCGACCGCCCGGATCTTCTGTCAGAAGGCCCGTTCTACCACCGGAACTCAGGGGCCCTCAATTTGACGGCGTGGCCATTGAGACCTGGGTTTTAACCCGTCAGGGTTCTTGCCTGACGTCATTGGAACCATGATCAGGGCACGGAAGCCAACCTCTGCTAAGATTTATTACCATACCTGGAAAGCCTTCTTTACCTGGTGTGAATCTCGTGGCCAGACCCCATTCCCTTATTCCCTCCCCAGGGTTCTTGGGTTTCTCCAATCGGGTCTGGAGGCCAGACTGTCCCTGGCCTCCCTTAAGAGCCAGGTGTCAGCTCTCTTAGTGCTTTTTCAGATGTGCATTGCTAACAAGCCGCAAGTAAGGACATTTCTTCAGGGGGTTTCCCGATTGGTTCCCCCCTACAGACGACCACTAGAAATGTGGGATCTCAACCTGGTGCTGACAGCATTGCAGGAAACACCTTTTAAACCCCTTAGGGAAGTCCCACTCTGCCTTCTATCCCAGAAAGTGGTTTTTCTTGTGGCAATCACCTCGCTACGCAGGGTGTCTGAACTGACAGCACTCTCCTGCAGACGACCCTTCCTGGCTTTATACCAGGACAAGGTAGTTCTTCGTGCGGTCCCATCCTTCCTTCCGAAGGTTGTGTCCAACTTCCACATCAATGAGGAAATTTCACTGCCATCCTTCTGTCCGGTCCCGGTTCATAGAGTGGAGAAGGCTCTGCATACGCTTGACCTTGTCAGGGCATTGCGTATCTATGTGTCTAGGACTGCGCCCTTCCGGAAGTCTGATTCTCTTTTCGGTGTCCTAATTGTAGGGGCCTGTCTACACAATATTTGTCCATTGCTTCCCACCCAGGGACTGCTTTGGGACGTCCCATGGTCCTGTGTCCCCCAATGAGGCGACAGAGTAAAGGAGATTTTTGTGTACTCACCGTAAAATCTCTTTCTCTTAGCCTCTAATTGGGGCACACAGCTCCCACCCTGTTGCCCGTTCCGCGCCGTTGTTATGTTGAGTTCTGATATTGTTTTATCTTGAGCTCGTACATAGTTGCCTTCTTATAGGCATGGTTATGTTATCCATGTTACGTTCCTCCTATTGCTTTTGCACAAAACTGGAGAAGGCTGATGCCGTCCGGGGGTGTATACTGCAGAGGAGGAGCCACGGTTAATCTTTTTCAGATAAGCATAGTGTCGCCTCCTAGTGGACAACAGCATAACACCCCTGGTCCTGTGTCCCCCAATTAGAGGCTAAGAGAAAGAGATTTTACGGTGAGTACACAAAAAGTTCCTTTTTCTTGCCACCCCTTTATACCATCCCAAGTAGTACCCAAATGATAGTGCGGTAAAATGTGTAACAGTATCATTCATTGACCAAATAAAAAAATACAGAAAACTGTGATTATGTATGGTGATTCAAGCAGGCATCATCATCATCCACAGCTCTTCTTTTGATTAGCCGGCCTGGCGTCATGTCATGTTTGTCACACCGCAATGATGTCGTGCTAGGCCGACTAATCGAAATAAGAGCCACTGATGACGACCGGTCTCAATGATCCCGTCCAGAAGCCATAGGTTGTCGATGTGGCTGACGGACCGGAATTCGATTTGCGCCGGCTCTACATACAATGCCTTAATAAAAGGGCCATACATTTAACCCCTGCTGGCTTCTATTTTCATGTATTTTTTACTTCTAAAGGATCCAGTGGAATGTGAAAACGCCAAGGACACGTTTGGCGGCCGGCTCAGTTCTGATATGGTTGCGGAAAAAATCGGACATCAAAATTTTACTGAACTGCAAGAATTAAGTTGGAGAGCCTCGTCCATTAGGTACGATTACGCTTTATACATTACATTGGGTGCAGATTAGCCCTTTACTACAGCAAGAAAACGTACAGTAAATTAGATATTTTTTTCCTACTGTAGTATTAAGAGCAACGTGGCTTTAAGCAGGCCAACAAAATCAATGTAAAATAATAAGTCAGCCCATTGCTCTATTAGTGCACAATGAGTCACACATTTATTAGGACACATCAATACATTTTACGTTAAATGGTGATTCTTAAATAGTACGTTTTCCTCTATCCATAAAATAGGGAATAACTTACTGATTGCTGGAGGTCTCACACCTGGGAGAATGATAATGGGGCTGTGGATACTGGTAACCAGGCTCTGCAGAGCCAGGGGGTCTTGAATGGAGGTGCGCCTGCTCGACCTCTGCTCCATTCATTGTCTATGGGACTGCTGGAAATACCAGAGTACAGCACTCGCCTATTTCCAACAGTCCCATAGACAATGAATGGAGCCGAGGTCGAGCATGCGCACCTCCATTCAAGACTGGGC
Source organism: Phyllobates terribilis (assembly GCF_046119375.1). Taxonomy (NCBI): domain Eukaryota; kingdom Metazoa; phylum Chordata; class Amphibia; order Anura; family Dendrobatidae; genus Phyllobates; species Phyllobates terribilis. Next base: position 70,447,143 of record NW_027362767.1, on the reverse strand, counting down.
TCTGCAGAGCTTGGCCACCAGGATTCAGAGCCCTGCTCCCCATCGGACTCCCAGCGATCAGTAAATTATTCCCTATCCTAAGAATAGAGGATAATTTACTATTTTGGGATGAAGTCCAGAGTAGAAATGCCCATCTCCAGTAAATGTCCCTCTATATGTAGGGGTCTGTATAAATCATGCACGCTTTAGCTTTTACATCAGGAACCGGCAGACTCCATATCCATAGATGCTTTTTACAGCCTTGATGATAGAAATAACGATGATGAATAATTCACAGTCTCTATGAATAAGCTTTTATGAATATTTTATCATCAGAAATATATTCCCAAACCTGTGGGATGGTAAAACATAGCATAGGAATTCAGCAGAAACCCCCACATCAGGATAAGGATGTTTCCACTATATACCTGATGCTCACTGGACCCGAGAAATAATAAAATGTAATGATTGTATTTTAACTACTGCTTTTTCAAAAGAGGTCGGTGTCTTGGATCTGAACCTACTGAGAGAGCTACTGTATGAGTTTCAGAAAATGTCATAAAAACGCAGCGATTTAAGAAAAAAAAATCATGGCACGCATCATGTGACCACAGCCTTAGCCAAAGATCCCATGATGATTTGGATCGATTTTTCTGCTGCATATTTTCATGTGCAAAAAAAATGCAACATATTACAGGAAGTGAATGAAATAACAAAAGATCCACCATTCACAATAGGTGATATCACAGCTCACCTCCTCCTCCTGTACAATGACTGATAACACCTCTATATACAGTAGATAACACAGGATCCACCATCCACAGTAGGTGATGTCACAGCTCACCTCCTCCTCTCCCTGTACAATGACTGATAACATCTCTATATACAGTAGATAACACAGGATCCACCATCTACAATAGGTGATTTCACAGCTCACCTCCCCCTCCTGTACAATGACTGATAACACCTCTATATACAGTAGATAACACAGGATCCACCATCTACAATAGGTGATTTCACAGCTCACCTCCTCCTCCTTCTGTACAATGACTGATAACACCTCTAGATATAGTAGATAACACAGGATCCACAATAGGTGATATCACAGCTCACCTCCTCCTCCTGTACAATGACTGATAACACCTCTATATACAGTAGATAACACAGGATCCACCATCTACAATAGGTGATTTCACAGCTCACCTCCTCCTCCTTCTGTACAATGACTGATAACACCTCTAGATATAGTAGATAACACAGGATCCACACTTCACAATAAATTATGTAACAGATCACCTCCTCTTCCTGTACAATGACTGATAGCACCTCTATATACAGTAGATAACACAGGATCTACCATTCACAATAGGTGATGTCACAGCTCACCTCCTCCTCCTGCACAATGACTGATAAAACAGGATCCACCATCCACCATAGGTGATGTCACAGCTCACCTCCTCCTCCTGTACAATGACTGATAACAGCTCTATATACAGTAGATAATACAGGATCCACCATTCACAATAGGTGATGTCACAGCTCAACTCCTCCTCCTGCACAATGACTGATAATACAGGATCCACCACTCACAATAGGTGATATCACAGCTCACCTCCTCCTCCTGTATAATGACTGATAACACCTCTATATACAGCAGATAACACAGGATCCACCATTCATAATAGGTGATATCACAGCTCACCTCCTCCTCCTGCACAGTGACTGATAACACCTCTATATACAGTAGATAACACAGGATCTACCATTCGCAATAGGTGATGTCACAGCTCACCTCCTCCCCCTCTTGTACAATGACTGATAACACCTGTATATACATAAGATAACACAGGAGCCACCATCCACAATAGGTGATCCACACTTCACAATAAATTATGTAACAGCTCACCTCCTCCTCCTCCTGTACAATGACTAATAACACCTCTATATACAGTACATAACACAGGATCTACCATTCACAATAGGTGATGTCACAGCTCACCTCCTCCTCCTTCACAATGACTGATAAAACAGGATCCACCATCCACAATAGGTGATATCACGGCTCACCTCCTCCTCCTGTATGATGACCAGTAATACCTCTATATACAGTAAATAATTTCGGATCACCACCTCCTCCCTTCATAATGGCTTCTGCACAGATAATACCATGTTCAGATAATGCTTTTATACAAACAAATAGGGTCTCAATCAGTCTATTGCTGCTAATGCCCGTGTGAAGAACATGAAGTTGGAGTCTAATATTTAGCCTAGTGCCAGCGTGAAAATTACACGTTTTTTTCATTTATTTTTTTTAATATGCATAGTGATATGAAAAAAAAATGGGAAAAATAGATTGAACATATAAACAATAGGCCATTTTTTGCTGACACTACACTTAGGTACCTCAATTCAAAGGGGTTTTCTTGGAGGTAATGAAATGCCTACAATGTTGTGAAGTGCCGTGTACTTTTACATGATTTACTTATTTGTGAATTTTTGGGTTGTGTTCCCACATAAAGTAAATACTGCGGGTTTTTTTTCTATTGCGTTCTTTTGTGCAAAAAATCTGAATGCACTATCCAAGGAAAGGGGATGTGATTTCATGAAAACTCGTGATCACTGTTGGTGTGCATTTTGTTGGTGTGTTTTTACCTTGTAGGCTTCTATGGGGAGCCTGAATAAAAACACATGTTTTATAAACAGTAGCGTATTTATCTTCGGAATGAAAGCTTTTCTAGCTTGGGTTTGCACCTTAACATTTTACACAAACACTTGTGTTGTGTTTTCGTAGGACGGTCGACCTGATGCCCGCAGACCAGTTTAGGAACGTTCGCACCGTGAATCTGGAGAATAACAATCTGACGTCGTTCAGTGGCTTAGTCTTCCTGTCACATGTGAAGGTGAGGGTCTGTGTTCCTTCTGATATGACTCCTTTTTCCCATTAATATACAGTGCAAACACATCTGATCGTTGTCAGGATCTGCCATCTTTCATCTAATGTTTATGGTTGCCTTAGTTTGGTTTTGCAGGTTTGACCAATTTGTCCCAAATAATCACCACGATTATCAATATTGTTCTGTTTGTAGAAACTCTTTTTAGGGCACACCTTTGTTTTTGGAGGACATTCAGTGGGGGTAATACCACCCCATAGTTTAGTTATTTTGGCATGTAATAGGGTATCTGATATATTCTGGCAGGTGTACAGTATGTGTAGGGTGAACATACACATTACATTATTGATATCCTAATGGACGGACATGAGTTCAGGACAGGAGGGCGCTGGGGCTGCATGAGACGGGGTTCTGAATTATGGATCAGAGATTTCCAGAATTCAGAAGCTGCAAACTTACATGTAGCCCTGTATAATATCATGTATCAGAGACAAAGCTAGAATTCCTGGGGCCCCGGAGCAAAGTCAGGAGAGAGCCCTTGTCTATAGTAAGCTGAGCTAAGAGCAGCAGAACCACTTATTAACTAAACAGCCAAAGGAGCGATAGTCATTTCATATATTAGATGGAGGACCTTCATGGTACAGCTAAACGGCAGATGGCCTCCATGGCCGTGGTTATATATATATAAGTATATATCTAAAAGACTATATACAGTTCAGTAGGCAGAGTAACACAAATTACTGTACTTATTGTATTTAAGAAAAAAATGATTGGCCAAACTTATGATTTAGTTTGTTTGTTTTTCTCCACCAAAAAGGGGGCAGGACGGTGATTCAGTGGTTAGCAATGTTACTTTGCAGGGCTGGGGTCCTGGGTTCAAATCCCACCAAGGACAACATCTGCAAGGAGTTTGTATGTTCTCCTCGTGTTTGTGTGGGTTTCCTCCGGGTTCTCCAGTTTCCTCCCACACTCCAAAGACCTACTGATAGGGGATGTAGATTTTGAGCCCCAATGGGGACAGCAATGATGATGTATGTAAAGCGCTGTGGAATTAATGGTGCTATATAAGTGAGTAAAAATAAATAACAAAGGCAAAAGGGGCATGCATAAATATAAAGGCTTTGTCCACTACTTCTTTTTAATGGACCCAGGTAGGCGAAAAAACACACAAATTATACTCTCCTCCTCCGTACTCAGTGCTGTGTCCCCCACTGGTCTGCTGAGATCAACATCCGGTTGGGGCCTCACGTGAGCGCTGCAGCCAATCAGCATTTCATTCTAGGGTATGATGATCCCAGCAGACCGGTGAGGGATACAGCGCTGAGTACTTAGGGACAATGCTGGTCCTGGAGGTGAGTATTATTATTATTTATTTTTTTTTTTTTACCTTCCTGAGTCTGTGGATTGTCTAGCAACCCATTTAAAGAGCACCTGTCTGCCTTCCCGACATAACCACTTTAGTAAATCATTGCACTCTAAATTCTTCGGCATCTTTTCTTGTTACATTTCTCTTTTATTCCTCCTGGAAATTTCTGAATCAATGAACAGCTGGATACTACCATTTCGTCTGCCTACACACACGTCCAAACATTGTTGCATTGCCAAGCTGTTTATTGACAAAACCTGTTGACCATTAGATGCTAGCACCTAATGGTCTATCTTTTTTATACATTTCCAAGAGGAGTAATAGAGGAATGATACAATGCACTATTGTTATTTTATGGGGGAACGCCAGTATTTACTAAAGCGGAGAGCTGCTGAGATCACTTTCTATATGGGCAGCAGATGACGGTATTCCTGGTTCAGTGATCATACCCAGCAGACCTGTCCTTGAAATGTGAACCGTATAGATCTGGCGGTGACCTGATCCTGACAGCGCGGGCGCATTACAGCCATATCCGCTGTGTAAGGCATACATGCATAGTCCTTTGTGCGGCCTAATAATAGCAGGTCTCTCTGGAAACCTGTTTCTTCTCCAATACTGACAGGGCTATAAATAAGTAATATTAATATAGAATGTGTATATCCTTTCAGCCTGGCTCTCTGGGTAAGTGCTGTATGAATAATACAAGGCAGCCCATTCAGTCCTGCTTAATGCATGTATTTACAGTAATGGGAGGGATGGGGATGGGTTCGCCGCTGCTCCATTAGAGGTAATCAAGCATATATTTAGCTCATACTGACACCTCTCCCATAACAAATATAGAGTACCGGATGCACATTACTTCATACAGCTGAAGAACCCACATATTTGCGGGAATCTGTGTAAATGGCGCGGGAATTAATGCATTTCCACTTAAATTTTCAATACTGAAATCGGTCCCCCAGATATCAAGCATGTCAGAAAAGTATCAAAAGCAGCATATTGTATCCAATAAAGCATCATAATAAAAGAAAAATGTTACTAATATTGCGAATAGATATATTACAAAGAAGGTGTCATCTGTATTTAGTACATGTCAGTAACATTACTTCTCAACGGTTCGTAATCAGCCTAACTGCCCCTAATTCTAGAGGAGGTAAGTGAAAGGGGGGCGAGGCCAGGGGAATCTGTCCATAGTGTATTTAAGGAACCCGGAAACCCACTCCAGAAACTGTACACCTATCAAATTAAAACTTATCAATGATCCTTTTTCTATTTAGTCTTATTACAGGGGTATTCCAGGATTAGAAAAACATGGGTGCCTTCTATCAAAAACAGCCCCCGTGTCTACAGGTTGTGTGTGGTATTGCAGCTTAGCATCTTTAACTTCGATGGAGCTGGAAAAAACAGACATAAACTGTAGACAAGGGAGGTGCTGTTGTTGGAAAAAGGCAGCCATGTTTTTCTAATACTGAACAACTCCTTTAAAGGGAACCAGTGAGCAGGTTTTACTATGTAATCTGAGTGCAGCCTGGTGTAGGGGCATCCTGATTCCAGGGATGTGTCACTTACTGGGCTGCTTGATGCAGTTGTGATAAAATCCCTGTTTTCTCTCTTGTAGATGTAGCAGTGGTCAGAATACTGAGCTGTGTATAACCCCACCCACATCCCTCATTGGCAACTTCCTGTGTACACTGTCAGCAAGCCACCAATCAGTGCTGGGGGTGGGGTTACACAGATTAGCTGGACTGGCCTGCACGTGAGACCCAGTCCTGCAGTGACCATCTCCTTCTGATAAAACACTGATTGTATTGAAACTATAGCACACAGTCTAATAAGTGACACATCCCAGGAATCAGGCTTTCTTGGCCTATATTATGCTGCTCTCAGATTAAATAGCAAAATTCTGCTGACAGATTCCCTTTAACGCAGCCTATTAAATCTAGCCTGTATAGTAGCTGCAGATTTTGCACTAAATATGTGTGCTGGTGTTAGACCTTATTTTCTTGGAGTAACTACACTCTTTTTCTGCTATTCTTCATCTCCTGTATAAATGAGATGAAGGATATGCACATGACAGTTCTTAAACACCCGCAAATATATAACGTAGTATTTTTTTTATTATTATTTATGGTCACCTGAACACAGTCGGGATTAATAGTTTGTCTTGGTGATGGATGTTGGAGGCGCAGTCACTACACCATAGCTGAGATAAGGAGTTGACATAGGGAGAGCTGAAGCTTCCCACATTATTCCTGCTGATCACTGGACCAGCCTCAATCTAAAAAGGGGTTGTCTTCATGAGCATTTGGGATACATTTTGGTGTTAAATCCAACGCTTTCCAACCTATTTCATCTGGCAACAGCAGAGAGGATTTATTATTTACCCAAGTCCTTCAATTCTGTATCAGCACTGTCCTGCATTAATCACTGAGCGATCATATTTTCTTTCAATAGGTATTGTATCTTAACTACAACCACATTGAGTCCATCCTGCCAAGACAGAAGTCTCAGAATCCCCTCACCAACCGGCAGATGCTTCACCAAAAAGTTAACTCTAGTGGATATGGGCAGCAAGGCAAGAATAACAGGTAACTGGGGTACAAGCGTACAATGGTGGGAAACTGACAAGTTCTGATAACATTTTTAGCAAAGCACGCTTCTCCTGTGGTCTCAACTTGTCTTATTTTTACTTTTGAATTACAGAGATCCATTATTTGGGGAGCCACTATCTCCAATAATGCAGAGTTTAGAGGTGCTACATTTGGGTTACAACGGCATCAGTAATTTGCAGCAGTTGCAGCTCAGCAGACTGAGGAATTTGAAATCTCTGTTTTTGCAAGGTAAGATATACAAAAAAGACACTATTTTCTGATTTTAGGTTGATGGTTCATTAAAGGAGTTGTCCAGGCTTTGAGCTCAAGTCTGCAGTTAGTCTATGCGATTGCAGACTTGTGAATCCTCACTGCGCGCTGTCAGAATTTTCTGGTGCCAGGAGCGGGACGTCATGTGACCGCAAGTATGTGATTTGCATTCTTCCAGCCACATTCATACTAGACTTGTCCGGCCTCGCTCAATTCACTTACATTGAGTGAGACTGCTCACGTCTAGTCGGCATGTGACCTCATGCATGCAAATCGCATACTTGAGATCATGCGCCTGCCCACTCCCAGGACCAGAGAATCCTGACAGCGCACACACTGCGCACTGTGACAGTTCATAAGTCTGCAGTCAAATAAGGCGACAGCAGACTTGAACTCCAAGACTGGACATCCTCTTTAATGTGTTCAATAGAGGGTTGAAATTGAGTCGTACACCCTCATTTTATCACACACTTAAAGCTTACCTGACATTTCAGGTGACGATTTAGAATCCGCTCTTATGTGTGTGTACGCAAAGAATAATACAATTTTTGGCCTTAATATGATTTGTATCCTGTATTTTTCCTTCTACACACTCTCTTTAATATTTAGCTGTCTATTGGCTAATAGATGTAGACTAGCTGTTATGATGTCTCATGCACAGCACATGCAGATGTGAGAGGTTCCTGGTCTCCTATCTGTATGTAGCACATGCTCAGAAGCAGCATTGAGGACATCAGACAGCTGTACTGAGCAGTGTAGCTGGGAACCAAGCACTTACTAGAAAGCAGGAGCACCACCTGTATGTGCCTCTGTCACTGTTCTCCTCCCTCTTCCTCCCCTTCTCCTCTCTATAGACTTCAACAGGCAACGGTAATCTGATACCTCAGTGAACTGGCCGTTCGTATTTCCTTGATTAAGATGAATTTTAGCGTTTTTTCAGAGTTGATGAGTTTAAGAGGCAAGGAAAGAAATGGCTCATAAGTGGAGAAAGAAACAGACGTCTCTGAAAAGATATATTACAAAATTTCTGATATCCATCTATCTCGTTCATCTCATTGGGGGACAGAGAACCATGGGATGGTCTGCTGTCACCTGTAGGCTGACACTGTTATTGCATTTAATTAAAATTGGTTCCTCCCCAGCAGACTATACCTCGCCTGCTGGAGTTAGGCTTCCTCAGTTTTTTGTAGTGTCAGTTGGAGGCAAGGTGTGTCTCAGATCTGAACCATTTTGCTTTTGTTCTTCAGATGGATGGCTCAGGGTATCAGAGTGTAATTGTGCACTCTGTTTCACCCACGTAACGACGGAGAGTACAGGCTGTAATTGTTCAGTCTGTATCTTATCGTGTCGGTGTGGTCGGACCAATATACTTTGACTCTATCAGCAGTCAAGTACTTGGGCGGAGGTCCATAAGCCAACTAGCTCTTGCCCGCTGCCCCACATAGCACGCACTTGCTTGGAGCAGAAGTTAATGGCATCTGGATCTTCAGGACAGGTCAGTATAACCCTTGAATGAGCTCTCTGTACTCGCCCTTTCTCCTCCTCCTTCCCCGCCTCCCCAATCCTACCCCCCTCTATTCCTTTCCTTGGGGTGGTAATTGCCAGTGGCTGTACAGCTGTGGAGGAGAGAAGGGGACGGTTCTTGTGCAGGGGCCAGGTGCTGGCGCTGGGCGTTCTGCTTGCCCATCTGAGCTCCCTCTGGCCTTATCTGATCGGGTTAAACAGGTCGGTGGGCTGCAGTGGGACCTTGCCACGTGACTGCTTGTGTATCTGCGGGTGTCTCACACTCTCTCTCTCTCTGTGGGCCGGGAGATAGCAAGCCGGACGCTGTTGGTGCGAGTTCCAGTAGGCAGACCGCAAGCGCTTGGCCAATCAGCTGGCAGAATGTTTCCAGCCAGTCATGCATTGGGACATTTCCAGTCAATCGACGGCCATGCTACTCCCTGCCTACCAGCACGGCTAGTGTTTCAGCCAATCAGGGGTGGTGTCTCGGCTCACCAGATTCCCGTCCCTCTGGCTCTACACCTTCCTCTTCCTGGCTATGGCACGGCACTATTAAGTGGTGTGGGGCCAGAAGTGCCTCGGCGTCTTCCTCCTCGTGGAATAGCAAGCTCACAGGGGGAATAGATTTCTGCAGCGTGGATGTAGAAGGCTGTTGGCTACCGGAGGCTGATTCCAGGCACTCCAACAGTTTTCTGTCACTGTTTAGTGGACTCTTCTATTTTCTTTCTGCCCCTCCTCTATCACTCATAATGTCTGAGTCTAGAGAGGGCCCTGCACGCCCATTAGCGCAGTCTGCACTTGTCACTTTCAATGCTTGTGTAACTTGTAATGGTAAGTTTTCCATTCTTCAGTCTGTGCCCTATTGTACCAGCAGTACCCCTCCTGCCTCTTTGCTGGACGCCGCTCAGGGAACCTCTATGACATCTGAGGAGAATATGATTTAGCTCAGTCTGTGGCTGAACTGACCAGGGTGTCCAAAACGCTGGTTACATTTGTGGAAACGATTGCCAGTGATTACTACCGCCCCAGGAGCTTCGATCGCCACTGCAAGTGAATCGGATCCTCCAGCCACCCCGCACCAATATGGCCGGTCGAGAAGGCGGTCCAGACGGCCTTAGGTTACCTCCTTGTCTAGGTCACCTTCACAGGGGAGGCACCCAAATTTTTTCCCCTCAAGGAATTCCCTCCCCTTAGCTCCCAAAATCTTATTCTAGTCCATTCTAGATCCTTATAAGATGGGAAAGCTCAGGGAGATGGTGGACAGATTGGTGTCAGCTGTTGGCGCCTCTCCGGGAGTGACAGCTGCGCCGCCCTCTCGCATTACTGAGACAGGTTTTATAGGAGGGGTAAGCGCATGGCTAGATCCTTTTCTTATCATGAGGAACTTACAGAGGTATTCCAGAGAGCATAGGGACACTCAGACAAAAGCTTTCAAAAGCGTAGTCGCATGGAGGTCTATATCACTTTCTGGTGGAGCTGGTGGGTTCTTGGTCTACTCCACCAGTGGTAGATACCTCCAGTATCGCTTATCTAAGGTGACCACTCTCCCTCTTGCAGAGGTTGCGGCACTTAAGGATCCCTTGTATAGACGCATAGAATCTGTGACGTGGCCCGCTTTTGAAGCGGCAGGTTTTGCCCTTTGCTAAGCCAAGCCTTTTCTGCCACTTGGGTCTCCAGCCCAGATCTTCTGTCCCAGGGTACGTTTTTCCATTGAAATTTGCGGTCACCCAATTTAATGACGTGGCTGTTGAAGCTGTGATTTCGTGGGCGGCAGGACTGTTTGAATCAGTCATCCAGTCTATTATTAGACCCCGGAAGCTATCCGCATTGCTAGTCTACCAGCGCACTTGGAGGTCTTATTTACGTTGGTGTGAGTCTACCAGTACTTCGCCAGTGTCTTTTTCCTTGCAAGCTCTGTTCTCCTTCTTACAGTCTGGATTGGAGGCAGGGTTGGTGCTTATCTCCCTCAAGGGTCAGGTGTCCGCCCTTGCTATTCTGTTGCAGAGGGATTTGGCATCTAAACCCCAAGTTAAAACTTTTCTCCAGGGAGTGGTGCACATTAGGCCACCCTATCGGACTCCCCTAGATCCTTGGGATCTGAATCTTGTTTTGCAGGCTCTTCAGTCTCTTCCTTTTGAGCCTCTCAGAGAGATCTCTGCACTTTTTGTTTCTTATAAGGTAGCTTACCTTATAGCCATCACTTCTATTAGGAGGGTCTCGGAGCTTGTGGCTCTGTCTTATCACGCTCCTTACATTATTCTTCATCAGGATAAGGTAGTGTTGAGGCCAGTTCCGTCTTTTCTTCCGAAGGTGGTCTCGAGTTTTCACCTTAATAAAGACGTTATTGTGCCTTCCTTTTGGCGCAATCTCATCCTATTGAGAAGGCTCTGCACAGGTTGAACGTTGTTAGAGCCTTAAGGTACTATTTATCGGCCACTGCCTTATTCAGGCGTTCTGATTCCTTGTTTGTTATACCTGTGGGCCCTCGTAGGGGTCAAGCTGCTTCTAAAGCAACCATTGTCCGCTGGATCAAGACTGCTATTATCCAGGCCTATAGGACTAGGGCCAGGGTGGCCCTATTTAGGATTAGGGCACACTCTAAGCGAGCGGTGGGAGCTTCCTGGGCGGTCCATCATTAGGCATTGGCTTTATAGCTCTGTAAAACAAGGTACATCCATTTTCTAAGTTTTACAGGGTTCACGCTTTTGCTTCGGCAGGTGCAAGTGTTGGTAGGTGGATATTGCAGGCGGCAGTAGCCCAGACTTCTGCTTGAGTTACAGCGGAAGACTAGATGGTAACAGTATGATATTAATTTTTTCCCACCCAAGTATAGTTATTATTTCTCGTAGTGTTCATTGGGGACACTGTTTCCTTCCTTGGTTGCCTGATTGGGCGCACAGTTATGTTTCTTTTTACCTTTACTCTTTTCTTTTCTCCTCCTTCTGCTTCTAACAAAACTGAGGAAGCCTGACTCCAGCAGGTGAGGTATTGTCTGCTGGGGAGGAGCCAATTTTATTTAAATGCAATAATAGTGTCAGCCTCCAGGTGGCAGCAGACTATCCCATGGTTCTGTATCCCCCAAAGAAACATATTTTACGGTGACTACTTTTTCACACTTCATATATTGGCCATCCTAACAGCAGTGATTTTGAATGACTTGTGTCTTCTCCCTCTCTAGGAAATGAGATCAGTCAAGTGGAAGGACTTGAAGGATTGCAGCTTCTTCAAGAGCTTGTACTGGATCACAATCGCATTAAAATGATCACCGAGACTTCATTTGCCAAGCAGAGTTGTCTAGTCTCCCTCTGTATGGAAGAAAACCGGCTCCGAGATGTGAACAACCTACTTCCACTTGTTAAGTTAAAGAAACTGTTTATAGGATTCAATAAAATTCAGGTAAAATGTGAAGTTTTAGTTATAGCATGAGAGCACAATTTGTGATTTACAGAGGCGTTCAGTGCGGCCCCTTACCATCAGGATGTGTCCTAAAGGCCATATCCTACTGATGGAGAGAAAAAAGTGCTGTCATTAGATCCTGGATGTCAGTATGAGTCTTGGTAGATAAATTTGAGCTGATTGGCTGGCACTGTGGCTGACACTGTATGGGGGCAGAGTGTGACTGGCAACTTAAAGGGGTTGTCCAGGCTTGGGGTACAAATCTGCAGACACGCTATATGACTGCAGACTTCCACTGTCAGGATTCTCCAGTGCCGAGAGCAGGCAGGCTCGTGACCGCAACTATGTGATTTGTATACATGCGGTCACATGCCAACTAGACGTGTGCGGCCGGACACGTTTTTAGTCTAGTCAGAATGTGGCTGGAAATATGCAAACCACATACTTGCAGTCATTGGAGAATCCTCACAGAGCTCACATCTTCGATGTGGTTTCCATTCACAATAGTGACTTACAGTGTGATCTGTTCGGAGGTCTGTTCTGGTGCCCGTCGTTTTAACGGAAAAAATAGCACTGGGAAAAGTAAATAGATTCTAGCTTGGCTTATTCAGTGTTTTACAGCCACATGTAAGCATGACTAAGGATATAGTGAGTGTACATGTGTACCCATGAATGTACATATAACCATAGTAAATCTGTGCGTCATATTTTTAAACAGGAAGTTTCAGAAGTGGAAAAACTGGAGGCAATTCCTACACTACAAGAGCTTTCTATCTCCGGAAACCCAGTAAGTATCCTCTACTGCTAGTCATCATTACCTTCTTTAGGAGTAGAATAATGATTTTATTTCTTTTCTGGCCCTTAGTGCATGTCACAATTTTCTGCCTGTCGGGTCCATACGTCTGTTGACAAAGAATGCCTCTGTTTGATAAGGCAGAGGTACAGTAGAGCACCTTGGTAATGGTTGGTGCATGCCTCCATATGAGCAGGCAGAGGTACAGTAGAGCACCTTGGTAATGGTTGGTACATGCCTCCATATGAGCAGGCAGAGGTACAGTAGAGCACCTTGGGAATGGTTGGTGCATTCCTCCGTATGTGCAGGCAGAGGTACAGTAGAGCACCTTGGTAATGGTTGGTGCATGCCTCCATATGAGCAGGCAGAGGTACAGTAGAGCACGTTGGGAATGGTTGGTGCATTCCTCCGTATGTGCAGGCAGAGGTACAGTAGAGCACCTTGGGAATGGTTGGTGCATGCCTCCGTATGTGCAGGCAGAGGTACAGTAGAGCACCTTGGTAATGGTTGGTACATGCCTCCGTATGTGCAGGCAGAGGTACAGTAGAGCACCTTGGTAATGGTTGGTGCATGCCTCCATATGAGCAGGCAGAGGTACAGTAGAGCACCTTGGGAATGGTTGGTGCATGCCTCCGTATGTGCAGGCAGAGGTACAGTAGAGCACCTTGGGAATGGTTGGTGCATTCCTCCGTATGTGCAGGCAGAGGTACAGTAGAGCACCTTGGGAATGGTTGGTGCATGCCTCCGTATGTGCAGGCAGAGGTACAGTACAGCACCTTGGTAATGGTTGGTACATGCCTCCGTATGTGCAGGCAGAGGTACAGTAGAGCACCTTTGTAATGGTTGGTGCATGCCTCCATATGAGCAGGCAGAGGTACAGTAGAGCACCTTGGGAATGGTTGGTGCATGCCTCCGTATGTGCAGGCAGAGGTACAGTAGAGCACCTTGGGAATGGTTGGTGCATGCCTCCGTATGTGCTGGTTGTCTCTACCTATTACGCCCCTTTTTTGAATTTTTGTAGGTGTCTAATGGTTGGTACTTGCCTCCGTATGTGCAGGCAGAGGTACAGTAGAGCACCTTGGTAATGGTTGGTACATGCCTCCGTATGAGCAGGCAGACGTACAGTAGAGCACCTTGGTAATGGTTGGTGCATGCCTCCGTATGTGCAGGCAGAGGTACAGTAGAGCACCTTGGGAATGGTTGCTGCATTCCTCCGTATGTGCAGGCAGAGGTACAGTAGAGCACTTTGGGAATGGTTGGTGCATGCCTCCATATGTGCAGGCAGAGGTAAAGTAGAGCACCTTGGGAATGGTTGGTACATGCCTCCGTATATGCAGGCAGAGTCACAGTAGAGCGCCTTGATAATGGTTGGTGCATGCCTCCATATGTGCAGGCAGAGGTAAAGTAGAGCACCTTGGGAATGGTTGGTACATGCCTCCGTATATGCAGGCAGAGTCACAGTAGAGCACCTTGGTAATGGTTGGTGCATGCCTCCGTCTGTGCAGGCAGAGGTACAGTAGAGCACCTTGGGAATGGTTGGTGCATGCCTCCGTATGAGCAGGCAGACGTACAGTAGAGCACCTTGGTAATGGTTGGTGCATGCCTTCGTATGTGAAGGCAGAGGTACAGTAGAGCACCTTGGGAATTGCTGGTGCATGCCTCCGTATGTGCAGGCAGAGGTACAGTAGAGCACGTTGGGAATGGTTGGTGCATGCCTCCGTATGTGCAGGCAGAGGTACAGTAGAGCACGTTGGGAATGGTTGGTGCATGCCTCCGTATGTGCAGGCAGAGGTACAGTAGAGCACGTTGGGAATGGTTGGTTTATGCCTCCGTATGTGCAGGCAGAGGTACAGTAGAGCACATTGGGAATGGTTGGTGCATGCCTCCGTATGTGCAGGCAGAGGTACAGTACAGCACCTTGGGAATGGTTGGTACATGCCTCCGTATGAGCATGCAGAGGTACAGTAGAGCACCTTGGGAATGGTTGGTGCATGCCTCCATATGTGCAGGCAGAGGTAAAGTAGAGCACCTTGGGAATGGTTGGTGCATGCCTCCGTATGTGCAGGCAGAGGTAAAGTAGAGCACCTTGGTAATGGTTGGTGCATGCCTCCGTATGTGCAGGCAGAAGTACAGTAGAGCACCTTGGGAATGGTTGGTGCATTCCTCTGTATGTGCAGACAGAGGTACAGTAGAGCACGTTGGGAATGGTTGGTGCATGCCTCCATATGTGCAGGCAGAGGTACAGTAGAGCACCTTGGGAATGGTTGGTACATGCCTCCATATGTGCAGGCAGAGGTACAGTACAGCACCTTGGGAATGGTTGGTGCATGCCTCCGTATGTGCAGGCAGAGGTACAGTAGAGCACCTTGGGAATGGTTGATGCATGCCTCCGGATGTGCAGGCAGAGGTACAGTAGAGCATCTTGGGAATGGTTGGTACATGCCTCCGTATGAGCAGGCAGACGTACAGTAGAGCACCTTGGTAATGGTTGGTACATGCCTCCGTATGTGCAGGCAGAGGTACAGTAGAGCACCTTGGGAATGGTTGGTGCATTCCTCTGTATGTGCAGGCAGAGGTACAGTAGAGCACGTTGGGAATGGTTGGTGCATGCCTCCATATGTGCAGGCAGAGGTACAGTACAGCACCTTGGGAATGGTTGGTGCATGCCTCAGTATGTGCAGGCAGAGGTACAGTAGAGCACCTTGGGAATGGTTGATGCATGCCTCCGGATGTGCAGGCAGAGGTACAGTAGAGCATCTTGGGAATGGTTGGTGCATGCCTCCATATGAGCAGGCAGAGGTACAGTAGAGCACCTTGGGAATGGTTGGTGCATGCCTCCGTATGTGCTGGTTGTCTCTACCTATTACGCCCCTTTTTTGAATTTTTGTAGGTGTCTAATGGTTGGTACTTGCCTCCGTATGTGCAGGCAGAGGTACAGTAGAGCACCTTGGTAATGGTTGGTGCATGCCTCCGTATGTGCAGGCAGAGGTACAGTAGAGCACCTTGGGAATGGTTGCTGCATTCCTCCGTATGTGCAGGCAGAGGTACAGTAGAGCACTTTGGTAATGGTTGGTGCATGCCTCCATATGTGCAGGCAGAGGTACAGTAGAGCACTTTGGTAATGGTTGGTACATGCCTCCGTATGTGCAGGCAGAGGTACAGTAGAGCACCTTGGTAATGGTTGGTGCATGCCTCCATATGAGCAGGCAGAGGTACAGTAGAGCACCTTGGGAATGGTTGGTGCATGCCTCCGTATGTGCAGGCAGAGGTACAGTAGAGCACCTTGGGAATGGTTGGTGCATGCCTCCGTATGTGCTGGTTGTCTCTACCTATTACGCCCCTTTTTTGAATTTTTGTAGGTGTCTAATGGTTGGTGTATGCCTCCGTATGTGCAGGAAGAGGTACAGTAGAGCACATTGGGAATGGTTGGTGCATGCCTCCGTATGTGCAGGCAGAGGTACAGTACAGCACCTTGGGAATGGTTGGTACATGCCTCCGTATGAGCATGCAGAGGTATAGTAGAGCACCTTGGGAATGGTTGGTGCATGCCTCCATATGTGCAGGCGGAGGTAAAGTAGAGCACCTTGGGAATGGTTGGTGCATGCCTCCGTATGTGCAGGCAGAGGTAAAGTAGAGCACCTTGGTAATGGTTGGTGCATGCCTCCGTATGTGCAGGCAGAGGTACAGTAGAGCACCTTGGGAATGGTTGGTGCATTCCTCTATGTGCAGGCAGAGGTACAGTAGAGCACCTTGGGAATGGTTGGTGCATGCCTCCGTATGTGCAGGCAGAGGTAAAGTAGAGCACCTTGGGAATGGTTGGTGCATTCCTCTGTATGTGCAGGCAGAGGTACAGTAGAGCACCTTGGGAATGGTTGGTGCATTCCTCTGTATGTGCAGGCAGAGGTACAGTAGAGCACGTTGGGAACGGTTGGTGCATGCCTCCATATGTGCAGGCAGAGGTACAGTACAGCACCTTGGGAATGGTTGGTGCATGCCTCAGTATCTGCAGGCAGAGGTACAGTAGAGCACCTTGGGAATGGTTGATGCATGCCTCCGGATGTGCAGGCAGAGGTACAGTAGAGCATCTTGGGAATGGTTGGTGCATGCCTCCATATGAGCAGGCAGAGGTACAGTAGAGCACCTTGGGAATGGTTGGTGCATGCCTCCGTATGTGCTGGTTGTCTCTACCTATTACGCCCCTTTTTTGAATTTTTGTAGGTGTCTAATGGTTGGTACTTGCCTCCGTATGTGCAGGCAGAGGTACAGTAGAGCACCTTGGTAATGGTTGGTACATGCCTCCGTATGAGCAGGCAGACGTACAGTAGAGCACCTTGGTAATGGTTGGTGCATGCCTCCGTATGTGCAGGCAGAGGTACAGTAGAGCACCTTGGGAATGGTTGCTGCATTCCTCCGTATGTGCAGGCAGAGGTACAGTAGAGCACTTTGGTAATGGTTGGTGCATGCCTCCATATGTGCAGGCAGAGGTACAGTAGAGCACTTTGGTAATGGTTGGTACATGCCTCCGTATGTGCAGGCAGAGGTACAGTAGAGCACCTTGGTAATGGTTGGTGCATGCCTCCATATGAGCAGGCAGAGGTACAGTAGAGCACCTTGGGAATGGTTGGTGCATGCCTCCGTATGTGCAGGCAGAGGTACAGTACAGCACCTTGGGAATGGTTGGTACATGCCTCCTTATGAGCATGCAGAGGTACAGTAGAGCACCTTGGGAATGGTTGGTGCATGCCTCCATATGTGCAGGCAGAGGTAAAGTAGAGCACCTTGGGAATGGTTGGTGCATGCCTCCGTATGTGCAGGCAGAGGTAAAGTAGAGCACCTTGGGAATGGTTGGTGCATGCCTCCGTATGTGCAGGCAGAGGTAAAGTAGAGCACCTTGGTAATGGTTGGTGCATGCCTCCGTATGTGCAGGCAGAGGTACAGTAGAGCACCTTGGGAATGGTTGGTGCATTCCTCTATGTGCAGGCAGAGGTACAGTAGAGCACCTTGGGAATTGTTGGTGCATGCCTCTGTATGTGCAGACAGAGGTACAGTAGAGCACGTTGGGAATGGTTGGTGCATGCCTCCATATGTGCAGGCAGAGGTACAGTAGAGCACCTTGGGAATGGTTGGTACATGCCTCCATATGTGCAGGCAGAGGTACAGTACAGCACCTTGGGAATGGTTGGTGCATGCCTCCGTATGTGCAGGCAGAGGTACAGTAGAGCACCTTGGGAATGGTTGGTACATGCCTCCGTATGTGCAGGCAGAGGTACAGTAGAGCACCTTGGGAATGGTTGGTGCATTCCTCTGTATGTGCAGGCAGAGGTACAGTAGAGCACGTTGGGAATGGTTGGTGCATGCCTCCATATGTGCAGGCAGAGGTACAGTACAGCACCTTGGGAATGGTTGGTGCATGCCTCAGTATGTGCAGGCAGAGGTACAGTAGAGCACCTTGGGAATGGTTGATGCATTCCTCCGGATGTGCAGGCAGAGGTACAGTAGAGCATCTTGGGAATGGTTGGTGCATGCCTCCATATGAGCAGGCAGAGGTACAGTAGAGCACCTTGGGAATGGTTGGTGCATGCCTCCGTATGTGCAGGCAGAGGTACAGTAGAGCACCTTGGGAATGGTTGGTGCATGCCTCCATATGTGCTGGTTGTCTCTACCTATTACGCCCCTTTTTTGAATTTTTGTAGGTGTCTAATGGTTGGTACATGCCTCCGTATGAGCAGGCAGACGTACAGTAGAGCACCTTGGTAATGGTTGGTACATGCCTCCGTATGTGCAGGCAGAGGTACAGTAGAGCACCTTGGGAATGGTTGCTGCATTCCTCCGTATGTGCAGGCAGAGGTACAGTAGAGCACTTTGGTAATGGTTGGTGCATGCCTCCATATGTGCAGGCAGAGGTACAGTAGAGCACCTTGGTAATGGTTGGTACATGCCTCCGTATGAGCAGGCAGACGTACAGTAGAGCACCTTGGTAATGGTTGGTGCATGCCTCCGTATGTGCAGGCAGAGGTACAGTAGAGCACCTTGGGAATGGTTGCTGCATTCCTCCGTATGTGCAGGCAGAGGTACAGTAGAGCACTTTGGGAATGGTTGGTGCATGCCTCCGTATGTGCAGGCAGAGGTAAAGTAGAGCACCTTGGGAATGGTTGGTACATGCCTCCGTATGTGCAGGCAGAGGTAAAATAGAGCACCTTGGGAATGGTTTTTGCATTCCTCCGTATGTGCAGGCAGAGGTACAGTAGAGCATTTTGGGAATGGTTGGTGCATGCCTCCGTATGTGCAGGCAGAGGTACAGTAGAGCACCTTGGTAATGGTTCGTGCATGCCTCCGTATGTGCAGGCAGAGGTACAGTAGAGCACCTTGGGGATGGTTGATGCATGCCTCCGGATGTGCAGGCAGAGGTACAGTAGAGCATCTTGGGAATGGTTGGTACATGCCTCCGTATGTGCAGGCTGAGGTACCGTAGAGCACCTTGGTAATGGTTGGTGCATGCCTCCATATGTGCAGGCAGAGGTAAAGTAGAGCACCTTGGGAATGGTTGGTACATGCCTCCGTATATGCAGGCAGAGTCACAGTAGAGCACCTTGGTAATGGTTGGTGCATGCCTCCGTCTGTGCAGGCAGAGGTACAGTAGAGCACCTTGGGGATGGTTGATGCATGCCTTCGGATGTGCAGGCAGAGGTACAGTAGAGCATCTTGGGAATGGTTGGTACATGTCTCCGTATGTGCAGGCTGAGGTACCGTAGAGCACTTTGGTAATGGTTGGTGCATGCCTCCATATGTGCAGGCAGAGGTAAAGTAGAGCACCTTGGGAATGGTTGGTACATGCCTCCGTATATGCAGGCAGAGTCACAGTAGAGCACCTTGGTAATGGTTGGTGCATGCCTCCGTCTGTGCAGGCAGAGGTACAGTAGAGCACCTTGGGAATGGTTGGTTCATGACTCCGTATGAGCAGGCAGACGTACAGTAGAGCACCTTGGTAATGGTTGGTGCATGCCTTCGTATGTGAAGGCAGAGGTACAGTAGAGCACCTTGGGAATTGCTGGTGCATGCCTCCGTATGTGCAGGCAGAGGTACAGTAGAGCACGTTGGTAATGGTTGGTGCATGCCTCCGTATGTGCAGGCAGAGGTACAGTAGAGCACGTTGGGAATGGTTGGTGCATGCCTCCATATGTGCAGGCAGAGGTACAGTAGAGCACGTTGGGAATGGTTGGTGTATGCCTCCGTATGTGCAGGCAGAGGTACAGTAGAGCACATTGGGAAAGTTTGGTGCATGCCTCCGTATGTGCAGGCAGAGGTACAGTACAGCACCTTGGGAATGGTTGGTACATGCCTCCGTATGAGCATGCAGAGGTACAGTAGAGCACCTTGGGAATGGTTGGTGCATGCCTCCATATGTGCAGGCAGAGGTAAAGTAGAGCACCTTGGGAATGGTTGGTGCATGCCTCCGTATGTGCAGGCAGAGGTAAAGTAGAGCACCTTGGTAATGGTTGGTGCATGCCTCCGTATGTGCAGGCAGAGGTACAGTAGAGCACCTTGGGAATGGTTGGTGCATTCCTCTGTATGTGCAGGCAGAGGTACAGTAGAGCACCTTGGGAATGGTTGGTGCATGCCTCCGTATGTGCAGGCAGAGGTAAAGTAGAGCACCTTGGGAATGGTTGGTGCATTCCTCTGTATGTGCAGACAGAGGTACAGTAGAGCACGTTGGGAATGGTTGGTGCATGCCTCCATATGTGCAGGCAGAGGTACAGTAGAGCACCTTGGGAATGGTTGGTACATACCTCCATATGTGCAGGCAGAGGTACAGTACAGCACCTTGGGAATGGTTGGTGCATGCCTCCGTATGTGCAGGCAGAGGTACAGTAGAGCACCTTGGGAATGGTTGATGCATGCCTCCGGATGTGCAGGCAGAGGTACAGTAGAGCATCTTGGGAATGGTTGGTGCATGCCTCCATATGAGCAGGCAGAGGTACAGTAGAGCACCTTGGGAATGGTTGGTGCATGCCTCCGTATGTGCTGGTTGTCTCTACCTATTACGCCCCTTTTTTGAATTTTTGTAGGTGTCTAATGGTTGGTACTTGCCTCCGTATGTGCAGGCAGAGGTACAGTAGAGCACCTTGGTAATGGTTGGTACATGCCTCCGTATGAGCAGGCAGACGTACAGTAGAGCACCTTGGTAATGGTTGGTGCATGCCTCCGTATGTGCAGGCAGAGGTACAGTAGAGCACCTTGGGAATGGTTGCTGCATTCCTCCGTATGTGCAGGCAGAGGTACAGTAGAGCACTTTGGTAATGGTTGGTGCATGCCTCCATATGTGCAGGCAGAGGTACAGTAGAGCACCTTGGTAATGGTTGGTACATGCCTCCGTATGAGCAGGCAGACGTACAGTAGAGCACCTTGGTAATGGTTGGTGCATGCCTCCGTATGTGCAGGGAGAGGTACAGTAGAGCACCTTGGGAATGGTTGCTGCATGCCTCCGTATGTGCAGGCAGAGGTACAGTAGAGCACTTTGGGAATGGTTGGTGCATGCCTCCGTATGTGCAGGCAGAGGTAAAGTAGAGCACCTTCGTAATGTTTGGTGCATGCCTCCGTATGTGCAGGCAGAGGTACAGTAGAGCACCTTGGTAATGGTTGGTACATGCCTCCGTATGAGCAGGCAGACGTACAGTAGAGCACCTTGGTAATGGTTGGTGCATACCTCCGTATGTGCAGGCAGAGGTACAGTAGAGCACCTTGGGAATGGTTGGTGCATTCCTCCGTATGTACAGGCAGAGGTACAGTAGAGCACTTTGGGAATGGTTGGTGCATGCCTCCGTATGTGCAGGCAGAGGTACAGTAGAGCATCTTGGGAATGGTTGGTACATGCCTCCATATGTGCAGGCAGAGGTAAAGTAGAGCACCTTGGGAATGGTTAGTACATGCCTCCGTATATGCAGGCAGAGTCACAGTAGAGCGCCTTGATAATGGTTGGTGCATGCCTCCATATGTGCAGGCAGAGGTAAAGTAGAGCACCGTGGGAATGGTTGGTACATGCCTCCGTATATGCAGGCAGAGTCACAGTAGAGCACCTTGGTAATGGTTGGTGCATGCCTCCGTCTGTGCAGGCAGAGGTACAGTAGAGCACCTTGGGAATGGTTGGTGCATGCCTTCGTATGTGAAGGCAGAGGTACAGTAGAGCACCTTGGGAATTGCTGGTGCATGCCTCCGTAAGTGCAGGCAGAGGTACAGTAGAGCACGTTGGGAATGGTTGGTGCATGCCTCCGTATGTGCAGGCAGAGGTACAGTAGAGCACGTTGGGAATGGTTGGTGCATGCCTCCGTATGTGCAGGCAGAGGTACAGTAGAGCACGTTGGGAATGGTTGGTGCATGCCTCCGTATGTGCAGGCAGAGGTACAGTAGAGCACGTTGGGAATGGTTGGTGCATGCCTCCGTATGTGCAGGCAGAGGTACAGTAGAGCACGTTGGGAATGGTTGGTGTATGCCTCCGTATGTGCAGGCAGAGGTACAGTAGAGCACATTGGGAATGGTTGGTGCATGCCTCCGTATGTGCAGGCAGAGGTACAGTACAGCACCTTGGGAATGGTTGGTACATGCCTGCGTCTGAGCATGCAGAGGTACAGTAGAGCACCTTGGGAATGGTTGGTGCATGCCTCCATATGTGCAGGCAGAGGTAAAGTAGAGCACCTTGGGAATGGTTGGTGCATGCCTCCGTATGTGCAGGCAGAGGTAAAGTAGAGCACCTTGGTAATGGTTGGTGCATGCCTTCTTATGTGCAGGCAGAGGTACAGTAGAGCATCTTGGGAATGGTTGGTACATGCCTCCGTATGAGCAGGTAGACGTACAGTAGAGCACCTTGGTAATGGTTGGTATATGCCTCCGTATGTGCAGGCAGAGGTACAGTAGAGCACCTTGGGAATGGTTGGTGCATTCCTCTGTATGTGCAGGCAGAGGTACAGTAGAGCACGTTGGGAATGTTTGGTGCATGCCTCCATATGTGCAGGCAGAGGTACAGTACAGCACCTTGGGAATGGTTGGTGCATGCCTCCGTATGTGCAGGCAGAGGTACAGTAGAGCACCTTGGGAATGGTTGATGCATGCCTCCGGATGTGCAGGCAGAGGTACAGTAGAGCATCTTGGGAATGGTTGGTACATGCCTCCGTATGAGCAGGCAGAGGTACCGTAGAGCACCTTGGTAATGGTTGGTTCATGCCTCCATATGTGCAGGCAGAGGTAAAGTAGAGCACCTTGGGAATGGTTGGTACATGCCTCCGTATATGCAGGCAGATTTACAGTAGAGCGCCTTGATAATGGTTGGTGCATGTCTCCATATGTGCAGGCAGAGGTACAGTAGAGCACCTTGGTAATGGTTGGTGCATGCCTCCATATGTGCAGGCAGAGTTACAGTTTAGCACCTTGATAATGGTTGGTGCATGCCTCCTTATGTGCAGGCAGAGGTATAGTAGAGCACCTTGGGAATGGTTGGCACATGCCTCCATATGTGCAGGCAGAGTTGCAGTAGAGCTCCTTGATAATGGTTGGTGCATGCCTCCGTATGTGCAGGCAGAGGTATAGTAGAGCACCTTGATAATGGTTGGTGCATGCCTCCATATATGCAGGCAGAGGTACAGTAGAGCACCTTGATAATGGTTGGTGCATGCCTCCATATGTGCAGGCAGAGGTACAGTAGAGCACCTTGGTAATGGTTGGTGCATGCCTCCGTATGTGCAGGCAGAGGTACAGTAGAGCACCTTGGTAATGGTTGGTACATGCCTCCGTATGAGCAGGCAGAGGTACAGTAGAGCACCTTGGGAATTGTTGGTGCATGCCTCCGTATGTGCAGGCAGAGGTACAGTAGAGCACCTTGGTAATGGTTGGTACATGCCTCCGTATGAGCAGGCAGAGGTACAGTAGAGCACCTTGGGAATTGTTGGTGCATGCCTCCGTATGTGTAGGCAGAGGTACAGTAGAGCACCTTGGTAATGGTTGGTGCATGCCTCCATATGTGGAGGCAGAGGTACAGTAGAGCACCTTGGTAATGGTTGGTACATGCCTCCTTATGAGCAGGCAGACGTACAATAGAGCACCTTGGTAATGGTTGGTGCATGCCTCCGTATGTGCAGGCAGAGGTACAGTAGAGCACCTAGGGAATGATTGCTGCATTCCTCCGTATGTGCAGGCAGAGGTACAGTAGAGCACTTTGGGAATGGTTGGTGCATTCCTCCGTATGTGCAGGCAGAGGTAAAGTAGAGCACCTTGGGAATGGTTGGTACATGCCTCCGTATGTGCAGGCAGAGGTAAAGTAGAGCACCTTGGGAATGGTTGGTGCATTCCTCCGTATGTGCAGGCAGAGGTACAGAAGAGCACTTTGGGAATGGTTGGTGCATGCCTCCGTATGTGCAGGCAGAGGTACAGTACAGCACCTTGGGAATGGTTGGTGCATGCCTCCGTATGTGCAGGCAGAGGTACAGTAGAGCACCTTGGGAATGGTTGATGCATGCCTCCGGATGTGCAGGCAGAGGTACAGTAGAGCATCTTGGGAATGGTTGGTACATGCCTCCGTATGGGCAGGCAGAGGTACCGTAGAGCACCTTGGTAATGGTTGGTTCATGCCTCCATATGTGCAGGCAGAGGTAAAGTAGAGCACCTTGGGAATGGTTGGTACATGCCTCCGTATATGCAGGCAGAGTTACAGTAGAGCGCCTTGATAATGGTTGGTGCATGTCTCCATATGTGCAGGCAGAGGTACAGTAGAGCACCTTGGTAATGGTTGGTGCATGCCTCCATATGTGCAGGCAGAGTTACAGTTTAGCACCTTGATAATGGTTGGTGCATGCCTCCTTATGTGCAGGCAGAGGTATAGTAGAGCACCTTGGGAATGGTTGGCACATGCCTCCATATGTGCAGGCAGAGTTACAGTAGAGCTCCTTGATAATGGTTGGTGCATGCCTCCGTATGTGTAGGCAGAGGTATAGTAGAGCACCTTGATAATGGTTGGTGCATGCCTCCATATATGCAGGCAGAGGTACAGTAGAGCACCTTGATAATGGTTGGTGCATGCCTCCATATGTGCAGGCAGAGGTACAGTAGAGCACCTTGGTAATGGTTGGTGCATGCCTCCGTATGTGCAGGCAGAGGTACAGTAGAGCACCTTGGTAATGGTTGGTACATGCCTCCGTATGAGCAGGCAGAGGTACAGTAGAGCACCTTGGGAATTGTTGGTGCATGCCTCCGTATGTGCAGGCAGAGGTACAGTAGAGCACCTTGGTAATGGTTGGTACATGCCTCCGTATGAGCAGGCAGAGGTACAGTAGAGCACCTTGGGAATTGTTGGTGCATGCCTCCGTATGTGTAGGCAGAGGTACAGTAGAGCACCTTGGTAATGGTTGGTACATGCCTCCTTATGAGCAGGCAGACGTACAGTAGAGCACCTTGGTAATGGTTGGTGCATGCCTCCGTATGTGCAGGCAGAGGTACAGTAGAGCACCTTGGGAATGATTGCTGCATTCCTCCGTATGTGCAGGCAGAGGTACAGTAGAGCACTTTGGGAATGGTTGGTGCATTCCTCCGTATGTGCAGGCAGAGGTAAAGTAGAGCACCTTGGGAATGGTTGGTACATGCCTCCGTATGTGCAGGCAGAGGTAAAGTAGAGCACCTTGGGAATGGTTGGTGCATTCCTCCGTATGTGCAGGCAGAGGTACAGAAGAGCACTTTGGGAATGGTTGGTGCATGCCTCCGTATGTGCAGGCAGAGGTACAGTAGAGCACCTTGGAAATGGTTGGTGCATGCCTCCGTATGTGCAGGCAGAGGTACAGTAGAGCACCTTGGGGATGGTTGATGCATGCCTCCGGATGTGCAGGCAGAGGTACAGTAGAGCATCTTGGGAATGGTTGGTACATGCCTCCGTATATGCAGGCAGAGTCACAGTAGAGCGCCTTGATAATGGTTGGTGCATGCCTCCGTATGTGCAGGCAGAGGTAAAGTAGAGCACCTTGGGAATGGTTGGTACATGCCTCCGTATATGCAGGCAGAGTCACAGTAGAGCACCTTGGTAATGGTTGGTGCATGACTCCGTCTGTGCAGGCAGAGGTACAGTAGAGCACCTTGGGAATGGTTGGTGCATGCCTCCGTATGAGCAGGCAGACGTACAGTAGAGCACCTTGGTAATGGTTGGTGCATGCCTTCGTATGTGAAGGCAGAGGTACAGTAGAGCACCTTGGGAATTGCTGGTGCATGCCTCCGTATGTGCAGGCAGAGGTACAGTAGAGCCCGTTGGGAATGGTTGGTGCATGCCTCCTTATGTGCAGGCAGAGGTACAGTAGAGCACGTTGGGAATGGTTGGTGCATGCCTCCGTATGTGCAGGCAGAGGTACAGTAGAGCACGTTGGGAATGGTTGGTGCATGCCTCCGTATGTGCAGGCAAAGGTACAGTAGAGCACCTTGGTAATGGTTGGTGCATGCCTCCGTATGTGCAGGCAGAGGTACAGTAGAGCACCTTGGGAATGGTTGCTGCATTCCTTCGTATGTGCAGGCAGAGGTACAGTAGAGCAGTTTGGGAATGGTTGGTGCATGCCTCCGTATGTGCAGGCAGAGGTAAAGTAGAGCACCTTGGGAATGGTTGGTACATGCCTCCGTATGTGCAGGCAGAGGTAAAGTAGAGCACCTTGGGAATGGTTGGTGCATTCCTCCGTATGTGCAGGCAGAGGTACAGTAGAGCACTTTGGGAATGGTTGGTGCATGCCTCCGTATGTGCAGGCAGAGGTACAGTAGAGCACCTTGGTAATGGTTGGTGCATGCCTCCGTATGTGCAGGCAGAGGTACAGTAGAGCACCTTGGGGATGGTTGATGCATGCCTCCGGATGTGCAGGCAGAGGTACAGTAGAGCATCTTGGGAATGGTTGGTACATGCCTCCTTATATGCAGGCAGAGTCACAGTAGGGCTCCTTGATAATGGTTGGTGCATGCCTCCATATGTGCAGGCAGAGGTAAAGTAGAGCACCTTGGGAATGGTTGGTACATGCCTCCGTATATGCAGGCAGAGTCACAGTAGAGCACCTTGGTAATGGTTGGTGCATGCCTCCGTCTGTGCAGGCAGAGGTACAGTAGAGCACCTTGGAAATGGTTGGTGCATGCCTCCGTATGAGCAGGCAGACGTACAGTAGAGCACCTTGGTAATAGTTGGTGCATGCCTTCGTATGTGAAGGCAGAGGTACAGTAGAGCACCTTGGGAATTGCTGGTGCATGCCTCCGTATGTGCAGGCAGAGGTACAGTAGAGCACGTTGGGAATGGTTGGTGCATGCCTCCGTATGTGCAGGCAGAGGTACAGTAGAGCACGTTGGGAATGGTTGGTGCATGCCTCCGTATGTGCAGGCAGAGGTACAGTAGAGCACGTTGGGAATGGTTGGTGTATGCCTCCGTATGTGCAGGCAGAGGTACAGTAGAGCACATTGGGAATGGTTGGTGCATGCCTCCGTATGTGCAGGCAGAGGTACAGTACAGCACCTTGGGAATGGTTGGTACATGCCTCCGTATGAGCATGCAGAGGTACAGTAGAGCACCTTGGGAATGGTTGGTGCATGCCTCCGTATATGCAGGCAGAGTCACAGTAGAGCGCCTTGATAATGGTTGGTGCATGCCTCCATATGTGCAGGCAGAGGTAAAGTAGAGCACCTTGGAAATGGTTGGTGCATGCCTCCGTATGTGCAGGCAGAGGTAAAGTAGAGCACCTTGGTAATGGTTGGTGCATGCCTCCGTATGAGCAGGCAGACGTACAGTAGAGCACCTTGGTAATGGTTGGTACATGCCTCCGTATGTGCAGGCAGAGGTACAGTAGAGCACCTTGGGAATGGTTGGTGCATGCCTCCTTATGTGCAGGCAGAGGTACAGTCGAGCACCTTGGTAATGGTTGGTACATGCCTCCTTATGTGCAGGCTGAGGTACAGTAGAGCACGTTGGGAATGGTTGGTGCATACCTCCATATGTGCAGGCAGAGGTACAGTAGAGCACCTTGGTAATGGTTGGTACATGCCTCCGTATGTGCAGGCAGAGGTACAGTAGAGCACCTTGGGAATGGTTGGTGCATTCCTCTGTATGTGCAGGCAGAGGTACAGTAGAGCACGTTGGGAATGGTTGGTGCATGCCTCCATATGTGCAGGCAGAGGTACAGTAGAGCACCTTGGTAATGGTTGGTGCATGCCTCCGTATGTGCAGGCAGAGGTACAGTAGAGCACCTTGGGAATGGTTGATGCATGCCTCCGGATGTGCAGGCAGAGGTACAGTAGAGCATCTTGGGAATGGTTGGTACATGCCTCCGTATGAGTAGGCAGAGGTACCGTAGAGCACCTTGGTAATGGTTGGTGCATGCCTCCATATGTGCAGGCAGAGGTAAAGTAGAGCACCTTGGGAATGGTTGGTACATGCCTCCGTATATGCAGGCAGAGTTACAGTAGAGCGCCTTGATAATGGTTTTTGCATGTCTCCATATGTGCAGGCAGAGGTACAGTAGAGCACCTTGGTAATCGTTGGTGCATGCCTCCATATGTGCAGGCAGAGTTACAGTTTAGCACCTTGATAATGGTTGGTGCATGCCTCCTTATGTGCAGGCAGAGGTATAGTAGAGCACCTTGGGAATGGTTGACACATGCCTCCATATGTGCAGGCAGAGTTACAGTAGAGCTCCTTGATAATGGTTGGTGCATGCCTCCGTATGTGCAGGCAGAGGTATAGTAGAGCACCTTCATAATGGTTGGTGCATGCCTCCATATGTGCAGGCAGAGGTACAGTAGAGCACCTTGATAATGGTTGGTGCATGCCTCCGTCTGTGCAGGCAGAGGTACAGTAGAGCACCTTGGAAATGGTTGGTGCATGCCTCCGTATGAGCAGGTAGACGTACAGTAGAGCACCTTGGTAATGGTTGGTGCATGCCTTCGTATGTGAAGGCAGAGGTACAGTAGAGCACCTTGGGAATTGCTGGTGCATGCCTCCGTCTGTGCAGGCAGAGGTACAGTAGAGCACCTTGGAAATGGTTGGTGCATGCCTCCGTATGAGCAGGTAGACGTACAGTAGAGCACCTTGGTAATGGTTGGTGCATGCCTTCGTATGTGAAGGCAGAGGTACAGTAGAGCACCTTGGGAATTGCTGGTGCATGCCTCCGTATGTGCAGGCAGAGGTACAGTAGAGCACGTTGGGAATGGTTGGTGCATGCCTCCGTATGTGCAGGCAGAGGTACAGTAGAGCACGTTGGGAATGGTTGGTGCATGCCTCCGTATGTGCAGGCAGAGGTACAGTAGAGCACGTTGGGAATGGTTGGTGTATGCCTCCGTATGTGCAGGCAGAGGTACAGTAGAGCACATTGGGAATGGTTGGTGCATGCCTCCGTATGTGCAGGCAGAGGTACAGTACAGCACCTTGGGAATGGTTGGTACATGCCTCCGTATGAGCATGCAGAGGTACAGTAGAGCACCTTGGGAATGGTTGGTGCATGCCTCCGTATATGCAGGCAGAGTCACAGTAGAGCGCCTTGATAATGGTTGGTGCATGCCTCCATATGTGCAGGCAGAGGTAAAGTAGAGCACCTTGGAAATGGTTGGTGCATGCCTCCGTATGTGCAGGCAGAGGTAAAGTAGAGCACCTTGGTAATGGTTGGTACATGCCTCCGTATGTGCAGGCAGAGGTACAGTAGAGCACCTTGGGAATGGTTGGTGCATGCCTCCTTATGTGCAGGCAGAGGTACAGTCGAGCACCTTGGTAATGGTTGGTACATGCCTCCTTATGTGCAGGCTGAGGTACAGTAGAGTACGTTGGGAATGGTTGGTGCATACCTCCATATGTGCAGGCAGAGGTACAGTAGAGCACCTTGGTAATGGTTGGTACATGCCTCCGTATGTGCAGGCAGAGGTACAGTAGAGCACCTTGGGAATGGTTGGTGCATTCCTCTGTATGTGCAGGCAGAGGTACAGTAGAGCACGTTGGGAATGGTTGGTGCATGCCTCCATATGTGCAGGCAGAGGTACAGTAGAGCACCTTGGTAATGGTTGGTGCATGCCTCCGTATGTGCAGGCAGAGGTACAGTAGAGCACCTTGGGAATGGTTGATGCATGCCTCCGGATGTGCAGGCAGAGGTACAGTAGAGCATCTTGGGAATGGTTGGTACATGCCTCCGTATGAGTAGGCAGAGGTACCGTAGAGCACCTTGGTAATGGTTGGTGCATGCCTCCATATGTGCAGGCAGAGGTAAAGTAGAGCACCTTGGGAATGGTTGGTACATGCCTCCGTATATGCAGGCAGAGTTACAGTAGAGCGCCTTGATAATGGTTTTTGCATGTCTCCATATGTGCAGGCAGAGGTACAGTAGAGCACCTTGGTAATCGTTGGTGCATGCCTCCATATGTGCAGGCAGAGTTACAGTTTAGCACCTTGATAATGGTTGGTGCATGCCTCCTTATGTGCAGGCAGAGGTATAGTAGAGCACCTTGGGAATGGTTGACACATGCCTCCATATGTGCAGGCAGAGTTACAGTAGAGCTCCTTCATAATGGTTGGTGCATGCCTCCGTATGTGCAGGCAGAGGTATAGTAGAGCACCTTGATAATGGTTGGTGCATGCCTCCATATGTGCAGGCAGAGGTACAGTAGAGCACCTTGATAATGGTTGGTGCATGCCTCCATATGTGCAGGCAGAGGTACAGTAGAGCACCTTGGTAATGGTTGGTGCATGCCTCCTTATGTGCAGGCAGAGGTATAGTAGAGCACCTTGGTAATGGTTGGTACATGCCTCCGTATATGCAGGCAGAGGTACAGTAGAGCATCTTGATAATGGTTGGTGCATGCCTCCATATGTGCAGGCAGAGTTACAGTAGAGCATTTTGATAATGGTTGGTGCATGCCTCCATATGTGCAGGCAGAGGTACAGTATAGTACCTTGGTAATTGTTGTTGCATGCCTCCGTATGTGCAGGCAGAGGTATAGTAGAGCACCTTGGTAATGGTTGGTACATGCCTCCGTATATGCAGGCAGAGGTACAGTAGAGCATCTTGATAATGGTTGGTGCTTGCCTCCATATGTGCAGGCAGAGGTACCGTAGAGCACCTTGATAATGATTGGTGCATGCCTCCGTATGTGCAGGCAGAGGTACAGTAGAGCACCTTGGGAATGGTTGGTACATGCCTCCTTATATGCAGGCAGAGGTACAGTAGAGCATCTTGATAATGGTTGGTGCATGCCTCCATATGTGCAGGCAGAGTTACAGTAGAGCATCTTGATAATGGTTGGTGCATGCCTCCTTATGTGCAGGCAGAGGTACAGTAGAGCACCTTGGGATTGGTTGGTACATGCCTCCTTATATGCAGACAGAGGTACAGTAGAGCATCTTGATAATGGTTGGTGCATGCCTCCATATGTGCAGGCAGTTACAGTAGAGCATCTTGATAATGGTTGGTGCATGCCTCCATATGTGCAGGCAGAGGTACAGTAGACCGTCTTAGTAATGGTTGGTGCATGCCTCCGTATGTGCAGGCAGAGGTACAGTAGACCATCTTGGTAATGGTTGGTACATGCCTCCGTATGTGCAGGCAGACGTACAGTAGACCATCTTAGTAATGGTTGGTACATGCCTCCTTATGTGCAGGCAGACGTACAGTAGAGCACCTTGGTAATGGTTGGTACATGCCTCCGTATGTGCAGGCTGAGGTACAGTAGAGCATGTTGGGAATGGTTGGTGCATACCTCCATATGTGCAGGCAGAGGTACAGTAGAGCACCTTGGTAATGGTTGGTACATGCCTCCGTATGTGCAGGCAGAGGTACAGTAGAGCACCTTGGGAATGGTTGGTGCATTCCTCTGTATGTGCAGGCAGAGGTACAGTAGAGCACGTTGGGAATGGTTGGTGCATGCCTCCATATGTGCAGGCAGAGGTACAGTAGAGCATCTTGGGAATGGTTGGTACATGCCTCCGTATGAGCAGGCAGAGGTACTGTAGAGCACCTTGGTAATGGTTGGTGCATGCCTCCATATGTGCAGGCAGAGGTAAAGTAGAGCACCTTGGGAATGGTTGGTACATGCCTCCGTATATGCAGGCAGAGTTACAGTAGAGCGCCTTGATAATGGTTGGTGCATGCCTCCATATGTGCAGGCAGAGTTACAGTTTAGCACCTTGATAATGGTTGGTGCATGCCTCCTTATGTGCAGGCAGAGGTATAGTAGAGCACCTTGGGAATGGTTGGCACATGCCTCCATATGTGCAGGCAGAGTTACAGTAGAGCTCCGTGATAATGGTTGGTGCATGCCTCCGTATGTGCAGGCAGAGGTATAGTAGAGCACCTTGATAATGGTTGGTGCATGCCTCCATATGTGCAGGCAGAGGTACAGTAGAGCACCTTGATAATGGTTGGTGCATGCCTCCATATGTGCAGGCAGAGGTACAGTAGAGCACCTTGGTAATGGTTGGTGCATGCCTCCGTATGTGCAGGCAGAGGTATAGTAGAGCACCTTGGTAATGGTTGGTACATGCCTCCGTATATGCAGGCAGAGGTACAGTAGAGCATCTTGATAATGGTTGGTGCATGCCTCCATATGTGCAGGCAGAGTTACAGTAGAGCATTTTGATAATGGTTGGTGCATGCCTCCATATGTGCAGGCAGAGGTACAGTATAGTACCTTGGTAATTGTTGTTGCATGCCTCCGTATGTGCAGGCAGAGGTATAGTAGAGCACCTTGGTAATGGTTGGTACATGCCTCCGTATATGCAGGCAGAGGTACAGTAGAGCATCTTGATAATGGTTGGTGCTTGCCTCCATATGTGCAGGCAGAGGTACCATAGAGCACCTTGATAATGGTTGGTGCATGCCTCCGTATGTGCAGGCAGAGGTACAGTAGAGCACCTTGGGAATGGTTGTTACATGCCTCCTTATATGCAGGCAGAGGTACAATAGAGCATCTTGATAATGGTTGGTGCATGCCTCCATATGTGCAGGCAGAGTTACAGTAGAGCATCTTGATAATGGTTGGTGCATGCCTCCTTATGTGCAGGCAGAGGTACAGTTTAGCACCTTGATAATGGTTGGTGCATGCCTCCTTATGTGCAGGCAGAGGTATAGTAGAGCACCTTGGGAATGGTTGGCACATGCCTCCATATGTGCAGGCAGAGTTACAGTAGAGCTCCGTGATAATGGTTGGTGCATGCCTCCGTATGTGCAGGCAGAGGTTTAGTAGAGCACCTTGATAATGGTTGGTGCATGCCTCCATATGTGCAGGCAGAGGTACAGTAGAGCACCTTGATAATGGTTGGTGCATGCCTCCATATGTGCAGGCAGAGGTACAGTATAGTACCTTGGTAATTGTTGTTGCATGCCTCCGTATGTGCAGGCAGAGGTATAGTAGAGCACCTTGGTAATGGTTGGTACATGCCTCCGTATATGCAGGCAGAGGTACAGTAGAGCATCTTGATAATGGTTGGTGCTTGCCTCCATATGTGCAGGCAGAGGTACCATAGAGCACCTTGATAATGGTTGGTGCATGCCTCCATATGTGCAGGCAGAGGTACAGTAGAGCACCTTGGGAATGGTTGTTACATGCCTCCTTATATGCAGGCAGAGGTACAATAGAGCATCTTGATAATGGTTGGTGCATGCCTCCATATGTGCAGGCAGAGTTACAGTAGAGCATCTTGATAATGGTTGGTGCATGCCTCCTTATGTGCAGGCAGAGGTACAGTAGAGCACCTTGGGAATGGTTGGTACATGCCTCCTTATATGCAGGCAGAGGTACAGTAGAGCATCTTGATAATGGTTGGTGCATGCCTCCATATGTGCAGGCAGAGTTACAGTAGAGCATCTTGATAATGGTTGGTGCATGCCTCCATATGTGCAGGCAGAGGTACAGTAGACCATCTTAGTAATGGTTGGTGCATGCCTCCGTATGTGCAGGCAGAGGTACAGTAGACCATCTTGGTAATGGTTGGTACATGCCTCCGTATGTGCAGGCAGACGTACAGTAGACCATCTTAGTAATGGTTGGTACATGCCTCCTTATGTGCAGGCAGACGTACAGTAGAGCACCTTGGTAATGGTTGGTACATGCCTCCGTATGTGCAGGCAGAGGTACAGTAGACCATCTTGGTAATTGTTGGTACATGCCTCCGTATGTGCAGGCAGACGTACAGTAGAGCACCTTGGTAATGGTTGGTACATGCTTCCATATGTGCAGGCAGAGGTACAGTAGACCATCTTGGTAATTGTTGGTACATGCCTCCTTATGTGCAGGCAGAAGTACAGTAGAGCACCTTGGTTGTGGTTGGTGTGTGGGTGCATTACAAAGATTTCCCTGCGGGATTCGGCTGCTAATAAAGACAATGCAAACAAATATTTTAAAACTCCCCAAAATATTAGTGAATGTTTGTGCTCGTCCAGATGAGCCTATTATACGGGCTTATGCTGTGCTAGGGCACATGGACCAATGCTTTGCATGGCAAAAATCCCAGCATGCGTTACTTAAGTCCGAATTATGGACCAGACTAGCGCATGTAAATGTCAGACAACTCCTGCACTCCTCCGATATACGGACGAGCGTGTAGAGCGGCACAAGGAGCCAGTCACGTATGCAATTTACAGACATGAATGGCTCGAGTTTTCGTATGGCCATCTGAACACGACCTTATACCCAGCACCACCCTAATAGACAGCAATTTCCTGTATCTGAAGCATTTTAAGGTGAACGACAGAAATTCTACATAAATCTAAGGTGAATCGCCAACAAAACCTGCATGTTTTAGACAAAGTTCAGCTTTCATTTTTGCCTACTGTTGAGTGTATACTTTCATGAGATATATGCCGTCAGTAACCACAGTGTTCATGGCTGCCATGGCCTCCATCCACTATAGGTCACTGTAACTGGCACTTTATATGTTTTCTTTCGGTGGCATCAGCAGCGAAATCTGCTGCTTTTTTTCTTGCCGTTTATGAATATGTTAATGTGTACTTTTGGGGGTTGTTTACTAGGGTGGACATGGTGCGCTAGCAATGCACAATGTGCTGTGAATATCAAACTTGCTACATTAA
Organism: Phyllobates terribilis; assembly: GCF_046119375.1. NCBI lineage: Eukaryota > Metazoa > Chordata > Amphibia > Anura > Dendrobatidae > Phyllobates > Phyllobates terribilis. The sequence goes on along the minus strand of NW_027362767.1, from coordinate 70,412,299 downwards.
AGGGAATCTGTCAGCAGGATTTTGCTATATAATCTGAAAGCAGCCTGATGTAGGGGTAGAGACCCTGATTGCAGTGATGTGAGAATTTGATTGGAATCGGACAGAAAAATCTCAATTTAACATATCCATTCTCTGCGATATAAAGCACTGTCTGGTGGACATTACATCAGTATACAATGCAATATAATACATTCCCATTTCTATTCCATAGCTTATTGTATCATTTGCTTCTCTAGATCTCCCGAAAAATGTTCCATCGTCAGCTGATCGTGCTGCGGCTACAAAACCTGCAGATATTGGATGGCATCACCGTGACCTCCGAGGAGAGAGCAAGGGCAGAGATGCATTTCCTGGAGCAGCAAGTAAAAGCTCACTTTCTTTCTGTGAATTCTTTTTAGTTCAGCCATTAACCCTTTCCCGACCCGTGTCACACCGTTTGTGACATGGAAAACAGTTCCTTCCCGACCCATGTCACAGCGTCTGTGACATGAAGGGAAAGAGCCCCTGCAGCGCCTGCGAGCGGGGTCGCTCAGGTTTCACAGTTGCTACTGCAACTGGACATCCTGAAGTTGACCCCCCGGGGGGTGGATTAACCCCCCCGTGCCTGGGACCCCTCCGATTGGCTGTTTCATTTTCACTTTTAATGAAACTGCCAATCGGTATGAATTAAATATTTCACCAATGAAAATTGGTGTAATATTTAAATCTGGGCATGGCCTGATGCTTACAGCATCAGCCATTGGCTGGGGGGAGTGTCACCTCTGCCCCCCCCCTCCCCCCAGATCTGATTGGGGGGCTAGCGTCACATGGATACTAGCCCCAATCAGATGTGGAGGGAGTTTTTAATGATGCCGGCCGTTGTGGACCCTCTGCTGCTGCCCCCTGTGGACCCTCTGCTGCTGCCCCCCCCGTGGACCCTCTGCAGCTGCCCCCCCGTGGACCCTCTGCAGCTGCCCCCCCGTGGACCCTCTGCTGCTGAGCTCGTGGATCGCTTCTGCCGCCGCTGATCGCCTGCTGCCGCCGCTGATCTGCATCAGGTAGTATTGCCCCCGCTCCCCCCCGACCCCCCCTCCACTCCACCCTGCCCCCCCCTCCACCCCCGACCCCCCCCCTCCACACCCCCTCCACTTTCATACCTGCACCCCGACCTCCGCCTCTGCTCCCTCTCCCACGTCTTCATCCACCGGCTGCTGCTCTCCTTCTGACAGCCGGTGGACTGTGATCACAGCAGCAGCAGGCTCAGTGTAAATGCCCTGCTCCTGTGATCAAGCCCACCATCCCCCAGTCCCAGTGATATCACCCCCCATCTCCCAATAATCACCCCTCCCCCCAGTGTTCACCCCCCCTGTCCCCAGTGTTCACCCCCCCAGTGTTCACCCCCCCCTGTCCCCAGTGTTCACCCCCCCTGTCCCCAGTGTTCACCCCCCCCGTCCCCAGTGTTCACCCCCACCTGTCTCCAGTGTTCACTCCCCATCCCCAGTGTGCACCCCCCCATCCCAGTGATCACCCCCCTGCTGCTGGCTCCTGCTCCGCTTTCTGCCCCAGTAATCACCCCCCTGATGCTGCCGGCCTCCTACCCCCCTTGCTGCTGCCGGCTCCTGCCCCAGTGATCACCCCCCTTGCTGCTGCCGGCTCCTGCCCCAGTGATCACCCCCCTTGCTGCTGCCGGCTCCTGCCCCAGTGATCACCCCCCTTGCTGCAGCTGCTGGCTCCTCCATCTCTTCAGCCCCCCCCCCCTACGCCTGACAGCCCCCTACGCCTGACAGCCCCCTACGCCTGACAGCCCCCTACGCCTGACAGCCCCCACACGTGACTGCAGAAGGTTACACCAAGCACACACACACACACACACACACACACACACACACGTACACTCACACTATAATAAAGTTTCGATTTTTTTTTTTTTTTTTTTTTACACACGCACACAGCACACAAAATGTCCCGCCCGTCCCACTCATCCCAGTCGGGGGCGTACTCAGCTTAGGAGGCTATGTCAGGTTGGTGTGTGTGTTGTAGTGTGTGTGTGTGTGTGTGTGGTGTATACACTACAATATACCACACCGCACACCAACCTGACATACACTACACAATGGTGTCCACTAACAAATTGGAACCATGTTGCGTTTGGAGAGTCCCTGTGTGCCCAAACATTGGAGCTCCCCAACAAGTGACCCCATTTTGGAAACTAGACCCCCCCAAGGCACCTATCTAGATGCATAGTGAGCACTTGAAACCCCCAGGTGCTTCACAAATTGATTCATAAAAATGAAAAAGTGGAAAAAAAAACACTTTTTTATTTTTACGGATTAATTTGTGAAGGACCTGGGGGTTCCAAGTGCTCACTATGCATCTAGATAGGTGACTTGGGGGGTCTAGTTTCCAAAATGGGGTCACTTGTGGGGGAGCTCCAATATTTGGGCACACAGCGGCTCTCCAAACGCAACATGGTGTCTTCTAACAATTTGAGCCGACAATTTGTTAGCGGACACCATGTTGCTTTTGGAGAGCCGCTGTGTGCCCAAACATTGGAGCTCCCCCACAAGTGACCCCATTTTGGAAACTAGACCCCCCAAGGCACCTATCTAGATGCATAGTGAGCACTTGGAACCCCCAGGTGCTTCACAAAATGATCTGTGAAAACAAAAAAGAATTTTTGTGAAAAAAAAAGTATTCTTTTAGCCTAAATTTTTTAATTTTCACATGGGTAACAGGATAAAATGCATCCTAAAATGTATTGGTCAATTTCTCCTGAGTACACTGATACCTCATATGTGGTCATAAACCACTGTGTGGGCGCATGGCAGGGCTCAGAAGAGAAGGAGCGCAATTTGACTTTTGGAGCTAATTTTCCATTCAAAAAGTAAAATGGCGCTCCTTCCCTTCTGAGCCCTGCCGTGTGCCCAAACAGTGGTTTATGACCACATATGAGGTATCAGTGTACTAAGGAGAAATTGACCAACAAATTTTAGGATGCATTTTATCCTGTTACCCATGTGAAAATTAAAAAATTTAGGCTAAAATAAAATTTTTGTTAGAAAAATAAAAATGTTCATTTTTTTCTTCCATGTGGCTTTAGTTCCTGTGATGCACCTGAAGGGTTAATAATCTTCTTGAATGTAGTTTTGAGTAGCTTGAGGGGTGCAGTTTTTGGAATGGTGTCACTTTTGGGTGTTTTCTGTCATAAAGACCCCTCAAAGGGACTTCAAATGTGATGTGGTCACTAAAAAAATGGTTTTGTAAATTTTGCTGGAAAAAAGATAAATTGCTGATGAACTTTGAACCCTTCAAACTTCCTACCAAATTTTTTTTTTTTTCAAAAATTGTGCTGATGTAAAGTAGACATGTGGGAAATGTTATTTATTAACTATTTTGTGTCACATCACTCTCTGGTTTAGTAGAATAAAAATTCAAAATTTGAAAATTGCAAAATTTTCAAATTTTTTCCCATATTTTTGATTTTTTCACAAATAAACGCAAATAGTATCGACTTAAATTTAATACTAACATGAAGCCCAATATGTCACGAAAAAACAATCTCAGAATCGCTAGGATCCGTTGAAGTGTTCCAGAGTTTTTACTTCGTAAAGGGACACTGGTCAGAATTGACAAAAATGCCAAGGTCTTTAGGGTCAAAATAGGCTGGGTCCTGAAGGGGTTAAACATTGAATAAAAAGAAGTTAATGGTCTCTGCTCTGCATTGTATTGCACCAGATTTAACACTGATTCATGGCAATAACATAAAGGAAATTTACAGAGAATGTGTTCACAAGTAAGGACACTGATGGGTGTCTGTGCTTACAATATTCAGCACTTGATAGATATATTTTTAGTGCTGTAAATCTAATCATGATATGATAGAGCAGGGGTTAGGGAATTCTGGGGAAATATCACCAGTTATTATTATTATAAATAGTGTAGGGCTAATGATCACAATCCATTTAGACCCAGGAGGACCTCACTGCTGACACAGAGACATAAAAAAGCTAGACTGCAGTTTGCCAAAATGTACAAGAGTAAGACAAAATCCTTCTGGAAAGCGTCTTGTGGACAGATGAAACCAAGATAGAGCTTTTTAGTACAACACTTCATTCTATTGCTTGCCAAAAACAGAATGAGGTCTATAAAGAACAGAACTCAGTACCTACAGTCAAATATGGTGGAGGTTCAAAGATGTTTTGCTTTTTTTTTGCTGCCTCAGGCACTGGGTGCCTTGGCTGTGTACAAGAAGATTACCAAAAGATTTTGGGTCGCAATGTAGTGTCCATTGTCAGAAAGCTGGGTTTGCGTCCTAGGTCATGGGTATTCCAGCAGGACAATGACCCCAAACATACTTTAAAAAGCACCCAGAAATGGATGGGAACAAAGCGCTGGAGAGTTCTGAAGGGGAAGCAATGAGTCCGGATCTAAATCCCATTAATCACCTGTGGAGAGATCTTAAAATTACTGTTGGGTGAAGGCACCTACAAATATGAGAGACCCGGAGCAGTTTGCAAAAGAAGAGTGGTCCAAAATTCTAGCTGAGAGATGTAAGAAGCTTGTTGATGGTTATAGGAAGCGACTGCAGTTATTATTCCAAAGGGTGTGCAACGAAATATTAAGTTGAGGGTGCCAACAATTTTGTCTGGACCATTTTGTTTTTTTTTGTGAAATTATGTCCAATTTGCCTTTTTTTCTTTGTCTTTTTGTGTTGTTCCAATACACACAAAGGAAACAAATGTGTGTAATAGAAAATGTGTAATTGCAATAATTTTCTGGGAGAAATACTTCATTTTCTGGAACAAATTCAAGGGTGCCAACACTTCTGGCCATGACTGTATTTAGTGCCAAGGATTGTATCAGATGTGAACAGAAAAACTTTCCCAAAAATTCTTGGTTACATCCAATCCCATTCTTGGTAGTAGATCTACATCTCCCAGACTAGACGATTAGGCTGCTTCAGTTGGACATTATATGTAGCTTAATTTCACAATACCCGGGTTGGTGCTATATACTGTACGCCAATGTGGCATTATTTTGATAGTACTACGTGCTCATGCAGACGGCCATATCATGGCGATTTATAACCTACAAGCTGTAGTACAAGACCTACGGACTTCTATAGGTCATTCATGAGTCTATAGTAATCATACAGAGATTTTCCTGTTGCATGCTGCATAAATTGTTGTATTCTCCATCAAGTGCCATATTATAGACATATGATGCCATATTATAAAGTTATTATATGGAAGAAAATATGGCAAAACTTAATGTCCCAAAGAGGACGGCCTCAAAAGGTATTAAAAAGGATATATTAAGATATAATCTATATAACACTTTCATAAGCACATGACAGGTTGTACTAACCACAAGGTACTCGTACATACAGCAGAACAAGTAGGCAGCTTGGTGACCGACAGATCTGGAAGAATATAATAGCTCTAGCAGATCTGTGGGTAAAATAACTGAAAAATCATCCAAAGTTTATGGTCGAAAATATCCCAGTAATTTGTAAAGAGAACCTGTCAGTAGATTCATGCCATCCAAACCATGGGCAGCATGAATCAGATCTTGGCTGCACGATTGTAGCCACGCATGTTTTCTCTGGAACGCTACAGCATTTCAGAAAAAACACAATTTAAAGATCCGGCTGGGGATGACAAGGAGAGACAAGACTGCTCCTGGACCGTTTCTATCCACAACACTGTAGATGATTTTCCGGTCTGTCAGATTCTGTACACACATAGGAGAGACCTGTCAATCACAAGGAGCGGTGTGGGGAGAAAGACTGCACCGAACTAGTCTCGTCTCTCAATATGATCCCTGGACAGATACTTAAACTGTTTTCTCTGTTGTCCGAGCGTTCATAGAAAAACTTACCTGGCTGTCATTGTTCCACAAGGATCTGATTCGTGCTGCCCGCAGTTTAGGCAGCGTGAATCCACTGACAGGTTCCCTTTAAAGTCACCCTCCACCCCCAACATGACTACCGTACAGTCAAGTTTAGGGTCAGGGGTGGATGGGTTACTTTATGAGCAAATAAACCCGTTGTTTTGTGCTTTCTCTCTCCCCATGCCCAGGTTTTATCCGGTCAGACCACTGGCATAGAAGCGGTGCACCCAACGTCCACACTGATCCTGAGCAAGGCACCGCCACCACCATTACGTGTTACCAATTTCTACCTGCCAGGCGGGAACCACCACCACATCCCCGGGCCTGATCTCTACTTAAATAATGCACAAGATGACATCTCTCCAAATGAATCGAACAAATGTACGTAAATTGCAATCCATTCCATATGTCTCTGTTTTTTTTAATCGCATTGAAATGCTTGTATAGTACACATATGTTAATGGATGTTAAACACCAGGAATCATAATCATGCCACTAATTCAGCCTTTCATTCCCGCCCCACGCTCGGAGCCCTTGGCTGGCTCGCACGGAGCTGGGTGGCTCTTAAGTGCTAATTTCTGCACAAATTATTTTCTGCCAAGAGTTGTTGACATAATTGAGCGACCCTAAACATAGCTTTCCTTTTAAGCACCATGTCTTAAAATCACAGAGACTAATTTCCAAACGTATGCTTAATGCTTAGAAACAAAAATGTCAATCAGCGGCAATTAAGTAAGGACAAAGATGTCAGCCAGAGGCAATTAAGGCAGACAACCTTGCTGTGGATTAATGAAAATGTGTTTTCATAGGTGCTTCATAAAAACAGACATGGAGTGCTCTGTATAGACACAATGCGAGCCAGCGTGTCTCATATACACACAGCCGGGGTGCTGAATAAACACAGGCTTTCAGAACAGCAGGTACTAGAAGAACAGCCGAGGCCGAATTGTCCGCTTCATGCACACAACTCGCTGGATTTTACTCCTTAGACATTTGCTACATGCCAAAAAATCTGTCTAAAATCTCCACAACAGCTTTCAGTACGAATTTTGCAAAAAAAACAAAACCAAAACCATAATATGGTCTTCTCTAATAGTACAAATAAATGTGACCATAATAAAGATGGACGTGTCCTGGGGTTGAAAACAAGACAACCGAAAATGTTCCCTTTCTGTCTGAATAGCTGTGAGATGCACGAAGCTGAGATGTAAGATGCTTATGGATAAAATTCATTAGAAAATGTAAAAGCATGAGCTCAGACATCGCATTATTGCACCATACAACGGGGGCACGCTGCGGACCCATGATGCACTCGCAGAGACTATATGTGGCCCCTTGTACACTGCTGTAGATTGACATATATAGCAATTCTGGGTTTAATTCCTAATAAGTGAATTGCATAAGAGCGATTTGCGTAGTTGGCAAAAGGAGCTATACGGAAGACAAATGGGTCAGAATTATTTAAAATATATATATATAATTTTTTTTTTTTTTTTTTGAACCAGTGCATTATCAGGATATAGAGTGATTTATTATTTTTTCTCATTTGCATACTACAGACTGTTGTAACAGGTAGTCTGTAGTTTGATGACAGGGATACAAGGCCACTGTGAGGACTGTAAGGTTTCCCCAGCTCCCATAGTGTTTCAGTTCATACATCAGGGAATTGCTGTTAATATGATACTATATGTAAAGTGCGTAAACTTTTCCAATTTTTATCTGTCTAACGGTGCCATAGTATAATCTGTCTTTAAAAATAATAATAATAAAAAATTTATATATAGAAATCTTGACATTTTTGTACTGCCCAGTAGGCCTAATATTAGACTCCTAAAAAACATTACTAAAACTTAAAGGAGTTGTCCGGGACATTTACATTGGTGCCCTGTCCTTTGGGATAGGTCTGATCGACACATGGCGCCCTCGCCGATCAGCTGCTCCCGGTGTCGGGTGAAAGTGCTCAGTTGCGGAGCTGCACAGCTCCGTCACCTGTAGAGCGGCCGTGTCTGGGTGCTGCACATTCACCCCCTAATAATTTTAATAGGGGACAGATGTGCATTACCCGTCGCCTTATGCAGTTGACAGAAATGTGCTTTGCAGCTCCGCAACTGATCACTTTCACCCGGCACAGGGAGCAACTGATCGGCGGGGGTGTTACTGGGAGCAGCTGATCGGCGGGGGTGTTACCGGGAGCAGCTGATCGGCGGGGGTGTTACCAGGAGCAGCTGATCGGTGGGGGTGTTACCGGGAGCAGCTGATCGGCGGGGGTGTTACCGGGAGCAGCTGATCGGCGGGGGGGTTACCAGGAGCAGCTGATCGGCGGGGGTGTTACCAGGAGCAGCTGATCGGCGGGGGTATTGTGTGTCGATCAGATATTGATGATCCATCCTAAAGCACAGGCCATCAATTTAAATGTCCTGGACAACCTCTTTAATGCATTTTAATTAAAACATCACTGACCTTCCAAATGCTAGAAAGAAGCCTAGGAGAAACAAGAAATTGCATATACCTTAAGGTAACATCTAGCTGCAGCATTTCTGGAAAAAATAGAATTTACTTATGTTTTGTGTGGCGTTTTTCTCTACCTCCCGCACCACTGCAGTCTTCTTCTAGGACTGTTCTATAATAGTACCTGATGAAATCGCACCCAGAATTGTACAATACCACATCACCTGTCTGTTCCTTTTTTTTTTCTAATACTGTGGAGTTATAAGAAATGACAGGCCGGCGCTTATTTAGAAATGGATTACAGTCTAAATAGACATTTTTTATATTTCAGACAAGAAAGCCAAGCACCATGTCGGTGCGATGAATAACCCACGCAGCGTGAATGCAGAAATTGCTTTCAGGCCGTTGAAAGGAGGAACAAGTATTTCTTCCACGTACTTACAACAAGGCAACCAAAATCGAGCAACGCACTTACAAGCCAGCAATCTGGAGCATGACGGAAGGTGTGTGCTGCTAATTAATGGCCACCGCTGGGACAGCGGCCCCGACATATGCGGCTTTATTTCACCACAGCCTACACACAGTGGTGGAAGCATCGGCGCTGAGAACTGAATCAATAGCCAAGAATCTAATACTTGTTCTTCAGTACCATAGTAAAATCAGCAACCATCCTGCCCCTCGGTTTGGTGACATTTGCACAATTTTACTACAGTTTGCAGAACTGACAGTAAACCTCTGCAAACCAACATCGCTGACACTACAGTATCATCCAGTGACACAACTAATGGTCCCATTTAGGACAGTGGTTGGTGTTACATGAGCGATTTTCACAGCACAGAACAACATCTGTACGGTTTTCCTCTGTTCTTGTTTTTTGTCCTCTGAGTCGTCCAATTTCATCCCAAAATGAGATTAGGAAATTAGATAGTGAGCTCAACTGTACGAAGAGAGTAGCGAGAGTCTCGTTGTTGGACCTGTTATTACACACAGTTCTGTGGTTCAGTGGTAATCGAAAACCCAAGGCCTTGTGAATGCAGATGTAACCTAACAATTCCTCTATACAAAATCAGAGACATCCAAGGACCTCAAGGACCTCCATGGCTGAACAAAATTGAGTCCTAATATAGCCACATACTGTAAGGTCAAAGTCTTATGTCATATGCACATGGCTTAAATTATAGAACGTGGATAGATATGAGATAAATGGTTAAAGAGAATCTGTCATCATGTTTTACCATCTATTAATTTAGAGATAGAGACCCTGATTCCAGCAATGTGTCACTTACTGGGCTGCTTGCTGTAGTGGTGATAATCTCTTTCTGATTAAATAGTAATTTTATCACTAGAGAACTAGTAAATCTGCTGCCATGTAGTCCTCCATATTCATGAGCCCTGTATAACCCCGCCCACACCACTGATTGGCCGTTTTCTGTCTGCGTACTGTGTTTACAAAAAGTCGCCAATCAGTGGTGGTGGGTGTGGTTATACACAGCTCAGCATTCAGACAAGAAAAACAGCAGAGAAAACTGTTCAGAGTATGTATCCAGCCAATTGAGCGCTCCCAGGGTCACAAGGAATGATTATCCTAAAAAAGGATTTACTTCTTCAGAAGATTTATTCAAGTTAATAAATAGATAAAACTTATAAATAAAACAACGCGTTTCGGCTATTAAAATTAAAGATATATAGCCTTCCTCATATATATATAGACCTGAGGAAGGCTATATATCTTTAATTTTAATAGCCGAAACACGTTGTTTTATTTATAAGTTTTATCTATTTATTAACTTGAATAAATCTTCCGAAGAAGTAAATCCTTTTTTTGGATAATCATTCCTTGTGACCCTGGGAGCGCTCAGTTGGCTGGATACATACTCTGAACCTTACTCTTACGGACTCCAGCTGGGAGATCCGTTTAATCCAGATAGAAGCTGCATACCGGTGGACCAGCTATACACATTAGACCAGAATTGGTCTATAAGCCTTGGTACAAGATCTGCTAAAGGTGAGCAGTTCATTTTTCTTCTGTTTCTATATATATATATATATATATATATATATACATCTACACTTAGATCTGCGCCTGTTTTTTGTTTCTCCCCCCACTAGACCTACAGCCTTGGGGTCGAATACATTGAGCAGAGAAAACTGTGATTTTATCAAAATGACAGTAAGCAGCCCAGTAAGTGACACATCACTAGAATCAGGGTGTCTGCCCCTACATTGTGCTGCTCTCATATTACATAGCAAAAACCTGCTGACAGATTGCATATAAATAGACTGATAGTGAAATAGATGCTGTAGATGGATGGATAGATACATAAAAATATATAAGATAGATAAAAAGATATACAATGTAAATTTTATAGGTATGTAAAAAAGATGGGTAGATGATGTAGATAGATAAAAAAAAAGATAACAACTGTGGATAGATGCTATAGATATATACTACACAAATATAAATTAAAAGATAAGATAGATACTGTAGATAGCTCTTTTTAGATATCAATCTGTCTTGTATCTAATTTTTTTAATATAACTAATATACCTAAGAAAGATTGATAAAAATGTGCAAGATAGATACAGTGGATAGATATTGCAGCGTATATACAGTGTAAGCCCCACATAGCTTCCTATATACATTGTGAGCCCCACATAGCCTCCTGTATACAGTGTGAGCTCCACATAGCCTCCTATATACAGCGTGAGCCCCACATAGCCTCCCTAAATACAGTGTGACCCACCACATAGCCTCCTATATATAGCGTGAGCCCCACATAGCCTCCCTAAATTCAGTGTGAGCCACCACATAGCCTCCTATATATAGTGTGAGCCACACATAGCTTCCCTAAATACAGTATAAGCCACCACATAGCCTCCTATATACAGATTGAGCCCCCACATAGCCTTCCTACATAGTGAGCCCTCACATTGCCTTTCTATATACAGAATGAACCCCCACATAGCCTCACTATATAGAGTGTGTGCCCCAATTAGCCTCGTAATATACAGCATGTGCCCACATATCCTTATTATATACAGCATGTGCCCCACATAGCCTCATATATACAGCATGTGCCCCACATAGCCTCGTATATACAGCATGTGCCCCACATAGCCTCGTATATACAGCATGTGCCCCACATAGCCTCACTATATACAGTGTGAGCCCCCACATAGTTTCCAATATACAGTATGAGCCCCCCACATAGCCTCACTATACACAGTTTGAGCCTCCCACATTGCTTCCCTATATACAGTGTGAGCCCCACATAGCCTCCTATATATATATATATATATATATATATATATATATATATATATATATATATATATATACACAACTATCCCATACACATGAAAAAAATACACCACATACTCACCTGGCTCCCGTTCCCCCAGCGCTCTGCTCCTGTCTCCTGTGCACTGAGTCTCAGCAGTGCGATGAAATGACGCCATCGTGTCTGCTGTCTCACATGCTGATTGGTGGAAGATGGAGCCGGCGGCCCCCTGCTCCTCCAATGTATTCACCACCTTCCGCATCTTGAGGATGCAGATAGCAGTGACAGTGGGCAGTGGAAGCAAATGGACGGCAGGCGGGATAGGGCATGGTGCGGACTGTAACAGCCAGAGGGCCAGATGTGCCCCGCGGGCCACACTTTGCCCAGGTCTGCCATATGCCATTCACATTAGGTACCATTTACATTAGCCATCTGTGCCCTATGCCCATGCACGCTCAACGTGGCCAAGTGTCCATGTGTTCTCAATGGGGAGTAAGCCGCTGCCAGACACATCGGGGGGTGGTTTACTTCTTTCAGGACTAAAATAAGTTTTCAGGATCAGCCGCTATTAATGTGTATGGCCATTAGGGATTTCATTCTGTACACTTGTCTCATTCAGGCAAGTCGTGTTTATCAGGATATAATATGCAGCTTTACAATATATAGCGCTATTATATACAGCGCTATAATATGCAGCTCTATAGTATGCAGCGCTATAATATACAGTGCTATAATATGCAGCTCTATAGTATGCAGCGCTATTATATACAGCTCTATAGTATGCAGCTCTATAGTATGCAGCGCTATTATATACAGCTCTATAATATGCAGCTCTATAGTATGCAGCTCTATAATATGCAGCTCTATAGTATGCAGCGCTATTATATACAGCTCTATAATATGCAGCTCTATAGTATGCAGCGCTATAATATGCAGCTCTATAGTATGCAGCGCTATTATATACAGCGCTATAATATGCAGCTCTTTAGTATGCAGCGCTATAATATACAGTGCTATAATATGCAGCTCTATAGTATGCAGCGCTATTATATACAGCTCTATAGTATGCAGCTCTATAGTATGCAGCGCTATTATATACAGCTCTATAATATGCAGCTCTATAGTATGCAGCTCTATAATATGCAGCTCTATAGTATGCAGCGCTATTATATACAGCTCTATAATATGCAGCTCTATAATATGCAGCTCTATAGTATGCAGCGCTATAATATGCAGCTCTATAGTATGCAGCGCTATTATATACAGCGCTATAATATGCAGCTCTTTAGTATGCAGCGCTATAATATACAGTGCTATAATATGCAGCTCTATAGTATGCAGCGCTATAATATGCCGCTCTATAGTATGCAGCGCTATAATATACAGTGATATAATATGCAGCTCTGTAGTATGCAGCGCTATAATATGCAGCTCTATAGTATGCAGCGCTATTATATACAGCGCTATAATATGCAGCTCTTTAGTATGCAGCGCTATAATATACAGTGCTATAATATGCAGCTCTATAGTATACAGCGCTATAATATGCCGCTCTATAGTATGCAGCGCTATAATATACAGTGCTATAATATGCAGCTCTATAGTATGCAGCGCTATAATATGCAGCTCTATAGTATACAGCGCTATTATATACAGTGCTATAATATGCCGCTCTATAGTATGCAGCGCTATAATATACAGTGCTATAATATGCCGCTCTATAGTATGCAGCGCTATAATATACAGTGATATAATATGCCGCTCTATAGTATGCAGCGCTATAATATACAGTGCTATAATATGCAGCTCTATAGTATGCAGCGCTATAATATGCAGCTCTATAGTATGCAGCGCTATTATATACAGCGCTATAATATGCAGCTCTATAGTATGCAGCGCTATAATATACAGTGATATAATATGCCGCTCTATAGTATGCAGCGCTATAATATACAGTGATATAATATGCCGCTCTATAGTATGCAGCGCTATAATATACAGCGCTATAATATGCAGCTCTATAGTATGCAGCGCTATTATATACAGCGCTATAATATGCAGCTCTTTAGTATGCAGCGCTATAATATACAGTGCTATAATATGCAGCTCTATAGTATGCAGCGCTATTATATACAGCTCTATAGTATGCAGCTCTATAGTATGCAGCGCTATTATATACAGCTCTATAATATGCAGCTCTATAGTATGCCATATGCCATTCACATTAGGTACCATTTACATTAGCCATCTGTGCCCTATGCCCATGCACGCTCAACGTGGCCAAGTGTCCATGTGTTCTCAATGGGGAGTAAGCCGCTGCCAGACACATCGGGGGGTGGTTTACTTCTTTCAGGACTAAAATAAGTTTTCAGGATCAGCCGCTATTAATGTGTATGGCCATTAGGGATTTCATTCTGTACACTTGTCTCATTCAGGCAAGTCGTGTTTATCAGGATATAATATGCAGCTTTACAATATATAGCGCTATTATATACAGCGCTATAATATGCAGCTCTATAGTATGCAGCGCTATAATATACAGTGCTATAATATGCAGCTCTATAGTATGCAGCGCTATTATATACAGCTCTATAGTATGCAGCTCTATAGTATGCAGCGCTATTATATACAGCTCTATAATATGCAGCTCTATAGTATGCAGCTCTATAATATGCAGCTCTATAGTATGCAGCGCTATTATATACAGCTCTATAATATGCAGCTCTATAATATGCAGCTCTATAGTATGCAGCGCTATAATATGCAGCTCTATAGTATGCAGCGCTATTATATACAGCGCTATAATATGCAGCTCTTTAGTATGCAGCGCTATAATATACAGTGCTATAATATGCAGCTCTATAGTATGCAGCGCTATTATATACAGCTCTATAGTATGCAGCTCTATAGTATGCAGCGCTATTATATACAGCTCTATAATATGCAGCTCTATAGTATGCAGCTCTATAATATGCAGCTCTATAGTATGCAGCGCTATTATATACAGCTCTATAATATGCAGCTCTATAATATGCAGCTCTATAGTATGCAGCGCTATAATATGCAGCTCTATAGTATGCAGCGCTATTATATACAGCGCTATAATATGCAGCTCTTTAGTATGCAGCGCTATAATATACAGTGCTATAATATGCAGCTCTATAGTATGCAGCGCTATAATATGCAGCTCTATAGTATGCAGCGCTATAATATACAGTGCTATAATATGCAGCTCTGTAGTATGCAGCGCTATAATATGCAGCTCTATAGTATGCAGCGCTATTATATACAGCGCTATAATATGCAGCTCTTTAGTATGCAGCGCTATAATATACAGTGCTATAATATGCAGCTCTATAGTATACAGCGCTATAATATGCCGCTCTATAGTATGCAGCGCTATAATATACAGTGATATAATATGCCGCTCTATAGTATGCAGCGCTATAATATACAGCGCTATAATATGCAGCGCTATAATATACAGTGATATAATATGCCGCTCTATAGTATGCAGCGCTATAATATGCCGCTCTATAGTATGCAGCGCTATAATATACAGTGATATAATATGCAGCTCTATAGTATGCAGCGCTATAATATACAGCGCTATAATATGCAGCTCTATAGTATGCAGCGCTATTATATACAGCGCTATAATATGCCGCTCTATAGTATGCAGCGCTATAATATACAGTGATATAATATGCAGCTCTATAGTATGCAGCGCTATAATATACAGTGCTATAATATGCAGCTCTATAGTATGCAGCGCTATTATATACAGCGCTCTAATATGCAGCTCTATAGTATGCAGCGCTATTATATACAGTGATATAATATGCCGCTCTATAGTATGCAGCGCTATAATATACAGTGCTATAATATGCAGCTCTATAGTATGCAGCGCTATAATATGCAGCTCTATAGTATACAGCGCTATTATATACAGTGCTATAATATGCCGCTCTATAGTATGCAGCGCTATAATATACAGTGCTATAATATGCCGCTCTATAGTATGCAGCGCTATAATATACAGTGATATAATATGCCGCTCTATAGTATGCAGCGCTATAATATACAGTGCTATAATATGCAGCTCTATAGTATGCAGCGCTATAATATGCAGCTCTATAGTATGCAGCGCTATTATATACAGCGCTATAATATGCAGCTCTATAGTATGCAGCGCTATAATATACAGTGATATAATATGCCGCTCTATAGTATGCAGCGCTATAATATACAGTGATATAATATGCCGCTCTATAGTATGCAGCGCTATAATATACAGCGCTATAATATGCAGCTCTATAGTATGCAGCGCTATTATATACAGCGCTATAATATGCAGCTCTATAGTATGCAGCGCTATTATATACAGCGCTATAATATGCAGCTCTTTAGTATGCAGCGCTATAATATACAGTGCTATAATATGCAGCTCTGTAGTATGCAGCGCTATAATATGCAGCTCTATAGTATGCAGCGCTATTATATACAGCGCTATAATATGCAGCTCTATAGTATGCAGCGCTATTATATACAGCGCTATAATATGCCGCTCTATAGTATGCAGCGCTATAATATACAGTGATATAATATGCAGCTCTATAGTATGCAGCGCTATAATATACAGCGCTATAATATGCAGCTCTATAGTATGCAGCGCTATTATATACAGTGCTATAATATGCAACTCTATAGTATGCAGCGCTATTATATACAGCGCTATAATATGCAGCTCTATAGTATGCAGCGCTATTATATACAGCGCTATAATATGCAGCTCTATAGTATGCAGCGCTATAATATACAGTGATATAATATGCAGCTCTATAGTATGCAGCGCTATTATATACAGCGCTATTATATACAGCGCTATAATATGCCGCTCTATAGTATGCAGCGCTATAATATACAGTGATATAATATGCAGCTCTATAGTATGCAGCGCTATAATATACAGCGCTATAATATGCAGCTCTATAGTATGCAGCGCTATTATATACAGTGCTATAATATGCAGCTCTATAGTATGCAGCGCTATTATATACAGCGCTATAATATGCCGCTCTATAGTATGCAGCGCTATTATATACAGCGCTATAATATGCAGCTCTATAGTATGCAGCGCTATTATATACAGCGCTATAATATGCAGCTCTATAGTATGCAGCGCTATTATATACAGCGCTATAATATGCCGCTCTATAGTATGCAGCGCTATAATATACAGCGCTATAATTTGCAGCTCTATAGTATGCAGCGCTATAATATACAATGATATAATATGCCGCTCTATAGTATACAGCGCTATATGCAGCTCTATAGTATGCAGCGCTATTATATACAGCGCTATAATATGCAGCTCTATAGTATGCAGCGCTATATTATACAGTGATATAATATGCAGCTCTATAGTATGCAGCGCTATTATATACAGCGCTATAATATGCCGCTCTATAGTATGCAGCGCTATAATATACAGTGATATAATATGCCGCTCTATAGTATGCAGCGCTATTATATACAGCGCTATAATATGCAGCTCTATAGTATGCAGCGCTATAATATACAGTGATATAATATGCAGCTCTATAGTATGCAGCGCTATAATATGCAGCGCTATTATATACAGCGCTATAATATGCCGCTCTATAGTATGCAGCGCTATAATATACAGTGATATAATATGCAGCTCTATAGTATGCAGCGCTATAATATACAGCGCTATAATATGCAGCTCTATAGTATGCAGCGCTATTATATACAGCGCTATAATATGCAGCTCTATAGTATGCAGCGCTATTATATACAGCGCTATAATATGCAGCTCTATAGTATGCAGCGCTATTATATACAGCGCTATAATATGCCGCTCTATAGTATGCAGCGCTATAATATACAGTGATATAATATGCCGCTCTATAGTATGCAGCGCTATAATATACAGCGCTATAATATGCAGCTCTATAGTATGCAGCGCTATAATATGCAGTGATATAATATGCCGCTCTATAGTATGCAGCGCTATTATATACAGCGCTATAATATGCAGCTCTATAGTATGCAGCGCTATAATATACAGCGCTATAATATGCAGCTCTATAGTATGCAGCGCTATTATATACAGCGCTATAATATGCAGCTCTATAGTATGCAGCGCTATTATATACAGCGCTATAATATGCCGCTCTATAGTATGCAGCGCTATAATATACAGTGATATAATATGCCGCTCTATAGTATGCAGCGCTATTATATACAGCGCTATAATATGCAGCTCTATAGTATGCAGCGCTATAATATACAGTGATATAATATGCCGCTCTATAGTATGCAGCGCTATAATATACAGCTCTATAGTATGCAGCTCTATAGTATGCAGCGCTATTATATACAGCGCTATAATATGCAGCTCTATAGTATGCAGCGCTATTATATACAGCGCTATAATATGCCGCTCTATAGTATGCAGCGCTATAATATACAGTGATATAATATGCCGGTCTATAGTATGCAGCGCTATAATATACAGTGATATAATATGCCGCTCTATAGTATGCAGCGCTATTATATACAGCGCTATAATATGCAGCTCTATAGTATGCAGCGCTATAATATACAGTGATATAATATGCCGGTCTATAGTATGCAGCGCTATAATATACAGTGATATAATATGCCGCTCTATAGTATGCAGCGCTATTATATACAGCGCTATAATATGCAGCTCTATAGTATGCAGCGCTATAATATACAGTGATATAATATGCCGCTCTATAGTATGCAGCGCTATAATATACAGCTCTATAGTATGCAGCTCTATAGTATGCAGCGCTATTATATACAGCGCTATAATATGCAGCTCTATAGTATGCAGCGCTATTATATACAGCGCTATAATATGCCGCTCTATAGTATGCAGCGCTATTATATACAGCGCTATAATATGCAGCTCTATAGTATGCAGCGCTATAATATACAGCTCTATAGTATGCAGCTCTATAGTATGCAGCACTATAATATGCAGCTCTATAGTATGCAGCTCTATAGTATGCAGCTCTATAATATACAGTGATATAATATGCAGCTCTATAGTATGCAGCGCTATAATATGCAGCTCTATAGTATGCAGCGCTATTATATACAGTGATATAATATGCAGCTCTATAATATGCAGCTCTATAGTATGCAGCTCTATAATATACAGTGATATAATATGCAGCTCTATAGTATGCAGCGCTATAATATACAGTGATATAATATGCAGCTCTATAGTATGCAGCGCTATAATATACAGTGATATAATATGCCGCTCTATAGTATGCAGCGCTATAATATACAGCTCTATAGTATGCAGCTCTATAGTATGCAGCGCTATTATATACAGCGCTATAATATGCAGCTCTATAGTATGCAGCGCTATTATATACAGCGCTATAATATGCCGCTCTATAGTATGCAGCGCTATAATATACAGTGATATAATATGCCGCTCTATAGTATGCAGCGCTATAATATACAGCTCTATAGTATGCAGCGCTATTATATACAGCGCTATAATATGCAGCTCTATAGTATGCAGCGCTATTATATACAGCGCTATAATATGCAGCTCTATAGTATGCAGCGCTATTATATACAGCGCTATAATATGCCGCTCTATAGTATGCAGCGCTATAATATATAGTGATATAATATGCAGCTCTATAGTATGCAGCGCTATAATATACAGCGCTATAATATGCAGCTCTATAGTATGCAGCGCTATTATATACAGCGCTATAATATGCAGCTCTATAGTATGCAGCGCTATTATATACAGCGCTATAATATGCAGCTCTATAGTATGCAGCTCTATAGTATGCAGCGCTATTATATACAGCGCTATAATATGCCGCTCTATAGTATGCAGCGCTATAATATACAGTGATATAATATGCCGCTCTATAGTATGCAGCGCTATAATATACAGCGCTATAATATGCAGCTCTATAGTATGCAGCGCTATAATATGCAGTGATATAATATGCCGCTCTATAGTATGCAGCGCTATTATATACAGCGCTATAATATGCAGCTCTATAGTATGCAGCGCTATTATATACAGCGCTATAATATGCCGCTCTATAGTATGCAGCGCTATAATATACAGTGATATAATATGCCGCTCTATAGTATGCAGCGCTATAATATACAGCTCTATAGTATGCAGCTCTATAGTATGCAGCGCTATTATATACAGCGCTATAATATGCAGCTCTATAGTATGCAGCGCTATTATATACAGCGCTATAATATGCAGCTCTATAGTATGCAGCGCTATTATATACAGCGCTATAATATGCCGCTCTATAGTATGCAGCGCTATAATATACAGTGATATAATATGCCGCTCTATAGTATGCAGCGCTATAATATACAGTGATATAATATGCCGCTCTATAGTATGCAGCGCTATAATATACAGTGATATAATATGCCGCTCTATAGTATGCAGCGCTATAATATGCAGCTCTATAGTATGCAGCGCTATAATATACAGCGCTATAATATGCCGCTCTATAGTATGCAGCGCTATAATATACAGTGATATAATATGCCGCTCTATAGTATGCAGCGCTATAATATACAGCTCTATAGTATGCAGCTCTATAGTATGCAGCGCTATTATATACAGCGCTATAATATGCAGCTCTATAGTATGCAGCGCTATTATATACAGCGCTATAATATGCAGCTCTATAGTATGCAGCGCTATTATATACAGCGCTATAATATGCCGCTCTATAGTATGCAGCGCTATAATATACAGTGATATAATATGCAGCTCTATAGTATGCAGCGCTATAATATACAGCGCTATAATATGCAGCTCTATAGTATGCAGCGCTATTATATACAGCGCTATAATATGCAGCTCTATAGTATGCAGCGCTATTATATACAGCGCTATAATATGCAGCTCTATAGTATGCAGCGCTATAATATGCAGCTCTATAGTATGCAGCGCTATTATATACAGCGCTATAATATGCCGCTCTATAGTATGCAGCGCTATAATATACAGTGATATAATATGCCGCTCTATAGTATGCAGCGCTATAATATACAGCGCTATAATATGCAGCTCTATAGTATGCAGCGCTATTATATACAGCGCTATAATATGCAGCTCTATAGTATGCAGCGCTATTATATACAGCGCTATAATATGCCGCTCTATAGTATGCAGCGCTATAATATACAGTGATATAATATGCCGCTCTATAGTATGCAGCGCTATAATATACAGCTCTATAGTATGCAGCTCTATAGTATGCAGCGCTATTATATACAGCGCTATAATATGCAGCTCTATAGTATGCAGCGCTATTATATACAGCGCTATAATATGCAGCTCTATAGTATGCAGCGCTATTATATACAGCGCTATAATATGCCGCTCTATAGTATGCAGCGCTATAATATACAGTGATATAATATGCCGCTCTATAGTATGCAGCGCTATAATATACAGTGATATAATATGCCGCTCTATAGTATGCAGCGCTATAATATACAGTGATATAATATGCCGCTCTATAGTATGCAGCGCTATAATATGCAGCTCTATAGTATGCAGCGCTATAATATACAGCGCTATAATATGCAGCTCTATATGCAGCGCTATTATATACAGCGCTATAATATGCAGCTCTATAGTATGCAGCGCTATAATATGCAGCTCTATAGTATGCAGCGCTATTATATACAGCGCTATAATATGCCGCTCTATAGTATGCAGCGCTATAATATACAGTGATATAATATGCCGCTCTATAGTATGCAGCGCTATAATATACAGCGCTATAATATGCAGCTCTATAGTATGCAGCGCTATTATATACAGTGCTATAATATGCAGCTCTATAGTATGCAGCGCTATTATATACAGTGCTATAATATGCAGCTCTATAGTATGCAGCGCTATAATATGCAGCTCTATAGTATGCAGCGCTATAATATACAGTGATATAATATGCAGCTCTATAGTATGCAGCGCTATTATATACAGCGCTATAATATGCAGCTCTATAGTATGCAGCGCTATTATATACAGCGCTATAATATGCAGCTCTATAGTATGCAGCGCTATTATATACAGTGATATAATATGCAGCTCTATAGTATGCAGCGCTATAATATACAGTGCTATAATATGCCGCTCTATAGTATGCAGCGCTATAATATGCAGCTCTATAGTATGCAGCTCTATAGTATGCAGCGCTATAATATGCAGCTATATAGTATGCAGCGCTATTATATACAGTGATATAATATGCAGCTCTATAGTATGCAGCGCTATAATATACAGTTATATAATATGCAGCTCTATAGTATGCAGCGCTATAATATACAGTTATATAATATGCAGCTCTATAGTATGCAGCTCTATTATATACAGTGCTATAATATGCAGCTCTATAGTATGCAGCTCTATAATATGCAGCTCTATAGTATGCAGCTCTATAATATACAGTGATATAATATGCAGCTCTATAGTATGCAGCGCTATAATATACAGTGATATAATATGCAGCTCTATAGTATGCAGCACTATAATATACAGTTATATAATATGCAGCTCTATAGTATGCAGCTCTATTATATACAGTGCTATAATATGCAGCTCTATAGTATGCAGCTCTATAATATGCAGCTCTATAGTATGCAGCTCTATAATATACAGTGATATAATATGCAGCTCTATAGTATGCAGCGCTATAATATACAGTGATATAATATGCAGCTCTATAGTATGCAGCGCTATAATATACAGTGCTATAATATGCAGCTCTATAGTATGCAGCACTATAATATACAGTGATATAATATGCAGCTCTATAGTATGCAGCGCTATTATATACAGCGCTATAATATGCAGCTCTATAGTATGCAGCTCTATAATATACAGTGATATAATATGCAGCTCTATAGTATGCAGCACTATAATATACAGTGATATAATATGCAGCTCTATAGTATGCAGCACTATAATATACAGTGATATAATATGCCGCTCTATAGTATGCAGCGCTATAATATACAGTGATATAATATGCAGCTCTATAGTATGCAGCGCTATTATATACAGCGCTATAATATGCAGCTCTATAGTATGCAGCGCTAATATATACAGTGCTATAATTTGATGATTGCAGTGACAATAGTTAGGAAAAAATGTTTATTTAGTACGGTTCATAGCAAACAGTTTAGATAAGGGGAAAATGTGAATTGCCGGGCCGCCTGATAAGATGAATGTCTCTATAGTCTCACCCATAATTGCATGGTTCCCCAAAAATAATAACAGTGCCTGCTCTTTTGTTACCTTGACACATCTTTACTGCCATTTAGTCATTGACTGCGGGTTATTACAGTGTTTACTGTGTAACGTGGGGGAAATTACTGCCTGCTCCAGTAAAATGAGTTGTAATAAAAGGTTGGAGTAAGTCCACGGACACATTAATGGGTTTAACGTCTGATGTCTACATTAGGTTGGTTTCACAACGTCCGTATTATGGCCGCAACAGCTGGACCCCTGGTTTTTCTATAAGCTTTCTCTCCGCTAGCTGTCAACCACTCATTTGTATGGGCGCGAGCTTGTAGTACCATTCACGGCCACGACATAATGTACGGCGCTCTGCCACATCCCGTGCACCCTTCACAATTTAATCAGTCGGTCATGAGAGTGCCGGATGTCAGAGCCACACCGATCACACCATTATTAAAGTCCTGGGAAACCGCTTTAAGAGAACTACTTTTAGAGACATTTTAAATATAATAGAAAGGGGGAATCTAGACGAAATATAAAAATCAAACATTTCTAATATAGTAAATAGAATTATTTTTATTATCTTGCACATTTTATTTTGCAGATTGCTTGGAAATGGGACAGTTCGTCAACACCGGATGTAAGACCGTGTGCGGTTCCGTCGAGACAATTGCTCCTAACCTTCCTCCGTATAATATTCTACATACCACATGGATATAGCCATTGCTCTATACTATATATTTGTATATATATTCAATCCTATACCAATTTGTGTTATATAATTTATTTATATGTTTTAGTCACATGAAATTAAAGTCATTCATGTCCCTCAAACATAAATATCTAGATTTTTCAGACGGCGTGCGTTCTCCTGATTTTGTATGGAACATGTTCTTCATGTTGTGAATGATAGTAAATGACTGTAATGCTGCAGCACTAATGAGTTATATAACATGTATGATGATCACACATGCCTGATTGTTTTATTTTGCTTTTATATTTATTTCTCATGCAGGTAGGCACTTTTCCACTATAATATATGAAAATACAGGCCATGTTTGTCTCGAGAGTTAAATAAAGCGGCACATTGATGCCACAGTTGGTCTGATTCTTTCTGATATGGGAGTGTACTGCTTATACAAGTGGGCAGATGGCCTGTACTGCCCTTATATCGCTGCTTATTAAGCAAGAATTCAGGGTTTAAAGCTCAGTGACTCTGTGGGATCCATTATGCTTCCTTCCTTGTTTTTTTTTTTGGTGCATGAGCCCAACATCATTCTCAAGTTGTCTCTTGAGCAGCTCGGAGCATTGCAGTCTCCTTACTTCCTGGTTTCTGGCAGGGTGGACGCTCCTCCTTGAGTGACAGTTCTGGTGAGTAGCTGAGTTGAAGTATTAGTAGAGCTATAAAGCCCAGCACAAGTTACGCTGTAACACATTCAGTGGTTTGTTCTGGAGTCTACATTGCTATGTATTTACACATACAAATCACAGGGCACTGAACAAGCGCACTGCTCCATATAGTGAGAGCAGTGATTAGCTTACCTACTCTGAAAGCTGCTGGCTGGTGATTTTGCAAGATTAATAACAGAAGCTTGTTAGTAGCTGAGAGAGAGAGAGGTGAGCAGATAACTGCTGTATAGAAATCAATGGGCTGGAGAGAAGCGACTGGGATATTTGGAGATAAACTCTCTCTTAGAATGTAACTACTGTGCACTCTTGGCTAAGGTATGGACAGGCACTAGTTTCTGAGCTCCATGGAAACCAGCTGTACACTATGTAAGATAAAAGCTCTCACAGCAGGAGAATGACAGCAGATAGAAAAAAGCAAGTCAATTGCAAACATGCTTATTTTAATGTCTAACTAATTAAAGAAATGTAAAAACTTGAGAATAACAGTTTAATACTGACAGCTCAGATCACATTAAGGACGCTAGACACATTTCATTACTACTTAGCTACCTCATGGCCTAAAAGGCTATGTACACATTGTCAGAAATCTGTTTTTTATTTATTTATTTTATTGTTTGTATTTTCTAAATACTGAGTTCAGCAAGTTCCTAATTGATCTTCAGTAACATTTTTTCATGATTTTGCTGCTGCAGAGTGTCTTTTTTTTAATCTTGCTGATTGCTGTTGTAAAAATTTTAAAAATCCATCAGAGCTCCTGATGGTTCTCTGTTACTTCCTCCCAGTGTTAAAGATAGAAGCAGGGAGGGGTTTGCACTCAGATCTCTGCAGATCCTTAGAGAGAAAGTATCTATAGTCTCAGGTAGGGTAGATGAAACAGGGTACGGAGGAAAGCACATGGGGCAGAAATAAATCAAGGATTGAAGCTGTGCTGATATATGAGTTAATGAAGAGTGCAGCACCCTGGATACACACAGAGCTCACATCCAGCCTATATTACTTGGAGAGACACTCCCACAGGAGAACGATCTGATACTTGGATCAGGCTCCAAACTACATATTAGGAGGTTTAAAAACGAACATGTGAAAATAATTTTTCCTATGTTAAAGGTGTCCATAGCCTGTAATACTTCCCACATGGAGCATGCCATGGATGTCTGCATATGAACCAGCATCGTAGGGACCTATAGAGGTGCAGTTCTGCAGTGGAAGTGGTACAGAGTTGTTATACACACAGGTGCTTATGGCAACGATGGTAGTCATCCAGCTTTCACCCAAACCAGACAAATGTATATGTAATTTCTGACAGCACAGCAGGCTGCTGCTCAGTTCTGTATCTCCATATATGAGCGTATATAAGAGATTATTATCACAGCCACTATACAGCAGGACAGAATTGCTCTCTGAGTAAGCTGTATACTTATTACGTGCCTCATAGCTGATGGAAGCTGGATCCATTATTACACTCATTTGGAGAGGCTCACACGCAGCTCTTAGCTAGTTATTTCTCTTGAGCCTGCTATCTGACAGTAGCCATTTTCTGGACAGCTAGTCATTTGAAAGAAATGGTCCTCCTTTTAAACAATACACAGACTCCACATTTATCGAGCGACGAGACTAAATCTTACACATCTGACATCCTCTCTATCATTACTCTATTTGTAGCTAGTTTCTTCAATTGTTATTCCAAGAGGAGGGATATTTTGGAATATATTTTTAACATCTATTGCAGACGTGCTGTTTTGATTAGGCAATGTATCGTATGTGCTGCTGCTACATTGCAGTGTATTATAGGTGTATGAGATCATTGCGACCCTCTAGGGTACCCCGACAAGCAAATCGTAAAAACCTCAGACTGGGTTGAGTTTTTGCAATCCCATTCACCTGCGTTATGCTGTGATATAGCAGCAGCACATACTGATCTTGGCAAAAGTTGCCGTGTAGCTCCAGCCTTAAACACGTCAATCTTAACCCCTTTGTGATGTGCTACATAATAATACGTCCCTGTCCCTGTGGTACTTATGGACCAGGTACATATTATTACGACACAGCGGGCACACCGGCTGTGCTGGTGCGATCGCCGCCGGGTGTCAGCTGATTCTGACACCCTGCACTCAGTGCCAGGAGCGGTGCCCGCACCGCTTCCGGCACTTTAACCCCCTAAATGCTGCGATCGCAGCATTTAGCGAGTGAGCAGAGGGACAGAAGCCCCTTTGTTCTTGGATCGGAAACCCCACGCTGTCAGCGCAGAGTCCCGATCGTTGCCATGGTGACCCTATGTCGTCATGCAAAAAAATTTTTTTTTTCTAGAAAATTATTTATATTGTGTAAAAGAGCCAAAACATAAAAAAATATAAATGTAGCATCGCTGTAAACGTACTGACCCGAAGAATAAAGCTGTCTTATCAATATTACCACATGCGGAACTGCATAAAAAAAAATACTGAATTGTTGGTTTTTGTTTATTCTGCCTCCCAAAAATCGGAATAGAAAGCGATCAAAAAATATCACGTGCCTGAAAATGGTACCAATAAAAATGTCAACTTGTCCCACACAAACAAGCCCTTCCATGACTGTCGTCCGGAATATGGAAAAATTATAGCTCTCAAAATATGGCAATGCAAAAGCTAGTTTTTTTAGTGTGTGAAAGCTGGCAAACATAAAAACCTGATATAAATCTGTAATCGCACCGACCCGAAGAATAAAGTTGTCTAATCACTTATACCGCATGGGGAACGGCGTAAAAAATAAATAAAACCAATTCTTCACCTGCTGCTGATTTGTTCATTCTGCCTCCCAAAGAGCGCAGTAAGGCTCGGCTCACATTTATCCTGCGCTCTACGCTGAGCGCCTACACCAGGATTTGAATGGGTCTGCGTGTGTATGTGTCTCCGGTACGTGTGGAAACTCACCAAATGTACCGAATACACTGACGTGTGCAAGAGGCCTAACTCTTCTGCCTCATTATAGTGAATGGATCCCTCAGGGGTTCATTTGAATTACGTAGAAGCTGTGCATATGAAGTCTGCATACTATTATAGGAAAATCTGCTCTCCAGGAGGCAGATAGTGCTCCTTTCCTACCAAGTCTTAAGCAGTAATGTACAGCCACATATGGGGTATTTCTACATTCAGCAAAAATTGTGTGACAAATTTTGGTGCCATTTTTACACATTTCCCAGTGTGAAAGTGTAAAATCTAGGGCTAAAACAAAACTTTGGTGGTAAAAATGTAATTATTCTTTCTTCACCGACCAAATGGTGTAAAATTCTGTGGGGCACATGTGGTGTCAACATGGTCACTGCACCCCTAGATGAATTCATTGAGAGGTGTAGTTTTTAAAATGGGGGGTTATGAAGTCTCTTATGGGTGGTTCTGCTGTTCTGGCACCTTAGGGGCTCTGCCAATGTGACTTGGCACCATCTAACCAACCCAGTAAAATATGAACTCCAATATGGTGCTTCTTCCTTCTGAGCTTTGCACTGCGCCTCAAAAGTAGTTTTTGACCACATATGGGGTGTCTGCGTGCTCAGGAGAAATTGCACAACAAATTTTGGGGTCCACTTTCTCCTGTTACCCTTGTAAAAAAAAATTTTGGCTAAAATAAAATTTTTGTTGAAAAAATTTGATTTTTTTTTTTATTTTCACAAGTCAACGTTATCATTTTCTGTTCACGGTGCTCACCACACAGCTAGATAAATTCATTGGGGGGTCTAGTTTCCAAAAAGGGGGCACTTGTTGGGCATTTCCACTGTTTAGGCACATCAGGGGCTCTGCAAACGCAACATGACGCCTGCAGACCATTCCATCAAAGTCTGCATTTCAAAATGTCACTCCTTCCCTTCTGAGCCCTGACGTGCGCCTAAACAGTAGTTTTCGTGCACATATGGGGTATCAGCGTACTCATGAGAAATTACACATCAACTTTTGAGGTCCAATTTCTCCTGTTACCCTTGTGAAAATAAAAAAATGGGGCTAAAAGATCATTTTTGTGGAAAAAAAGTGATTTTTTTATTTCACGGCTCTACGTTATAAACTTTTGTGAAACATTGGGGCTTCAAAGTGCTTACCACACATCTAGATAAGTTACTTAAGGGGTCTAGTTTCCAAAATGGTGTCACTTGTGGGGGGTTCCACTGTTTAGGCACATCAGGGGCTCCACATATGGGGTATCGGCTTACTCAGGAGAAATTGCGCAACAAACGGTATGGTGCAATTTCTCCTGTTACCCTTATGAAAACGCAAAATTGAGGACTGAAAAACATTTTTGTGGGAAAAATGTGAACATTTTATTTTTACGACTCAATGTTATAAACTTCTGTGAAGCACCTGGGGGTTCAAGTTACTCACCACACATCTCGGTAAGTTCCCTGAGGGGTCTAGTTTCCAAACTGGTGTCACTTGTGGGCGGTTTCCACTGTTTAGGCACATCAGGGGCTCCCCAAACGCGACAAGGTGTCCGCTAATTATTCAAGAAAATTTTACATTCAAAAAGTCAAATGGCGCTCCTTCCCTTCCGAGCCCTGCCGTGCGCCCAAACATTGATTTTCCCACACATGGGGTATTGGCGTGCTCAGGAGAAATTGCATAACAAATTATGGGGTCCATTTTTTCCTGTTAGCCTTGCGAAAATAAAAAAATTTGGGTCTAAATGAAAAAATTTTGTGAAAAAAAAAAAGGTAAATGTTCATTGTTTTCTTCCACATTCTAAAAATGCCTGCCTGTGAAACACCTGAAGGGTTAATAAACTTCTTGAATGTGGTTTTGAGCACCTTGAGAGGTGCAATTTTTAGAATGATGTCACTTTTGGGTGTTTTCTGTCATAAAGGCCCCTCAAAGTTACTTCAAATGTGATGTGGTCCCTAAAAAAATGGTTTTGTAAATTTTGTTGGAAAAATAAGAAATCGCTGGTCAACGTTTAACCCTTATAACTTCCTAACAAAAAAAATTTTCTCCAAATTTCCGATTTTTTCACAAAAAAAAACGCCAGTCATATCCTATAAATGTTACCACTATCATGAAGTACAATATGTCACAAAAAAAACAATCTCCGAATCATTGGGATTCGTTGAAGCGTTTCAGAGTTATTACCTCATAAAGTGACACTGGTCAGAATTGTAAAAATTGGCCTGGTCATTAACGTGCAAACAACCTTCGGGGGGTAAATGGGTTAAAGAAGCACTCCCATCAACATTTTTATCCTCTTTAATATGCAGTGGCTTGCAAAAGTATTCACCCCCTTGGCATTTTTCGTGTTTTGCTATATCAGAACTTGGAATTTCACTGCTTTTTTTGTTTGAGAGTTTGCATCAGTTCATGAAAAGAACATGCCTACAACTGTGAAAATTTGGTTTTCTTATTATTGTGAAGCAAACAACAAATAGGACAAAATATTTGAAAATTTCAGTGTGCATAATTATTCACCCCCCAAAAGTCAGTACTATGTAGAGCCTCCTTTTGTGGAAATGATACCTGCAAGATGCTTTGGATAAGTCTCTATGAGTTTTCCACATCTTGCCACTGGAATTTTTGCCCATTCCTCAAGGCAAAACTGATCCAGCTCTTTCAAGTTAGATGGTTTCCCTGGTGTATAGCAATCTTCAAGTCTGACCACAGATTCTCAATTGGATTTAGGCCTGGGCTTTGACTAGGCCACTCCGAAACCTTTACATGTTTCCCCTTAACCCACTTGAGTGTTGCTTTAGCAGTATGCTTTGGGTTATTGTCTTGTTGGAAGGTGAACCTCCTTTCCAGTCTCAAATCACTGACAGACTGAAACAGGTTTTGCTCAAGAATATCCCTGTATTTCGCACCACCCATCTTCCCTGTCCCTGCTGCCGAAAAACATCCCTATCGCATGATGCTGCCACCACTATGTTTCACTGTGGGGATGGTGTTCTTGGGGTGATGTACTGTGTTGGTTTGGCGTCAGACATAGCATTTAACTTGGTGGTCAAAAAGTTAAATTTTGGTCTCATCTGACCATAGCACCTTCCTCCACAAATTTAGGGAGCCTCCCACATGTCTTTTGACAAACTCAAAAAGAGCCTTACAATTTTTGTGTGTAAGTAAAGGCTTGTTTCTGCCCACTGTTCCATAAAGGCCACCTTTATGGAGTGTACAGCTTATTGTGGTCATATGGACAGATACTCCAGTCTCTGCTTGGGAACTCTGTAGCTTCTTCCGGGTTATGTTTGGTATCTGTGCTGCCTGATTAATGCCTTCCTTGCCCAGGCTGAGAGTTTTGGTGGGCAGCCCTCTCTTGGCAGGTTTGTTGTGGTACCATGTTCTTTCCATTTGATGATCATGGATTTTATGCTGCTCTGGAGGATCATCAGAGATTGCAATATTTTTTTATAACCCAACCCTGACTTGTACTTCTCAACATCTTTGTCCCTGACTTGTTTGGAGATCTCCTTGGTCTTCATGGTGGTGTTTGGAGATCTCTTTGGTCTTCATGGTGTTGTTTGGCTAGTGGTGTCTCTTGTTAATGGTGTTGCAGCCTTTGTGGCCTTTCAGAAAAGGGAAGGTGTATATGTGGCACCCCAGGGGTCTGGTTTCCACAGTAACAGCAATGTTATGTCTGAGAGCAGGTGGGAGGTCTCTTGGTCAGGGATCCTATGCATGCCACACCTCCTGCCCAGTCCTGGGAGGGGAAGAACTTCCCCTATATAAACCTAGGGCTGAGGCAGGGTTAGTGTGTAGAGAAGAAGTAGAGACAGAGAAGAGCAGCAGATATAGGAAAAGAACATCAGGAGCTCTGTGGGAGCAGTGCTATAAGGAGTCAGGGGCTGGCAGCTGCAGAGCTCGCCCTGACTGGGAAGCTAACACCGGACCCGGAGTCCGAGGCTGTGGGGACTAATCTTTACCCAGCAGTAGAAACCGCCCGGCAGGGGATTTCAGGTCCTCTGGCCAAGAAACCCGAAGGCACGGTCACACGCGTGGGACCAGCACCGCCGTCGTGGAGCGGACGCCACTAGAAGGCCCCGAGTCACCGGCCATACGGGTGAGCACCACACGGTACACTCAGGGACGTGGGCTACTTATACCCGCCTCTAGCAAGGTAGCCAGAAGAGTACAGTCAGTTTGGGAGGCCTACAACTCCGCCTGGCCAGGAGAGATCCCATCTGCTCAAGGACTGACCAGGCCCCGATCGCTAGCCAGTACTCCGGGAGGGTCTATCTTTATCACCAGTAAAGACCCTGAACTACACCGCATCGTCTCTGAGTGATTCCTGCTACCCCCATCATCCACGTCGGCTGCCCTGAGGCCATACCCCTCCCGTTGGGGGTGATACTATCACGCTGCACAATCCTACCACCGGCCTCAGCGGTCTGCCCTGCAGCGGCAGCTCCTTCGCTGCATTCAACGGGTGGCGTAGTCGTCCAACATCTACCGCTAATACAACGCCACTTAGTCTGACTCCCTGGGCACGGACCGGGTCACCGCCACGAGACTACAATCCTCAACAGATCCGGCTCCGGGTAAGCTCCTGCATGCGCAACGCTGTGCGACACAGGCCCAGGGGTGCGTCAACTTTTGGCATAGTCGGCAGGATCTCGTGCCCGCAACCACCGGGTACTGCGTGCCTGAAAAAGACTGTTCAAATTTACCAGTGGTGAAGATTCCCGCCATCCGTGGAGTTTTCCCGCCATCCGGCGCCATCTTCTGCCTTCTTCCCGCCATCCGTGGAGTTTTCCTGCCGTTGGACGCCATCTTGAGGACGCCGCGCGGGAAGAAGAGGGGCGTGGACTCCGAAAGCGCGCGAGAACTGAAGCCCCGCCTCACGTCCGGACGTTGCGTAAGGTCCTGGAAGGAGCCCAGCAGACGCCGACGTCACAGGAGCGCGACGGAAGGTCCTCAACCCTGACGATCCACTGCGGAGCCGCGGCCTACGGAAGAGGATCATCGCAAGGTAGGCCACGGTCCACTAGGGGGGAGGAAGATGTCGGATACGGAGGAGAGCTTCACTGCCTCAACCCCCGCCAGCGCCACCGCTGCTGCAGTCATGCCTTTCACCATGCCCTATATCCCGGGAGCGGCCTGGCTACCCCAGTACTCAGGGGAGTCACATACCCTGCATGACTTTAGAGAAAAGCTGGATAGCCTCTTCCAGGTGTATCCCCTCACAGAAGAGCAAAAAGTGAGCATCCTGGTGGCCCAATTAACCGGGGCAGCCCAAAGGGAGGTAAAGTCCTGGCCACCTGGGGGGAGGACTGTTGCAGGGATACTAACCCGGCTGAGGGACACCTTTGATACCCGCACCTCAGCCGAGATCAAGCTTAGATTCTACGGGTGCAAGCAGCGAGCACACGAGAGTATAAGGGACTATGCCCTGAACCTACAAGAGGCCCTGAGAGCCATTAAGCAGACCGACCCTGACGGCGTGGGAGACGAGGACAGGCTGTTGACTGAACAATTTATAGAGGGCTTATATTGCAATGCCCACCGAACCCAGTTGCGGGCAATGGCCTTACAGGACCCTCATCTGGGATTTGCACAGTTCAAGGACAGAGCCATCCGGGTGCTCCGAGAACCGGCACCAGGTGGCGTTGTGACCCACAGACGCCCCACTACCACTTACCACCAGGAGGCGGCACCCTTGTCGGCAGGGCCTGTGGGAGCTGATGCGCAGGCTTTGAACAATGACCCGGCTCCAGACCTGCACCATCAGGTCCAAGAGCTAGCTAAAAGCGTTGCCGCGCTAACCCGAACTGTGCAGTCTTTACAGGTTTCCACTCCAGGGAAGATCCAGCTGGCATCCGGACCGGAGGACATCCCGTGGCGTCGACCAAGGAGGACCCCACCGGCCAGAGGAAGACCCAGCGACCGATACAACGAGGACAGACAACCCATCTGCCGCCGCTGCTATCAACCCGGACATATGGCAAGGTACTGTCCTTTAAACTGGCACAACCTGGGGTAGAGGGCCAAACCCCAGGAAAAAGATCATCAGGCCCATCGAACTGGCGCGACAAATATGTGGGAGGACGTCCAGTCTTGCCTGTGGTACTGGATGGCATCCCTATGAGTGCCCTACTGGACACCGGGTCACAGGTTACCACTATCCCGTACGTGCTCTTCAAGCAGTACTGGAATGACTCGGATATCACCCGCTACCCTGACGACGATTTGAGTATCATCGCCAGCAATGGTCAGCCCGTGCCACAGATTGGATTTAAAGAGGTGACCATTAAAATCGGTAGAGTTGAACTGGCGGCACAGGGACTGATCATTGTAGACATTGACAAGCACGAGAGTCACCCAAAGATAACTCTAGGAACTAATGTAATTGAAAATTGTCTTGCAGAGGTGATTTTCCTTTTACAGCAGGTTGCCAAGAACGCCAGCTCCGGCCAGCAGCGAGTGCTCCAGAAAGAGATCCGGGCACTGATGCGACGGCAACAGATAGAACTCTCCGGTGGTGAGATTGGTAGCGTAAGAATGTGTGACCCTTTTCCTATTGCCATGCCCCCAAAAAGTGAAATGATGATTTGGTGCCGGGCAGCTATTGGTCTGAGAGGTAGAGATTACCAGGCAATGGTAGAACCAGTTTACTCAGACAGTAGGCCCACCATTTTGACAGCACGGGGGGTGGTCAATGTACGCCATGGGAGGGTGCCCGTTCGCATAATAAATATCGGGAAGAGGGAAGTGTACCTACCCCGGTATGCCACGCTAGCCAAATTGTATACCATCAATCAAAATTCCATACAGTCCGTAGAACCCTTGCCTCCATCTTCCCCGGAGGAAGGTAACGGCTCTAAGGAAACAATGGAGGACTGGTGTCAGCAACTACATTTGGGTACTGACTCCACTCCCTCACACCAGAGACAGGGAGTCTATCGGGTGGTTCAAGAGTACGAGAGAGTGTTTAGTAAACACCCGTTAGACTTCGGGCGAGTCAAGGGGGTAGAACACCACATCCCCACGGGAGACCATCTTCCCATAAAAGAGAGGTATCGACCCGTACCCCCTGCACACTACCAACACGCCAAGGGGATGCTTAGGGACATGAAGGAGGCTGGGGTGATCAGGGATAGCTGTAGCCCCTGGGCAGCTCCACTAGTCTTAGTCAAAAAGAAAGACAACACCATGAGGATGTGTGTAGATTACCGGAAAGTCAACCGTATCACACACAAGGATGCGTACCCCTTACCAAGGATAGAGGAGTCTTTGGCTGCTTTAAGATCTGCTAACTTCTTCTCTACCTTGGATCTCACTAGCGGCTACTGGCAGGTTCCTGTAGCAGAGGCGGACCGGGAGAAGACCGCATTCACCACCCCGATGGGACTTAGCGAGTTTACCTGCATGCCGTTCGGACTCTGTAACGCACCAGGAACCTTTCAACGATTAATGGAGTGCTGTCTGGGCCACAGAAACTTCGAGACGGTCCTGTTGTACCTGGACGATGTCATCGTATATTCCAAGACTTATGAGGACCACCTGAAACACCTGGCGGAAGTGTTCGAAGCTCTGGCAAACTACGGCCTAAAGGTAAAACCCTCCAAGTGTCACCTCCTAAAACCAAAGGTGCAGTACCTGGGACACGTGGTGAGCGCTGACGGAGTGGCTCCCGACCCTGATAAGATCACCGCAATTAAGGAATGGCCAAGTCCCTCCAGTGTAAAGGAAGTGCGGCAGTTCCTCGGGTTGGTAGGCTATTACCGCAGATTCATCCCCGGTTTCACCAAAAAGGCAGCTCCTATGCAGGACCTCCTGATAGGCCAGTCCCGGAAGGCCAAGAACCAGAAGCCGCCCTTCAAATGGGAGAAGTTAGAAGAAGAGTCCTTCCGCCAGCTGAAGATGGCCCTCACGGGGGATGAAATCCTGGCGTACCCTGATTACAGCCAGCCCTTTATCCTCTACACCGACGCAAGTAACATCGGGCTAGGAGCCGTACTGTCCCAGATCCAGCAGGGGAAAGAACGAGTAATCGCTTACGACAGTCGAAAACTGCGACCCACCGAAAGAAACCCTGAGAATTACAGCTCATTTAAGCTAGAGTTCCTGGCAGTGGTGTGGGCAGTCACTGAACGCTTTAAGCACTACCTCGCTTCTTCCCGGTTCACCGTGTACACGGATAACAACCCGTTGACACACCTGGACACGGCAAGACTCGGTGCCCTAGAGCAGAGATGGATGGCCCGTCTGTCCAACTACGAGTTCACAATCAAATACCGGGCAGGACTCTCCAATACCAACGCGGACGCCCTGTCCAGGATGCCAAACCTACCGGACGTAGGAGAAGATCCAGAGGGACTGGAAGAAGTCGAACTCCCCGCGTTCCACCGTCATAGGACTATCCAGTATTCCCATCGGGTAAGGAGTAAGCAAGCCGCTACGTTTAACCCC
Organism: Phyllobates terribilis; assembly: GCF_046119375.1. Classification (NCBI taxonomy): domain Eukaryota; kingdom Metazoa; phylum Chordata; class Amphibia; order Anura; family Dendrobatidae; genus Phyllobates; species Phyllobates terribilis. Next base: position 70,376,615 of record NW_027362767.1, on the reverse strand, counting down.
TTGCCTCACTACAACTGGGAGGAAACGCAAGACAGTGACCCTGCCGTCCGACTGGTGAAGGAGATGCTGACTCGGCCAGACGCTCGCCTTGACCCAGACGCTCCGGAGGAAGCCAAACAACTGTGGGCTGAGAAGAGTCGACTGTTCCTTTACAAGGGGAAGTTGTGCCGCAGAATGGTTAACTCCCGGACGCATGAACTAATCTGGCAAGTAGTGGTGCCACGAAGAGACGCAGCCATGGTGATGGAGGCATACCACGACGGGGCTGGACACTTCGGATGGAAGAAGCTGGAGTTCCTGCTGCGCGGGCGGTTCCACTGGGTAGGCATGAGGGGAACCATCGAGAGGTGGTGCAGAGACTGTGGCCCGTGCAACCTGAGAAGGAAGGACCGTGCCAGCCAGAAGACCCCCCTTCAGTCCATCGTCACCAAGCAGCCGTTGGAACTGGTAGCCTTGGATCATGTAAAACTGACCCCAAGCAGAAGTGGCTACGTCTACGCGTTAACCATTGTGGATCATTACTCCCGGTTCTTGGTTGTCGTCCCCGTTAAGGACTTAACAGCTCAAACAGCAGCTAGAGCCTTCCAGCAGCACTCCTGCCGTCCACACGGGTACCCGGACCAAGTGCTGACGGACCAGGGACCTGCCTTTGAAGCAGAGGTCTTCCAGGAATTCTGCAATCTGTATGGCTGCCGGAAGATAAGGACGACACCCTATCATCCGCAAACTAATGGACTTTGTGAGAAAATGAACCAGGTGGTAATGGATCTTCTGAAAACGTTGCCCCTGGAAGAACGCAGTCTGTGGCCTGAGAAGCTGCCCGACCTGGTGGACCTATACAACTACATCCCTGTAGGTTCCACCAACTGTACCCCGGCTTACTTAATGAGGGCAAGGCCTGGTAAGCTACCTGTTGACCTGGAGATGGGAGTCCTGACACCCGAGGACACTTCACCGGAAGCAGACTGGGACACAGAGAGGCAGCAGCAGTACCGGAAAGTACAGGAGAGCGTGGAGCGAAGTCTCTGTCTCGCTAGGGAAAGACAAGAGAAAACTTACAACCAGTATGCTCCCGCTGTTCCCCTGGTACCCGGAGAGCAGGTCTTGAAGAGGAAGAGACGGCTCCACAAGTTGGACGACCAGTGGGAGAAGGACCCGTACACCGTACTGCCCTCAAGCCACGACAACCCAAAGGTTTGTACCATCAGTAAAGACGGAGGGGAAACCACAGCCATTGTATCCCGGGATCACCTGAAGAAGTGTCCCGAACAGCTACGGAACCCAGAAGGAGAGCAAGAAGACCCTCGACCCGTAGAGGAAAGGGAAGATATGGTTAGTACTGTGCTCGGAGACTTCCCTCGGTCCTGGACTCAAGTCAATGGTGCAGTTGTGGTACCCGTCCTCACGTTCCTCCAACCAGCATCCCAAGTGCCTACGGAGCAACAGGTAGAGCTGGAAGAGCAGCCGGTCCAGGAGGCAGCAGACTCCACACAAGCAGAACAGGAGGATCAACCCTCTGCTCATAGTGAGCCTGCCGTACCCCTAGTGAGCCAAAGAGCCCGTAGACAGCTGCCCAGTTTACCCTTGACAGCTCCTACACCCTGTAGTTCAGGGCCAGACAGTCAGCTCCGTAGGTCCACTAGGGCCACTAGAGGCCAGTTACCCGCACGTTGGAGGATTTGAAGTGTTTAAATTGTTTTATTTGTGGTCACCTGTCTGTTACTTGTAAATAATTATGTGTTTCTAGTTATTTTTAGGAGTCCTTGGTGGATTTACCGGGAATCCTTGTACAATTGGTTGGAGCGTAACCTAGGAATGGACTAAAGACTGTTAAGGACTCGGGGCAGGACAGACCCCTACCTGGTTACGTCTCCCTGTTTTGGTGAAATGGACACCTTGCTTTTCTTCAAAACTGCACCCGGTTGCGGACACGCCGTAACCATCTTTATGTGTTTTTCTTATTGTATTATTATTGTTTATACCTTGTTATGTTTTTCTAAAAATATGTTTAGTCCCGGAGTACTAAATTTCACTAGGGGGGAATGTGGCACCCCAGGGGTCTGGTTTCCACAGTAACAGCAATGTTATGTCTGAGAGCAGGTGGGAGGTCTCTTGGTCAGGGATCCTATGCATGCCACACCTCCTGCCCAGTCCTGGGAGGGGAAGAACTTCCCCTATATAAACCTAGGGCTGAGGCAGGGTTAGTGTGTAGAGAAGAAGTAGAGACAGAGAAGAGCAGCAGATATAGGAAAAGAACATCAGGAGCTCTGTGGGAGCAGTGCTATAAGGAGTCAGGGGCTGGCAGCTGCAGAGCTCGCCCTGACTGGGAAGCTAACACCGGACCCGGAGTCCGAGGCTGTGGGGACTAATCTTTACCCAGCAGTAGAAACCGCCCGGCAGGGGATTTCAGGTCCTCTGGCCAAGAAACCCGAAGGCACGGTCACACGCGTGGGACCAGCACCGCCGTCGTGGAGCGGACGCCACTAGAAGGCCCCGAGTCACCGGCCATACGGGTGAGCACCACACGGTACACTCAGGGACGTGGGCTACTTATACCCGCCTCTAGCAAGGTAGCCAGAAGAGTACAGTCAGTTTGGGAGGCCTACAACTCCGCCTGGCCAGGAGAGATCCCATCTGCTCAAGGACTGACCAGGCCCCGATCGCTAGCCAGTACTCCGGGAGGGTCTATCTTTATCACCAGTAAAGACCCTGAACTACACCGCATCGTCTCTGAGTGATTCCTGCTACCCCCATCATCCACGTCGGCTGCCCTGAGGCCATACCCCTCCCGTTGGGGGTGATACTATCACGCTGCACAATCCTACCACCGGCCTCAGCGGTCTGCCCTGCAGCGGCAGCTCCTTCGCTGCATTCAACGGGTGGCGTAGTCGTCCAACATCTACCGCTAATACAACGCCACTTAGTCTGACTCCCTGGGCACGGACCGGGTCACCGCCACGAGACTACAATCCTCAACAGATCCGGCTCCGGGTAAGCTCCTGCATGCGCAACGCTGTGCGACACAGGCCCAGGGGTGCGTCATATATACTGACAGACCATGTGACACTTAGACTGCACAAAGGTGTACATCCTGTCACTAAGCATGGGACTTATGAAGGGAATTGCTTGCACCAGAAATTTTTAGAGGCTTAATAGCAAAAGGGGTGAATACATATGCACATGCCAATTTTTAGTCATTTGATCCCATAAATTTAATTTATGCCTATATTTTTTTCACTTCACTTCACCAACTTAAACTATTTAGTGCTGATGCATCAAACACAAATCAGATTACAAGAATATTTAAACACAGGTTGTAATGTAACAAAATAGGTAAAAAGCCAAGTGGGGGGTGGGGTGGGTTGTGAATACTTTCGCAACCCACTGTATTGCAATCATTATGTTATATGCCACTGTGTACTTACAATTGCTCATTTTGCCTTTCTATCCATTTAATCCTTATCTTTTCTCTGCTCTATATGAAAACAGGAAGTCTCTTGTCCCTGCAGAAATCATTCCCCTCTTGAACTCCTGACCCAGCTGCTCCCTCCTCCCCCCACCATGGACTTTTGCAGTGACTCAAGACTCATGCATACTTCCTGTTTTTACATAGAGCGTAGAAGGATTCAGCTCGTCTGTTTTTAATCACGTGATGTCATAGACTTAATGGAAAAGAGAAGAATTAATTATGTAGAAAGGCAAAATGAGCAATTGTAAGTACACAGCGCTATATAATACCATGATTGCAATATATTAAGAGAATAAAAACTTTGATGGGAGGAGGAGGAGGAGTGCTTTTTGAATGAAAGGACACAGAGTAGGCGGGCGTTATCTACATCAGATTTTCAGACGCCTGTCTATAGTCCAGAGTTTCCTGGGTTAAAATACCATATATTTACTAGGAGATCTCTCAATTCATTTTTACTTGTCTGGGCGCCTAAAAAAATATTTTTTCACCTATCTTGGACTACTATTATAAATCATATGAATCTAATGCCTTGCCCCTCCCACTAAACCCTGCTGTCATATTTTTTTATTTTAATAACATAAGAGAAACAGAAAAACTTTAAAAAAAAAATTCTGTATACTAAAGCAAGCGTTTAGGCTGTGTGCCCACTATGCGTTTTTCAAGCGTTTTTGATGCGGATTTACTCTGTCGCCTCATTGGGGGACACAGGACCATGGGTGTTATGCTGCTGTCTACTAGGAGGCGACACTATGCATAATCTGAAAAAGATTAACCGTGGCTCCTCCTCTGCAGTATACACCCCTGGACGGCGTCAGCCTTCTCCAGTTTTTGCTTAGTGTCGCATAGGAGGCACACCTAAAATTTTTACTCAGTTTTTTTCCAACGGGATTACAGATGAAGAAAAGTGGGTCTCCTGCGAGACTCCCGGAATGGCTCCTTCCTCTGCCCCCTATTACGGGGTGCACAGTTGAAGTAGAGATGACTATTCACCATGTCGCTCCTTCCCCAGCCCCTCGGGTGCTGGTTCAAAGTCGAGACCCCCCTCCTTCCCCAATTCCTTTCGGTTTCTGGGTTGAGGTCGAGGCGAGGATAAAGCCCCCTGATGGTAACTGCAGCACCCTCCCTAATCCCCCTCTGGGGGCATTAGGTTGATACGCCTCAGGTAGGGCCTGTACAGGCAGCACTCTGCAGCTCCCAGTATCCAGCACACTGCACTGAATCCAGGGACTCCAGCCCTACTGCGGACTCCTGTCGGGGCCGGGGGGGAGTGGCTCTGCGATAGCACCAGCGCTATGGTGCCTCAGGGGGACCCTTCAAGGGCCCCCCCTTCCGCTGATACCCCCACCGCTATCCTGCCTTTAGATCCAGGGGGTCCGGTTCAGATCCGGCCCCCTCCTGGACTTCTGCGCCGGCCTGGAGCCCCTTTGGTCATCAGGTATCTAATTTAGACCGCGGCTCCGGCCTAGCTGAAGCCACCACCCCCTCTCCGCCCCCCCGGCCCGCCCCCCGGATGACAAATATGACACTCTACAGTGTCATAGAAGGGGGGGATCCAGACTGAAAGGGCGCAATTTCACAGTAAACTGACGCCCTTTTCAGCTCTCCGCCCCCCCTTCTTCCTCAAGCCTTACTCCGGCGGCAATCATCTGCTGCAGGAAAAGGATTAACCCTACAGCTACCGGTCGGCAGATACAGACCAGGCCTGCCAGTCTCCGGGGAGGCACAGGACTGTGGATGTTTGGCGCTGGACCTAGAGGCACACTGGATAACCAGGGCCCTCTGCATAGTCACCCCTGTGCACTATGCCGGGCTCAAGGTCCAAGAGAACCAGGCAGGACTGCTATTATGCACTCTGTACAGCCTGCAGTAATACTCTCCCCAGTGGCAGCACGTACCCGCACTGCCAGGACCGCATCCAGACTGCTGTGCCAGAGCCCCAAGAAGCCCCTGCCAATACTTCGGTGTCTAATGCCACGCCAGAATGGGTCACTCAGATGTCGCAATCTATGACGCAGTCTACAGTCATGGCCAAAAGTTTTGAGAATGACGCCAAAATTATATTTTCACATGATCTGCTGGCCTCTGGTTTTTATTAGTGTTTGTCTGATGTTTATATCACATACAGAAATATAATTGCAATCATATTATGAGTACCAATAGGTTATATTAACAGTTAGAATGAGTTAATGCAGCAAGTCAATATTTGCAGTGTTGCCCCTTCTTCTTCAAGACCTCTGTAATTCTCCCTGGCATGCTCTCAATCAACTTTTGGACCAAATCCTGACTGATAGCAGTCCATTCTTGCATAATCAATGCTTGCATTTTGCCAGAATTTGTTGGTTTTTGTTTGTCCACCCGTCTCTTGATGATTGACCACAAGTTCTCAATGGGATTAAGATCTGGGGAGTTTCCAGGCCATGGACCCAAAATCTCTATGTTTTGTTCCATGAGCCATTTTGTTATCACCTTTGCTTTATGGCAAGGTGCTCCATCATGCTGGAAAAGGCATTTTTGGGTGCCAAACTGCTCTTGGATGGTTGGGAGAAGTTGCTCTTGGAGGACATTCTGGTACCATTATTTATTCATGGCTGTGTTTTTAGGCAAGACTGTGAGTGAGCCGATTCCCTTGGCTGAGAAGCAACCCCACACATGAATGGTTTCAGGATGCTTTACAGTTGGCATGAGACAAGACTGGTGGTAGCGCTCACCTCTTCTTCTCCGAATAAGCTGTTTTCCAGATGTCCCAAACAATCGAAAAGGGGATTCATCAGAGAAAATGACTTTGCCCCAGTCCTCAGCAGTCCACTCCCTGCACCTTTTGCAGAATATCAGTCGGTCCCTGATGTTTTTTCTGGAGAGAAGTGGCTTCTTTGCTGCCCTCCTTGAAACCAGCCCTTGCTCAAAGAGTCTCCGCCTCACAGTGCGTGCAGAAGTACTCACACCAGCCTGCTGCCATTCCTGAGCAAGCTCGGCACTGCTGGTAGTCCGATCCCGCAGCTGAAACAGTTTTAAGATACGGTCCTGGCGCTTGCTGGTCTTTCTTGGGCTCCCTGGAGCCTTTTTGACAACAATTGATGCTCTCTCCTTGAAGTTCTTGATGATGCGATAGATTGTTGACTGAGGTGCAATCTTTGTAGCTGCGATACTCTTCCCTGTTAGGCCATTTTTGTGCAGTGCAATGATGGCTGCACGTGTTTCTTTAGAGATAACCATCGTTAACTGAAGAGAAACAATAATACCAAGAACCAGCCTCCTTTTAAAGTGTCCAGTGATGTCATTCTTACTTAATCATGACTGATTGATCGCCAGCCCTGTCCTCATCAACACCCACACCTGTGTTAATGGATCAATCACTAAAACGATGTTAGCTGCTCCTTTTAAGGCAGGACTGCAATGATGTTGAAATGTGTTTTGGGGATTAAAGTTCATTTTCTGGGCAAATATTGACTTTGCTAGTACAGTAATTGCTGTTAAGCTGATCACTCTTTGACATTCAGGAGTATATGCAAATTGCCATTACAAAAAATGAAGCAGTAAACTTTGGAAAAATTACTATTTGTCTCATTCTCAATACTTTTGGCCATGACTGTATAGATAACCTCACATCCACATTGCTTCAGGCTCTGCAGAGTCATGCCTCGGCTATGAACACTACCCAGCAAAGGGAGAGTTCCACTCAGGGACATGACGGCACAGGCACATCCACGTCTAGGTCAGGACGCAAGCGGACCCACAGGTCATGTTCATCTGCGTCATCCCATACGACACAGTCATCCCCTTCTAGGGAGAGACACCGTAGTCCCAGGTCATCTAGACCGTCCCCTACCAGGGACAGACAATGCAGATCTCCACAGCCATCCCTGACCAGAGAAGGCCTCTGATACAGTTCACCCAGCAGGAGACGCCTTAGCGATACACAGGATTCGGAAGACATCTGTGATTCTGACTCAGACAAGGAAACCAAAGGGTCCCTAATCCCAATCCCCCCTAGCAGTACAGCGCTAGTTGATGATCTAATCTCATCCATCCATCGGGTGCTGGACATCTCTGATCCGCCCCCGGAGGCACCAGGACACAAGATTTCCTTTGAAGGAGTTCTGAAACTGCCTAAGGTCTTCTTTGACCACCCAGAGTTTAAGGCGATCCTTAAAAAGCAGTTCTCACAGCCTGAGAAGAAGTTCACCAATCGCAAATATCTGGAGGCGCGGTACCCCTTCCCACAGGAGGTCACCAAACAATGGACAGATCCACCTGAAGTGGATCCCCCAGTCTCTAGGCTAGCAGCACAGTCACTCCTTTCACTGCCAGATAGCTCAACCCTCAGGGACACAGCAGACCGGCAGGTAGAACGAATGGCTCGTTCAATTTTCGAGGCCGCAGGGGCCTCCCTGGCTCCCGCGTTCGCCTCAGTTTGGGCTGCCAAGGCCGTCCTGGCTTGGGCCCAAAATTTACAAGCTAGCCTACAAGTATCTGCTCCTGAGCTGTCGGACCAAGCGGCCCAAATAGCAGTTGTAGCAGATTACATGCTTCATGCAGCTCTGGATTCTGCAAGGGGTGCAGCGGGGATAGCATCAAATGCCATCACGATTCTGCGTATCCACTGGCTGCGGGAATGGAAAGCAGACGCAGCATCAAAGAAGTCCCTCACACACCTCCCGTACCTCAGTGGTGGACTTTTTGGTGAACAGTTGGACACGATGATATCCAACGCCACTGTGGGTAAGAGTACCTCTCTCCCCCAACTGAAGCCCAAACGAACTTACAAGAAGCATAACCAAACTCGATTCCGATCCTTTCGGAACTGTTCAGGCTGGTCCGTCTCGCGACCAGCACAAAATAGCAAAAGCGCCCCACGCAGGGACAACTCGCGGTCGACGCAAAAGTCGGACAAGACCTGACAGTCGAGAGCAGGCCAGTCAAAGTTCAAAGGAGAAAAATCTCAGACTTCCTCCTCATCATGACTCAAGGACTCCGGAAGACACCCCACCTGTAGGCGGCCGACTTTTGCTCTTTCATCAAGTCTGGCTGCCTATTACAGAAGACAGGTGGGTCAGGGAACTAGTGTCTTCAGGATACAAGATAGAGTTCACTTCCAACCCACCAAACAGACTTTTTCTGTCTGCCCCCCCAAAACCGCCAGCCAAGGCTCATGCCTTCCACCAAGCAGTCTCCTCACTTCTTCAAGCAGGAGTCATAGTACCGGTCCCCACAGCCGAGCGCTTCCGAGGGTTCTACTCAAATTTATTCGTAGTCCCCAAGAAAGGAGGCGGCATACGGCCCATATTGTACCTAAAACAGCTTAACAAATATGCACGGGTACGTCACTTCCGCATGAAGTCCCTTCGGTCCATCATTGCGTCCTTGGAGAAGAGACAATTTCTCGCCTCCATAGACATACAAGACGCATACCTGCATATACCAATTGCGCCTGCCCATCAGAGATTTCTCAGGTTCGCAATCGACCAGGACCACTACCAGTTCGTGTCTCTCCCGTTCGGACTCGCCATGGCTCCCAGAGTGTTTACCAAAGTCATGGCAGCCACCATGGACGTCCTGCACTCCAGAGGCATAGTAGTCGTGCCATACCTGGACGATCTCCTTATCAAGGCTCCCACCTTCAAGGACTGCAAGCTCAGTGTCTCGATCACAATCGACATTCTAAGTCGCCTGGGCTGGTTAGTCAACCTACAAAAGTCATCACCAACCCTGAGTCAGTCTCTGACCTTCCTGGGAATGTTATTCAACACCTTCAGGGGTCTAGTGCTCCTTTCCAAGGACAAGGCACTGCCTCTCCATTTAGGAGTTCGCACCCTGCTCAGCAAACCCCCTCAATCTCTCCGGTTTGCCATGAGAGTCCTTGGCAGGATGGTGACGGCAATAGAAGCGGTCCCATTTGCCCAGCTTCACCTCAGGCCTCTCCAACTAGCCATCCTCAAGTCATGGAACAGGAACCCTTTTTCTCTCGACAGGGACTTCCAGCTGACATTGTCAACCAGGAGGTCCCTGCACTGGTGGCTCAAGCCAACCTCACTAACAAAGGGGAAATCCTTTCTCACGGGTCAATGGAAGGTTCTGACCACTGACGCGAGCCTGACGGGTTGGGGTGCGGTACACCTACACCACAGAGCACAGGGCAAGTGGTCCCCAGCAGAAGCGACCATGCCCATCAGCATCTTGGAAATTCGTGCCATCCTCCTGGCGTTGAGAGCCTTCCATCACTTACTGGCAGCCTCTCACATCAGAGTACAGTCGAACAATGCCATGGCTGGGCATATGTAAATCACCAAGGGGGGACCCGCAGTGCCCAGGCGATGCGAGAAGTGACACACATTCTCCACTGGGCAGAAGACACAGGTTCGGGTCTCTCTGCGGTCCACATTCCGGGTGTGGACAACTGGGAAGCAGACTTCCTCAGCCAGCAAGCAATAGACTCGGGAGAGTGGACTCTCCATCCCGAAGTTTTTCGCCAGATCTGCCATCGCTGGGGTCTCCGGACGTGGACCTAATGGCATCCCACCTCAATGCCAAGGTCTCCAACTTCCTGGCCAGAACACGCGACCCGCGGGCGCTAGGAGCGGACACCCTGGTTCAGGACTGGACCCAGTTCCAGCTCCTGTACATTTTTCCACCTCTCCCCCTGATATCCAGAGTGGTGAGGAAAATCAAGCAAGAGGGAATTCCAACCATCCTAATCGCACCGGACTGGCCCAGACATACATGGTAAGCCGACATCGTACAGCTCACAGCACACGTCCCCTGGCGTCTCCCTGACCGCCTGGATATTCTGTCACAAGGCCTGTTCTACCGGCAGAACTCATGGGCCCTCAATTTGACGGCGTGGCCATTGAGACCTGGGTTTTAACCCAGTCAGGGTTCTCGCCTGATGTCATTGGAACCATGATCAGGGCACGGAAGCCAACCTCTACAAAAATTTATTACCGTACCGGGAAAGCCTTCTTTACCTGGTGTGAATCTCGCGGCCAGACCCCATTCCCTTATTCCCTCCCCAGGGCACTTGGGTTTCTCCAATCGGGTCTGGAGGCCAGACTGTCCCTGGCCTCCCTTAAGAGCCAGGTGTCAGCTCTCTCAGTGCTTTTTCAGAGGTGCATTGCTAACAAGCCGCAAGTAAGGACATTTCTTCAGGGGGTTTCCCGGTTGGTTCCCCCCTACAGACGACCACTAGAAGCGTGGGACCGCAACCTGGTGCTGACAGCACTACAGGAAACACCCTTCGAACCCCTTAGGGAAGTCCCACTCTGTCTTCTATCCCAGAAAGTGGTTTTCCTAGTGGCAATCACCTCGCTACGCAGGGTGTCTGAACTCACAGCACTCTCCTGCAGACAACCCTTCCTGGCTTTTTACCAGGACAAGGTAGTTCTCCGTACGGTCCCATCCTTCCTTCCGAAGGTTGTGTCCAACTTCCACATCAATGAGGAAATTTCACTGCCATCCCTCTGTCCGGTCCCGGTTCATAGAGTGGAGAAGGCTCTGCATACGCTTGACCTTGTCAGGGCATTATGTATCTATGTGTCTAGGACTGCGCCCTTCCGGAAGTCTGATTCTCTTTTCCTTCTTCTGGAAGGCGGCCACAAGGGTCTACCAGCCTCCAAAGCTACCCTTGCCAGGTGGATCAAATCCACCATACAAGAGGCCTACCGCCCCCAAAATTCTCCTCTTCCAGCAGGTATTACGGCACACTCTATTCGTGCGGTAGGGGCCTCCTGTGCCATTCGGCACCAGGCCTCGGCACAACAAGTGTGTAAGGCAGCCACCTGGACTAGCCTACACACGTTTACCTAACACTACAGGGTTCATACCCAGTCCTCAGCAGACGCGAGCCTGGGTAGACGTGTTCTGCAGGCGGCGGTGCCCCAATTATAACGGCCTGTCTACACAATATTCGTCCATTGCTTCCCACCCAGGGACTGCTTTGGGACGTCCCATGGTCCTGTGTCCCCCAATGAGGCGACAGAGTAAAGGAGATTTATCAATTCTAATTGGGGGACACAGCTCCCACCCTGTTGCCCGTTCCGGGCTGTTGTTATGTTGAGTTCTCATATTGTCTTTGTTTGAGCTCGTACATAGTTGCCTTCTTATAAGCATGGTTATGTTATCCATGTTACATTCCTCCTATTGCTTTTGCACAAAACTGGAAAAGGCTGACGCCGTCCAGGGGTGTATACTGCATAGGAGGAGCCACGGTGAATCTTTTTCAGATTATGCATAGTGTCGCCTCCTAGTGGACAGCATAACACCCATGGTCCTGTGTCCCCCAATTAGAGGCTAAGAGAAAGAGATTTTACGGTGAGTACACAAAAATCTCCTTTTCCGCAGCGTAAACGCTTGGTAATCGGTGCCCCATGATCCCCAATGAAAATCTGCATTTTCTGTGCCCATGCTGCGGAATTTTCCGCAGCGGATTTTCCTTGCGGAAAAATCAGCAGCATGTCCATTATTTGTGCATTTCTGCAAGCGGATTTTAAGTCCCAATGCACTTGAAAAACGCAAGTCAAATCCGCATGTAAAAACGCTGCAAAAGCGCGTCAAAAACGCTTGTAAAGTCCGCAAGCGTTTTTGACTGCCAAGAACATACAGAAACGCTGCAGAAATTTTCTGCTTCATTTCTGCAGCGTGGGCACATAACCTTACTGAAATTTGGGACTTTTTATGTCAGTATTTCCTGAATAATATCCTTGATTACCGTGAGACTGTATTGTAATATAATATTACAAAATCTGACGACAGACAATTCTTAAAGGGGATGTCCACTACTCCGAACAGCAGCTCTCACTTCCTCTGGATGTATGTGATTTGTACAAAGGCAGAGAGAGTGAAGCCAGCCCTGATTGGCCGCAGGGATTGCGTGACATTATGTCACGAGATCACCGGGAGAGCCAGTGCTGATGCTGCTGGAATGGCTCTGGAGGGGAGTATAGGTGTTATTATTTTACAAGAGTAGTGGATAACCCCTTTAATAAATATTTTACTAATTTCATCTAAATATAATTTACATTGAGAATTGAATAATTTAACATATTTTTTTGCTTATCTTGGATTGATCTTAATTTACAGTATGTCTACGCCGTTATCATTCACAGCTACATATACAGTTCTTCTGATGTTAAAAGGAACCTGTCGCGGCTTATTGACATATTGAAGTAGTAGTATGGCTGTAAGCGCTGTGACAGTCACTGGTTTTATATGCGAGGGGAGGTATGTGTCACTTAGGATGCTCTCCTGTCTGAACTAAGATTTATATGTTATATGCTGGGGGTTACCTCTATAAAAGGGTGTGGTTTTATGGGAATGACGTAGAGATGGGAGGGAAGTCATTCCCCATACCTCCCCTCAGAGTGTGGCTGAACAGGGTTTAAATGTTCAGTCAGTTTGTTTTCCTGGATGGCGTGTGTGGTCTGGAGATTGAAGTCTCCAGTCTGTGTGTGGCTGATGCCAGAGAGCAACATCGGAGGATTGGTCTTGCTGAAACTTCACAGGACTATCTGCAGCCGGCAAAGGCCTTGCTGGCAAGAGGACTCTGTTATATTTCATCTTTTGTTTTCCCATTAACCCCAAGAGGGACTGTTTATTTTTATGGGACGCTGCTGGAGTTTATACCGCACAATAAACCCGCAGGAAGTTTCCCCAAACCATGTGTCCTGTGTCTGCCTCCGGAGAGCCGAGCAAGTCGCTCTATCACAGCTGGTGTGGGAGTGCTGGCAAAGATCCAGGAACACGTGTACCTGCCACAGAGAACGGTGGATGTCCTGGGTGAAGGCCGTCAGCCAGCCAGAGAGGTCCGGCAACATGCAGGACCTGCTTAAGCATCTATTGCAGACACAGCAGGCGCAACAAATGCTGCAGTAGCAAGCTCAGTTCCAGCAGCAGCTACAGCAACAGCAGGCGGAGTACCAGCAGCAGCACCTGCTAAGTATGCAGCAGCAGCACCAGGAGACGGCCAAACTGTTGCTGTAACATATCCAGCTGCTGCAAAAGGCACAGGAGCAGCAACAGCAGATACAGCTTCTGGCGGACGCCATTCAGGGCAGGGCAACTGCCCCACCCCCAGGGCCGACTGATGAATCCCACATCAGGAAGGCGATAAGATGGGCCATGCAGAAGATGACCCCCGGGGATGATGTAGAAGCCTTTCTGACAGTCTTTGAAAGGGTGGCTGATCGGGAGAGACTTCCACCAGAACAGTGGGCAGAGGTTCTGGCGCCATATTTCTCGGGTGAACCCCAAAAGGCATATTACGACTAGGCACTGCAGGATGCCAAGGAATACACCAAGTTAAAGACAGAGATCTTAGCACGCCAGGGAGTAAATATGGCGGTGAGAGCCCAACGAGTCCACCAGTGGGCGTATGCCATCAACAAGCCCCCTCGCTCGCAAATGTTTGACCTACTGCATATCGTTCAGAAGTGGTTGAAGCCAGAGTCCTCCACTCCGGCCCAGATGGTCGAACGGGTGGTGATTAATAGATTCGTCCACTCCCTTCCCAAGCGAGTACAGACTTGGGTTACCCAGGGCGATCCCCAGAACGCAGATGACTTCATCGGCCTGGTAGAGAGGTACCAGGTGGTTGAGTAATCCCTCGGGAAACCGGATATAGTCACTTCTCCATACTGGGATACCCAAAAAGGGGCAGGTTCACAATGAAGGGGTCCAGAGCCACCTCTGGGGGGCGTCCCACTCCCACTGAAGGTGCCACAAGGACTGTTGCTAAAGATATAGTCTGTTGGTGGTGTCACAACCCTGGACACGTAGCCGACAGGTGTCATATGTCCCCTGAGCCCATGGACTGCAGCCTAGGCAGACGGGTCTCCTATTATGCTTATCCAGCCTGCAGTGTGGACTGTCGACCCGGCGAGGGACCGCAAGCGTGTGCCGTGTCCATTAATGGGGTAAAGGTGCTTGGACTGTTGGACGCTGGGAGTCTGGTGACCTTAATCGAAGCTACCCTTCCCCACCAGTTGATCCCTTCCAAAACTGTGTGCGTTTGGTGCATCCATGGGGATGCCAAGGATTATCCCGTGGCCACAGTGACAGTGGTAACAGACTGTGGTGCCCAATCCCATGAAGTCGGGGTGGTTAAGGACCTGATACATCCTGTCATACTGGGCTGTGATTTTTCTTTATTTTGGGACTTGTGGAGGAAGGGAACCGGACTAAGTAGCGTGGGCAAAAGCCAGGTCCCTGGAGAAGAACCCCCGACAAAGTCTCAGGTGGATGAGTTCCCACTGTGCGTCCTTGCCAGCGACGAGGGTGAGATGGTGACCGAGGAGGGCAACCTCCCTAAGTTAGATATATCCGGAGAGAACTTTGGGACTGCTCAAGTTCGAGACTTGACCTTAAAGGGGGTGTTTGACCAGGTTACTGTATGTAATGGGGTTGCCCAAGAGCCGGGGACTGACACCAGTTTCCCCCACTTTGCAGTGCAGGGGGAGTTGCTATATCAGGTGGCCAAACTTAGGGTTGGTGAGAGAGTGGAACAGCTGTTAGTGCTGGGGCTATAAAAACGGAGGGTACTAGATATGGCCCATTCACATGTTCTGGGGGGACACCTAGGGCTCGAGAAAACTCAGGAGAGGATACTGAGAAGGTTTAATTGGCCAGAATGTTACCGAGAAATTCAGAACTATTGTAGGTCCTGACCCACCTGCCAAATAACAGCTCCCTCTTCCCACTTCCGTAGTCCATTAGTTCCACTACCGATGATAGAGATCCCCTTTGAGAGGATTGCTATGGAGCTAGTAGGGCCACTAGTCAAATCAGCCCGAAGCCACCAATATATCCTGGTGATCATGGACTATGCGACCTGGTATCCAGAAGCAGTGCCGCTTAGGAACTCGTCGAGTAAATACATAGCCAGGGAGCTTGGCCATATATTTGCCAGGACCGATCTGCCGAAGGAAATCCTAACGGACCAAGGGACCTCGTTCATGATCAAGGTAATGAAGGAGCTGTGCAAGGTCCTCCAGATTACCCAGCTGTCAACCTCCGTTTACCATCCGCAGACCGACAGCTTAGTAGAGCGCTTTAACAAGACCCTGAAAGCGATGCTCAAGAAAGTCGTAGAGAAGGAAGGATGGGACTGGGACTACCTGCTGCCCTCCCTGCTCTTCTCTGTAAGGTACTGTAGGTTCCACAAGCCTCTACCGTTTTTTCTCCATTTGAGCTCCTATATGGACGACATTCGCGAGGGCTCCTGGACATTGCTAAAGAAACCTGGGAAACCGAGGCTACACCGGAGCATCATTGAACATGTCACCCAGATGCAGGAAAGAATAGCGAAAGTGATGCCGATCTTGAAAACGCATCTCCAGGCGCAGGAAGCTTAGGCAAGGGTCTATAACCGATCAGTGAGGCTGAGGCAGTTCCAGCCTGGGGACCATGTTTTGGTGCTAATCCCTACCGTCGAGAGCAAGTTCCCAGCCAAATGGCAAGGTCCGTACGAGGTGGTGGAGAAAGTCAGCAAGGTTAATTATAAAGTCCTCCAGCGTGGCCGAAGAAAGCCGCACCAAATATACCATGTGAACTTGCTCAAGCCGTGGCAGGACCGGGAACCTGTGGAAATTCCTTGCCTGGGAGCCGCACCCGAAGACAAGGTGGAGGAGGTCACTATAGCAGAGACTCTATCGCCGGCCCAGAAGCAACAGTGTCAATAACTACTACAGCAGAATCGGGAGCTGTTCTCAGAGTTGCCGGGGCATACTCAGGTGGTAGAGCATGACTTGCTAACAGAGCTACAAGGAAGAGTAAATCTGAAGCCGTACTGGATTCCAAAAGCACGCCGGGAGGTGATGTCAGCCAAGGTGAAGAGGATGTTAGACATCGGGGTGATAGAGGAGTCAAAGAGTGGGTGGTCGAGCCCAATAGTCCTCGTGCCAAAACCCAATGGAGAATGGAGGTTTTATAATGACTAATGCCGGTTGAATGAGGTATCCAAGTGTGATGTGTACCCGATGCCCCGCGTCGACAAACTCATCGAGAGGCTTGGACCGGTGAGTTACATCATCACTCTTGACCTGACAAAGGGCTACTGGCAGATCCCATTGTCCCAGACAGCCAAGGAGAAGACGGCTTTCTCGACACCTGATGGGTGCTTCTGTTACGGATCCGGGTGGTGGAACCTCTGTGCTGCTGTGCAAGGAGGGACCAGAGGGGCGTAACTAGGTATCAACTCGGACTGACCAAGGTCGCACGGCGGCTCAATCGACTTCGTGAAGCACGGCAGGCAGGCTGACAGGTGATCCGGAAGGACAGACTGGCAGACACTATGGGTAACTGGCAGGAGCCTCCAGGTAGGCTGGCTGGTAGGCACGGCAGGTAACTGGTAGGTTCTCCGGCTAGGCAGGCAAGCATGGCCCATAGACAGACTGGCGGGTTAGGACCGTAGGCAGACCGTCGAGCTGGAGACTGTACTTGACTGGCGGACACAGGTAGACAGGCTGGTGGACAGGACTGGTAGTCAGGCCGGCGGACTGGACTGGTAGTCAGGGAGGCCGACTGGACTGGTAGTCAGACTAGCAGTGGGACCTGAGGGCTGAAGCAGAGTTTAGAACACAGAGCTACAACCTTGCACGGGACCTCCATTTTGGAGGAGGTGCCTATTATATGAGAGGTCCTCCGGCCATTGGCCGGGGACTCCTTAGGACAGCGCGCATCCCCTTTAAGAGGGCGGGAGCGCGCGCACGCGCGCCCTAAGCACAGTGCTCGGGAAGCTGCGCGCGCTGGCAGCAGCAGCAGCAGGAGGGCCGGAAGACGCCGGGCCCGGAGCGTGGCGGTAAGGGGGACGGTGCCTCTGCCTGTCAGGGGGCAGAGACGCCGATGCTACAGCTTCCAGTATATTCGGATGCCGTTCGGACTACAGGGGGCCCCAGCCACCTTCCAGAGGGCTATGGATCGGATCCTAGCCCCACATAAGAAGTATGCCGCGTCCTACCTTGACGACATTGTGATCTTTAGCCCAGACTGGGTTAGCCATCTACCTAAACTACAGGCTGTTCTTTATGCTCTAAGGAAGGCGGGATTTACCATAAATCCGAGAAAATGTGCTGTCGGAAAAGAGGAGGCCAAGTACTTGGGCTATGTTGTCGGGAGAGGTGAAATAAAACCGCAGGTCAGTAAAGTGGAGGCAATCCAGAACTGGCCGCAACCTCTCCCCAAGAAACAAGTAACAGCGTTCCTGGGAATGGTGGGATATTACCGGCGGTTTATTCTAAATTTTGCTATGATGGCCGCGCCACTGACGGATCTCTTAAAAGGCACCAGGTCAACCATGGTGAAGTGGACGAAGGAGACAGAGACCGCGTTTCAACTGTTCAAGTCAGCACTGTGTAAACAGCCGGTCCTGGTCGCACCAGACTTTAAGAAAGAGTTTGTGGTCCAGACAGACGCTTCAGAGGTCGGTCTAGGAGCCTTACTCTCTCAACAGATAAATGGGGAAGAGCATCCCATTCTCTATCTGAGCTGGAAACTTTCGTCATGCGAGAAGAACTACGCAATAGTAGAGAAAGAGTGTCTAGCCATAAAGTGGGCCATAGTTACTCTTAGATATTACCTACTAGGCCGGAAGGTTAAGTTGTTGTCAGACCATGCCCCATTGAGATGGTTGAGGGAAATAAGGGGTACAAATGCCAGGGTAACTAGATGGTTCCTAGCTCTTCAGGACTTCAACTTTCACGTAGAGAATAGGCCCGGGAAGTTACACGGGAACGCTGATGCCCTTTGTAGAATTCCCAGTCTGGTATCGGAAGGTGCCCAAACCCCCGGCTTTGGGCAGAGGGGGGAATGTGTGACAGAATCACTGGTTTTATATGCGAGGGGAGGTATGTGTCACTCAGGATGCTCTCCTGTCTGAACTAAGACCTATGGAATTTCTGCCAGCATGTTATATGCTGGGGGTTACCTCTTTAAAATGGTCTGGTTTTATGGGAATGACATAGAGATAGGAGGGAAGCCATTCCCCATACCTCCCCCTCCGGGTGTGACTGAACAAAGTTTAAATGTTCAGTCAGTTTGTTTTCCTGGATGGAGTGTGTGGTCTGGAGATTGAAGTCTCTGTGGCTGATGCCAGAGAGCAACACCGGAGGACTGATGTTACTGAAACTTCACAGGACTATCTGCAGCCGGTAAAGGCCTTGCTGGCTAGAGGACTCTGTTATATATCATCTTTTGTTTTCCTGTTAACACCAAGAGGGACTGTTTATTTTTATGGGACGCTGCTGGAGTTTATGCCACTCAATAAACCCGCAGGAAGTTTACCCAAACCGTGTGACCTGTGTCTGCCTCCGGAGAGCCGAGCAAGTCGCTTTACCACAGC
The DNA here is from genome assembly GCF_046119375.1 of Phyllobates terribilis. Taxonomy (NCBI): domain Eukaryota; kingdom Metazoa; phylum Chordata; class Amphibia; order Anura; family Dendrobatidae; genus Phyllobates; species Phyllobates terribilis. Next base: position 70,357,821 of record NW_027362767.1, on the reverse strand, counting down.
GCAAGTCTCCCAATAAAAAAAGGATACCTTTTCTATAGAGATCCGTGTGCCAGTCATGAGAAATGTAGTGTAGTAGACGTATGTAAATCAGTCTGGAAGTGAACTGGGGGTGTGTCAATGTATTTGAAGAAGTTCATGTGCAGTGACACGCCCCCAGTGCACTTTTGCCCTGATTTGCATACGTTTTCTACACTAGATTTCTCATGACTGGCACATCAGAGCTTTATTTAAAAAAAAAGGTATATATAATTTTTATTATACACCACTACTTAAATAGGTAAACATGTGCTGACATGTTCTTTTAAATCTCCCAGCAGTCCCTGCTGATAAAGTATGCTAATTAGCATTCTGGGAAATATCGTTTTTACAGAAGGCATCTTTCTTTGGAATTTCTGTTACCTATGACATAAAGAATAGGAGGCACGCAGTTCAATTCTTGCTGTCAAAATTAGCAAGCAAAACAGGGCAGACTTTCATAAAGTTAATAGGACCGGTCAGTGACTGTTTGGATCTATTAAGCATCATATATATTATAGCATCATGATATAGTCTTAAAAAATAAATAAATTTGAAAGGATATTTTTTTTTTACTTGCAGCATGCAGATCCAGAAATGTCCACCAGATGGTTCTAGTGCTCTTTCTATATTTATTAGGCCATGTCATAATTGAGTTCTACCATATATTAGAAGTTGGGACTGCCTTGCTTGTATCGTAAAATACTTAGTTACTGGGAAAAGTTTTTATATGGGTCCACATTTTTATAATAATCAGTAATGGTTAGATTTGATCACAAATTTTATAACATTACAGAGTAATACTGAATATTTATGATGTAGACTGTAAGCTTGCGAGCAGGGACCTCACTCCTAATCTAACTTTTTAAACTGTCTTAAATTGTATTGAATTTATTTTCTGTACATGTCCCCGCTTAATTGTAAAGTGCTGCGGAAAATGTTGGCGCTATAGAAATAAAAATTATTATTATAATCTTGAAATACACAAATGATATAAATGTAAAGACATTGTACAACGCCACACCTGTATATGGTTTGTGTCTGGTATTGCAATTTGCCTCCATTGAAGTGAATAGGGCAGACTTGCATTACTTCTCACAACGCGTGGAAAGCTGCGGTGTCGTTTTTGGGCCGAACGCAGCCATGTTTTCTAAACCTCAAAGGGTTTTTTAATTTGCAAAACGTTTTAAGTTTCCATTTATATTGGATGTATTCTGTTAATAAAAAAAGTTACATTACTAATTCTGTTTAACATAAAGAGTGCTTAAAGAGGCTGTCACCTTTCACCTTGCAAATAACATCCTTCACACTTCTGCTTCCTCCCCATCCTCCCCGACCCCTTATGTCCCTAGCAGTCACATGACTCCCCCTGGTGCCTCCTGTGTAATCTTGTGCTGACAATACGTCGACAGGTCACGTGGAATTGTGCCTTCAAAGCACCACAATTTACCTTCCTGCAAATGGACATACACTTACGTCTCAAGGATGGTATAAGCTCAGGATTTGTGCCCATGCCATCTGCAGAATATAATACACAGCTAAGCTACTGCTGCATGTGCTGGGACCAGAGGTAGCTCCAATCACAGCATTTTTACCCCTCAAATGCCGCTGTAACTATTGACATCGGCATGTAAGGAGTTTGACAGAGGAAGATCGCTCCTGCTGTCAGCTCATCACCACGCCCACAGAGCTATGTCTGTCATATAGCTCAGCCATTCAGATACCGCTGGAGGTGGGGTTTAATTTGATACTACATGTTGGATATTACACTGCACTACATAAGTGGTGCAGTGAAAAATCAATTTGGTCAAAGGATCTGAGTTATGGTTTGAGGATTCGATCCTTTGACCTCTTGCTCCGTGGTCAGTTCCTCTGCTGAGCTATTGTCTTTTCTTCCCTGTCCAAATGCTGATGGTCACAATTGTTTATGTTCTCCCTTCTTGGTTTACTCTTCTCCAGGAGTTTCCCATTTTCCCATTTTGGTCTTCCCTATCACATTCTTGGTTGTGTTTTATACAGTACAGACCAAAAGTTTGGACACACCTTCTCATTTAAAGATTTTTCTGTATTTTCATGACTTTGAAAATTGTACATTCACACTGAAGGCATCAAAACTATGAATTAACACATGTGGAAATATATACTTAACAAAAAAGTGTGAAACAACTGAAAATATGTCTTATATTCTAGGTTCTTCAAAGTAGCCACCTTTTGCTTTGATGACTGCTTTGCTCACTCTTGGCATTCTCTTGATGAGCTTCAAGTGGTAGTCACCGGAAATGGTTTTCACTTCACAGGTGTGCCCTGTCAGGTTTAATAAGTGGGATTTCTTGCCTTATAAATGGGGTTGGGACCATCAGTTGTGTTGTGCAGAAGTCTGCTGAATACTCAGCTGATAGTCCTACTGAATAGACTGTTAGAATTTGTATTATGGCAAGAAAAAAGCAGCTAAGTAAAGAAAAACGAGTGGCCATCGTTACTTTAAGAAATGAAGGTCAGTCAGTCCGAAAAATTGGGCAAACTTTGAAAGTGTCCCCAAGTGCAGTTGCAAAAACCATCAAGGGCTACAAAGAAACTGGCTCACATGAGGACCGCCCCAGGAAAGGAAGACCAAGAGTCACCTCTGCTTCTGAAGATAAGTTTATCCAAGTCACCAGCCTCAGAAATCGCAAGTTAACAGCAGCTCAGATTAGAGACCAGGTCAATGCCACACAGAGTTCTAGCAGCAGACACATCTCTACAACAACTGTTAAGAGGAGACTTTGTGCAGCAGGCCTTCATGGTAAAATAGCTGCTACGAAACCACTGCTAAGGACAGGCAACAAGCAGAAGAGACTTGTTTGGGCTAAAGAACACAAGGAATGGACATTAGACCAGTGGAAATCTGTGCTTTGGTCTGGTGAGTCCAAATTTGAGATCTTTGGTTCCAACCACCGTGTTTTTGTGCGACGCAGAAAAGGTGAACGGATGGACTCTACATGCCTGGTTCCCACCATGATGCATGGAGGAGGAGGTGTGATGGTGTGGAGGTGCTTTGCTGGTGACACTGTTGGGGATTTATTCAAAATTTAAGGCATACTGAACCAGTATGGCTACCACAGCATGTTGCAGCGGCATGCTATTCCATCCGGTTTGCGTTTAGTTGGACCATCATTTATTTTTCAACAGGTCAATGACCCCAAACACACCTCCAGGCTGTGTAAGGGCTATTTGACCAAGAAGGAGAGTGATGGGGTGCTACGTCAGATGACCTGGCCTCCACAGTCACCAGACCTGAACACAATCGAGATGGTTTGGGGTGAGCTGGACCGCAGAGTGAAGGCAAAAGGGCCAACAAGTGCTAAGCATCTCTGGGAACTCCTTCAAGATTGTTGGAAGACCATTTCCGGTGACTACCTCTTGAAGCTCATCAAGAGAATGCCAAGAGTGTGCAAAGCAGTCATCAAAGCAAAAGGTGGCTACTTTGAAGAACCTAGAATATAAGACATATTTTCAGTTGTTTCACACTTTTTTGTTAAGTATATAATTCCACATGTGTTAATTCATAGTTTTGATGCCTTCAGTGTGAATGTACAATTTTCATAGTCATGAAAATACAGAAAAATCTTTAAATGAGAAGGTGTGTCCAAACTTTTGATCTGTACTGTATGTTCACCCTTCACTGCACTTCCTTGCTGGTTATACCTCTAAGTGGACTTGAGTTTAAAAGTTCCAGACCTTCAGTTTAGGGGTTTACATTGCATGGTAAACACCAGTTGAATTCCTGTACTGAGTCTGTTTGCTTTCCTTCCCAGTTTTTTACCTCTTAAGTTTTGAGAGGTTATTCTTATTCCGTTTACTTTTGGCTCTCCTTAGCTCTCCCTCTCTACCTTATATGAACATGTTTTAATTTTATCACCCTGGGTTTTTATATCTTCCTGCACATTTTCCTCTCCTCTTGTTGGCAGTGTGTTGCAGACTCCCCTCTGGTTCCTCAGGAGGTATGAGAAACCCCTTGATGGCCTTTTAGGGAGCCAGATCCAAGGTGGTGTTTAGATAGATCTTGTGTGGATAGTGACTTTCTAGTTTGTACAGGGACCAGTTGGGTGTGAGTGAGATGTCTCCCTGCAGTAGGTCTTCCCTTTTTTAGTTACCCGTGAGTGTGTGTTATGTTCATAACAATCTATAGGTTCCAGTCAACTTGTAGGACAAGTATTGTTAAAAGAAATGTTTATAAGTGCAAAAAAAATAAAGGGAACACTCAAATAACACATCCTAGATCTGAATGAATGAAATATTCTCATTGAATACTTTGTTCTGTACAAAGTTGAATGTGCTGACAACAAAATCACACAAAAATCTTCAATGGAAATCAAATTTATTAACCAATGGAGGCCTGGATTTGGAGTCACTCCCAAAATTAAAGGGGAAAAACACACTACAGGCTGATCCAACTTTGATGTAATGTCCTTAAAACAAGTCAAAATGAGGCTCAGTATTGTGTGTGGCCTCCACGTGCCTTTATGACCTCCATACAATGCCTGGGCATGCTCCTGATGAGGTTGCGGATGGCCTCTTGTGGGATCTCCTCCCAGACCTGGACTAAAGCATCCGCCAACTCCTGGACAGTCTGTGGTGCAACGTGACGTTGGTGGATGGAGCGAAACATGATGTCCCAGATGTGCTCAATCGGATTCAGGTCTGGGGAATGGGCAGGCCAGTCCATAGCTTCAATGCCTTCATCCTGCAGGAACTGCTGACACACTCCAGCCACATGAGGTCTGGCATTGTCTTGCATTAGGAGGAACCCAGGGCCAACCACACCAGCATATGGTCTCACAAGGGGTCTGAGGATCTCATCTCAGTACCTAATGGTAGTCAGGCTACCTCTGGCAAGCACGTGGAGGGCTGTGCGGCCCTCCAAAGAAATGCCACCCCACACCATTACTGACCCACTGCCAAACCGGTCATGCTGAAGGATGTTGCAGGCAGCAGATCGCTCTCCACGGCATCTCCAGACTCTGTCACGTCTGTCACATGTGCTCAGTGTGAACCTGCTTTCATCTGTGAAGAGCACAGGGTGCCAGTGGCGACTTTGCCAATCCTGGTGTTCTGTGGCAAATGCCAAGTGTCCTGCTTTATGTTGGGCTGTGAGCACAACCCCCATCTGTGGACGTCGGGCCCTCATACCACCCTCATGGAGTCGGTTTCTAACCGTTTGTGCAGACACATGCACATTTGTGGCCTGCTGGAGGTCATTTTGCAGGGCTCTGGCAGTGCTCCTCCTGTTCCTCCTTGCACAAAGGCAGAGGTAGCGGTCCTGCTGCTGGGTTGTTGCCCTCCTACGGCCCCCTCCACATTTCCTGGTGTACTGGCCTATCTCCTGGTAGCGCCTCCAGCCTCTGGACACTATGCTGAAAACACAGCAAGCCTTCTTGCCACAGCTCGCATTGATGTGCCATCCTGGATGACCTGCACTACCTGAGCAACTTCTGTGGGTTGTAGAGTCTGTCTCATGCTACCACGAGTGTGAAAGTACAACCAACATTCAAAAGTGACCAAAACATCAGCCAGAAAGCATTGGTACTGAGATGTGGTCTGTGTTCCCCACCTGCAGAACCACTCCTTTATTGAGGGTGTCTTGATAATTGCCAATAATTTCCATCTATTGTCTATTCCATTTGCACAACAGCATGTGAAATTGATTGTCAATCAGTGTTGCTTCCTAAGTGGACAGTTTGATTTCACAGAAATTTGATTTACTTGGAGTTATATTCTGTTGTTTAAGTGTTCCCTTTATTTTTTTGAGCAGTGTGTGTATATATATATATATATATATATATATATATATATATATATACACATATATAATATGAATATATATTTAAATCCCATTTTAATAATAAAAAAACACAAAAACAACACATATCTGGTATCATTGCATTCATACCAACCCACACTATAAAACTATATTATTTATTCTGTAGCTCAAGACGAAACACTGCTGGGTTTATGATGGCGGTTATTTTATAGGGACCAATAAACCTAGGTCCCAGCTTCCAAGAAGGAACCTTCAACTTGATATTCCATTTTGTATCCGTTGCACATCTACAGAATTCCGAGCTGTACGTCTCCACTGACCGATTTCCCTGCTGGATGCGACGTAGCCTAGACTCAGCCAAGGCAACTCGGTCAGGGTCATCATAGAGGAGGACCAGGGCCCCAAAACACCCCTTCACAGACTGGAGACAAACCGAATCCTGCGGCAAAGAAAAAGCCCAGGATTGAGGATCTCCTTGCAGCAGTGAGATCACAATTCCCACTCGTTGCTCATTTCCGGAGGAGTAAGGATGAAGTTTAAAGTACAGTTTGCAGGCCTCCTTAAACACAAAAAACTTGACCCTAACTCCTGAAAACCTGTCCGGGAGGGCAACCTTGGGTTCAAGCTGGACTGGCCTATCTGCAGAGACCCCAACACTAGCAACCTGCTGATGCTGCTGTTGAACCTCACAGCGGAGGCCAGTCACCTCCAGAGACAGACAGCGCAGCTGCTCTGCGAGCTCTGCAACCGAAACCATAACCAAGGGAGAAAGGGAAAAAAAAAACACGCCCGAAAAAAAAGAGACAAATAAAACCACGTCAGGTTTTTTTTTTTCCTAAATATGCACGGTTGGTGATAATTTCACGCACAGAGTAGGGAAGACTAAGTGCAACACGAAGGGATGAGGGGAAGCGCCCAGACACTAGGGAAAGGGGGAGTGCAGACCCCTAGGCTGATCTAATATCACCCTGTCTCCCCTACCGTCCCTATATTGGTTCCTCAGCAATCACCAAACAGGAAACCTAAGCCCTATAAATCCCTAGAGCTAGGCTCTGGATAGGGAAGGGGGGAGTGCACTGGTTAGTCCCCACTATAAACTAAAGACAACAAGGGAAACAAACACAGGGGAGAGAAACTTAGCTTGAGCAGACTTCAGAGAGATTACACCAAACGTCCTCCGAAGCGCCAGAGAGGAAGTAAGCCGACTGCAATAGCTCCAAGCCTTCACAAGGGAACATGTGAATGTCACCGGCCCCTCCCTGCAGCAAACTGAAAGTATTTAAACAGCGAGGCCATGGTGTGAATCAGAGCAGGAGGGAGGTAGCCACTGGGTCCTAAAGTAAGGCAGATTTAAGGAGGTGATCTTCTGCAGCCAGCTGCAGAGCGACTGTCACATCTGACACACCTGTGACACCCGCTCTCTGCACAGCAATGCCAGCCGTCGGCCAATCAGAGGCCAGGAGCTGACATCAGCGTCCCCAAGCACAGGCGTAAGACGTCACAGCCATGTGTAGATGTCAGCTGCTAGCCTCTGATTGGCCAGCGGCTGAGATTTGTATTAGAGCCGGTCTCTGCGCAGCAATACCTCGGCAGCTCCTGGACTGGGCAGGGATCATCAAGGGGTCTATGGTGCCAGCATGTGCAGAAAGGACGCAGAGGAAATGGAGGACAGGTAAGAAGAATCTTTTTTTCTCTTATATGTGAATAACGGCACAATAGGGGACATATCTACAATGTGGGGACCTAACTACAATATGGGGACCTACTGTAGATGGGAGCCTAACTACAATATGGGGACCTAACTACAATATGGGAACCTAACTACAATATGGGGAACCTGGATGTGGACCACCTAACTACAATATGGGGACCTAACTACAATATGGGGACCTGGATGGGGACATATTTACAATATGGGGAACTGACTACAATATAGGGAACCTGGATGGGGACCACCTAACTACAATATGGGGACTTATCTACAATATGGTGACCTAACTATGGGGACCTGGATGGGGACATATCTACAATATGGAAACCTGGATGGAGAACTAACTACAATATGGGGATCTGGATGGGGACCACCTAACTACAATATGGGGACTTATCTACAACATGTGGACCTAACTAGAATATAGGGACCTGGGTGGTGACATATCTACAATATGGGGAACTAACTACAATATGGGGACCTGGATGGGGACATATCTACAATATGGGGACCTAACTACAATATGGGGGACCTGGATGGGGACATTACTCCAAGATGAGGACCAGGAATGGGCATTACTACAAGATGTGGACCAGGATGGGGGACATTACTACAAGATGGGGACCAGGATGGGGCACATTACTACAAGATGGAGACCATGATTGGGCATATTACTACAAGATGAGGACCAGGATGGGGCACATAAATACAGATGAGGACCAGGATGGAAGACATTACTAAAAGATGACGGCCAGGATGTGGGACATTACTACAAGATGAGGACCATAATGGGGACATTGCTACAAGATGGGGACCTGGATGGGGACATTACTACAAGAGGGAGACCAGGATGGGGCATTACTACAAGATCTTGACCAGGATGGGGACATTACTGCAAGATGGGGACCGGGATGGGGCATTACTTCAAGATGGGGACCAGGATGGGGACATTACAACCAGATGGGGACCAGGATGGGGCACATTACTAAAAGGTGTTTTCCAGAATTACCACATGGTGCTAATTTTAAGACAGTATTACTGTATGTGGCCAATTGGAGGAAACAAAATTGTAAAAAATAAAAGTTTTCAAAATAAAGCATGACAAAATATTTTGCCACTAAAAATGCTGTTTTATATATAAACTAAGGTAAACAAAGAAAAAAAGAAGTGCACCTATGTTATCGCCACATCCATAACGACCCAAGCTATAAAAAAAATAAAATAAACACGGAAAAAATGTTCAAAAGGAGTATAGAAAAAAAAATGGTATCACTAAAAATGTCACTTTGTTCTGCAAAGAAAGCGGCCCCCCAAATTAAATTTTTTTCCATGTGCGGTCCTTCTACCCAGCCGAGATTGAGACCCCTGCTCTAGACAGACATAACACCTAGATATTAACAGGTATATAAGGAAGAATAAATATATGCACAACACACCAATACAGATATAGCCTCTACTGAAGGACAAGTACATTTTATATTTAATTCAGTATATATACTATACAGAGAATAGGTGTGCAATATTATGTTACTATTTGTAATTAAATAATACATTTATTACATTGCATCAGTTAACTTTCTATTTTTATATATATATTCTACAAATTATCTACTGCCATTGTCTGCAGCTCTAGTGCAGTCATTTTCTAGCATTAGGCCTTGTAACACATTCCACATCTAGGTTGGAACAGGGCATTGTTTCCTAAATGTATTAAAATACAATGAAACAATCATGTTTAAATTCACTAGTTGTTTGTCAAACAAATATTTGCAAACAATTGTATCTCTTATTTTATTATTAAGCACACTTTCTACAATTAACATAATTTTTTTTGTTACTGTTTTAAAATCCTTTTTTTGTTGCCCTTGTGTTTCTTGTCATCAACTCAAGCAAATGTCAGGAGAATCGTTTCCTCCAAGAAAATGAAACTGAAATGAGGTTCTTAAAAAAAAGAAATCCAACCTAAATGACCTTTATGTTATGGTAATTTGCATGACTTTCTACTCAAAAAAGTCATAGTTTAAATTAATCATATTAAATCTAAAATGATCCTGTGATTATTACAGGCTGAACTGCAGATCTACAGAGAATATGCAATGCTATGTGTATGTATGTATATGTGTGTGTACAGTATATATATGTGTACAGTATATATATGTATGTGTATATATGTATGTGTATATATGTGTGTGTATGTATGCATGTGTGTGTGTATATATGTGTGTATATATGCATGTATGTATATATATGTGTACAGTATATATGTGTGTGCACAGTATATATATGTATGTGTGTGTATGCATGTATGTATATATGTGTGTGAGTGTGTATATATGTGTGTATATGTAATTGTATGTGTTTATATATCTGTGTGCATGAGTGTTTGTATGTATGTGTGTATATATGTATGTATGTGAGTATTTGTGTGTTTAGATTAATTACAGGTATATATTTATATTATAGAAAGCCAGAGTAGGTGGACTTCAAGTGCGCTGCAGATTCAAGAACAAATCATAGAGCAAATTAATTAAAGGTGGTTTATTTATCAACGCGTTTCAGAGTCAAATCTGACTCCTTCCTCAGGACAATATGTGGTTGACAAACGCGTTGACAAACCATCTTTAATTAATTTGTTCTATGATTCGTTCTTGAATCAGCAGAGCACTTGAAGTCCACCTACTCTGACTTTCTATTATGTACAAAATCTGTGGACGTTGCAGCGGCTGACGACTAGGCTATAATAGTGGTTGTGTCACACACAACCCCTACAGGTGAGCAGCTTTCAAACAAATCTCCAACCTTAATACTCTGATGAGACCCTATTGCGCTTTTTGTCTTTTTACATTATATATTTATATTGGTATATATGAGTGCTAGACTTAGCAATGGGACATTGATCACACACATTTATATATACAGGGGGTGCAGAAGTAGATATACAGTCTCAATAATGGCTGAATTATAATCATGACATCAATTGTGCATGGTTTTCTTGAATATACCAAATCTTTGATAAGTTCCCCAAATGAAAGAGTCCAGCTGGGTAAGGTCTGGCGACCATTGTGGTCAATTAACAAGGCACTGCCTACCTATCCACTTATAACAATAATAAAAAAGTAATATAGACACTGTATTTTTACATATGCACCCTCTATTTTTATATGTTTGTGTGTATGTTCACACACAAATATATATGTATATATATATATATATATATATATATATATATATATATATAAATATATTAGAGACACATCCTATATATATATACAGTATGCACCTATAATAAATACACTATACTTGGGGGGTATATACACCTTATATGTGTATGTTTATATGTGTGTGTGTATATATACATATTTATTTATTTATTTTTATTTTTTGGGGGGGTGGAAGTATGTGCATGTTTCTACCAAATGAGGTTTTAACCTTCCTCTGGATCGACAGGTTAGGATTATAGGTTGAACTTGCTGGACTTGTGTCTTCTTTCAACCTTAGAACCATCAAATACTGTGAAATATTGTGTATATGTGAGTATATGTATATATATAATATATACACACATGCACACACACATCCAGAATATGCGTGTGAATGTATATATGTGTATATTTATATATATTACATACATATATAACAGATATATACGCACATCCTCTATATTTTATAGTATTTCATAGTATACTAAATACATAATATACAAATTTTCTTCCATCCAAAATAAAATAAGGAGAGTGAAAGTAATAGATCAATTACGCTTAACTCTCAATACTAGTTATAGTAATGATAGTGAATTACATATATTTATGTTCATTAATTCCTAACAGTTTACCATAGACATATGAAGCATTGTGTACTTCCACTATTTCATTTTATTGTGTACCCCCCACCACCACTGCCACAATTGTTCATTTTTATCTTTTTACAATTTATTTTTTTTTCTCATTGACAACACAGAATCATTCAGTATAAAGAATGAGAAATCAAAATCCCCATTGCACATTGATTTTTGTCAAAATGTGTTTAGAGCATTGAAAAAGGGAAATAAGCAACAAATAAATATATATATAATATATATCAATGGTCTGGGTAAGTTTTCAATTCATTTTCCCATCAATTGGAATGAAGGAAAAAAAAAACAATATTTGCAAACACTGCTAGACTAATTTGTTATGGTCTTTCATTTTAGGAAGTGTTTTTCAAAAGAGTTCAATCACGCTTAATGGCGCATCTTTAGTTAAGGAAAAAGAATAGAGAGAAGTCAATTTAGGCTTCCCAATGAACAAGTGCGTACAAAGAGAATAGGCGTAAATGGGCCCGGAAAACACAGCGCACAAGTAAAATGCAGCAAGCCGAGCACTCAGGGAAGCCGGATACAATAGATGGAGTCAAATACTGCAGAGCTTTTTAAACTATATACAATCCGCACAATAGGCTTAGTCCAGACATCTATGTATAACTAGCTGCGAATGGGGAAAAGCAAGCTGCGATTCTGTAACACTGTTAAAGAACATTAGAATAGTCAGATTTGTAGCTAAAGACATTGAATGCTGCAGGTCAGGGAGATGAATGTTAAAATGTGAATTTTATTTTATTTTTTTATTTAACCATAGAACAATTATCTCCCTTTTAAGCTTGTTAAACAAAACAAAAAAAACCTACACTAAAATAAATCATTTAATTGCTCTGTATCCTTTAACATTTTGAAAAAGAGGAAAGGTATTATAATATTCTGATGAGGCTCGTTCTACACTGTAGAGATAAAACACATGCGATGTGATACCTTAATGTATTTCCTTTGTATTCATTTCATACTCAATATGTAGTGATGATATCAATTAACTGGGCAATTAGCCTCCGTTCACTTAGCTTTGGTGTGTGTACAATGTACAGTATGAGTATAATATATGTATATATACAGTGTGTGTGTGCAATGAGCAGGGCCAGTGTCAGCACCCGGCGCACCCGGGCAAATGCCGGGGCCCTGAGCAGGCAGAGGGGCCCACTGGCGGTCGCGCACAGCGCTGGGCTATGGGCGGAGGAGAGCGGTGTCAGCGCCCGCCCTTCTCCGTCGCTTGCTCAGGGCCCCGGCAGCCCGATACCTCTCCCCGTGCCTCCGCAGATCCGCTGTCTTCCTGCTCTGCGCTCCCTGTGACGTCTCAGGTCAGAGGGCGCGGTGACGTCTTTACACCGCGCCCTCCCCTGAGCCGTCACAGGGAGCGCTGAGCGGGAAGACGCCGACAACGCTGGAGTTCGGAGCCGAGCAGCGAGCAGCGAGCGGCGGGCAGCAGGCAGCAGGTAGCAGGTGAGGAGAAGGGAGGTGAGTATTTGATTTTTTTTTTTTTTTAATGTATGGAGGCATGGGGCATTATAAAGAGGGGAGGGGGGGCATCCTGCATGGGGCATTATAAAGAGGAGGGGTGACAGCCTGCATGGGGCATTATAAGGTGGGGAACAGCCTGCATGGGGCATTATAAGGTGGGGAACAGCCTGCACGGGGCATTATAAAGAGAGGGGGGGCATCCTGCATGGGGCATTATAAGGTGGGGAACAGCCTGCATGGGGCATTATAAAGAGGGGGGATTCCTGCTTGGGGCATTATAATGAGGAGGGGTGACAGCCTGCATGGGGCATTATAAGGTGGGGACAAGCCTGCATGGGGCATTATAAGGTGGGGAACAGCCTGCACGGGGCATTATAAAGAGAGGGGGGGACATCCTGCATGGGGCATTATAAAGAGGAGGGGTGACAGCCTGCATGGTGCAGTATAAAGAGGAGGGGTGACAGCCTGCATGGGGCATTATAAAGAGGAGGGGTGACAGCCTGCATGGGGCATTATAAAGAGGAGGGGTGACAGCCTGCATGGGGCATTATAAAGTGGGGAACAGCCTGCATGGGGCATTATAAAGAGGGGGGGATTCCTGCTTGGGGCATTATAATGAGGAGGGGTGACAGCCTGCATGGGGCATTATAAGGTGGGGACCAGCCTGCATGGGGCATTATAAGGTGGGGAACAGCCTGCACGGGGCATTATAAAGAGAGGGGGGGACATCCTGCATGGGTCATTATAAAGAGGAGGGGTGACAGCCTGCATGGGGCAGTATAAAGAGGAGGGGTGACAGCCTGCATGGGGCATTATAAAGAGGAGGGGTGACAGCCTGCATGGGGCAGTATAAAGAGGAGGGGTGACAGCCTGCATGGGGCATTATAAGGTGGGGAACAGCCTGCATGGGGCATTATAAAGAGGGGGGGATTCCTGCTTGGGGCATTATAATGAGGAGGGGTGACAGCCTGCATGGGGCATTATAAGGTGGGGAACAGCCTGCACGGGGCATTATAAAGAGAGGGGGGGACATCCTGCATGGGGCATTATAAAGAGGAGGGGTGACAGCCTGCATGGGGCAGTATAAAGAGGAGGGGTGACAGCCTGCATGGAGCATTATAAAGAGGAGGGGTGACAGCCTGCATGGGGCATTATAAAGAGGGGGGGCAGCCTGTATGGGGCATTATGTGGGGGGTAACAGCCTGCATGGAGCATTAAAAGGGGGGGGCCTGTATGGGGCATTATGTGGGGGGGAACAGCCTGCATGGAGCATTATAAGGGGGGGGGCAGCCTGTATGGGGCATTATGTGGGGGGTAACAGCCTGCATGGAGCATTAAAAGGGGGGGCCTGTATGGGGCATTATGTGGGGGGGAACAGCCTGCATGGAGCATTATAAGGGGGGGGCAGCCTGTATGGGGCATTATGTGGGGGGTAACAGCCTGCATGGAGCATTAAAAGGGAGGGGCCTGTATGGGGCATTATGTGGGGGGTAACAGCCTGCATGGAGCATTATAAGGGGGGGACAGCCTGTATGGGGCATTATGTGGGGGGTAACAGCCTGCATGCAGCATTATATGGGGACCGGTATCCTGTATGGAGCGTTATATGGGGGCCAGTATCCTGTATGGAGCGTTATATGGGGGCCAGTATTCCGTATGGAGCCTTATATGGGGGCCAGTATTCCGTATGGAGCCTTATATGGAAGCCAGTATTCCGTATGGAGCCTTATATGGGGGCCAGTATTCCATATGGGGGCCAGTATTCCGTATGGAGCCTTATATGGGGGCCAGTATTCCGTATGGAGCCTTATATGGGGGCCAGTATTCCTTATGGAGCCTTATATGGGGGCCAGTATTCCATATGGAGCCTTATATAGGGGCCAGTATTCCATATGGGGCCTTATATGGGGGCCAGTATTCTGTATGGAGCCTTATATGGGGGCCAGTATTCCGTATGGAGCCTTATATGGGGGCCAGTATTCCGCATGGAGCCTTATATGGGGGTCAGTATTCCGCATGGAGCCTTATATGGGGGTCAGTATTCCGCATGGAGCCTTATATGGGGGTCAGTATTCCGCATGGAGCCTTATATGGGGGTCAGTATTCCGTATGGGGCCTTATATGGGGGCCAGTATTCTGTATGGGGTCTTATATGGGGGCCAGTATTCCGTATGGGGTCTTATATGGGGGCCAGTATTCCGTATGGGGCCTTATATGGGGGCCAGTATTCCGTATGGAGCCTTATATGGGGGCTAGTATTCCGTATGGGGCCTTATATGGGGGCCAGTATTCCGTATGGGGCCTTATATGGGGGCCAGTATTCCGTATGGGGTCTTATATGGGGGCCAGTATTCCGTATGGGGTCTTATATGGGGGCCAGTATTCCGTATGGGGTCTTATATGGGGGCCAGTATTCCGTATGGGGTCTTATATGGGGGCCAGTATTCCGTATGGGGCCTTATATGGGGGCAAGTATTCCGTATGGGGTCTTATATAGGGGCCAGTATTCCGTATGAAGCGTTATATGGGGGCCAGTATTCCGTATGAAGCGTTATATGGGGGCCAGTATTCCGTATGGGCGTTATATGGGGGCCAGTATTCCGTATGGAGCCTTATATGGGGGCCACTATTCTGTGTGGAGCGATTCACCGGTTTCTGAGCTATTGTGGAATTTACAATAGATATCACTCATGAAGTGAAATCTTTGCATTGTACTATATATATATATTTCTCCGCCGTATCTCTGCATCATGAATCGTGGTATGTGTTAAAGGGGCCCACTGAGACTCTTTCGCCCGGGGCCCAGAAAAACCTGGAGCCGGCCCTGGCAATGAGTGTTTATAGTGTGTATTTATAAAGTGGAGGTGTGTTTATGGTGTGAGTGAGCAGTTTGTGTGTACTTTGTGTGTGTATACATTGTGTATTTGTGTACATAGTGAGTAATTACACCATTTGTGTACACTTAGTTGCCAACATTCATGGATGAAATTTAGGGATGTTTAAGGGTGATGTCTTTTTCAAGCAGAAGATGCTGCTCCCTTACTCTTTTCTGACATCTTTTTGGATGTCTTGTGGTGATTGGCATCAGTGTTTTTTTTATTATATATAATATTCATTTCTAAGAACAAGAATAGACTGTCGAGTTTCACATGAAAGTTCTCTTTTTCTGGCCATTTTGAGAGTTTCATAGAACAAACAAATGTAATGCTCCAGATTCTCAATGAGCTTAAAGGAAGGTCAATTTTATAGCTTCTCAAATCAGCCAAACCATTTTCAGCTGGGCTAACATACTTGTGCAAGGGTTTTCTAGGGTTTTCTAAACATCCATTAGCCTTCTTACACCGTTAGCAAACACAATGTACCATTAAAACACTGGAGTGGTGGTTGTTGGAAATGGGCCTCTATACACCTATGTAGATATTGCAATAAAAACAAGACGTTTGCAGCTAGAATAGTCATTTACCACATTAACAATGTATAGAGTGTATTTCTGATTCATTTAATGTTAGCGTCATTGTAAAAAAATGTGATTTTCTTTAAAAAATAATGGAATTTCTAAATGACCCCAAACTTTTGAACGGTAGTATATACACGTATATAGTTTTTTAGAATATATATATATATATATATATATATATATATATATATATAAAACACAGTAGCAGCTTCCAGGCAGGGGCCATCATAAGAAAGGAGCAGTTACTTCTTTTTAGCCGCTTCACAGCTTTTGACGAACCTTGAAGCGGTTGAAAGGAGTTACAAGGCACATCAAGTCATTTTTTAGCGCTTTTCCAGGCCTGAATTTGACTCCCATTTATGGGGCAGGTTGTACAAACTCTGCTTCTTTTGAGAACACATTTGCCACCATATTTTCCATAAAAAAATGGCCAGAGTCCCAACAAATTTAGTATAGTTGACATATATTGTATATACTGTGTATATGTGCATGATAGGTGTATATAGAGTTTGTATTTTTTATTTTTTTTGCTTGGAGTTTTATTTTATTAACTAAGCAATTGATTTCTCCCTAATTTATTAATTGTGCCGTTTTTAAAAAAAAGGTATGTGTGTGTGTATACACATTGTGTGATGTTTGCTTTTTATTTATTTATCAATTTATTTTTAGCTGTGTAATCATGAATTTTAGTAATTTAGTAGTTTTTTTTTAACTTTTTTTTATTTTTATTTTCCATAATTATCCTCATTAAAGGGAACCTCTCACCAGATTTTCCCAATATAAACTACAGCCACCACCTTTAAGGCCTCTTTTACATTATTCTAGTTAGCTGTGTGTAAGTCCCACATCCCCTCTGTATAGTACAATACAAACACTTTTATAACTCACCCCATATGGTGCAGTCTGGTCTCATGGGCGTCTCTGGTCTTGCTTAGGCGCATGGCCCGGGAGTGGCCAAAGAGCACCAATGACCTGAAGGTAAGGCCGGCGCATGCGCATTACAAAACTTTGCTCCATCCCCATAGCAAAAATAAAAATAAAAGTGTAAAAAAAATTATACAGAACTATAAAAAAAAATAGAAACATTAGACAAATAGCAGTATCTGGTTTTAACTAGTAATAATAACTATACAATAATAACTAATAATAACCATACAATTGGCTCTGAAGGTGAGTATCACCTTTGGTATGGTAATATGTAAAGGCGCCAAATTCATACAAAGGGTTTGTCCACATGCCGGGAATGAATCCACCGTGTATTTTACAAAAAGATCTGTGGCAGAAAGCCAAGACTGATATTCAAATTTCTGCTATGACTGTACCGCAGATCCGCACAAGTATTAGCCCCATTGTTATTCAATGGAAAATCAGCAAAAATGTAAATAAAGCATGGTCAGTTTTCATTCTGTCTTTCTTTCCAGCTGAATGTGAATGGGATATCAATACTCCACTCATTTGCTTTGGCTGTGGATGAGAGCAGATTTGATGAGGATTTAGAAGCAGATTCAGTGCCTAAATCCTGAATATGTGAATGTATCTCAGGGTATGCCTACACAATGTCTTTGTCAGGAGGGTCCACTCCGTAACCCGCCTGAAGAAGTGCTAGCGAAACGCTAAAAAGAATGAACATATGCTCTGCAATGTAAAACAACACACTGTTCAAATGTTCAGTCTTTTGAGCTTCTTTTATTCCCTTCAGGTTTCCAAAGACACAAAGCAGCTAAAAGAAGTGACTTGCCCTTTCTTCATGTAGCTTTCGCTTGGAAGCCGCTCACTATTTTATACATATATGTAAAATAGAAGAAAAAGAAACAAAAGTGGCAAAGCTGCTGCAAAAAACGACCGGAGAGAAGCCAAAAAAGACGCTTCAAGAAGAACACCACCATCGTTTTCCTGAAACTTGGCAGGTACGACAGCATCTAAAAGATGTGGTGTGCACACAGCCTTAGAGCTCCTTAACATGTTGCGTTTTTTCTTAGCGTTTTTGCTGTGCTTTTTTCAGTAAAGTGAAAGACATTTCTAAAACATCATGCACGCGTTGCTTATTTTTTTTTTTCAGATTTGAACCTTCAAAGCTTTTTTTTTTTTTTTCAAATCTGCAATGTTTTTCACCCATTCAGATGAATGGGAAAAAATGCATTAAAAACGCATGCAAAAACTTGTGTATTTTATGCAGCGTTCTTTCCTGCCAACACTGTTTTTTTACAGCAGAAAATTCTGCTACAAATACTAAACGTGTGCAGTGCACATACCGTTAAATATGTTTTCTGTCCTCACTGGGCATTTTGGTTCGTGGGGTAAGAGACTCATTTGTTCTGTGCACATTTTTGGCTCAGAACCACAGTTCCCAGGCTCCCATTCCTTCTGTTACCCAGGAAGCATAAACCCCAGATTTTTCTGTTTCAAATAAAGCAATAGTCTTTGTATAGGGACAATCCATTTAAGAAACCACATTTACACTTCGATTCTTGAATACATACAAAAACGTACACATACATCACAGAATTGCCAGAATTGAAGTGATGCCTCCATGTTTCTAATACAACATCTTCTTCTCTCGGTTGATTGAAAGAGACCCCCTCGCCAGAAACCCCCCACTTCTCAATCAGCTGACTGCAGCGCCCATTAAGAAAAGACAAGGTAAAGCGGTGCATTCATTGTCAATCAGGAGGACTCTGTGGAGCTGTATTGTTTCCAATAGACAGAATTTAACCGCTTTCAGTGCGCCAACGCAGAAGAGCCTCTCAATTAGAGCTAATCAGGTTGGAGGGCATTCGAGAAGGGGATGTCAGAAGAAGGACAACTCCTTAAACATTACGGACTGTTGCTGTTCAATCTTTTTTTTCTTTTACTATCTTTTTGTCTAGATAATTTCAATTGCAATAAGAGGGTAGGTCATCTCACCCGATGGTGACCTCTGATTTCAAAATTATACCACCAGCCACAAAATGTACTTTTCTCCTTTGCGTATTTTTCCCACCAACAAAATCCTGGAAAATGGGTGAACTGAATGTAAGGATTCTCACATTCCTAATTTGAAAACAGTGAATTTACATTGACAGGGTGCTTTTCTTTTTCAGAAACAGCACTGCTCTTGGCCACGGGCTGTGCCTGGTACTGCAGCCCCGCACCATTCAATCCCTAATTTCATGCAACCACTTGAAGAGCACCAGTCTGCGGATCCACTTTTTATTTGAGAAATCAGTGGCCAGCCAAAGACTGATGATTTTTTTCTAAATATAACCTATTATCAATAGTGTCCAGAAGGATCCCCAATACCAAATCTTGAATTTAGCAAAAGTAGGCTCAGAACTTCCAGTTGGTGGGATCCCAGTATGAAGAGCGGAAGCATGTTATTGCAAGATCCTACCTTTAGCACTAACTCAGAGCTGCCGCATTCTTTCTTTTGGGTAAATTATGACCTTAAAATAATGTAAGGCGGTATATGCCTAGGCTATCAATGTTGCCTTACTTTACATTTCATGTCCCCACTTTCTAAAATGAAATATAATTACCAAAATTAAAAAGGTTTAAAATTTATTTTCGCTACAAGAAGCTGTGAAAAATAAGCTGATCACTGCAATCGGCTGTAGTCTGTGAACTACTAAATGCAGCACCCCTCTCCTCTGTAGCTAAAAAAGAGGGTAACCTGAGTAACCCCACCACCTATGATGATCAAATAACACAATAGGGCACATGGACTGTGGTTGTCTAGTAGGAACAATCCCTGTAAATAACAAGAAATACCTGTATATGAGGGTCTAACTGTGTTGTGACTATACATTAGAGGGGCTCTTCGAGGCCCCTCACTTCTGCATCGGGAGGTGAGCAGTGCTGATGACTTTCCCTGCAAGGACAAATGCACAGTTAGCAGGTGATGTGCACCTTTTCTAATCTTAATATATTAGTTCCGCACGATCCATACCGGCCCCGTCTGCGCGATGGCAGGCACCATCTGACGCAAAATTATCGGCACCAGTGAGCCGCATCAGAGAAGACATTTAAAGGGTTATTTCCATCTAATACATTTATGGCATTGCCACTACTAGTACCCAGCATCTATTTTGGGAACGAGGGTCCTGTTTAACTCCTTTTTGAAAAAGTGAGGTGGCCGTTCTTGCGCTGTTTTCTCTATTCATTTGGATGGGAGTTTGGGAGAAAAAACAGGAAGATTTCTCAGTTATTCTCAGAACCTCCCTTCTAAATGAATAGAGAGAACAGTGCAAGTGCAGCTACCACTCCACTAACAGCTGTGTCTGTTGAGACGCTGTCCTCCAGAAGAATGTGGGTCGCAATGGAGTGCCATTATATCTTCCTGTTTAAGAGATGATATAACAGCTGAAAAATTATACAGCGGTGTGAAAAAGTGTTTGTTCCCTTCCTGATTTCTTATTCTTTTGCATGTTTGTTACACTTAAATGTTTCAGATCACGAAACAAATGTAAATATTAGACAAAGATAACACAAGTAATCACAAAATGCAGTTTTTAAATGAAGGTCTTTAGTATTAAGGGAAAAAGAAAGCCAAACCTACAGGACCCTGTGTGAAATAGCGATTGCCCCCTAAACCTAATAACTGTTTGGGCCGCCCTTAGCAGCAACAACTGCAATCGAGCATTTGCGATAACTGGTAATGATGAGTCTTTTACAACGCTCTGGAGGAATTTTGGCTCATTCTTCTTTGCAAAATTGTTGTAATTCAGCCACATTAGAGGGGTTCCGAGCATGAGCCGCCTTTTTAAGGTCATGCCACAGCATCTTAATCAGATTAAGGTCAGGACTTTGACAAGGCCACTCCAAAGTCTTAATTTTGTATTTCTTAAGCCATTCAGAGGTGGAACTGCCCTGCTGGTGTGTTTTGGATCATTATCCTGCTGCATAACCCAAGTGCGCTTCAGCATGAGGTCATGAACAGATGGTCGGACATTCTCCTTCAAGATTTTTTTTTCAAGGTCCTGAAGCAGCAAAACAACCCCAGACCATCACCCTACCACTATCATATTTTACTGTTGGTATGATGTTCTTTTTCTGAAATGCTGCTTTACTTCTACGCCAGATGTCATGGCACATACACCTTCCAAAAAGTTCAACTTTTGTCTCGTCAGTGCACAGAGTAGTTTCCCAAAAGTCTTGGCGATCACCAAGATGTTTTCTGACAAAACTGAGAAGAACCTTTCATGTTTTTTTTGCTCAGCAGTGGTTTTCATCTTGGAACTCTGCCATGCATGCTATTTTTGACCAGTCTCTTTCTTATGGTGGAGTCATGAACACTGACCTTAACTGAGGCAAGTGAAGCCTGCAGGTTTTTGGATGTTGTTGTAGGGTATTTAGTGACCTCTTGGATGAGTCGTCGCTGTGCTCTTGGTAATTTTGGTCAGCTGGCCACTCCTGGGAAGGTTCACCACTGTTTCATGTTTTCGTCATTTATGAATAATGGCTCTCACTGTTGTTCGCTGGAGCCCCAAAGCTTTAGAAATGGCTTTATAACCTTTTCCAGAATGATAGATGTCAATTACATTGTTTCTCATTTGTTCCTGAATTTCTTTGGATCGCAGCATGATGTCTAGCTCTTGAGGATCTTTTGGTCTACTTCACTTTGTCAGGCAGGTCCTATTTAAGTGATTTCTTGATTGATTGTGGCAGTAATCAGGTCTGTGTATGGCTAGGGAAATTTAACTCAACTTCCCCAAGATGTGATAAATTACAGTTAATTTATGTTTTAAGAGGGGGGGGGGGTTACTTTTTCACACAGGGCCCTGTAGGTTTGGATTTCTTTTTTCCCTTAATAATAAAGACCTTCATTTAAAAACTGCATTTTGTGTTTACTTGCGTTTTCTTTGTCTAATATTTAAATTTGTTTTGTGATCTGAAACATTTAAGTGTGACAAACATACAAAAGAATAAGAAATCAGGAAGGGGGCAAACACTTTTTCACATCTGTACTTACTTTTCATCATTGTAAAGTTTGTCTGTGTCTGGTTACTGTTCCCAATAGAGTCTCATTGTCCGCAGTGAGCATGTGGAGTTACGTTTTCTTTAACCTTTATTCACCCAAACACATACAGAGATTGACCTTGGTCTCTGCGCAGGACACAATGACAAAAATGTGATTAACAACTTTCCCTAGTTTAGTTACTCGAGAAAACATATGATCCTGCCTACTGCTGATTTTTTTTCATTCGGTTGATTTTCACTCTATCCGACTCAACCTCTCAAAACCCAGGTGGTCTTTTAATGGTGTTTTCCTTGATTTTGGTTAGAAATTTGAAATGACCTTTGAAACAATTTGATTAAAGTCAAATGATTAAAACAACATAAAATGATTAGTGTCCCGATGTTAACTGTTGTAACTTTTATATATGAAAAAACTGAATTCTTATACAAGATAGTTACATAGTTACATAGTTTATAAGGCCGAAAAAAGACAAGCGTCCATCCAGTTCAGCCTATTTCTTGTGCACTGCAGCTATTCCGCTATTCCTATACCATGCGGTATAGGCCAATTTACATCATTGAGGAAAAATTCACTTCCCGACACCAATCTGGCAGTCAGATTAAATCCCTGGATTAATTAACTAAGCATAAGATGTAATTTTATTGTTCTCAAGAAAGGCGTCCAGGCCTCTCTTGAACTCATTAAGTGAGTTGGACATCACCACTTCCTCTCCCAGAGAGTTCCAGAGTCTCACGGCTCTGACCGTAAAGAATCCCCTTCTATGCTGGTGCAGGAACCTCCTTTCCTCCAGACGCATAGTGTGCCCCCTCGTCTTTGTCACCATCCTTGGTATAAACAGGTCATGGGAGAGATCTCTGTACTGCCCCCTGATGTATTTATAAATGTTTATGAGGTCTCCCCTAAGCCTTCTCTTTTCCAATGTAAATAGGCCTAATTTTGACAACCTCTCTGGGTATTCTAGTCCCTCCATTCCCTTTATTACCTTAGTCGCCCTCCTTTGTACCCTCTCTAGCTCCAATATGTCTTTCCTGAGCACCGGAGCCCAGAACTGTGCACAATATTCTAAGTGCGGCCTTACCAGCGCTTTATACAGAGGAAGAACCCTAATAGTTTTCTACTCATTCCATACATTTTCCTAGTAGTTATCTTTAAAACAAGCATAAAAAAATATTATTAATGGCAATGTTATTGCCTTTGCTGGGCATACTACATATACATATACACATCTACAGTGCTTTGAAAAAGTATTCATATCCTGTGAATTTTTCCACATTTTTCACGTTACACCCACAAACTTATTTTATGTGATATATCAACGCTAAGTAACACGTTTTTGTGAAGTGTAAAGGAAATGATACAGGGTTTACTAATTATTTTAAAAATATAAATCTGAACATTGCATTTGTATTCAGCCCCCTGTAATCTGATGCCCCTAAATAAAATCCTGAGTGGTCAATTGCCTCCAGAAGTCACATAATTAGTAAATTGAGCTCACCTGTGTGTAATTATTCTCAGTATAACTACAGCTGTTCTGTGAAGGCCTTATAGGTTTGTTAGAGAACATTAGGGATCAAGCGGTATCATGAAAACCAAGGTCACCAGATAGGTCATGGATAAAGTTGTGGAGAAGAATAGAGCAGGGTTAGGTTATAATAAAATAGCCCAAGCTCTGAACATCTCACAGAGCACTGCTCAATCCATCATCCAAAAATGAAAGGCGTATTCTACAACTGCAAACCTACCAAGACATGGCCGTCCACCTAAACTGTGATTACAAATGCATGTCACAATTTTCAGATTTATATTTTTTAGATATTTAGAAAACTATGTATCATTTCCTTTACACTTCACAAATACATATATGTAACACATAGAGAGTATGTATGTGTATACATTTATATGTGTGCTTGTATATATATATATACACACACAGCGGGAGAAATAAGTATTGAACACGTCACCAATTTTCTAAGTAAATAGATTTCTAAAGATGCTATTGACATGAAATTCTCACCAGATGTCGGTAACAACCCATCAAATCCACCCAAGCAAAGAAATCAAACCATAGATGTCCATAAATTAAGTTATGTGTAATAATGAGAAATGACACTGGGAGAAAGAATTGAACATGCTTATTGGCATTTATTTAATACTTTGTACAAAACCAGTTGTTGGTGATGACAGCTTCAAGACGCCTCCTGTATGGAGAAACTAGCCGCATACATTGCTCAGGTGTGATATTGGCTCATTCTTCCACACAAATACTCTTCACATCCTGAAGGTCCCGTGGGCTCCTTCTATGAACTCTGAGCTTTAGTTCCTTCCATAAATTTTCTATTGGACTCAGGTCAGTTGATTGACGGGCCATTCTAGCAGCTTTATTTTCTTTCTCTGAAACAAATTGAGAGTTTCCTTGACTGTGTGTTTGGTACATTTGTCCATTCATCCTTCCTTCAATATGAAGTTTACCAGTACTGTATGCTAAAAAACAGCCCCACACCATCATGTTCCCACCTCCAAACTTCACTGTTGGTATGGTGTTTTTGGGGTGATATGCAGTGCCTTTTGGCCTCCAAACATGGTGCGTATTATGACATCCAAAGAGTTCAATTTTGGACTCATCTGACCAGACTATATTCTCCCAGTATTTCACAGGCTTGTCTAAATGTTGTTGAACAAACTTTAAACTCCTTTGAACTGTAATGTAGTCTTACGTGGTGATCGTGCATACAGGCCATGGGGGTTGAGTGCATTACTTATTGTTTTCTTTGAATCAATCATACCTGCTGATTCCAGGTCTTTCTGTAGGTCTCCACAGATGGTCCTTGGCTCTTGGACAACTCTTCTGATAATTCTTTTCACTCCTCTGTCTGAAATCTTGCAAGGAGCACCTGGTCGTGGCCGATTTATGGTGAAATAATGTTCTTTCTGACGCGCCCCCTGGGCCTGTGCTGTGCAGGGGAATACCCGGAGTCGGATCGCTGAGATGCTGGGGGTTGTAGTCTCCGTGTGGCGGTGACCCGGTCCGTGCCCAGGGTGGTCAAACCAGTGGCAGTCTAAATGTTGTAATAAGTGTCCGACTACGCCACCCGTGGATTGCGGTCAGTGGGGACCGCCGCTGCGCTGCAGACCGCTGAGGCTGATGTTGTTCGCGCAGCCGAGTATGGGATGACTCCCCACGGGAGAAGTATTGCCTCAGGGCAGCTAATGTGGAAGATGATGGGAGTGATGGTGTGAGGGTCCCAGTGCTAATGGTGCTGGAGCGGCAAGGAATCACAGAGACGTGAGGTGCAGTTCAGGGTCTTTACTGATGGTACAATGCAGACCCTCCCGGGAGTACTGGCTAGTATAAGGGGCCTGGTCAGTCTGCGAGCAAGCAGGAGTTCCCCTGGCAAGGTGGAGTTGTAGGCCTCCCCGTTAATCTGCACTCTTCCTGGCTACCTTGCTGTCAGCGGTTACAAGTAGCCCACGTCCCTGAGTATACTGTGTGGTGCTCACCCGTATGGCTGGTGACTTGGGGCCTTCTGTTAGCCTCCGCTCCTGGATGGCGGCGCTGGTCCCTTCTCTGTGACTGAGCCTCCGGGCTTCTATGGCCAGAGGACCTGGAATCCCCTGCCGGCTGGTTTCTGCTGCTGGGTGTATATCAGTCCCCACAGCCTCGGACTCCTGTGTCCGGTTTTAGTGTCTTCGTCCAGGGAGAACTCTGCTCAGCTCCAGCCCCTGGACTTCTGCTACTGCTCCTACAGAGCTCCTGTTCTTGCTTTCCCTGTGTCTGGAACTGTCTGCAGCTCCACTCTGACTCTGACTGCTCTAATCCCGCCCCAGACCCAGTTTATAAGGGCAGATTCCTCCCCTCCCAGGTCTGGGTGGGCCGTGTTGCATGTTTAGGGATCCTGACCAGAGAAACCTCCCACTTGCTCTCAGACATAATATCTCTATTACTGTGGCAACCAGACCCCTGGGGTGTCACATTTCCACTTCTGGATTATGGCCCCAACAGGGCTCACTGTAACCTTGAGTAGTTTAGAAATTCTTCTGTAACCAATGCCATCAGTATGTTTTTCAAAAATAAGGTTGCAAAGATCTTGAGATGGTTCACTGGTTTTACCCATCATGAGATGTTTCTTGTGTGACACCTTGGTTATGGGACACCTTTTTATAGGCCATCAGTTGAACCAGCTGATATTATTTTTCACTAATTGGAAGGATTGCTTTCTAATTACTGATAGATCTCAGTTGGTGTCATGACTTTCATGGCTTTTTGCACCTCTCTTTCTTCATGTGTTCAATACTTTTTCCCAGTGTCATTTCTCATTATTACACATAACTTAATTTATGGACATCTATGGATGATTTCTTTGCCTGTGTGGATTGGATGTGTTGTTACTGACATCCGGTGAGATTTTTATGTCAATAGTACCTTTAGAATTATATTCACTTCGAAAATGGGTGACGTGCTCAATACTCATTTTACCCGCTGTATATATACTGTATTTTTTGGACCATAAGACGCACCCCAAATTTTGGGGTGGAATATAGAAAAAATATATATTTTTATAAGATGGGGGTCCGTCTTATAGTCTTAATAGGCACAGTATCTTACCTGGGGGTCGGTGGAGCGAGGGTCACAGGAGGCAGGGTCCTTCAGAAATCCGGTGCTCCAGCAGTGGGGAGTTGCAGTGGAGCAGGATTGCAGGGCCCTCCGTTCCCTCCCTCAGGAACCTGGCGGCTGCAGCAGAAGAGATGGCTGGAGCCCGATGCCAGGCTGGGGGCTTGGGGCCGGGGCCTGGCTGGGGGCCGGGGCCTGGCTGAGGCCCAGTGCATGGCTGGGGGCCTGGCTGAGGCCCAGTGCATGGCTGGGGGCCTGACTGAGGCCCGGTGCATGGCTGGGGGCCGGGCCCAGGGCCTGGCTGAGGGCCGGGGCCAGTGTTTGCTGATAGGGGCCTGCCTGCCTGAGGGCAGGGACCAGGGTCTGGCTGCGTGCCGCCGAGGCCTGCCTGGGGACCGGTGGTGGTATTGGTGGCGGCGGCAACAGCAAAGGAGGAGGTGAGGTGCTGCGGGTGACTGGCTGGGGGCCGCGGGTGTCTGGCTGGGGGCTGCGGGTGTCTGGCTGGGGTTAGACTGAATGAGCGGCGCAGGAAAATGGCCGCCCGAGCTACAAGTTAGTGCTTGCGCCGGCTCAGGTGGCCATTTTCCTGTGGATCACAGCTTCAGGAAGTGACCGCGCACACCGGAAACCTGCGCCGCTCAACGCCCCGACCCGCAGCCAGACACTGCCTGCATTCAGTCCAACTCCCGCTGGCCCCCAGCCAGACACCCGCAGCATGTCACCTCCTCGTCCTTTGCTGCCGCCGCCACCCTAAAGGCCGCCACTGCAGGTACGCAACGTTCGGACCATAAGACGCACCACCCATTTTCCTCCCAAATTTGGGGGGGGGGGAGTGCGTCTTATGGTCTGAAAAATACGGTATATATAGATATATATATCCATATGCAGTACAGACCAAAAGTTTGGACACACCTTCTCATTTAAGGATTTTTCGGTATTTTCATGACTATGAAAATTGTACATTCACACTGAAGACATCAAAACTATGAATTAACACATGTGGAATTATATACTTAACAAAAAAGTGTGAAACAACTGAAAATATGTCTTATATTCTAGGTTCTTCAAAGTAGCCACCTTTTGCTTTGATGACTGCTGTGCACACTCTTGGCATTCTCTTGATGAGCTTCAAGAGGTAGTCACCGGAAATGGTTTTCACTTCACAGGTGTGCCCTGTCAGGTTTAATAAGTGGGATTTCTTGCCTTATAAATGGGGTTGGGACCATCAGTTGTGTTGTGCAGAAGTCTGGTGGATATACAGCTGATAGTCCTACTGAATAGACTGTTAGAATTTGTATTATGGCAAGAAAAAAGCAGCTAAGTAAAGAAAAACGAGTGGCCATCATTACTTTAAGAAATGAAGGTCAGTCAGTCCAAAAAATTGGGCAAACTTTGAAAGTTTCCCCAAGTGCAGTTGCAAAAACCATCAAGGGCTACAAAGAAACTGGCTCACATGAGGACCGCCCGAGGAAAGGAAGACCAAGAGTCACCTCTGCTTCTGAGGATAAGTTTATGCGAGTCACCAGCCTCAGAAATCGCAGGTTAACAGCAGCTCAGATTAGAGACCAGGTCAATGCTACACAGAGTTCTAGCAACAGACACATCTCTTCAACAACTGTTAAGAGGAGACTTTGTGCAGCAGGCCTTCATGGTAAAATAGCTGCTAGGAAACCACTGCCATGGACAGGCAACAAGCAGAAGAGACTTGTTTGGGCTAAAGAACACAAGGAATGGACATTAGACCAGTGGAAATCTGTGCTTTGGTCTGATGAGTCCAAATTTGAGATCTTTGGTTCCAACCACCGTGTCTTTGTGCGACGCAGAAAAGGTGAACCGATGGACTCTACATGCCTGGTTCCCACCGTGAAGCATGGAGGAGGAGGTGTGATGGTGTGGGGGTGCTTTGCTGGTGACACTGTTGGGCATTTATTCAAAATTGAAGGCATACTGAACCAGCATGACTACCACAGCATCTTGCAGCGGCATGCTATTCCATCCGGTTTGCGTTTAGTTGGACCATCATTTATTTTTCAACAGGACAATGACCCCAAACACACCTCCAGGCTGTGTAAGGGCTATTTGACCAAGAAGGAGAGTGATGGGGTGCTACGCCAGATGACCTGGCCTCCACAGTCACCAGACCTGAACCCAATCGAGATGGTTTGGGGTGAGCTGAACCGCAGAGTGAAGGCAAAAGGGCCAACAAGTGCTAAGCATCTCTGGGAACTCCTTCAAGATTGTTGGAAGACCATTTCCGGTGACTACCTCTTGAAACTCATCAAGAGAATGCCAAGAGTGAGCAAAGCAGTCATCAAAGCAAAAGGTGGCTACTTTGAAGAACCTAGAATATAAGACATATTTTCAGTTGTTTCACACTTTTTTGTTAAGTATATAATTCCACATGTGTTAATTCATAGTTTTGATGCCTTCAGTGTGAATGTACAATTTTCATAGTCATGAAAAGACAGAAAAATCTTTAAATGAGAAGGTGTGTCCAAACTTTTGGTCTGTACTGTATATATATATATATATATATATATATATATATATATACAGTATCTTACAAAAGTGAGTACACCCCTCACATTTTTGTAAATATTTTAATATATCTTTTCGTGGGACACTACTGAAGATATGACACTTTGATTCAATGTAAAGTAGTCAATATACAGCTTGTATAGCAGTGTAAATTTAGTGTGCCCTTTAAATAACTCACACAGCCATTAATGTCTAAACCGCTGGCAACAAAACTGAGTACACCCCTAAGTGAAAATGGCCAAATTGTGCCCAAAGTGTCAATATATTGTGTGGCGTCCATTATTTTCACGCACTGCCTTAACTCTCTTGGTCACTGAGTTCACTAGAGCTTCACAGGTGGCCACTGGAATCCTCTTCTACTCCTCCATGACGACATCACAGAGCTGGTGGATGTTACAGACCTTGCGCTCCTCCACTTTCCATTTGAGGATGCCCCACAGATGCTCAATAGGGTTTAGGTCTGGAGGCATGCTTGGCCAGTCCAGCACCTTTACCCTCAGTTTCTTTAGCAAGGCAGTGGTCGTTTGGGGTCGTTATCATGTTGAAATACTGCCCTGCTGCCCAGTTTCCAAAGGGCGGTGATCATGCTCTGCTTCAGTATGTCACAGTACATGTTGGCATTCATGGTTCCCTCAATAAACTGTAGCCTCACAGCCGGCAGCACTCATGCAGCCCCAAACCACGACACTCCCGCCACCATGCTTGACTGTAGGCAAGACACACTTGTCTTTGTACTCCTCACCTGGTTGCCGCCACTCACACTTGACACCATCTGAACCAAATAAGTTTATCTTGGTGTCATCGGACAACAGGACATGGTTCCAGTAATCCATGTCCTTAGTCTGCTTGTCTTCAGCAAACGGTTTGATGGCTTTCTTGTGCATCATCTTTAGAAGAGGCCTCCTTCTGGGAGGACAGGCATACAGACCAATTTTATGCTGTGTGCGGTGTATGGTTTGAGCATTGAAAGGCGGACCCTCACCCCTGTAACCTCTGCAGAAATGGTGGCAGCATTCATATGTCTATTTTGAAAAGCCAACCTCTGGATATGACGCAGAGCGCGTGACTCAACTTTTGTGGTCAACCATGCTGAGGCCTGTTCTGAGTGGAACCTGTCTTGTTAAACCACTGTATGGTCTTGGCCACCATGCTGCAGTTCCCATTTAAATCAATGAAATATTTTTGTGTGATGACAAGACAGCTCCAGTCCTCCACAACTAGAGATGCTGTTTCCAACCGTGCTCTATTCTGACTCATTGATAATGATCCTAAATAGGGAACCCCTCTATTAAAACAAATTTTAATAGAGTAGCTTATAATGGGTTCAAGCATTACACATATGGGTAATATCATGGAAATAAACTCTTTACAGTTACTTATATATTCATTATTTACATGTATTTATTCTTTAAATTCTTTGTGAAAGTATTCCCTTAGTTTTACCTCTAAATCACTCAAACCACTAATGATAATCTGTAAATGTATATTCTGGTCCTGTTTCCCTTTATACAACCTGTCTGGTAAGTCATCACAAAAATAAAAGAGAGAGAAAATACATAATTTTCAATCCTGAATCTAGTTTTCGGACTTACACCCAGTATTTTTTTTTATCCTGGCAATTGAAACAACATGATAATGGAGCTTCAAGACAAAATTACCATTTTTATATACCAATCTCAGGACTCATCAGCATAGACAATCAATCCTTTCACTTCAGCCATAATAGGAAGATTTCAAGCAATATCTTCTGATTGGAGTTGGACTTTTAAAATGACTTAGCTGGGGGCTTTGCTTTAAATGTAACAAGCCTGAAATCTGAAGAGCAATTTCCATGCGGACTCACAACAGAACGAGCCACTTGCCCCAGTTCTAATTGTCTTTGATTGCTGTTTGTGCTGCCCAGATACTACTCCATCTTCAAAATCACCTTCAAGGGCTCCAGCACTTTTTGACTGCTCAGTTTTTAATCAAGAACTTCTAAACAGCAAATCATTTGGCTATTACAGCAGTATGGGGCTTCTGGCAGCCCCTGCATTTCGTTTATCTAATTGACCTAATTGACCTTAGTGCATTCCGGTAACAATGTGGACGGAGCATCACCCGCCACTCGCTGTATTTTAACCATTATGTTACTGCTGGTGCAACATATAAAATAATGTTCACAAATAAAATCTGAAAATAAGCTGAAAAAAAGTTCAAGAAATGCCTCTCTTTAGTCCACAGGCAAAAATAATACAATATTATTGATTTATCATTGAACATAAAAAGTAAAAAAAAAAAATCTCTTTAAAAATACCTGCAATTTTTATGAATTTATTTCTAATGAGAAGGATTTGTGTAACAGAGGAGAGTAGCTACCATAATTGCCCTTTTATATCCTCTATACATCAAGCACAGACAGGAATTTGGAGAGGGGGATTTGGTTTCTCAATTAACGCTCTCTTATAATCATTGAACCACAAACACTTGTAAAATTAGTAATTCGGATAGCAAAATAATCTTTAAAAAGAATAGCAATGACCCAAGTAATACAATGCTCTACAAGGTGTAGATTATATCAATATATAGTGCCAAAAATGTCCAAACATGCTGCAATAGAGTCTAGACACGGCTCTGTTCACATTGCATTTGAGCACTATGTTTGCAATATATGATGGGATGGAAATATGCCCAATGGCTGTATTCACCCAATGGAGGCAAATGGAGTGTTTTTTGCCCCTTCAGGCTATAGCCTATATGTTATTACACCCTTTCTACTATATATGAAACTGTAGTCTACTACACTTTTCTATGTAGAGGCAACCCACAAAACATGTGGTGTTATACTTTATTTACAATGGCATTAAGCGGGCGAGGTGTGCCACAGTATGTCTATGCAGTGACATACATCAGGCCATTCTGTCAAAAGAATAAGTAGGGAAATACTCCCTACTGACAGAAGAATTTACCGAGATGTGAAGAGAGCATATTATTAACATACTGTGAGCACATTATGCTATCCAGTGCTTACATAATTATTATTATTATTATTATTATTTATTGTTATAGCGCCATTTATTCCATGGCGCTTTACATGTGATAGGGATATACATAACAAAAGCATTTACATAATCTTAATGACGCGCCCCCTGGGCCTGTGTTGTGCAGGGGAACCCAGAACCAGGCCTGTTGTAGAATGCTGGGGGTTGTAGTCTCTGTGTGGCGGTGACCCGGTCCGTGCCCAGGGTGGTCAAACCAGTGGCAGTCTAAATGTTGTAATAAGTGTCCGACTACGCCACCCGTGGATTGCGGTCAGTGGGGACCGCCGCTGCGCTGCCGACCGCTGAGGCTGATGTTGGTTGCGCAGCCGAGTATGGGATAACTCCCCACGGGAGAAGTATTGCCTCAGGGCAGCTAATGTGGAAGATGATGGGAGTGATGGTCTGAGGGTCCCAGTGCTAATGGTGCAGGAGCGGCAAGGAATCACAGAGACGGGAGGTGCAGTTTAGGGTCTTTACTGATGGTACAAGGCAGACCCTCCCGGGAGTACTGGCTAGTATAAGGGGCCTGGTCAGTCTGCGAGCAAGCAGGAGTTCCCCTGGCCAGGTGGAGTTGTAGGCCTCCCCGTTTATCTGCAGTCTTCCTGGCTACCTTGCTGTCAGCGGTTACAAGTAGCCCACGTCCCTGAGTATACCGTGTGGTGCTCACCCGTATGGCTGGTGACTTGGGGCCTTCTGTTAGCCTCCGCTCCTGGATGGCGGTGCTGGTCCCTTCTTTGTGACTGAGCCTCCGGGCTTCTATGGCCAGAGGACCTGGAATCCCCTGCCGGCTGGTTTCTGCTGCTGGGTGTATATCAGTCCCCACAGCCTCGGACTCCTGTGTCTGGTTTTAGTGTCTTCGTCCAGGGCGAGCTCTGCTCAGCTCCAGCCCCTGGACTTCAGCTACTGCTCCTCCAGAGCTCCTGATCTCACTTTCCCTCTCCAGATTCTGACTCTGTCTGCAGCTTCACTCTCTAATCCCGCCCCAGACCCAGTTTATAAGGGCAGATTCCTCCCCTCCCAGGTCTGGGTGGGCCGTGTTGCATGTTTAGGGCTCCTGAACAGAGAAACCTCCCACTTGCTCTCAGACATAATATCTCTATTACTGTGGCAACCAGACCCCTGGGGTGTCACATTCCCCCCTAGTAAATTTTAGTACTCCGGGACTAAACACATTTTTTAAAGAAACATAAATACAAAGTATAACAATAATACAATAACATATTCACAAGAAACTTTAGTCTGTAGAGGTCACGGCGTTTCCGTGACCGGGTGTCCATATCACCCAACAAGGCGAAGTCTTGGCACAGAATAGGGGACCTGTCCAAAGCAAACCCCTTGCGTTGTCCTTGGGCGTGGCTGCAAGGGTAGACTAACTACTTTGGGCCGCAAGGAGGCCACGCCAGACAGGTTTTCTCTTCCGCGGCCGTCTTCACAAGAGGCACCAAGGTGCAACTATCTACAAAACTGTTCCGGTTATCCAGTGTCCATAACCTGTTAGTCCAAATAAATCTGCAGGGTAACTGAGAAACATAATTAGTAACAGGCAACAAATATAAACCATAAACATTTTTCAATAAACAGTCAACTTTACAGTGCATTGGTTTAGATTCTCCAGCGAGCGGGCATCTGACCTCTAGTGACTCTAGTGGACCTACGGAGCTCACTAACTGGTCCTGCACTACAGGGTGTAGGAGGTGTTATGGGTAAGCTGGGCAGCTGTCTGCGCACTCTTTGGCTCACTAGGGGCACGGCAGGCTCACTACTAGCAGAGGGTTGATCCTCCTGTACTGCTGGTGTGGACTCTTCTGCCTCTTGGGCCGGCTGCTCTTCCAGCTCTACCGGTTCCTCTGTAGGCACTTGCGGGGCTGGCTGGAGAAAGGTGAGGACGGGTACCACGACACCGCCGTTTACTTGTGTCCAAGACCGGGGGAAGTCTCCGAGTATGGTACTGATCATTTCTTCCCTTTCCTCTGCGGGTTGAGGGTTTTCTTGATCTTCTTCAGGGCTTTGCAGCTGCTCGGGACACTTCTTCAGGTGGTCTCTGGAGACAATGGCTGTGGTTTCTCCTCCATCCTTACTGATTACGCAGATTTTTGGGTTCTCATGGCTTGATGGCAGTACGGTGTACGGGTCCTTCTCCCACTGGTCGTCCAACTTGTGGAGCCGCCTCTTCCTCTTCAAGACCTGCTCTCCAGGTACCAGGGGAACAGCGGGAGCATACTGGTTATAAGCCTTCTCTTGCCTTTCTCTAGCTTGAGACAGACTTCGCTCGACGCTCTCCTGTACTTTCCGATACTGCTGCTGCCGTTCTGCATCCCAGTCTGCCTCTGGCGAGGTGTCCTCAGGCGTCAGGACTCCCATATCCAGGTCAATAGGCAGCTTACCAGGTCTTGCTCTCATTAGGTAAGCCGGGGTACAGTTGGTGGAACCTACAGGGATGTGGTTATACAGGTCCACCAGATCGGGCAGTTTCTCAGGCCACAGACTGCGTTCTTCCAGGGGCAGTGTTTTTAGCAGATCTATCACCACCTGGTTCATCTTCTCGCAGAGTCCATTGGTTTGAGGGTGATAGGGCGTTGTTCTTATCTTCTTGCAGCCATACAGGTTGCAGAACTCCTGGAAGACCTCCGCTTCGAAGGCTGGTCCTTGGTCTGTCAACACTTGGTCCGGGTACCCGTGTGGACGGCAGAAGTGCTGCTGGAAGGCTCTAGCTGCTGTTTGAGCCGTTAAGTCCTTGACCGGGACCACCACCAGGAACCGGGAGTAATGATCTACGATTGTGAGGGCGTAGACATACCCAGATCTGCTTGGAGCCAGTTTCACATGGTCCAGGGCTACCAGTTCCAGTGGCTGTCTGGTGATGATGGGCTGCAAGGGAGTCTTCTGGCTAGCACGGTCCTTTCTTCTCAGGTGGCACGGGCCACAGTCTCTGCACCACCTCTCGATGGCTCCTCTCATGCCTACCCAGTAGAACCATTCACGCAACAAGAACTCCAGCTTCTTCCATCCGAAATGCCCTGCTCCGTTGTGGTATGCCTCCAGAACCATAGCCGCGTCTCGTCTTGGGACCACTACCTGCCAGGTCAACTCATGCGTTCGAGAGTTAACCATTCTCCGGCACAGCTTCTCCCTGTAGAGGAACAGCTTACTTTTCTCCTTCCACAGTTGCTTGGTCTCCTCCAGAGCATCTGGGTCAAGACGGGCATCGGCCTGGGTCAGCATTTCCTTCACCAAATGGACTGCAGGATCACTGTCTTGCGTCTCCGCCCAGTTGTAGTGGGGCAAGGGATTGAACGTCACGGAGCGCCTGTCCTTCACACGGTGGGAATACAGGGTAATCCCATGACGGTGGAACGCAGGGAGCTCAACTTCTTCCAGATCTTCTGGATCTTCCCCCACGTCCGGTAAGTTCGGCATTCTAGACAGGGCATCCGCGTTGGCATTTGAGCGTCCTGCCCGGTATTTGATGGTGAATTCAAAGTTGGACAGGCGGGCCATCCATCTCTGTTCCAGGGCACCGAGCCTTGCAGTGTCCAGGTGTGTCAACGGGTTGTTATCCGTGTACACGGTGAATTTGGAGGAGGCAAGGTAATGCTTGAAACGTTTGGTCACTGCCCACACTACTGCCAGGAACTCCAGCTTGAATGAGCTATAATTCTCAGGGTTCCTCTCCGTGGGCCGTAGCTTTCGGCTGGCGTAAGCGATTACCCGTTCTTTCCCTTGCTGGATCTGGGACAGTACGGCTCCTAGCCCGATGTTGCTTGCGTCCGTGTGGAGGATAAAGGGCTGGCTGTAGTCTGGATATGCCAGGATTTCATCCCCCGTGAGGGCCATCTTCAGCTGGCAGAAGGACTCCTCTTCCAGCTTTTCCCACCTAAAGGGCGGCTTCTGGTTTTTGGCTTTCCGAGATTGACCTATCAGGAGGTCCTGCATAGGGGCTGCCATTTTGGTGAAACCGGGAATGAATCTTCGGTAGTAGCCTACCAACCCGAGGAACTGCCGCACTTCCTTTTTGCTGGAGGGTCTTGGCCAGTCCTTAATCACGGTGATCTTATCAGGGTCAGGAGCCACTCCGTCAGCACTCACCACGTGTCCCAGGTACTGCACCTTTGGTTTCAGGAGGTGACACTTGGAGGGTTTCACCTTTAGGCCGTAGTTTGCCAGAGCTTCGAACACTTCTGCCAGGTGTTTCAGGTGGTCCTCGTAGGTCTTGGAATAGACGATGACATCGTCCAGGTATAACAGGACCGTCTCGAAGTTCCGGTGTCCCAGACAGCATTCCATCAACCGTTGGAAGGTTCCTGGTGCGTTGCAGAGCCCGAACGGCATGCAGTTAAATTCACTGAGACCCATCGGGGTGGTGAATGCGGTCTTCTCCCGGTCCGCCTCTGCTACAGGAACCTGCCAGTACCCGCTAGTGAGATCCAAAGTAGAGAAGAAGTTAGCAGATTTTAATGCAGCTAAGGACTCTTCTATCCTTGGTAACGGGTACGTATCTTTGTGTGTGATACGGTTGACCTTCCTGTAGTCGACACACATTCTCATAGTGTTGTCTTTCTTTTTCACTAAGACTAGTGGAGCTGCCCAGGGGCTACAGCTGTCCCTGATTACCCCAGCCTCCTTCATGTCTCTAAGCATCCCCTTGGCGTGTTGGTAGTGTGCCGGGGGTACGGGTCGGTATCTCTCCTTTATGGGAGGATGGTCTCCCGTGGGGATGTGGTGTTCTACCCCCTTTACTCGCCCGAAGTCTAGCGGGTGTTTACTAAACACTCTCTCGTACTCTCGAACCACCCGATAGACTCCCTGTTTCTGGTGTGAGGGAGTGGAGTCAGTACCCAAATGCAGTTGCTGACACCAGTCCTCCATAGGTTTCTTAGAGCCGTTACCTTCCTCTGGTTGAGATGGAGGCAAGGGTTCCACGGCCTGTACAGAATTCTGGTTTATGGTGAACAATTTGGCTAGCGTGGCATACCGGGGCAGGTATACTTCTCTCTCCCCGATATTTATGATGCGAACGGGCACCCTCCCATGGCGTACATCGACCACACCCCGTGCTGTCAAAATGGTGGGCCTACTGTCTGAGTAGACAGGTTCTACCATTGCTTGGTAGTCTCTACCTCTTAGACCAATAGCTGCCCGGCACCAAATCATCATCTCACTTTTTGGGGGCATGGCAATAGGGAACGGGTCACACATTCTCACGCTACCTATCTCACCACCAGATAGTTCCACCTGTTGCCGCCTCATCAGTGCCCGGATCTCTTTTTGGAGTACACGCTGCTGGCCGGAACTGGCGTTCTTGGCAACCTGCTGTAAAATGAGAATCACCTCTGCAAGACAATTTTCAATCACATTAGTTCCCAAGGTTATTCTAGGGTGACTCTCATGACGGTCTATGTCCACTATAATCAGTCCTTGTGCCGCCAGTTCGACTTTACCGATCTTAATGGTCACCTCTTTGAATCCCACCTGCGGCACGGGCTGACCATTGCTGGCGATGATACTCAGGTCGTCATCTGGGTAGCGGGTTATGTCCGAGTCATTCCAGTACTGCTTGAAGAGCACGTACGGGATGGTGGTGACCTGTGACCCGGTGTCTAGTAGGGCACTCATAGGAATGCCATCCAGTACCACAGGCAAGATTGGACGTCCCCCTACGTATTTATCACGCCAGTTTGATGGGCCTGATGGTCTTATGCCTGGGGGTTGGCCGTCTACCCCAGGTTGTGCCCGTTTAAATGACAGTACCTTGCTACATGTCCGGGTTGATTGCAGCGGCGGCAGATGGGTCGCCCGTCCTCGTTGTATCTGTCGCTGGGTCTTCCTCTGGCCGGTGGGGTCCTCCTCAGTCGGCGCCACGGGACGTCCTCCGGTCCGGAGGCCAGCTGGATCTTTCCTGGAGAAGAGACCTGTAAAGACTGCACAGTTCTGGTTAGCGCGGCAACGCTCTTAGTCAGTTCTTGGACCTGATGGTGCAGGTCTGTAGCCGGGTCACTGTTTAAAGCCTGCGCATCAGCTCCCACAGGCCCTGCAGACAAGGGCGCCGTCTCCTGGTGGTAAGTGATAGCAGGGTGCCTGTGGGTCACAGCACCACCTGGTGCTGGTTCTCGGAGCACCCGGATGGCTCTGTCCTTGAACTGTGCAAAGTCCAGGTCAGGGTCCTGTAAGGCCATTGCCCGCAACTGGGTTCGGTGGGCATTGCACAGTAGACCCTCAATAAATTGTTCAGTCAACAGCTTATCTTCATTTCCCACGCTGTCAGGGTCTGCCTGCTTAATGGCTCTCAGGGCCTCTTGTAGGTTTAGAGCATAGTCTCTTATACTCTCATGTGCCCGTTGTTTGCACCCATAAAATCTTAGTTTTATTTCGGCTGAGGTGCGGGTGTCAAATGTGTCTTTCAGCCGGGGTTAGTATGTCTCTGACAGTCCTCTTCCTCCCAGGTGGCCAGGACTTTACCTCCCTTTGGGCTGCCCCGATTAATTGGGCCACCAGGATGCTCACTTTTTGCTCTTCTGTGAGGGGGTACACCTGGAAGAGGCTATCCAGTCTTTCTCTAAAGTCATTTAGAGTATGTGACTCCCCTGAGTACTGGGGTAGCCAGGTTGCCCCCGGGATATAGGGCATGGTGAATGGCATGACTGCTGCAGCGGTTGCGCTGGCGGTGGCTGTGGCAGTGGAGCTCCCCTCGGTATCCGGCATCCTCCTCCCCCCTAGTGGACCGTGGCCTACCTTGTGATGCTCTTCTTCCGTAGGCCGCGGCTCCGCAGTCGATCGTCGGGGTTGAGGACCTGGCGTCGCGCTCCGATGACGTCAGCGTCGCTCTTCCTCCCTTCCAGGACCTTGCGCAGCGTCAGAGCGTGGGGCGGAGCTTCGGATCTTGCGCGCTTTCGGCGTCCACGCCCCTCTTCTTCCCGTGCGGCGTCCCGAAGATGGCGTCCGAAGGCGGGAAGCAGCTGCGGATGGCGGGAAGAAGGCAGAAGACGGCGGGAAACGGTCCAAGATGGCGTCTGATGGCGGGAATCGGCTCCGGGTGGCGGGAAACGACTCCGGACGGCGGGAAACTTCACCACAGGTAAGTATAAAAGTCTCTTTTTCAGGCGCGCAGTACCCGGTGGTTGCGGGCACGAAATCCTGCCGACTACGCCAAAGTTGACGCGCCCCCTGGGCCTGTGTTGTGCAGGGGAACCCGGAACCGGGCCTGTTGTAGAATGCTGGGGGTTGTAGTCTCCGTGTGGCGGTGACCCGGTCCGTGCCCAGGGTGGTCAAACCAGTGGCAGTCTAAATGTTGTAATAAGTGTCCGACTACGCCACCCGTGGATTGCGGTCAGTGGGGACCGCCGCTGCGCTGCCGACCGCTGAGGCTGATGTTGGTTGCGCAGCCGAGTATGGGATTACTCCCCACGGGAGAAGTATTGCCTCAGGGCAGCTAATGTGGAAGATGATGGGAGTGATGGTCTGAGGGTCCCAGTGCTAATGGTGCAGGAGCGGCAAGGAATCACAGAGACGGGAGGTGCAGTTTAGGGTCTTTACTGATGGTACAAGGCAGACCCTCCCGGGAGTACTGGCTAGTATAAGGGGCCTGGTCAGTCT
This sequence comes from Phyllobates terribilis, assembly GCF_046119375.1. Taxonomy (NCBI): domain Eukaryota; kingdom Metazoa; phylum Chordata; class Amphibia; order Anura; family Dendrobatidae; genus Phyllobates; species Phyllobates terribilis. Next base: position 70,317,802 of record NW_027362767.1, on the reverse strand, counting down.
GCGAGCAAGCAGGAGTTCCCCTGGCCAGGTGGAGTTGTAGGCCTCCCCGTTTATCTGCAGTCTTCCTGGCTACCTTGCTGTCAGCGGTTACAAGTAGCCCACGTCCCTGAGTATACCGTGTGGTGCTCACCCGTATGGCTGGTGACTTGGGGCCTTCTGTTAGCCTCCGCTCCTGGATGGCGGTGCTGGTCCCTTCTTTGTGACTGAGCCTCTGGGCTTCTATGGCCAGAGGACCTGGAATCCCCTGCCGGCTGGTTTCTGCTGCTGGGTGTATATCAGTCCCCACAGCCTCGGACTCCTGTGTCCGGTTTTAGTGTCTTCGTCCAGGGCGAGCTCTGCTCAGCTCCAGCCCCTGGACTTCAGCTACTGCTCCTCCAGAGCTCCTGATCTCACTTTCCCTCTCCAGACTCTGACTCTGTCTGCAGCTTCACTCTCTAATCCCGCCCCAGACCCAGTTTATAAGGGCAGATTCCTCCCCTCCCAGGTCTGGGTGGGCCGTGTTGCATGTTTAGGGCTCCTGACCAGAGAAATCTCCCACTTGCTCTCAGACATAATATCTCTATTACTGTGGCAACCAGACCCCTGGGGTGTCACATTAACAAAACGAGTCAGCGACTGGTACAGGAGGAGCGAGGACCCTGCCCGCGAGGGCTCACAGTCTACAAGGGATGGGTGAGGATACATTAGGTGAGGGTAGAGCTGGTCGTGCAGTGGTGTTTACTGCAGGTTGTAGGCTTGTCGGAAGAGGTGGGTCTTCAGGTTCCTTTTGAAGGTTTCCACGGTCGGCGAGAGTCTGATATGTTGGGGTAGAGAGTTCCAGAGTAGGGGGGAAGCACGGGAGAAATCTTGTATACGATTGTGGGAGAAGGAGATAAGAGGGGAGTAGAGAAGGAGATCTTGTGAGGATCGGAGGTTGCGTGCAGGTAAGTACCGGGAGACTAGGTCACAGATGTATGGGGGAGACAGGTTGTGGATGGCTTTGTATGCCATGGTTAGGGTTTTGAACTGAATTCTCTGGGCAATGGGGAGCCAGTGAAGGGATTGACAGAGAGGAGAGGCCGGGGAATAGCGGGGGGACAGGTGGATTAGTCGAGCAGCAGAGTTTAGGATAGATTGGAGAGGCGCAAGAGTGTTGGAAGGGAGGCCCTCGGAGCAGGAGGTTGCAGTAGTCGAGGCGGGATATGATGAGGGCATGCACTAGTGTTTTTGCAGAGTCTTTGCTGAGGAATGCATGGATCCGGGAGATGTTTTTGAGTTGGAGTCGGCAGGAGGTGGAAAGGGCTTAGATATGTGGCTTGAAGGAGAGATCAGAGTCCAGGGTTACCCCAAGGCAGCGAGCTTGTGGGACTGGGGAGAGTGAACAGCCATTGACGTTGATGGATAGGTCGGATGGGGGATGTGAATGAGAGGGTGGAAAGATGATGAACTCTGTTTTATCCATGTTGAGTTTTAGAAATCTGTCGGAGAAGAAGGATGAGATGGCGGACAGACATTGTGGGATTCTGGTTAGTAGGGAGGAGATATCGGGTCCAGAGAGGTAGATCTGTGTGTCGTCAGCATAGAGGTGATACTGAAAACCGTGAGACTCTATGAGCTGTCCCAGGCCGAAGGTTTAGATGGAGAAGAGCAGAGGTCGTAGAACTGAACCTTGGGGGACACCGACAGATAGAGGGCGAGATGAGGAGGTGGTGCGTGAGTGGGAGACGCTGAATGTCCTGTCTGTTAAGTATGAGGAGATCCAAGATAGAGCCAAGTCTGTGATGCCAAGAGATGAGAGAATCTGGAGTAAGAGGGAATGGTCCACTGTGTCAAAGGCAGATGACAGGTCCAGAAGGAGGAGGATGGAGTAGTGTTGCTTGGATTTGGCATTTAGTAGGTCGTTGGTGACTTTGGTCAGGGCAGTTTCAGTCGAGTGATGCGGTCGGAAGCCAGATTGTAGACGGTCGAAGAGGGAGCAGGAGGAGAGGTGGGAGGACAGTTCAAGGTGGACATGTTGTTCTAGAAGTTTTGAGGCAAAGGGGAGGAGTGATATGGGGCGGTAGCTAGTCAGAGAGGAAGGGTCAAGGGAGGGCTTTTTGAGGATGGGTGTGATTGCGGCATGTTTGAAACATGAGGGGAAGACTCCGGTTGTTAGTGACAGATTGAAGAGGTGGGTTAGGGTTGGGATGAAGACTGTGGTGAGGTTAGTGATGAGGTGGGATGGGATTGGGTCAAGTTCGCAGGTGGTGAGGTGTGATTTGGAGAGTAAAGAGGAGACTTGACCTTCTGTAATGGTGGAGAAGTGGAGTTTGGAGGAGGAGGGTTGAGTAGATATGAGGAGGGGTTGTGTGGACTTTAGGCAAAAGTTTTGTCTGATGGTGTCAATCTTCTGTTTGAAGAATGAGGCAAAGTCGTCAGCTGAGATGAGAGAAGAGGGAGGAGGTGCTGGGGGACGAAGGAGAGAGTTGAAAGTGTTAAATAGCTGTTTAGGGTTGTGAGATAGGGAGGATATGAGAGATGAGAAGTAGGTTTGTTTTGCTGTAGTGAGTGCGGACTTGAAATTAGTGAGGGATTGCTTGAATGCGATGAAGTGCTCGATTGAGTGAGACCTTTTCCATCTCCGCTCTGCAACCCTGGAGGCCCGGCGCAGTTCTTTGGTAAGTTTAGTGTGCCAGGGTTGCCTGTTGAATGTGCGAGGTGTGGTGTGTGTGAGAGGGGCGATCGAGTCTAGAGCTGAAGCTATTGTGGTGTTATATGAAGCAGCAGCAACGTCTGCATCGTGTAAGGAATTTATGTCTGTGAGAGGAAGGAGGGATTCAGAGAGAGAGTGTAGGTCAAGGTGTTTGAGATTTCTGCGAGGGTGTGTGAGTTTGTGGAGTGGGGATTGTGCACCCGGAGAGGAGAGGGTAGAGAATGTGAGGAGGTTATGGTCAGAGAGAGGGAGTGGTGAGTTAGAGAGGTTAGATAGGGAACAGAGGCGGGTGAAGATGAGGTCCAGTGTGTGGCCATCTTTGTGGGTGGGTGTGGAAGACCATTGAGTGAGTCCAAAGGAGGAAGTGAGGGATAGGAGCTTAGAGACAGATGAGTGGGGAGTGTCAATGGGGATGTTGAAGTCACCCATTATGATAGTGGGGATGTCAGTGGAAAGGAAGTGAAGCAGCCAGGTGGTGAAATGGTCTAAGAAGGTGGTGGCTTGCCCTGGGGGTCGGTAAACGACGGCCAGTTGGAGGTTGGAGGGGGAATAGATGCGCACACAGTGCACCTCAAAAGAGGGGAGTGTAACGGAGGGTGGCAGTGGGATTTTGGTGAAAGTGCAGAGTTCTGATAGGAGGAAACCTACGCCTCCACCATGTTTGCCATTGGGGCGGGGGGTGTGGGAAAGGTGGAATCCGCCATATGAAAGGGCAGCTGGGGAGGCTGTGTCAGAGGGGGTGAGCCATGTTTCGGTGATGGCGAGGAAGGAGAGTTTGTTTGTAATGAAAAGATCGTGGATGAAGGAAAGTTTGTTGCAGACAGAGCGAGCGTTCCATAGAGCTCCTGTTAGTATAGCTGAGGAGGTGAGTATTAGTTGGATGGGTATGAGGTTAGAAGGGTTGCGACAGTTTGAGGAAGGTCGTGGATAGGAGGTAGAAGTGACTGTGGGGATATGGCGAGGAGGACCAGGATTTGGAGAGATATCTCCAGCAGTGAGGAGGAGCAGAGAAAGTGTTAGTGACGCGCCCCCTGGGACATATTCCTTTTTGAGGGGAATACCCGGCACCGGATCAGATGGGGGGGTTGTAGTCTCCGAGCGGCTGTGACCCGGTCCCGTGCCCAGGGCGTCAAGCTAAGTGTTATGTGGCAGCTTTACAGATGTTACTAAAGTTCTTTTGTGTCGACTACGCCACCCGTTGTGATGCGGTCACTGTGGCCGCCGCTGCTGCAGGGTCCGCTGAGGCTGATGGTGGGTGCGCAGCTTGGTGAGATAACCCCCAACGGGAGGGGTATAGCCTCAGAGGGGACAGGCGCAGAGGATGGGGGTTGTGGTGGTGCGATGCAGCCGGCAATGAAGACAGACTCGGGTTGTGCAGTTAAGGGTGTTTACTTACTGCTGATGTTGTACTGGTCACTCCAGCTGCTAGTGACCACCCGAGCCGTGCTGCGTCCACCAGGTCCTGGATCCGGCCAACCCCCAAACAAGTCCAGAGCGTGGCCCTGAGCTCTCCCTCTGTCCTTTCTTCAGCCGTCCCCACCAGTGATTCACCTAGGTCCAGCTCCCTCGGGCCTTCTTTTGGGACACCCTTGGCCCTGGGTTCCCTGACCCTTCATGTGGTGTGCCTTCGGGGTGAATGTGGTGGGTGACCGTGACAGACACTGCCCACGGTCTCCGGTCTCTGGCTGGGGAATGTCTTTGCCCCCACCAGCTTGGGTTCCGGTACCCTCTTGCTGACTCCTCACCCGGTGCTTTGAGTTGGGATCTCAGAGTCCTTCTCTTCTGTGCTCTGGGTCTCTCTCTTTTCTCCTCTCTCACTCTGGGTCTTTGTCTTTCTTCTCTCCTCTGCTCCTGACTTGTTCTCTGCAGCTGACTGACTCTCTGCATCTGATCCTCTGCATCTGACCCTGATCTTAGTTGGTGCCCACCTTATATACACCCTCTATGTGTGAGCTCAGGTGACCAGCACCCAATGAGCTCCTATCTTTACCCAGGCTGCTCCCCCTATCTGCCCCTACACTACTTGGGAAGTACCACCCCCCTCCCACTCCAGCCAGGAACAGACTCGGTCGTACCTGCACATTTCTAAGTGGGAGTACCGTCGGCCTGTTCCTCGGAAATGGGATGTGTGTAGTGCATGCAGCCTACCGAGCTCAGTTCCACACTCCATCCTTACCCGGGAGTGGAATATCACACCTCTGGGTTGAGGTGCAATACTCCTGTAGCAGCCGAATCCTCAGGGTGCTACATTCCCCCCTGGTAAATCACAGCACGTCCTCGGGCTGTAAGACATAAATAACACCAAAACATACAAAAATTTTTTTTTTTTCATATAAACATAATAAAACATATAAAACATTATATATATAAAACTTTTCATATAAACATTCTCGTCGTCTCTTGTTTCAGGTTCCTCCTCCGGACACTGTGCAACGTGTGTCCGGGAAAAGTGCGACAGTCTCTCAGAAAAACTGGTTTTCCTATAAAACCGGTAGGGGGCGCTTTAGGAAGCGCAACTATATACAGGGGAAGTTGGCCGCTCTCAGTCCTCGGCCAGGTAAGGAGGGAAAGGGAATGGCTGCTCACAGTCCTCAGCCTGTGGGATTAAGGGGTAACCGGGTAAACAGTTCACACTTGCTGGTCCCAACGGGGACTATATTAGCAGCAACAGTTTCAGTTTCTTTATACCCCCATTGGGTAACTTATTTACAGCACCTGCTCTGCCGCACTCAACGGCGTCTTCCTCCTGCTCTTTGCTTATAGCTGGTGGTAACTTCAGACCCGTCCGGGTCCTCTTGCTCCTCCTCCTCGCACCGCAACTCCTCCTCCGTCAGGCGGTGTATGTGGAGGGCGTAAGGTCCTTTGGCACACTTGTGCCGGGTAAAGGTGACCTCGTCCCCGATATAAAGGTCACGACCTCTGTGCCCCTCCGGCAGATGGGACTCCACGTCTCTGCGCGTGACAAAGACGTCGCCGGGGGTGTTGTCTCGAATGAAGCCCCACCCATGCTGCTGGTTGAACTTGATCACAGTCCCGGTGGTACGGGGACTGTGCGCTGCACGGGGGTCCCTCCTGGTCCGGCTCTTTTGCTCGGCGCTCCTTATTTGGGCCTGTTGTTCCCGGACCCGCCTCTCTCTCCGCTCCCTCGCAAACTCCTCGAGCTGTTGGCGGCAGCACTCCGCACGCTCTGCTGCAGCTGCCCTAGTTTCCTGAGTGAACCCCATTAGATCTTCTCCGGTGGGGTCCCACTCAAACTGCGCTTCTGCTAGCGGGGGCGAGATCCTTATCACGGGCTTCGGAGCCGGAATCAGGGGTGCACACATGGCCCCAACCCTCCTCTGGTGCTCCAGTTCGTAATACTTCTGGGGCCAGACGAAAGGCTGCCCGTCCGGCCACGTGTGCTGGGCAAACAAGTCCTCTCCCAGACGCGGCACCCTTGGTTTTACGGGTGCGGGCGCGGTGGTGGTGGCGCCCGGGTTGCCCAGGCCTTGCGGCCAGGCCTGGGGCACCTGGAAGGTGAAGGGCACCGTTAATACGGCGGCGCCCTGGGCTACCTGGCCTTGTGACCAGGCCGGAGGCTCCGCAGAGGTACGGGGCGCTGTTGGTGTTGCGGCGCCCGGGAATTCTAGGCCCTGCGACCAGGCTGGTGGTACTTCCTGCTTTGTCACGCTCCGGGTCGGGGCGCGTGACGTCACAGGGGTCGCTGCGGCGGCTTCCGGTCGGGGCCTAGTCCATGGCGGTGACCTGGCGGCTACGGGCACAGCAGGGGGACTTTCGGGCTCTGCGACGGGGAGCTGGGGCAGGTGGGCGGTTTCTCGGCTTGGGGTATAGGCGTCCCCTTTACCTGCCTCCATGCGTTCGGCTCCCTCCTCGGCGCCGTCTCCGGCCTTGGGTCCTCCCGCGCCATCCTCAGAGGCGGTCTGCTTCCTCTTCCAGGGTAGCGTGCTCCGTTGACTGGTCTTTGCTTGCTGGGTCATCTCCCGGCCCCACTCCGCCAGTATCTCACGCTGTACCCGGGCCATCCTCCTTGCGAGGCCCTCCAGGGCAGTTTGTGCACACTCCCGGTCTCGGGGGAGCTGTGCTAGGACCTCCACTAGGCCTAGTGGGGTCGTTGTTTCCAGCAGGCTCCTGACCAACGGGTCGGTGCTGCTCTGCTCTTCTTCCAGCAGGCTCCTGGCCAGCGGGCCGGTGCTGCTCTGCTCTCTGGACATCTCCGGGTGAGCTTCTCTGCTACTCCTCTCCAGACTTCTTGTCTCCGGGTGCGCTCGCTCCAGACTGCTCCAGGCGGCACCCATCTTTGTTCTCTCCTTTCGTCTCCTCCCACTTCGAGGGCGGTCCCGGGGCAACTCGGTGACTGTCAGCTCCAGGGGTAGTTCTTTCACGCTGACAGACACCTCCAGCATCACAGTCTCTGTTGGTGGGGGCGGTTTCCACTTTTGGCGCCATTTTCTGTCCTGGCCCACGATGGGAGGCGGCCTCCTGCCCCCCTTTGGCACGCCCATAATGGCGTCCGCTGCTCTTCCAAGGCGGGAAATCTGCGGTTTTGGCGGGAAGCGTCGCCCAGTGGCGGGAAACTCTGCAGATGGCGGGAACAAGTTGGAAATGGCGGACAATCGGCGGGAAACGACTGGTGATGGAGTCCGATGGCGTGGACCCTCCGGAACCGGCGGGAGACTTCTTTCTGAGGTAAACTTGCACTTTTCTTCAGGCACGCAGTACCCGGGTGTTGCGGGCACGTAATCCTGCCGACTACGCCAAAGCTGACGCGCCCCCTGGGACATATTCCTTTTTGAGGGGAATACCCGGCACCGGATCAGATGGGGGGGTTGTAGTCTCCGAGCGGCTGTGACCCGGTCCCGTGCCCAGGGCGTCAAGCTAAGTGTTATGTGGCAGCTTTACAGATGTTACTAAAGTTCTTTTGTGTCGACTACGCCACCCGTTGTGATGCGGTCACTGTGGCCGCCGCTGCTGCAGGGTCCGCTGAGGCTGATGGTGGGTGCGCAGCTTGGTGAGATAACCCCCAACGGGAGGGGTATAGCCTCAGAGGGGACAGGCGCAGAGGATGGGGGTTGTGGTGGTGCGATGCAGCCGGCAATGAAGACAGACTCGGGTTGTGCAGTTAAGGGTGTTTACTTACTGCTGATGTTGTACTGGTCACTCCAGCTGCTAGTGACCACCCGAGCCGTGCTGCGTCCACCAGGTCCTGGATCCGGCCAACCCCCAAACAAGTCCAGAGCGTGGCCCTGAGCTCTCCCTCTGTCCTTTCTTCAGCCGTCCCCACCAGTGATTCACCTAGGTCCAGCTCCCTCGGGCCTTCTTTTGGGACACCCTTGGCCCTGGGTTCCCTGACCCTTCATGTGGTGTGCCTTCGGGGTGAATGTGGTGGGTGACCGTGACAGACACTGCCCACGGTCTCCGGTCTCTGGCTGGGGAATGTCTTTGCCCCCACCAGCTTGGGTTCCGGTACCCTCTTGCTGACTCCTCACCCGGTGCTTTGAGTTGGGATCTCAGAGTCCTTCTCTTCTGTGCTCTGGGTCTCTCTCTTTTCTCCTCTCTCACTCTGGGTCTTTGTCTTTCTTCTCTCCTCTGCTCCTGACTTGTTCTCTGCAGCTGACTGACTCTCTGCATCTGATCCTCTGCATCTGACCCTGATCTTAGTTGGTGCCCACCTTATATACACCCTCTATGTGTGAGCTCAGGTGACCAGCACCCAATGAGCTCCTATCTTTACCCAGGCTGCTCCCCCTATCTGCCCCTACACTACTTGGGAAGTACCACCCCCCTCCCACTCCAGCCAGGAACAGACTCGGTCGTACCTGCACATTTCTAAGTGGGAGTACCGTCGGCCTGTTCCTCGGAAATGGGATGTGTGTAGTGCATGCAGCCTACCGAGCTCAGTTCCACACTCCATCCTTACCCGGGAGTGGAATATCACACCTCTGGGTTGAGGTGCAATACTCCTGTAGCAGCCGAATCCTCAGGGTGCTACATTAGCAGGTGGGAACAGGAGAGAGCATGAGGTGGCTGTCTGTGTTTGGAGATCCAGGATTGAACGTTGAGGAATAATTTGGAGGAGGAGGTGAGGTGAATTGGGAGGATAGAGGGAGAGATGAAGAGTTTCTTACTAGGTGTAGGGATTTGAGGGGTTATTAGAAAGTGGAGGACTATAGAGGAAAAAGTGAGAGCTAACAGAAACATAGTTAAAATAGAGTAAGTGGTCAAAGTGTTGGTTACCTGACTCCTGCCCTGACTAACTGCCTCTGAAATAACTGCCACTTCTCTCCGAAGCCACTTTGCACAAGAAGACGCGTGCACACCCCAGCACGCGTGCACCCCTTACAGAGAGTCTAAATATATAGGCCACATTAAGCTATATCAGGTGAAGGGCATTGTGGGAACGGCTTGTGGATAAATTAACAGCTGGTCATTTCAACAGGAGATGGCTGGGTGATCAAAGACAGAGCTAGGACTCTAGTCTCTGCAGTTTAGCACCTCTAAAAATCAGATAAGGTATATAGTGGGGAAGGGACAAACATATGTGAATATTGATTGGAGTGGGACAGATGAAGCAGGGAAATTATGCAGAGCATGTACCAGAGAGATGGGTCAGCAGAGCATTAGATGACAGCATACATAGGAGCAGGGAAATTATGCAGAGCATGTACCTGTGTAGAGAGAAGAAGAGGGATGTTAGTCCATTGCCTCTGAAATAACTGCCACTTCTCTCCGAAGCCACTTTGCACAAGAAGACCATACACACAAGAAGACAATAACACCATACAATACCTAAACCAAACAAGCGTACAGCCTATATAGTGCTAAAGTAAAATAACTATTCAGCGTCAATATAATACCACCATAAGGGGTAACTCTTGCACATGACTGTACTCCTTAGGACTCTGTGGACTCCACTGTATCGTTATGTGCCTCCGATATTGGCATATTCTAAGGCTAGCTATACACTTTAGATAGCTGTCGTCCAAATGCCCCATACACGTAACCGCTTGATTCAGCAAAGTATATTGTTATTATTGCTTATATTATTTATTATTATTGGTCTTCAGCTCGATCTTGAGCCAGGGCAACTTGATGGATGAACGATCTGTAGGAAGATTGATCTTGTGCAAGCCTAGATAGGTCCACCAGGGTTTTCTCCACTGTTATCTTGATTGTATCAAGCCATCATGTTGCTGGTCTACCTCTCCGCCTTGTTCCTTCTATTCTTCCGACCATGATGTCCTTTTCCAGTGATTTCTCTCTTCGTATGATGTGTCCAAAGTAGGCTAGACGTAGCTTGGTGATCCTTGCTTCGAGTGACATGTCTGGCTTGATTTCTTCCAAAGTTGATTTGTTTGTTCTTTCTTGCCATCCGTGGTATTGATAACATCCTTCTCTAAACATCAGATTTTGAAGGTGTTGATTCTTCTTCTGTCTTGTTTCTTCATCGTTCATGTTTTGCACCCATATGTTACCACAGAAAATACCAAACTATGTATGAGCCGCGTCTTCGCCATCAGTGAAATGTTCCTCGATGTGAAGGCCTTTTCTAGTGACTTCATTGTTGATTTGGTGTCTTTGCTGCATCTCGAGACAACTGTAGAGTTACACATTAGAAACTGCTGATATTTATATAGTTGGAAAGATTGAATAGTAACTGTAACTATTCAATCACAGCAATGTATCAAAGACAGCACCAGTGAGACGTTAGAGCAGTTTTTGCTGATGTCGTCCTCGTCTGCTAGTTCTAGCGATGACGAGACTCAGCAGTAGCGGGTGAGAATGTGCTCAGTCTAGCACTACTGCCATTGTAAGTGACTGGGTGCCCACGGAATACTACACTCCGTGCGTGCCAGAATTTATTTCTTCTATGGGCGTCCATGTGGACACTGCTGCATTTAAGGAGGTTGATTTTTTTAAATTTTTCTTCTCTGAAGAATTCTTACATTTAATGATTGAGCAGACCAATTTGTATGCTGCTCAATTCATTGCCAGCCACTCCACATCCTACTACTCCAAAAGTACTAACTGGAGCCCTATTGATGTGGCGGATATTTTACATTTTTTTGGCCTTCTTCTCAATATGGGTCTGATGAAAAAAAAAAAAACATCAGATCATATTGGTCAACTGATGTCCTGTATGACACTCCTATGTACAGAGAGGTAATGGCCCGGCGACGATTTGAGAGCATTTTGCGATTTCAACATTTCACATAAAACGCAAATTGCCCAATGACTCCCAATGAGCCCAGCCATTACCGACTTTACAAAGTCAGGCCCCTAAAAAATTATTTTAGCAATAAATTTTCCCAGACATGTACCCTCGAAAAAAAATATCTGTGTGAACGAATCCCTGATACAGCCAAGTCTCTGTACGCGGGGGAAGTTCTACTGTCCGGAAGCCTGTCTGTATACAGGACTACAATAAGTTTATGGGTGGCATGGACCTTGCGGACCAGATGCTGGAGCCCTACAGCGCTGTTCGCAAGTCTCCCGTATGGTACAAAAAAACTTGCGGTACACCTTATCCAAGTGGTCCTATATAATTCTTTTGCATTGTACCAAAAAACTGGGAACCAAAGATCTTACCTTGAATGCCAGGAAAAAGTAATAAAACATTTGATATTTGGAGACCAAGGGAAGGTGGGGGGGAGAATCATCTAGCAAGGCCAGAAGAATTGTCCCTGATCAGCATTTTCCCTCACAAGTGCCACCAACAACCAAAAAAGGCCGACCCCAAAAGAGATGCAGAGTGTGTTATAAAGATGGAGTTAGGAGGGAAACCAGTCACCAGTGTGACACTTGTCCTGATAAGCCTGGCCTCTGCATTAGGGAATGTTTCCGTCGCTACCATACATCCCTAGAATAACTGGATTTATTTTTTTGTTTCTGCCATTTTCTCCCTATTCACTTTTTATTTCTTCATCGCCCCTTAATAAATTGGAGTACAAAAAAAAATGGAAAAGTTAATTCCCCTAGATAAATACTGTAATAGGAATTTGCTGAAATAGCATACCTTTTTTTTTTCACCAGTCTGACTATGCCGTGCCATCTAAAGCTGTCATTCTGAACCTTTCTACGGTTTGGTGTTATAGAGATGGCGGTTTTTCATGGAGGATACCTAGTACAAGAGCTGTCCCTGGTCTATAAAGAATGGGATTTCTTATTATTTTATTCGGGTATTATAAAACCCGTTATACCAGCTAAAACTGCCCTCGTGTACTGTGGCATGCTGCCTCTTTATATATTCTGTGAAAGGATGGGTTGTTCTGTGCACATGGCGGTTCCTACCTTGCCGGGCAGGGACCTGTTATAGTGAGCCAGCGTCTCATGGCACATCCGTCCCCCATAAAGGGATTGATTGCGCTGTAGAGACATTGTACAACTAGTCGCTTTTTAAAAAATAAATAAATGAGGAGTGTCAGCCGCCCTGGATGTCCTATTATCCTGTGAACATGCTCAGAATTGCAACATTGTTACACTCCTTTATGCAATTTTTTCCAGCTCTAATGAAATAACAGTGGTATGCTCTGTGAGCACGGTATACAGGGGCGGAACTACCGCCCGTGCAGCCGGTTCATTGAACGGGGGCCCCGAGGGAGAGGGGGCCCCTCCAGCAGGGCCGCCATCAGGGCATGACTGTCCTGACTCCAGTATGGGGCCCGGCCGGTAGGGGCCCCCCCTCTTGTGCGTCTCTCTCCTCATGGGGCCCCCGGCCCCATGCTAAGCGCCGGGTCCGGGACATCTCAGCGCTGCGCTGCAATTCTGCGGCAGCGCCTTCATGATTCCCCTGACTTCCGGTCATGTGACGGCGCCGTCACATGGCCGGAAGTCAGGAGAACCTGGTGTCAGCGATTTGGACGAGCGCCAGGATTCTGCAGGGATCGCATGGGGGTAAGTATAACAAGTTTTATTTTTTTTTAAATACAATTAACTAGGAGTGGGGGGGATGAGAGATGCACTATGGGGGGGGTGAGAGATGCACTATGGGGGGGGGTGAGAGATGCACTATGGGGGGGGGGATGAGAGATGCACTATGGGGGGGGATGAGAGATGCACTATGGGGGGGTAAGAGATGCACTATGGGGGGGATGAGAGATGCACTATGGTGAGGGGGGATGAGAGATGCACTATGGTGGGGGGGGATGAGAGATGCACTATGGTGGGGGGGATGAGAGATGCACTATGGTGGGGGGGATGAGAGATGCACTATGGTGGGGGGGTGAGAGATGCACTATGGTGGGGGGGATGAGAGATGCACTATGGTGGGGGGGATGAGAGATGCACTATGGTGGGGGGGATGAGAGATGCACTATGGTGGGGGATGAGAGATGCACTATGGTGAGGGGGGATGAGAGATGCACTATGGTGGGGGGGGATGAGAGATGCACTATGGTGGGGGGGATGAGAGATGCACTATGGTGGGGGGGATAAGAGATGCACTATGGTGGGGGGGATGAGAGATGCACTATGGTGGGGGGGGATGAGAGATGCACTATGGTGGGGGGGGTGAGAGATGCACTATGGTGGGGGGGTGAGAGATGCACTATGGTGGGGGGGGTGAGAGATGCACTATGGGGGGGATGAGAGATGCACTATGGGGGGAGATGAGAGATGCACTATGGTGGGGGGGGATGAGAGATGCATTATGGTGGGGGGGATGAGAGATGCACTATGGTGGGGGGGGATGAGAGATGCACTATGGTGGGGGGGATGAGAGATGCACTATGGGGGGGGGGTGAGAGATGGACTATGGTGGGGGGGTGAGAGATGCACTATGGTGGGGGGATGAGAGATGCACTATGGTGGGGGGATGAGAGATGCACTATGGGGGGAGATGAGAGATGCACATGTGGGGGGGAGATGAGGGATGCACTATGGTGGGGGGGTGAGAGATGCACTATGGTGGGGGGGGATGAGAGATGCACTATGGTGGGGGGGTGAGAGATGCACTATGGGGGGGATGAGAGATGCACTATGGTGGGGGGGATGAGAGATGCACTATGGGGGGGATGAGAGATGCACTATGGTGGGGGGGATGAGAGATGCATTATGGTGGGGGGGATGAGAGATGCACTATGGTGGGGGGGGATGAGAGATGCACTATGGTGGGGGGGATGAGAGATGCACTATGGGGGGGGTGAGAGATGGACTATGGTGGGGGGGTGAGAGATGCACTATGGTGGGGGGATGAGAGATGCACTATGGTGGGGGGATGAGAGATGCACTATGGGGGGAGATGAGAGATGCACATGTGGGGGGGAGATGAGGGATGCACTATGGTGGGGGGGTGAGAGATGCACTATGGTGGGGGGGATGAGAGATGCACTATGGTGGGGGGGTGAGAGATGCACTATGGGGGGGATGAGAGATGCACTATGGTGGGGGGGATGAGAGATGCACTATGGGGGGGATGAGAGATGCACTATGGTGGGGGGGATGAGAGATGCACTATGGTGGGGGGGATGAGAGATGCACTATGGGGGGGGATGAGAGATGCACTATGGGGGGGTGAGAGATGCACATGGGGGGGTTGAGAGATGCACATGGGGGGGGATGAGAGATGCACATGGGGGGGATGAGAGATGCACATGGGGCGGATGAGAGATGCACATGGGGGGGATGAGAGATGCACATGGGGGGGATGAGAGATGCACATGGGGGGGATGAGAGATGCACGGGGGGGATGAGAGATGCACGGTGGGGTGAGATGCACGGTGGGGTGAGCTGCACATGGGGGGGTTATGTTTACATAACTTTGTTGCCTTATGAAGAGCAGGGGGGGGCCCCCAAAAATTTCTTGTACAGGGGCCCACTACAGTCTGTGTCCGCCCCTGACGGTATAGTCATATTTACTGGCAAATGTGATGCTGTTGGACATTGTACCTCATACAAGTGCTTCTCACTAAATTAGAATATTATCAAAAAGTTAATTTATTTCAGTTCTTCAATACAAAAAGTGAAACTCATATATTATATAGAGTCATTACACAGAGTGATCTATTTCAAGTGTTTATTTCTGTTAATGTTGATGATTATGGCTTACAGCCAATGAAAACACAAATCATTATCTCAGTAAATTAGAATACTTTATAACAACAGCTTGAAAAATGTTTTGAAAATCTGAAATGTTGTCCTACTGAAATGTATGTTCAGTAAATGCACTCAATACTTTTGCATCAATTACTGCATCAATGTGGCAATGTGGCATGGAGGCGATCAGCCTGTGGCACTGCTGAGGTGTTATGGAAGCCCAGGTGGCTTTGATAGCAGCCTTCAGCTCGTCTGCATTGTTGGGTCTGGGGTCTCTCATCTTCCTCTTGACAATACCCCATAGATTCTCTATAATAGATTCTCTATGGGGTTAAGGTCAGGCGAGTTTGCTGCCAATCAAGCACAGTGATACTGTTGTGTAAACCAGGTATTGGTACTTTTGGCAGTGTGGACAGGGGCCAAGTCCTGCTGGAGAATGACATTTCCATCTCCAAAAGCTTGTCGGCAGAGGGAAGCATGAAGTGCTGTAAAATGTCCTGGTAGATGGCTGCGGTGACTTTGGTCTTGATAAAACACAGTGGACCTACACCAGCAGATGACACGGCTCCCCAAACCATCACTGATTGTGGAAACTTCACACTAGACCTCCAGCAGCTTGGATTGTGGCCTCTCCACTCTTCCTCCAGACTTTGGGACCTTGATTTCCAAATGAAACACAAAATTTACTTTCATCTGAAAACAACACCTTGGAGCACTGAGAACAGTCCAGGTCTTTTTCTCCTTGGCCCAGGTAAGACGCTTCTGACGTTGTCTATTGGTCATGAGTGGCTTGACACATGGAATGCGACACTTGTAGCCCATGTCCTGGATACGTCTGTGTGTGATGGCTCTTGAAGCAATGACTCCAGCAGCAGTCCACTCCTTGTAAATCTCCCCCAAATTTTTGAATGGCCTTTTCTTAACAATCCTTTCAAGGCTGCGGTTATCCCGGTTGCTTGTGCACCTTTTTCTACCACATTTTTTCCTTCCACTGAACTTTCCATTAATATGCTTGGATACAGCACTCTCTGAACAGCCCGCTTCTTTAGCAATGACCTTTTGTGGCTTACCCTCCTTATGGAGTGTGTCAATGACTGCCTTCTGGAGATCTGACAAGTCAGCAATCTTCCCCATGATTGTGGAGCCTACTGAAACAGACTAAGGGACCTTTTTAAACGCATAGGAAGCCTTTGCAGGTGTTTTTTAATTATTCTAATTTACTGACATAATGACTTTTGTGTTTTCATTGGCTGTAAGTCATAATCATCAACATTACATGAAATAAACACTTAAAATAGATCACTCTGTTTGTAATGACTCTATATAATATATGAGTTTCACTTTTTGTATTGAAGAACGGAAATAAATTAACTTTTTGATGATATTCTAATTCAGTGAGAAGCACCTGTATATATGAATTTATGACCTAAAAATACACAAGGTGCTCCATCTCTTTTTGGACCCGATCGTTCAGTCAAACTATACTAATATGGTACATTTGAGTACAGGAGGAATAGCTCTATAAATTTTGAGGTCCATTTCCTCACCTCTCGCTACTATGTATTGAAAATGTGTCCTAAAAATTAGGCTTTCATGAAAAAAAAATGAAATTTTGTTTTCACACTCATTTTTAACTAAATCATTTAACAAAACATCCATTGAAAAGGTTCATTACACCCATAAATAAATTCATTAGGGGATGCAGTTTAGAAAATGGGGTCAGTTGTGGAATTTCTGCTGTTTTGGCATGTCAAAAACTCTATTTCAGCCAAATTTGTGTTCTAAAATTCAAATAGTGCTTCTTCCATTCCGAGCCCTGTTGTTCGTGCAAACAGTGTTTTCTGACTACATGTGGAGCATCGCCACGCTCATAAGAAAGTGGGTAACAAACTGAGTGGTCCATTTTATCATGTTACCTCTTGCAAAAGTGAAAAAATTGGGGCTAAAATAACATTTTTGTGAAAAAATTTAAATATTTCTATATGACGACCTAATGTTATCACATTGTGTGTAGTACTTGTGGGTTCAAAATCCTCACTATACCCCTGGATAAAATCTTTGATGGGTGTAGTTTCCAAAATGGTATCACTTGTGGTGGGTTTCCACTGTTTAGTCACATCAGGGGCTCTCCAAACATGACATGGCGTCCAGTCAATTTTGTGTTCCAAAAGTTGAATGGTGGTCCTTCCCTTCCGAGCCCTGCCGTGCAACCAAACAGTAGTTTTCCACCATATTTGGGGTATCAGTGTATTCAGAAAAAAATGCACAACAAATTGTGTGGTGAATTTTCTCTTTTTACTCTTCTGAAAATGCAAAATTTGGGTGTAAAACAAAAGTTTTGTGGTAAAAATATGATTTTTTATTTTCTCGGCTCAACGTCATAAACTTCTGTAAAGCACCTGGGTGTTTAAGGTGCTCATCATACATCTAGTTAAATTCCTTGAGGTGTCTAGTTTCCAAAACTGGGTCACTTATGGGGTTTGTTAAGCACATCAGGGGCTTTGCAAATGCAACATGGCGTCTGCTACTGATTCCAGACAATTTTGCATTGCAAAAGTCGAATGGTACTCCTTCCCTTCCAAGCCCTGCCGTGCACCCAAACAGTAGTTTTCCCCCACACATGGGGTATCAGCTTATTCAGGAGAAATTGCACAACAAATTGTATGGTCTATTTTCTCCTGTTACCTTTGTGAAAATGCTACATTTGGGACTAAGGTAACTTTTGTGGGAAAAAAAAAATGTTAATTTTTTCCATTCACATTCCATTAATTCATGTGAAGCACCTGAAGGGTTAATAAACTTCTTGAATGTGGTTTTGAGCACTTTGAGAGGTGCCATTTTAGTATGGTGTCACTTCTGGGTATTTTCTGTCATATAGACCCCTCAAATGTGATGTGGTCCCTAAAAGAATGGTTTTGTAAATTTGTTGGAAAAATTAGAAATCGTTGATCAACTTTTAACCCTTATAGCTCCCTAACAAACACAAATGTTGTTTAAAAATTGTGCTGATGTAAAGTAGACATGTGGGAAATGTTATTTATTAACTATTTTGTGTGACATATCGCTCTGATTTAAGGGCATAAGCATTCAAAGTTTGAAAATTGCTACATTTTCAACATTTTTACCAAATTTCCATTTTTCTAACAAATAAACGCAAGTCATATCGAATAAATTTTACCACAATCATGAAGTACAATATGTCACGAAAAAACAATGTCAGAATCAGTGGGATCCGTTGAAGCGTCCCAGAGTAATTACCTCATAAAGTGACACTGGTCTGATTTAAAAAATTAGGCCTAGTCATAAACCTACAAAGTGGCTTGGTCTTTAAGGGGTTAAAGGGAACCAATCAGTTGCCACCAAATTGCCACCAGTATAAGTCATAAGCCTCTGCCATGTAATACAGCATATATACAACACTGAATGTAGCAGTATAAGACACTGACCATATTCAGACCCGCAAATCAGCAGGCCTATCAATAATCGTGTACTTATTATATGGACCAATGTGGAATGGCAGACCATTCGGTAAGACACATGAATAAAGAGAACCACCGAATGATAGGTCCAATCAAACGAAGTAATTAAATAAATACCTTTATTAGAGTTATGGTTAAAGTGACACTACATGCACAAGGAAAGCCGCATTACAGTGACCATACAATGTTGTTATATTGCAATTGTGCTGGACTATAAAATATGCGAGTGAATACCAGGGTAGGTAAATACAAAACAGATGATCAGTTATACTATAGATGGAAAAAAGAGGAGCAAAATAGGCTTGGATCACCAAATAAACAACTCCAGGTAGCATATGAAAGGCCAAATCATGTATACATCAATGCGGAGAGGAAAATTCCTATGTGCTCCATATCAATGACCATTCATGTGCCCCATACATATCTACGTGATAATCAAGATAATCAAAATACTGACTCAGATCATAGAGGAGTTAAGAGTATATACCAACACTAGTCCAGCGTATGTACACGGCACCAAGCGGCGTAACCCCGACGCGCGTTTCGGACACACGTCCTTCGTGTGTCCGAAACGCGCGTCGAGGTTACGCCGCTTGGTGCCGTGTACATACGCTGGACTAGTGTGCAGGTATATACTCTTAACTCCTCTATGATCTGAGTCAGTATTTTGATTATCTTGATTATCACGTAGATATGTATGGGGCACATGAATGGTCATTGATATGGAGCACATAGGAATTGATGAAATCAATTGTTGGAAATGTTTGCAAAAAATGTGTCACGTGTGAACATATCTTTCGATTTTCTAGCATGACAGAATATAGTAAGAATGAAACAAATAATTCAGATTCCTGCCATAGTAGTCACTACAGAACCAGCAGATGGCAGTCAGACGATAGCCAGTACCCATTCTTCATTTCATACAGTAATATCCCTCCATTCCATTATATTATACAGGTAAGCATTGCCTTATTATCTGTACTGCCTGTTACCATGTTACCACCTTATGTAAAGTGATATATAATAAGGAAATATTTAACTTAAATAATTTTAATAAAAAAAAAAATAATAATAATATCAAATTTAAAGATTTGATATATTCCAAGACAATCATAAGAGAAGCAAAGTACTCGTACAATGATCTCCACAATATATGTTGGCATGTAATATGTATAAACTTTTATTCATTACATTATCCCATTATGTTCCCTTTGAGATAAACTCAACACTTAGCCTGTTAATACAGAATAAGGTCATGTTCACACGTTCAGTATTTGGTCAGTATTTCACATCAGTATTTGTAAGTGTTACGGATCCGGGTGGTGGAACCAAGGTCGCACGGCGGCTCAATCGACTCCGTGAACCAGGGAAGGACCGAGCAGAGGGACCAGGTGCTACTCTGGGCCAGTCCTTGTATGAGAGCAGGTGACTGCCACGGGTCAGAAGGCAGGGACTGACCGGTACAGCAGATGAGCACGGCAGGCAGGCTGACGGGTGATCCGGGTAGACGGACTGGCAGACACCACAGGTAACTGGCAGGAGCCTCCAGGTAGGCTGGCTGGTAGGCACGGCAGGTGACTGGTACGTTCTCCGGGTAGGCAGGCAAGCCTAGCCCATAGACAGACTGGCTGGAGAGTGTACTTGGCTGGCGAAGACAGGTAGTCAGGCTGGCGGACTGGACTGGTAGTCAGGCTGGCGGACTGGACTGGTAGTCAGGCTGGCGGACTGGACTGGTAGTCAGGCTGGCGGACTGGACTGATAGTCAGACTAGCAGCGGGACCTGAGGGCTAAAGCAGAGTTTAGAACACAGAGCTATAACCTTGCACGGGCAACTCCATTTTGGAGGAGGTGCATTTTATATGAGAAGTCCTCCGGCCATTGGCCAGGGACTCATTAGGACGACGCGCGCGGCCCCTTAAGAGGGAGGGAGCGCGCGCCCTAAGCACAGTGCCCGGTAAGCTGCACGCGCCGGCAGCAGCAGGAGAGCCGGTAGACGTCGGGCCAGGAGCGCGGCGGTAAGGGGGACGGGGTCTCTGCCTGTCAGGGGGCAGAGATGCCGATGCTACAGTACCCCCCCCCCTTTACGCCCCCTCTTTTTTAGGCCTGAAAGAAATTTTTTAAGGAGAAGCGGGGCGTAGTTGTTCTCCCTGGGTTCCCAAGTACTCTCCTCTGGGCCAAACCCCTTCCAATCCACCAGAAAAAAAGGCTTTTCCTCTTACCCTCTTGGTGGCCAGAATGTTCTCTACCTCATAGACGTCCTCAGCGGAGACCGGAGCTGGGGAGGTACCTGGATCGTCGGAAAAAGAATTAAGAACAACTGGTTTGAGGAGAGATACGTGGAAGGAGTTGGGAATCTGTAAGGTGGCCGGGAGTTTTAACTTGTAGGCCACTGAATTGATTTGCTTGAGGACTTCAAATGGACCGATGAACCGTGGACCCAACTTATAGGAGGGTATTTTGAGACGAACATGTTTGGAGGAGAGCCAAACCTTGTCTCCCGGACGGAATTGAGGTGCGTCCAGACGTCTCTTGTCGGCATGTCTCTTCATCCGCTCTGAGCATTGAAGAATTGCGGATCTAGTGTCCTCCCAAATGGTGGAAAATTCGCTGACCAGAGACTCCGCAGCAGGGTTGTCCACTGAAGCGGAGACGGGAAACGGAATCCGGAGATGTTGACCGTAGACCACAAAGAACGGGGACTTGGAAGAAGATTCGCTCTCATGGTTGTTATAGGAGAACTTGGCCCATGGTAGGAGCTCTACGCAATCGGTATGGTGAGCGTTGACGAAGTGCCGGAGGAAGCTGATAAGGATCTGGTTGATACGTTCCACTTGGCCATTGGACTGAGGATGATAAGCAGAGGAGAAATCCAGGGAGACGTCCAGCAGCTTACACGTAGCTCTCCATAAGAGCGAAGTAAACTGGACCCTGCGATCAGACACAATGTGGAGGGGTAGGCCGTGGAGACGAAAGATGTGATGGATGAAGTCCTTAGCCAGCACAGATGCAGACGAGAGACCAGGCAGAGGGATAAAGTTGGCCATTTTAGAAAAGCGGTCAGCGACCACCCAAATGACAGTACAACCGGCAGAAACAGGGAGATCAGTAATAAAGTCCATAGCAATGTGTTGCCACGGGGCAGCAGGTACGGGAAGAGGCAGGAGACGGCCGGCTGGAAGATGTCTGGGAACCTTGTTGCGGGCACAGGATGAACAGGCCGTGACGAAGTCTACAACATCCTTGGGCAGGGAAGGCCACCAGTAAAGCCGGGTAATGAGCAGAAAGGTCTTCCTCTGGTCAGCATGGCTGGCTAGTTTAGATGAATGACCCCAGTGAAGAACCTTCTTACGATCCGGAACCGCTACAAACGTCTTATCGGGTGGGAGACGAGACAGGTCCAAGGGAGCCACATTCATCACTTTGGAGCGATCGATGATATGCATAGGCTCCTCCTCTTGATCGGAAGACAGGAAGGATCGGGACAAAGCGTCAACTTTAACGTTCTTGTCCACAGGGCGGTAATGTAGGGTAAAGTTGAAAAGGGTGAAGAACAAAAACCACCGTGCCTGACGCGGATTGAGTCTGGGCATTTTGTAGATATGCCAGGTTTTTGTGGTCAGTGTAGATGACCACCGGGTGCAGAGCCCCCTCTAGCAGGTAACGCCACTCCTCAAGCGCCAATTTGATGGCTAGCAGTTCTCGGTCTCCTATGGAATAGTTGCGCTTGGACGAGGAGAAGAGCTTGGAGAAGAAGCCGCAGGTTACCATTCTCCCGAATGGAGATTTCTGGGTGAGCACCGCTCCGGCTCCGGAGGAGGAAGCATCAACCTCCAGAAAGAACTGTTTGTTGCAATCTGGACGGTGCAGCACCGGGGCAGAAGAGAAGGCTTTCGTTTAAGGAGAGGAAGGCCTCCTCCGCTTCGGACGTCCATTCCTTAGGATTTGCTCCCTTACGGGTGAGCGCAGAGATGGGTACAGTCCGGGAAGAGAAATGTGGGATGAAGAGACGGTAATAGTTAGCGAAGCCCAGGAATTGCTGAATCGCCTTCAACCCCTCCGGTCGGGGCCACTTTAAGACAGCAGAGACCTTCTCAGGGTCCATCCGTAGACCTGTCTTAGAGATAATATAGCCCAGGAACGGAAGAGAGGTCTGCTCGAAGAGGCATTTCTCAAATTTTGCGTATAGGTGATTCTGCCTGAGCCTAAGCAGGACCTGATGAACATCCCTCCGGTGTGTGGGAAGATCCAGAGAGAAGACCAAGATGTCGTCCAGGTACACCAACACACAAGAATATAAGAGGTCACGGAAGATGTCGTTAACCATTCTTCGAAGATGGCTGGAGCATTACAGAGGTCGAAGGGCATCACACAGTATTCATAGTGGCCGTCCCGGGTATTGAATGCCGTCTTCCACTCGTCTCCTTGGCGGATCCGGACCAAGTTATACGCCCCACGAAGATCGAGCTTGGTGAAGATCTTCGTGCCTTTAAGGCGGTCGAACAGCTCAGAGATGAGCGGCAGGGGGTATTTATTTTTGATAGTAATCTAGTTGAGTCCTCTATAATCGATACAGGGGCGTAGTGAACCGTCTTTCTTTTTTACAAAGAAGAATCTAGCTCCAGCTGGGGAGGTAGATTTCTGGATGAATCCCCTAGCCAGATTTTCTTCAATGTACTCCGACATGGCCCGGGTTTCGGCCAACGACAAAGGGTAGATACGCCCACGGGGTGGAGTGGCACCAGGTACCAGGTCGATAGGGCAATCATATGGCCTACGAGGTGGCAGTGTTTCTGCTTCCTTCTTGTCGAAGACATCTGCATAGGACCAGTAAGGTGCCGGTAGACCAGGTAAATTAGCCGGAGTAGACAGAGGTCGAGCCGGGTGAACCGGAACCAGGCAGGTCTCATGGCAATCCTGCCCCCAACAGAGCACCTCACCGGATTGCCAATTCAGAACGGGTTCATGTCTCTGTAGCCAGGGTAGACCTAGCAAAAGGGAGTGAGAGAGTCCGGATAGCACATGGAAGGAGATCCTCTCTGAGTGCAGCATTCCCACCTGAAGGGTTACAGGCTCAGTGATGAGCAAGTTGGTCACCAGAAGGAGTCTTCCATCCACGGAAGCGACTGCCAATGGTTCAGCCAGAGGTTTGGTAGGAATCTGATACTTCTCTACAAGGGACTGAGAAATGAGATTTCCAGCGGCTCTGGAATCCATGTGGGCGGTTTCAAAGAAGCGGTTCTCTCCACGGGAAATAGAAACGGATAAAGTCAAGAACGGAGAGGATTGACTCTTGCCTAGGACGACCTCTCCGAGCGGTCCTAGACACTGGAATTTCCTGGCTTCACCGGACAGGAACGGATCAGATGCTCCTTACTACCACAGTAGAAACAGCTCCCCTCGGCTCGGCGTGTTTCTTGGCGAGACTTGACCATCTTGGTCTGTTCGATCTGCATGGGTTCAGGCGAGCGTGCCAGGGGAACTGCTGGTTGGGAGGCAGCTTTCTGGAGAACAGGAGCAAGATGAGGAAATCTTCTCTCTCGGGTAGTCTCCTTAGCATGTTCCAGGAAACGGATGTCAATCCGGGTAGCTAGTGACACCAGGTCATCCAGGTTGGTAGGAATATCCCGGCCGGCTAGCTCGTCCTTAATCAGACCGGAAAAACCCTCCCAGAAGGTGGACACCAGGGCCTCATTGTTCCAGGCAAGCTCAGAAGCGAGGGTACAGAACTGTATGGCATACTGGCCCACGGTGAGACTCCCTTGGCGGAGATGGAGCAATGAGGAGGCAGTAGAAGTCCTTCGTCCGGGCTCATCGAAGACCCTCTGGAAGGCAGTGAGGAAAGCTGGAAGATCGGACACCAGGGGATCCCCTCTCTCCCATAGAGGGTTTAGCCATGCCAATGCTGAACATGATGAATGCCACCTTGGCCCGGTCGGAGGGAAACTGATGTGCCAGTAGTTCAAAGTGCAGTGTGCACTGGTTCAGAACACCCCGACATAAGACGGGGTCACCCCCAAAACGAGGAGGCGCAGAGAGTCGGGGTCCAGAGCTGGATGCCATGGTACTGGTAGGCAGAGGCGCCGCCGGAGCAGGTGTCGCTCGGCTCGAGGCAGACACAGGTGGGCCAGACAGCGGGTCCAGGCGAGAGTTGACAGACTGCAGGTAGGTCAGGATGGTTTCCTGTTGGGATTTCTGACGAGAAACCTCCTGGTACAGGTCAGCAAGCGAAGGAGCCTGGGGGCCACCGGTTCCATGGCCCGTGCAAACTGTTACGGATCCGGGTGGTGGAACCTCTATGCTGGGGTGCAAGGAGGGACCAGAGGGGCGTAACTAGGTATCAACTCGGACTGACCAAGGTCGCACGGTAGCTCAATCGACTCCGTGAACCAGGGAAGGACCGAGCAGAGGGACCAGGTGCTACTCTGGGCCAGTCCTTGTATGAGAGCAGGTGACTCCCACGGGTCAGCAGGCAGGGACTGACCGGTACAGCAGATGAGCATGGCAGGCAGGCTGACGGGTGATCCGGGTAGACGGACTGGAAGACACCACAGGTAACCGGCAGGAGCCTCCAGGTAGGCTGGCTGGTAGGCACGGCAGGTGACTGGTACGTTCTCCGGGTAGGCAGGCAAGCCTGGCCCATAGACAGACTGGCGGGTTTGGACCATAGGCAGACCGTCGGGCTGGAGAGTATACTTGGCTGGCGAAGACAGGTAGTCAGGCTGGCGGACTGGACTAGTAGTCAGGCTGGCGGACTGGACTGGTAGTCAGGCTGGCGGACTGGACTGGTAGTCAGGCTGGCGGACTGGTAGTCAGGCTGGCGGACTGGACTGATTGTCAGACTAGCAGCGGGACCTGAGGGCTGAAGCAGAGTTTAGAACACAGAGCTACAACCTTGCACGGGCACCTCCATTTTGGAGGAGGTGCCTTTTATATGAGAAGTCCTCCGGCCATTGGCCAGGGACTCCTTAGGACGACGCGCGTGGCCCCTTTAAGAGGGAGGGAGCACGCACGCCCTAAGCACAGTGCCAGGGAAGCTGCGCGCGTCGGCAGCAGCAGGAGAGCCGGAAGACGCTGGGCCAGGAGCGCGGCGGTAAGGGGGACGGCGTCTCTGCCTGTCAGGGGGCAGACACGCCGATGCTACAGTAAGCCAAAATCAGGAGTGGGTGAAAATTGCAGAAGTGTTGATGTGTTTCTATGATACTTTTGCTAAGATTGTCCCACTCCTGGTGTATAATACTGACCAAATACTGAATGTGTGAACGCGGCCTAAAATCCAAAATCTGCATGTGACCCATGGAGATGTGATTTTTTTTTCCTTGAAGTTTTCTGGTAATATAACGCTGATGACTTATTCTATAGGATATATAAAGACTCGCCACTTAATGGTTATTGTTAAGAAATGTGTGTTATATATGAGTTTGGGTAACCTACTAACAATTAGTATGGCCGTTAGTGAAGTTCTGCACCATTTTCAATATTGGTTAAAAGGGAGATTAGCAGCTCTGATGATGATGGTATCAGGTACTGGCTGTTTGATTTCAGCCATGTATGTTTGACCATGAAATGCTGTGACACTTCCAAGAAAAACATACTTTAAAAGCCGCCGGGGAGCGATCCACTCTGGAGACTAGTCAGAAAGGCAGGTTCCCAACAGCTTCTCCAGGCCCATTTCCTTTGACGGACAGGTCTCTCCCTGTGTGCGTGTATAGGGAAAGACCTGTCAGCCATTGGCATCAGGCTTGGAGAAGCCGACTAATCTCCAGTGTAGATCGGTCCCTGGTAGCTTTTCATCACCGGCAGGGGCAGTCCGTGACTGCTGTGTGCCAGCAGAGATGGGCATCTGGTAGAACAGGCATAAGTTCTTAGGCCCATATAGAAAAAATTAAATAACCCCTTTAATATTAGCCATAAAGTGGTTATAAAGTAGTAGAGATCAAATCCTGGCACTGCTGCAGATCAGCTAACAGAAGGGGCTGCAAAGCTTCAGAGGTCACTACTTATGGCAAATCATCCTGTTGACCGTCGCTTTAGGGCGGCATTGGACACTCAAGTTCAATTAGTGTCTCCAGCAAAGGGGGCACTGAGACACTTTTAATTGAAGGTTACGTTTCTATACAACCCAACTAAATTCTGATTCACTATGTCATGCACTGATTGGCTATACCATTAAGATCATTGACAGGTGACATGAATAATATTGAAGATCTTGTGAGAATTCGTGCTGTCAGGGGTGGGATATATTAGGCAGTAAGTAAACAGTCAGTTGTTGAAGTCGATGTGTTGGAAGCCATAAACATAGACAAGCGTAAAAATCTCAGCAAATTCTGAGTGAGAGCATCTCAGAGCATTTTGAAAGGTGTTCCTGGAATGCAGTGGTCCAAGATGGTAAACCAGTGACAGGGTCATGGGCACCAAGGCTGATTCATGCTTGTGGGGAAAGAAGACTAGCCCATCTTATCTGATCCAACACAAGAGCATGAATTGCTGACAGTGGTAAACCACACAGAGCCTCACAGCTTGCTGGGTAGCCATAGACCTTTCATAGTTCCCATTCTCACTCCTGTCCACCCCTGTAGGTACCAGAAACATGGAGCAATGGAAAAAAGGAGGATCATTTGAATTCCTGTTTTGCTGTGGGTCGCTTACCTGGGGAATCATTGGCAAAGAGAAGGCAAGACAGAGGATTTACAGGACTTGGCGCCAGATACCACAGGGCACTGTCACAACTCTTTTGTCAGATATCCCGGGGCCAGAGGCTCTGCCCTGTTCCTAATGCTAGGGGCGCCCTAGCTGACTCTGCTTCCCAGATTACTTCTAATTGTGAAGACTCTGGGGCCACGTACCTTGCTGAGCTCCTGAATTAGCCCTATATCTGTCCCCTCCCCAACCCAGGGAAGTGGGGAGTAGTAGTGTATGACAATACATAAATCAGTCTAACAAGGGACGCTGAACAGGGATAAATTAAAATATCAATTATACAAATATGCACTCGCAAACAACAGAGTAGAACACCGGGGAGTGAAGGTAGGAAAAAAACTAATAAGAGACGATGAGGATTTATACACAGCCGAAACACCAAGCAACAGTCTTTAGATAAACACACCAAACGCCTCCTAAAGCAACCAAACTCCTTCAGCTCCAGAACCATGCAGCATGAAACTAACACTGGCATCCCTGATAGCCAGAGGCGAGTATATATAGGATAGGGGAGTGGCCAACTCTGAACAGCTAAGACCATCAATGCTGGAAAGCTTTAGGAGCTCTCAACTGAACAGTTTAACCCCTGCACTGCCATTTAATATGATAGTGAAATGCTTCTAATCAGTGCAAGAGTACAGGAAATCAGACCCTCTTCTGGTCCATCTCTGTCGCGGTAAACACGTGAGAGGCACCTTCAGAAATGTTGTGGAGTCTAATTCTTGACAAATCAGAGCTGTTTTTGGTAGCGTAAGGTATGGGTATAAAATATGACAGTGGCTTTAATGATTTTAAAAGTTGATAGTGTGTATGCAATGTTAATGGATAAACACGTTCCTTATTTTACTACAGTAAAGCTAATATAAGCCGATTCGGCTACATTCAGTTGTCTGCATAAATGGATACTTTACATTATCAGATGTTATCACCAGACGGAAAATATCTCATATTAGTTTGTAAGGAACTAAACAGCATTTGAGTCTATTTAAACAACAATATGGAGATACAAATTCTGGGCAACCCCTGACTCCCGACCTCTTCTCAAAAAACATCTTTTCTCAGTAATTTTTGAAAACACTCTACTTTAAAGGAACGTAAAGTACTTAAATGGTAGCAAAAACAGATTGCATACTTATAATATTACCGTCACCCATGAAATCTAAGCATGTTTCCATTATAAGACATTCTTAGATACACTAATGTTACGTTATTCCACTTAACATTCCATTGCTGAGGGTCCTTGTGCCCCTATGTACTAAACCCTAACTGTAAGAACAAGGTTGATCTCAACTAACAACGTGGGTTGAGAACTAAAGATGCCAGTAAGACCATTAATATTTGAGAATACAATGCAATGGACTCAAGAAGAATTCGAGAACTATGAGCAGGTTTAACTAGCTATAAAGAAAGGAAAATAATTGTTCCCGTATTTCGTAGGCAGGCTGATACACCTTGCTATTTGTCATACCTCGCTCAACCATTCAAGGACGCCGCTCTGGCCTTAGCACATGGTTCTTCTTTGTTTGTGGCACCTTTCATGCAGACTTTCATGAATGATCTTTCTTTTATGATGGCACGGCAATATTCACATTGTTCCACACACGCGAAAAAGAGTTACATCTTTCTGCTTGAAGCTTTCGCCTTTTAACTCACGTTATGACACCGTATTGGTGTGTAGGGTGACAAAAAAGACAGTAGGTATTGTTTTGCAGTCTGAATTCTTCTATGGCTGAGTAAGTGGCATTGTTTGGGATTTTT
This sequence comes from Phyllobates terribilis, assembly GCF_046119375.1. Lineage (NCBI taxonomy): Eukaryota > Metazoa > Chordata > Amphibia > Anura > Dendrobatidae > Phyllobates > Phyllobates terribilis. Next base: position 70,289,167 of record NW_027362767.1, on the reverse strand, counting down.
AATTCTCTGGTTTTTGTCATTATTGGGCAATATGTAACAAGTCCCTATTGTGCGTGATCAGCTGTTACCATTTTAACATCTAGCGCTTGTTTCGTTCTGTCTGAATTGAAACTAAGGCTATGTGCCCATGTAGCAGATTTGATGCAGAGCGTTTTTGTCTCTCTCTGGCAGAAAAAAACGCATGCAGATTTACATGCGTTTTTTCTGCCAGAGAGATGCGTTTTTCAGCGTTTTTACATGCGTTTTTGCATGCATTTTTTTAAGCACTTTTCCAAGCGATTTTGAGCATCTCTTGGAAAAGTGCTTGACAAGTTGGTCACCCTATATAAAATTAAATGCTTCAAATGCTGCATCTATAGTAAAAAAAAAAAAAAGAATTGAAAAGTTCAAAATAAAAAAAACCTATATACCTCTCCGGTCTCCTCCCGGCTGCGATCCTCTCACCTCGGCGTCCCGCGGTGTACTGGCAGGACCTGTGGTGACGTCATTTAGTCAGCTGATGGTTACGCACCGCGTGACCATCAGCTGACTAAATGACGTCACCACAGGTCCCGCAAGTACACCGCGGGACGCCGAGGTGAGAGGACGCCGCCGGGAGCAGACCGGAGAGGTGAGTATACAGTTTTTTTTTTTATTTTTAACTTTTTATTTCTTTTTTTCACCGCGTGGTAGCCGGGATGAAGAGGAGTTGTAGTCTCCTCTTCATCCAGGGTACCACACGCACCGCGATTACACTGCAAATTCACAGCCATTGAATTTAATTGAAAGGCAGCAAATCCACATATACCTGCGGGTGTGCTGCGTTTCAATGTTCCTCAATAGCCGCGAATTTGCGGCGTAATCGCGGTAGAAATGGTCATGCTGCGTTTTGCAACGCAATGAGAATTTGGCGCGCCAACTAGCGCATCATGTGCACAGCACATCCGAATTCACATTGCTTTGCATGGCAGACGGTTTTACAAGCGTTTTTGCGGCCGTAAAAACGCTACAAAAACGCTACGTGGGCACACAGCCTAAAAGTCACATTTTTTTCTATGATCAGGTCAACCTATAGTTCTTCTTATGTGGTACTGGAAAATATATTGTGAATGGATAGCAGCCAGCATCCCTTAAATGGCTAATGCCTGGGGCACATGTGGCTAGTTACTGGATTTGTTAATATGGCCGGGCTATCTCCTGTCTCAGGTTAGGGCTCAGCAGAAGAACTCCCAAGTTGCAGCCCATTTACTCACCTTAACCCTTTCACGACCTATGACGTATATGTACATCATAAGTCATGTTCCGGTATTTGATGGGGGCTTTGACCCCTAACAGCCGGTGGTGGAACCGCGATTCACCCGTGGCTGTTAACATGTTAAGTACCGCTGTCAATCTCTGACAGCAGCATTTAACGTGTGCGCCCCGGAAGTGCGTCACAAACCCCGCCCATCGGCGCCCCTGTCACATGATCGCAGGGCGCCGATGGTTTGGTATGACAACCAGGGTTCTGCAGAAGACCCCTGTGCTTGTCATTGCTGATCTGCTATGAACGCCACCCCGTGGCCGGCGTTCATAGGAGATGATCATTTCTGCTACATTTCTGATACTCTGGCTGAAGCTCTGCTATGTGTAGCACAAGCGATCAGATGATCGCAGCTTCTAATCTCCTAGGGAGACTCTTGGAGCAAGTAAAAAGTAAAAAAAAAATGTAAAAAAACATTTAAAAAATTGAAAAAATATAAAAGTCCAAATCACCCCCCTTTTGCCCTATTCAAAATAAAACAATAACGGGAGACCAAAACATCATATCTACTCCAAAATGGTATCAATAAAAATGTAAGCTCTCTCCCAGCTCCAGATCCCGAAAAATGGAGACGCTACAGGTCTCGGAAAAAGGTGCTTTATTTTTAATAAACTTTGGATAGTAAAAAAAAAACAAAAAAAAACAAAGAATAATTGTGGAATTACATATTTTTTTTACAATTTCACCGCACTTAGAATTTTTAGCTGTTTTTCAGTACATTATGCGGTAAAATCAATGGTGAAGTTCAAATGTACAACTCGTCCCGCAAAAAAACAAGCCCTCACATAACCATATTGACGAGAAAATAAAAAAGTTATGGCTCTGGGAAGAAGGGGAGCAAAAAACGAAAACACATAAATGTAAAATCCCAAGATTGTGGAGAGGTTAAAGGTCATTCACACATCGTTTTTTCTTGTACCAATGTTATCCATGTTTTTCACATCCGTTTTTTATTCCGGACTGAGTGGTCTGCACAAAAGCACGGAAACATGTCAGACATTGATCCGAGTGTTAGATCAAACTCGCCACTGCAAGTCTATGGATCCGAGAATAAAATTGGACAGCACTTGGATGTCAACCATGTGGTGTTCGTTTTTCCAAGGCTATTTGATAAGAGAAGCTTTAGAGACCACTATTCGTTTTTACTTTCATCTGAGAAAAACTGATGAAACTCTGATGATAAAATCTGACACATTGACCAAACTCTGAAAACACACTCTGATAAAAAAAACACTGATGAAACTAGCACTGTTTTTTTTTTGCGTAGGAGAAAAATCACAGAATAAGCCCTTTGGTGCATCTACATTACCAAATTATTGTAAGCGATCCTTCCTAAGACCTCTTGTTTCCTGATAATCGGCCAGTGTAAACAGGCCGCCATCACCCGACAATTGAGCAAAACGCTACTTTGTCGGGTTAAATTATTTGTACGTGTTATTAAAGATCATAGTTCTCAGCAGCACAGGACCTGTGCTGCCGACAACAATGACTGTCTGCCAAGAACAATAACATACTGTATATATTACTAATAGTTTTGTGTGCATAGGAAGCACGGTCAGCCTGTCTAAACAGGCTATTAAACGACCGCCGATCAAACAACCAATCTGCAGTGGTTTAACGAGCGCCATTGGCCAGTGTAAATGAGCCCTTACTTAGCTGTGTAAAGCTTAATTACAATGCCACATCCTCGAGAACATGAATTATCAGGTGTCTTGTCCTGCTCTATTGAAAGCAGAATTATATACAGTCTACTGTGCAATATTTGGAAGTAAATCATTGTGTAGCATGAAGCTTTGTAGGGGAAACATTTTTAGGTGCCTGAAAGTTTTCCCCAAAACTTTTCTTCAGTGTGCAGAGAAGGGACCTAAGTCCCACATACACTTTAAATAAAAGTCAGGAATGGCTAATTTCAATGGGATTTCATGTGAATATGGTCCTTCCGACTCTCCCCCGACAATTAATGTCAGGGGAAAGAAAGATTGGGCACTTGCTGCTGCCATGGGAATCTGTCAGTGGCTCACTACACTCTCTCCATAGAGAACATGGCTGAGACAATTGTTCATGTGCATTGAGGAGTCAGGAGACAAAGCTGTTGACCAAGCATTCAACCGACTGCTATTGAAGATGTATGGGCATGTTTACTTTGCCAAAAACAGAAAATAGTGGGCTTTTTACATCAAGGAAAATAGTAAAAAAGAAAAAAAATTTACTTTTAATGTTTATCTTATTATGTGCACTGACCCTTGACCCCATGATGTCAGGGTATGACTCTTTTTCCATCCTTTTTGGTGCATTTAAGCCTATTTTAAACCATGTAATCCCTGTCTGTTGTACTATTAACATACATGCCTATCCTGAGGAAGACATCTGTCCGATGTTTAAATGTGTAGCCCCATTTAAAAAAGAAAGATAATGCTTATGTAGATATTACTATAACCAAACAAAATTAGGTTTCTTCTAGTTAGATAAGGGAATATCAAGTATAAACCCCATATATCATTAAAAAAAAAATCAAGAAACCCAAAAATATAAGCGATGAGAGAATTGTATTAAAGTTTATTCAAAAAAGACAAATTAATTATAATACAAAAACAAAAGTGACTGGAAAAAGGGGAGAAGTAGAGCTAAATAGGGGGAAGATGGAATTAATCCCTGTAATAAGAGACAAAAGTATGCCACATCTGGAAGAGATAGTCTTATGAGGATATCATGACCATAATTAATTGCATAGAGATCATACTAATCTGATTATGCACCAGTTATGCTGGTAAGTACTCGTATAGTATAAATGCGAAGTCCCGTTGCCATTAATGACAGTATGCAATTATATAAGAGCTAGTCATGACATTAGGATATCAGCTCATTTTAGTCTCACTCAGCAGCGCTTTTATCACCCCCTTTTTTATCTCAATCTTTTTAACATTTTTTTTTCTGGTGGTTCCTGGACTGAAGCATCATCTGATATTTAAAAACTAAAAAAAAAGATATATATTCGTTATCATAAAAGTCCTATCTATGAGAATACATTAACAATATTTAACCCATACAGTAGATGACGTACAGCAAAAAAAAAAAGCGAAATGAGAAAATTGCAGCTTTGGGTCATGGCATCATTGCAAAAAAAAATGCTCTAAAGGGCGAAGTCAGACGACCGTATTATTCGATGTTATCTTCAGACTGGACATCGGCTCTCCTGACCTGAGCGTGACAGCTTGTATTTCTATGCAACTGTCACCATCAGGTCAGGATAGCCGACAGCCAGTCCGAGGTTTGCGATGCTATCCTCGCGCGAAAAATATGGCCATTTGACTACGCCCAAAAAGTGACTAAACCATCATATGTACGCTAAATGGCATCAATAGAAACATCAGCTTGCTCTGCAAAAAAAAAAAGCTCTCACACAGCTCAATGGAGGAGAAAATAAAAAACCTGTGGGTTTTAAGAAATGACAACTCAAACCAATTTGTTCAATTTTTTTCTTTTTCAAAAATGTATGAATTCTTTTTCACCACTTAAAAAAATATATACAATTTTGCCATCACCATAATCATACTGATCTGAAGAATCCTGTTGCCAGGCCATTTTTATCACAGAACAAACACCACAAAAGCAAAATTGAAAAAACAATGGAATTGCATTTTTTCACAGTTTCACTTGGAATTTTCTCTATTTTTCACTACAATGTATGGTGAATGAAGTCATTCAAAACTTCAACTCATCCTACAAAAAAACAAGCTTACATACGGCTAAGTCAATGGAAAAATATAAAAGTTATGGCTTCTTGGAAGAAAGGAAGGAAAAAAAGTCTCAAACATTTAAAATGACTGCACCTGGAAGAAGTTAAAGAAGAATTAAAGGGAATTTGTCACTAAGTGGTATGACATGGCGACAGAGACCCTGATTCCAGATCTGTGTCACTTACTTGACTCCTTGCTGTAGTTTTTATAAAATCACAAAAACCTACTGCCATGTAGTTCAACCCTGCCCTCACCACTGATTGGCAGCTTTCTGTGTACACTGTGCATAGGCAGAAAGAAGCCAACCAGTGGTGTGGGCGGGATTATACAGAGCTCAGCATTTAGAGAACTGCTAGATCTACAGCAGAGCAAACAGTGATTTTTATTAAAAAAGCAGCAAAAAGTAAAGAAAGTGACACATTGCTGGAACTAGGGTCTCTGCCCCTACATTATGCTGATCTTAGATGGGGTAGAAAACACCGGGTGACAGATTCCCTTTAAAACTGAACATACAGTATATATGGAAGGTAGGTGCATGGAATTAATTCCTTCTGAGTTTTGCCAGAGGAAGATGCTTCAGGAATCTTCCCCTCCCACTAATGTATTAAACATTTTAAAGGGAACCTGTTATATCCCAAAACACTATTAACCTGCAGATATGGGGTTAATCTGCTGGTTAATATTGTTACAACGCTGTCCAGCCACCTTCCTAAAAGTGCAGCTACTGGGAGAAAATGATCTTTATTCTTCCTGGGAGCTGCCGGCTTTCAGTCATAGAACAAGGAACATCTTCAGTCACCGCTCAGTACATAGTGAGCAATACATGACGGGTTCCATTTAAGCCACCATTAGTATTATGCGAATCATCTGAAGAACTTGCCTTCTGAATCATCCTCAGGGGGTCTAAGCTGGTAGAACAGAACTGCCTGTGAAGTCAGAGAAACAAACAATTTCAGACACATCCTATAACCCTCTGCCAAAAACTGAGAGTGTGGACACTCCCAAACTCCGTGCCGCAAATTAGTCAGTGGACTCTGACATTTCGGAAACTCTTTGTTCCCGTTGGAAAATAAAGGGAGTGTAGTATATTGAAGCCATATAGGGAATTTTGTATTAATTTAAGAGTCTGTCAATCATGCCTAAACTATTGATTTGACTGCTTTTGCTGTCCATAAAAAAACAAACTTTTATCTAGTATATAGAGCAGGGCTCCACAGTGCAACCTTGGCATGGCAAAAGGCTATTTGCACCATTTGCCCCCTCAACTAGCATGTGGAGTTCTGCCCCTTAGCTTTATTGACATTGATCGCTTGCTATGAAGGTGTTGTTGAGGGTACTGGGTTTAAGATATGGGGGATATATTATATAGATAACCTATCCTATGGCTAAGTCATTGCTTTGTAAGTTCCAGACAAGCCATTTAACTCTACCGCTTACCCCCTGGTAAAACACAGCACGTCCGCGGGCTGGAACAGAGTAAAAACAATTTTAAAGACATGCAAAATTTTTAGAATGCATCCGCATAGAATATAATAAACAAACTTTTCTTCTTCCCTTTATGGGAGGCTCTTTTTCTTTAACGCTACTGGTTACGTTTCTATCACTACATTATAAAACTTTATTCACATACAGTACAGACCAAAAGTTTGGACACACCTTTTCATTTAAAGATTTTTCTGTATTTTCATGACTATGAAAATTGTACATTCACACTGAAGGCATCAAAACTATGCAAGAGAATGCCAAGAGTGTGCAAAGCAGTCATCAAAACAAAAGGTGGCTACTTTGAAGAACCAAGAATATAAGACATATTTTCAGTTGTTTCACAATTTTTTGTTAAGTATATAATTCCACATGTGTTAATTCATAGTTTTGATGCCTTCAGTGTGAATGGACAATTTTCAAAGTCATGAAAATACAGAAAAATCTTTAAATGAGAACGTGTGTCCAAACTTTTGGTCTGTACTGTATATAAAACATTATAAAACTCTTTTCACTTGTATAAACACATCTTTCACATATAAAACATTTTTCTTTATAAACATTCTTCATATCAAACATTTATTAACAGGTTACAGCATGCTCTGCAACCAGGTGTCCACTTTCTTTATTAGGTGCAAACTTGAGTATGAGGGACCCGTCCGCAAACCCTCAACATAGGCCCTGGGCACAGCTGCAGGGCATAGATGATCCAGGCGTTGGACCACGTCATCGGGCACGCCAAACGGGTTTTTGTTCTGAGGTCATTGTTGTATATTTATAAAACCAATAAGAGCCACTTTAAGAAGTGCAATTATTTACAATGGAAAGTTTTTAGGGAGATCACCGTCCTCTACCCTAATGTCTCTATACCCTCGCGGGTAACTAAAGGCATATGTAAACACAAATTTTTTTTTATTTTTTTTTAACTTGCAGCATTATTGCTTTACCCTTACGGGTAACTATATACAGTTCCTTGCAACACATGTTCAATAGTGGGGTTCCCACCGGGGAACTCCTCATTTTTACCGACTGACCCAGCCGGGTGTTCAGCCTGGTACTGCGGGGGCACGTCCTTTCTTTCCTTTGCCACCTTGTGGACTTGGAGGGCATACCACCCGCGCTCTCCTTTGTGACGGGTGAAAGTGACATGGTCACCGGGATAGAGGTCTCGGCCGGGGTGCCCCTGCTGGAGGTGGGGTTCTAAGTCCCGCCGGTTGACGAAGACGTCTCGATCTGTCTGCGGCTCCCGGATAAAGCCCCACCCGGCGTCCAAGTCAAACTTTACTATTATCCCCTCCAGACGGGGACTGGGTTTAGTAGACATTGCTTGGCGGGCCCGTGTCTTGGCCGCCATGTTTCTGGCCTCCATGCACTTCCATCGCACCTGCCGGTCATACCGCTCCTTGTCCAGCTGCAGGAGCTCCCTCCTGCAGTACTCTTCTCGCCGGAGGGCCTGGGCCTGAGTCTCCTGAGTCCCATCGGATCTCCTCTCCCTCTGCGCAGGCAATCGGGGGCGCAGGTGTGGGAGCAAGGGGGGGTCTCTGCTGACCTTCATTCCTGGCGGACCAGTCAAAGGAGGGGGTCCCGTATCCCCACTCGGATGCGGAGATAGGCGGCTCTGGTAACGGGCCCAGGAGCAGTTCTTCCGAGCAGGCGCCCGGGTAGTGCGAGGATTCCGCCAGGGGATCGAGGAGCGGATCGGTGGAGCTGGCCAGGTGGTATGGAGATTCCGCCAGAGGATTGCGGAGCTGGTCGACGGAGCAGGCCCCCGGGGTAGTGGATTCTGGGCCTGGGAGCAAGTCGGGAGCGTGCACGCCCGGGTACGCAGGCGCCGCCAGGGGGCCCAGGAGCAGGTCAGCGCGGTCTGCGCCCGGGACAGGGAAACTCTTTCTACCTGCTCCCGCGGCCGCTTGGCTGCTCTCTGCCTTCTGGTCCTGGTTTGGCTCCGCCGGGGCCGGGCCGCTGTCGGTGGAACACGGGACTCGCTGCCGCCTGGCCTCTATCTTCCCCAGCACCTCCTTCTTCCAGCCGGCGATGGCTGTTCTCTCGGCCTCTCCTACCCGCCGGCTGAGCTCACGCATCTCTGCATGAAGGAACTCCACGTCCTCCAGGGTCAGCTTGTAGATCACCTCCACCAGGGTAAGAGGTGTCTCGATTGGCTGCAGGCCTCGGGTCGGGGTCTCAGGTTCACCTCCCTCCATCTTGCCTGCCGGGTGTGTTCTATCTGGTCTGCTGGAGACCACATCCTGTTTTCCAGTTTTAGTTTCTCCTCTCCCCTTTCTGGGGTGGTCCCATGGCTGCTTGCTGTCGGTCACACCTGGGGGCGTCTTCCCCACCTTGATGGACACATCTATGTGTATGGACACAGTTTCAGGGGGCTGGTTGCGCTTTTGGCGCCATTCTGAGACCCGGCCCACGATGGGAGGTTCTGTATTGTTGTCTTTGATCACGCACATAATGGCGCACGTTCTTCTGGGGCGGGCGCCACATTCAGTCTTTAAACACAGTCTCTAGGCGCACAATACCCGGTGATAACGGGTGGGTTACATATCCTGTTCGTGATGCCAAGTATGACGCGCCCCCTGGGCCGTGGGGTACCCGGTGCCGGGCCGGTAGATGCTGAGGGATGTCACAGTGGTGGTGACCCGGTCCGTGACCCAGGGCGGTCAATAAAAGGGGTTATGTATAGGGGATTATAGAGTTTTTATAGAGTTCATGATGCCACCTGTGGAATGCGGCTAAAGGGAGCCACCGCTGCAGAGCAGTCCTCTCAAGCTGATGTCACTGCAGCAGGGATGGTGTGGCTCTCCACAGGAAGAGCTAGCTCCAGGGCAGTGTAGATGATGTTGGTTGTGCTGGGCGTTGTAGTGCAGGGGTTGATGGCGCAGCAAGAAACACAGAGACAAGGAAGTGCAGTCCTCTGAGTCTTTACTCATGGTTATTGCAGTCCAAGTTGCAGAGCTCAGTATAACTGCCCACGTCGTGCTGCGTTTACTCAGTGAGGGGCTCAGTCCACCCTCAGGTATCTCCGGCGTACTTAGCAGGACCCCCTTCTGTGTCTTCTCTCTGGCTGTCTCCCTGAACCTTATACCAAGTGTCCCAGTCCAGTACCTGCGGGCCTTGGCGGACGACGTCTGTTCCGTCCCCTGGGTCCTATATAGCTACTTTCCTGGTGAGACTGGTATGGAATGTTGGCTACAGGACATGAAATACTGCAGCCTCCGGTTTCTAGTTAAGATGTACAATCTTTTGCTAGTTGAGGGATCCGGTACCCTGTATGCAGCCTGACCCCTCCACTTCCCGGTAGATGCAGGCATACGGGTGGCCTTCTGCACGGCCCATACTCCTAGGGTCCCTTCTTCCGTTCCTGGAGCCTCTCCGCTCCCTCTCCTCTCTTCTCTCCTTCTCCTTTCAGACTTGGGCCTCACTGTCCAGGCCTGCCTCTGGAGCAGAGCTCGTACAGAGCCTCTGCTCCTGTCACTTTCCTCCTCTGACTGAACACACTGACTAAGATGGTGTCTCTACTTATATCTTTCTTCTATGTGCTCCCCTTAACTACTTCCTCCACCCACACCCACTACGTGGTTCCCCTTTACTAAGTCCCCTCCCCCACTCCAGCCAGGGACCAGGAACTGTGATCTCCCATAGGAGCAATCTCGCCCTGCCCTCTGGAGTGTGGTGTAATGAATGCAGGTGTTAGGGTCCTGAGCTGTACTCCTTTATTACATGAGAGTGAGATACCACACCTCTGGGTGAGATGCAGTACCTCTGTGGCGACGGAACCCTGAGGGGCGCCACACTGCCGTAACACCAGCTCCAGAGGACTGATCCGCAGCGGCGGCACCCCTTAGCCGCATTCCACAGGTGGCGTCACGAACACTTTCCAAATCCCCTATAAATATTCCCCTTTTACTGACCGCCCTGGGTCACGGACCGGGCCAGCTACCGTGATATCCCCCCAGCAACCAGAGGCCCTGCTGCCGAGTACCCCACGGCCCAGGGGGCGCGTCACATCCATGTAGCCCTCATTCATCCAGAGCACCTTGAAGTTTACTGCAGGTGACCCCCTCAGATATTATCGTCTATAACACAGGTTACTGCCTGGAAATTGAATACTAGCTCCTTTATTTCACTGCTTCATTGGTAGCCAGTAAATACTAATGAATACCAACGAAGCAGTGAAATAAAGGAGCTAGTATTCAATTTCCAGGCAGTAACCTGTGTTATAGACGATAATATCTGAGGGGGTCACCTGCAGTAAACTTAAAGGTGCTCTGGATGAATGAGGGCTACATGGATGTTTAGAGAGCTCTGTGAAAAGGCTCTATGTTAGGCAATTGGGCTATTGTGCATAATACAATTCATTGCACTTTATGAAGGGGGTGTATCATCTCCCTTCTGGTTTGTGTTCCCCTTTTTCTATGCCCTCTCTCTTCAGCTGGGGATTTGAAACAGAAGGTGATAGTGAGTTTAGCACCTCTATACATTATGAGCTGATGCTGGACACTTAGTTGTCCCTTTTAGGTCTATTAATATCCATGGTGTGTCCTGCTTATGCGGGCACACTCTGGGTAGACTGCACACAAGTACAGTGGATCGAGTGTATTGCTAAATGTTATACATTATTAAAAGTTATATTTTATCATTTATTCCACCGCAGTCAGTGATGTACTTATAATTTTGGTGGTAAATTTTGAGTAGATAGGTCCTTTTTCAGTGATTACTATATACATGGAGGCAACAACCAAGCAGAGACTCTATCTTAAATTGGCGTAGCTGAACTTGTTTGTGCAGCAGTTTCAAGTCCGGGATGGGATGGACTTGACTGTCCCTTTTAAGGATGACAAAAAAGTTTGAATAAAAACTTTTGAACATTTCCCAGGTAGGAACTGGAACAATGATGCCTGACATGAAAAGAGAGGAAGTGGCTTGGGAAAAAATGGCAGCAAAGGAGGGGTTCCCTGGAGGTTTGAGACAGAAACAGCAGTCTTGACGAGGAGAAAATTCTATCTTGCAACTGGAGGAGACGATTTCTCTGACCCAGGCATCATTGATAGCAAAGAGCCACATGTCTCAATATAAGGGGAGGCGGCTGTCCACCTGAACTGTGATCCTAGGTGACTGAGTGTGTGGGAGCCAGGAAGTAGTCAGTTTGAAGGATGGTCTCTTCTTTTCCTGAGGAACAGCTGGTCTCTCCAGGCAGGTAGGCGGGAGCTGATGAAAAGAGTGAAAGTGATGAGGTTTTCGATTAAACAAAGTAGGAGGAATTCTCTTTTGCAGAAGCAGGGTGTTCTTCCCACCTGTAGTGTCCGAAATTATCTTGTCCAGCATTTCCCCGAAGACATAAGATCCATGTAAGGGTAAGATCATGAGGGACTGCTTGAATGCATGGTCCATGTTACACAGCCAAAGCCGAAGGATACGGTGGATATCCCTCACATTGTTTGAAGCGTGTGCTGAGCAGCCACCAACTTCAAGAGAGGCAGAACATAGGTACTTATCCGCCTGGGCAATCTGGTTTGCAAGGTCTGTCAGCTCCGAGGGAGGCGACTCGTAGATCATGCCTTGGCGTAGATGCTTTGTCAGGTAGTAACGGTCTTGGCAACCCAGGTCACAGCAAAGAACGGACGCAGTGACTAACCTGCAGCTTCAAAGGTGGACCAGGCTAGGGATTCAGCATACTGGTCTGTGGGGTCCTTTATAGAGGCTACATCAAAGATCAAAAGGATCATGGACTTGGTCAGTCAGGACACAGGAAGATCCATGGAAGGAGAGGATCATCAGGTGGCAATGAGATCTGCAGAAAAGGAAATACAATCTTTGTACGTTTATGTGCGTGAAAACGTTTTTCGAGTTGAGCCCACTCCTCGTCCAGTGCTTCACTGACTTCTAAGTGGTTAGAAAAACACTTGGTGGGATGTCTGACCCTCTAGAAGGACACTGAGTCTGCAGGTAGTGAGGGGTCCACTTCTTTTATATTGAGGGCTTGGTTGACTGCAGTCTCGGAATCGTCGATAGAGATAGAGACTGGGATGAAGAACTCACTCTGGGATGCTTGGACCATCGATGTACTTTGCTATGCTGGGGCTGAATAGTTAGTGGGTCTGAATCACTCTGGTTAGTGGTCGAGGTACCCTTTGCAGAGGTAGCAAGGGGTAAGCGCTCCATGAAAGTGACCAGGGGGGGTCTCCTGGGCCAGAAGCAGGGGCGGCAGGGTGCAGGGAGCGTAGTTCACCACGGGTTGACCTGACAGGAAATTACAAGATATGCAAGCAAAGTCCACGACCAACAAGGGCGGGGAGAATTGGCATGTATGACTGTGAAGGAATGGCAGCCTAGAGACTCTGCACAATCCCACCGCTGCCGCCAATGTGAAGAAACGGCACCAGGGGGCCCCCCAGAATCCCGCTGTCATCGCTTCTTCCGGTGGATCCACACCCCGCCACTCGCCTGACGTCACATTATGCCAGACGGAGCACGTGATACGGATCTACCCTTTGCACCAACGTGACGTTCCGCACCCCCTCAAGGACGCATAAGGTCAGATCGGCACAGTTCTACACCATCACCTCCTGTCCACACGGGCACAGAGAGGCACCGGGAGTGGGAGAAGGTGGTTCACTCAGACGCTGACGTGGCCCCATACTCTCCCACACTCCTGACAGGCTGAGAGGCTCTTTCACTACTCCAGTGAAGCAGAGCCTTGTCGGCCTGGATAGAGCTGCCACAAGTTTCTATTTGGTATACAGACTTATATCGAGCTAGAAACCAGCCCGGTAGCGCGTCGTTGACCAAACAACAGATGTGAGGTTCGTGGTTCAAGATAAAAGACCAGCCCAAGATTAAATTATATATTTAATCGCCATAAGGGCTCACTAAACAATCTACTATATACACAAGCTTATATATATACAGTGGTCAGAGTTACAAATACAAAAGCATGGTACATCAAGCATCACAGATCTTAAAGTCAATTACCAGTAGATGGAAAGCATGGCTCAGTGGTTGGGCGACCACATGGGGAAGAATGTGTGCCCTGCTTGGTTGCTGGACTTGTCCCTCACGTCTGCATATCACGAGCTTCCCCAGTGAAAAGACAATAGGCTTTTGCTACACAGACCTTCCAACTCTCTGGGAACTCCCACTACCTGCCCCCTGTTCATCCCAAGTCTCCACCCCCTGTTCCTTCCTGGCTGAGACTCCCAGACCTAACGTGGCCCATACCTCCTTGCTGGATGGTCCCAGGGAACCGGTTCTGGTGTCAACGGACCCGGTCGGGCCCCTGCTACATGTGGGTATCAAACACAGCAGTTGTAGGAGGATCCAAAAGGTTGGGACGTGTATCTCCTTGTCCCTACACGCTAGAGTGGGCTAGGATGCAGTCGGGCATTCGCTATCTTCCCCTGAGCTAGAAAATCCATTTTGTGAAGAGCTGAGACATATAGTTTTTCCACAGCTCGGTATAGAAATATAGTACCTTACACAACAGCACATGTTGAGAACAAAAAGAAGATCTCAGCATGGGGCTAGCCTGTCAGCTCAGCTCACGCTGCAGAGGGACACTCACACTGAAGCCCTCCTCCCTTCTCTCTTACAGCTGGTAAGAGTTGGGTAACATTGTGCTTGGAGACCTGACAACCAGGGAACATGTGATTATTCTAGAATATCCTTCACACCTCCCCCCTTTAGATGGCGCTAGGGGGCGGCACCACTCAGTGCTCCCCCGCGCGCCCATCCGCAACCTCCCTTGGCGGGATAAGTCGTCGGCATTGCCATGCTCGCGGCCCTCTCTGTGGTAAATGGATAAGTGGTACTGCTGGAGCGCGAGGCTCCATCGCAGCAACCTCCCATTCGTCCCGGACACGGTGTGCAACCAGCTGAGGGGATTGTGGTCTGTTTACACGGTGAATTGGCATCCGTACAAGTATGCCTGCAGACGCTGCAGGGCCCACACAATTGCCAGACATTCCTTTTCCATCGTGGAATAGGCCACCTCCCTCGGCAGGAGCTTCCGGCTCAAGTACAAAACGGGGTGTTCATGGACGATAGTGTCGACCTAGCTGAGCACCACACCGAGGCCAAAGTCACTGGCGTCGGTCTGCACTACAAACAGCCGCGTGAAGTCGGCTGCTTGTAGTACAGGGGAGGTAGAAAGGGTGGTTTTCAGCGCCCGGAAGGCCGTCTCACAGTCGTTTGTCCAATCAACTGCGGAGGGTAGCTTCTTCTTGGTGAGGTCCGTCAGTGTTATGATCGGCTACAAGCACTAAGGAAAGACAGGAGATCTGTCCCTACAATAGAACTATGCTAGATCCCTACGATGTAACGGGGAACCTGATCCTGCGATCAGACCCGCTAAAGTCCTCAGCTAGTCTGAACGAAGACCTATAGATGTGAGGGAGGGATCCCTACAAGAACTAGGGACTGGGAGAAAGATGGACACCTCCTAGCAGAAATTGTAGCAGTAAAAAGACAAACAAACAACATAGAACATAGAGGTCAAAAGACCTAGCTAAACTGACTGAGAAAGGTACAAAGCACCTGGCTAGCTTAAGAGTAGAAATTAAAATGAAGTCCAGCATGGCCAGAAGGGCAGAGCAGGATTAAATAGGCAAAAAAGGTCATTTGACCAGCAAAATAGACAAAAACTAACAGGAGAGTTCTAACAGTCAGGGTCTTCGCCAGGCTACTATAGTGAGGGATGAACCTCCTATAGTACCCGACGGTGTCCAGGAAGGACATCACCTGTTTCTTGGTCCTGGGAGTGGGCCAGGATTCGATGGCATCCACCTTCCCGGGCTCTGGCTTCAGAGCTCCTCCACCTACCCGGTGTCCCAGGTAGTGGACCTCACTCATACCCAGCTGGCACTTTTCCGACTTAATGGTCAAGCCTGCTCGTTGGATCCGACCGAGCACCTGTGTCAGATGCTCTAGGTGATCCTCCCAGGTGGGACTGAAGATGGCAATGTCATTCAGGTACGCGGCCACGTATCCTTCGAGTCCCTTGAGCAGAGCGTTGACCATCCGCTGAAAAGAGGCAGGGGCATTCTTCATGCCGAAGGGCATCACCGTGGACTCATACAGTCCGAATGGGGTGATAAAGGCAGAGCGTTCCCGTGCCTCGGGGGGTCAGGGGAATCTGCCAATATCCCCTACTCAGTTCCATTATGGTCAGGTACTTAGCCCTGGCCAGCTGATCGAGTATGTCATTGATTCGCGGCATTGGGTACGCATCGATGATCGTGACAGCGTTGTGCCCCCTGTAGTCCAGGTTGTCTGGTCCTTCTTTGGGACGAGGACCTCAGGTGAGGCCCAAGCACTGCTGGAGGGCTGGATGATCCCCAGCTTCAGCATCTCGTCAATCTCCTGGAGTATGTGCTGCTGCACTTCCAGGGAGACCCGATATGCTGAGTGCCGGATTGGGAGGTCATCCCCGGTGTCCATGTGATGGACAGCCGACTCTGTCCTGCTGGGCTTGTTGCTGAACAAATCCCGGAAGGGGTACAGGGTTGCCCACAGCTGGGACCGTTGGTCCGACAACAGCTGGTGGCAAACTTCCACGTCCTCGATGGTCCCACCTGCCCTGGGCGAGCATGTCTGGGAGGGTCTCCGCCTTTCCCTCCTCTAGCATATGGGAAGGGCCTCTCCCGTTCATGATGTGCCTTAATCATGTTCACGTGGAAGGCCTTCCGCTTTCCCTGGGCGTGGTCCAGTGACCACTAGCTGTCGGTCCCTGGGCCACACCTCCGGTGAACCTCGCTGGACCGTTACCTGGTACAGCCGTCCTTGGTCCCAGCCCACCCGCTCGAGGTCTGAGTCCGAGGGAGGCTGTGCCGCCTGCTCCTTAGGAGCTTTCAGGCTGTCGTCAGTCTCTAACGCTGCCTGAAACCCCTGACTGGATGTAGCCAGAATAGACAAAACTGCCACGTGTTCTGTCAGTTCCCCCCGGACCTGTCTCCTGGCCTCCATCTGACCAGGCCACTTGGTCGGAAGAGGAGAAGCCGTCGGACTCCTGAGGGGCCCCTGGGGCCCGGGTGCCACCACTGCGTGTCATGGTCCGCGGGTAGCACCTGCTTCTACTCTACTTCTGACCAAACCTCCGGTCTAAATGGACTACTCTGGCCCTCTGACATCCCGGTTGTGGGGGAACCCTGCCATGCGGCCTTACCTGGGAGCCCTACTGCTTCTGGGACTGCCGCGCCCTCCATGGCATGCTCCTCCTCCTCCGCTGTTTGCAGGGTCGGAGTGGGACACCTAAAATCCTCTGGTGGGCCCGGCCTCCCCTAGCCCCAGTTCCTGCCTCCTTCATTAGTGCTTGCCCTGCTCTGCATGCTAATAGCCAGCACCAGCGGGCAGGCTGCACAAGTGATGTGACCTGCCAAGAGCGCGGTGCATGAGTGCCATACCTCACTTCAGCCAGCACAGTCACAGCACAGCTGACTGGGTGAGGCTGAGGCTGAGAGGAGACAGGGCACAGCAACAGAGCTGATCAGCAGAGAGCAACTGTTTCCTGTGCTGAGTCTCCGGCTCCTCTTCCCTGGACAGCCACAGCCCTGGTCTAATGCTGATTGGCTGCAGTGCAGCCAATCACCATTAGCTTTCTTTGTGTGACCTTACAGCACAGCTCTGGCTAGGAGCTGTGTTGTGATTGGTCAATGTCCTGCCCGGTGTATTGTATAGAGGAGGAGAGGGAGTCTGATGGCTGACTGTAAGTAAATATATGATTTCTGCAGCCTGGCTATTTCTCCAGCCACTGAGGGAGGGGGCCCTCATGCAATCTAAAGGTGGCACAGGGGAGGGGACACACAGGAAATTTCTAATTTCCTGTGAGCCCCCTCCCTCACTGTTTCCCCTTTAATGCCCTATGGGCCCCCTCCCCCACTAATTCACCTCTAATTTCCTGTGCTTCCCCCCCCCCACTGATTCACCTCTAATTTCCTGTTTGCCCCTCCCCCACTGATTCACCTCTAATTTTCTGTGGGCCCCCTGCCCCATTGTGTCAATCACCTCTATTTTACTGTGGGTCCCCTTACCCCCTCTGAGCAGCCCCACAAGAAATTAGGTGATGCTGTGGGTGAGGGGGCCAACAGGAAATTAGAGGTGACACAGTGGGGGAGGGGACCCTCAGATTTTACCCCCTTTACGACATCCGTCTTTTATCTATGGTGCATGTTAAATGCCACTGTCAATCTCGTACAGTGGCATTTAACACACACCGACATGCGTGCGCATCATTCTATTGCTCATCAGCGCGCCTGACGTGACGTGATCATGAGACACCGATGGGTTGTCATGACAGCCGGGGGTCTTCTGATGACCCCTGTGCCTGTCATTACAGAGTTCCTTTGAAACCCTTCCTGTGGCCGGGCTTCAAAGGAGACTGTGATATCGGCTATATGCAGTGATGCTGTGGCGCTGTGCACACCGATAGAGTTAAATGTAGTATAGTGTAGAGGATCTGTCAGCTCTCCTGTGTGCTGTAGTATATAGAGGATCTGTCAGCTCTTCTGTGTGGTGTAGTATATAGAGGATCTGTCTGTTCTCCTGTGTGGTGCAGTATATAGAGGACCTGTCAGCTCTCCTGTGTGGTGTAGTATATAGAGGATCTGTCAGCTCTCCTGTGTGGTGCAGTATATAGAGGATCTGTCAGCTCTCCTGTGTGGTGTAGTATATAGAGGATCTGTCAGCTCTCTCGTGTGGTGTAGTATATAGATGATCTGTCAGCTCTCCTGTGTGGTGTAGTATATAGATGATCTGTCAGCTCTCCTGTGTGGTGCAGTATATAGAGGATCTATCAGCTCTCCTGTGTGGTGTAGTATATAGAGGATCTGTCAGCTCTCCTGTGTGCTGTAGTATATAGAGGATCTGTCAGCTCTCCTGTGTGGTGTAGTATATAGATGATCTGTCAGCTCTCCTGTGTGGTGCAGTATATAGAGGATCTGTCTGCTCTCCTGTGTGGTGTAGTATATAGAGGATCTGTCAGCTCTCCTGTGAGGTGTAGTATATTGAGGATCTGTCCGCTCTCCTGTGTGGTGTGTCTGTCCGCTCTCCTGTGTGGTGTAGTATATAGAGGATCTGTCAGCTCTCCTGTGTGGTGTAGTATATTGAGGATCTGTCCGCTCTCCTGTGTGGTGTAGTATATAGAGGACCTGTCCGCTCTCCTGTGTGGTGTAGTATATAGAGGATCTGTCCGCTTTCCTGTGTGATGTAGTATATAGAGGATCTGTCCTGTGTGGTGTAGTATATAGAGGATCTGTCAGCTCTCCTGTGTGATGTAGTATATAGAGGATCAGTCCGCTCTCCTCTGTGGTGTGTTACGAACACGCCTGGACTGACTGGCGTGAGCGTGGTTAGTGATCCCACTGGACCATGAACCGAGGAGTGCCTGGAGGGGCGTGACTAAGTATCAACTCAGTCCGACCAAGGTCGCACGGCGGCTCAGTCAACTCCGTGAACCAGGGAGGAATCAAGCATAGGGACCAGGTGCTACTCCAGTTCAGACCCCGGTCACAGCTGTTGACCCACACCGGGGAATGCAGGAACAGGCAGGTTAGGCTGGCATACAGACAGGTGGGTACTGGCAGGCACGGCTGGTATGCAGACAGGTGGGTACTGGCAGGCACGGCTGGTATGCAGACAGGTGGGTACTGGCAGGCATGGCTGGTATGCAGAGAGGTGGGTACTGGCAGGTAGGAACGCAGGCAGGATAGGGACCTGTACAGACTGGGATACAGGAACAGAGCCGCAGGTGCGGTAGACAAGCAAAGTAAAACCCGCAGGTGCGGTAGACAAGCAGAGCAGAGCAAAACCCGCAGGTGCAGTAGACAAGCAGAGCAGAGCAAAACCCGCAGGTGCGGTAGACTAGCAGAGCAGAACAAAACCCATAGGTGTGGTAAACAAGCGGAGCAGAGCAAAACCCGCAGGTGAAGTTGACAAGCGGAGCAGAGCAAAATCCGCAGGTGCGGTAAACAAGCGGAGCAGAGAAAAATCCGCAGGTGCGGTAGACAAGCAGAGCAGAGCAAAACCCGCAGGTACGGTAGACAAGTAGAGCAGAGCAAAACCCGCAGGTGCGGTAGACAAGCAGAGCAGAGCAAAACCCGCAGGTGCGGTAGACAAGCAGAGCAGAGCAAAACCCGCAGGTGCGGTAGACAAGCAGAGCAGAGCAAAACACGCAGGTGCGGTAGACAAGCAGAGCAGAGCAAAACTCGCAGGTGCGGTAGACAAGCAGAGTAGAGCAAAATCCGCAGGTGTGGTAGACAAGCAGAGCAGAGCAAAACCCGCAGGTGCGGTAGACAAGTAGAGCAGAGCAAAACCCGCAGGTGCGGTAGACAAGCAGAGCAGAGCAAAACCTGCAGGTGCGGTAGACAAGCAGAGCAGAGCAAAACCCGCAGGTGCGGTAGACAAGCAGAGCAGAGCAAAACACGCAGGTGCGGTAGACAAGCAGAGCAGAGCAAAACCCGCAGGTGCGGTAGACAAGCAGAGTAGAGCAAAATCCGCAGGTGCGGTAGACAAGCAGAGCAGAGCAAAACCCGCAGGTGCGGTAGACAAGAAGAGCTGAGCAAAACCCGCAGGTGCGGTAGACAAGCAGAGCAGAGCAAAACCCGCAGGTACGGTAGACAAGTAGAGCAGAGCAAAACCCGCAGGTGCGGTAGACAAGCAGAGCAGAGCAAAACCCGCAGGTACGGTAGACAAGTAGAGCAGAGCAAAACCCGCAGGTGCGGTAGACAAGCAGAGCAGAGCAAAACCCGCAGGTGCGGTAGACAAGAAGAGCTGAGCAAAACCCGCAGGTGCGGTAGACAAGCAGAGCAGAGCAAAACCCGCAGGTGCGGTAGACAAGTAGAGCAGAGCAAAACCCGCAGGTGCGGTAGACAAGCAGAGCAGAGCAAAACCTGCAGGTGCGGTAGACAAGCAGAGCAGAGCAAAACCCGCAGTTGCGGTAGACAAGCAGAGCAGAGCAAAACACGCAGGTGCGGTAGACAAGCAGAGCAGAGCAAAACCCGCAGGTGCGGTAGACAAGCAGAGTAGAGCAAAATCCGCAGGTGCGGTAGACAAGCAGAGCAGAGCAAAACCCGCAGGTGCGGTAGACAAGAAGAGCTGAGCAAAACCCGCAGGTGCGGTAGACAAGCAGAGCAGAGCAAAACCCGCAGGTGCGGTAGACAAGCAGAGCAGAGCAAAACCCGCAAAGCAGAGCAAATACATACAAGGTACTTACAATGAAGTAGCGAGTGGACACTAAACTCACAAACAAAAGTACAGAGACAACGAGTTGGAGTTAGGTGCAAGTTCAGACACTGCAGGAAAAGGGAAGATACGGACATAGAGACAAACAAGTAACGGGCTAAGACACTGTTCAGACAGGAACTGAACCAGGAACAAGATACAGGAACGAGCCTGGGAACTCAGCCCCCAGGGTGGCGGAAACAGACTAGAAGTCACAGATATAGGTAACGGGCCTGGGTATACAGCCGCCAGGGTGGCGGAACAGACTAAAAGTCACAGATACGGGTAACAGGCCTGGGTATACAGCCCCCAGGGTGGCAGAAACAGACAAAATACAGGACAGGACCTGGCAACTCAGTTGCACAGAACATACTGAAAGAAAGTGTTGCTCAGGCCCCTCCTACTGGGTGGAGGGGGTTTAAGTATCCAGTGACTCACAGCAATAGGCTGGGGACGCATTAGGACTGTGCACACAGTAACTTTAAGAAACAGGCAGTAACCGCGCCGCCGCCTTAAGCAATCAGACAAGAGACATGCACACAGCAGGTACTGGAGCAAAGTGTGCAGCCTGGACTGATAGGTAACATGGCAGTCTTGCATGGTGGGAGGTGGTAAGCCATGCCAGCACGCCGCCAGGGTTGTTACAGTACCCCCCCCTTACGCCCCCTCTTCTTCAAGCCTGCAAGGATTTTCTGCAGAGAATTTGGAGGCCGATCCTTCTCCTCAAGAAGATTACCTCTTCTGTCCACTAGAGGGAAAGAAACTGGTCTCACCATCTTGGTGACTAGGATGCCTCCTCCCATCGAGCCATCCTCAGCAACAGATGAAGTGAGTGAAGTACCAGGAACAGGACACAGGAAAGTCTCTCTCCATTTGTTAATATCGGGTAGCACCCCAAAGGATTCACGGGACAACTGGAGATCCTCCACTGGGTTGGAGGGGTGCAGAGACTCTGGGGTAACCACCGCCTTGACGTACACTTTGCCAAGCTTACTGGATGGAGTGGGCGAAGTACCAGGTACAGGGTGCAGAAAAGTCTCTCTCCATTTGTTATCAGGTAGCACCCCGGAGGATTCAGGAAGCAACTGGAGGTCCTCCGCCTGGTTGGAGGGGTGCAGAGACTTGGAGGTAGCCACTGCCTTGATGGACTTATTGCCAGATTTGTTAGAGATGGAGGATCCTTGCTTAGGGACCAACTTCAGTCTGGTTTCTGAGATGACACGTCTGCGACGTGGGGCGGTGCCTAAAGCTAGATCATTGGTACAATCGTTGAGACTGTGTGGGGACAATGCCTCCTCTTTCCTTCCTTCGGAGACTTCAGCGCACAGCGAGTCAGCGACTAGCAGATCTGGTGAAGAAGAAAAAGACACTGCTGACTGTCCTGAAGATATGGGGACTGGACACTCCTTGTACCTCAGCAGTCCCCCAGGAAACACCATACAGGATCTCCAGACCTGAGCGGGCACTAGATCTCTCGGCTCTGGACGACCTGTGGGTAAACCAGACAGCACCTGGTATGTGAACTTCTTCATGTGTAATGCTCCAATCTGGAGCTTAATTTGTACAGACATATTTTGACTGTTTATGAGTAGGGCTCGTCCTTCCGCTGACAATGCCCCAACCGGATTCTGGAGTTGTCGGACGGGAATCAGACACCGACTCTTCAAGGCTTTAAGCCCGAAACTTCCGGTTAATCCGAGGCCTTCACTTGCCACGGAGACAGTCATGGTCATCTGTGGAGAGGAAACACTAACGCCAAGGGCAGCCTCTTCTATAGGCCTAATGTCTTGGGATTCTCCAACCTTTGCTGGACAAAGACCGTTAGGGGCTCCCAAACAACCGCAGCGGGACCGCAATCCGATTTTGTGACTGAGTTCCGGCCTCTGCTTTGCCTGACGAGCATGGTCATCCTTTATGGATTCTGCGCGGATAGCTGCCTCTACCGGCTGGGGAATAGGAGGTCTTTGGGAGGACAGAACCTGGCGTGACGGTTTACCTCTACGCCTTGCACGTCTGGACTGCCTCTTGAGGTTGGGAAGAGAAGTATTCTGTGGAACATTGTCATCCTGTGTGGATTCTGTGTGGGCAGCAGTCTCTTCAGGCTGGATAGCTTGTGGGTTACCTACACGCATCACCCATCGGGACTGCTCCAGGATATTGGGAAGGGAAGCTTTAGCAGAAGCCTCAGGGTTAGGGTCATCGAAGACCATTAGAAAGTCCACCAGGAAGGCCTGCAGGTCAAAGATGATAGGATCCCATGCTTCCCATAGGGGGAGTGATCCAATTCAAGGCATCACCCGCTAAGTAGGACATCAGAAATGCTACTTTAACCCGATCAGTAGGAAAATAGTGAGCATAGAATTTGAAATGCAGCATGCATTGCTCCACAAACGCATGGCTTTGTTTTGGATCCCCATAGTACCGTGGAGGATCTGCAGGAACGAGTGCTGATAGCTCCAATTGGGCTGGTGCGTAAATCGCCTAGACCTCAGCTTGAGAAAAAAAAAAAATTCTTGGTGCACGTATTCGCCAGACAAGGATTCAAATGTCTCCGAGAGTGAAGGGCCGTGGGGCTCAATGGGGACCATGGCCTGAGCAAGCTGTTACGCACACACCTGGACTGACTGGCGTGAGCGTGGTTAGTGATCCCACTGGACCATGAACCGAGGAGTGCCTGGAGGGGTGTGACTAAGTATCAACTCGGTCCGACCAAGGTCGCACGGCGGCTCAGTCAACTCCGTGAACCAGGGAGGAACCGAGAAGAGGGACCAGGTGCTACTCCAGGTCAGACCCCGATCACAGATGTTGACCCTCACCGGGGAATGCAGGAACAGGCAGGTTAGGCTGGCATACAGACAGGTGGGTACTGGCAGGCACGGCTGGTATGCAGACAGGTGGGTACTGGCAGGCACGGCTGGTATGCAGACAGGTGGGTACTGGCAGGCACGGCTGGTATGCAGACAGGTGGGTACTGGCAGGTAGAAACGCAGGCAGGATAGGGACCAGTACAGACTGGGATACAGGACCAAGTCGCAAGTGCGGTAGACGAGAAGAGCAGAGCAAAACCCGCAGGTGCGGTAGACAAGCACAGCAGAGCAAAACCCACAGGTGCAGTAGACAAGTAGAGCAGAGCAAAACCTGCAGGTGCGGTAAACAAGCAAAGCAGAGCAAAACCCGCAGATGCGGTAGACAAGCAGAGCAGAGCCAAACCCGCAGGTGCGGTAGACAAGCAGAGCAGAGCAAAACCCACAGGTGCGGTAGACAAGCAGAGCAGAGCAAAACCCGCAGGTGCGGTAGACAAGCAGAGCAGAGCAAAACCCGCAGGTGTGGTAGACAAGCAGAGTAGAGCAAATACACACAAGGTATTTACAATGAAGTAGCGAGTAGACACTAAACTCACAAACAGAAGGAAAAGGGAAGATACGGACATAGAGACAAACAAGTAACGGGCTAAGACACTGTTCAGACAGGAACTGAACCTGGAAGAAGATATAGGAACGAGCCTGGGAACTCAGCCCCCAGGGTGGCGGAAACAGACTAGAAGTCACAGATACAGGTAACGGGCCTGGGTATACCTTCCCCAGGGTGGTGGAACAGACTAAAAGTCACAGATACAGGTAACAGGCCTGGGTATACAGCCCCCAGGGTGGCTGTAACAGACAAGATACAGGACAGGACCTGGCAACTCAGTTGCACAGAACATACTGAAAGAAAGTGTTGCTCAGGCCCCTCCTACTGGGTGGAGGGGGTTTAAGTATCCAGTGACTCACAGCAATAGGCTGGGGACGCATTAGGACTGTGCGCCCTAAGCAATCAGACAAGAGACATGCACACAGCAGGTACTGGAGCAAAGTGTGCAGCCTGGACTGATAGGTAAAATGGCGGTCTTGCATGGGGGGAGGTGGTAAGCCATGCCAGCACGCTGCCAGGGATGTTACATGGTGTAGTATATAGAGGATCTGTCCGCTCTACTGTGTGGTGTAGTATATAGAGGATCTGTCAGCTCTCTCGTGTGGTGTAGTATATAGAGGATCTGTCCGCTCTCCTATGTGGTGTAATATATAGAGGATGTGTCAGCTCTCCTGTGTGGTGCAGTATATAGAGGATCTGTCCGCTCTCCTGTGTGGTGTAGTATATAGAGGATCTGTCAGCTCTACTGTGTGGTGTAGTATATAGAGGATCTGTCAGCTCTCCTGTGTGGTGTAGTATATTGAGGATCTGTCCGCTCTCCTGTGTGTTGTAGTATATAGAGGATCTGTCCGCTCTCCTGTGTGGTGTAGTATATAGAGGATCTGTCAGCTCTCCCGTGTGGTGTAGTATATAGAGGATCTGTCCGCTCTCCTGTGTGGTGTAGTATATAGAGGATCTGTCAGCTCTCCTGTGTGGTGTAGTATATAGAGGATGTGTCAGCTCTCCTGTGTGGTGTAGTATATTGAGGATCTGTCAGCTCTCCTGTGTGGTGTCGTTTATAGAATATCTGTCAGCTCTCCTGTGTGGTGTAGTTTATAGAGGATCTGTCAGCTCTCCTTTGTGGTGTAGTATATAGAGGATCTGTCAGCTCTCCTGTGTGGTGTAGTATATAGAGGATCTGTCAGCTCTCCTGTGTGGTGTAGTATATAGAGGATCTGTCAGCTCTCCTTTGTGGTGTAGTTGACGCACCCCCTGGGCCGCGTGTGTGTGGGGATACCCGGAATCGGACCTCTTGTGGATGCTGGGGGTTGTAGTCTCTGTGGCGGCGATCCGGTCCGTGCCCAGGGCGGTCAAACCAAATGGCAGTCTATATGCTGATTGTCCGACTACGCCACCCGTGGATTGCGGTCAGAGTGAACCACCGCTGCAGGGCAGACCGCTGAGGCTGGTGTTGTGGGTGCAGCAGAGTGTAGTATAACTCCCCACGGGAGGAGTATAGCCTCAGGGCAGTGAGTGCAGATGATGGGGGTGATGGTGCGCGGGAATAATGACTCAGAGTCTCTGTAATTCAGTCCAGGGTCTTTACTCACAGTTCGTTACTCCACGTTACTCCGGCCAGCTGTAACTTCCCCCGTCGCACTGTGCTCACCAGGTGAGGGGCTCGGCCAACTCCCAGATAACTTTGGAGCATTTCACAGGACCCCCTTTGTGTGTCCTTCCTCTGGCCTGTCATACCCCACCAGTGACCACGCTTCTGTCCGGCTGCCTCGGGCCTTGGCGGGTAAACGTTGGCCTCCGTTTCCCCTGACCCTATGTGGTGCCTTCCTAACGGGTATGGCAAGGGGCTGCGCCACATAAAGTGTCACAGCCTACGGTTTCTAGCTGAGGGTAGTTCCCCGCCTCCACTAGTTTTGGGGACCAGTCTCCCCCTTTGGCCTGACCCCTCCACTCAGGTAGATTCGGGCGTGTGCTCGCTACCAGCCGGTCCACACCCCTGGGGTCCCCTCTTTCCTTGTTCCTGGAGCTCCTCCGCTCCGCTTCCTTCCTTCTCCTTCCTCCAGGCGTGGGCCTCAGTTGCCAGGCCCGCCTCTGGAGCAGAGCTCGTGCAGAGCCCCTGCTCCCTGTCACCTCTCTTCACTCTCTACTCCCAAATGGTGCCCACCTTTTATACCTTCTTCTTAGTGCACCCAGGAACTGCTTCCTCCCTGCTCCTGCACTACAGGGTTCCCCCTTCCTCGGTGTTCCCTCCCCCCACTCCAGCCAGGGACAGGGACTGTCGTGCCCATCTCAGGGGCATATCGGTCGCCCTGCCCCCCGGAAATGTGGTGTAATGCATGCAGGTGTCGGGGTCCTCATCCACACTCCATCGTTACCTGAGAGTGAGATATTACACCTCTGGTTGAGGTGCAATACCTCTGTAGCAACCGAGCTCCCGGGGTGCCACATAGTATATAGAGGATCTGTCAGCTCTCCTGTGCGGTGTAGTATATAGGATCTATCCTGTGTGGTATTTTTACATAACTGCATGGTGGGCCCCAAGAATGATTTTTCTCTGGTGGGCCCAAGGTACTCCAGTACGATACTGGCTGTTTGCCCCCTGTTGGTCACCTTGGTGACACCCACACAGGACGAACTGCTCCAGCCGGCCGGCTAGCTGCTTTATCACAGCCAACTTGATCAATCCCCTCCCCCCCTAGGGGAGAGGGACACAGTACATCACCCACCCCCGCATCCCCATCAGTAGGCATAGTACTAACATTGGAATCAATAGGGGTGGACATGATGTTGTCAGGGGAGTCTGGCCTTGGGGGTTCAGTGGCCACATAGTGGGACACTTGCCGCCCCAAGTCCCTCCCAAGTAAAACAATAGAGGAAATTTTCGGGATTACCCCCACCTCCCCTCCCGGCGCCCCAGTCCAAATACACCTTGCGACGGGCAGCGCCGGCTTGACTCCACCAATCCCGGAGACGGTGAGAGTTTTTCCTGGTATCAAATCCTGGGACGACACCAGTTCAGGCCGCACCAGAGTCATCTCAGTGCCGGTGTCTCGAAGTCCCACGGCCCTGGCGAGCCTATGGTGACAGTTTGCAGGTTGTCAAGGGACCTACCACCACCCCCACCCACACACAAAACAGTGGCCGGTCTCTGGAACGGGCCCTTGTGGCGCTGGGGACACATGACTTTGAAGTGGCCCAGCTGTCGGCAAAGGTGACACAGTCGGGGTTCCCCTACCGGCGTGGAGAGGGAAGCATGGGTAGGTGCCCCCTTGGGCTTGGGGGTAGGGACAGCAGACACCGCGTTCGCAGTCGGCAAGTTTCCTGGCCTCTGGAGTCCTGTTGTTGGAATACTCGTTTGCTAGTGTCGCTGTTGCACAGGTCCCCTGCGGCTTGTGGTCACGGAGGTACTGTTGGAGGTCCTTCGAGCAGTTCCACAGAAACTGCTCAGTCGCGATGAACTTCTTCAGCTGCTGGACGGTGGTGAGCTCCAGTCTTGTGGTCCATTGATCAACGGCTCTCAGTAGGACCCGCATGTCATTGACCCAGCTGTCTGCTGGATCCTGCTGCAGACTCCGGAGCTTCTTCCGGTACGTCTCAGGGGTCAGGTTGTACTTCCGGACCAGAGCCTGCTTGATGTCCTCATTGCTCAGGGTGGTCTCACTGGGCAGGTACCCAAAGATTTCCAAGGCGAGGGGTTAAGTACCAGACCCACTGGTCCTCAGGGAGATGGTACTGACGACAGGTTTTTTCAAATGCCCAAAAGAGAGTGTCCAAGATTCCTCCTTTGTCCAGCAGGGGGAAGTCCTCTGCCCGTAGCTTCGGGACTCGGAGCTCAGGGGACTCGGGACTGCCTGGGACTGGCCGCTGGAGCCGAAGCATCTTTTCCTGGTGCTCGTGCGCCCGCTGACGTTCTGTTGCGACTGCTGCCTTGAGACGTTCCTGGTGCTTGTGTGCCTCTTGACGTTCCTCCATGAGGGTCTCTAAGATGGCCCTGACCCCAGCCTGGAGACTCGCAAGGGCAACTTGCATGAGGGGGTCAGAGCCTGCCTGGCTGGGGGGATGGGCAGCTGGTGGGCGGTCCTCCCCTCCTTCTGGAGCGACATCGACTTCCACCTCCTCCCTACCATCTGGAGCATTGGACATCTCATTGGTTCTGCTCCTGGTGCCACTGACCATCCTTGCACGCTATGGTCACTGACACCGAATTGCAAGCTGATGCACCCACACACCTTACAGTATTTGCACTCTTACTGTCTACTGCTGAGTTGATATTAGGACCACAGCAGCAAAAGCTACCACTGGCAGTCCTTAGTGTCTGTGAGTATGCGTTAAACACTCACACACACTATTATCTCGATCCCACACCGCTTGCCACCAATGTGAAGGAATGACAGCAGAGAGACCCCCCAGAATCCCACCACTGCCACCAATGTGAAGAAACGGCACCAGTCGCTGCTTCTTCCGGTGGATCCACACCCCGCCACCCACCTGACGTCACACTATGCCAGACGGAACACATGATACGGATCTACCCTTTGCACCAATGTGACGTTCCGCACCCCTCAAGGACGCGTAAGGTCAGATTGGCACAGTTCTACACCGTCACATCCTGTCCACACGGGTACCGAGAGGCACCAGGGAGAGGGACAAGGTGGTCCACTCAGACGCTGACGTGGCCCCACACTCCTGACAGGCTGAGAGGCTCTTTCACTACTCCAGTGAAGCAGAGGCTTGTCGGCCTGGATAGAGCTGCCACCATTTTCTATTTGATATACAGACTTATATCGGGCTAGAAACCAGCCCGGTAGCGCGTCGTTGACCGAACCACCCATACCTCCTTACTGGATGGTCCCAGGGAACCGGTTCTGGTGTCAATGGACCCTGCCGGGCCCTTGCTACGTGTGGGTACCAAACACAGCAGTTGTAGGAGGATCCAAAAGGCTGGGACGTGTATCTCCTTGTCCCTACATGCTAGAGTGAGCTAGGATGCAGTCTGGCGTTCGCTATCTTCCCTGAGCTAGAAAATCCATTCTGTGAAGAGCTCGGACATATAGTTCTTCCACAGCTCGGTATAGAAATATAGTACCTTACACAACAGCATATGTTGAGAACAAAGAGAGGATCTCAGCAGGGGCTTGCTTGTCAGCTCAGCTCACCCTGCAGAGGGACACTCACACTGAAGCCCCCCTCCCTTCTTTCTTACAGCTACGAGTCGGGTTACACTGTACTTGGAGACCTGACAACCAGGGAACGTGATTATTCTAGAATATCATTCACAATGACTTACTATGGGGCGAGACATGATAGGAGGACAGGAAAAAAGAGTAAGAAAATAGGGACAGTCAAGCAGGGATTAACAATTGCCTGGAGTGGATGAGACTGCTGGGAGCCGCTATGTGTGGTCCCAGGGCAGGCATCCTACCAGACTGGAACCTTTGCTGAGAACATCGGGAGTGCTGGAGGAGAGATCCCAGCGACAGGAGTATTAAAGGACCAAGGAGAATTGTAGGAGCTGCTGGGAGGTCTGTGGAGAGTGGCAAGAGGAAGAAAATGGCCCTGCCCGGGAAGAAGGGAGGGGCAGGGATGCTGCAGAGTGGGAGAATTGTCCGTGCAAGCGTATGCTTGGCCAGGGGAGGGAGGGGATGTGGCACGCCAGCTCGACTAGGCTGCAACTGCCGGGGAGTAAATTTAAAATCCAGGCCGAGCTAAGGATCCAGAAGGCCGTAGAGGTCATGGGAAGGGCCCGTGAGCAGGGAAAGGGCTAGAGGGACACTAAGAAGGGGAAGAAGAGAGAAGATATAATTACGAATTTAAAAAAAGAGTGGAAAAGGGATAGAAAGAAGGAAAGAAGGGAGCGTCGCTAGGCAAATAGCTAGCACAACGCAGCAGTATGCAGGGAGAGTTCTACTTGCCTGTCCTGAAGAATGGATGCTGGTAATCTTCAGATGATCCTAATCTTTGGCTTGATGTTCAGTCCGGTCTTTGCTCCATGCACATGCCTGCCCTGGGGTGGTGAGGCGGGAAGGAGAAGAAAAGGCAAGGACCGTCTGAATGAGCCACATCAATACATAATGTCAACTGAGTTAGTAGAGAAAAAAATTAAAAATATAAAATACATTTTTGGGCAGAAAGTGGTCTGAAGCTCCAGACCTGTGTCTGACTCCTAGTGACACTAACCTAAACTGAATAACCTGGTTGCCAGTAGGCGGGAGTAGCCTGCTGTGGAGGAGCCAACTTTTTTTCTTAGTTGTAATTAGTGTTAGCTTCCTGGCGGCAGCAGTGTACATCAATGGTCCCCTGTGTCTCCCAATGAGGCGAAAAACAAAAAAAAATGTTGCTGGTCAGGAATGGGGGTAAATGGCCTGGTCTTAAGCGGATTAAACTCAAAGGCAAAAATGATTTTTAGCCCAAAAAATACATGCATTTACGTTAAAAAAAAGGTGGACAAATTAACTTTTTTGATTTCAGAGTCTCTCCTGCTTACAAAGAGATAAAGCAATTCTAATAACTATAAGTGGAAACTGCTGTATATACAATTCCCTGCCATATAAGTGTAGATTCACTTTAAACAGTCGATAATCAGCTAAATTGTACAGTCATTAAGGTTATTTTTGTTGTGCTATTAGAGATCGTGCTCGGTGTCCTCCACCTTCTTCGTGTGTCTGTTGCATTCACTCATATAATAGTTTGCTGTTATGTTACTGTTGTATAAGTTTCAGGCAAACAGTCCTCATCTTAAAACATAGGATGTGCTCCTTTAATCTTATGTTATTTTTTTTTTTTACACTGAAATGAAACAGTTTCCATGGTCAATGTAACAATTACATCCAGTCTAAGTAATGTATCACAGCTTAGTATGGACTAAGTGAAAGTGAATATCAGAGTATATTGCATTCACCAGGATATAATAGTAGGCGACAATGCTCCCATTCAAGACCTCCAGTCACTTCTGTTCGATGTTTAATAGATGCTTAATGGTTTGCTGCTATTAGAACATAAAAAGACATAAACTGACAAGGGTAAAAAAACAACTAGACTTCAGTGGTTATAATGCTAAATATCTTGTTGTAAACAAACTAGTTAGATATCATGCTTGTAAATAGCATATGTTACATCGATCTAGGGGACATTATTCTAAGCTTCCAGGCTCTACAATGTCAGCAAGTAAATAGCCTTCACCGTGAATAATATTAAAATTGTGATGCTAGTCACTACTCATGGGCAGGCCGTGAGGCTGGGTAGTGAAAAGTTCTGGGGTCAGATACCAAGAGAGCATGTAGTAAACTAAAGGGAAAAGACAAAGGCAACGTCAGGTCACGGTCCGAGGTCAGAATACTAGGAACGCTCACGTGTTGGGACCAGGGGCCTGTCAGACAGTCCGTTCATTGTGATCCGTACTTGGACCACGAATGTCAGCCTAAATCTACAACTCCTGGCAAAAATGATGGAATCTCCGGGCTCGGAGGATGTTCATTCAGTTGTTTAATGTTGTTGAAAAAAAGCAGATCACAGACATGGCACAAAACTAAAGTCATTTCAAATGGCAACTTTATGGCTTTAAGAAACACAAAAAGAAATTAAGAAAAAAAATGTGGTACTCAGTAAGGGTAATTTTTTTCAGACCAAGCAGAGGGAAAAAAAATATGGAATCACTCAATTCTGAGGAAAAAATTATGGAATCATGAAAAACAAACACACAAAAGAACACTCCAATACATCACTAATATTTTGTTGTACCACCTCTGGCTTTAATAACAGCTTGCAGTCTCTGAGGCATGGACTTAATGAGTGACAAACAGTACTCTTCATCAATCTGGCTCCAACTTTCTCTTATTGCTGTTGCCAGATCAGCTTTGCAGGTTGGAGCCTTGTCATGGACCATTTTCTTCGACTTCCACCAAAGATTTTCAATTGGATTGAGATCCGGACTATTTGCAGGCCATGACATTGACCTTATGTGTCTTCTTTCAAGGACTGTTTTCACAGTCTTTGCTCTATGGCAGGATGCATTATCATCTTGAAAAATTATGTCATCATCCCCAAACATCCTTTCAATTGATGGGATAAGAAAACTGTCCAAAATATCAATGTAAACTTGGGCATTTATTGAAGATGTAATGACAGCCATCTCCCCAGTGCCTTTACCTGACATGCAGCCCCATATCATCAATGACTATGGAAATTTGCATGCTCTCTTCATGCAGTCATCTTTATAAATCTCATTGGAACGGCAACAAGCAAAAGTTCCAGCATCATCACTTTGCCCAATGCAGATACGCGATTCATCACTGAATATGACTTTCATCCAGTCATCCACAGTCCACGATTGCTTTTCCTTAGCCCATTGTAACCTTGTTTTTTTCTGTTTAGGTGTTAATGATGGCTTATGTTTAGCTTTTCTGTATGTAAATCCCATTTCCTTTAGGCGGTTTCTTACAGTTCGGTCACAGACATTGACTCCAGTTTCCTCCCATTCGTTCCTCATTTGTTTCCTGTTTTGGAGACATATTGCTTTAAGTTTCTGGTCTTGACGCTTTGATGTCTTCCTTGGTCTACCAGTATGTTTGCGTTTAACAACCTTCTCATGTTGTTTGTATTTGGTCCAGATTTTAGACACAGCTGACTGTGAACAACCAACATCTTTTGCAACATTGCGTGATGATTTACCTTCTTTTAAGAGTTTGATAATCCTCTCCTTTGTTTCAATTGACATCTCTCGTGTTGGAGCCATGATTCATGTCAGTCCACTTGGTGCAACAGCTCTCCAAGGTGTGATCACTCCTTTTTAGATGCAGACTAACAAGCAGATCTAATTTGATGCAGGTGTTAGTTTTGGAAATGACAATTTGCAGGGTGATTTCATATTTTTTTCCTCAAAATTGAGTGATTCCATAATTTTTTTCCTCTGCTTGGTCTGAAAAAAATTACCCTTATTGAGTACCACATTTTTTTTCTTGATTTCTTTTAGTGTTTCTTAAAGCCATAAAGTTGCCATTTGAAATGACTTTAGTTTTGTGTCATGTCTGTGAATTGCTTTTTTTTCAACAACATTACAAAAACTGAATGAACATCCTCCGAGCCCGGTGATTCCATAATTTTTGCCAAGGGTTGTATATAAAATGTTGAACAACCGATTATCGTTGTATGAAATAAACATGAAAGCTCAGTTGCTCAGTGCATGGGGGAGCTTTTGGTTCACATTTACAGTGGGTATGGAAAGTATTCAGACCCTTTTAAATTTTTAACTCTTTGTTTCATTGCAGCTATTTGGTAAATTCTTAAAAGTTCATTTTTTTCTCATTAAAGTACACTGCACTCCATCTTGACTGAAAAAAAACAGAAATGTAGAAATTTTTACCAATTTATTAAAAAAGAGAAACTGAAATATCACATGGTCATAAGTATTCAGACCCTTTGCTCAGACACTCATATTTAAGTCACGTGCTGTTCATTTCCTTGTGATCCTCCTTGAGATGGTTCTACTCCTTAATTGGAGTCCAGCTGTGTTTAATTAAGCTGATAGGACTTGATTTGGAAAGGCACACACCTGTCAATATAAGACCTCACAGCTCACAGTGCATGTCAGACCAAATGAGAATCATGAGCTCAAAGGAACTGCCCAAGGAGCTCAGAGACAGAATTGTGGCAAAGCACAGATCTGGCCAAGGTTACAAAATAATTTCTGCATTACTCAAGGTTCCTAAGAGCACAGTGGCCTCCATAATCCTTAAATGGAAGAAGTTTGGGACCACCAGAAGTCTTCCTAGACCAGCCGTCCAGCCAAACTGAGCAATTGTGGGAGAAGATCCTTGGTGAGAGAGGTAAAGAAGAACCCCAAGATCACTGTGGCTGAGCTCCAGAGATGCAGTAGGGAGATGGGAGAAAGTTCCACAAAATCAACTATCAGTGCAGCCCTCCACCAGTCGGGCCTTTTTTGCAGAATGGCCCAACGGAAGTCTCTTATCAGTGCAAGACATAGAGTTTGCTCAAAAGCACATGAAGGACTCCCAGACTATGAGAAATAATATTCTCTGGTCTGATGAGACGAAGATAGAACTTTTTGGTGATAATTCTAAGCGATATGTGTGGAAAAAAACAGGCACTGCTCCTCACCTGCCCAATATAATCCCAACAGTGAAACATGGTGGTGGCAGCATCATGCTATGGGGGTGGGATGGGAATGCGGCCAAGTACAAAGATATCCTGGATGAAAACCTCTTCCAGAGTGCTCTGGACCTCAGACTTGGCCGAAGGTTCACCTTCCAACAAGACAATGACCTTAAGAACATAGCTAAAATAACAAAGGAGTGGCTTCAGAACAACTTTGTGACCATTCTTGACTGGCCTAGCCAGAGCCCTGACCTAAACCCAATTGAGCATCTCTGGAGAGACCTGAAAATGGCTGTCCACCAACGTTCACCATCCAACCTGATGGAACTGCAGAGGATCGGCAAGGAAGAATGGCAGAGGATCCCCAAATCCAGGTGTGAAAAAGTTGTTGCATCATTCAGAAGAAGACTCATGACTGTACTAGCTCAAAAGGGTGCTTCTACTCAATACTGAGCAAAGGGTCTGAATACTTATGACCATGTGATATTTCAGTTTTTATTTTTTAATAAATTGGCAAAAATTTCTCCATTTCTGTTTTTTTTTTCAGTCAAGATGGGGTGCAGAGTGTACATTAATGAGAAAAAAAATTAACTTTTTAGAATTTACCAAATGGCTGCAATGAAACAAAGAGTGAAAACTTTAAAGGGGTCTGAATACTTTCCGTACCCACTGTATATTACAAAATATTGTTCACCCATTCCAGCAAAACAGCTCTGAATTTTTGATGCCTGAACTCCATAAACCTGTGGAGTCTATGGGATCGTACAAGACAAGACGGGCTAACCTTCCCTACCCACAAGGCATCTGTTAGAACCCTCCTGTTTGTTTTTTTTATACAGTCATATGAAAAAGTTTGGGCACCCCTATTAATCTTAAGCTTAATGTTTTATAAAAATTTGTGTTTTTGCAACAGCTATTTCAGTTTGATATATGTAATAACTGTTGGATACAGTAATGTTTCAGTCTTGAAATGAGGTTTATTGTACTAACAGAAAATGTGCAATCTGCATTCAAACAAAATTTGACAGGTGCATAAGTATGGGCACCCTTATCATTTTCTAGTTTTAAATACTCCTACCTACTTTTTACTGACTTACTAAAGCACTATTTTTGGTTTTGTAACCTCATTGAGCTTTGAACTTCATAGCCAGGTGTATGCAGTCATGACAAAAGCTACTTAAAGTGGCCACTTGCAAGTTGTTCTCCTGTTTGAATCTCCTCTGAAGAGTGGCATCATGTGCTCCTCAAAACAACTGTCAAATGATCTGAAAACAAAGATTATTCAACATAGTTGTTCAGGGGAAGGATACAAAAAGCTGTCTCAGAGATTTAACCTGTCAGTTTCCACTGTGAGGAACATAGTAAGGAAATGGAAGAACACAGGGACAGTTCTTGTTAAGGCCAGAAGTGGCAGGCCAAGAAAAACATCAGAAAGGCAGAGAAGAAGAATGGTGAGATCAGTCAAGGACAATCCTCAGACCACCTCCAGAGAGCTGCAGCATCAACTTGCTGCAGATGGTGTCACTGTGCATCGGTCAACTATACAACCTACTTTGCACAAGGAGAAGCTGTATGGGAGAGTGATGCGAAAGAAGCCGTTTCTGCAAGCACGCCACAAACAGAGTCGGCTGAGGTATGCGAAAGCACATTTCTTTTTGTAAGAAGGTCCTGTGGACTGATGAAACCAAGATTGAGTTGTTTGGTCATACAAAAAGGCGTTATGCATGGCGGCAAAAAAACACAGCATTCCAAGAAAAACACTTGCTACCCACAGTAAAATTTGGTGGAGGTTCCATCATGCTTTGGGGCTGTATGGCCAATGCCGGCACCGGGAATCTTGTTAAAGTTGAGGGACGCATGGATTCCACTCAGTATCAGCAGATTCTTTACAATAATGTTCAAGAATCAGTGATAAAGTTGAAGTTACGCAGGGGATGGATCTTTCAGCAAGACAATGATCCAAAACACTGCTCCAAATCTACTCAGGCATCCATGCAGAGGAACAATTACAATGTTCTGCAATGGCCATCCCAGTCCCCCGACCTGAATATCATTGAACATCTGTGGGATCATTTGAAGAGGGCTGTCCATGCTCGGCGACCATCAAACTTAACTGAACTGGAATTGTTTTGTAAAGAGGAATGGTCAAAAATACCTTCATCCAGGATCCAGGAACTCATTAAAAGCTACAGGAATCGACTAGAGGCTGTTATTTTTGCAAAAGGAGGATCTACTAAATATTAATGTCACTTTTCTGGTGAGGTGCCCATACTTATGCACCTGTCAAATTTTGTTTGAATGCAGATTGCACATTTTCTGTTAGTACAATAAACCTCATTTCAAGGCAGAAACATTACTGTGTCCAACAGTTATTACATATATCAAACTGAAATAGCTGTTGCAAAAACACCAATTTTTATAAAACAATAAGCTTAAGATTAATAGGGGTGCCCAAACTTTTTCATATAACTGTATCTTGTGTTTTGCGGTCACGTGACCACCTGCCTTTATATTCCAGCTCCGCCCTTTTGGCTGTGCTGGACTTCAGTGTTGTTTGACTGTTTTACTAGCCAGGTGCTTCGGGGCCTTTCTTTGTCAGTTCGCTTGGTTCTTCTGGGACCTCTAGTACCTTTTTGTCAGTTTGTCTTTTTGTGTTCTGCAACAACTTCTCTGTTTAGGAGGTGTCCCATTTTTGTTCCAGTCCTTAGTTCTTTTAGGGACCCCTCCCCTTATGCTATAGGTCTTTGTTCAGACTAGCCGAGGACTAAGGCGGGTCTGTTCGCTAGGAACAGGCAGCCCGCTACATCGTAGGGATTCAGCTTAGTCTTACTTTAGGGACAGTTTTCCCCTATTTTTCCTTAGTTCATGTTGCAGATCATAACAGTAAGTCCAGCCCAAAAAAAAAAAAACTAAATGAAAGAAATTCAGGGATCAGTATGGCTTCCGTCCAAGTTTTGGTTCAACGCTTGCAGGGATTGTCTCTGGAGGTGGCCGAGCTCCATCAACACGTGAGTAGCTGTTCTGGAGCGCATTTTGTGGAACCCAAGGTAGGACTGCCTGATGTTTTTTTATGTTAAACAGCAAGATTTTTTTTCCTTTAAAAATGCTTGTTTTGTTATATTTTCGTTTGAGACCAAGGTCCTCTGGGAAAGAATCACAGCGCATTGGTTTTATTATGTCACTTTTGCGTAAAGAACCACAGGGGTGGGCCTTTTCTCTCCAACCTAATGATGCTTAAGGTCTGTAGAAGAATTTTTTTTCTGCTATGGGTCTATTATATGACGATCCTGATCGAATCTCATCTGCTGAGGCAGAACTCAGGCGTTTGAATCAGTGGTCAGGTGATGTTGAAAATTATTGCACACACTTTAGAAGATGGGCTTCAGAAGTCAAATGGAATGATCCTGCTCTAAAATGTCTTTCTTGCTGGTCTGAGTGAAAGGGTTAAGGATTTGCTATTTGCATTCTCCGCACCTGAGACTCTGCAGGATGCCATGCAATTAGCTGTTCGTGTGGATAGGAGACTGAGATTTAGGCAGAATGAGGTAAAGACTCCTGTAATGCCAGGTCCTAGTCCCCAGAAAATCTGCTCTGACGGCGGAGAACCGATGGAGGTTGGGGCGAAGTCGCTCTCTTCTCAGGAAAGAGACCGGAGGTTCGCCGAGGGATTGTGTCTTTATTGTGGTAAAGCTGACCATTTGATTAAGTATTGGGAGCTCCGTTTAAGTAAAGAAAAAAAAGGGTCAGTTACGTCCGTATAGCTTGTTTACGCCCTGCAGGAGTATTTCTTTCAGGAAGAACTACTTTGCAGGAAAATCTGATTGAATTTCAGGTATTTGTGGATTGTGGTTCAACACTTAATGTGATTGATAAAGGGTTTTTGGAAAAACTTAAATTGAGATCCAAACCTTTGTCATCACCTATTTCTGTGATTGCAATTGATAACACTCCCTTGAAATGTATTACTCACAAGACTGCTGCATTTCCCCTCTCTATCAATGGTCTTCACCATTTTTTCAGAACCTTATTAATGACATCCTGAGACCTTTGATTGGTAAGAACGTGGTTGTGTATTTGGATGACATTTTGATTCCCATTGGCAGAGTGTACGTGAAGTTTTGCAGTTGTTGAGTGATAATTCACTCTTTGCTAAGCTGGAGAAATGTGAGTTCGCTGTGCAGAAAATTAGTTTTTTGGGCTACACTGTCTCCAGTGAGGGCTTTGAGATAGACCCGGTGAAGGTTCAGGCTGTGCAGGAATGGTCTAGGCCTATTGGTTTGAAATCTATACAGAGATTTTTGGGTGTTGCCAATTATTATAGGAAATTCATTAAGAATTTTTCTGTAATTGTTAAGCCTCTAACCGATCTCACCAGGAAAGGTGTGAATACGGTCCAGTGGACTACTGAGGCCATTGAAGCGTTTAAGTACAGTACAGACCATCAAGACAATACCAAGAGTGTGCAAAGCAGTCATCAAAGCAAAAGGTGGCTACTTTGAAGAACCTAGAATATAAGACATATTTTCAGTTGTTTCACACTTTTTTGTTAAGTATATAATTCCACATGTGTTAATACATAGTTTTGATGCCTTCAGTGTGAATGTACAATTTTCATAGTCATGAAAATACAGAAAAATCTTTAAATGAGAAGGTGTGTCCAAACTTTTGGTCTGTACTGTATGTCAAAGAGAGGTTCAGTTCTGCCCCTATCGTTATGCAGCCTGATGAGACCAAAGCTTTTTTGGTCGAGGTCGATGCTTCATCGGTGGGGGTCGGAGCAGTTTTGTCTCAGGAGAACAGGGATGGAGTACATCCTTGTGCCTTCTTTTTGGAAAATTTTTCGGAAACTGAACTGAATTATGATGTTGGAAATCGGGAGTTGCTGGCTATTAAACTTGCATTTGGACATTGGCGTCATTTTTTGGAAGGCGCTAGATTTCCTATTCAGGTTTTCACAGATCATAAGAATTTGATCTATCTGGATGCTGCCAAGCGTTTGAATGCCCCTCAAGCTAGGTGGGCACTTTTTTTTTCTCGCTTTCATTTTTCTGTTACCTATATCCCTGGTACTAAGAATGTTAAAGCTAATGCTTTATCTCGCAGCTTCTCTCCTACGGTTGGTGCCGAGGAGGAGGAGAGTATTTTACAGAAAGGAGTTGTGGTGGCGGCATTGGACTCCGTTTTGTAGAATGGGATTCTGAAAGCTCAAGATGATGCTCCATCTGACACTCCCCATGGGAGGTTGTTCGTACCTAGAGCCTTTAGGAGAGATTTGTTTGTGGAGTGTCATGAGTCTCGGTTGGCAAGTCATCCAGGAATTTCGGAGACTAAGAGACTTATCAGTCGCAGTTTTTGGTGGCCTGGATGGCAGAAGGAAGTCATCAAGTGGGTGCATCAATCTACGGTGTGTGCTAGATCAAAGGCTTCACATGCTCCTGCTGCGGGGTTGCTTTGTCCTCTGGAGGTTCCTAGTGAGCCTTGGACGCATCTCACAATGGATTTTATTACTGATCTTCCTGTGTCCGAGGCTTTTACTGTCATCTGGGTGGTCGTGGACCATTTTAGTAAGATGTGTCATTTGGTTCCTTCATTAAGTTGCCCTGCGCCAAGACACTCGCTAAGGTGTTTGTTAAGGAGATTGTCAAGCTTCATGGCGTTCCCACGGATATTGTTTCTGATAGAGGACCTCAGTTTGTGGCTCGCTTTTGGCGTGCTTTTTGTGACAGGTTGGGAGTCCATTTGTCATTTTCGTCTGGGTATCATCCTGAGTCTAATGGACAGACTGAAAGAAAGAACCAGGATGTTGAACAGTTTTTGCGTTGTTTTGTGGCGAACAATCAAGAGGTGTGGTCTGAGTTTCTGCCTCTCGAAGAATTTGCTCTTAACAATCATACATCCTCCTCTGCTGGGTGTTCTCCTTTTTTTTGTTGTACTGGGAGACATTTGTCTTTTGGTTCATTCTCCAAATTGGGGTCGGCGGTGCCGGAGGAGGAGAATTTTTCCGGTGATTTGGAGAGAGTTTGGACTAATGTACATTGCAACCTTCAAGAGGCTAACAAGAAGTCCAAGAAGTATTTTGTGTAGCGTCGGCGTCCCTGCCCTCTGCTAGGCAGGGACGCTGTTCCCCTCACCTCTCTGCTCCGAGCCCGGCGTCCCCCTCCCGCTCTGCTGGCAGCGCGCGCTCCTTCCCGGCCACTGTGCTTAGGGCGCGCGCGCGCGCGCTCCCTCCCTCTTAAAGGGGCCGCGCGCGCCGTCCTAAGGAGTCCCCGGCCAATGGCCGGAGGACTTCACCATATATAAGGCACCTCCTCCAAAATGGAGGTGCCCGAGCAATGTTGTTGCACTGTTCACTACTCTGCTTCAGCCCTCAGGTCCCGTTGCCAGTTACCTGCCTGATTCCTGCCAGAGTCCTGCCAGTTTGCTGTCTGTTTCCTGCCTGATATTCCTGCTACCTGCTTGCTAGCCTGAGGTCCGACGGTCTGCCTTCCTACTCCTGTCAGTCTGTCTATGGACCAGCTTGCCCGCTCACCTGGGAGCGCTCCTCTGCTACCTGCCTGCTAGCCTGCCTGGAGGCTCCGCCGTCACGTGCTGTGACCACCTGCTATTCCAGAGACTCTTGCCCGCTCACCTGGGAGCGCTCCTCCGCTACCTGCCTGCTTGCCTACCTGGAGGCTCCGCCGTCACGTGCTGTGACCACCTGCTATTCCAGAGACTCTCGCCCGCTCACCTGGGAGCGCTCATCTGCTACCTGCCTGCTAGCCTGCCTGGAGGCTCCGCCGTCACGTGCTGTGACCACCTGCTATTCCAGAGACTCTTGCCCGCTCACCTGGGAGCGCTCCTCCGCTACCTGCCTGCCGTCACGTGCTGTGACCACCTGCTTTTCCAGAGACTCTCGCCTGCTCACCTGGGAGCACTCATCTGTCATCCGCCTGCTAGCCTACCTGGAGGCTCAGCCGTCACAGGTCGTACCTACCCTATACTCAGAGACTGTCCCGGTCACTTGCTGTGACCTCCTGCCCGTTCACCCAGAGACTGCCCCGGTCACTTGCTGTGACCTCCTGCCCGTTCACCCAGAGACTGCCCCAGTCACTTGCTGTGACCTCCTGCCCGTTTACTCAGAGACTGTCCCGGTCACTTGCCGTGACCTCCTGCCCGTTCACCCAGAGACTGTCCCGGTCACCTCCTGTGACTGCCTACCCGTATTCCCTGGTCGCCACCCGCTCCCTTACAAGGACCGCCCCCTTGTATAGTAGCTCAGAGGTTCCGCCTACCAGACCCGTTACAGTTTGCTCGGGCCATGGAACCCGGTGGCACCCAAGCTCCCTCGCTCTCGGACCTCTGTCATGAACTGTCCCGTCAGAGGTCCCAACAGGAGTCCATCCTGGGTCACCTGCGGAATGTCAATTCTCGCCTGGACACTCTGACTGCTCCACCAGCAACCACCGCCAGTGCCATGACTCGCAACCCGGCAGCTCCGCTGCCCACCAATACCATGGTATCCTACCCCGGACCCCGGCTTTCTGCACCTCCTCGCTTCGGAGGCGACTCCGCCCAGGCTCGGGGCTTCATAAATCAGTGCACCCTACACTTTGAACTCCTGTCCCACCAGTTTAACTCCGACCGGGCCAAAATTGCCTTCATCATGTCCCATCTCACCGGGGAGGCCCTGGCCTGGCTAAATCCTCTATGGGAGAGAGGAGACCCCCTGGTGTCCGACTTGCCTGCCTTTCTCATGGCTTTCTGGAAAGTCTTCGACGAACCCGGACGGAAGACCTCATCCGCATCATCTCTGCTACGCCTCCGTCAGGGAAGTCTCACCGTGGGCCAATATGCCATACGGTTCCGTACCCTGGCCTCGGAGCTGGCCTGGGATAACGACGCTCTGGTATCCGTCTTCTGGGAGGGTCTGTCCGGCCATATAAAAGATGAACTTGCCGGTCGGGACATTCCTACCACTCTCGATGACCTAATAACTCTTGCCACCCGGATTGACCTACGGTTCCAGGAGCGTGCCAAAGAGGTCACCCGTGAGAGGAGGTTTCCACGTCTAGCTCCTACTTTTCAGAAATCCGTCTCTCCCCAGGTACACTCTCCTGAGCCTATGCAGGTCGACCAGACCAAGATGGTCAAAACCCGTCAGGACTTACGCCGTGCCGAAGGGAGCTGCTTCTACTGTGGCAGTAAGGAGCACCAGATCCGTACCTGCCCGGAGAGGTCGGGAAACGCCTGTGTCTAGGTTCGCTCAGAGAGGTCAACCTAGACAAGAATAAATCCTCTCCATCTCTGCTACTGTCAGTCTCTATTATCTGCGGGGAGAATCGTTATTTCGAACTAGCCCAACTTGACTCTGGAGCGGCCGGGAATCTTATCTCACAGTCCCTGGTAGAAAAATACCGCATTCCCACCAAACCTCTGGCTGTACCATTATCTGTCGCTGCTGTGGATGGGGGCCTCTTACCACGTCCCATCCAACTCATCATCGAATCCGTAACTCTGCAGGTGGGAATGCTGCATTCTGAGAGCATCTCTTTTCATGTTCTGCCTGGACTCTCTCACGCCCTCTTACTAGGTCTACCTTGGCTCCAGAGACATGCACCCGTACTTGACTGGCAGACCGGAGAAGTCCTTCGCTGGGGACAGGACTGTCATAAGACTTGTTTGGTTCCTGTTCATCCCGTCCGTCCTTCTCCTACCCCAACTAATCTACCTGGACTTCCGATTCCCTATTGGTCATTTGCTGATGTCTTTAATAAAAAGGAGGCAGAGACATTACCCCCTCATAGACCATACGACTGTCCTATCGACCTGTTACCCGGTACTACTCCTCCCCGTGGGCGTATTTACCTATTGTCCGCTGCTGAGACCCGGTCGATGTCCGAATATATTGAGGAGAATTTGGCCAGGGGATTCATCCGGAAATCTACCTCCCCGGCGGGAGCAGGCTTCTTCTTCGTAAAAAAGAAGGACGGCTCTCTCCATCCCTGTATAGACTATAGAGGCCTTAACCAGATCACGGTGAAGAATAAGTACCCCCTTCCGCTCATTCCAGAATTATTTGATCGCCTGAGGGGGGCTAGAATCTTCACCAAGTTGGACCTCCGTGGGGCGTATAACCTGGTCCGTATCCGTCAAGGGGATGAATGGAAGACTGCATTCAACACCCGGGACGGCCACTATGAATATCTGGTAATGCCCTTTGGTCTCTGTAACGCTCCTGCCGTCTTTCAAGAGTTGGTCAATGACATCTTCCGGGACCTTCTCTACTCCTGCGTTGTGGTGTACCTGGACGACATCTTGGTCTTCTCTCCGGATCTCCAGACTCACCGGAGGGACGTTCGTCAGGTCCTGCTCAGGCTCAGGCAGAACCACCTCTTCGCTAAATATGAGAAGTGCCTCTTTGAGCAGACCTCGCTTCCGTTTTTGGGCTACATTATTTCTCAGACCGGCCTACGAATGGATCCAGAGAAACTGTCTGCCATCGAGAAATGGCCTCGACGGGAGGTGTTGAAGGCCATTCAGCGGTTCCTGGGCTTCGCCAACTACTACCGCCTCTTCATACCGCACTTCTCTTCCCGGACTGCCCCAATTTCCGCGCTCACCCGTAAGGGTACTAATCCCAAAGAGTGGCCGCCCAAAGCAGAGGAGGCTTTTCTTTCCTTAAAACAGGCCTTCTCTTCCGCCCCGGTGCTGCATCGTCCGGACGGCAACAAGCAGTTCTTTCTGGAGGTTGACGCCTCCTCCTCTGGAGCCGGAGCTGTACTTACTCAAAAATCTTCTTCCGGGAGGATGGTAACTTGCGGCTTCTTCTCCAAACTCTTCTCCTCTTCTGAACGCAATTATTACATAGGAGACCGAGAGTTATTGGCCATCAAGCTGGCATTGGAGGAGTGGCGTTACCTACTCGAGGGGGCTCTTCATCCGGTAATAATTTACACTGACCACAAGAACTTGGCTTATCTCCAGCATGCCCAGAGACTTAATCCGCGCCAAGCCCGGTGGTCCTTGTTTTTTGCTCGCTTTGATTTTGTTCTACATTTTCGCCCGGCTGACAAGAACATCAAAGCAGACGCCTTGTCCCGATCCTTTCTGGTATCTGATCTCGAGGAGGAACCTAAACACATCATCGATCCCGCCAGAGTAATGCAGGTGGCTCCCGTGAGTCTAAATCGTCTCCCTCCCGGTAAGACGTTCGTATCGGTACCTGATCGGGAGAAGATCCTACACTGGGGTCATTCATCTAAACTAGCTGGCCACGCCGGTCAGAAAAAGACCCTCCAGCTTATTTCCCGGCACTACTGGTGGCCTAACCTGCGCAAGGATGTAATAGACTTTGTTTCTGCCTGTGTGTCCTGTGCCCGCAACAAAGTTCCGAGACACCTGCCAGCCGGTCGCCTCCTTCCTCTGCCAGTACCTGCTGCCCCCTAGCAGCATATAGCGATGGACTTCATAACTGATCTTCCCGTCTCTGCCGGTTGTACGGTCATTTGGGTGGTCGCTGACCGCTTTTCCAAGATGGCTCACTTCATTCCCCTGCCAGGCCTCCCGTCTGCACCCGAGCTGGCTAAAGACTTTATCCGCCACATCTTCCGTCTTCATGGCCTGCCCCGTCACATCGTGTCGGATCGTGGGGTACAGTTCACTTCTCGTTTCTGGAGAGCCACTTGTAAATTGCTAGACGTCACCCTGGACTTCTCCTCCGCTTACCACCCACAGTCTAATGGTCAAGTGGAGCGGATCAATCAGATCCTGACCAGTTACC
The DNA here is from genome assembly GCF_046119375.1 of Phyllobates terribilis. Taxonomy (NCBI): domain Eukaryota; kingdom Metazoa; phylum Chordata; class Amphibia; order Anura; family Dendrobatidae; genus Phyllobates; species Phyllobates terribilis. Next base: position 70,244,172 of record NW_027362767.1, on the reverse strand, counting down.
TCCGGCACTTCGTTAATGCCCACCATTCTGACTGGGTGGATCTCCTGCCATGGGCTGAATTTTCGTACAACAATCACGAGAGCGAATCTTCCTCCAAATCCCCGTTTTTTGTAGTCTTCGGTCAGCATCCTCGGATCCCGTTTCCCGTCTCCACCTCGGTGGACAATCCGGCTGCGGAATCTCTTGTTAACAAATTTTCCTCCACATGGGAGAGTACCCGGTCCGCACTCCTTCTGTCATCCGAGCGTATGAAAAGACATGCTGACAAAAAACGTCTGGATCCTCCTCAATTCCGTCCAGGGGATAAGGTCTGGTTCTCGTCCAAGTATGTCCGGCTCAAGATTCCTTCCTATAAGTTAGGGCCTCGGTTCATCGGTCCTCTGGAGGTCATCAGTCAGATCAACCCGGTGGCCTATAAATTGAAACTCCCGGCCAACTTGCGGATCCCTAACTCCTTCCATGTATCTCTCCTCAAACCCGTGGTACTTAACTCTTTTTCCAAGTCTACAGGCACGCCTCCTGCTCCGGTTTCCGTTGAAAACGAATTTGAGGTAGAGAACATTCTGGCCACCAAAAGGGTAAGAGGGAAGACCTTTTTTCTAGTAGATTGGAAGGGGTTTGGTCCTGAAGAGAGAACGTGGGAGCCCCGGGAGAACATCCATGCCCCTCTCATCCTTGCTAAATTTCTGTCTGGCCTAAAAAAGGGGGGGCCTAAAGGGGGGGGGGTACTGTAGCGTCGGCGTCCCTGCCCTCTGCTAGGCAGGGACGCTGTTCCCCTCACCTCTCTGCTCCGAGCCCGGCGTCCCCCTCCCGCTCTGCTGGCAGCGCTCGCTCCTTCCCGGCCACCGTGCTTAGGGCGCGCGCGCGCGCGCTCCCTCCCTCTTAAAGGGGCCGCGCGCGCCGTCCTAAGGAGTCCCCGGCCAATGGCCGGAGGACTTCACCATATATAAGGCACCTCCTCCAAAATGGAGGTGCCCGAGCAATGTTGTTGCACTGTTCACTACTCTGCTTCAGCCCTCAGGTCCCGTTGCCAGTTACCTGCCTGATTCCTGCCAGAGTCCTGCCAGTTTGCTGTCTGTTTCCTGCCTGATATTCCTGCTACCTGCTTGCTAGCCTGAGGTCCGACGGTCTGCCTTCCTACTCCTGTCAGTCTGTCTATGGACCAGCTTGCCCGCTCACCTGGGAGCGCTCCTCTGCTACCTGCCTGCTAGCCTGCCTGGAGGCTCCGCCGTCACGTGCTGTGACCACCTGCTATTCCAGAGACTCTTGCCCGCTCACCTGGGAGCGCTCCTCCGCTACCTGCCTGCTTGCCTACCTGGAGGCTCCGCCGTCACGTGCTGTGACCACCTGCTATTCCAGAGACTCTCGCCCGCTCACCTGGGAGCGCTCATCTGCTACCTGCCTGCTAGCCTGCCTGGAGGCTCCGCCGTCACGTGCTGTGACCACCTGCTATTCCAGAGACTCTTGCCCGCTCACCTGGGAGCGCTCCTCCGCTACCTGCCTGCCTGCCTACCTGGAGGCTCTGCCGTCACGTGCTGTGACCACCTGCTTTTCCAGAGACTCTCGCCTTCTCACCTGGGAGCACTCATCTGTCATCCGCCTGCTAGCCTACCTGGAGGCTCAGCCGTCACAGGTCGTACCTACCCTATACTCAGAGACTGTCCCGGTCACTTGCTGTGACCTCCTGCCCATTCACCCAGAGACTGCCCCAGTCACTTGCTGTGACCTCCTGCCCGTTTACCCAGAGACTGTCCCGGTCACTTGCCGTGACCTCCTGCCCGTTCACCCAGAGACTGTCCCGGTCACCTCCTGTGACTGCCTACCCGTCTTCCCTGGTCGCCACCCGCTCCCTTACAAGGACCGCCCCCTTGTATAGTAGCTCAGAGGTTCCGCCTACCAGACCCGTTACATTTTGACAGTAAACGTAAGGAGGTTTTGTTTACTGTGGTTGTGCTCAAAGAACCTGCGGTTGAGGATTCCCTCTAAAAAACTGGGTCCTAAGTTTGTGGGTCCATTTAAAGTGCTTCAGGTGGTTAACCAGTCTGCTGTTAGGTTGGATGTTCCTACTTCCTGGAAGATTAATCCTGTGTTTCATGTTTCCTTGTTGAAAAAGGCTGATGTATCTGATAGGGACGCCACTGTCACAGTTCCTCCTGTGGTGGAAGACGGTGAATATGAAATTTGTTGTATCTTGGATTCTAGATGGCATAGAGGGAGATTACAGTATCTTGTCTCCTGGAAGGGTTTCGGTCCCGAAGACAAGTCCTGGGTAAGGACGGATGATGTCTCTGCTCCTAGGCTTGTTAGAGCTTTCTACAGGAGGTTTCCGGATAGGCCTGGGCCTGGAGGATTCGGAGGATCCTCATAAAAGAGGAGGTACTGTAAGAACCCTCCTGTTTGTTTTTTCTATCTTGTGTTTTGCGTTCACGTGACCACCTGCCTTTATATTCCAGCTCCGCCCTTTTGGCTGTGCTGGACTTCAGTGTTATTTGACTGTTTTGCTAGCCAGGTGCTTCGGTGCCTTTCTCTGTCAGTTCGCTTGGTTCTTCTGGGACCTCTAGTACCTTTTTGTCAGTTTGTCTTTTTGTGTTCTGCAACAACTTCTCTGTTTAGGAGGTGTCCCATTTTTGTTCCAGTCCTTAGTTCTTTTAGGGATCCCTCCCCTTATGCTATAGGTCTTTGTTCAGACTAGCCGAGGACTAAGGCAGGTCTGTTCGCTAGGAACAGGCAGCCCGCTACATCGTAGGGATTCAGCTTAGTCTTTCTCTAGGGACAGTTTTACCCTATCTTTCCTTAGGTCATGTTGCAGATCATAACAGCATCAATGGTCCTTGTGCCCCCACAACTCTTACTAAATCATGACTTTTCTTCCTTAGACCACTTTAGTAGGTACTAAGCACAGCATACTGGGAACACCCCATAACAGCTGCCATTTTCGAGATCACTGATCTAGTCATCTAGTCTGCAAAAATTGGCCCTTCTCAAGGTCTCTCAGATCCTTTCACTTAGGCCACGGCCCCACTATCACTATTTGGCCAGTATCCGGTCAGTATTTTTTCTCAGGAGTGCGAGCCAAAGTCTCAAAGTCTCTCAGATCCTTTCACTTAGGCCATGGCCCCAATATCAGTATTTGGTCAGCATTTTTTCTCAGGAGTGGCAGCCAAAACCAAGTGAGAAACAATTAGAGAAAAGGTATAATAGAAACAAGTCACCAATAATGCATTTATCACCCACTCCTGTTTTTGGCTTCCACCCCTTGAGAAAAAATACTGACCAAATACTGATAGTGGGGCCGTGGCCTTAGGCTGCGTTCACACATTGCGTATTTCCCTGCGTTTTTTTACGCTGCATATTTTCCTGCCTTTTTTTACCTGCGTTTTTTTACGCAGGTAAAAAAAGCACCTCCATTCACACACTGCGTAAAAAACGCAGTGTGAAATGAAGTGTGGTATGTGTAATGTATGTGTCTGTGTGTCCTGTGTGTACTGTGCGTCTATGTGTCGTGTGTGTCCCCCTAGCAGTGTATGTACAGACAGCTTCTGGCTGCAGTACATACACTGCTTTAAAAAAAATAAACTATGGATACTCACCTATCCGATGGATGGGAGAGGCGTCCGGTCCGGTCCCGCGGCTTCCAGCATCTGCCGTGAAGCGATCAGCTGACTGTCACGTGCCCGGCTTGTAAATCAGCTGACCAGAAGCCGATTACAAGCCGGTTAGCTAACAGCTGATCGCTTCACCGGCAGATGCTGGAAGCGCGGGACCGGACCGGACGGCTCTCCCATCCATCGGATAGGTGAGTATCCATAGTTTCTCCTGCGCCTCCATAAAAAAGCGCTGGAATTACGCAGTGTGTGAACACCGCTGCGTAATTCAATCGCTTATAATGGGCACAATAGGAGAAAGCGCAGGACGCAGCTGCGTAAAGAATTGACATGTCAATTCTTTACGCAGCTGCGCTTTCGCGCTGCGTAAAATCACACAGTGTCTGAACGGCAAAGTGAATTTCCCATTCACTTTGCTGGCAGACACAAGGCACATTGCGTATTTTGAAAAAGCGCCCGCAAAAAAGCGCGCGAAAATACCCAATGTGTGAACGCAGCCTAACATTGCTAAATCTTGCTAGGCCTGTTCTTGATTGTGAAGAGGAACTGGTCAGGTGCATTTTGCTCACCCTTTCCCAAACCACCACTACTACCATACTATTCAGCTCAAGTACTTTCTAAAGGTGTGCTTAGCAGCCAAAGCAGATTCCTAATTTTGATAAAGAGAAGTTTAATGCACACTCATATATAAATTATCTGTTTGTCTAACTGGCAGCATCCTAATCCTGCTTAACCTGACTTGAGTGACATCCTTGAGGACGAGGTCTGTGATGAGGTACCCGGTCATGATAGACTCAAATATTACACGTAACAAGGTTTCATGACAGTAAAATTGACTCCTTCTACTGGATTCTGTTCTTTAAGTCAGAGAGACCCCAGAGGATCAATTTTCCAGGTGAGGGATCTTGGCAGCAACTACCTCGTAATCAGGGAACATGCGAAAAGAAGAGAGGTTGACCAAGGCAAATAACCCGTCCATGCACTATTTGGGCATTGTAAGAATTGATTCTGTACATTTGCTATGTTGTCCTTATGTACATGAGTTCAACATGTAATATTCATGTATGCTAATGTAAACACCCAAAAATAAAACATGGGCCGTCACACAGTAACGATAGATATGTCTCGTTAAGTCTTAAAGTAGAGGAAAACTCCTTTATCTGTATCGTTAAATAGGCAAATTGCAATAAGTAAATAGTAACACATGTAAAAAAACATAGGGTACTTACCGTAGTTAATATATTTTTGTTATCAAAAATGTAGAAGCCATGCCACCACGACAAGGTGTACCCAATCAGGATGATCCCTAACTCTAATAACTCACCTGGCTGTGTCACAGCAGGCCTCAAAATAGCCAGGGACAGAGTTGTTCAGGTATAAACTCAGTCTATTGACCTTAAAGGGAACCTGTCAGGACAATTTTACTAATGAAACTCTGTGGAATATGTTGGTGTCATATAAATATTATTTATTATTAGTGAAACTAGTGGTTCGGCTGTATAGGTCCTGGAACAATAATACAAATGATACCTGTTCTTGTAGTAATCCTTTGTAACATACCTGGCGGCGTCCTTGCATGGTGGTCCATCTCCCACTGTGCAAGAGCGCGCACTTGAGCTCCAGTCCAGAATGTCTCTCTGGCTTCCCTCCTTGCTGTCTGTTTGTGTCTGTTTCTGCTGCTTAAGGGCGGCGCCCGATCACTTCCTGCTTTTTGTACCTGTTGTGGGTCACACCCCTTGTGCGTCCTCAGCCTATTGCTGTCTGTCACCTGGTATATAGCTCTGCTGCTCCCATCTATCCCTGCCTGAGCATAGTGTTTCATTCAGTGTGTGCTTGCACTCTGAAGGTGCCAGGTCCCGTTCTTTGTCTCCTGCTTTGCGGTATCAGTTCCTGTGTCTGAACTGAGTCCTGTCTATGTCTCCTGCCTTGCGGTATCAGTTCCCGTGTCTGAACTGAGTCCCGTTCTTTGTCTCCTGCTTTGCGGTATCAGTTCCCGTGTCTGAACTGAGTCCTGTCTTTGTCTCCTGCCTTGCGGTATCAGTTCCCGTGTCTGAACTGAGTCCTGTCTGTGTTCTCTTGTCTGCCTATCCTGGAGGCTGTATTTCCAGGCCTGTCTGAACACGCTCCTAGCCTGTTCCTCCCGCCTTCTAGGGGCCGATTACCTAGACCCGTTCCTGTATCTTGTCTGAACACGCTCCTAGCCTGTTCCTCCCGCCTTCTAGGGGCCGATTACCTAGACCTGTTCCTGTATCTTGTCTGTCCTGTCTGAACACGCTCCTTGCCTGTTCGTCCCGCCTCTCTGGGGGCCGTATTCCCAGACCCGCTCCTGTATCCCGCTGCAGTGTCGGTCTCCTCCGTACACTCAGTTCCAGTCTGAACTCTTTCCTATCCTTTACCTGTTTTGCCTCTATGTCCGTTCCCTTCCTTTTTCTGCAGAGTCTGCACTCGTACCTAACTCCTGCTTGTTGTCTCTGTACTCCCGTTTGTGAGTTTGTGGTCCACTCGCTACTTCACTGCAAGTATCCTGTGGGTATCTGGCTCTGCCTTTCTCTTCCTGTCTGTTCCGTGTGAACAGAGCCCTGTCCCCCCTGCTCTGCCTTGCTTACCGCTCCGGCGGTTCTAGCCTGCTCTGACTCCTTTGCTCACCGCTCCGGCGGTTCTAGCCTGCTCTGACTCCTTTGCTCACCGCTCCTGCGGTTCTAGCCTGCTCTGACTCCTTTGCTCGCTGCTCCGGCAGCCTTGCTCCGCTCGGACCCTTTTGCTCGCTGCTCCGGCAGTCTCGCTCCTCTCTTATCCTTTTGCTCACTGCTCCGGCAGTCTTGCTCCACTCTTGCTCACCGCTCCAGGCGGCCTCGTCCTGCTTTACTCTTGCTCACTGCTCCGGCAGTCTCGCTCAGCTCTGACCCTTTGTTCACCGCTCCTGGCGGCCTTGTCCTGCTCTACTCTTGCTCACCGCTCCAGGCGGCCTTGTCCTGCCCTGTTCTCGCTCACCTCTCTGGGCGGCCTCACTCTGCCTGTATTGTTCCTGAGTCCCAGTGTGTACTGGGTCCTTTCCCGCCTGTGTTCCTACCTGCTAGTGCCTCCCTGTCTGCACTCTAGCTGTGCTTGCCTGTACCCCTCTGCCTGTATTGTTCCTGAGTCCCAGTGTGTACTGGGTCCTATCCCGCCTGTGTTCCTACCTGCTAGTGCCTCCCTGTCTGCACTCTAGCTGTGCTTGCCTGTACCCCCCTGCCTGCATACCCGCCTGCCTGCATACCAGTCGTGCCTGCCTATACCCACCAGTCTGTGTGCCAGCCTACCAGTCTGTTCCTGTATTCCCCTGTGTGGGTCAACAGCCGTGTCCGGGGTCTGTCCTGGAGTAGCACCTGGTCCCTCTGCTCGGTTCCTCCTTGGTGCACTGGCGTCGTATGCCGTCGTGCGACCCTGGTCGGATCAGGTGAATACCTAGTTACGCCCCTCCAGGCATTCACTCTCCGGCACGGTCCAGTGGAATCACTACAATCACACGCACACGCCGCTCAGCCCGGGCGTGTGCATTACATCCTTTGTGTCTGCGCTGATAAATCAAGCTTTGAAGCCACATGCAAATTAGTCCATTGGCACTCGGAGTGCAATGACACACCTCCAATGCTCTTTTAGGTTAATTTGCATGTGGCTTCTACACTTGATTTCACAACCCATTATTACAAAACAGGTATTAATGTTATTGTTGTTCTGTGCTGCCAGAACACTAGTTTAATTGGTAAAATTTTCCAGACTGGTTTCATTTAATGTAACAACTCATCCATAGAATCGCCATAGAGATGTGCATGAAAATAGGCAAGCTAAAGGTCCATTATTAAAAATGCTCATTCACGATAATCTTGTAGTCTAAACAGGTTGGCGATCACACGATGGAACAAGCAAAACTCATATACGTGCGGAATGACCTTTTTGCACAAAAGTTCTCGGCAGCACATTGCCCTGAGTAAACCAGACCTGTGCTGCCGAGAACAATGGCAGCCAACGCACACTGAACGATCTGTTACTGCCTGGATGAATAAGCCAGTAAATGATATATATAATATACACTGCTAAAAAAAATAAAGGGAACACTTAAACAACAGAATATAACTCCAAGTAAATCAAACTTCTGTGAAATCAAACTGTCCACTTAGGAAGCAACACTGATTGACACTCAATTTCACATGCTGTTGTGCAAATGGAATAGACAATAGATGGAAATTATTGGCAATTATCAAGACACCCTCAATAAAGGAGTGGTTCTGCAGGTGGGGACCACACACCACATCTCAGTACCAATGCTTTCTGGCTGATGTTTTGGTCACTTTTGAATGTTGGTTGTGCTTTCACACTCGTGGTAGCATGAGACGGACTCTACAACCCACAGAAGTTGCTCAGGTAGTGCAGCTCATCCAAGATGGCACATCAATGCGAGCTGTGGCAAGAAGGTTTGCGGTGTCTGTCAGCGTAGTGTCCAGAGGCTGGAGGCGCTACCAGGAGACAGGCCAGTACACCAGGAGACGTGGAGGGGGCTGTAGGAGGGCAACAACCCAGCAGCAGGACCGCTACCTCCGCCTTTGTGCAAGGAGGAACAGGAGGAGCACTGCCAGAGCCCTGCAAAATGACCTCCAGCAGGCCACAAATGTGCATGTGTCTGCACAAGCGGGTAGAAACAGACTCCATGAGGGTGGTATGAGGGCCCGATGTCCACAGATGGGGGTTGTGCTCACAGCCCAACACCGTGAAGGACGCTTTGCATTTGCCACAGAACACCAGGATTGGCAAAGTCGCCACTGGCGCCCTGTGCTCTTCACAGATGAAAGCAGGTTCACACTGAGCACATGTGACAGACGTGAGTCTGGAGACGCAGTGGAGAGCGATCTGCTGCCTGCAACATCCTTCAGCATGACCGGTTTGGCAGTGGGTCAGTAATGGTGTGGGGTGGCATTTCTTTGGAGGGCTGCACAGCCCTCCATGTGCTCGCTAGAGGTAGCCTGACTGCCATTAGGTACCGAGATGAGATCCTCAGACCCAGGGGTGGATTAAGAGTAGCAAGGGCCCCGGGCAGTTTAGAAGGCGCCCCCCCCCCCCCCCACACACACACACACACACCTGATGTATCACATGATCCCCTGCGATAGATCATGTGATAGTTCACGTGAAATTTGGCACAATATTAATTATAACAATTATTTTTAGGCTGTGTGCCCACTATGCGTTTTTTAAGCAATTCCGCTGCAGAAACGCTTAAAAAACGCTTGGCAGAAGGTCTGCCATGTTCTCCAATGATAATCCGCATGTGCCGTGCACATGCTGCGGAAATTTCTGCTGCGGATTATCATTGCGGAAAAATCCGCAGCATTACCAATTACTTTGCGGAAGTTCGGCGTTTTCGCCGCCATTGACTTGCATTGGAACGCATGTAATCCGCATCACTGCATCTGTACATGCGGATTCCATGCGTTTCAATGTGCAGATGGTACCCGGGTTTGGAGAAGAGGAGACTCTCCTCCGGACCCGGGTACCATAGTACGTGTAAAAAAAAGAATAAAATAAAAAATAAATATTATACTTACCTTCTGATGGTCCCCGGTGTCTTTATCCGATGCGTCCTGGCTTGCCGGCAGCTCACGATGGTCTGAAAAGGACCTGCCATGACGTCATTTAGTCATGTGACGGGTCACGCGACCGCTGACGTTGGCAGGCCATCAGAAGGTAAGTATATATTTATTTTTTACCATTCTTTTACGGTCACACTATATAAATCCATGCTGGTTCCATGGATTTATATAGTGTGACCAAGTTGTCAAGCACTTTCCAAGTGATGCTAAAATCGCTTGGAAAAGCGCTTGATAACCCGCATGCAGAAATGTAAGTGAAGAACGCTTCACATCCGCATGTCCCTGGCAGGAAAAATGCATGTAAAATCCGCATGTGTTTTTTCTGCCAGGGAGATGCAGAAACGCTCCAAAAAAATCCGGAACATTTCTGCATCGTGGGCACATAGCCTTACATTAATTGTATGACTCAATATTAAGCACACGTAGCCATCTAAACACGGCGGGAGGCCGCACGGCGCCATCTATACACAGCAGGAGGCCGCACGTAGCCATCTATACACAGCGGGAGGCCGCATGTAGCCATCTATACACAGCGGGAGGCCGCACGTAGGCAATCTATACACAGCAGGAGGCCGCACGGCGCCATCTATACACAGCAGGAGGCCGCACGGCACCATCTCTACACAACGGGAGGCCACACGGCGCCATCTATACACAGCGGAAGGCCACATGGCGCCATATATACACAGCGGGAGGCCGCATGTAGCCATCTATACACAACAGGAGGCCGCACAGCGCCATCTATACACAACGGGAGGCCACACGGCGCCATCTATACACAGCGGGAGGCCACATGGCGCCATCTATACACAGCGGGAGGCCGCATGTAGCCATCTATACACAGCGGGAGGCCGCATGTAGCCATCTATACACAGCAGGAGGCCGCACAGCGCCATCTATACACAGCAGGAGGCCGCACAGCGCCATCTATACACAGCGGGAGGCCGCACGGTGCCCCCCCCCAGAGACAGCGGGAGGCCGCACGCAGTCACGCACACACAAACATATACAGACATATACATACACGCATAAACACATTTGAAACACAAAAATACATATAAACAGACATCACACAATGATATCTGCCTGCACACACACACACTCACTCAATCACACATACACACACTCACTCTCACACATACACACTCTCTCTCACACACACACTCACACACAGACACACACAGACTCACCATCCCCCGGCTCGGCTCCAGTCCTGCTCCTCTCCGGTGGTAAGTAGCAGTGCAGGGCGCGCACTGCGTGACGTCACAGCTAGGAGAAACGGCCGCGCACAGGGCCGTGTCTCCTAGCAGTGACACGGCCGGGCCAGCTCAGGGAAGTTAACTGCTGCAGTGCTGGCCCGGTCGGAGAAGAAGCAGCGTCCGTGCGCCGCTGCTGGGGGAGCGGTCCGGGGGCCCCCCCGCCACTGTCTGCCAGTATGTGCCGCGGCGCCGTACATATAATGAGGGCAATCTGGCCATAGACAACCCGGAGCCTCGGGCCCCCTGGAGCCCCGAGGCCCCGGGCGGTAGCCCGGATTGCCCTCATTATAATCCGCCTATGCTCAGACCCCTTGTGAGACCATATGCTGGTGCAGTTGGCCCTGGGTTCCTCCTAATGCAGGACAATGCCAGACCTCATGTGGCTGGAGTGTGTCAGCAGTTCCTGCAAGATGAAGGCATTGAAGCTATGGACTGGCCCGCCCGTTCACTAGACCTGAATCCGATTGGGCACATCTGGGACATCATGTCTCGCTCCATCCACCAACGTCACGTTGCACCACAGACTGTCCAGGAGTTGGTGGATGCTTTAGTCCAGTTCTGGGAGGAGATCCCACAGGAGACCATCCGCAACCTCATCAGGAGCATGCCCAGGCGTTGTAGGGAGGTCATACAGGCACGTGGAGGCCACTGTTATGATCGGCAACATAAACTAAGGAAAGATAGGGGAAAGCTGTCCCTACAGTAAGACTAAGCTGAATCCCTACGATGTAGCAGGCTGCCTGTTCCTTGTGAACAGACCCGCCTTCGTCCTAGGCTAGTCTGAACGGAGACCTATAGAATGAAGGGAGGGGTCCCTAAATGAACTAAGGACTGGGACAAAAATGGGACACCTCCTAAACAGAAGTTGTTGCAGAGCAAAAAGGACAAACTGACAAAAAGTACTAAAGGTCCCAGAGGACCAAGAACTGACAGAGATAGGCACCGAAGCACCTGGCTAGAGAGACAGTCTAAACAACACTGAAGTCCAGCAAAGCCAGAAGGGCGGAGCTGGAATATATAGGGCCGATGGTCACGTGACCGCAAAACACAAGATAGAAAAAACTAACAGGAGGGTTCTAACAGCCACACACAATACTGAGCCTCATTTTGACTTGTTTTAAGGACATTACATCAAAGTTGGATCAGCCTGTAGTGTGTTTTTCCACTTTAATTTTGGGGGTGAGTCCATATCCAGGCCTCCATTGGTTAATAAATTTGATTTCCATTGATGGTTTTTGTGTGATTTTGCTGTCAGCACATTCAACTTTGTACAGAACAAAGTATTCAATGAGAATATTTCATTCATTCAGATCTAAGATGTGTTATTTGAGTGTTCCCTTTATTTTTTTGAGCAGTGTATAAATATTTACAGATTGGAGGTCATTTAATGCCGCAAAATCGTGTAGTGTAAATGGACCTTAACTGAATGCTAGATCTAATGTATGTTAATAGTGAGAACACAATTAATCATATTGACGTTTTCCATAATGACTACCTCAGCCGTATATCAGTGTGAACATCAGTTTGCAGCAATACTATCTAAAGCAGGGGTCTCAAACACGCGGCCCGCAGGCACCATAGACCCCGATCGCGGCCCGGTCCAGGAGCTGCCGGCAGCTGCGCTTCAATTCAGCGTATTGCCACGCAGAGACCGGCTCTCTGCACAGCAATACCAGTGGCAGCCGCCGGCCTATCAGAGACCAGCAGCTGACATCTGCTTCCCAGCGCAGCAGCGTATGACGTCACTGACACGCGCAGATGTCAGCTGCTGGCCTCTGATAGGCCGGCGGCTGCCACTGGTATTGCTGTGCAGAGAGCCGGTCTCTGCGCGGCAATACACTGAACTGAAGCGCAGCTGCCGGCAGCTCCTGGACCGGGCCGCGATCGGTGTCTATGGTGCCTGTGGGCCACAGGTGCAGAAAGGACGCCGAGGGAACGAAGGACAGGTGAGAAGAATCTTTTTTTTTTCTCTTGTATGTGTAGAACGGCACAAGGGACAGTCTTCCAAGATGGGGACCAGGCTGGGGACAGTCCTAAAAGATGGGGACCAGGCTGAGGACAGTCCTAAAAGATGGGGACCAGGCTGGGGACAGTCCTAAAAGATGGGGACAGTCCTAAAAGATGGGGACCAGGCTGGTTACAGTCCTAAAACATGGGGAACAGGCTGGGGACAGTTCTAAAACATTGGGACCAGGCTGGGGACATTACTACTAGAGGGGGACCAGGATGGGGACATTCCTAGAAGATGGGGACATTACAACAAGATGGGGACCAGGATGGGGCATTACTACAAGATGAGGACATATCTATAATATGGGGACCGGTATGTGACATTACGACAATATGGGGCCCAGTATGGAATATTACGACAAGATGGGGACAAAGATGGGGGACATTACAAGACGCAGACCAGGATGGGGCACATTACTACAAGATTTTGGCAGAAAAACTTCTAAATAAAGCATGAAAAAATATTTTGCCACTAAAAATGCTGCTTTATATCTAAACTAAAGTAAACAAAAAAAGTGCACGTTTATTAATCGCCACATCCATAACGACCCAAGCTATAAAAAATAAAACAGCAAAAAATGTTCAAAAGGTGTATAGAAAAAAAAAATGGTATCACTAAAAATGTCACTTTGTCCTGCAAAGAATGCAGCCCCCCAAATTAATTTTTTTTCCGTGTGCGGCCCATATACCCAGCCGAGTTTGAGACCCCTGATCTAAAGCTTCTGATAAAAGATTTCTATCTTACTTCATCTCAGCGTCTCTTGACTTCACTTTTGCCAGTTTCATCTGATAGCGTGGCACCATTGTAGTACAGCATCTAGGCACTTATCTCAGCCATTATGTTCTGATCTACAAAGGAACAGACAGATCTGACATCACTTTAGCGGTAGGCAGGTTTGGCCTTGGCACTTACTACTTTCAATGGATGCACACGATGTGGTTGCCTCAATGACTATAGTGCAGATATTGTGTACTGCATGAATTCAGGCACTGAAAAGGATCTGCTATGCTGCAGAATACACAGTAAATATCTACATTACTATCAGGGAGAGTAGATGATGTTCAGAATGTATGGCATGGGCGATGTCAAAAAATACAGATGAAATGGAGAATTAAATAAACGGGACAATGGCAGATGGATATTAATGAATGTCAAGGAGATCCGGAAACAGAAGAAAGGTACAACTATTTGTGTGCAGGTAAAAATGTTAGACATGCCGTAGACATAAATCGGACCAAATTTCTAATGTAAATTCATTTTTAATAAGGCTGGAAGAATTCTGTTTATCAGTCTTGTCTAGTGTTGAGCATTCCGATACTGTAATATCGGGTATCGGCCGATATTCGCGGTATCGGAATTCCGATACTTAATTCCGATACTTTTACAATATCGGATACCGGAATTGGAAGTTCCCATAATGCCTGCGCTCTGCAGTGTCTGTGAAGGATGACAAGTTGGATGGCAGCGCGATCCAGCCTGTCATCAGAATGCCATCCCAGCGGGGGAGAATTCTCCTGATTGTTTAAAAGCCGGCGGGCGGTATAAAGCCGCCGGCTTTTAAACAATCACACAGCCCCATACTGCTTCCCCGCAGCCTCCCACCCCGATCCTCCGCTCCCCTCGCCACCTCCCATCCCGATCGTAAGTTAGGACCGGGCGGGGAGCGCAGCTCCAAGGAGCGGGGAGTGAAGGACCCGGGCGGGGAAGCCGGCAGTGAAAAGACTTCACCGCCGGCTTTCCCGTTCTGTGCTGCGCTTTCCCGCCGGTTATTTCAAATGAACAGCTGAGGTATCAGGTGATGCCGATCAGCTGTTCATTTGAAGTCGCCGCGTTGCCCTCAGAGGGTTCATGTGAGTTCATGCTTGACTGCATGAACTCACATGAACTTTCCCACGGCCGCACAGGTCAGCCTCACCTCCCAGACCCGTCATGATTAGTGTGTGTGCGGGGTGTGTGTGCGGGGTGTGTGCGCGATGTTTGTGCGATGTGTGCGGGGTGTGTGTGCGGGGTGTGTGTGCGGGGTGTGTGTGCGGGGTGTGTGTGCGGGGTGTCTGTGCGGGGTGTCTGTGCGATGTGTGCGGGTGTGTGCGTGCAGGCAGACATAGGCCGATGTGACACTACTACTCCCATCGGCCTATGTCTGTCCCCCGTCCACTCCTGCCAGCAGGATCAGCTCGATGGGAGCAGTAGTTCCCATCAGACTGATCCTGCTATTTAAATTGCCCTACTGTGTCCCCAATAAATGTTAAATACATGTCATTGGTGGCCAGTGGTTACCTAAAAGAAATTAGTTCATACATTACCTGTCCCCGCCGATCGCCACCTAAAATAAAGTAAAAAATAAAAAACTACACCTATACTCACCAAGACACCTAATTCCCCGAAGCCATCGATCTCCTGTAATAAAATATAAAATAATAAACCACAACCTTATCCTTACCCCTCCGTAGTAGTCCACGAGTGTCCCACGAAGATCTCCAGTTCAGAGCAGCCACATAGAATGTGACCGCTCTGAACCGCTGCCGCCGCTAGAATGACAGCATAAGCGGGTTCACCGGAGTTCAGGCAGCGCTGCTCCGGTTAGCTGCTTTACGGCCCTGCTGTATAGTGAGAAATTCCCACGGTACAGCAGTGCCGTAAAGGAGGTCTCCGGAGCTGCGCTGACTGAATGCACTCCGGTGACCTCAGTCAGTGGCTCCCGCTGCCGGGAGCGGATGTGTTCCCGGCAGTGTGAGCTTACAGCAGCCATGCACAGCTGTCACCATCTCCAGATGTGACAGCTGTGCATGGGAGATCAGCGCAGGAACGTGGACAGGTAACTATTATTTTTAGTAAACTAAGAATTAAATAAAATTGTGTGTTTTATTTCAAATAAATTATTTTTTTCTGGGTGTAGTGTGTGTTTTTTCTTTTTAACACTTTGTAGGTTAGTAATGGGGGTGTCTTATAGACGCCCATCATTACTAACCTGGGCTTCATGGCAGCTGGCGCTGACATGAACCCCACCACTATTACCCCCTGCCACCGCACCAGGGCAGCGTGGAAGAGCGAGGCTAAGTGCCAGAGTTGGCGCATCCTATGGATGCGCCATTTCTGGGGCGGCTGACGGCTGGTGTTTCTAGCCTGGGAGGGGGCCAATATTCATGGCACCCTTCCTGGGCTATTAATATCAGCCCCCAGCTGTCTGCCTAGCCTTTGCTAGCTATTAAAATAGGGGGGACCCCACGTCATTTTTTTGGGGGGGGTCCCCCATTTTAATAGCTAGTAAAGGCTAGGTATTCAGCTGGGGGCTGATATTAGTAGCCTGGGAAGCTCCGTGGGTTTTACCCCCTTCCCAGGCTTCAAACATCTGCCCCAGCCGTCTGCTTAACCTCCGCTAGAGACTAAAATTATGGGGGATCCCACGCCATTTTTTTTTTAAATAAATCCATTATTTTAACACTAAATGACATTTGAGGAGTTAATAAAGATGCAGTCCCTAAATTATTATTTATTTTTTAATTAATTTTTCCCAAAACTTTTGACGTGGGCTTCGCCATATTTTTGTATGCCAGCCAGGTACAGCATCCAGCTTCTATGAACGCGCCATTTTCCGGGGCGGCTGCGGACTGCAATTTTCAGCGGGGGGCAGAAAGCTTGGGCCTCCCTGCGCTGCAGATTCCATCCCCCAGCTGCCTAGTTGTACCTGGCTGGACACAAAAATAGGGAGAAGCTCCACGTTTTTTTTTTTTTAATTATTTCATGAAATTCATGGAATAATTAAGAAAAAAAGGGCTTCCCTATATTGTTGTGTCCAACCAGGTACAAATAGGCAGCTGGTGGTTGGGGGCAGCCCGTTCCTGCCTGCTGTACCTGGCTGGACCCAAATATAGTGCAAAGCCCCACGTCAATTTTTTTTAAATTATTTCAGGAAATTCATGAAATAATTAAAAAAAAATTATGTGGGGCTTCGCCCTATATTTGTGTCCAGTCAGGTACAGCAGGCAGGAACGGGCTGCCCCCAACCACCAGCTGCCTATTTGTACCTAGCCGGACACAACAATATAGGGAAGCCCTTTTTTTCTTAATTATTCCATGAATTTCATGAAATAATTAAAAAAAAAAATACGTGGGGCTTCGCCCTATTTTTGTGTCCAGCCAGGTACAACAAGGCAGCTGGGGGCTGGAATCCGCAGCGCAGGGAGGCCCAAGCTTTCTGGGCCCCACCCGCTGCAAATTGCAGTCCGCAGCCGCCCCGGAAAATGGCGCGTTCATAGAAGCGCCATCTTCTGGCGCTGTACCCAACTCATCCAGGGCCCTGGTGCGGTGGCTCACTGGGTAATAAAGGGGTTAAGGCCAGCTTGGCATTATCAGCTGGCCCTAAGCCCGAAATTCATGGGGTCACGCCAATATTAGACATGACCACCATGAATTTCTAGTAAAGTATTTAAAAAAAACACAAACACCCAGAAAAAAGTCCTTTAATTGAAATAAAGACACAATTCTTTATTGTTCTAAATTAAACCATACTTACAGTCACGCTCATTCCAGCTGAAGCCAACGATCTCCTGCAATAAAAGTAAAATAATAAAGCAACCTCATCCTTACCTTTCCATGGTTCCCAGGACAGCTTCAGCTCTGCTACATCGAGATGACAGGCTGGACCGCAGCAGAACGCTGCCATCCAGCCTGTCATCCCGCAGACACTGAGAAGCGCAGGCATGCTTGCGCTCCTCAGTGTCTCGCTGTGACGGCATCCAGATGAGCCAAGATCATGTCCAATGAACTCAGCTCACCTCATGCACGTCACTGACAGCGTGGGAAAATTCTCCTGCACTCAGCGCTTCAGCGTGAGAATTTTCCCACGCTGTCAGTGACGTGCATGAGGTGCGCCGAGTTCATTGGACATGACCTCACCTCATGCACGTCACTGACAGTGTGGGAAAATTCTCACGCTGAAGCGCTGAGTGCAGGAGAATTCTCCCACGCTGTCAGTGACGTACATGAGGTGAGCTGAGTTCATTGGACATGATCTTGGCTCATCTGGATGCCGTCACAGCCAGACACTGAGGAGTGGAAGTATGCCTGCGCTTCTCAGTGTCTGCGGGATGACAGGCTGGATGGCAGCGTTCTGCTGCGGTCCAGCCTGTCATCTCGATGTAGCAGAGCTGGAGCCGTCGTGGGAGCCATGGAAAGGTAAGGATGAGGTTGGTTTATTATTTTTCTTTTATTGCAGGAGATCGTTGGCTTCAGCTGGAATGGGCGTGATGGTAAGTATGGTTTAATTTAGAACAATAAAGAATTGTGTGTTTATTTCAATTAAAGGACTTTTTTCTGGGTGTTTGTGTTTTTTTTAAATACTTTACTAGAAATTCATGGTGGTCATGTCTAATATTGGCGTGACCCCATGAATTTCGGGCTTAGGGCCAGCTGATAATGCCAAGCTGGCCTTAACCCCTTTATTACCCAGTGAGCCACCGCACCAGGGCCCTGGATGAGTTGGGTACAGCGCCAGAAGATGGCGCTTCTATGAACGCGCCATTTTCCGGGGCGGCTGCGGACTGCAATTTGCAGCGGGTGGGGCCCAGAAAGCTTGGGCCTCCCTGCGCTGCAGATTCCAGCCCCCAGCTGCCTAGTTGTACCTGGCTGGACACAAAAATAGGGCGAAGCTCAACGTTTTTTTTTTTAAATTCATGAAATTCATGGAATAATTAAGAAAAAAAGGGCTTCCCTATATTGTTGTGTCCGGCTAGGTACAAATAGGCAGCTGGTGGTTGGGGGCAGCCCGTTCCTGCCTGCTGTACCTGACTGGACACAAATATAGGGCGAAGCCCCACATCAATTTTTTTTAATTATTTCATGAATTTCCTGAAATGATTTAAAAAAAATTGACGTGGGGCTTCGCACTATATTTGTGTCCAGCCAGGTACAGCAGGCAGGAACGGGCTGCCCCCAACCACCAGCTGCCTATTTGTACCTGGTTGGACACAACAATATAGGGAAGCCCTTTTTTTCTTAATTATTTCATGAATTTCATGAAATAATTAAAAAAAAAAAATACTTGAAGCTTCTCCCTATTTTTGTGTCCAGCCAGGTACAACTAGGCAGCTGGGGGATGGAATCTGCAGCGCAGGGAGGCCCAAGCTTTCTGCCCCTTCCCCCCCCCCGCTGAAAATTGCAGTCCGCAGCCACCCCGGAAAATGGCGCGTTCATAGAAGCTGGATGCTGTACCTCGCTGGCATACAAAAATATGGCGAAGCCCACGTCAAAAGTTTTGGGAAAAATTAATTAAAAAATAAATAATAATTTAGGGACTGCATCTTTATTAACTCCTCAAATGTCATTTAGTGTTAAAATAAAGGATTTATTTTAAAAAAAATTGACGTGGGGCTTCGCCCTATATTTGTGTCCAGCCAGGTACAGCAGGCAGGAATGGGCTGCCCCCAACCACCAGCTGCCTATTTGTACCTGGTTGGACACAACAATATAGGGAAGCCCTTTTTTTCTTAATTATTCCATGAATTTCATGAAATAATTAAAAAAAAAAATGCGTGGGGCTTCGCCCTATTTTTGTGTCCAGCCAGATACAACTAGGCAGCTGGGGGCTGGAATCTGCAGCGCAGGGAGGCCCAAGCTTTCTGGGCCACCCCCGCTGCAAATTGCAGTCCGCAGCCGCCCCGGAAAATGGCGCGTTCATAGAAGCGCCATCTTCTGGCGCTGTACCCAACTCATCCAGGGCCCTGGTGCGGTGGCTCACTGGGTAATAAAGGGGTTAAGGCCAGCTTGGCATTATCAGCTGGCCCTAAGCCCGAAATTCATGGGGTCACGCCAATATTAGACATGACCACCATGAATTTCTAGTAAAGTATTTAAAAAAACACAACACCCAGAAAAAAGTCCTTTAATTGAAATAAACACACAATTCTTTATTGTTCTAAATTAAACCATACTTACCATCACGCCCATTCCAGCTGAAGCCAACGATCTCCTGCAATAAAAGTAAAATAATAAAGCAACATCATCCTTACCTTTCCATGGCTCCCACGACAGCTTCAGCTCTGCTACATCGAGATGACAGGCTGGACCGCAGCAGAACGCTGCCATCCAGCCTGTCATCCCGCGGACACTGAGAAGCGCAGGCATACTTCCACTCCTCAGTGTCTGGCTGTGACGGCATCCAGATGAGCCGAGGTCATGTCCAATGAACTCAGCTCACCTCATGTACGTCACTGACAGCGTGGGAAAATTCTCCTGCACTCAGCACTTCAGCGTGAGAATTTTCCCACGCTGTCAGTGACGTGCATGAGGTGAGCTGAGTTCATTGGACATGAACTCGGCTCATCTGGATGACGTCACAGAGAGACACTGAGGAGCCTGTCATCTCGATGGGAACCCCACGCCAATTTTTTTTTAAATAAATCCTTTATTTTAACACTAAATGACAAGTACAGTAATCAACACTATCACTGTACTTCATATATATGTGACTGACATGTTTCTATCTATCTAATCTATGTGTGATTCTCTATTCTTTCTATTCTAAATTGTCGGGTACTGAATTGCCGGCCGGCTTTCTTAAAGAGACGGTGCACGAAAACACTAATATTTTTTTTAATAAATCCTTTACACTAAATGACAAGTACAGTAAGCAGCACTGTCACTGTACTTCATATATATGTGACTGACATGTTTCTATCTATCTAATCTATGTGTGATGCTCTATTCTGTCTGTTATAAATTGTCGGGTACCGCTGCTGAATTGCCGGCCGGCTTTTTTAAAGAGACGGTGCACGAAAACACTATTATTTGTTTTAATAAATCCTTTACACTAAATGACAAGTACAGTAAGCAACACTGTCACTGTACTTCATATATATGTGACTGACATGTTTCTATCTATCTAATCTATGTGTGAAGCTCTATTCTTTCTGTTGTAAATTGTCGGGTACCGGTGAATGCCGCTGCTGAATTGCCGGCTTTTCATGTCATTCTACATTATTCTTAGTTGTTTTACTTCATGTAGAATTAACCTACAAGGAAAGAAAGGGTTTATTTTCATTCCGATATTTGTGTCCCATTGACTTGCATTGGTTTCCGGTATCGGAATCGGCGATATCCGATACTTTTTGGGTATCGGCCCGATCCAATCCGATACGATATTTCCTGATATCGGAAGGTATCGCTCAACACTAGTCTTGTCAGTTTTTAATGCCCGAGAAGGACATACAGTACCTGATGCAAATCTTGTGCACCGGTCCGACATACAAATCCAAATAAGAAAACTCTGCATCCAATGTTTTTTAGGCTAGCTCTAGAACCAATCCTGAGCAACAACTGAAATGCTAGATGAAAAGGAATGATCACATAGAAATCTATGGGATCAATTCTGCCATCAGTTTCCCTGTTGGTTGGCTTGTACGGAAACCAACACTGAACCTTTATCCTGCCAATGATTTACAGTCATGGCCGAAAGTGTTGGCACCCTTGAAATTGTTGCAGAAAATGAAATAATTATCCTCAAAAATTATTGCAGTTGCACATGTTTTTTATACACGTTTATTTCCTATGTGTGTATAGAAACAACACAAAAAATAGAGAAAAAAAGGCAAATTGGACATAATTTCACACAAAACCCCAAAAATGGGCTGGAAAAAATTGTTGGCACCTTCAGCTTAATATTTGGTTGCACACCCTTTGGAATAAATAACTGCAATCAATCGCTTCCTATAACCATCAACAAGCTTCTTACATCTCTCAACTGGAAATTTGGACCACTCTTCTCTTGCAAACTGCTCCGGGGCTCTCATATTTGAAGGGTGCAATCTCCCAACAGCAATTTTAAGATCTCTCCACAGGTGTTCAATGGGATTTAGATCCAGACTCGTTGCTGGCACTTCAGAATTCTCCAGTGCTTTGTTTCCATCCATTTCTGCGTCCTTCTTGAAGTATATTTGGGGTCATTGTCCTGCTGGAAGACCCATGACCTAGGATGCAAACCCAGGTTTCTGACACTGGCCACTAAATTGCAACCCAAAGTCCTTTGGTAATCTTCAGATTTCATGATGCCTTGCACACAGTCAATGCTCCCATTGCCAGAGGCAGCAAAACAACCCCAAAACATCTTTGAACCTCCACCATATTTGACTGTAGGTATGGTGTTCTTTTCTTTGTAGGCCTAATTCTGTTTTTGATACAGTAAAATGATGTGCTTTACCAAAAAGCTCTAACTTGGTCTCATCTGTCCACAAGACACTTTTGGCTTACTCACATACATTTTGGCAATCTGCAGTCTAGCTTTTTTTATGTCTCTGTGTCAGCAGTGGGGTCCTCCTCGGTCTCCTACCATAGCATTTCATTTCATTCAAATGTCCATGGATAGTTTGCGCTGACACTGATGCACTCTGAGCCTGCAGGACAGCTTAAAATTCTTTAGAACTTGATTGGGGCTGCTTATCTACCATCTGGACTATCCTGCATTGCAATCTTCCATAAATTTTTCTCTGCCGTCCATGTTCACGGAGCTTAGCTACAGTGCCATAGATTGTAAACTTCTTGATTGTGTTGCTCACCGTGGACAAAGGAACATCAAGATCTCTGGAGATGGACTTGTAACGTTGAGATTGTTGGTATTTTTCATGCGCATTGCCTCTTCAGAGAAAAAGAGGACTTGTACTCTATAGCGCCACCTATTGGAAGCCGCAATCCTACAAGTCACAATCAACCCTTTAACGAGTCGTGCAATATGACTTAGGATAAAAGCCAAATCAGAATCTCAATTTGCAGACACGGTGTTTCGTGCTGTTGGCCCTCGTCAGTGCAAAGTATGAGAACTGATTTGGCTAGGTGAGAGGCTCTGGACTGAGGTCTAAGGGGTAACGTTTCTCCTTATAGAGAGTGACACACCAACGCTGGAACGTCAAGGTAAGGAGGCTTATTCACCGTGCAATGCTCCTCTGGGAATTGGTTTTGTGTGAAATTATAACCAATTTGCCTCTTTTTCCTCTTTTTTTGTGTTGTTCCAATACACACAAAGGAAATAAACAATGTGTATAACAAAACATGTGAAATTGCAATAATTTCTTGGGACAAATACTTCATTTTCCAGAAAAATTTCAAGGGTGCAAACACTTTCGGTAATGACTGTATATCTTGCCAGGAAACACTTTAGTAACTAAAAATGTATCTGATACATCCACTCTAGCTCTAGGCTCTGGAATAGGCTAGACAGCAGCAGGAGCCCCAGTCTTGGTCTTATTTTAAACTCAAGATTGCAAATTGTCTCTTCAGAGAGGAAGTGGACCAGAACTCTAGTGCCACCTACAGGAAGTAGCAATCCTAAAAGTCAATAGTGACCCTTTAACGAGCCTTATCACATGACTTAGGATATAAGACAGAAGCAGAAACTCAATTTGCAGACACTGTGTTTCGGGGTACTGCCCCTGGTCAGTGCAAAGTGTGAGTTCTGGTTTGGCTTGGTGAGAGGCGTCAGACCGGTATCTAAGGGGTAACATTTCTCCTTGCGGAGAATCTAAACTATGCATATATATATTTAATATATATTTTTTAAAATCAACCCTTTTCCCCATTTAAAGCAAAAAAAAAAAAAAACATGTGGTATTGCCTTGTCTATTAAAGTATGATCTATAAAAATGTTAACTTATTTAACCTATAAGGTAAACTGTGAAAAGAAATCAATTTGTAAAATTGCCATATTTTGGTCGCCACCAATTCTCCCAAAATTGGTGGGAGGATAGGAGTAGTAGTCTGCGCTGCTGTGCTAGATTCAAGAAATCTGGAGGACGTGATAAGGGATCATGTGGTTTATTCTCAATGCGTTTCGAAGTTGAATCAACTTCTTCATCAGGAGAATTCCAATTGTTCAACACGACGGGATCTCCCCACCTGAGGGTACTGCAGCAGCTGTCACACCTTGATTCCTCAGTTGTGGATTAAACAAACCCAAAAATTGAGCAATTCCTATACTTCTCACTAAGGCTTAGTGCCCACGATGCAGAAATGAAGCAGAAATTTTCCTGAGCATTTCTGCATCTCCTTGGCAGAAAAACGCATGCGGTTTTTACATGCGTTTTTTGACGCGTTTTTGCACGCGTATTTTCCATGCGTTTTTCATGTCCGTATTTTTT
The DNA here is from genome assembly GCF_046119375.1 of Phyllobates terribilis. Lineage (NCBI taxonomy): Eukaryota > Metazoa > Chordata > Amphibia > Anura > Dendrobatidae > Phyllobates > Phyllobates terribilis. The sequence continues at coordinate 70,220,550 of NW_027362767.1, read as the reverse complement.
CTGCGAGTAAAATCCGCACAGAAAAAATCCTGACCATGTGCACAGAACTTGCAGAATGTCATAGGAAGTCATGGGATAAGGTATGCAATGTGTTTCTGGAGCGTTTACGCGCTGCAAATACGCACCGAAAATGCATCGTGGGCACACAGCCTTAGGCTGTGTGCCCATGATGCATTTTTTAAGCATTTCCGCAGCAGTAATTCCGCTGCAGAAACGCTTAAAAAACGCTTGGTAGAAGGCCTGCCATGTTCCCCAATGATAATCCGCATGTGCTGTGCACATACTGCGAAAATTTCCGCTGCGGATTATCATTGCAGAAAAAAAAGCAGCACTACCAATTATTTTGCGGAAGTGCTGTGTTTTCGCCGCCATTGACTTGCATTGGAACGCATGGATTACGCATCACTGTATATGTAGATGCGGAATCCATGCGTTTCAATGTGCGGATGGTACCTGGGTGTGGAGGACAGGAGACTCTCCTCCGGACCCGGGTACCATAGTACCTGTAAAAAAAAGAATAAAGTAAAAAATAAATATTATACTTACCTTCTGATGGCGCCCGGTGTGCTTGTCTTCACTTGCCGGCAGATCGCGGTGGACTGTAGGACCTGCGCTGACGTCATTTAGTCATGTGACGGCAGGTCCTTTAGTGTACCGCGAGCTGCCGGCAAGCCAGGACGGAGCGAAGAAAGACTCCGGGGGCCATCAGAAGGTAAGTATAGATTTAATTTTTTATTTTTTAACATTCTTTAAGGTCACACTATATAAATCCATGCCGGTTGCATGGATTTATATAGTGTGATCAAGTTGACAAGCACTTTCCAAGTGATGCTAAAATCGATTGGAAAGCGCTTGACAACCCGCATGCGGAAATGCATGTGAAGAACGCTTCACATCCGCAAGTCTTTGGCAGGAAAAAAAGCATCTACAATCCGCATGTACAATCCGCATGTACAATCCGCATGCGTTTTTTTCTGCCAGGGGAGATGCAGAAACGCTCAGGAAAAAATCTGGAGCATTTCTGCATCGTGGGCACATAGCCTTAGACCGATTTCTCCACCAGATAAAACCCTATTGCGCTTGGTGTCTCCCCCTCTTTCTAATTCTTCAAAAATGCAATACAAAGGAACAAAATATCACAAGTATCCCCAATTAGAATTTTTTTATATTCTGTTTTTCAGTATATTATATGATAAATGTCAATGTTGTCATTCAAAACTACAAATAGTCCTATATGAACTAAGCCCTCATATGGCTATGTCTACAGAAGAATAAAGTTATGGCTCTTTGAAGAAAGGGATGGAAAAAAATGAAAGTTTAAAAATGAAAATTAGCTTTTATACACCCTGCTTTTGGGTGCACGCTGCCACAGTTTTGGAAGTAAATTGCCTAAAAAAAGCGCTCAAAAAATACTTGAAAACCTCTTCCTATTCAATTCTGTTATAAAATGACTTGCTGTTCATATGTTCAGGCTATCGAGAGTTTTTAACCACTTCAGGTTTCGAAAAATACCAAGCAGTTAAAAGAAGTGACCTGATCACTCTTCAGGTAAAGTTGCTCCATATGTTATAATAGAAGCCAATGGGAAAGCTACAAAAATACCACAAGGAAACCTTGGCATCTTTTTGAGGGTTTTCTAACTGCGTCTCAAAAAATGCAAATGTTTTATTCATTGATTTTAGATGTCAAAAAACATGAGAATATGGCCCCAAAAACGCATAAAAAGACACGTTAACAGAAAATGGCCAAGAAAACGTTAAAAACATTCCAACTGGTACCACAGGGGTCAGTATTGGGCCCCCTTCTTTTTAACATATTTATTAATGACCTTGTAGGGGGCATACAGAGTAATATTTCAATATTTGCAGATGACACTAAACTCTGCGGGGTAATCAATACAGAGGAGGACAATTTTATATTACAGGAGGATCTATGTAAACTAGAAGCTTGGGATGATAAATGGCAAATGAGCTTTAATGGGGATAAATGTAAGGTAATGCACTTGGGCGGAGGAAACAAAATGTATAATTATATGCTTAATTGTAAAACACTGGGCAAAACTGTAACTGAAAAAGACCTGGGTGTATTGGTGGACGACAAGCTCACGTTTAGTGGCCAGTGTCAGGCAGCTGCTGCAAAGGCAAATAAAATAATGGGATGCATTAAAAGAGGCATAGATGCTCATGAGGAGAACATAATTTTACCTCTATACAGTTCACTAGTGCAACCACACTTAGAATACTGTGTACAGTTCTGGTCTCCGGTGCATAAGAAAGACATAGCTGAACTAGAGCGGGTGCAGAGAAGAGCGACCAAGGTTATTAGAGGACTGGGGGGTCTGCAAAACCAAGACAGGTTATTACACTTGGGGTTATTTACTGTGGAAAAACTAAGGCTTAGGGGTGATCTTATTACTATGTACAAGTATATGAGGGGACAGTACAAAGACCTTTCTACTGATCTTTTTACTCTGAGGTCTGAGACGGGGACAAGGCGGCATCTTCTACGACTGGAGGAAAGAAGGTTTAATCATAATCACAGACGCGGATTCTTTACTGTAAGAGCAGTGAGACTATGGAGCTCTCTGCCGCATGATGTTGTAATGAGTGATTCACTACTAACATTTAAGAAGGGCCTGGATGCCTTTCTTGAAAAGTATAATATTACAGGTTATAAATACTAGATTCCTTGATAGGGCGTTGATCCAGGGAACTAGTCTGATTGTCGTATGGAGTCGGGAAGGAATTTTTTTCCCCAATGTGGAGCTTAGTGTTTGCCACATGGTTTTTTTTTGCCTTCCTCTGGATCAACATGTTAGGCTATGGGTTGAACTAGATGGACTTAGTCTTCCTTCAACCTTAAAAACTATGTTACTATGTTAACAAAAAAATTGTCTGGGACAAAAAATGACAGCATTTTCTGAAGCTTCAAACACGCCTCGTTTTTGGACAACCGGAAAAAAAGACTCATTGTGACCCTACTCTGAGGATATGTTCACACCAAGTTCTTTTCAGGAGTTTTTGAAGCAGCAATTCTCCAAAACCTGTGAGAAGTTTAAATAATATACAAGCTTTAATTGGAGATATGTGCTATGTGCACAGAGTGTTTTTTGCAGAGTTTTCTTTTTTTTTTTTTTTTTAGAGGAAATTGAGCAGACTCTCAGAGTTTTTCAGGAGTTTTGCATTGAAGGATTTGAAGAGTTCCCTCTCAGTTTCTGCTATAAAAACTCCTCAAAATACTCTGCATGCACACAGCCATGGAATTTTTGCTCTATAAAAAGCCCACTCTTTGGGTGTCTGCACATAAAGTATTTTTCAGGCATATTCTGCCTGCAATCCACCTGAAAAAGCTCTAAAAAGCTACAAAGAATGAACATAACTTGCAGAGCCTTTGTTCAGCCTTTTGGAGCTTCTTTAAGGCTATGTGCCCACGTAGTAGATTTGATGCAGAGCGTTTTTGCCTCTCTCTGGCAGCAAAAAGCACATGCAGATTTACATGCGTTTTTTCTGCCAGAGAGAAGCGTTTTTTCATCGTTTTTACATGCGTTTTCGCTTGCGTTTTTTCAAGCCATTTTGAGCATCACTTGGAAAAGTGCTTGACAAGTTGGTCACGCAATATAAATCCATGCAACCGGCATGGATTTATATTGTGTGACCAACTTAGATGCTTTAAATGCTGCATCTATAGTAAAAAAAAAAAATGAAAAAGTTAAAAATAACAAAACCTGTATACTCACCTCTCCAGTCTCCTCCCGGCGGCGTCCTCTCTCTTCGGCGTCCCGCGGTGTACTTGCAGGACCTGCGGTGACGTCATTTAGTCAGCTGATGGTCACGCGACCATCACCTGACCGCTGACGTCAGCGGTCGCGTGACCATCAGCTGACTAAATGACATCAACGCAGGTCCTGCCAGTTCACCGCGGGGCGCCGAAGAGAGAGGATCGCCGCCGGGAGGAGACTGGAGAGGTAGGTATACAGTTTTTTTTTATTTTTAACTTTTTAATTCTTTTTTTTTCTTACAATAGATGCAGCATTTAAAGCATCTAAGTTGGTCACACGATATAAATCCATGCCGGCTGCAAATTCGGCGCGCTAATTAGTGCATCATGTGCACAGCACATCCGAATTCACATTGCTTTGCATGGCAAACGGTTTTACAAGTGTTTTCGCGGCCGTAAAAACGCCGCAAAAACGCTACGTGGGGTCTTTGGGTATGTTCACACAATGTTTCTTTAAGGCAGGTTTAGAGCATGTCCACTCCAAGACCCGCCTGAAAGAGCGCTCAGAAAACGCTAAAAAAAAAATGAACATATTCATTTGTATGTAAAAACGACTTGCTGTTCATACGTTCAGTCTTTTGAGCGTCTTTTCATCGCTTCACACTTCCAAACTTTATAATAGAAACGGGAAACCTCGAAAGGTGCCTGGGTGTTTTTTTGAGCGCTTTGTCAGTATTTCTGCTTCACAAACTGCTAGTGTTTTTTTCATTGTTGAATGGAGTAAAAAAAAATCATCTGGAAAATGCCACAAAATGCTGGAAAAACATTCTAAAAACCTGCCAGATGTTAAAAACAGGGCAAAGAAAGCAACAAAAAACACCAAAAAAGATTCTTCAGGTTTACAAACCGCCAGAGAAAAGGAGAGTTTCCTGAAGTGTCTTCTACTTGAAAAATAGATGTTTTTGTCTGTCTGAAAACATAGGCGCCAAGTAATGCCACAGCTAGTCATGACTTAGACGAGCCTCCGCTGCGCCACAGTTTTGCCAATTTTGGCATAGCTGAGAAAAACTGGCATGAAAACGCCAAAAATCGCAACACTAAGGTTGCACCGAAACTTTGCTACTTTTCAAAGCAATTTATGCCAGAATTCTTGAAAAATTGCTTTTGCTGAATTGGGGTCTTGGTGTGCACATACCTCCGGCTATCTTCACACATGGCTGTTTATTTTTTTGAGGTGGTCAAAAATTATTTTTCGAGCATGTGCACGACATTTTTTTTTTTCAGGCAGATTTAGCCTGTAAAAAAACTCTGTCATTATGTCACTTTTTTTAACAGCTTCAGGGCTTGGAAGCCGTAAAGCAGATAAAATAAATAACATGTTCATTCTTCATCACTAGTCATAGCTGAAATTACGGAAAAGAAAACAGGAGACAATAGGAAAATACCGCCAGCGAAGACCGAAGTGTTTCCGACAGGGAAGAATTCGGCGGGCACGAACGTCCTTCTAGTACAGGGATGTTAAACTCAAATACACAGAGGGACAAAAAAAACTTTGACAAACTTGCGTGCCAACCTGTATACAGTATAATGGGCCCAACATAGTCCTCCATACAGTATAATGGGCCCCAGACAGTCCTCCATACAGAATAATGGGCCTCACATAATTCTCCATACAGAATAATCGGCCCCCATACAGAATAATGGGCCTCATGTAGTCGTTCATACAGAATAATTGGCCTCACATAGTCCTCCATACAGAATAATTGGCCCACATAGTGCTCCATACAGTATAATGGGTACATAGTCCTCCATACAGTATAATGTGCCCCACATAGTCCTCCATACAGAATAATGGGCCCCACATAGTCCTCCATACAGAATAATGGCACCACATAGTCCTCCATACAGAATAATGGACCTCACATAGTCCTCAATACAGAATAATGGCCCCACATAGTCCTCCATACAGTACAATGGGCCCACATAGTCCTCCATACAGTATAATGGGCCCACCTAGTCCTCAATACAGTATAATGGCCCCACATAGTCCTCCATACAGTATAATGGGCCTCACATAGTCCTCCATACAGTATAATGGCCCCACATAGTCCTCCATACAGTATAATGGGCCTCATATAGTCCTCTATACAGTATATTGGGTCTACATAGTCCTCCATACAGTATAATGGGCCTCACATAGTCCTCCATACAGTATAATGGGCCCACATAGTCCTCCTTACAGCATAATGCGCCCCACATAGTCCTCCATAAAGAATAATGTGCATCACATAGTCCTCCATACAGAATAATGGGCCCCATATAGTCCTCGATAAAGTATAATGGGCCCCAAAAAGTCCTCCATACAGTATAATGGGCCCCACACAGTCCTCCATACAGAATAATGGGCCCCACATAGTCCTCCATACAGAATAATGGGCCTCACATAGTCCTCCATACAGAATAATGGGCCCCACATAGTCCTCCATACGGAATAATGGGCCCCACATAGTCCTCCATACAGAATAATGGACCCCACATAGTCCTCCATACGGAATAATGGGACCCATATAGTCCTCCATACAGAATAATGGGCCCCACATAGTCCTCCATTTAGAATAATGAGCCCCACATAGTCCTCCATACAGAATAATGGCCCCACATAGTCCTCCATACGGTATAATGGGCCCCACATAGTCATCCATACAGTATAAAAGGCCCCATACAGTCTTCCATACAGAATAATGGGCCTCACATAGTTCTCCATACAGAATAATGGGCACCACGTAGTCCTCCATACAGAATAATGGGCCTCACATAGTCCTCCATACAGAATAATGAGAACCACATAGTCCTTCATACAGAATAATGGGCCTCACATAGTCCTCCATACAGAATAATGGGCCCCAGATAGTCCTCCATACAGTATAATGGGCCTCACATAGTCCTCCATACAGAATAATGGACCCCACATAGTCCTCCATACAGTATAATGGACCCCACATAGTCCACCATACAGTATAATGGGCCCCACATAGTCCGCCATACACAATAATGGGCCCCACATAGTCCTCCATACAGTATAATGGGCCTCACATAGTCCTCTATACAGTATAATGGGCCCACATAGTCCTCCATACAGTATAATGGGCCTCACATAGTCCTCCATACAGTATCATGGGCCCCACATAGTCCTCCATACAGAATAATGGGCACCACATAGTCCTCCATACAGAATAATGGGCCCCACATAGTCCTCCATACGGTATTATAGGCACCACATAGTCCTCCATACAGTATAATGGGCCTCACATAGTCCTCCATACAGTATAATGGGCCCACATAGTCCTCCATACAGTATAATGGGTACATAGTCCTCCATACAGTATAATGGGTCCCACATAGTCCACCATACGGTATAATGGGCCTCGCATAGTCCTCCATACTGTATAATGGGCCCCACATAGTCCTCCATACAGTATAATGGGCCTCAAATAGTCCTCTCTACAGTATAATGGGCCCACATAGTCCTCCATACAGTATAATGGGCCTCACATAGTCCTCCATACAGTATAATGGGCCCACATAGTCCTCCTTACAGCATAATGCGCCCCACATAGTCCTCCATAAAGAATAATGTGCATCACTTAGTCCTCCATACAGAATAATGGGCCATATATTTTCCTCGATACAGTATAATAGGCCCCACATAGTCCTCCTTACAGTATAATGGGCCCTACATAGTCCTCCATACAGTATAATGGGCCCCACACAGTCCTCCATACAGAATAATGGGCCCCACATAGTCCTCCATACAGAATAATGGGCCTCACATAGTCCTCCATACAGAATAATGGGCCCAACATAGCCCTCCGTACGGAATAATGGGCCCCATATAGTCCTCCATACAGAATAATGTGCCCCACGTATTCCTCCATATAGAATAATGAGCCCCACATAGTCCTCCATACAGAATAATGGCCCCACATAGTCCTCCATACGGTATAATGGGCCCTACATAGTCCTCCATACAGAATAATGGGCCTCACATAGTTCTCCATACAGGATAATGGGCCCCACGTAGCCCTCCATACAGAATAATGGGCCTCACATAGTCCTCCAAACAGAATAATGTGAACCACATAGTCCTTCATATAGAATAATGGGCTTCACATAGTCCTCCATACAGAATAATGGGCCCCACACAATCCTCCATACAGAATAATGGGCCTCACATAGTCCTCTATACAGACTAATGGGCCTCACACAGTCCTCCATACAGAATAATGGGCCTCACATAGTTCTCCATACAGAATAATGGGCCCCCATACAGAATAATGGGCCTCACATAGTCCTCCATACAGAACATTGGGCCCCACATAGTCCTCCATACAGAAAAATGGGCCCCACATAGTCCTCCAAATAGAATAATGGGCCCCACATAGTCCTCCATACAGAATAATGGTCCCACATAGTCCTCTATACAGTATAATGGGCCCCACATAGTCCTCCATACAGTATAATGGGCCCCAGACAGTCCTCCATACAGAATAATGGGCCTCACATAGTTCTCCATACAGAATAATGGGCCCCCCATATAGAATAATGGGCCTCACATAGTCGTCCATACAGAATAATTGGCCTCGCATAGTCCTCCATACAGAATAATGGGCCCCACATAGTCCTCCATAGAGTATAATGGGCCCCACATAGTCCTCCATACTGTATAATGGGCGCCACAAAGTCCTACATACAGTATAATAGCCCCACATTGTCCTCCATACAGAAAAATGGGCTCCCACATAGTCCTCTATACAGTATAATGGGCCTCACATAGTAGTCCATACAGAATAATGGGCCCCACATAGTCCTCCATGCAGAATAATGGGCCCCACATAGTCTTCCATACAGAATAATGGGCCCCACATAGTCCTCCATACAGTATAATAGGCCCCACATAGTCCTCCATACAGAATAATGGGCCCCACAGTCCTCCATACAGAATAATGGCCCTACATAATCCTCCATACAGAATAATGGGCCCACGTAGTCCTTCATACAGAATAATGGGCCCCACATAGTCCTCCATACAGTACAATGGGCCCCACATAGTGCTCCATACAGAATAATGGGCTTCACATAGTCCTCCATACAGAATAATGGGCCAAACATAGTCCACCATACAGAATAATGGGCCCCACATAGTCCTCCATACAGTATAATGAGCCCAACATAGTGCTCCATACAGTATAATGGGCCCCACATAATCCTCCATACAGAATAATGGCCCCACATAGTCCTCCATACAGAATAATGGGCCCCACATAGTCCTACATACAGAATAATGGCACCACATAGTGCTCCATACAGAATAACGGAACTCACATAGTCCTCAATACAGAATAATGGCCCCACATAGTCATCCATATGGAATAATGGGCGCCACATAGCCCTCCATACAGTATAATGGGCCCCACATAGTACTCCATACAGTATTATAGGCACCACATATTCCTCCATACAGTAAAATGGGCACCACATAGTCCTCCATACAGTATTATAGGCACCACAAAGTCCTCCATACAGTAGAATGGGCCCCAAAAAGTCCTCAATACAGTATAATGGGCCTCACATAGTCCTCCATGCAGTACAGTGGGCCCACATAGTCCTCCATACAGTATAATGGGCACATAGCTCCTCCATACAGTATAATGGGCCCCACATTGTCCTCCATACAGTATAATGGGACTCATATAGTCCTCCACACATTATAATGGGCCCACATAGTCCTCCATACAATATAATGGGCCCACATAGTCCTCCATACATTATAATGGCCCCACATAGTCCTCCATACAGTATAAAGGGCCTCACATAGTCCTTCATACAGTATAATGGCCCCACATAGTCCTCCATACAGTATAATGGGCCTCACACAGTTCTCTATACAGTATAATTGGCCCACATAGTCCTCCATACAGTATAATAGGCCTCACATAGTCCTCCATACAGTATAATGGTCCCCACATAGTCCTCCATACAGTATAATGGTCCCACAAAGTCCTCCATACAGTATAATGGGCCCACATAGTCCTCAACACGGTATAATGGGCCCAACATAGTACTCCATACGGTATAATGGGCACCACATAGTTCTCCACATAGTATAATGATCCCCACATAGTCCTTTATACAGAATAATGGGCTCCACATAGTCCTCCATACAGTATAATGGGCCTCACATAGTCCTCCATACAGTATAATGGGCCTCACATAGTCCTCCATACAGTACAATGGGCCCACATAGTCCTCCATATAGTATAATGGGCCAACCTAGTCCTCCATACAGTATAATGGGCCTCACATAGTCCTCCATACAGTATAATGACCCCACATAGTCCTCCTTACAGTATAATGGGCCTCACATATTCCTCTATACAGTATAATGGGCCCACATAGTCCTCCATACATTATAATGGCCTCATATAGTCCTCCATACAGTATTATGGGCCCCACATAGTCCTCCATACAGAATAAAGGGCCCCATAAAGTCCTCGATACAGTATAATGGGTACATAGCCCTCCATACAGTATAATGGGCCCCACAAAGTCCTCCATACAATATATTGGGCCTCACATAGTCCTCATTACAGTATAATGGGCCCACATAGTCCTCCATACAGTATAATGGGTACATAGTCCTCCATACAATATAATGGGCCCCACATAGTCCTCCACACAGTATAATGGGCCTCACATAGTCCTCCATACAGAATAGTGGGCCCCACATAGTCCTCCATACAGAATAATGGGCCCCACATAGTCCTACATACAGAATAATGACACCACATAGTCCTCCATATAGAATAATGGACCTCACATAGTCCTCAATACAGAATAATGGCCCCACATAGTCCTCCATACAGAATATTGGGCCCCACATAGCCCTCCATACAGTATAATGGGCCCCACATAGTCCTCCATACAGTCTTATAGGCACCACATAGTGCTACATACAGCATAATGGGCCAAACATAGTCCTCCATACAGTATAATGGGCATTACATAGTCCTCCATACAGAATAATGGGCCCCACATAGTCCTCCATACAGTATTATAGGCACCACATAGTCCTCCATACAGTATAATGGACCCCATATAGTCCTCTATACAGTATAATGGGCCCACATTGTCCTCCATACATTATAATGAGTACATAGTCCTCCATACAGTGTTATGGGCCCCACATAGTCCTCCATACAGTATAATGGGGCTCACATAGTCCTCCATACTGTATAATGGGCCCACATAGTCCTCCATACAGTATAATGGGCCCACCTAGTCCTCCATACATTATAATGGCCCCAAATAGTCCTCCATACGGTATAATGGGCCTCACATAGTCCTCCATACAGTATAATGGCCCCACATAGTCCTCCTTACAGTATAATGGGCCTCATATAGTCCTCTATACAGTATAATGGGCTCACATAGTCCTCAATACAGTATAATGGGCCTCACATAGTCCTCCATACAGCATAATGTGCCCCACATAGTCCTCCATAAAGAAAAATGTGCACCACATAGTCCTCCATACAGAATAATGGGCCCCATGTAGTCCTCGATTTACTATAATGGGCCCCACATAGTCCTCCATACAGTATATTGGGCCCCACACAGTACCATACAGAATAATGGGCCCCACATACTCCTCCATACAGAATAATGGCCCTCATATAGTCCTCCATGAAGCACAATGGGCCCCACATAGTCCTCCATACGGAATAATGGGCCCCATATAGTCCTCCATACAGAATAATTGTCCCTACATAGTCCTCCATATAGAATAATTGGCCCCACATACTCCTCCATACAGAATAATGGCCCCACATAGTTCTCCATACGCTATAATGGGCCCCACATAGTCCTCCATACAGTATAATGGGCCCCACACAGTCCTCCATACAGATTAATGGGCCTCACATAGTTCTCCATACAGAATAATGGGCCCCACATAGTCCTCCATACAGAATAGTGGGCCTCACATAGTCCTCCAAACAGAATATTGGGAACCACACAGTCCTCCATACAGTATAATGGGCCCACTTAGTCCTCCATACAGTATAATGGGCACATAGTCCTCCATACAGTATAATGGGCCCCACATAGTCCTCTATACAGTATAATGGGCCTCACAAAGTCCTCCATACAGTATAATGGGCCCACATAGTCCTCCATACAGTATAATGGCCCCACATAGTCTCCCATACAGTATAATGGGCCTCACCTAGTCCTCCATACAACATAATGGGCCAACAAAGTCCTCCATACAGTATAATGGGTGCAACATAGTCCTCCATACAGTATAATGATCCCCACATAGTCCTCCTACAGTATAATGGTCCCCACATAGTCCTCCATACAGAATAATGGACCCCACATAGTCCTCCATACAGAATAATGGGCACCACATAGTCTTCCATACAGAATAATGGACCCCACATAGTCCTCCATACACAATAATGTGCACCACATTGTCTTCCATACAGAATAATGGACCCCACATAGTCCTCCATACCGTTTAATGGGCACCACTTAATCCCCCATACAGAATAATGGACCCCACATAGTCCTCCATACACAATAATGGGTACCACATAGTGCTCCATACAGAATAATGGGCCCCACATTGTCCTCCATACAGTTTAATGGGCACCACTTAATCCCCCATACAGAATAATGGACCCCACATAGTCCTCCATACAGAATAATGGGCCCCACATAGTCCTCCATACAGAATAATGAACCCCACATAGTCCTCAATACAGAATAATGGGCCTCACATAGTCCTCCATACAGTTTAATGGGCACCACTTAATCCCCCATACAGAATAATGGACCCCACATAGTCCTCCATACAGTATAATGGACCCTACATAGTCCTCTACACAGTATAATGGGCCCCACATAGTCCTCCATACAGTATAATGGGCCCCACATAGTCCTCCATACAGTATAATGGTCCCCACATAGTCCTCCATACAGTATAAGGGTCCCCACATAGTCCTCCATACAGTATAATGGTCCCCACATAGTCCTCCATACAATGTAATGGGCCCCACATAGTCCTCCATACGGTATAATTGTCACCACATTGTCCTCCACATGGTGTAATGGGCCCCACCTAGTCCTCCATACAGAATAATGGGCCCCAGACAGTCATCCATACAGTATAATGGGCCTCACATAGTCCTCCATACAGAATAATGGACCCCACATAGTCCTCCATACAGTATAATGGGCCCCACATAGTCCTCCATACAGAAAAATGGGCCCCACATAGTCCTCCATACAGTATAATGGGCCTCACATAGTCCTCCATACAGAATAATGAACCCCACATAGTCCTCCATACAGTATAATGGACCCCACATAGTCCTCCATACAGTATAATGGGCCCCACATAGTCCTCTATACAGAATAATTGGCCCCATATAGTCCTGCATACAGTATAATGGGCCCCACATAGTCCTCCATACAGAATAATGTACCCCATATAGTCCTCCATACAGTATAATGGACCCCACATAGTCCTCCATACAGTATAATGGGCCCCACATAGTCCTCCACACAGTGTAATGGGCCCCACATAGTCCTCCACACAGTATAATGGGCCCCATATAGTCTTCCATACAGAATAATGGGCCCCATATAGTCCTCCATACAGTATAATGGTCCCCACATAGTCCTCCATAAAGTATAATGGGCCCCACATAGTTCTCCATACAGTATAATGGACCCCACATAGTCCTCTACACAGTATAATGGGCCCCACATAGTCCTCCATACAGTATAATGGACCCCACATAGTCCTCCATAGAGTATAATGGGCCCCACATAGTCCTCCATACAGAATAATGGGCGCCATATAGTCCTTCATACATTATAATGAGTGCCACATAGTGCTCCACACAGAATAATGGCACCACATAGTCCTCCATACAGTATAATGACCCCACATGTTCCTCCATAAAGAATAATGGGCACCACATAGTCCTCCATACAGAACAAAGGGTCCCACATAGTCCTCCATACAGAATAATGGACATCACATAGTCCTCTATACAGTGTAATGGGCCCCACATAGTCCTCCGTATAGTATAATAGGCCCCAGACAGTCCTCCATACATAATAATGGGCCTCACATAGTTCTCCATACAGAATAAAGGGCCCCCAATACAAAATAATGGGCCTCACTTAGTCGTCCATGCAGAATAATTGGCCTCACATAGTCCTCCATACAGTATAATGGGCCTCACATAGTCCTCCATACAGAATAATGGACCCCACATAGTCCTCCAAACAGTATAATGGACCCCACATAGTCCTCCATACAGTATAATGGGCCCCACATAGTCCTCCATACAGAATAATGGGCTCTATATAGTCCTCCATACAGAATAATGGGCCCCACATAGTCCTCTATACAGTATAATGGGCCCAAATAGTCCTCCAAACAGTATAATGGGCCTCACATAGTCCTCCATACAGTATAATGGTCCCCACATAATCCTCCATACAGTATAATGGTCCCCACATAGTCCTCCATACAGTATAATGGTCCCCACATAGTCCTACGTACAGAGTAATGGGCCCCACATAGTCCTCCACACAATATAATGGGCCCCACATAGTCCTCCATACGGTATAATGGGCACCACATAGTCCTCCACATGGTATAATTGTCCCCACATAGTCCTCCATACAGAATTATGGGCCCCAGATAGTCCTCCATATAGTATAATGGACCTCACATAGTCCTCCATACAGAATAATGGAGCCCACATAGTCCTCCATACAGTATAATGGACCTCACATAGTCCTCCATACAGAATAATGGGCCCCATATAGTCCTCCATACAGTATAACGGGCCCCACTTAGTCCTCCCATACAGAATAATGGGCCCCATATAGTCATCCATACAGTACAATGGGCCCCACATAGTCCTCCATACAGTATAATGGGCCCCACTTAGTCCTCCACACAGTATAATGGGCCCCATATAGTCCTCCATACAGTATAATGGGCACCACATAGTCCTCCATAGAGAATAATGGACCCCACATAGTTCTCCATACACTATAATGGACCCCACATACTCCTCTACAAAGTATAATGGGCCCCACATAGTCCTCCATACAGAAAAATGGGCCCCATATAGTCCTCCATACAGAATAATGGACACCACATAGTCCTCCATACAGTATAATGGACCCCACATAGTCCTCTATTCAGTATAATGGGCCCCACATAGTCCTGCATACAGTATAATGGACCCCACATAGTCCTCCATAGAGTATAATGGGCCCCACATAGTCCTCCATACACAATAATTGGCCCCATATAGTCCTTCATACATTATAATGAGTGCCACATAGTGCTCCACACAGAATAAGGGCACCACATAGTCCTCCATACAGAATAATGGGCACCATATAGTCCTCCATACAGAATAATGGGCCCCACATAGTCCTCCATACAGAATAATGGACCTCACATAGTCCTCCATACAGTATTATGGGCACCACATAATCCTCCATACAGAATAATGGACCCCACATAGTCCTCCATACAGAATAATGGCACAACATACTCCTCCTTACAGAATAATGGCACCACATAGTCCTCCATACAGAAAAATTGACCCCACAAAGTACTTCATACAGATTAATGGGTCCCACATATTGCTCCATACAGAATAATGGGCCCCACATAGTCCTCCATACAGAATAATGGGCCCCACATAGTCCTCCATACAGAATAATGGGCCCCACATAGTCTTCCATACAGTATAATGGGCCCCACACAGTCCTCCATACAGAATAATGGGCCCCACATAGTCCTCCATACAGTATAATGGGCCTCACATAGTCACCCACACAGTATAATTGGCCCCATATAGTCCTCCATACAGAATAATGGGCCCCATATAGTCCTCCATACAGTATAATGGTCCCCACATAGTCCTCCATACAGTATAATGGGCCCGACATAGTCCTCCACACAGTATAATGGGCCCCACATAGTCCTCCATACGGTATAATGGGCACCACATAGTCCTCCATACAGAATAATGGACCCCACATAGTTCTCCACACAGTATAATGGACACGACATAGTCCTCTACACAGTATAATCGGCTCCACATAGTCCTCCGTACAGAATAATGGGCCCCACTTAGTCCTCCATACAGAATAATGGGCCTCACATAGTCCTCCATACAGAATAATGGACCCCACATTCTCCTCCATACAGTATAATGGACCCCACATAGTCCTCTACACAATATAATGGGCCCCACATAGTCCTCCATACATTATAATGGACCCCACATAGTCCTCCATAGAGTATAATGGGCACCACATAGTTCGCCATACAGAATAATGGGTCCCATATAGTCCTTCATACAGTATAATGAGTGCCACATAGTGCTCCACATAGAATAATGGCACCACATAGTCCTCCATACAGTATAATTACCCCACATAGTCCTCCATACAGAATAATGGGCCTCACATAGTCCTCCATACAGAATAATGGACCCCACATAGTCCGCCATACAGTATAATGGACCCCACATAGTCCTCTATACAGTATAATGGGCCCCACATAGTCCTCCATACACAATAATGGGCCCCATATAGTCCTTCATACAGTATAATGGCCCTCACATAGTCCTCCATACAGTATAATGGTCCCCACATAGTCCTCCATGCTGTATAATGGTCCCCACATAGTCCTCCATACAGTATAATGGTCCCCACATAGTCCTACATACAGTGTAATGGGCCCCACATAGTCCTCCACACAGTATAATGGGCCCCACATAGTCCTCCACATGGTATAATGGTCCCCACATAGTCCTCCATACAGAATAATGGGCCCCAGATAGTCCTCCATATAGTATAATGGACCTCACATAGTCCTCCATACAGAAAAATGGGCCCCAATAGTCCTCCATACAGTATAATGGGCCTCGCATAGCACTCCATACAGAATAATATACCCCACATAGTCCTCCATACAGTATAATGGACCCCACATAGTCCTCCATACAGTATAATGGGCCCCACATAGTCCTCCATACAGAATAATGGGCCCCATATAGTCCTTCATACAGTATAACGGGCCCCACTTAGTCCTCCCATACAGAATAATGGGCCCGATATAGTCATCCATACAGTATAATGGGCCCCATATAGTCCTCCATACAGTATAATGGGCCCCACTTAGTCTTCCACACAGTATAATCGGCCCCACATAGTCCTCCATACGGTATAATGGGCACCACATAGTCCTCCATAGAGAATATTGGACCCCACATAGTTCTACATACAGCATAATGGACCCCACATACTCCTCTACAAAGTATAATGGGCCTCACATAGTCCTCCATACAGAATAATGGGCCCCACATAGTCCTCCATACAGAATAATGGACACCACATAGTCCTCCATACAGTATAATGGACCCCACATAGTCCTCCATACAGTATAATGGACCCCACATAGTCCTCTATTCAGTATAATGGGCCCCACATAGTCCTCCATACAGTATAATGGACCCCACATAGTCCTCCATAGAGTATAATGGGCCCCACATAGTCCTCCATACAGTATAATGGACCCCACATAGTCCTCTATTCAGTATAATGGGCCCCACATAGTCCTCCATACAGTATAATGGACCCCACATAGTCCTCCATACAGTATAATGGACCCCACATAGTCCTCTATTCAGTATAATGGGCCCCACATAGTCCTCCATACAGTATAATGGACCCCACATAGTCCTCCATACAGAAAAATGGACCCCACATTGTCCTCCATACAGAATAATGGCCCCACATAGTCCTCCATACAGTATAATGGGCCCCACATAGTCCTCCATGCAGTATTATGGCCCCACATAGTCCTCCATACAGTATAATGGACCCCACATAGTCCGCCATACACAATAATGGACATTACATAGTCCTCCATACTGAATAATGGACCCCACATAGTCCTCCATACAGAATAATGGCACCACATAGTCCTTCATATAGAAAAATGGACCCCACATAGTCCTTCATACAGAATAATGGGTCCCACATAGAGCTCCATATAGAATAATGGGCCCCACATAGTCCTCCATACAGAATAATGGACCTCACATAGTCCTCCCTACAGTATAATGGGCACCACATAATCCTCCATACAGAATAATGGACCCCACATAGTCCTCCATACAGAATAATGGACCCCACATAGTCCTCCATACAGAATAATGGCACCACATAGTCCTCCATACAGAATAATGGCACCACATAGTCCTCCATACAGAATAATGGACCCCACCTAGTCCTCCATACAGAATAATGGGCACCACATAGTCCTCTATACAGAATAATGGGCCCCACATAGTCCTCCATACAGAATAATGGGCCCCACATAGTCCTCCATACAGAATAATGGGCCTCACATAGTCCTCCATACGGAATAATGAGCCCCACATTGTCCTCCATACAGAATAATGGGCCCCACATAGTCCTCCATACAGAATTATGGGCCCCACATAGTCCTTCATACAAAATAATGGGCCCCACATAGTCCTCCATACGGAATAATGCGCCCCACATAGTCCTCCATACGGAATAATGCGCCCCACATTGTCCTCCATACAGAATAATGGGCCTCACATAGTTCTCCATACAGAATAATGGACCCCACATAGTCCTCCATACAGAATAATGTACCCCACATAGTCCTCCATACAGAATAATGGACCCCACATAGTCCTCCATACAGAATAATGGACCTCACATAGTCCTCCATACAGAATAATGGGCCCCACAACATCCTCCATACAGAATAATGGACCCCACATAGTCCTCCATTCAGAATAATAGGCCCCATAACATCCTCCATACAGAATAATGGACCCCACATAGTCCTCCATACGGAATAATGAGCCCCACATTGTTCTTCATACAGAATAATGGGCCCCACATAGTCCTCCATACGGAATAATGAGCCCCTCATTGTCCTCCATACGGAATAATGGGCCCACATTGTCCTCCATACAGAACAATGGGCTCCACATAGTCCTCCATACAGTATATTGGGCCCCACATAATCCTCCATACAGAATAATGGACCCCACATAGTCCTCAATACAGTATAATGGGCCCCACATAGTCCTCCATACAGAATAATGGACCGCACATAGTGCTCCATACAGAATAATGGACCTCACATAGTCCTCCATACTGAATAATGGGCCCCACATAGTCCTCCATACAGAATAATGGACCTCACATATTCCTCCATACAGAATAATGGACCCCATATAGTCTTCCATACAGTATAATGGACCCCACATAGTCCTCCATACAGTATAATGGGCCCCACATAGTCCTCCATACAGAATAATGGACCCCACATAGTGCTCCATACAGAATAATGGACCTCACATAGTCCTCCATACAGAATAATGGACCCCACATACTCCTCCATACAGTATAATGGGCCCCACATAGTCCTCCATACAGAATAATGGGCCCCACATAGTCCTCCATACAGAATAATTGGCCCCACATAGTCCTCCATACAGAATAATGGGCCCCACATAGTCCTCCGTACAGAATAATGGGCCCCACATAGACCTCCATGCAGTATAATGTGCCCCACAAAGTCCTCCATACAGAATAATGGGCCCCACATAGTCCTCCATACAGAATAATGGGCCCCACATAGTCCTCCATACAGAATAATGAGCCCCACATAGTCCTCCGTACAGAATAATGGACCCCACATAGTCCTCCATACAGTATAATGGGCCCCACATAGTCCTCCATACAGAATTATGGACCCCACATAGTCCTCCATACAGTATAATGGGCCCCACATAGTCCTCCATACAGAATAATGGACCCCACATAGTCCTCTATACAGAATAATGGCCCCACATAGTACTCCATACAGTATAATGGGCCCCACATAGTCCTCCATGCAGTATTATGGCCCCACATAGTCCTCCATACAGTATAATGGACCTCACATAGTCCTCCCGACAGTATAATGGGCACAACATAATCCTCCATACAGAATAATGGACCCCACATAGTCCTCACCAGGCCCAGATGGCATACACCCCCGGGTACTAAAAGAATTAAGTAATGTGATAGACAGACCGCTGTATCTTATATTCAAGCACTCTTTATGGACAGGGACTGTCCCACTAGACTGGCGCCAAGCAAATGTGGTACCAATATTCAAAAAGGGGTCTAAAAGTGACCCTGGGAACTATAGACCAGTCAGCTTAACGTCTGTTGTGGGTAAATTGTTTGAAGGATTTCTTAGAGATGCTATTGTAGAATATCTTAATGATAATAACTGTCTAACTCCATATCAACATGGATTCATGAGGGATCGCTCCTGCCAAACAAACCTGATGGCCTTCTACGAGGAGGTGAGCTCACAGCTGGACCGGGGAGAGTCAGTGGATGTTGTATACCTTGACTTCTCCAAAGCGTTTCATACCGTGCCACACAAAAGGTTGGTATATAAAATGAGAATGCCTGGTCTGGGGGATAATGTGTGCAAGTGGGTAAATAGCTGGCTGAGTGATAGAAAGCAGAGGGTGGTTATCAATGGAGTAAGCTCAGGGGGTGTCAGGGTTACTAGTGGGGTGCCTCAAGGGTCTGTCTTGGGCCCTATATTATTTAATATATTTATTAATGATCTAGTGGAAGGGTTGCATAGTAAAATAGCAATATTTGCAGATGATACTTAACTTTGTAAAGTAGTTAATACAGATGAGGATAGGGCACAGCTACAGGAGGATTTAGATAAATTGGGGAGTTGGGCCAAAAAATGGCAAATGGGGTTCAATGCCGATAAATGTAAGGTCATGCACATGGGAAACAAAAACAGCAGTCACCCATACATATTAAATGGGAAACCGTTGGGGAAATCTGACATGGAGAAGGACCTGGGAGTCTTGGTTAATAGCAAATTAAATTGGAGTGCCCAGTGTCAGGCAGCAGCTGCGAAGGCAAATAGAGTCATGGCATGCATCAGAAGAGGAATAGGGGCATATGATGAGAACATTGTTCTTCCTCTGTATAAAGCGCTGGTAAGGCCGCACTTAGAATATTGTGCACAGTTCTGGGCTCCGGTGCTCAGGAAAGACATATTGGAGCTAGAGAGGGTACAAAGGAGGGCGACTAAGGTAATAAAGGGAATGGAGGGACTAGAATACCCAGAGAGGTTGTCAAAATTAGGCCTATTTACATTGGAAAAGAGAAGGCTTAGGGGAGACCTCATAAACATGTATAAATACATCAGGGGGCAGTACAGAGATCTCTCCCATGACCTGTTTATACCAAGGATGGTGACAAAGACGAGGGGGCACACTATGCGTCTGGAGGAAAGGAGGTTCCTACACCAGCATAGAAGGGGCTTCTTTACGGTCAGAGCCGTGAGACTCTGGAACTCTCTGGGAGAGGAAGTGGTGATGTCCAACTCACTTAATGAGTTCAAGAGAGGCCTGGACGCCTTTCTTGAGAACAATAAAATTACATCTTATGCTTAGTGATGGTTAATTAATCCAGGTATTTAATCTGACTGCCAGATTGGTGTCGGGAAGTGAATTTTTCCTCAATGATGTAAATTGGCCTATACCGCATGGTTTTTTTGCCTTCCCCTGGATCAACGCTGCGGAATAGCTGCAGTGCACAAGAAATAGGCTGAACTGGATGGACGCTTGTCTTTTTTCGGCCTTATAAACTATGTAACTATGAAACTATGTAACTATGTAAATACAGAATAATGGACCCCACATAGTCCTCCATACAGAATAATGGCACCACATAGTCCTCCATACAGAATAATAGACACCACATAGTCCTCCATACAGAATAATGGGCACCACATAGTCCTCCATACAGAATAATGGGCCCCACATAGTCCTCCATACAGAATAATGGGCCCCACATAGTCCTCCATACAGAATAATGGGCCCCACATAGTCCTCCATACAGAAAAATGGGCCCCACATAGTCTTCCATACAGTATAATGGGCCCCACACAGTCCTCCATACAGAATAATGGGCCCCACATAGTCCTCCATACAGTATAATGGGCCTCACATAGTCCTCCATACAGTATAATGGGCCCCATATAGTCCTCCATACAGAATAATGGGCCCCATATAGTCCTCCATACAGTATAATGGTCCCCACATAGTCCTCCATACAAAATAATGGACCCCACATAGTCCTCCATACAGAATAATGGGCACCACATAATGCTCCATACAGAATAATTGGCCCCACATACTCCTCCATACAGTATAATGGGCACCACATAATACTCCATACAGAATAATTGACCCCACATAGTCCTCCATACAGAATAATGGGCCCCACATAGTCCTCCATACAGAATAATGGGCCCCATATAGTCCTTCATACAGTATAATGAGTGCCACATAGTGCTCCACACAGAATAATGGCACCACATAGTACTCCATACAGTATAATGATCCCACATAGTCCTCCATACAGAATAATGGTGTAGTGCCGGCGTCCCTGCCCTCTGCTAGGCAGGGACGCTGCTCCCCTCACCGCTCTGCTCCGTGCCCGGCTTCCTCTCCCCGCTCTGCTGTCAGCGCGCGCTCCGTCCCGACGTCCTCCTCCTGCTCTGCTCTCAGCGCGCGCTCCTTCCCGGCCCCTGTGCTTAGGGCGCGTGCGCGCGCGCTCCCCTCCTCTTAAAGGGGCCGCGCGCGCCGCCCTAAAGAGTCCCCGGCCAATGGCCGGAGGACTTCATCATATATAAGGCACCTCCTCCAAAATGGAGGTGCCCGAGCAATGTTGTTTGCACCTGTGTCTCACCTGTGCTTCAGCCCTCAGGTTCCGTTGCCAGTTTCCTGCCAGTTACCTGCCAGTTACCTGCCTGATTCCTGCCTGAATACTTGTTACCTGTCTGCCAGTCTGAGGTCCGACGGTCTGCCTTACTACTCCTGTCAGTCTGTCTAAAGGACCAGCCTGCCCGCTCACCTGGGAGCGCATATCAGCTACCTGCCTGCTTGCCTGAGGTCCGACGGTCTGCCTTACTACTCCGGTCAGTCTGTCTATGGACCAGCTTGCCCGCTCACCTGGGAGCGCTTCTCCGTTATCTGCCTGCTTGCCAGCCCGGAGGCTCCGTTGTCACGTGCTGTGACCACCTGCTATCTCAGAGACTCTTGCCCGCTCACCTGGGAGCGCATCTCCGTTACCTGCCTGCTTGCCAGCCCGGAGGTCCCGTTGTCACGAGCGGGGACCTCCAGCTATTCCAGAGACTCTTGCCCGCTCACCTGGGAGCGCTTCTCCGTTACCTACCTGCTTGCCAGCCCGGAGGTTCCGCCGTCACGTGCCGTGACCACCTGTTATTCCAGAGACTCTCGCTTGCTCACCTGGGAGCACACATCTACCATCTGCCTGCTAGCCTACCCGGAGGCTCTGCCATCACAGGTCGTACCTACCCTTTACCCAGAGACTGCCCTGATCACTTGCCGTATCTCCCTGTCCGTTCATCCAGAGACTGCCACCCGCTCCCTTACAAGGGCCGCCCCCTTGTATAGTAGCTCAGAGGTTCCGCCTCCCAGACCCGTTACAGTTTGCTCGGGCCATGGAACCCGGTGGCACCCAAGCTCCCTCGCTCTCGGACCTCTGTCTTGAACTGTCCCGTCAGAGGTCCCAACAGGAGGCCATCCTGGGTCACCTGCGGAATGTTAATACTCGCCTGAACACTCTGTCTGATCCACCAACAACCTCCGCCAGTGCCATATCTTGCAATCCGGCAGCTCCGCTGCCCACTAATACTATGGTATCCTACCCCGGACCCCGGCTTTCTGCACCTCCTCGCTTCGGAGGCGACCCCGTCCAGGCTCGGGGCTTCTTAAATCAGTGCACCCTGCATTTTGAACTTTTGTCCTACCAGTTTAACTCCGACCGGGCCAAAATTGCCTTCATCATGTCCCATCTCACCGGGGAGGCCCTGGCCTGGCTGAATCCTCTATGGGAGAGAGGAGACCCCCTGGTGTCCAACTTGCCTGCTTTTCTCACGGCTTTCCGGAAAGTCTTCGACGAACCCGGACGGAAGACCTCATCTGCATCATCGTTGCTACGCCTCCGTCAGGGGAGTCTCACCGTGGGCCAATATGCCATACGGGTCCGTACTCTTGCCTCGGAGCTGGCCTGGGATAACGACGCTCTGGTTTCCGTCTTCTGGGAGGGTCTGTCCGGCCGTATTAAAGATGAACTTGCCGGTCGGGACATTCCTACCACTCTCGATGACTTAATAACTCTTGCCACCCGGATTGACCTACGGTTCCAGGAGCGTGCCAAAGAGGTCACCCGTGAGAGAAGGATTCCACGTTTAGCTCCTACTTTCCAGAAACCCGTTATTCCCTCCATCTCTCCCCAGGTACACTCACCTGAGCCTATGCAGGTCGACCAGACCAAGATGGTCAAAACCCGTCAGGACTCACGCCGTGCCGAGGGGAGCTGCTTCTACTGTGGCAGTAAGGAGCACCGGATCCGTGCCTGCCCGGAGAGGTCGGGAAACGCCTGTGTCTAGGTTCGCTCAGAGAGGTCCACCTAGACAAGAATAAATCCTCTCCATCCCTGCTGTTGTCAGTTTCGATCATCTACGGGGAGAACCGTTATTTCGAACTAGCCCAACTGGACTCTGGAGCAGCCGGGAACCTTATTTCACAGTCCCTGGTTGAGAAATACCGCATCCCCACCAAACCTCTGGCTGTACCCTTGTCTGTCGCTGCCGTGGATGGGGGCCTCTTACCTCGCCCCATTCAACTCATCACCGAATCCATTACCCTGCAGGTGGGAATGCTGCATTCTGAAAGTATCTCCTTTCATGTTCTGCCTGGACTCTCTCACGCCCTCTTGCTAGGTCTGCCCTGGCTCCAGAGACATGCACCCGTGCTAGACTGGCAAACCGGAGAGGTCCTTCGCTGGGGACAAGACTGTCATAAAACCTGCCTGGTTCCCGTCCATCCCGTCCGTCCCTCTCCTACCCCAGCTAATCTACCTGGACTTCCGATTCCTTATTGGTCTTATGCAGATGTCTTTAATAAAAAGGAGGCAGAGACATTACCACCACATAGACCATACGACTGTCCCATCGATCTGCTACCCGGTACTACTCCTCCCCGTGGGCGTATCTATCCTTTATCCGCTGCTGAGACCCGGTCAATGTCCGAATATATTGAGGAGAATCTGGCCAGAGGATTCATCCGGAAATCTACCTCCCCGGCGGGAGCAGGCTTCTTTTTCGTCAAAAAGAAGGACGGCTCTCTCCGTCCCTGTATAGACTATAGAGGCCTAAACCTGATCACGGTGAAGAATAAGTACCCCCTTCCGCTCATTCCCGAATTATTTGATCGTCTGAGGGGGGCTAGGATCTTCACCAAACTGGACCTTCGTGGGGCGTACAACCTGGTTCGTATTCGTCAGGGGGATGAATGGAAGTCGGCATTCAACACCCGGGACGGCCACTATGAATACCTGGTAATGCCCTTTGGTCTCTGTAATGCTCCTGCCGTCTTTCAAGAGTTGGTCAATGACATCTTCCGGGAACTTCTCTACTCCTGCGTAGTGGTGTACCTGGACGACATCTTGGTCTTCTCTCCGGATCTCCAGACTCACCAGAGGGACGTTCGTCAGGTCCTGCTCAGGCTAAGGCAGAACCATCTCTACGCTAAATTTGAGAAGTGCCTCTTTGAGCAGACCTCGCTTCCGTTTCTGGGCTACATTATCTCTCAGACCGGCCTACAAATGGATCCTGAGAAACTGTCTGCCATCGAGAAATGGCCCCGACCGGAGGGGTTGAAGGCCATTCAGCGATTCCTGGGCTTCGCCAACTACTACCGCCTCTTCATACCACACTTCTCTTCCCGGACGGCCCCAATTTCTGCGCTCACCCGTAAAGGTACTAATCCCAAAGAGTGGCCACCCGAAGCAGAGGAGGCCTTTCTTTCCCTTAAACAGGCCTTCTCTTCCGCCCCGGTGCTGCATCGCCCAGATGGCAACAAGCAGTTCTTCCTGGAAGTTGACGCCTCCTCCTCTGGAGCCGGAGCGGTACTTACTCAAAAATCATCTTCCGGGAGGATGGTAACTTGTGGCTTCTTCTCTAAACTCTTCTCCTCCTCTGAGCGCAACTATTCCATAGGAGACCGAGAGTTATTGGCCATCAAACTGGCATTGGAGGAGTGGCGTTACCTGCTCGAGGGGGCTCTTCACCCGGTAATAATTTACACTGACCACAAGAACTTGGCTTACCTCCAGCATGCCCAGAGACTTAACCCGCGCCAAGCCCGGTGGTCCTTGTTTTTTGCTCGTTTTGATTTTGTCCTTCATTTTCGCCCGGCTGACAAAAACGTCAAGGCGGACGCCTTGTCTCGATCCTTTCTGGTGTCTGATCTCGAGGAGGATCCGAAACATATCATCGATCCCGCCAGAGTAATGCAGGTGGCTCCCGTGAGTCTAAATCGTCTTCCTCCTGGTAAGACGTTCGTACCAGTACCTGATCGGGAGAAGATCCTACACTGGGGTCATTCGTCTAAACTAGCTGGCCACGCCGGTCAGAAAAAGACCCTCCAGCTTATTACCCGGCACTACTGGTGGCCTAACCTGCACAAGGATGTAATAGACTTTGTTTCTGCCTGTGTGTCCTGCGCCCGCAACAAGGTTCCGAGACACCTGCCGGCCGGCCGCCTCCTACCTCTGCCAGTACCTGCTGCCCCCTGGCAGCATATAGCGATGGACTTCATTACTGATCTGCCCGTCTCTGCCGGTTGTACGGTCATTTGGGTGGTCGCTGACCGCTTCTCCAAGATGGCTCACTTCATTCCACTGCCAGGTCTTCCGTCTGCACCCGAGCTGGCTAAAGACTTTATCCGCCACATCTTCCGTCTTCATGGCCTGCCCCGTCACATCGTGTCGGATCGTGGGGTACAGTTCACTTCCCGTTTCTGGAGAGCCACTTGTAAATTGCTGGACGTCACCCTGGACTTCTCCTCCGCTTACCACCCACAGTCTAATGGTCAAGTGGAGCGGATCAATCAGAACCTGACCAGTTACCTTCGGCACTTCGTTAATGCCCACCATTCTGACTGGGTGGATCTCCTGCCATGGGCCGAATTCTCGTACAACAATCACGAGAGCGAGTCTTCCTCCAAATCCCCGTTTTTTGTAGTCTACGGTCAGCATCCTCGGATCCCGTTTCCCGTCTCCACCTCGGCGGACAATCCGGCTGCGGAATCTCTTGTTAACAAATTTTCCTCCATATGGGAGAGTACCCGGTCCGCACTCCTTCTGTCATCCGAGCGTATGAAAAGACACGCTGACAAAAAACGTCTGGACCCTCCTCAATTCCGCCCTGGGGATAAAGTCTGGCTCTCGTCCAAATATGTCCGGCTCAAGATCCCTTCCTATAAGTTAGGGCCTCGGTTCATCGGCCCACTGGAGGTCATCAGTCAGATCAACCCGGTGGCCTATAAATTGAAACTCCCGGCCAACTTACGGATCCCTAACTCCTTCCATGTGTCTCTCCTCAAACCTGTGGTGCTTAACTCTTTTTCCAAGTCTACAGGTACGCCTCCTGCTCCGGTTTCTGCTGAGGACGAGTTTGAGGTAGAGAACATTCTTGCCACCAAAAGGGTAAGAGGAAAGACCTTTTTCCTGGTAGATTGGAAGGGGTTTGGTCCTGAGGAGAGAACGTGGGAGCCCCGGGAGAACATCCATGCCCCTCTCATCCTAGCTAAATTTCTGTCTGGCCTAAAAAAGGGGGGGCCTAAAGGGGGGGGTACTGTAGTGCCGGCGTCCCTGCCCTCTGCTAGGCAGGGACGCTGCTCCCCTCACCGCTCTGCTCCGTGCCCGGCTTCCTCTCCCCGCTCTGCTGTCAGCGCGCGCTCCGTCCCGGCGTCCTCCTCCTGCTCTGCTCTCAGCGCGCGCTCCTTCCCGGCCCCTGTGCTTAGGGCGCGCGCGCGCGCGCTCCCCTCCTCTTAAAGGGGCCGCGCGCGCCGCCCTAAAGAGTCCCCGGCCAATGGCCGGAGGACTTCATCATATATAAGGCACCTCCTCCAAAATGGAGGTGCCCGAGCAATGTTGTTTGCACCTGTGTCTCACCTGTGCTTCAGCCCTCAGGTCCCGTTGCCAGTTTCCTGCCAGTTACCTGCCAGTTACCTGCCTGATTCCTGCCTGAATACTTGTTACCTGTCTGCCAGTCTGAGGTCCGACGGTCTGCCTTACTACTCCTGTCAGTCTGTCTAAAGGACCAGCCTGCCCGCTCACCTGGGAGCGCATATCAGCTACCTGCCTGCTTGCCTGAGGTCCGACGGTCTGCCTTACTACTCCGGTCAGTCTGTCTATGGACCA
This sequence comes from Phyllobates terribilis, assembly GCF_046119375.1. Taxonomy (NCBI): domain Eukaryota; kingdom Metazoa; phylum Chordata; class Amphibia; order Anura; family Dendrobatidae; genus Phyllobates; species Phyllobates terribilis. Next base: position 70,192,353 of record NW_027362767.1, on the reverse strand, counting down.
GCTTGCCCGCTCACCTGGGAGCGCTTCTCCGTTATCTGCCTGCTTGCCAGCCCGGAGGCTCCGTTGTCACGTGCTGTGACCACCAGCTATCTCAGAGACTCTTGCCCGCTCACCTGGGAGCGCATCTCCGTTACCTGCCTGCTTGCCAGCCCGGAGGTCCCGTTGTCATGAGCGGGGACCTCCAGCTATTCCAGAGACTCTTGCCCGCTCACCTGGGAGCGCTTCTCCGTTACCTACCTGCTTGCCAGCCCGGAGGTTCCGCCGTCACGTGCCGTGACCACCTGTTATTCCAGAGACTCTCGCTTGCTCACCTGGGAGCACACATCTACCATCTGCCTGCTAGCCTACCCGGAGGCTCTGCCATCACAGGTCGTACCTACCCTTTACCCAGAGACTGCCCTGATCACTTGCCGTATCTCCCTGTCCGTTCATCCAGAGACTGCCACCCGCTCCCTTACAAGGGCCGCCCCCTTGTATAGTAGCTCAGAGGTTCCGCCTCCCAGACCCGTTACAAATGGGCACCACATAGTCCTCCATACAGAATAATGGACCTCACATAGTCCTCCATACAGAATAATGGCCCCCCCATAGTCTTCCATACAGAATAATGGTCCTCACATAGTCCTCCCTACAGTATAATGGGCACCACATAATCCTCCATACAGAATAATGGACCCCACATAGTCCTCCATACAGAATAATGGACCCCACATAGTCCTCCATACAGAATAATGGCACCACATAGTCCTCCATACAGAATAATGGCACCACATCGTCCTCCATACAGAATAATGGACCCCACATAGTCCTCCATACAGAATAAGGGCACCACATAGTCCTCCATACAGAATTATGGACCCCACATAGTCTTCCATACAGAACAATGGGCACCACATAGTGCTCCATACAGAATAATGGACCCCACATAGTCCTCCATACAGTATAATGGGCACCACATAATCTTCCATACAGAATAATGGGCCCCACATAGTCCTACATACGGAATAATGGGCCCCACATAGTCCTCCATACAGAATAATGGGCCCCACATAGTCCTCCATACAGAATAATGGGCCCCACATAGTCCTCCATACAGAATAATGGGCCCCACATAGTCTTCCATACAGTAATATGGGCCCCACACAGTCCTCCATACAGAATAATGGGCCCACATAGTCCTCCATACAGAATAATGGGCAACAGATAGTCCTCCATACAGAATAATGGACCCCACATAATCCTCCATACAGAATAATGGACCTCACATAGTCCTCCATACATTATAATGGGCCCCACAACATCCTCCATACAGAATAATGGCACCACATAGTCCTCCATACAGAATAATGGCACCACATAGTCCTCCATACAGAATAATGGACCCCACATAGTCCTCAATACAGAATAATGGGCACCACATAGTCCTCCATACAGAATAATGGGCCCCACATAGTCCTCTATACAGTATAATGGGCACCACATAATCCTCCATACAGAATAATTGACCCCACATAGTCCTCCATACAGAATAATGGGCACCACATAGTCCTCCATACAGAATAATGGGCCCCACATACTGCTCCACACAGAATAATGGCACCACATAGTACTCCAGACAGTATAATGATCCCACATAGTCCTCCATACAGAATAATGGGCACCACATAGTCCTCCATACAGAATAATGGACCTCAAATAGTCCTCCATACAGAATAATGGGCCCCCCATAGTCCTCGATAAAAGAAAAATGGTCCTCACATAGTCCTCCCTACAGTATAATGGGCACCACATAATCCTCCATACAGAATAATGGACCCCACATAGTCCTCCATACAGAATAATGGACCCCACATAGTCCTCCATACAGAATAATGGCACCACATAGTCCTCCATACAGAATAATGGCACCACATCGTCCTCCATACAGAATAATGGACCCCACATAGTCCTCCATACAGAATAATGGGCACCACAAAGTACTCCATACAGAATAATGGACCCCACATAGTCTTCCATACAGAATAATGGGCACCACATAGTGCTCCATACAGAATAATGGGCCCCACATAGTCCTCCATACAGTATAATGGGCACCACATAATCCTCCATACAGAATAATGGGCCCCACATAGTCCTCCATACAGAATAATGGGCCCCACATAGTCCTCCATACAGAACAATGGGCCCCACATAGTCCTCCATACAGAATAATGGGCCCCACATAGTCCTCCATACAGAATAATGGGCCCCACATAGTCTTCCATACAGTATTATGGGCCCCACACAGTCCTCCATACAGAATAATGGGCCCCACATAGTCCTCCATACAGAATAATGGGCAACAGATAGTCCTCCATACAGAATAGTGGACCCCACATAGTCCTCCATACAGAATAATGGACCTCACATAGTCCTCCATACATTATAATGGGCCCCACAACATCCTCCATACAGAATAATGGGCCCCACATAGTCCTCCATACGGAATAATGAGCCCCACATTGTCCTCCATACAGAATAATGGGCCCCACATAGTCCTCCATACGGAATAATGAGCCCCACATTGTCCTCCATACAGAATAATGGGCCCCACATAGTCTTCCATACAGAATAATGGGCCCCACATAGTCCTCCATACAGAATAATGGGCCTCACATAGTCCTCCATACTGAATAATGGACCCCACATAGTCCTCCATACAGAATAATAGGCACCACATAGTCCTCCATACAGAATAATGGGCACTACATAGTCCTCCATACAGAATAATGGGCCCCACATAGTCCTCCATACAGAATAATGGGCCCCACATAGTCCTCCATACAAAATAATGGGCCCCACATAGTCTTCCATACAGTATAATGGGCCCCACACAGTCCTCCAAACAGAATAATGGGCCCCACATAGTCCTCCATACAGAATAATGGGCACCACATAATCCTCCATAAAGAATAATGGGCCCCACATAGGCCTCCATACAGAATAATGGGCCCCACATAGTCCTCCATACAGTATAATGGTCCCCACATAGTCCTCCATACAGTATAATGGGCCCCACATAGTCCTCCATACAGTATAATGGACCCCACATAGTCCTCCATAGAGTATAATGGGCCCCACATAGTCCTCCATACGGTATAATGAGCGCCACATAGTGCTCCATACAGAATGGGCCCCACATAGTCCTCCATACAGAATAATGGACCTCACATAGTGCTCCATACAGTATAATGGCACCACATAGTCCTCCATACAGAATAATGGGCCCCACATAGTCCTCCATACAGAATAATGGACCCCACATTGTGCTCCATACAGAATAGTGGACCCAACATAGTCTTCCATACAGTATAATGGGCCCCACATAGTCCTCCATACATTATAATGGGCCTCACATAGTCTTCCATACAGAATAATGGGCCTCACATAGTCCTCCATACAGAATAATGGGCCTCACATAGTCCTCCATACAGCATAATGGGCCTCACATAGTCCTCCATACAGTATAATGGGCCCCACATAGTCCTCCATACAGTATAATGGGCCCCACATAGTCCTCCATACAGAATAATGGGCCCCACATAGTCCTCCATACGGTATAATGGGCACCACCTAGTCCTCCATACAGAATAATGGACCCCAAATAGTCCTGCATACAGTATAATGGACCCCACATAGTCCTCTACACAGTATAATGGGCCCCACATAGTCCTCCATACAGAATAATGGGCCCCACATAGTCCTCCATACAGAATAATGGACCCCACATCGTGCTCCATACAGAATAGTGGACCCAACATAGTCTTCCATACAGTATAATGGGCCCCACATAGTCCTCCATACATTATAATGGGCCTCACATAGTCTTCCATACAGAATAATGGGCCTCACATAGTCCTCCATACAGAATAATGGGCCACACATAGTCCTCCATACAGCATAATGGGCCTCACATAGTCCTCCATACAGTATAATGGGCCCCACATAGTCCTCCATACAGTATAATGGGCCTCACATAGTCCTCCATACAGAATAATGGGCCTCACATAGTCCTCCTTACAGCATAATGGGCCCCACATAATCCTCCATACAGCATAATGGGCCCCACATAGTCCTCCATACAATATAATGGGCCCCACATAGTCCTCCATACAGAATAATGGACCCCACATAGTCCTCCATACAGTATAATGGGCCCCACATACTCCTCCATACAGAATAATGGACCCTACATAGTCCTCCATACAGTATAATGGGCCCCACATAGTCCTCCATACAGAATAATGGACCCCACATAGTCCTCCATACAGTATAATGGGCCCCACATAGCCCTCCATACAGAATAATGGACCCTACATAGTCCTCCATACAGTATAATGGGCCCCACATAGTCCTCCATACAGAATAATGGACCCTACATAGTCCTCCATACAGTATAATGGGCCCCACATAGTCCTCCATACAGAATAATGGACCCTACATAGTCCTCCATACAGAATAATGGGCCCCACATAGTCCTCCATACAGAATAATGAGCCCCACATAGTCCTCCATACAGAATAATGGGTGCCACATAGTCCTCCATACAGTATAATTTGCTCCACATAGTCCTCCATACAGAATAATGGGTCTCACATAGTCCTCCATACAGGATAATGGGCCCCACATAGTCCTCCATACAGAATAATGGGCCCCACATAGTCCTCCATACAGAATAATGGACCCCACATAGTACTCCATACAGAATAATGGGCCCCACATAGTCCTCCATACAGAATAATGGGCCCCACATAGTCCTCCATACAGAATAATCGTTCTCACATAGTTCTCCATACAGGATAATGGGCTCCACATAGTCCTCCATACAGTATAATGGGCCCCACATAGTCCTCTATACAGAATAATGGACCCCACATAGTCCTCCATACAGAATAATGGTCTTCACAGTGTGGGGATGGTTCTGGTGTCGTGGAACAAATAAAACCACCGTGCTGGCCAGATTTAGCCCGTGGGCCAGATGTGATATGTATGTCCTAGTAGAAATGCTCGTTTTCTGAGGAGATTTTGGAGTTTTTTCCTTTAGTGATTATTTGCAGCCTTTACGGACGCTGCACTTTTTTTCTTCCGCTTGAGGTTTTGGAAAAGAGAAAAAAATCTTGCGAGGAAAAAAAAGAATCAAATTCACACTAGGAAGCATCTTTCAAGCGTTTTTTATTTTGGCGATTTTTCAAGCGTTTTTTTTTTTTTTTTTTTTAAATCGGACCCGCTCCAAAAGCCTATTGTGATGGTCCCTTTGTTGTGTAATCCCAGCATAGCGCCTCCCACAGGTAACACTGCCAGGTGCCATGCCGCTGAGCCTGGACTAATGAATAGTAATATAGTGATACTGTAGATGGAATATCAGGTGGCGGCGGCGGCCATGGCCGCACACAGGCGCTGACACCCGCCGTCCGCCTGTGCACTTCTCCGCGGGCACCCGCACAGTGCGCGCCCCTGCACCTCAGCGGGGGGATGAGGAGGAGGGAGGTGAGGAGCAGATGGAGGCTGTGTACACGGCACCGGGAGCCGCCTGAGGAGCGCCGCGGCCCGCTAACCGAGGGGGGCGGGTGAGTGCCCGGAAACGGAGGGAAATGTGGGACGGACGCGAGTGCAGAGCCTTCCTCAGTGCCGGCACCGGGCGCGGGGACGTCATTATATCAGGCCGCCGGGAGGAGCGGGCGACATAGCATGCGGCACTGTGCACCCGCCGTGTGAGTAATAACGCGCAGCGTCTGCCGCTCCCCGGGCTTCAGTGTCTGTACGTGCACCAAGGGCTCGCTCTGACTTTCTATGACGTCACCTTTTAGCAGAGAATGAATGCAGTTACCCCTAGCAACCAATCGAATCACATCTTATATTTTCCATAGCTGAATTCTGATTGGTCATTATGAGAAACCACCCTCATCTGGGTCTATGGGGTCCCTTAGATCTTGTGCTGTCCTCCGCACATCATTAATGCCTCGTGTTATGCACCTATGAATGTACCTTTAACCCTTGTCGACAATTTATATTTCCATGTTTTTTTTTTTTGTGGATTTTTTTTTTCATATTTTTATATAATATATTGATTTGACATTTATTTACTTTTATTTATTTGTTATGTTTTAACTTAACTTTTATTTTTTATTTTTTTACTTTTATTTTGCTACCACAGTATAGGGTAAAATCACAGGATAGTCAGATCAAAATGGCAGCGAAGGAGTGATCTCTGTGTAGAAGGCTTTGGAATGATTGTTTTTATGGCATTTTATAATTTATTGTCCTTTTTGTGCAAACATTTTTTTTTCCAGATGTTCTAAAAGTTTTATTGGAGAAAATATTTATCAAAATATATTAAATATAAACTTATTCATTTATATAACATGTATTAAAGAAAATAATTATTAAAAAATAAATATAAAAAACAAACAAATGCTACACAACCTTGGTCACCTGGATTTTGCATTGATTATCCCTATTAATCCACATCCAATGCAAGGAGGGAATGCGGCTTTTGCATCCTAATTCACATACAGTAGAAAAGCAAAAAAAAAGAAAAGTGGATTTTAGTTTGCTCCAAGAGAAAAAAAGAAAAAAAACAACATTTTTTTTCAGTGAACTGGACCCAATTTTCATCAATTTTTGGCCCATGTGGTTGTTTTATCATCAATGCGGTATCTGGTTTTCTCATATGCAAATAAAGAATTTTCCTATCCAAAAAAATCCAGACAGCACTTGAATGCATGTGACCGTGCCCATAGACTCGAATGGATGTGTGCTCTATCTGTTAAAAATAAAAAAGAGAATATCGGATATGTGAATTTGTCCTATTGGGAAGAATTACGTAGCAAAGTTAAAGGATTGAATCTGTGTGTGAAAAAAAAAATCGCAGCACGGACTAAGTTTCTTCCATAAATTGGATGAGACTTACCCATTCAAGTCTATGGGGGCACAACAAAGAAATTGGAATCCATACGTATAGAATCAGTTTTTTTTACGGATACATTGTAATTCTGTAACATAGGAAACTGTAACTGGTCCTGTAAACTATGAATAGCTGCTGCTGTAAAATTTAATTACCAATAGTGTCAAAATAAATATATATATATATATATATATATATATATATATTAGTACAGACCAAAAGTTTGGACACACCTTCTCATTTAAAGATTTCTCTGTATTTTCATGACTATGAAATTTGTACATTCACACTGAAGGCATCAAAACTATGAATTAACACATGTGGAATTATATACTTAACGAAAAAGTGTGAAACAACTAGTTCCCAACGTGAAGCATGGAGGAGGAGGTGTGATGGTGTGGGGGTGCTTTGCTGGTGACACTGTTGGGGATTTATTCAAAATTGAAGGCATACTGAACCAGCATGGCTACCACAACTTCTTGCAGCGGCATGCTATTCCATCCATTTTGCGTTTAGTTGGACCATCATTTATTTTTCAACAGGGCAATGACCCCAAACACACCTCCAGGCTGTGTAAGGGCTATTTGACCAAGAGGGAGAGTGATGGGGTGCTACGCCAGATGACCTGGCCTCCAGTCACCAGACCTGAACCCAATCGAGATGGCTTAGGGTGAGCTGGACCGCAGAGTGAAGGCAAAAGGGCCAACAAGTGCTAAGCATCTCTGGGAACTCCTTCAAGATTGTTGGAAGACCATTTCCGGTGACTACCTCTTGAAGCTCATCAAGAGAATGCCAAGAGTGTGCAAAGCAGTCATCAAAGCAAAAGGTGGCTACTTTGAAGAACCTAGAATATAAGACATATTTTCAGTTGTTTCACACTTTTTTTGTTAAGTATATAATTCCACATGTGTTAATTCATAGTTTTGATGCCTTCGGTGTGGATGTACAATTTTCATAGTCATGAAAATACAGAAAAATCTTTAAATGAGGTGTGTCCAAACTTTTGGTCTGTACTCCAAAGGACACCAAGTAAACCTGACCATAGGGACAGGATTTAATCTTGTATAATTATTTATTTTTCCTATTTTCCCCCATTGGACTATTTTTCATGACATATGGTTCATGTTATTCTTTCTCTATGGTCAGGTTTACTTGGGCGTCCCCTGTAAGCAACATTTTTAATTGTTTTTATATATGTTAAATGAACATTTCTTGCTTTTAATACTCTATGGATCTCTTTGTTTTGTTTTTTTCTGGATAAAACTTTGTATCTGGAAAATTGGTTTAATTGTTGTTAAAAAAAATAAAAAAAAATTGCACACTAATGGGAAGTGAGATAAAAAACCGTCCTAGTTTTCTGGATGAATCATTTTTTACACGCTGGTGTGAACCTGGCCTTGGAGTGGAATGGCACTGCACATGTGCGACCTCCGCTCCATTTACTCCCTGTAGGGCTGCCGAGTGCTGCACTTGTCTTTTTGCAGTTGACTACATAGGGAATGAATGGAGCGGTGGTTGAGTATGTGCACTGCCACTCCATTGTTCCCCATTCTGCCAATCCGTGGGGGACCCAGCAGTTAGACCCCCAGGATGGATATATTATCCAATGGATAGCCGATAACTAGAGATGAGCGAACCTGGAGAGAGATTTTCCAGCTCCAAAGTTCGGGTCCCCATTGATTTCTATGAGCTTCGAGTGCAGGTCTGTTACCCGAACCGAACTTTGGATTAAAGTTCGGTCGAACCCGATGAACCTGAACTTCTACTGGTCCGCTCATCTTTAGCCTATAACTTATTTTCACCTTACATGTGATTTCATTGCTGAGAATTTTCGGACTTGTATTTCCTCCTAAAACACCCTCTGCAGTACAGTACACAGTAATATAAGGAAAGTCACCACACAAATTGTGGAATAGGTGTCATTGGGTCCTTTTTTCCCGGCGGGTGAGGTCCCAGAAGGGTTATTCGGGACTTAGGTTAAAAAAGTGGACCACCCCTGTAGCGACCAACATTTCTAATGGTGTTTGTATTTTTTTGGGGTTATGCAGAATAAGGCTGGGTGCCCACGTAGCGTTTTTCAAGCGTTTATGCTGCGGAATTTCCGCAGCGGAAACGCTTGTGAAACGCTAGGTAATCCGCACCCCATGGTCCCCAAGGGGATTCCGCATGTTCTATGCACATGCTGCGGATTTTTCCGCAGCGTTTATGCTGCGTACAAAAATCCGCAGCATGTCATTTAATTTTGCGGAAGCGCAGCGGAACTCCCGCCATTGACTTGCATTGAAACGCATAGAAACCGCGACTGTACATTTGTACAAGCGGCTTCTATGCGTCTCTATGTTCGGATGGTACCCAGTTCTGGAGGAGAGGAGACTCTCATCCAGACCTGGGTACCATTGTACCTGTAAAAAATGAATAAAATAACAAAGTTTATATTCACCTTTCCGAAGGCTTTTCTCTGAATGCCGGCATCGCTTGAGGACCTGCGGTGACGTCACAGTCATGTGACCGCAGGCCCTTCACCGCTCTGTCTCGCGATATGCTGGCAGCCGGGAACCAGACAGGAAGCAGCGCTGCAGCCACGCCGGGGCCTCGGGGGTGAGTATAGCTTTATTTGTTTTAATTTTTACGGTTCACACTATATAAATCCATGCTGTTTGCATGGATTTATACAGTGTGACCTAGTTGTCAAGCACTTTCCAAGTGATGCTATCGCCTGGAAAGCGCTTGTCAATCTGCATGCGGAAACGCATGTGGATCCGCATGTATTCTGCAGGAAAAACGCATGCACAATCTGCATGCTTTTTTTTCTGCCAGGGAGATGCAGAAATGCTGCAGAAATTTTCTGCATCGTGGGCACATAGCCTAAAAGTGTGAAAAAAAATTGATGTGATCTTAAAGATAACCCTTAAGAAGTACAGTCATTTTAACACCGTCCAGGATGTGCTTCCACCTGAATGGGCCGGTGTGAGGTGTCAGTGTTTGGGGTTGCTAGGTGTTCAGTTTACTATTACTAAGGGAACACTGTAAGGGAGAAATGTCTCTTCAAATCGAAAATGTGTCCATGTGGAGAAAAGGGAAAGTTTCTGGTTAGGATGACAATGTAACGGGAGGGTAAGTGTCACTACGTACATGGATACATTTCTAGTTCACACACGATTGTCTTTTTCTGTTGTTACGTTGTTGCTTTTGAGTATTGAACACTGCACGATTTATTCACTTGTAATCTTTCCTCTAATAAACAGGAAATCCAAACCTTGTGATGCAAACGAGAGAAGTAAATCCATTTGTTTGGCAGGTACAGTAAATAATAAGGCAATTCATGTTTATAAGTCTGAGAGATCCCCCATGAGGTCTGACGCTTTCCCGGCTAGGGATTTCCTTACCTACTGAAACTGCCTGTATATATGTCATGATGGATAGAACAATAAATATAACATTATATTCTTTTATGTTTATTTTGGGATACGTTGGAGTAAAAAAAAAAAAAGAAAAAAATATATGGATAAGAAATGGGGCTATAAGGGGAAGGTGTATCACAAGGTGGGTGCACTTAGGGTACCATTACACATTGCCAAATCCACCAATTTCAGCGGGACCTGCCGAATATATTATGATATGGGTACTCCCAGCTGTTTCCTTGGCAGATACTGACAGGGAAAAGATGGTTCGAGCATGTTAAATTTTAACGTCTGGTCCTTTTGTTCTCAGGAGAGATAAGTAGATACCTGAAGTGTTGGACACCTACTTATTCCCCTCTTCCCAATGAAAACACATGCTTGCTCAGTCAAATTGAGGGTGCATGTGCATAGGAGGGTAGGGAGGAAGAGCTGGCAGCCAAAACGATCCCCTGAAGAAGGCAACAGCGAAACGTGTGTTGAGGCCAACAATAGAAACATTGTGTTTCATACCCTGATCCTTACACGGACATTTGGTCACCGACTATACCACTTGGTACATTATGAATATGCATGTATATGTTACATTTTGTGCATTTATGTCCCATCCCTATAAATTATTTGCACTGCACATTATCAATCATACTATTATGGCCTGCATCCATCTTCTCTGCCGTGCCATCTTTTTTGCCCATTGGGGTTCTGTTTTGAAATTCCCATATTTATTTTTTATTTTTTTCATGTTAATCTATTAAAAAATATTTTTTTTTATTTAAGTGCTTTTGAACTCAATTCTTCATCGGTTTATGCAACAGCTAGTGATGATGTATGGTCAGCCTTATGCCTCAATCTGACGTCTGTTTCTCTTTTTTCATACGTTGTATCTGTTTTTCACAGAACATGTATCCGTTGTAGTTTATGCCGCTGATCGCATGTCCACATGTTGTTTTTTTTTTTTTGTGGACCGAGTGAAACAAAAAATGGAGACATCTGTTTTTTATACGAGTTATGAATTAAACCCAATTTAATCAAAAGGATAACACCTGGGTGCCATTCTTGTGTCATCCAAGTGCTGATTTGTTTCTTATTGTTTAATGGGTAGGAGATGATTGGAAATAGTTTTGTTTTTTTTTACATATGAGAGAAACTGATGCCACATTGATGGTAGAAGCGGAGACACGGATGAAAAATTGATGAAGAAAATTGGATCTGGAAAACTAATGAAAACTATTCCCTTTTTTCTGAAAAATAGACATCTGAATGAGGCATTAGGAAGAAATGCACACACTCGCTATGGTGGCGCCATACTATGATAGAAGGATGCAGTGTGTCTGACGGAACGTGCCAAAAAAACCTGTAACCTTTCATAAAAAATTGGTGCCATTTGGAGGTACAATGTGGCCCCATAGACTTCGAGTTTGCACAAAGTCATGATACGCCTGTGTGCTTGATTCCTTGTGTTAGTTGTGTGGTCCTAGTATGATAATCCTTGCACTTATTGCCTGTACCTTATTTTGTTTGTTTTTTTGTCCTTTTTAGATATTACTATTTCACCGCATAAAAAATGAAACCGAATTCAAAGTTGTGATTCAGAAGAATGGGTCCTGATGTTCCTTTACTAAATGATTACAAGCAGGAATTCTTCTGGAAACGTTTTCCACAAACCATCCTTGGCGGTCCCCGATTTAAGTTGGGTTACAGCGCTCCTCCTTACATATACATCAACCAGGTGATCTTGTTCCTGACACCATGGGTCCTAGGCGGTGTGGGCACTGTGCTATACGAAGTCCATATCCTAGAGGACTACTATGCCGCCGCGCTCTCAACAGGACTGATGCTCATCGCCTCTTTCGTCATTCAGTTGCTAAACCAATATGTCCGCAGGAAAACATCCACTGTAGAAAGGCTACAGAATCAAAACACCCTCACAGATGAAGACGACTTTGATTTTTCCAGCTGCCTTGGCTCAGACACTGTGAAGTTCATCATACCGGGCAAGAAGTTTATAGCAAACCTGATCTTTCATTCCATCTTGGCTGGGGCTCTGTGTGGACTGGGGACGTGGTATCTGATGCCGTATAGGATAGACCTGCTGTACGGAAACACCGGAGGAACGGTTGTGATCTTTATTTTTGGCTGGATAACAGTCTGCATTGGAGAATATTCTTTAATTATCAATTCGGCCACAGAAACGGCCACGTTTCATGCACAAGACACTTATGAAATCACACCCCTTCTCAGACCCGTTTATATATTTGCTTTCATCGCCGTTGATCTTGCATACAGGTAAATTGTACTGATGCTTTTTTTTTTTCTTTCCTGAATTAGACGGTTTTAAATTTTTTTTTTTTCTCCGAAAGCTAACTATCAAAAGATTTTTATGAGGGGTTAGAGCAGTGAGTGGACGGAGCTGTCTGTCCAGGTTTTTGAGGCGCGTTCCACACTTCTGATAATGACACATTAGCGGCACCTGTCAATCATCGGTTTGTCTAATGTAGATAACCCCAGTCCATGTGCCTTACTTGGGCAAAGTTAAAATTTTATCTCAAATGTAAAGCCCCCCCCCCCTTCCCCATATACATTAGATGGCTATCTCATTCATCCGACAGCAATCTGTCCCGATTTCCCCAGACATGAGTCACTTGGCTCAGCCAAGACTCCTGTGTTTTCTATGAGAAAGCCGCTGCCAGACACCTATGTCAGAGGATTATCTCCTGGAGAACAAAAGGATCGGCCGTTGATATTCCAACACCCAGTTCCTTCTCTGCTCCAACGTCATATGTTGGATGAGAGTCAGGAGGCCTCCATACATATTAGATGGTCGGCTGAAATCGGCGAGTTTGGATGACTATTAACTAATGTGTATGGTTGCCTTAAGTTCTGTGTCAGACGAGTATATGAAAAACCCATTTGATTTTCATTCAGAAAACTCGATTTTCGTCCATATTCCATCTGTATCTATACACCAGTATTCTAAAATGCTCAAATACATTTTCCTATGTTATTAATGGCAATGTACCTGATGGAATCCGATGGATACAAATTGGATGGAATATGGAGGTTCAGTATGGAATCCAATTTTTTTGGTTGATAAATTTTGGTAGGTGAATCTCACCCGATACACAAAAGAGAATTCTGCTATTTTTTGTTTTCACGTGCATACATGCAAAAAACTGTCATCTGAACAACCCTATTGAACGACATTGGTCAGTGTGCTGTCCGATTTTTACTCTAGTCCATATAATGCGCTCATATATATGGTCGACTTCAGACCTGTGATGGCTGAGGCACACCTGAGTAACAGAGGAGATTGCTTGTTCTTTGTAATGTAAAATTCCCATTTTCCAGAAGGTTGTAGATAGCGATCAATAAAATGCTTTGTGCTCGCAGCAGAACGGTTGGATTTTTTTGTATGTAAGAAAGTTCAGCCTTCTAAATAGGTTGAACTTGAACCTTTTTACTCTTTAATTTTCTCTTGTATTATTTTATTTTCTTTTTCTTTTACAATTTTTTTTTTTCTATTCTTTCCGTTTCATTTCATCTTTTATTATTGTGTTATGATTGTTTAGTGTTTTTGGCTATATCTTATCCAAGATGATACCTGATGTACTTACTTTTTTGTTTCTTTGCAGATTTCTCACAACTGTACCAGCTTTAGTTTTGGCCAACAAAGTCTTACACATCGTCTTTTTATTTTTGCCCTTTCTTTGGGCTCTGGGCATCCTACCACCTCTTGACGCACTTGTTCTTTGGGGAATGGAGCAGATACTGGAATTTATATTGGGAGGGTCACCGATGTCCAGTAATTTAAGGTATTGTTTATTGTACATTACATGTCCTAGACTTTTCATGATCTTTTTATGTTTTTGGTTGCTATATTCATTTGCTTGGCTACTTTTAACTGTGGTAGATCGCTCACTCAGCTGCACACCGAGGTAGATACAGATACGCTGTCTCTTTAAATCTCTTGTTGGTTTATTAGAATGTGGCATAAACCAACATTGAGTCCATGAAAATAAACACAGCCCACTGGGCAAAACGGCAAAACAAAACTACATCATTCACAACACAGTCCTTGTGTTAGCAGGGGTCCGCCTGCTCAGAGTTAGCAACTCCGCATGGTTCAGGTCAGCACAGAACACACATCTCCTGTCTGGAGTTTGCCTCTCCAGATACACTGAACAACTAATCCCTCGGCAGGCCTTGTATTTAAACTCCAGACCACACCCTGAGGTGGAGATATGGAGAACAATTAGCTCTATGGCTGTTCTCATAAAAACACGCCCTTTTACAAATGGTGAATTAACCCCTCTCAGCAAATAACATGCTGGAGGAAACTTAGCGATTTCAATTCACTGAAGCTAATTGCCTCAGGGAAACATATCTCCCCTCCAGCACTTTACCAGTGACTTTGTCATATAACCAAAAGTGTGTAAGAAAAATAAATACAGTTCCTATTAGGCCTGTGTGAATGGTCCTGTAACTCTTTTCCGACATAGGATGCAACAATTTGTCCTATGTAACGTGGTGGTAGCAGAGCTTGTTCCACACACAATGGATGCCAACTGTGTTACACAGCTGGCATCTGCCTCTAACAGCAGCCATTTTACCCTTTAAAAGACGGTCTGTCCCTGGCAGTGGCATTTAAGGGGCACGATCCTGCTAAAAGTCCCCATGGCTAATACAGGTGCTTCTCACAAAATTAGAATATTATCAAAAAGTTAATTTATTTCAGTTCTTCAATGCAAATAGTGAAACTCTATAATATATGAGTCATTGCAGAGTGATATACAGGGTGGGCCATTTATATGGATACACCTAAATTAAATGGGAATGGTTGGTGATATCAACTTCCATTTTGTGGCACATTAGTATATGGGAGGGGGGAACTTTTCCAGATGCGTGGTGACCATGGCGGCCATTTTGAAGTCGGCTATTTTGGATCCAACTTTATTTTTTTTCAATGGGAAGAGAGTCATGCGACACATCAAACTTCTTGAGAATTTCATATGAAAAACAAGTGTGTGCTTGGTTTTAACGTAACTTTATTCTTTCATGAGTTTTTTTTACAAGTTTATGACCACTTATAAAATGTGTTCAAAGTGCTGCCCATTGTGTTGGATTGTCAATGCAACCCTCTTCTCCCACTCTTGACACACTGATAGCAACACCGCTGGCACAGGCTTCCAGTATCCGTTGTTTCAGATGCTGCACATCTCGTATCTTGATGGTAAGGTGTGGTATATGGGGTAAAAAGATAGTGGGCCATTCTTCATCAATGGAAATCTCAATGCCACTGGATATCTGAAATTGCTACATGTGTTGCCCTCTTTATGCACTGAAGATGGCACGTTCCCTGAGTTTTTCCAACAAGATGGTGCACCACCACATTACGGGTGTCCGATCCGAGCATTCCTACATGAACGGTTTCATTGAAAGTAGATTGGGTCTTTGTGGGCCAGTTGAATGGCCACCAAGGTCTCCCGATCTGACCCCTTAGACTTTTATCTTTGGGGTCATCTGAAGGCAATTGTCTATGCTGTGAAGATACGAGATGTGCAGCATCTGAAACAACGGATACTGGAAGCCTGTGCTAGCATTTCTTCTGCGGTGTTGTATCAGTTTTTTTTGTGAAATTCTCAATAAGTTTGAGGTGTCACATGACCCTCTTCCCATTGAAAAATATAAAGTTGGATCCAAAATTGCCCACTTCAAAATGGCCACCATGGTCACCACCCATCTGGAAAAGTCTCCCCCCCCCCCCCCCCCCCATATACTAATGTGCCACAAACAGGAAATTGATATCACCAACCATTCTCATTTAATTTAGGTGTATCCATATAAATGGCCCACCCTGTATTTCAAGTGTTTATTTCTGTTAATGTTGATGATTATGGCTTACAGCCAATGAAAACACAAAAGTCATTATCTCAGTAAGTTAGAATAATTAACAAAAAAACACCTACAAAGGCTTCCTATGCGTTTAAAAAGGTCCCTTAGTCTGTTTCAGTAGGCTCCACAGTCATGGGGAAGACTGCTGACTTCACAGATGTCCAGAAGGCAGCCATTGACACACTCCACAAGGAGGGTAAGCTAAAGGTCTTTGCTAAAGAAGCTGGCTGTTCACAGAGTGCTGTATCCAAGCATATTAATGGAAAAAGTGAGGTAGAAAAAGGTGCACAAGCAACCGGGATAACCGCAGCCTTGAAAGAATTGTTAAAGGGCCATTAAACAATTTGGGAGAGATTCACAAGGAGTGGACTGCTGCTGGAGTCATTGCTTCAAGAGCCACCACACACAGATGTATCCAGGACATGGGCTACAAGTGTCACATTCCTTGTGTCAAGCCACTCATGACCAATAGACAACGCCAGAAGCGTCTTATCTGGGCCAAGGAGAAAAAGACCTGGACTGTGGCTCAGTGGTCCAAGGTGTTGTTTTCAGATGAAAGTAAATTTTGTGTTTCATTTGGGAATCAAGGTCCCAGAGTCTGGAGGAAGAGTGGAGAGGCCACAATCCAAGCTGCTGGAGGTCTAGTGTGAAGTTTCCACAATCAGTGATGGTTTGGGGAGCCATGTCATCTGCTGGTGCAGGTCCACTGTGTTTTATCAAGACCAAAGTCACCGCAGCCGTCTACTAGGAAATTTTAGAGCCCTTCATGCTTCCCTCTGCCGACAAGCTTTTTGGAGATGTTAAATTTAATTCTCCAGCAGGACTTGGCCCCTGTCCACACTGCCAAAAGTACCAATACCTGGTTTACACACAACAGTATCACTGTGCATGATTGGCCAGCAAACTCGCCTGACCTTAACCCCATAGAGAATCTATTATAGAGAATCTATGGGGTATTGTCAAGAGGAAGATGAGACACCAGACCCAACAATGCAGACGAGCTGAAGGCTGCTATCAAAGCAACCTGGGCTTCCATAACACCCCATGTAGGATGTTACTTCCCCCCCGCCCCCCTCCCATAGCACTGTGGGATGCCCGACGTTGAGTGGGCTTTCCCCCCCCGCCTGCTCAGGGCCCCGGCACTTGCCCGGGTGCTGACGCCGGCCCTGGCAGTGCCACAGGCTGATCGCCTCCATGCCACGCCGCATTGATGCAGAAGGAGCCCCGACCAAGTATTGAGGGCATTTACTGACCATACATTTCAGATTTTAAAAGCATTTTTTAAGATATTGTTATAAAGTATTCTAATTTACTGAGATAATGACTTTTGTGTTTTCATTGGCTGTAAGCCATAATCATCAACATTAACAGAAATAAACACGTGAAATAGATCACTCTGTTTGTAATGACTCTATATAATGAGTTTCACTTTTTGTATTGAAGAACTGAAATAAATTAAACTTTTTGATATTCTAATTTTGTGAGAAGCACCTGTATATTGGTATTTCTATAAGCTTCATATGAAACCATCAGTTTCTTTATATACTGTAATATATAGTATGTATAGCACATGGAACAAGCAATCAAACACAGGGCCAAGTCCCCTAAGGTGACTAAAAGATATAGTTAAAAAAAAGTTTTAAAAAATATTTTAAAAAAAATATATATTTTTTTTAGTCAGCACACTTCCCCCAAAAATGCAAAAGTGATCAAAACGTTGCATATACCAATGAAAACCTCAACTCTCCACAAAAAAAAATTGCCCTCCTACAGCTTTTTTGACCGAAAATTGAAAAAGCTGTGGGTCTCAGAAAACGGCAACCTAAAACCAAATTTATTTATTTATTTTTAACACATTGCTGTTTGTTTTGTTTATTTTTTCACCACTTTATATTAAAAAAAGACACATACCAGTAATCTTTCCGACCTGAAGAATCATGGTGCCAGGTAATTTTTACCCCGCTGCTAAAAACAAAACTCAGAAACAAATGGTGGAATTACATTTTTTTTTTTACCATTTTATTAAACTTGGATTTGGAGAAACTCTGTGGTAAATGCCTAGTTGGCAGAAGGGAAAATTTGCACCAGTATTTACCTGGGTTGGGGGGTATAATTTTGGAAAGCACGGGCACAAAAGAAAAATATTTTTTGTAATTCCGCTGTTCTCTGTCTTTTTGCAGGTTGCTCATCATGTTCATAGTATCCGTCGGGGTAACCATATCGGCCTACTTCATACCAAACTCCATCGGTCTGGTTCTGTTCATAGCTGGACTTGGCTTCATTCTCAGTCTTAATTTAGCAGAAATAGCAATTGCTCTCAGACATCGTGTGAAGAAACAGAGTGAATCCACAGAGAACTATGATGCCTTCTCCTGGAAGATGACCTGGAAGGAACCGGCGATGTACTGCGTCATCCTGACCTTGGTCCTGCTGGAGTCCAGCTTGTTACATCACTACTGCATTTCCACTTTTTCCTTACAAAGTCCTCAGGCCATTGTCGGATATTGTCTCATTATACTTTTAGCTTTTTTATGGATTCTCAAAGAAATTCAAGGTGCTTATATATTGGGGATTGTAAGGAATCCCTTTTTTCAGAACGATATCCGGATGTTAAACGTCTTCATGAAGAAGCAAAGCAGATTAGAAAAAGCTGCTCTTGTAAGGAGAATTGTGCTCATGCTGGGTAAGTAGGAGAAAAGTAAAAAAAAAATAAAAATACATTAGGACATAAAGAATTGCATCCGTGGCAGTTTTTGATTTTGCCTTTTATCCAGAATTGTAGAGGGCTGCACTCCCCCAAAGCTTCCGGGGCCAATACACTTTGGATTGCTATTTCTCCCCGTCTTGAGACTTGGTCTAATGAGTAAGGGAACCTTCAGTTTTGGGGGCGTGAAGATCTTCATTAAAAACTAAATTGCTTTCTACCACTTTCCTAAAAAGAATTTTGGATTGATATTTCTGTTCAAAGTAATTGATTTTTCTAAATTATTTTTTTTAATCTTTTTTTAATTTTTTTTATTTCAGTCTCTCCTTTTGCGATGGTAGCTTACCTCTCTCTAGACACGTCACTGTATAACCTGCACTCTGTGTCAGTCTGCATCGGATTCACAAGGGCTTACAGGATGGTAATATACTTTTTTTTGTCTGAACAGCTGTAAAGTGCCTTTTTACATGGAACATCTAGGCATTAAAATAGCTAATTAAAAAAAAAAAAAAAAAATTCTCCTTACAGGGGTTGTCCACTACTTGGACAACCTTTTCTCATTCCTCATGTTTTGCCCCCGTTAAAATAAAAACACCTATACTCACTTCCGGTGCCGACGCCGTTCCAGCAGTGTCGGCACTTGCGTTCTCATGGCTCACGTGATGTTGTTGCATCACATGAACCCTGCGCCCCCAATCAGCGCTGGCGTTGCTGTCTCCGCCTTCGGACAAATCAAACATCAAGAGGAAGTCAGAGAGGATCGGCAGCCCTGGCTTCTTGTTGATGTTCAATACGTCTGAATGGCGGGGACAGTGAAGCCGGCGCTGATTGAGTGCAGGGTTCGTGTGATGTGATAACCTCAAGTGAGCCCCAGGAACGCGAGTGCCGACATCGGAGGTGAGTATAGGTGGTGGTATTTTTTTAACGGGACCGAACATGAGGAATGAGAAGGGGTTGTCCAAGTAGTGGTCTTCCTTGATAGACTCGATATAGATAAAGGACTTTTCCTCTACTTTAAAACTTAATGAGGCATATTTATCATTACTAGATATAAGCATATACCAAAATGCATGATAAATGTGGATACCGCCACAAATTGTGGTCAGAAAAAGAACCCATATAAATGGTATAAACTACTCTGAAATAACATCATATATGGACAGGAGAATCACTTGGAGTTTTAAGGTTAAGATATAAATTTTATTAGTTGCAAAAATTCAATATTTACTAGAAAAATACTTTGTACATAAAAAAGACAGACAAGCAGACAATAAACACAGGTGGATTACATATATACAAGTGTAAAATAACATGGCACTGGGCATAGGTGGAGTCCCCAACTATAGTGACACAGTGGTCAACAATGGAAAACAGTCCATACTTCACATCATGTAATTCCAATAAAGATTGGAGAACAAACCACCTTACTCATTGCTTAAGTCAGCCAAGTCTGTTACCAGAGAGAATGATTTAAAATAGCGAAACGTGCGTTGGGGACTCCATTCTGTCTGGTAACAAACTTGGCTGACTTAAGCAATGGGTAAGGTGGTTTGTTCTCCAATCTTTATTGGAATTACATGATGTAAAGTATGGACTGTTTTCCATTGCTCACCACTGTGTTACTATAGTTGGGGACTCTACCTATGCCCAGTGGCATGTTATTTTACACTTGTATATATGTAATCCACCAGTGATTATCTGTTTGTCTTTTTTATTTACAAAGTATTTTTCTACCAAATATTGAATTTTTGTAACTAATAAAATTTATTTTAACCTTTAAAATTCCAATTGATTCTCCTGTTCATATATGATATTTATCGTTATTGTCTAATTCTTAGACAGTACAAACTTGGATCATAGTTTGGTGTTTTCTGTGGTAACATAGCGATGTGAAACCTGGACGATAAAGAAACAAGACCAGAAGAATTGATGCCTTTGAAATTTGGTACTGTAGAAGGATGTTATCAATACCATGGATGGCAAGAAGAACAAACAAATCAATGTTGGAACAAATCAAGCCAGACATGTCATTCGAAGCAAGGATCACCAAGCTACGACTTGCCTACTTTGGACACCTCATACGGAGAGAGCAGTCACTGGAGAAGGACATCATGGCCGGAAGAATAGAAGGAACAAGGCGGAGAGGTAGCCTAGAAACCCGATGGCTTGATACAATCAAGATAACAGTGGAGCAGACCCTGGTGAACCTATCTAGACTTGCACAAGATCAATCTTCCCACAAATCGTTAATCCATCAAATCGCCATGGCTTGAGATCGAGCAGAAGGCCATTAAAAAAACAAAAAAAACAAACATTGATCAGACAGTCTTAAAATGTGTCAGATTTATCATGGTGGATCATGCTGTTTGATAAATCTGGTATACTATAAAGGGGTCTCCCTGTTTCCAAAAACCCCTCTCATCTGGCTGCAATTTGTTTTTAAAAAACAAACCAAAAACCAGCTAGCTTTACTCACCCTCTCCGGGTCCAGCTCTAAGTGTTCGCCTCTGCTCCCAGTATCTGTTATTAGCTGCAGCGCTGTAGACAATCAGTGTGCTCAACAGCTCGTGCTGTCAACTTGGGAAGAGCCACTGCGCTTAGTTATTGGTTGCAGCACTGTCGACAGTAACAGACTCCGGGAACAGCAGCGGAGACTCAGCACTGGACCCGGGGAGGGGAGTAAAGATCAGCTTTTATTTTTTCCAAACAAACTGCAGCTGGGGAAGGGTGCTATTCAAGTTCCTTGAAGGACGAGATGCAGATATAGTCTAACACGGAGGTCCCCAACCTTTTTTGCACCAGGGACCGGCTATAAGGAAGACCAGTTTTCCATGGCCCGGTGGGGGCGGGGCTTTGGTCATATGGGGGTGGGGTTATGGAGGGGTGGAGCTGTATGGGGAGGATGCTGGCGGGACCTCGGTGTACAGCGCTGCTAAGTAGCAGCATTGTACATTGAGCGTCAGTGTATACAGCGCTGCTGCTTAGCAGCGCTACACACTGAACACCAGTACCGGGAGCCGCGTCACTGAAGCCAGTCTGCTGCCCCAGCACGCCCCACATAACATGTTCTGCCGGGGGCATGTCAGTGAGGAGAGCCTGCCGCCCCACCCCGTCAGGAACACACCATGCTGTGCAGGAGGGCCGCGTCACTAAGACCCGCCCCGTGACGTACAACAGGTACCATGCTGTGCTGTGGAGGGCTGCGTCACTAAGACCCGCCCGACGCCCCACCCCGTCCTGCATAATGTTCTCTGCCAGGAGCTGCGAGCTGTCACGGCTATGGCAGAAAACATTATAAATCCACACAGAGCGAGCTCTGACCAGGCGCAGGGCCGCGGACCGGCTGAAAAACCCCAACGGCCCGGTCCTGGTCCGCGGACCGGCGGTTGGGGACCTCTGGTCTAACACATTTGATGAAAGACATATTTAGTTTGATAAATCTCCCCCATTGTGTATGGGCACAGGATTAGGAACCATAAATAAAAATCCTGTACTCCAGGACTGTCGCTGCTTCTCCGCACCGACTTCTGTGTCGTCACGTGTTATTTTTTATGCCATGAGACCAGCAGCGGTCAGTGCTGAGGAGCGGCACTGGTCTGGGCAGTGGGTACAAGTTTTTTGATTCCCTCACTCTGGACCCATGCAAAACAGGCTTAAAAGTAGAGGAAAAGCCCCTTTTAAGGCCCATTTTAACGTGCAAACATGGCAGTGATCAGCCGATAGGTGAGCAAAATGCATTAAATATTTTACATGGCCTTAAACATCTTTATCAGAAGCACATTTTCCTGTGTGAGCAGGGATATGCAATGTACATATAAGCATGGAAAAAGGGCCTTAAAGTGGATCTGCTTTCAGATATGACAAGTCTACTTCATACATTGTTAAATAGACCTGTTAGTCCTGATGAGGCCGGTGTGCATGCTTTGAAATTCTACATCAGAATAGCTGTGTAATCTTGATATTAAGCTAGAGCCACTTAATGAAATACCAAAGAGAAAATTTTCAAAAAGGATTGTACAGATATTCTAATGTAGATTGTCAAAGCGTGTACATCGGCCTCATCAGGTTTGAAATTTTGTAAGTGCAACATTTTTGCCTTTAATTTTTCGTGCCTAATTCAATTCTTCTTTTCCTACTTTCTTTCAGATCTGGCAGAATACAGAGAATGCCATGCTTGAGATGGTTGTAGTATCTGTTGTACAGCTGTTCAACACAAATGTGTGGTGGAACGTCTGGCTGGACACCGGCATACGACTCATTTTGGTAAGTTTGCATCCCATAGAATATGTGGAAAGTGACAGATTTGTCACTATTATTAAAGTGTCATTTAACTTCCAATCTCCTGTTTTAACGGATACATTTGTATTTACATGAGAAAAAAGGTCTGTCAAGTAGGTTTTCTGTTTGACATATCATATTTTTTTGGACTATAGGATGCACCAGACCATAAGACGCATCCCAGGTTTTAGAGGAGGAAAATAGGAAAAACAATTTGAGCCTAGCTTGCTGGGGGAGGTGGGGAGGAATTGGCGGCGATTGGAGCTGGGCGCGTGAGGCAGAAACAAGGTCGCCGCTGAAGGAAGCCAGCGGCGGCAGGACTGGGGCGACGCTGCGGACCCTGGGCTGGGAGGAGAGGGTGTCCTGGCAGTGCGACGCAAGGGAGGCAGGAGCGTAGTTCCCACTGCGCACATTCACCTTGCATTGGGCTTCAGTAAAATGGCACCAGTGTCGGCGCATGCACACTTTGCTCTCCCGGTGGTCTTCAGCAGATTGAGATCCTGGCTCATCATCTGTGCATACATCGGGGCACCATTTTCCTGAAGCCCACCTCGAGGTCAATGTGCGCAGTGGGGACTCCACTCCTCCCCGCCCAATGCCCGCAGTATCGCCCCACTCCTGCCGCTGCCGGCTTCCTGTAGTGGCGAACCTGCTCTTATCTCCTGTGACCCCTCCCACAGTGAGCCAGGTTCAAAACTTTTTCCCCCTACATTCGGACTATAAGACGCACCCCCATTTTCCTTCCAAATTTTGTGGGAAAAACTATGTCCTATAGTCTGAAAAATAAGGTACATTTGTGCAGGAATCTGTTTTAAGAATGCTGAAAACGGTATCTGCAAAAAAACAGATGAACTACATATCAGCTTTTTGTAACATCGCAATCTGAAAAAACGTATTGTTGTACATCTGCATCTGATTTTTCATGTCTGTTTTTAAAAAAAAAAAAAAAAAAAAAAGTCGCATGATCTCCTGAATGCTCCCCATTTTAAAAAAAACAAACAAGAAAAACGGATCAGTTTTTAGGAGGAAAAAAAAACCCAATGCAAATAAATGCAATGTTTACAGTGGGAAAAATAAGTATTTGATACACTGATGATTTTACAAGTTTTCCCACCTACAAAGAATGGAGAGGTCTGTAATTTTTTATCGTAGGTACACTTCACATGTGAGACAGAATCTAAAAATAAAATCCAGAAAATCACATTGTATGATTTTTACATAATTATATTGCATTTTATTGCATGAAAAAAAGTATTTGATCACCTACCAACCAGCAAGAATTCTGTCTCTCACAGACCTGTTAGTTTTTCTTTAAGACGCCCTCCTACTCTGCACTCCATTACCTGTATTAATTGCACCTGTTTAAACTTGTTTACTGTATATAAGACACCTGTCCACACACAATCAATCACACTCCAACCTCTCCACCATGGCCAAGACCAAAGAGCTGTCTAAGGACACCAGGGACAAAATTGAAGACCTGCACAAGGCTGAGATGGGCTACAGGACAATAGGCAAGCAGCTTGGTGAGAAGACAACAACTGTTGGCACAATAATTAGTAAATGGAAGAAGCACAAGATGACTGTCTCGCCTCGTGGGGTAAGGATGATTCTGAGAAAGGTCATGAATCGGCCAAGAACTTCACGGGAGGACCTGAAGAGAGCTGGGTCCACAGTCTCAAACATTACCGTTAGTAACACACTACGCCATGGATTATTTCCTGCAGGGCAAGCAAGGTCCTCCTGCTCATGCCAGCACATGTCCAGGCCCGTTTGAAGTTCGCCAATGACCATCTGGATGATCCATAGGAGGCATGGGAGAAGGTCATGTGGTCAGATCAGACCAAAATAGAACTTTTTGGTATCAATTCCACTCGCCATGTTTGGAGGAAAAAGAAAGATGAGTACAACCCCCAAGAACACCGTCCTAACCGTGAAGCATGGTGGGGGAAACATCATACCTTTGGGGTCCTTTTCTGCAAAGGGGACAGGACAACTGCACTGTATTGAAGGGAGGATGGGGTCATGTATCGCAAGATTTTGGCCAACAACCTCCTTCCCTCATTGAAGATGGGTCATTGCTGGGTCTTCCAGCATGACAATGACCCGAAACACACAGCCAGGGCAACTAAGGAGTGGCACCGTAAGAAGCATTTCTAGGTCCTCGAGTGGCCGAGCCAGTCTCCAGACCTTAACCCAAATAGGAAATGTTTGGAGGGAGCTGAGACTCAATGTTGCCCAGTGACAGCCCTGAAACCTGAATGATCTGGAGAAGATCTACATGGAGGAGTGGGCCAAAATCCCTGCTGCAGTGTCTGCAAACCTGGTCAAGAACTACAGGAAACGTCTGACCTCTGTAATTGCAAACAAAGGTTTCTGGACCAAATATTAAGTTCTGTTTTTTTATTGTATCAAATTCTTATTTCATGCAATAAAATGCAAATTAATCACGTAAAAATCATACAATATGATTTTTCTGGATTTTTTTTTTTTAAGATTCTATCTCTCACAGTTGAAGTGTACCTGTGATAAAAATTACAGACCTCTCCATTCTTTGCAGGTGGGAAAACTTGCAAAATTGGCAGCGTATCAAATACTTATTTTCCCCACTCTATGTTAAAAAAGAAAACAGAAGTTTTCTTTAAAATGCATCAGTTTTTTTCTGTCTTTACAATATAAAAACGTGAGGCTGTTTTAAAAATTACAAAAACTTGATGTGAACCAGGCCCTGCTCTAGTATGATCCGTGCACAAGACGTACTTGCGTCTATCCATTTCATATGCGAGATCTGATGACAGGCAGGACGTATAGTGACGCTGTCGCGCTTTTAATGCTCTGTTCACATTTCTTTATCACGCATATAGGAGGGAGTATTTTTTACTTGCATCTGCCATAAACTTTAATTGTAAAAAAATATATACTTTATATTATACTGCATTACATGCTAGATCATGCTTTTCTAAGCAATGTGTAAAAAAAAAAAAAAAAAAAAAAAAGATATGCCAATGCATAGTGTCTACTATATGCCACACTTTTGACACACATTGGGTGCAGAGGGAATATCCATATGTTTTTGAATTCCTTCGACGTGTCCAAAAAATGAATGAACGTGACAAATGAATAGAGCCTATATTTGTCATATCTATTACAAAATGTATTTTACATTCCCCTGTATGCCATTACTTTCCCTAATGTCACAGGTTTCTTTAGAACTCCTTAGAGACTAGCGAATCGATTCTCAAGAGCTTTGTCAGTAATCCTTGGCCACAGGACGGAAGCGCTGCAAACCGTCTCCTACCTGTCGGCATCCTCGGCACCCCTTCTAATTTGTAGACCCGGCACGACACCAGTGTTACACACACGACGTTGTGGCATGCCTAGTAATCAGAAGAGACCCCAGAGATGCCGGCAGGAAGAAGGCAGGGATTCTGTCTGGTGGCCACGGACTACTGCCGAGCGCACTGGACGAGGGTCCGGAGAATCGATTCACTCATCTCTACTCCTCTTCTGCTTTCTGAATTCTTAGAAATAGATAAATGGAGTCACAGCTCAAATACGTTATTTTCTGATTGAGAGTATATCCATTACTACTTGCAGTGCAGATAATTGAGAAAGCTCCGTCCACACTTACAACATGGCTTCTGACAGTTAAACTGGATCTACTTTTAGACTAATCCTGATTTTGACATATAAAAGGGGTCTGCCCGCTTTCCATTGGGTTTGCAGTATTCTTCTTGCAAGACAAGGTCAATATACTTTGTTCTTCTTTAAGTCAATATTACCATGATATCTTGCGGAGACTGCATAATGCTGATGTGAACCGAACCTAATATATTGTTTTAATTTGTACCTGCTTCTCTCGTTCATGTTAAGATTATGTAAACTTCATAATTATTTCAGTTCCCAGTCATATTACAGGGTCAGTCCAACAGACAAGGTGGACACCTCTCTAGGGTAAAAGTACTAATATGTGATGCGTGCCGTCTGTTAGGCTTGGCCCATACTACCCATCTTGTTAAGTGGGTAAAATTGCAAAGTTCTTGTAAAAAAACAACAGAAATTTTGCAGTTTACCTCTTATCAAAAATCTTCTCCATTTTCAAGAAAGGAGGGTTTTTTCAATGCCATAGTTTACTACTCGTTTGCTAAGTCTCTGCAGTCTATCTGAGGTGGCTGGTTTCCTTGGCAAGCAGCACTTACAAGCTCGTTGCTTCAGAGCTTGCCAGCACTTCTCTAGAAGACTCGGCCAGCTTCAGTCCCTCTATGCTTCTCCATTGCTGTAGAGGCAAAGCTTTTTCTGCTTGCAGCATCGGAGGTCGCACAGTTCAGACCAACAGAGCCGACCATGCCACTGCTATGAGCTGTCAATCATCAGGAGCGCACCTTTTCCCCCCGACAAGCTGGAAGCCGAAAGGCAAGTAATCGGTATGCTCCTGCAGATAGACGATGCGACAG
This sequence comes from Phyllobates terribilis, assembly GCF_046119375.1. Lineage (NCBI taxonomy): Eukaryota > Metazoa > Chordata > Amphibia > Anura > Dendrobatidae > Phyllobates > Phyllobates terribilis. The sequence goes on along the minus strand of NW_027362767.1, from coordinate 70,164,684 downwards.
CCTCTTTTAATGCAGTGATGCAATATTTTGGCTAAACATAGAACTTAAATCAAGATTAAAATGCCCACCACCCCGTACAAATTAGATGAGTGAGCTATCTCGGCCATCTCTTCCATACACAGGTGCGCTCTTTCAGCTGAGTGCTCTTGTGTTCTCTATGAGAGAGCCACTGACAGACATGTCTGGCGGCGGCTTATCACGGGGAGAAGAAAAGGACCAGCAGTCCTAAATTGGACATACCGGATCTTTAAATCCCCCGGCAATTAATTGTCCAGTGCTCCCATAGACATTAGACTATCGGCCGAACTTATCATTATCTGCGGGTTCGGCTGACATTAATCTGTGTATGGGGGGGCTTAAGCCTATACAAGCCTTACACACACTGGAAGCCCCCATACACATAAAGTTGTCAGCAAGTTTAGTAGCCTTATCCTTACCATAGAAAAGGCAGCTTTTACTCTGAAGCTTGTAGACTAAAAATCTTTTTTTTTCTTTCATTATTCCCCACTGATTGCGGTCACTGTCATCCTACATTGTAGATATGTAACTTTGCTCCTTTCCGTCCCTCTCAGGTTGCTATAATACGTGACCGGCTTTGTCAGCTGGTCTCTAAGCTGCAGTTTGCATTAACTGTTCTGCTGACGTCCTGGACGGAGAAGAAACAAAGGAGGAAATCTACAAGCAGTCTGATTACAGTGAACATCATCTTCTTCCCCGTGGTGCTGACCTTCATCATCCTTTCCGCTCTCCTCTCCTCACCTTTACTGGCACTTTTTACTTTGCCCGTCTTCCTGGTTGGATTCCCACGACCTATCCGCAGTTGGCCGGGAGCTGTTGGTGCTGCAGCCTGCGTCTGCGCTGATACCATCTATTACCAGCAAATGGTGCCGGGCTTCGCTGCTGCACTGCAATCTGCATTTGCTTCAGGTAGTCTCGGTAGGTGTCACATGTGCTGCACATTAAAACTTACCATAACCTTTGACTCTCATCAAAAGTCACTTTTTTATCAATAAAAAAAGTTTTGGGTTGCACAAGTAGCTTTTTAAGGTATGAACCAGTGAGCTGCATGGATTTAGGTTTATGCATTTCATATAGTAAAGGTTGTCATTCATCTTCCACTATTTATTGTTGGATTTTAATTAAAATGTTTATTAATGACATATATATATAATATAAATTTGGGGTTGCATAGTCATCACTTTCTGCTTGTAGCCTGCCATGGAGAAGAATAGGAAACATCATAGTAAAGGGGTGTAATAAGAGGCTGAGCATAGAACTTTTTTACTTCACGTTAGTATTTAATACATTTAAAAGCCCATTTATACAGGCCCGTAATTGGTAAACAAGCAATCGTAAGAACGCTTGTTCCCGATCATCATGCCTTTTAAAAATGCCGTTTATCATTGGCTTATTGGGTCATTTATTGCGGGCCATTAAATGATCTTGTAAAGACGGGACAACATGCACGCTGTATGGGGACAGAACGATCGCATTAAAGGAGTTTGGGTTATTTTTTTTTTTTTGCTATGGGGCTAAGAACTTACCGGCAAGGTGCCTCCTCTGCCCCTCGACGATCTTCCAGTTCAGACAGCGATTCTCCTGCTTCCTTTAATCTTACTTTAACAGAGCAGCTCTTTCTCTTCCAGTCTGTCGACAGCACGTCACTGCCAGCACCATGATGATTGATAGCTGTCTCCCTGCTGTCAATCAGCACGAAATCGGCAGTAATGATCCGTCTTCAGAGCAGACCCGAAGACAAGTAGCTGTTCCGTAAACAGAGCAGACCGGAAGAGAAAAAACTGTTCCGTCAATAGAGCAGGCCGGATGAGAGAAGAAGCTGTTCCGTTGACAGAGCAGGCAGGAGGCGAGAAGAAGCTGCTCTGTTGACAGAGCAGGCAGGAGGCGAGAAGAAGCTGCTCCGTTGACAGAGCAGGCCGGAAGAGAGAAGAAGCTGCTCCGTTGACAGAGCAGGCCGGAAGAGAGAAGAAGCTGCTCCGTTGACAGAGCAGGCCGGAAGAGAGAAGAAGCTGCTCTGTTGACAGAGCAGGCCGGAAGAGAGAAGAAGCTGCTCCGTTGACAGAGCAGGCCGGAAGAGAGAAGAAGCTGCTCCGTTGACAGAGCAGGCCGGAAGAGAGAAGAAGCTGCTCCGTTGACAGAGCAGGCCGGAAGAGAGAAGAAGCTGCTCCGTTGACAGAGCAGGCCGGAAGAGAGAAGAAGCTGCTCTTTCGATGTGATGTCACCGGAAGCAGGAGAATCGGTGGTAGGAGACTTTTCTAAGCCAAAATAAATCGTCGCAAAACAGACAGGTAGTTAGAAACTACCTGCCAGCAAGTTTTTTTTTTTTTTTTTTTTTTTTTTGCCCCACAGAGAAAAAAGTAACCAAAGGCTTGGCTAACCCCTTTAACCATCATTCTGTCCCCATCAAGTTTTGTTGGCTTGTGTGAATGGAGCCATAAACGAGCACTAACCAGTTTGTTTACGGGCAGAAATCGGCTTATGTAAAAGGGCTTTAAATTTTAATTTCCAAGCATTTTTTTTGGCCTTGCAACACACATGGAATGGAGAAAAAAATATTGTGTATATTGATACTAATTTTGCACACATACAAAATACATTGTATTACAAGGTTATTATACTTGTCATTGTTTAGTATAACAAGATGTTTCAACCTAAATTAACAGAAATCAACTTAAGTCTTATTCTTGTCTATTTCTTCTACGGTTTCCAAAACTGACAATGTTAAAGAGCTTGTCCTTCTTATTATACCAGCGTAATTGTGGTTGCCTTTTATATCTCAGCCAGTGGTCACTTCCCCTGAAGCATTGCATGTCTTTTATTGGTACGTTTGTGTAATGTTGATGCCACAGGTCCTCGAGACATTTGATTCACTGCAACTTTCTGCTATGGATAAGTGGTTGTGATGCCACTTATTTATTTTGATACGCCCCAATAGGAGATGATGATCCCGTCCTATAGGGTTTGTTATTCTGTTTTCCCAGAAAGGCAAGACCTTTGTGGGAATGGTGATGGCAGTCATTAGCCAAGGGCTAGGCTAATAAATGCCTGAATGAACTTTTTAACAACTTGTCAGTAAGAGAACGACTCGCAAACATGTCATTATATGTCGAAATCTTCTTTTAAATAGTTTGTGTTTGAAGCTATAGTTGCAAAATTAAAAATGGTCTCTGGCCTACACCCTGGTGTTTGATGAAAGAGTACTGCTTTTATATTCCTTTGTTTTCTTAATGGTTTACTGACGTTTCCATGGTGTGTTGCCACAGCACACGAGGGAAGCATGACAATCCGGCAGAAACACTACTCTCGTATTTCCAGTCATGTTCTCAATGTGAGGAATGGCAGCCTGATGGATAATGTTACACATGGCACTCTCGTCACACATAAAGCAATGTTACATGGGAGCAAACGAAGGTGGATGGTGTAATGCTTTTACCTGGAAACAGATTTTCTTTTACACGGCATGTAGTGGGAAATAGATTGGTTGCTACCTTCTTAGTGCACCAGCACACCAGAGAGTACCTGCAGCAGTGTCTATGAATTCTTGGTGCAGCTATAAAATACTTTTTTCGGGAACTTGTATGCAGTGCTCATAACATTGTATAAACAGATACTCACCAGGATGCAAGCGCGATCGGCTGGTATCGTGCCCGTGTCCTATTCTACGATCGGCAGGGATCTCGCTCGTGTCCTATTCTGCGATCGGCAGGTATCGTGCTCGTGTCCTATTCTACGATCGGCAGGTATCGTGCTCGTGTCCTATTCTGCGATCGGCAGGTATCGTGCTCGTGTCCTATTCTACGATCGGCAGGTACTGTACACGTGTCCTATTCTGCGATCGGCAGGTATCGTGCTCGTGTCCTATTCTACGATCGGCTGGTATCGTGCCCGTGTCCTATTCTGCGATCGGCAGGTATCGTGCCCTTGTCCTATTCTACGATCGGCAGGGATCTCGCTCGTGTCCTATTCTACGATCGGCAGGTATCGTTCTCGTGTCCTATTCTACGATCGGCAGGTATCGTTCTCGTGTCCTATTCTACGATCGGCAGGTATCGTTCTCGTGTCCTATTCTACGATCGGCAGGTATCGTTCTCGTGTCCTATTCTGCGATCGGCAGGTATCGTGCTCGTGTCCTATTCTACGATCGGCTGGTATCGTGCCCGTGTCCTATTCTGCGATCGGCAGGTATCGTGCCCTTGTCCTATTCTACGATCGGCAGGGATCTCGCTCGTGTCCTATTCTACGATCGGCAGGTATCGTTCTCGTGTCCTATTCTACGATCGGCAGGTATCGTTCTCGTGTCCTATTCTACGATCGGCAGGTATTGTTCTCGTGTCCTATTCTACGATCGGCAGGGATCTCGCTCGTGTCCTATTCTACGATCGGCAGGTATCGTGCTCGTGTCCTATTCTACGATCGGCAGGTATCGTGCTCGTGTCCTATTCTACGATCGGCAGGTATCGTGCTCGTGTCCTATTCTACGATCGGCTGGTATCGTGCTCCTGTCCTATTCTACGATCGGCTGGTATCGTGCCCGTGTCCTATTCTACGATCGGCTGGTATCGTGCCCGTGTCCTATTCTACGATCGGCAGGTATCGTGCTCGTGTCGTATTCTACGATCGGCAGGTATCGTGCTCGTGTCGTATTCTACGATGGGCAGGTATCGTTCTCGTGTCGTATTCTACGATCGGCAGGTATCGTTCTCGTGTCGTATTCTACGATCGGCAGGTATCGTTCTCGTGTCGTATTCTACGATCGGCAGGTATCGTTCTCGTGTCCTATTCTACGATCGGCTGGTATCGTGCCCGTGTCCTATTCTACGATCGGCAGGTACTGTACACTTGTCCTATTCTACGATCAGCAGGGAGAAACAATCCCTCCTACACGGACCTCCATATAAGACCTCTCACCCAGCCAATTACTTTAGTATCCTACTCTGCACTGATGAGGGGCAAGATTACCCGAACAGCTGTCTGCAGATGGGTGTCCTGTGGAGAAGACTTTTTTGTTTAGTTAAATGTCATGTTGCAGGGCTCATAAAGGATCCAGCATTGTGGCTACCTACAGTAGGTGGCAGTAGAGAGCCAGCTTTCCTCCTCTTGGAGGAGAACTAATTTACATACACTTTTCCCAAGGAGCATTACCTGACCTAATGGTCTCCCTACTCTAACTGGTGGTCTTCACAAGGAGATACAGGACCCCCCCAGGCCTATATGGAGTGTTGTGATGGTACAGGTTTGGCGCTGGACACAGGAAATTTAAGTCCTGAAACTGATAGAAATGTTATTAGTCCATGAATTGGAAAGTTTAGAGCATTACAGTGTAGAGATTTATATATTATACTGAGACATTTTTATAGGTTAGTAAATAATAAAACTTTTTTTTTATTTCAGGTCTTGTTAATCCAGGGTCGCATTTCCTTTGCCGCTTTCAGGACCGACTAATATGGCTGCTGATTCTTGAAAGGGGCTATAGTTATTGCTGCATTAATATAAAGGTGATTTATTACATGTATTTATAGGGTCTGTGCACATTTGAAAGTGGAATTGCATAGGATATGCTATAAATGTCTGTTAGGTGAGACTTGTACCCATCGGGAGAACTGAATCATCCGATTCATTTTTTGTCTGCAATATATTCCATTTTAGATACCCTATATAATAATAATTTTATTTATAGCGCCAACTTATTCTGCAGCACTTTACAATTAAGCGGGGAATGTACAAAGTAGAGCAGTTCAACAGTCACAGGAGGAGTGAGGGCCCTGCTCGCAAGAGCTTACAATCTATCGTAAATTGTCTGGCAAGTTGTCCAGGAGAGGAGAGATAAGGGTTACAGGCCCTGCAGTCGGAACAAGTGCAATGTTGGTAATGGTGATACAGAGAGGCTGTCAAAGCCAAACGGTTCAAAATTGTTAAAAACCTTATTTCACAAATGCTTTAAAGCCAAAAATACATGTATTTAAACAGGACCTGGCACCAGGTCAAAAGTGATCAGTCTTTGCTATTATTTCATTAACACTGCTTGCCTAAGTTATCAATATATTTATTTTTAAATTTGCCATACGGTTCCAGAGGTTTGGATCTTTTTATTTAGCACAAATTTTCATGGTCTTTATAGGGGGGGGCAGTTATCACAGGTTAATAATGCAAAGTACAACAACACGTCCCAGAAAATCCTCTGAGGCACGCCCTCCCCCCCTCCCAGAGGATCCTCTGAGGCACGCCCTTCCCCCCTCCCAGGGGATCCTCTGAGGCACGCCCTTCCCCCCCTCCCAGGGGATCCTCTGAGGCACGCCCTCCCAGGGGATCCTCTGAGGCACGCCCTCCCAGGGGATCCTCTGAGGCACGCCCCCCCTCCCGGAGGATCCTCTGAGGCATGCCCCCCCCCCTCCCGGAGGATCCTCTGAGGCACGCCCCCGCCCCCCGGAGGATCCTCTGAGGCACGCCCCCGCCCCCCGGAGGATCCTCTGAGGCACGCCCCCGCCTGCCCCCCGGAGGATCCTCTGAGGCACGCCCACCTCTGCCCCCCCGGAGGATCCTGTGAGGCACGCCTCCCTCTGCCCCCCCGGAGGATCCTGTGAGGCACGCCCCCGCCCCCCCGGAGGATCCTGTGAGGCACGCCCCCCCTCCCGGAGGATTCTCTGAGGCACGCCCACCTCTAACCCCCCCCCCCCCCCCGGAGGATCCTGTGAGGCATGCCTCCGCCCCCTTCCAGAGGATCCTGTGAGGCACGCCCCCCCCCCCTTCCGGAGGATCCTGTGAGGCACGCCCCCGCCCCCCGGAGGATCCTGTGAGGCACGCCCCCCCCCTCCCGGAGGATCCTGTGAGGCACGCCCCCCCCCTCCCGGAGGATCCTGTGAGGCACGCCCCCCCCCCTCCCGGAGGATCCTGTGAGGCACGCCCCCCCCCTCCCGGAGGATCCTGTGAGGCACGCCCCCCCCCCTCCCGGAGGATCCTGTGAGGCATGCCTCCGCCCCCCGGAGGATCCTGTGAGGCATGCTCCCATGTACATACCATAAAAATCAGCATTAAATAGAAAAAGCTCATGAAACCGTATGTTGGATTTAACAAATAAAAAAACATGAATATTCGGGGAAGCAGCAGCACTAAAATAAAAAAACTGCCCACTTTTGACCTGTTGACATATTAAAAAAAAGATCCCCAGAGATGTCAATATCCTTTAATGTCTAACAGGGCTAAAATCCCACACCCCTGTAAAAGGGCTCTCGGGGACACTTAGAACGAGCCAAGATTAGCATGTGACTGTGATTAGTATTGTAAGCTGAAATTCTCTGTTGTGCAATAATTCATTTCAGTCCAAAAGCATCAGTCTTATTTACAGCGTGAAGCTCCATCTGTGTTACATTGCTGACTTAGAGTTTGATTTAATGTCTTGAACCAATTATATTTGTACCCAGTCAACATCCACATCTTAAGAAACATCTATAGATTTATATTACCCAACCTGTGTGTGAGGTTAGTGTTTGGCACTAGGCAGCTGAATGAATGAATGAAGAATAAAACGAGCTGCAAGTAGCAGTTTGCCAGTGTACAGGTGCAAGTGCTGCTGCTACCCAAGATAAGCCATAAATCTCTTACATTTGGGACCCGCTTTTATATTGAGAACGGGGCTCGTCTAGCACCTCTGGAAATGGAGAGTGCATGCGCTAAGATATTTTCGGGAAGTCATTCCAGAGGGAAGTGCATGTGCAGCCACCTATCATCCTGGCGGCGTGAGACGATAGATGCAGCCACCAGAGGTGATGCTTACATCATTCAGATATTTATGGCTCTAATGTCTGAGATTGGGAAAACCTTAATATCTGGAGGCCATTCAGATAACGGCTTGAGTCCTCCAGGACAGGAGAAACACATAAAGAGATTTTTGAGAACCTAAGTTCCCAAACTAGCTGTGCTATTGCAGCAGATACTGGCTGTGACAACGGCGAACATATCATTGGTGCAACCCATGCAGCCGTAAGGGGTCCAAGAACACCTTCAAAGCAACTTCTGTTAACAGACCCAAATAGGGGTGCACTATTAGATTGCAGTGGTCCCATATACTGGTATTGCACAGGGGCCCTCTTCTATCTGTGTCCATCCTTGAGCTGTGATATTACAGCCCTTAAAAAAAAAATCTAAAAATTTCTAATTTCCTTAATTTTTATAAAACCCCTTTAATTTCTAGCAATAATTAACATTTAGATTCCTTTTTTTTCTGCCATAGGGACTGGAGCTGCAGGAGACCTCCTGCCATACAGCGGAAGCCCGGAGAGTAGATGAAGTATTTGAAATGGCATTTGAACAAGCAGAAAATTCTGGTCGACTGGCTCTGAATAACCATTTCGGGAACGTCTTAACCCCATGCACCGTCATTCCAGTCAGAGTATATTCGGACGCTAGGAACGTCCTGTCCGGTATAATCGACTCGCACGAGAGCTTGAAACAATTCAAAGAAGATTTCATTAAAGTGCTTCTCTGGGTGCTTCTACAAACCTGCTACAGAAAGTCCCGAGCGCAGGAAAATACTGACGTGGAACCAAAGGAGACTGGTGTGACGTCCCAGCCCGAAAAACAGCAAGGATCTATGGACGTCCGTCCTGTTGAATATAACGAATCATCGAAGGACATGGAAAGCTACAACGAAGATATCATAGACGAGTGGTCCGACGATGACATATTTGAAATTCTTCCACATCCAAAGAAAACTGGAGTCAAACCAAGCATGACCGCGTCTGCTGATGGGTTCTCCATCCCCGGCAGTCTGCAGACCGTACACGTCAACTCCTACGTAGAGCAAGATGTAGCAGTGGATAAACTTTACTCGGTGGTGGGCTTTGGTTTTCCCGCCACCGACATAGGAAACGCAACTCGCGTTGAACATTTCAGAATGGTGGAATTTAATTCCTCTTACTCAAAGTTTCTCACCTTACCTCAGGATTGGATTTTAGGTTCCTTAACTGGATTAAAAATGGCCGAGATGAAGCAGATGTTCCCGGCAGACTGGTATGAATTCATTTTGACTCAGTTAGATTTCCACCACGTTAGTGGAAAACCTTCCGTTCTACTGGAAGAAGGAATAAGAGACCGATCACTTAGAGATCAATATATTAAAGGACTGACGTCTATTTATTTTGCTTTCTTCGGGATGGAAAACTCTTCCCCCAGTTCTGCTTGGCTGTTCAGGGCATATTTAGGTGGTATACCCTGGTCTGTGTCATTAGACTGGTTGACTGGAAATCCAGAACTGTTTCAACTTGCACTTAAGGCATTTAGGTAAGGAATGCATGGAAAATGCCATTTATATGGTGATTTTACAAAAATTCATTGCAAATCCAGAGTGTTATGGGCAAACCAGGCCATCACAAGGTGCGCCAAAACCATCACCTGTAATGGATGCTACATAGTAGATTTGACACCTCTTGATAGAAGTAGACCTTTTTTTTTTTTTTTTTTTTTTTCTAAGTCTGACTTAAAATAATAGTGTAAATTACACCAAAAAACATGTCATTATTACATCTGGAGCATTTTACTGCTTCACATATAGGCACTTTTGAGAAGGGGAGAAAAAAAGGCTCTACAAAAGATAATATTTTGCATGCTGTCCCTTTTAATAAATCTGTTTTTTACTTTTTTTTTTATTTTTTATTAGGGTTGCAACATAATAAAAGTAGAAAAATGAATACTTCACAGACATCACTTTCATTAATATGGACCAAGATATTGATGACCTGCACTTAGGATAGGTTTTTAATATCAGATCAATGGGGGTCCGACACACGGCCCACCTATTGTTCAGCTGATACCTGGTGCTGCGGCTGCCGGAAGCTCAGTGTATGATGCTGGAACAGCACAGCTCCATACATGTGTGGTGGCCGGGGAGGTATCTAAGGACATTGTGGTTGTAAAAGTATTGCACTTTTTAAAGGGGTTTTCTGGTTTCAAAAAACCCTTGTCTCTAGACTCACTTTTGTGGTGTTCCCTTTCCATCTGGGATTTCATTATTTTTTTTTATACTTAAGGGAACTGGTCTCTTGACTCATGCTTCCCTTTTCAAGTGCTACATGATTGCAGACAGGTATATTTTTCTTGGTATGGATCTGGGACTTCAAAAAATATATAGTTAGAAGATCTGGGTTGGTGGAACCAGAGATGAGACTAGTCTGCTCCAATTGATTGACAGGTCTCTCTTATAGCTAGAGACCTGTCAATCACCTGGAGCAACTCTAAGAAAAGCCGGCCGGGGGCAATGGTCTAGTCTTGTTTTTGGCTATGCCGCTCCTCATCTAGGCTAACTTACTAATACCATACCGCTGCCAGTCACTGGTCTCTGTTTAGCCAGCGGTGTACTTCAACCAGTGAGTACCAGTGAAGCGCCGTCATGGGAAGCAGCAGGGGGCCTGTGAGGCATTTCTTTTATGGTTATTTTATACCATAGTCATCTGGAAGATTTAATGAAGCTGGAAACCCCCCTTTAACAGCTTTTGGTGTGCAACTTTCTATTCCTTGTGACTACACGTGCTTATAATCTGTCACCTTTGCCCAGTCTTTGACTTTTATCTTGTAGGTATACTTTCAAGCTCATGGTTGATAAAGCAAGTCTGGGACCTGTTGAAGATTTCAAAGAACTTCTCAATTATCTGGAAGAGTATGATAACGATTGGTACATTGGTCTGGTGTCAGACTCGGAGTGGCAGCAGGCAGTTCTGCAAGAGAAACCATATCTTTTCTCCTTGGGTCACGATCCAAACATGGTAAGATTCACAAGGTTATAAGTTGTGCGTACACATTAGTTCATAGGATGTTAATCTAATGTGTATAGGGGTGTCCTGACACTTCTCCCTCCCCATAGATGTCTGATCAATCTTAGCTGCTGCAACAGGCATCTGCCATTAGTTTGTTCCTTTCCTCCCACTGAGAATATGTGCACGCTCTGAGTGTGCATTTGCATGAGTCAGGTGGGTTCAGTAGGAATAGCTCAATCTGCTGATGGCTATATGTATGGTCGACTTTAGAAGGGTTAACACAGGATAGACATTAGTCGTGTATCCTAGCCATATGCTACCAAGCAGTGTTGTAATCCCCACTTTTTTATGTAGATTTTGGCAGGAAATATACACCAAAAACCAAATCAAGAGAACTTGTTCACACACAATTTCCTTTGGTGTATCTGACATTGTTGCCGTGCATTTTTCTTGAAAACAATTTAGGGTATGTGCAGATGACATCTTTTTCAGGTGGGTTCCGCAAGGAATGCACAGTGCGCAGCGATGTTTAAAGCGACATTGCTGTGCACATGTTACATCTTGTGTCACTTCTTTTATCTACGTCAGGGTTCAGAAACTGAAGCGGTTAAAAAGAAGTTACATGCTCATTCTTAGAGTCAACGCTATAGTGTAAAATATAGAGAAAAGACGCAGACGGAGCCACTGGAAAAAACATTCACAAAAGTCGACCAGTGAAGCCGCTTCAGGAAAAAAGACCGCTGGTGTTTCTTGACGCAGCTTTGCATAGAAAACCTCAGCGGCTCCCCCGGTGGAACAAAGACCTCTTAGGAATATACTCTTAAAGTAGTTTGTGATGAGGTTTTCAGAGAAGACTCAGTTTTTTAAGCTTTTTTTTTTCCAAACGGTTATCCACGGTTATGCATTCAAAAAACTATTTGAAGCGGTTCGTGATGTGGATTTTAAAGCAGGTCCCTGTACAAAAACAAAAAATAGAATCTACCAATGAATAAACGTATAAAGGACAGAAAAAGTAAACAAATATTAAACTGTTTCACCTAACAAATGTAGAGGCTTGGCAATGCCCGTGATGCCCCAGAGATCCTGGCCTCGGACCCATATTGCACAATAGCACTTTCACCCACTTACAAACCACATTTTGATCGTTACAAGGCTGGCAGCGTTTATTACACCAGATAAGGAGCGGGGACATCACCCTGGCAGGACTGCGGTGTCTGATCGCTCTACACTTTTAGAAAATAAGTAACTACTATAAGATAGTGAAGCAGAATTGATTATGGCTGCAGTTCTCCAATCTGTAGCGGAGGCCTGATGCACACAGCAGAGCTATGACCGCTGTGCCAGCAAATCCAGACAAGCTGCATCGGCTCTAAATGGGGGTCCGTCTGGGCAGTAGCAGTTATTAAGACAAAAATAATGTTGCCTACTACGCAATTAATGTAAAATATATCAAGTGAACTTCCCAAAAGCAATTATAACTTCTTAGTTTGCCAAGTATTTTCATGATCGGCATTTCTCTATCGCTTCATTGGGGGGACACGGGTAACCATGGGTGTATGCTGCTGCCACTAGGAGGCTGACCCTATGCAAAAAAGTTGGCTCCTCCCCAGCAGTGTACACCCCACCGACTGGCACAAAGCTAATCAGTTTTAAGATTCATGTTAGTAGGAGGCAGACACGAGACTGGAGTTTTTTGTTTTTTTATTAATGATTTCCCTTTTTTTTTTTTTTTTTTTCAGATACAACTTGTGAGGGCAACAGAGTGGAGTTGTCACTCTGTCATCCCACATAGAGACCGAGAGCACAGTGTGGAGTTGTCATTACTGTATCCTCTCTGGTCTATGAGGCAGGACCCAAACACAGCAACATTGTTTGGGGCTCCCCGGCAGACTGTCGTCGCCATGATACCCCTGCCCGCTTGCCCCCCAGAGCCAGACGTTGCAGGGAGGGAAGACTGACCCATTATCTTCCAGCCGCCTGAGACATCTGATGACTGTCTTCCATCACCGATCTGCAAAGCAGGGCCCTTCCCTTCCACGGCAGTTTTTCTCCCTATTTACTCCTTGTCTTTCCCCTCCAGACCAGCTGCGGCTCCCGCGCTGCCCTGGTTCTCTTTGGTGCCCACACACTAAAATTTAATTCCCAACTTTCTCCGGGTGCCAGACCACACCCCCAGCACGCCTGCTAATCGCATGCGCCGGCTCTCTTGTGTCCCTACGCCCACCGCTGTTTATCAGGGCGCTCCTTTCATTCAAACGTGCACACTTTTGATGCCGCTTCCTTCTCTTCTCCTTCCCGACGCCATTTTCTAGCCACTGGCTGACCGTCAACCACTGCATCCTGCGTGGCTCCCTATCCTCCGGCTAACAGACCCTGCAGCTCACCACCCTGGACTGCTGAGACACTGTTCCCAGCCGTTCTCTAAGAGTCATAGGCTCCAGGACCTGGGTAAGCGCTGTCAGCTGCGAGCAGCTCCCTATCCCCACAATGTTCTTTCTTACACTCTCTGCCTCTGTGGGCTATGGTGCATAGTCTTAAGTCTGGCAGTTAATCAGACCCTTAACGAAAAGGATGTAGAACCGATGTCCTCCTAGCAGACCGTATTCTTCAGGAAAATGAAGTGCCCTCCACTGATTTTCACTAACCTCAAAGAATTTGATGGAATTTTTACCAGATAATGAGAGCACCCGGAAAAGCGCTTTCGGAGAGGAAAACGCATGGAGGTCTTGAGTCCTTTCCCGTCCGACCTTCTAAAGAAGTAGGCAGAGTCTCCCTCAGGGGGGACCCCCTGATCTTCCAACTCTCCCTTAACACTTACCTTCCCCTTTCTGATGGGGCCTCACTGAAGAATCCCTCTGGCACACAGTGATTATCGCCAAATCGCCCTTCAACACTGAGAGATCGGCCCTTTCCCGTCCTTCGCCGCAATGTCTGCATTCAAGTCACTTTCGGCCTGGTCAAAACTCCTTTGCCATGGTGTTCTGTCGGGTGCTTCCACTGCCGAATTAGCTGATCTAGGGGACCAGATTGCCCACACAGTGAAGTACCTGTGTTGGCTTCTCTCAACGTAGCAGCTTGCTCAGCTCTTGCGGCTGGCAACATTGTCACGATCCACAGGGCCTTATGGCTGGAGGCATGGAAGGCAGACTCAGCATCCAATAATTCTCTCATTAGTCTCCCTTTCCAGGGCTTTTTGGAAAGAGCTAGACAAGATTATTTCGGATGCCACGGGGGGGGGGGGGGGGGGGGAGAAGTACTTTTCTGCAACAGAGGGCCAAACTCCCAAGAGACGCATGATTAGTTTTCGCTCCTTTCAGAAATTCTCAGTCCGGAACAACATCTGCCAGGACAAATCTTCGGCCCGCCAGGAAAGGAAGAAAACCTCCATCAAGGCAGCCCCTTACTGGCGTCCACAAAGACACCAGCGAAGATCCTCCAGACCAGGTTCCAACAAGTTCTCTTCAGCATGACTGGGCGCCCCCACCTGGGAAGCCTCTCAGGGTGGGCGGCCGCTGCCTTCTGTTCCCAGACGAATGGCTTTCAATATTCGACAATGCTTGGTTCCGGGACGTCGTCTCCTACAGCTACTAAATAAAATTTTCCACACTATTGTTTCTTCGAGTCCCACTATTCAAAGAAGCCTCCTCTTGTCCCAGGCTTCAAGGCTATCAATTCGGTCCACAAAGCAGGCGTCATCATTCCGGTTCCCGCCCCAGGAACATTTTTCGGGTTTTTATTTAAATCTGTTTGTGGTCCCAAAGAAGGATGGCTTTGTTCATCCCATCTTGGACCTCAAATTATTGAAAAGACACATTCGACTGCCTCACTTCAGGATAGAGACCTTCATTCGGTAATGGTCTTCATGGAGTCCCAGGAGTTACTATGCTTGGTCGACATCCAAGATGCCTTTCTGCACATACCCATTTTCCCCCGTCACCAGAGGTTACTCCATTTCACAGTCCAGGAATCTCGCATTCAGTTCACGAAACTGCCGTTTGCCCTAGGCACAACACCCAGAGTTTTCACGAAGGTAATGGTGACCGTCATGGCCATACTTCAGAGCAGAGGCATTCTCGTTATCCCTTATTTGGATGACATCCTGATCAAGGCTCCATCCCCCTCAGCATGTCGCGAGAGTCTGCAGATTACTCTGGACACCCTCTCTCTTCTCTGCTGGATCATGAAAAGTTCGAAGTCATCTGACTCCGGCCCAACACAGTCTTCCTGGGAATGCTGTTTGACACTGCGCGGGCAAGTGTTTTTCTGCTCAAATAAAGGAAATCAGCCCTTCTACGTGGGATTCGCTTTGTGAGATCCCTCCCCACGCGCTCTCTGGTTGTGCATGAGCGTACTGGGCAAAATGGTAGCTTCAATGGAAGTAGTCCCATTCGCTCAGTTCCGCACACAACTCCTAAAGCTCTGTCTCCTATCAAGTCCACTAGCTTCCTGGACCGGCTGGTCACTCCTCCTTCCTGGATCAAGAGGTCCCTGGAGTGGTGGAGTCGCTCTCCCCTTGTTACAAGATTGACCTGTATACACACTTAGGAGTTGGCTAGCAGAGCCTACCATTATCATACTTGTCCTAAATCTGTCCACAAGGAACATAATACCTATTTATTTCCTTCATATCAATTCAAGGAAACTCCCTAAATCTCCCTTAACCCAAGGTTAGTGGTAAACAAGACACTATCTGTGTGAAAGGATGTTAGGTATATCATACATCATGAATATCCTCCAGATGCATTGACAAGTAATTGTTCTGCCAAAGATATATTATCTACGTAATCCTTTACATTTTACATAGTAAAAGAGGGTAGGACTAAGGGTATATAATCTGATGACATCTAATAATAAACAGGATGATTCTCTTGAGACAGTCTGTAGTGAGTGTCTGTCTTATTTGAAAGCGCCGATACAAGGGATCTCTTAAAAACAAACATTTTCCTGCCTGAGAGAAGTCAGATCCCCACTCGTCTTCAACAGTCACGGAAGATCGTTTCTGCCAATGTGTTGGAAGGTCCTAGCACAATCTGGAACTCTGCAACCTTCTTGGTTCTTCTTTACTGGCAGGACCTTCTGTCTGGCCGTCTGATCCGAGCCCAACCCGACAGTGCCACGGCAGTGGCATACATTAACCACCAAAGAGGAATTTGAAGTTGAGTGGGGATGTCGTAAGTGTCTCAGATCTTGTCATGGGCCGAACGGAACGTGCCAGCAATCTCAAAAGTACACATCCCTGTGAACAACTGGGCCGGTGACTTTCTCAGCCGAGAGGGCTTCGCCGTGGGCGAATGGTCCCTAAAGCCGTCAGTCTTCAACAAGATCTGCCTCAGATGGGGAACTCCCGACGTCAATTTGATGGCGTCCAGATTGAACCACAAGGTTCCCCAGTTTGTATATAAATCATGCAATCCCCTAGCTATCGCTTCAACACGCTGGCGATCCCCTGGTCACAGTTCTCCCTCCCATACCCTTTTCCTCTTCTGCCGCTGATCCCCAAGCTGGTCAAGAAGATCAAGGCGCTCGTCGCTCCCGACTGGCCCAGAAGTTAATAGTACTTGGAAGTAATCAACCTTCTCATGGACACTCCATGGCACCTTCTGGATCTTCCAAATCTTCTTTCACATGGTCCTCACTCTCACCAGAATTCTCAGTCGCTCAATTTAATGGCATGGCTGTTGAAGCCGCAGCACTGAGGTTCGCTGTTTTCTCCGATCAGGTTATCCAAGCCATGATCAGGGAGAGGAAGCCTTCTTTGGCTCGCATTTACCACCGTACATGGAGGCCTTCTTCCGCTGTTGCGAAGCCAACCAGGCCGCCCTCATGGTTTATGACCTGCCATACCTTTTGGCCTTTTTGCAGTCGGGCCTTGAATCTGGCCTGTCCCTCTGTACCCTCAAGGGTCAGGTCTTGGCGCTTTCCATTCTGTTTCAGAAGAATCTGGTGTCTTGTCCTCAGATCAGGACCTCCCTTCAGGAGGTCGCACACTATGTTCCTTCTTACCAGCCACAGGTAGAGCCCTGGGACCTCAACTTGTTCCTGGACATCCTTCAGGACTTTGGCATTCGAACCGCTACGAGAGCTTTCTCTCCTTCCTTTCCTGGAAGGTTACCTTCCTGGTACCCATTGCCTCAATCAGACTAGTGTCCAAACTCGTGGCTCTTTCTTGCTGTTCCCGCTACCTGGTGTTCCACCAGGACAAGTTGGTCCTACTTCCGATACCATCCTTTATTCCTAAGGTGGGTTCCTCTTTTCACATTAATGAAGATATCGTACTTTCTTGGTTTTGTCCGTCTCTCTCATCCTCGGGAGCGGTCGCTATACAAGCTGGACCTTGTGAGAGCACTCTGTCTCTACCTCTCAAGGACGGCACCCTACAGACGGGCGGATTCTAATTATTACTCGGTACTATTCTAATTATTACTAGGTGATAAGAATTTGTTACTGTTACATTTTGACATAAGAGCGGAGGTACACTTTAAAAGAAATTGCTGATAGTAGTTGTCAGTCAGAAACAGCGCCACTTTTGTCCAAAGGTTGTGTCCAACATGGTTGCTCAGACTGAGACAGGATTTGAAAGGAAGCCTGTTGCAATGAAAATGCTGTCCAATCTTCTGGGAACACGTTATAGAGCCGATTTATATAGAGTTTTTGCAACTTATTTAATTGGAATTAATGTTAATTCTGGGTTAGGAGTCCAGTGGGTGGTGCCACTCAGTAGTTGCCAGTCATTTCTCAGTGGGAATGTATACACAGATACCTATCAGGCAATGATTAGGACCGCCTACTGGACTCTTAAGCCCTGAATAAGCAGAGATTTCACTACAAAAGTTGCTAGTTATGTTAGCGCTACACGGCAACAGATGTCCCGCAACAGCAATTTTCAGACAAGTTGTGCAGCCCAAAAAAAAAAAAAATGTGCACAACTTGCGGTCGCTCAACAAATCCTGTGCAACTTGAATTGAAGTCTAAGGCAGGTGAGTCACTTATGGTCAGCGACAAAAAATCCAACACTTTTGGAAACATTTGTAGCATGGTGTCACAGAAGCTCACAAAGCGACACCGTAGGAAATCCTTAGATGCAAAGTCACTTTGCAACACATGACAGTGTAGCCCTAACCATATACACTGCTCAAAAAAATAAAGGGAACACTTAAACAACAGAATATAACTCCAAGTCAGTCACACTTCTGTGAAATCAAACTGTCCACTTAGGAAGCAACACTGATTGACAATCAATTTCACATGCTGTTGTGCAAATGGAACAGACAACTGGTAGAAATGATCGGCAATTACCAAGATACCCCCTATAGAGAAGTGGTTCTGCAGGTGGTGACCACAGACCATTTCTCTGTTCTCATTCTTTTTGGCTGTTGTTTTGGTCACTTTTTCATTTTGCCATTGCTCTCACCCCTAGAGGTACAGTAGCATGAGGCGGTGTCTACAGTACAACCCACAGAAGTTGCTCAGGTAGTGCAGTTCATCCAGGATGGCACATCAATGCCAGCTGTGGCTAGAAGGGTAGCTGTGTCTGTCAGCACAGTGTCCAGAGCATGGAGCAGATACCAGGAGATGTGGAGGGAGCCATAGGAGGGCAACAACCCAGCATCAGGACCGTTGTCTCCTCCTTTGTGCAAGGAGGAACAGGAGGAGCACTGCCAGAGCCCTGCAAAATGACCTCCAGCAGGCCACAAATGTGCATGTGTCTGCACAAGCAGGTAGAAACATGAGGGTTGTATAAGGGCCCGATGTGCACAGATGGGGGTTGTGCTCACAGCCCAACACCGTGAAGGACGCTTTGCATTTGCCACAGAACACCAGGATTGGCAAAGTCGCCACTGGCGCACTGTGCTCTTCACAGATGAAAGCAGGTTCACACTGAGCACATGTGACAAACGTAACAGAGTCTGGAGACGCCGTGGAGAGCGATCTGCTGCCTACAACATCCTTCAGCATGACCGGTTTGGCAGTGGGTCAGTAATGGTGTGGGGTGGAATTTCTTTGGAGGGTCGCACAGCCCTCCATGTGCTCGCCAGAGGTAGCCTCACTGCCATTAGGTACCGAGATGAGATCCTCAGACCCCTTGTGAGACCATATGCTGGTGCGGTTGGCCAGACCTCATGTGGCTGGAGTGTGTCAGCAGTTCCTGCAAGATGAAGGCATTGAAGCTATGGACTGGCCCGCCCGTTCCCCAGACCTGAATCCGATTGAGCACATCTGGGACATCATGTCTCGCTCCATCCACCAACGTCACGTTGCACCACAGACTGTCCAGGAGTTGGCGGATGCTTTAGTCCAGGTCTGGGAGGAGATCCCACAGGAGACCATCCGCAACCTCATCAGGAGCATGCCCAGGCGTTGTAGGGAGGTCATACAGGCACGTGGAGGCCACACACAATACTGAGCCTCATTTTGACTTGTTTTAAGGACATTACATCAATCAGCCTGTAGTGTGTTTTTCCACTTTAGTTTTGGGGGTGACTCCAAATCCAGGCCTCCATTGGTTAATAAATTTGATTTCCATTGATGATTTTTGTGTGATTTTGTTGTCAGCACATTCAACTTTGTACAGAACAAAGTATTCAATGAGAATATTTCATTCATTCAGATCTAGGATGTGTTATTTGAGTGTTCCCGTTATTTTTTTGAGTAGTGTATATTATTTAATATATAGTCTATAGTCCACACTTCTTCTGTGAGTCTGACGCTGGCAAATTAGACTGCTTGTTCAAAGTATAAGATTCCCTTTTCAAAGCCAGAGAATATATATCTGCACTTACATCTACATCTGTCTTCTAAAGGAGGCCATACACATTAAGTGAATGTTGGCCGAAGCTACCAGTTTCAGCAGACTTTGCCCATAGTGTTAAGTATATAGAGGTGTCCTAACTGTCCCCTGAAGGCAGGTGTCTGGGTAAAGAAAGACCAGGCCTGTTGGATTTCAGCATGCTCCATCCTTTTAGTCTCAGAGTCTTAGTGCTGCAGAAATCTTGGCAACTGTTTAGTAAACCTTTGTACAAATCTCCACCCATGCTACAGAAATAAAAAAATAAATAAAAAAATCAGCTTTATGGAACGGATTTGCAAAAGCAGATCTATTTCTGCTTCATGTGAACATACTTTGTCAGCGTACAGAATCCAGGTAGTAATAACCAGCCTTTAACATGTCGTTTCCTTGTACCTGTTATCAGGCTGGTCACATTCCCAGCCCACAATTACTGATCTCTTATTCCCCTCAGTTCATGTAAATCCGGTTCCTCTTTACTACCTGTTAGTAATTGTATTTCTTGTGCATGCAGGGCGTATACACGGGCAGAGTGCTCACCTTACAAGAGCAGCTAGTACAGATTGGAAAACTGAATGCAGAAGCTGTTCGAGGGCAGTGGGCAAATCTCTCCTGGGAATTGTTGTACGCCACCAACGATGATGAAGAACGCTACAGTATACAAGCCCACCCCGTGCTACTACGTAACCTAACCGTGCAGGCAGCAGACCCACCTCTTGGATACCCTATTTATTCCTCCATACCTCTCCACGTGCCTTTGTATTAATCCATTTGTACCATGTTTCTGCATGTCCAGTGGAAAACACTAGTTTAATCACCTAGTAACACAATTCTAGATGCTGCTGTTTGAATTTTTTTTTTTTTTTTTTTTTTTTATTAAACTGCACGTCCCAATGTCATCCCCTCCACATTACCTCTAAAGAACTGCACTCACTTATTTTATTTATTTTTTTTATTAAGTCCAATATTAAATTTGACAGGCAACTTGAAATCAGTCATTGCTTCCTTTTGTAAATATGTGTACACTTAAAAAAAAAAGTCTGACCAAAATGTGTATAATGTATAATATTTCTTTTATAAATTGTTCATTTTGATTGTAGTAAACCAGAGTTTCTTTACTTGTCAGTGTGGTAGATTGTTCTGTCAACTAAAAAAAAAAAATCCCTAAAAAGAGAAAGCCAGGATTGATGAAGCGGATATAGTAAACTCTTTCAAATAGAAAAATATATACTATCTTCAGGAGAAAAAGCTTAGAGAAAAATAGCCTGGAAGGCTTCTTACCCTAATTAATCGTCTACAAACCACCAACACTCATTACAACCTCATTCAGACCTCCTTAAATCTCGTTTGTGTCCTATACTTAATTTTCGTGGATAGGACGTGTATCCATTAGTCTATGGTGCTACTTGCAGCAAAAAAAAAAATGTATGTCTACAAAAAAAAACAATTCAGAGAGACATGTCCATTTTGTGATCCAAGTCGTGGATCAAACTAACTTATACAAAGTCTTTGAAAATCAGACATCACATGGATGCCATTGGTGTGACATTGTAATGGACGGGAGAAGCTTTGCATTTTTTCCCCCTATATGTGAAAAATCACTGATGAATCTCAGATCCAAAACACAACGGTAAATATTTTTACGTATGATTAAAATCAGATGTCTGGATGAGGCGGAAGTCAGACCTGTGGCCTACGTGATAAGTTCAGAACTTCTGCTGATGCCTCTTTAAGGGCATGTTCCTATAGTATGAAAACACAGCTCATTTTACACTGCGTTTTACAGTGCCAGCTAAGTACATAAGACTTTAAGAAATTTCATGCACCTGTTGCAAAATATATCCGCAGCATAAAATTGTTAAAAGCTGCAGGTTTCAAAGCCTAAGCATGTCCATCTATGCTTTGGCTGTAGGTGCAAGTTTTACCCTTTGCCATGCAAGGAGTGAAATGACCAGCTTCTCCACACCTTTATAGCAATTAAATGCAATAAGATTGACCGCTGCTTGTATTTCTGTGGGAACGTAGCTTTATACTTTTAAGCAGGTAACATCTAAAGAGGTCACCTTTTTCCTCGGCTTTATTGCAAGGCGATTGTTCCAACATATTTTGAAGCTGCCTTGCAAATTCCCTCCTCCCCCATAATGATGTTGGCTCAAATAAAAAAAAAATGGGGTGACAGCTGGACACACTGTAAAACCAGCCATAGAAATCGGCATTACTTACCTATTCAATACCCCTCTGGTTTTGCAGCAATGATGACATGTCCATTGTTCACCTGACTGCTGTAACCATTTATTGACCTTAGCGGTCACATGCCATAGTGATCACTGGTGTGGTGAAATGTACGACTGACATAATGTCCTGCCTGCTAGACCAAGAAGGTCAACCAGAACAGCAATAGACTCAACAAGAAGTCTTATTCACATATGTATTTTTTGTATTTTGAAAGCCCAAATCAGAGGTGGGTCTAGAACACATCTTTCCATTATACTTATTCTATGTTTGTGCTCCACTCTTGGTTTGCTAATACAGATACAAAATAGCCAGTTATATATACACACCACCTAAATAGTCCTCTGACCAGAGAACATAAATTTCCTTATTAATGCCTAAAGTCACTTTGCTAAAGCCTCACTTGCAAATCTCCCATATACAGTCATGGCCAAAAGTGTTGGCACTCTTGAAATTATTCCATAATATGAAGCATTTCTCCCAGAAAATTATTGCAATTACACATGGTTTGTTAGACACGTGTATTTCCTTTGTGTGTATTGGAACAACACAAAAAAAAAAAAAAAAAAAAAAGACAAAATTGGACATAATTTCACACACAGCCCCAAAAATGGTCTGGACAAAATTGTTGGCACCCTCAACTTAATATTTGGTCGCACACCCTTTTGGAATAAATAACTGAAATCAATCGCTTCCTATAATCAATCAACAAGCTTCTTACACCTCTCAACTGGAATTTTGGACTCTTCTTTCGCAAACTGCTCCAGATCTCCTATTTGAAGGCGCCTTCTCCCAACAGCGACTTTAAGATCTCTCCACAGGTGATCAATGGGATTAAGATCCAGAGTCATTGCTGCCACTTCAGAACTCTCCAGCACTTTGTTTCCATCCATTTCTGGGTGATTCTTGAAGTATGTTTTGGGTCATTGTCCTGCTGGAAGACCCATGACTTAGGATGCAAACCCTGTTTTCTGCCACTGGGCACTGTATTGAAACCCCAAATCCTTTGGTAATCTATCTTCAGATTTGATGATGCCTTGCACCCAGTGCCAAAGGCTGCATAACAACCCCAACACATTTTTTGAACCTCTATAGTATTTGTCTATAGGTACTGTGTTCTTTTCCTTGTAGGCCTCATTCGGTTTTCGGTAAACAGAATGATGTGCTTTACCAAAAAGCTCCATCTTGGTCTAATCTGTCCACAAGATGCTTTCCTAGATGGATTTTGGCTTACTCATGTACATTTTGGTAGACTGCAGTCTTGCTTTATGTCTGTGACAGCAGTGGGGTCCTCCTGGGTCTCCTGCCATACATTTTATTTCATTCAAATGTCGATGGATAGTTTGCGCTGACACTGATGCACCCTGAGCCTGCAGTGCAGCTTGAATTTCTTTGGAACTTGATTGGAGCTGCTTATCTACCATCCAGACTATCCTGCTTTGCAACCTTTTGTCAATTTCTCTCTACCATCCAGGGAGATTAGCTACAGTGCCACAAGTTGTAAACCTCTTTATTATGTTGCACACCGTGGACAAAAGGAACATTAAGATCTCTGAAGATGAATCTGTAACCTTGAGAGTGTTGATATTTTTCAACAAGTTTGGTTCTCAAGTCCTCAGACAGGTCTCTTCTCCTCTGTTTCTGTTCTCCATGGCTAGTGTGGCACAAACCGACACACAATACAAAGTGAGTCAATGTCTCCCTTTTTATCTGGTTTCAGGTGTGATTTTCATATTGCCCACACCTGTTACTTGCCACAGGTGAGTTTGAATGAGCATCACATGCTGGAAACTAAGTTGTTTACCCACAATTTTGGACCGGTGCCAACAATTTTGTCCAGCCCATAATTGGGGTTGTGTGTGAAATTATGTCCAATTTTCCCTTTTTTTCTGTGTTGTTCCAATACACACAAAAGGAAATAAACGTGTCATTGCAATAATAATCTGGGAGAAATACTTCATTTTCTGGAACAACTTCAAGGGTGCCAATACTTTCAGCCATGACTGTAGATAAAACTATTTTCCACATTAGCAACTGCTTTGTTTCTCATTCTTTGGTGATCCACGTTCAGTTTAGTAAAACAGTTTGCATACAAAGTTTATTTGGATTTTAAGGTTGTAATGCAAATCTAAGGGTATGTGCGCACACTTTTTATTTTATTTTTTTGGAGGTGGTCAAAAGCAACAAGTTTTCTAAGGCCACGGCCCCACTATCAGTATTTGGTCAGTATTTTTTCTCAGGAGTGGGAGCCAAAACCAGGTGAGGAACAATCAGAAAAGCTACAATAAACACAATTGACCAAGTCTGCATTTATCAACCACTCCTGGTTTTGGTGCCCACTCCTGAGAAAAAATACTGACCGAATACTGATAGTGGGGCCGTGGCCTAAAAGTCATAGAATTATTTTCTGAAGTTGTTTCTATGTGCACATAGATTTTCAGGTGGAAACTACCTGAAAACGATGCTACTGTATCTAACATTTCAAAAAGAATGAATATAAGCAAGTCTAGGAAAAACGACTTGTTGGTCACACGTTCAGTCTTGTACCTTCTTTTCATCGCGCCAGGTTTTATGTACCCTGAAACTGTTAAAAGTACGGTATGTTAATTCTCCAGGTGGCATCCACTCGGAAGGCACCTGGTGTCTTAATAGAAGATATAGTAAAGCGCCGCTGCTAAAACCACAGCAAAACCCGCCGGCGGAGGTGCCTCAGAAAAAAAGACAGCGGCTTTGAGTGAAAAAGAGGGATTTTTGGTACTCGCTGTAAAATCTTCCTTGGAGCCTTCATTGGGGGATACAGGACCATGACCATGGGGTGTATGCTGTTGTCGCTAGGAGGTTGACACTAGGCAAAAAAAGAAATATTGCAGAGGAGGGAGCCTGTGGACAGGACAGGGTGTGTGTAGGTGCCAGAGCAGGGCCTACCCGGTCTGGAATGTGCACAGTCCCGTATCCCCCGTCGGAAACTCCGGAGCTGCGGAGACAGGAGCAGGGCTGCGGTGATGAGGCAGTCTGACAGTGATAGTGCCAGAGCCAGAACAAAGAGCAGCGTAGAGGGGCGGGGCAGGAGCAGAGCGTGCTGCCCTGAGCAAGCTAGGAATGGGGGGCGGGCTTAAGAACCCAGCCGCTGATAGGTCCCTGGGAGAACTGTGGGTGTGGCGGAAGCGTCACATTGCTCCTCTGTCCTGATTGGCCGATTTCCGGAGGGGGCGTATACCCGCCGGTAAGAGGAACGCCCCACCCGAGACGCCCCCCGACGGAGAAAGCGCGGGCAGATTTACCACGCAAAAAAGGAAAGAGGGGGAGTTGTGGGGGACACCATGCTGTGGGAGATGTAAGGAGAGGGGGTGTGGCCAGGGAAGCGCTGCTGTAAGTGAGCGTCAGTGGAGATGTGATGCCCCCCATTAATAACCCACAGGGTTTACAGGACCCGCTGGCAGACAGTTCTGTGCCATATCCAGTGTTCTGAGGGACCTGGGAGGGATTACCTTTGTTAGAGGTCCCGATCCCTCTTTTTCCTCTCCACTTCTGAGGATGGTCACAGGAAGTCCTCCGTGGGTAGGGGGGATCCTGGCTCTTCCTCCTTCCCGCACTGACCGGTACTGGACAGTGCAGGAGACGGTGTCGACCCCAGAATCTGGGGGAAGGTCACCGCAGTGACCACCGTCTCCCTCCCAGGCCGCTCCGAGGAGGGGGCTGGGGAGGGGAATAGGCAAGGACTGGCCACCAGGAATCACCCCGAGACCCCCTGGGGGTGACAGGGGATAGGTCCTGCCCAGAGGGTCAGAGAGTGGGCGATGTGGGAAATGCCACACTGCTCTCTCGGTCGCTTGAGAATGGAGATAACGGGGGACGCAGTGTTCCCTGTTAACCCTGAAGAGCTGTATCTGAAAAATAAAGAAGAAATGTTAATAAAACACAACAGGGTTGGATCAGTAGGATCCAGGTCTACCTCCTACAGACACTAAGCTTAAACTGGTGAGCTTGATGCCTGTAGGCGGCTTCATACTGCAGAGGAGGAGCTTTTTCTTTTTTGCCTAGTGTCAAGCTCCTAGCGACAACAGCATACACCCATGGTCCTGTGTCCCCCAATGAAGCGATAAAGAAATCCAAGAGCTACTGTCTAAAGCTTACCGTGTGCACATACCCATTGGGGAGCCTTTGAATGAGTTTTTCCTCACTTCCTGAAGTTTCTCCCCCTCCCCCAAGTGTTCTTTTTGCTGCCTTTTTCTTGGAGCTTTTTCCATCTGGAGATTCGTCAAATAAATTACATTTACTTTTTCTCCCACTGGGCGAACAAATTGTTTTACAATAAAAAAATAAATAGAAAGTCTAGTCGTTTTTTTTTTTTCTTTTAAAGAATTTAAAAGACGTAGTTTGCTCTAATATGGGGGAATTTTAAGTGATGTGCACACTATAATAATTTTTATAGTGCCAACATATTCCGCAGCACTTTAAAGTTTTAGGGGGTGCAAAAAATTATTACAAAATAATCATAACTCATATTAAAAGGAGTGAGGGCCCTGCTCGCAAGTTTACAATCTTGGACCAAAAGACTCCTTAAATTCTGTGTACACTGCAAGTGTTGGAACAGTTCCTGAAGATTGAGAACACCCGAATACTAAAGTGTTGGAAGTAATAATCCAAACACTGCTGTTATTAGAAACTGGGCCTACAACTATGCCTATGCTATAGATCAATGCTGTCTTTGTAGAAAATTGTGCAATTATTGCGTATACTAGATATCTGGTTATTCCCATGAGCAGGCCTAAAAGAGCACAGTGTTGTCAAGCCAATGGCAGAAGAGACGTGTGGATATTTCAGAATTACACAGCTCATCTTAATGCTGGGACATATGTCAAATGCAAATTCAAACTAGACAGTCCTAAAAATGCTCTGGTTATATCATACTAGTTAATGTTTTTTGATAAATCTGGGGCATTTTTTATACTGTCTGGTATAAGTTTACACCACCTATTAGTTGGTTTACTTTGTGCTCCAAAATTCTGGCACAATTTCAAAATTGGGAACTCCCCACCTTTCTGGTAATTCATGCTCTCTTGTCGGATAAGGTGCAGAAAGTGTCTAAAGCATATGATAAATATAGTGCAAGTCATGAAACAGCTTGATAAATCTCCACCAATGTGTATGTGCCTCAATACATAAGCTCAAGCTGCAAAATTTCACTATTAAGATGCAGTACTTGACACAAGTTTCTAATTATTATTTTAATGGTCTCTCAACCTTTCCATTTTTTTTAATTTTCTTATAAATCCTTAGTGCAGCAGCAAATAAGAATCTGCTTATTCTGAAAATAAACATTTCTAGAATATTTTCTGTACCATTTAACAGTTAAAGAAAAAAAAAAAAAAAACAAAACTTGTGAATACACTTGGTCAATGGTAATGGAGCTAATACTAACACTGTTTGCACGTAGTGCATTGGTGCTCTCCCTCACCAGAAGTGCAATTCAAATGGACTAGAAAAGCCAATATAGCTATAGCAAAGCTTGCAGTTTTGATTGGTTGTTACAAGAGTCTTTATCAACAGAATGCAGTTCTTAGTCTTGATGTTGATGAATGAAAAAATATCTCCCATTAGGAAGTTTTCTTTGAAAAGGCAAAAGTAGAATCGGCATCCTGCAGAAGAAAATTGCACAAGTGTTAATAAAGGCAGTAACGCAAAACTATATAAAAACAGTGGGTCTTAGTACCTGCCATAAAATTACTCCAACAATATGAACAAAACTTTTGTCACGAGACATTTCAAGGTAAAAGGGCAGAGCAGTTGTCTAGGTAAACATAAAAGAGCTCATTCACTTGAGCAAAATGTTTTGATGGACCAGCTTCTAGTTTCCACATAGATAAGACCGTGGCCCCCCACCACACTGCCTTGCTAATCACCCGCTACCTGCCAACATCCCCTACGCCAAGGGCCATTTGGATATTTATACCATTCTTCGAGGACCGTACAAAATTCTCAACTTTAAATTTATTCCTCCTATATTTGGCCAAACATTTAATTAACTCACCCCTAATGTGACGGGTGGAGCTGCTTCTCTTTGGTGTGACGTATGATAGCATGGATGATGTTGCTACTCGTAACTGCTTTTATTAAATTTGCATCGGTCTGGAGCGCTGGCAGCTCTTTTCAATGATAAGTTTTATAAAGAACTTGCAGCAGTAAGTCATATCGAACACAGATATATATACACATCTGCAGGTCTCACAGTGTGAAATTAATCACTGCTGACGTAACATTAATTGAACTCAAGCGGTGGGAGATCGGCAGTATATATCACATAGGAGACACAGACTGCTGCACACATTGCATAGGAGACACAGAGACTAGTGTATACATCACATAGGAGACATGGGGCTGCTGTTTTTATCTGTGGGACGGGAGCACATGGTGGGCGTAGTTGGCATGCAAAGTATGTCCTGAAGTTGGCATTTGCCAGCGTCGGTACATAATCTTTCATTGCACACGCTGCAGTGTTCAGTAGTGAACATTGCGTGTTCGCAGAGAAAGAAAAAATTAAAGAGCCAGCAGCTGTCAAATGGAGCTGCCGGCCCGAGCACTGCGGTCCCAGGGATTCTGCCTGGGAGCGAGGAAAAAAGGTCATTGCGGGCCATAAACAGCCCCAGGTCCTGAGGTTCCCCACCCCTACGCCTTCTGATTAGTAGGCCTGGTGCTTCGACATTGATGCATTGCACATGTGATGTTGAGCCAGGCCTACTAATCATAAGAGGCACTGGGGATGTTGCCAGGTAGAAAATAAATAAATAAAAAAGATTTGCAGGGTTATGGATAGCAGCGTTAGACAACTAATGTGGCCTTGGGATCAGGGTCCTGTGGATCCTTTGTCTCAATTATAACATACAACTTAGATCGCCGACAGACATTTCTTCCAACTCCTTATACACATGGATACTTGGTATGACTGGCATACATGTATTCTCAATGAGAGTGCGTTTTTCCCCCATCTACCCATTCGGCGGTAGTTTTTCTTCTGCATGAACAAAGGATCGGGTAGGTTGGATTTTTTTTTTCCCATCTGTCTCTCAGATACGTGCTACTGATAAATTCACATCTTTACCCCATTATTGGCACTTATAAAAAGTGAATATCAGAATATTTGAAAAGCGCCATAGGCATAAGAGGCTAGCAGAAATGGCAGGCTGTATTAGGTTAAATTCAGACGA
Organism: Phyllobates terribilis; assembly: GCF_046119375.1. Taxonomy (NCBI): domain Eukaryota; kingdom Metazoa; phylum Chordata; class Amphibia; order Anura; family Dendrobatidae; genus Phyllobates; species Phyllobates terribilis. Next base: position 70,135,699 of record NW_027362767.1, on the reverse strand, counting down.
GTGCTGATCTTTGAAGACCAGTCACATTTGCAAATTGTTGACGTGGCTGTCTGCATAGTGGACAGGTGCAGGCGCGCCCTTCTATTTACATAAGCTACTCCATAAATCAGACCAAAGTTATGATGTTTTCCATATAACCCAATATAACTAATGTGCCAACCTTGGTCATATGCAGTCCATTGCACACGGACCGAAAATGTGTGAATTTAGCTGGTTTTCACATGTCAGTGTAAGATACCTCCCATCAACTGTCTGTGAGCTATGTATCACAGAGATGGTTGTCATCTGTGATGTAATCCTGGAGTGTTGCTCTAGTGCATCTAAGCACTAAGGATTGTTTGGTGCTCCAGGCCATCTTTTACGGTTAGCCGGAAAGATGGGCGTGTCTGGCTACCCACATACCTCATCTCTGGGTGTGGTTAACAAGTTAAAATGGAGGCCGTTGTTTGGCACATGGTCTGTGTTTGGAGGGAGAAGGCCTCCTGTGTGTTGTCGTCTCCAGACTGAGCCAGGGTATTGGACGCTATCCAGCCTGTGTGCCCACAGGACTAGCTAACTAGAGACTTTGCCTAAAGGACTGTTTACTTTGTTTTGCCTGCACTAAAGGCTGTTTTCCTTTTTACTTATGAAGTAATAAACTGACATGGACACTTAAATGCAAAACACTTTGTTTGCCTCCCGATGCACCCAAGTTGAAACCCTACATCCGTTTCATCCAAGCCCTCTCTCCTCCTACCCATTATACTTGTAAATACGAACAGTACACGTTTCTTTCCACAAGGCCAAGGATTTGCTTCTGCAAGTTTCATCCACAACATGGATCAAACTAGGTAGTGTCTCAGTTTTTGCAAACGATCGGTCAGGACACACGACATTAAATTGTAATGGGTCTGTGCTTAATTTGCAAAAATGACATAGCACATGTGCGAAGTGTTTTTTCATCTAGGTGATTTTTTTCCACAGCTGTCATCCTATTTGCATTACTTTCTGTTCACTGAAGCAGGTAGAATGACTTTTTTTCCCAACCCTTTTAGGCTATGTGCCCACGATGCAGAAATGCTCAGGATTTTTTCCTGAGCGTTTCTGCATCTCCCTGGCAGAAAAAAACGCATGCGGATTGTACATGCGTTTTCCTGCCAGGGAGATGCGGAAATGAAGCGTTCTTCACATGCATTTCTGCATGCGGGTTGACAAGCGCTTTCCAAGCGATTTTAGCATCACTTGGAAAGTGCTTGTGACAACTAGGTCACACTATATAAATCCATGCAAACGGCATGGATTTATATAGTGTGACCCGAGAGAATGGTTAAAAAAAAAAAAAAATAAAACCTATACTTACCTTCCGATGGCCCCCGAGACTTGCTGCGCTTCTGTGCTGGCTGCCGGCAGATCGTGGTACGCTGTACTGAAAGACCTGCCGTCACATGACTGACATCAGGGCAGGTCCTTCAGTCCTGCGCGATCTGTCGGCAAGCGAAGAGAAGGAGTCCGGGGGCCGTCGGAAGGTGAATATAATCTTTATTTTTTATTTTATTCTTTTTTTTTTAATGGTACCTGGGTGTGGAGGAGAGTCTCCTGTCCTCCACACCCGGGTACCATCCGCACATTACAACGCGCCAATTACGCAAGTACAGATGCAGTCTTGCTGAATTGGCGCGTTCTAATGCAAGTCAATTGGCGGCGAATACGCAGCGCTTCCGCAAAATTAATGGACATGCTGCGGATTTTTGAGCGCAGCATAAACGCTGCGGAAAAATACGCAGCATGGGCATTGAAAGTCCGGAATTGCATTGGAGATCATGGGGGGAGGTTTCCCAAGCGTTTACGCTGCGGAAATTCCGCAGCGTAAATGCTTGAAAAACGCATCGTGGGCACACAGCCTTACTCTTAGTAATTGATCAACTGATGAAACTCTAAACTACAAATAATAATAATAATCTTTATTTTTATATAGCGCTAACATATTCCGCAGCGCTTTACATACATTACCGTCGCTGTCCCTGTCAGGGCTCACAATCTAGATTCCCTATCAGTATGTCTTTGGAGTGTGGGAGGATACCGGAGAACCCGGAGGAAACCCAGGCAAACACGGGGAGAACATACAAACTCCTTGTAGATGTTGTCCTTGGTGGGATTTGAACCCAGGACCCCAGCGCTGCAAGGCTGCAGTGCTAACCACTGTGCCACCGCACCACCCTACAAAGTCTGTCTTCTGCGTGTTGTCCATTTTATAGAGGTCCCTATAGGCTTTAAGAGGCTGATCTGCTAAACGGGCGAGAATAGAACCAGATTTGGGTCTCATGGACCAGAGACACTGATCTGTTTATATTACGAGTCAGTGTACCGCCCCAAAACAATGTGTGAATGCAGGCAGAAAGCACATGGCAAGAGTGGAGAACTTCATCATGAGCAAGAACTTATGTGCTAAGAATGCTCTGCCCTCAGCTGCGATGCTGGAGGGGAGTATAACTTGTCAGGTTTCCATGCATACTTTTTCTGTTTCAACACGTATCACGCTGGGATACCTTCATCTATCTCTGGTACGTGCAATTTTAGAACACGACCATGGCTCCGTTACACGTTGACTAACATACACCACAAGATGAATATATAATTAAGTGCAATATGGCCAATGCAGATAAATGTTCCAATATATAAAGGAGGTCTGTTCTAATTACAGGTCACATTAAACATGATGTACATCCCCATATAACCTCATGCAAACCTCTCAAAGGGGAATGGAGCAAACTATATACTATATGCACAAATCCCGACATGTTACAATGCTGCCGTTTTAAAGGGGTTGTCATACAAGCAGAATTTAGCACCTATCCAAAAGAACACCGATCTGGTGTCCTCCATGTGACTGGAGTGGTGGTGTGCAGGAGTACCTCTATTAATCTATGGGCATTTTTGTGCACGTGCGAGATCTCCTCTCTTATGAATTGTGTAGTGATCATGCATACTGCAGCTTCATTCACATGGGACTTCCCTGCTTGGGATCAGTAACTGGACCCCAGCGACCATACATTTACCATCTATCAAGTGAATAGGTGATACACACTGTTCATGGGATAACCCTTTTAAAATTGCATATTCATTTATGGCCTCAAAAGGGGTTCATATATATTTTACAAGGAGCACTTACTATTCCACTCTTAAAGTTCTGTATTCTCTTCTGACCACCTTTCTGGGTTATCCACCATCCCCATGTGGGGGCATACTGCCACAGGTAATACAGGATTAAAAAGGGCTGGTCCGCAATCCAGGCTTCTTTCAGGTTATTTGCAGCAGATACCAAAATAAGGCGAACACAGCGGTCTGTTGCCATCTTGTGAGTCTGATCTGTTACGGTTTCAAAAGACTAAAAAAAAAATTAATTAATTAAAAAAAAAATTAAATAAATCTAAGCACTTAAACTACAGGGATGCAGAATACACAAGAAAAAGTTTGTTTTTGTTTTTCCAGCACAAAGGATATGATCAAACTCTACATGGCAAGGAAGAATTTCCTCCCAAAAAAATTAGAAGGTGTTCCTCTTATCCTGACAATCTAATCCCTTGTTTTTTACCCTTAAACATAACGATCCTGTCAAATGGCCATAAAGTCTTAGGGGTCTTTCACACATCCGAATATTTCCAGTACTGGAAAAACCAGTACCGGAGATATCCGTGTATACGTGTGACAACCGTGTGCCGCATCAGTAACACGTACCGGCGCCTGGGAATCAACGGTACAGTTAGCGCTGTTCCCAAGGCACCGGGTGCTGAACGCTGCCCTCATCATTGTCCCCTGCCGCACTGCGATCAGTGTCAGCAGGAAACACTGTTGAATGTAGTATTCTGCTCCCATTGTCGCCTAGTGTAAAAATAAGAATAAAATAAATAAAAAAAAAAATCCTTATACTCACCTGTCCGAAGATTAAGTAAGTGTCCCACACTGAGGAGCTGGGGAGAATGACTCGCTGCAACGAGCGGGCACCTGAACTCAGTGACAGGACACTGCTCAGTGAGCTCAGCGCAGGTTAAGGGCCCGCTCGCTGCAGCAAGTCATTCTCCTCTGCTCCTCAGCGTGTGCGGTCACCTTAAGTCATCGCTCACACTGATGTAGAATTGTCTGTCAGATGGATTACAGCATGGGACAGTATGTCGGACAGGTGAGTATTATGGGATTTTGTGTTTTTTTTTTTTTTTGTTACAGGGGACAATAGCTTCAGGGAATTAGGTGTAAAGGCGAGTATAAGGTTTTTTTATTTTATTCTTATTTTACACTTGCTGGACACAGCGGGAGCAGAATACTACTCCCAACATTGTCGCTTGCTTGTGCTGATCTCAACGCCAACAGGGGACAATGATGACAGATGTCTCCAGCACCAGGCGCTTGGGAACAGTGCAAACTGTACCGGTGACTCCCAAGCGCCGGTACGTGTCACACGGATGTCATCTGCATATCAGTGTCCACGTGTGTGGGACGTTTTGCAGCCCGTGCTGCGGGTAAAATACGGACATGTCAGAGTATTTTGCATGGGGAAGTCCAAGAAATATGAGACTTGAGAAGTAAACCTGAGCCCATTTTTGCCAGTTCAATTTGGCATAAAAACACAAGCACGAGGGTACAACGTGCATGATTTTACCGTTTCATACTGTTCAGTACAAGCATTTTCCACCACTTTTGACTGTACAGGTCCTGGACATATATTGATGACTGCAATATCAGGATAAGCTCCCAGCTCAATTCTCAGACAATTGAAAAATCCCTGCCAAAATAAAAACAAAACATTAAATTGTTAAAATTTTATACAAAGTTTAAAAACTTTCTAGCCATAAACCTATACACAATTACTTTTGTACAATTAAGCAACATTGCCTTGTTTGGAAGACAGCAGGTTTATATAATGCAATTCAGTGATTCACTTATAGAGGGTTTTCTAGGACTCATCAAATTTTGCCCTACATTAATGATTATTCGAAAATGAATAATCTCTTCTTGCCACTCAAATACCCAGCTGGTGCTCTGGTGGTGGCCACCAGGATCAGAAGTGGCAACGTCCCCATCATTAGTCACCCAGACTACTGATGAAATTCACAGTCGGGACATAAAGTCCCAGTGGAAACCACTGGATCAGTGGCAGATTCAAGAAGTAATGATTGTAGGAGCGACCCTTTAATGTAAACAATGACTTTTTTTTGTACGACTAATCTTATACGGAACAAGCCCAGTAAAGTGTCTTTCTTGTATCTTTGTGTCTTTTTTTCCATCTCCTTCTGCCCTGTGTGCATCCAGCTTCACAGAGCTAAATGGGCAGTACTATTCTTATCTGCTAAAACTACATTTCTCAGTAGCATCCCGCTTCTCCTTAGTGCTGCAGACCCCTCACTCAACTCTCCTATGTGCTTCTTTACAGAGATAGATAATTTGATGGAAAATAAAATTGCCCATTTTGAGAGCTATGGATGAGGTGAAAGGCCTAATACTTAATCAACATTCATTATCAAGTAAAAACTTTGCATTTTATTGGTGGTTGATGGAGGGAGGGTTCTTCAGAGCAGGATCACGCTTTCCCCTGCATGCATAGCTGAACAGTAGTGATGCCCTAAAATCAGGGCAATAAGGATGCAGTGAGAGGGTCTGTTCTATTAAACAGTTGTAGGTGTATCTGTTTATGAACAAAGACCGGGCCATTGCAAAGGCAGTTGCTATCAAAGGGATCTTCAGCATAGCATAACCAACCATCAGATATTTTAGAAGACAAGGTGACTAGGTGCATCTGCATATTCTCGATTAAGAGCTTTAGCACTTCTGGAGGATGAATCCAGAGGCAACAGATAGTCAAGAGGGCAACTTTCTGTATTGCCGTTACCCCCAATTCGTTTATCTAGAAGTTCAATAGGCGTTTTTTCAAGGTACATTCTCCTCCCCAGATTTTTATTTTTTTAATGCTTCAGCCTTAGTTTCTCTCCTCTCTCAGCTCACTGTTTCCCACACAGCTAAAAAATATTTTTTTGTGCAAGTAAATATTTGCCTGAATGATATGAAGCAATCCATGCAAACATTTCATTTAACAAACAAATCGTAACGCATTTACCTGAAGGGCATGCTTACTGGCTGCATATCCCGATGACAGGGGCACTCCGATCAGGCCTGTAATGCTGCTTAAGGTAATGATCTTTCCCCTCTTCCTCTCAATCATGTGGGGTAATACATGCTTCGTTATGGAAACTGTTCCTATATAATTGAGATTCATCAATCCCTGATAAACATCCAGACCTGTATCCACAAACAGAGAGCGCTGTGACCGGCCACCATTATTCACTAGAATGTCAATCTACAGACAAAGAAAATTGAAGGCAAAATTATCAACTTTTACATATTGATAACTGAAGTTTGTGATTATTACTAGCCATTGCCAAGCCCACTTATCCTTGGATTTCAAAGGTGACCATGTAATTCCAAGCATAGGAACCTCATGATATCCTGGAGGGGTTCCACATAAAGATGAGCGAATCGATTAGCAGGACCCTGATCTAGTGGTAGCGTCAGTAGCCCGTAGCCACCAGACAGGAGACCTGTGAACAGCGTCCTATCTGCCGGCATCCTTGGATCCGCTTTTCCATTAGCCAGCCTGGTGTGACACTGTGTGTGTCATGCGGCAACAATTATGTCGCACCAGGCAACTTAGTCGAAAGATGAGCCAGGAACGCCAGTGACAGTTTGCAGAGCTCCTGTCCAGTGGCCACAAACTACTGACAGAAGTATGAGGAATTACATAGAAATCACATTATAAATGTACACTTACTCTTCCAAAATATTTTATGACCACGTCTGTTGCCGCCTTGTGTGTACTAATATCGGTCAGGTCAAGAGGCACAATTAATAGATCCTTCTCTTCCAAACTGCTGATCTCTGAATTAAAAAAAATAATTCAAACAATAGCATAATGATATAAAAAAAAAAAGTTATGAAGTTTTGCCAACAAAAAGGCGTTAACTTAGCACCACTCTGTTCTCTAGTCATAAACTACAGCATAACGAACAGAAAGTATTATCTGCTTCATATAACGAGCATCTGTATTCTGCAGAGTGCAGCCGCCAGAAATATAAATTCTCTGCCATGCATTATTATATTAAAACTATTCCCCCCCCCCATTTTGCATAAGAGACCAAATGTGCCAGATCACCTAATAAATAGCACCTACTGAGCCTGTGGCCGATCTGCTCTACTGATATTGTTGTGCCAGCCAAAATATTTTTGACCGATTTAGGGTTTACATTATAGTGGTAAAATTTATTTTGGAAAAAGAAAAAAACGTGGCATAAAATACACACACACACACACACACACACACACACACACACACACACACACACACACACACACACACACACACACACACACACACACACACACACACACACCTCATTTAAGGATTTTTCCGTATTTTCTTTACTATGAAAATGGTACATTCACACTGAAGGCATCAAAACTATGAATTAACACATGTGGAATTATATACTTAACAAAAAAGTGTGAAACTACTGAAAATATGTCTTATATTCTAGGTTCTTCAAAGTAGCCACCTTTTGCTTTGATGACTGCTTTGCACACTCTTGGCATTCTCTTGATGAGCTTCAAGAGGTAGTCACCGGAAATGGTTTTCACTTCACAGGTGTGCCCTGTCAGGTTTAATAAGTGGGATTTCTTGCCTTATAAATGGGGTTGGGACCATCAGTTGTGTTGTGCAGAAGTCTGGTGGATACAAAGCTGATAGTCCTACTGAACAGACTGTTAGAATTTGTATTATGGCAAGAAAAAAGCAGCTAAGTAAAGAAAAACAAGTGTCCATCATTACTTTAAGAAATGAAGGTCAGTCAGTCCGAAAAATTGGGAAAACTTTGAAAGTGTCCCCAAGTGCAGTTGCAAAAACCAACAAGCGCTACAAAGAAACTGGCTCACATGAAGACCGCCCCAGGAAAGGAAGACCAAGAGTCACCTCTGCTTCTGAGGATAAGTTTATCCGAGTCACCAGCCTCAGAAATCGCAGGTTAACAGGAGCTCAGATTAGAGACCAGGTCAATGCCACACAGAGTTCTAGCAGCAGACACATCTCTTCAACAACTGTTAAGAGGAGACTTTGTGCAGCAGGCCTTCATGGTAAAATAGCTGTAGGAAACCACTGCTAAGGACAGGCAACAAGCAGAAGAGACTTGTTTTGGCTAAAGAACACAAGGAATGGACATTAGACCAGTGGAAATCTGTGCTTTGGTCTGATGAGTCCAAATTTGAGATCTTTGGTTCCAACCACCGTGTCTTTGTGCGACGCAGAAAGGGTGAACGGATGGACTCTACATGCCTGGTTCCCACCGTGAAGCATGGAGGAGGAGGTGTGATGGTGTGGGGGTGCTTTGCTGGTGACACTGTTGGGGATTTATTCAAAATTGAAGGCATACTGAACCAGCATGGCTACCACAGCATCTTGCAGCGGCATGCTATTCCATCCGGTTTGCGTTTAGTTGGACCAGCATTTATTTTTCAACAGGACAATGACCCCAAACACACCTCCAGGCTGTGTAAGGGCTATTTGACCAAGAGGGAGAGTGATGGGGTGCTACGCCAGATGACCTGGCCTCCACAGTCACCAGACCTGAACCCAATCAAGATGGTTTAGGGTGAGCTGGACCGCAGAGTGAAGGCAAAAGGGCCAACAAGTGCTAAGCATCTCTGGAAACTCCTTCAAGACTGTTGGAAGACCATTTCCGGTGACTACCTCTTGAAGCTCATCAAGAGAATGCCAAGAGTGTGCAAAGCAGTCATCAAAGCAAAAGGTGGCTACTTTGAAGAACCTAGAATATAAGACATATTTTCAGTTGTTTCACACTTTTTTGTTAAGTATATAATTCCACATGTGTTAATTCATAGTTTTGATGCCTTTAGTGTGAATGTACAATTTTCTTAGTCATGAAAATAGAGAAAAATCTTTAAATGAGGTGTGTGCAAACTTTTGGTCGGTACACATACACATTTATTTTGTTATATAATTTTTGTTTGGGCAGTTTAAAATAGAAGGCCAATGGCAAAAAAAAAAAAGACCTCAAATTGTTAAAGAAAAAAAATAGGATATATTGCAATCTTTATTCTCAGGAGGATATATTGAATGCAGACAGTCCATCTCTGCCTTGAAGATAACGTTTTGCTGCAGATTTGTGACGCAAAAAAACATGATGTGTGACTATAGCCTAGGTATAACGGTTCTATCGGGGCAGCCTGCATCAAATGTGTTTTTAGGGTGCCAATCGCCGCGGCTAGGTAGAACGCAGAATAGAGGTGAATAGGGCAATACCCCTTTGAACCGAAATCCCGCCAAGGACTATACGACCCTACTCATATCTAATAATATTATTACATAACCATTGGCCTTCTATTTTAACTGAATAAAAATTGTGTTTTACGTAGTGACATTTTTGTGAATTAATCTGATATATTCGTACACGGTCTAATCGGTGAAACATCCATTACACAACTGTAACTACCAGCTCCATGCAGCTCAATAATGACTTGCAAATGGGTCTATTAGGTTACACAGAACTACCTGTAGTTTTGACAGGAAAACTGGCGTTATACTAATTTTAATGTCAAATACATGTGACTCTGTCATGAAGCCTAATGTGAACAAAGCCTAGGCCTGCATCCTCTATGCCTAGATGAAAAAAAGCTTTAATCACAGATACTGATTCTTTACTGTAAAGTGAGATTATAGATTCTTTACTGTGCAAGCGAGAAGTGTCACTATGGAACTCTCTGCCACACGATGTTCAAGGAGGGCATGGGTAACTTCTGTGAATAATATAAAGTCACGGTTAAGAGTACTAGACTGTTGCCATATTGATCTAGGGAACAAATCCGACTGCCGTATCTGGGATCGGGAAGACATCGAAACCCTAAGGCCATGTTCACACATTCAGTTAAATACAGAAGTGGTGACGTGTTTCTATTATACTTTTCTACTGATTGTTCCACTCCTGGTTTTGGCTTACAAATACTAATCTGAAAAACCTGACTCGAATACTGAACGTGATCTAAAACAGAACAATGTAGCATTTATAACATCCAGGAATGGGTGGTAAAAAAAACAAACAAAAAAAAACAAACTATTTTGCCAGCGACATAAAGCCATGAAGAGGAGTCATAAAAATGTGCTACATTAAAAGCATGTGACACTTTCGGGAACAAAATCCCACCTAAGGGTATGTGCACACGATGCAGAAATGCTCAGGATTTTTTCCTGAGCGTTTCTGCATCTCCCTGGCAGAAAAAACGCATGCGGATTGTACATGCGGATTGTACATGCATTTTCCTGCCAGGGACATGCGGATGTGAAGCGGTCTTCACTTTCATTTCCGCATGCGGATTGACAAGCGCTTCCCAAGCGATTTTAGCATCACTTGGAAAGTGCTTGTCAACTTCACACTATATAAATCCATGCAAACGGCATGGATTTATATAGTGTGTGAATGTCAAAAAATAAAAAAATAAATATATACTACCCTCCGATGGCCCCCGGTGTCCTGCTTCCCTCCGTCCCGGCTGCCGGCAGTGTAAGACTGAAGGACCTGCCGAAGTCAGCGTCACGTGACCCATCACATGACTGACGTCAGCGTAGGTCCTTCATTCAACCGCGAAGTGCCCGGGAAGCCAGGAGGATGCAGCGCTGGACGCCGGAAGGGGAGTGTATGTATGTATATATATATATATATTTTTTTTTTATTTTATTCTTTTTTTTTTAATGGTACCTGGGTCTGGATGAGAGTCCTCTCATCCACACCCGGGTACCATCCGCACATTAGAACGCATGGAATGCGCATCTACATATACAGTGATGTGGATTCCATGCGTTCTGATGCAAGTCAATGGTGGCGAAAAAGCAGCGTTTCCGCAAAATTAATGGTCATGCGGAAAAATCCGCATCATGGGCACAGCACATGCGGATTTCCTTTGGGGAACATTCGTGCCCTTCTACCATGTGTTTTTAATGCGTTTCTGCAGCTGCGGAAACGCATTAAAAATGCATCGTGTGCACACAGCCATATGGTGCATGTTACGTGGCATAAATAAGAGTGCGGGAGCAGCGGTATGATAGATACATATTGCACAGCAATCTGCCTTTATTTCATGCAATCACTTTTTCATTACTATAGAGTGAGAAAAAAGAAGTTGCACAACTTTTTGCAATTGCAGGAAATCCAGTCTAAGTAGAGGGAAAAAAAAAAAAAAAAAACAGCTTTATTTGGACGACGAGTTATCATGCAGCACCCCAATTCAAGCACTGGGACCCCCACCAAGGACATGAGAGACCACAAGCAAAAAAAAAAAAAAAATTATATATCATACCGAGACATTTCTTTTTCACTCTTAACAATTCATCTTTTCTTCTGGAGGAAAGGATTAGGGAAGCGCCTAATTTTGCCAGCTGGTAACATAATTCTTCCCCAATTCCACTGGATGCGCCGGTGACCCAGATGACAGAACCACGGAGCTTACTTTCTGCAAAGAGAAAAATAAAAAAAAAATAAACTAATTATATTATATTATATATACATACACACTTCTAACTTATAAGTCACTTTTACTTTATGCAACTACACGTCCCAGCATGCCCTATAGACTAAAAGCTTGCATTATGCTCCATGAAGGAGTTTTTTTTTTGCATCTCTCTATAGGTTGAGATAATATTACATTTCTAGTGATGCACTTTATCTCCGGCCTCTGATAATTACCTGGGGAGCTCCCAAATCGTTCAGCCCATAACAAAGTTAAATCTGCATCGGCTTTACTGAGCCTGACGAGCTGCAGAACGGAGTATAGGAGGCAGCCGAGGACCAGCAACGTGCAGCAAGTAAGCACATCCATGTCCGGACCCTGCACCGCTCCCGGGTATGTTTGCGCGGCTGCTGTCAATCACACGGTGGCCTCGCTTAGTTCCCCGCCCACCTAGTAAACCGAAGAAGGGGCGGAGTCTCGCCTAGTCCCCTCCCCTTTTATCTCCGCTTGGTTGTAAGGTGACGCTAGCGACAGCCCTCACGAAGCCCCGCCCCCTATGTAACATGGCGGCCGCACTCTATGTTACCTAGGGGAGGAGGCTTATGAGGGCTGTTGTTGCATAAGTTCAGAGCAGTTGCCAAGATGGAAGCCTGACAGGGCTGCTGTGTGAAAAATAAGCACACAATTTCCTTCATTTTCCACGTTCATGAGGGCTCCAGAGTAAATGATGGCTGTCTTGTTACCTGTGTACAAATAATACAATTACAAGTGTATAGACTCCGCAACACTGAGAAGAAGTGGAGTATATGTGCACAAATCCCCAGAGTATGAGCGCCACGTGCACAAATCCCCAGAGTATGAGCGCCACGTGCAGAAATCCCCAGAGTATGAGCGCCACGTGCAGAAATCCCCAGAGTATGAGCGCCACGTGCAGAAATCCCCGGAGTATGAGCGTCACGTGCAGAAATCCCCAGAGTATGAGCGCCACGTGCAGAAATCCCTGGAGAATGAGCGCCACATGCAGAAATCCCCAGCGTATGAGCGCCACATGCACAAATCCCCAGAGTATGAGCGCCACGTGCACAAATCCCCAGAGTATGAGCGCCACATGCACAAATCCCCAGAGTATGAGCGCCACGTGCACAAATCCCCAGAGTATGAGCGCCACGTGCACAAATCCCCAGAGTATGAGCGCCACGTGCACAAATCCCCAGAGTATGAGCGCCACGTGCACAAATCCCCAGCGTATGAGCGCCACATGCACAAATCCCCATAGTATGAGCGCCACGTGCACAAATCCCCAGAGTATGAGCGCCACATGCACAAATCCCCAGAGTATGAGCGCCACGTGCACAAATCCCCAGAGTATGAGCGCCACATGCACAAATCCCGAGAGTATGAGCGCCACGTGCACAAATCCCCAGAGTATGAGCGCCACGTGCAGAAATCCCCGGAGTATGAGCGCCACGTGCAGAAATCCCCAGAGTATGAGCGCCACGTGCTGAAATCCCCAGATTATGAGCGCCACGTGCAGAAATCCCCGGAGTATGAGCGCCACATGCAGAAATCCCCAGAGTATGAGCGCCACATGCACAAATCCCCGGAGTATGAGCGCCACATGCACAAATCCCCGGAGTATGAGCGCCACGTGCAGAAATCCCCGGAGTATGAGCGCCACATGCAGAAATCCCTGGAGTATGAGCGCCACGTGCAGAAATCCCTGGAGAATGAGCACCATGGGCAGGAATCCCCGGAGTATGAGCGCCACGTGCAGAAATCCCTGGAGAATGAGTTTCACGGGCAGAAATCCCCGGAGAATGAGCGCCACGGGCAGAAATCCCTGGAGAATGAGCGCCATGGGCAGAAATCCCCAGAGTATGAGCGCCACGTGCAGAAATCCCCGGAGTATGAGCGCCACATGCAGAAATCCCCGGAGTATGAGCGCCACATGCAGAAATCCCTGGAGAATGAGCGCCACATGCAGAAATCCCTGGAGAATGAGCGCCATGGGCAGAAATCCCCAGAGTATGAGCGCCACATGCAGAAATCCCCGGAGTATGAGTACCACATGCAGAAATCCCCGGAGTATGAGCGCCACATGCAGAAATCCCTGGAGTATGAGCGCCACGTGCAGAAATCCCTGGAGAATGAGCGCCACGGGCGGAAATCCCTAGAGAATGAGTGCCACGGGCAGAAATCCCTGGAGAATGAGCGCCACGGGCAGAAATCCCTGGAGAATGAGCGCCATGTGCACAAATCCCCAGAGTATGAGCGCCACGAGCAGAAATCCCCAGAGTAAGAGCGCCACATGCAGAAATCCCTGGAGTATGAGCGCCACGTGCAGAAATCCCTGGAGAATGAGCGCCACATGCTAAAATCCCTGGAGAATGAGTGCCACGGGCAGAAATCCCCGGAGAATGAGCGCCACGTGCAGAAATCCCTGGAGAATGAGCGCCACGGGCAGAAATCCCCGGAGAATGAGCGCCACGGGCAGAAATCCCTAGAGAATGAGCACCACATGCAGAAATCCCTGGAGAATGAGCGCCACATGCAGAAATCCCCAGAGTATGAGCGCCACATGCACAAATCCCCAGAGTATGAGCGCCACGTGCAGAAATCCCCGGAGTATGAGCGCCACGTGCAGAAATCCCCAGACTATGAGCGCCGCAGGAAGAAATCCCTGGAGTATGAGCGCCACGTGCAGAAATCCCCGGAGTATGAGCGCCACGTGCAGAAATCCCCGGAGTATGAGCGCCACATGCAGAAATCCCCGGAGTATGAGCGCCACATGCAGAAATCCCTGGAGTATGTGCGCCACGTGCAGAAATCCCTGGAGAATGAGCACCACGGGCAGAAATCCCCGGAGTATGAGTGCCACGTGCAGAAATCCCCGGAGTATGAGCACCACATGCAGAAATCCCTGAAGTATGAGCGCCACGTGCAGAAATCCCTGGAGAATGAGCACCACGGGCAGGAATCCCCGGAGTATGAGCGCCACGTGCAGAAATCCCTGGAGAATGAGTTTCACGGGCAGAAATCCCCGGAGAATGAGCGCCACGGGCAGAAATCCCTGGAGAATGAGCGCCACGGGCAGAAATCCCCAGAGTATGAGCGCCACGTGCAGAAATCCCCGGAGTATGAGCGCCACATGCAGAAATCCCCGGAGTATGAGTGCCACGTGCAGAAATCCCCGGAGTATGAGCGCCACGTGCAGAAATCCCCGGAGTATGAGCGCCACGTGCAGAAATCCCCAGAGTATGAGCGCCACATGCAGAAATCCCCGGAGTATGAGCGCCACGTGCAGAAATCCCCGGAGTATGAGCGCCACATGCAGAAATCCCTGGAGTATGAGCGCCACGTGCAGAAATCCCTGGAGAATGAGCACCACGGGCAGGAATCCCCGGAGTATGAGCGCCACGTGCAGAAATCCCTGGAGTATGAGCGCCACGTGCAGAAATCCCCGGAGTATGAGCGACACATGCAGAAATCCCCGGAGTATGAGCGCCACATGCACAAATCCCCAGAGTATGAGCGCCACGTGCAGAAATCCCCGGAGTATGAGCGTCACGTGCAGAAATCCCCGGAGTATGAGCGTCACGTGCAGAAATCCCCAGAGTATGAGCGCCACAGGAAGAAATCCCCGGAGTATGAGCGCCACGTGCAGAAATCCCCGGAGTATGAGCGCCACGTGCAGAAATCCCCGGAGTATGAGCGCCACGTGCAGAAATCCCCAGAGTATGAGCGCCACATGCACAAATCCCTGGAGAATGAGCACCACGGGCAGGAATCCCCGGAGTATGAGCGCCACATGCAGAAATCCCTGGAGAATGAGCACCACGGGCAGGAATCCCCGGAGTATGAGCGCCACGTGCTGAAATCCCTGGAGAATGAGTTTCACGGGCAGAAATCCCCGGAGAATGAGCGCCACGGGCAGAAATCCCTGGAGAATGAGCGCCACGGGCAGAAATCCCCAGAGTATGAGCGCCACATGCAGAAATCCCCGGAGTATGAGCGCCACGTGCAGAAATCCCCGGAGTATGAGCGCCACATGCAGAAATCCCTGGAGAATGAGCGCCACGGGCAGAAATCCCCAGAGTATGAGCGCCACATGCAGAAATCCCCAGAGTATGAGCGCCACGTGCAGAAATCCCTGGAGAATGAGCGCCACGTGCACAAATCCCCGGAGTATGAGCGCCACATGCACAAATCCCGAGAGTATGAGCGCCACGTGCACAAATCCCCAGAGTATGAGCGCCACGTGCAGAAATCCCCGGAGTATGAGCGCCACGTGCAGAAATCCCCAGAGTATGAGCGCCACGTGCTGAAATCCCCAGATTATGAGCGCCACGTGCAGAAATCCCCGGAGTATGAGCGCCACATGCAGAAATCCCCAGAGTATGAGCGCCACATGCACAAATCCCCGGAGTATGAGCGCCACATGCACAAATCCCCGGAGTATGAGCGCCACATGCAGAAATCCCTGGAGTATGAGCGCCACGTGCAGAAATCCCTGGAGAATGAGCACCATGGGCAGGAATCCCCGGAGTATGAGCGCCACGTGCAGAAATCCCTGGAGAATGAGTTTCACGGGCAGAAATCCCCGGAGAATGAGCGCCACGGGCAGAAATCCCTGGAGAATGAGCGCCATGGGCAGAAATCCCCAGAGTATGAGCGCCACGTGCAGAAATCCCCGGAGTATGAGCGCCACATGCAGAAATCCCCGGAGTATGAGCTCCACATGCAGAAATCCCTGGAGAATGAGCGCCATGGGCAGAAATCCCCAGAGTATGAGCGCCACATGCAGAAATCCCCGGAGTATGAGTACCACATGCAGAAATCCCCGGAGTATGAGCGCCACATGCAGAAATCCCTGGAGTATGAGCGCCACGTGCAGAAATCCCTGGAGAATGAGCGCCACGGGCGGAAATCCCTGGAGAATGAGTGCCACGGGCAGAAATCCCTGGAGAATGAGCGCCACGGGCAGAAATCCCTGGAGAATGAGCGCCATGTGCACAAATCCCCAGAGTATGAGCGCCACGAGCAGAAATCCCCAGAGTAAGAGCGCCACATGCAGAAATCCCTGGAGTATGAGCGCCACGTGCAGAAATCCCTGGAGAATGAGCGCCACATGCTAAAATCCCTGGAGAATGAGTGCCACGGGCAGAAATCCCCGGAGAATGAGCGCCACGTGCAGAAATCCCTGGAGAATGAGCGCCACGGGCAGAAATCCCCGGAGAATGAGCGCCACGGGCAGAAATCCCTAGAGAATGAGCACCACATGCAGAAATCCCTGGAGAATGAGCGCCACATGCAGAAATCCCCAGAGTATGAGCGCCACATGCACAAATCCCCAGAGTATGAGCGCCACGTGCAGAAATCCCCGGAGTATGAGCGCCACGTGCAGAAATCCCCAGACTATGAGCGCCGCAGGAAGAAATCCCTGGAGTATGAGCGCCACGTGCAGAAATCCCCGGAGTATGAGCGCCACGTGCAGAAATCCCCGGAGTATGAGCGCCACATGCAGAAATCCCCGGAGTATGAGCGCCACGTGCAGAAATCCCCGGAGTATGAGCGCCACATGCAGAAATCCCTGGAGTATGTGCGCCACGTGCAGAAATCCCTGGAGAATGAGCACCACGGGCAGAAATCCCCGGAGTATGAGTGCCACGTGCAGAAATCCCCGGAGTATGAGCGCCACATGCAGAAATCCCTGAAGTATGAGCGCCACGTGCAGAAATCCCTGGAGAATGAGCACCACGGGCAGGAATCCCCGGAGTATGAGCGCCACGTGCAGAAATCCCTGGAGAATGAGTTTCACGGGCAGAAATCCCCGGAGAATGAGCGCCACGGGCAGAAATCCCTGGAGAATGAGCGCCACGGGCAGAAATCCCCAGAGTATGAGCGCCACGTGCAGAAATCCCCGGAGTATGAGCGCCACATGCAGAAATCCCCGGAGTATGAGTGCCACGTGCAGAAATCCCCGGAGTATGAGCGCCACGTGCAGAAATCCCCGGAGTATGAGCGCCACGTGCAGAAATCCCCAGAGTATGAGCGCCACATGCAGAAATCCCCGGAGTATGAGCGCCACGTGCAGAAATCCCCGGAGTATGAGCGCCACATGCAGAAATCCCTGGAGTATGAGCGCCACGTGCAGAAATCCCTGGAGAATGAGCACCACGGGCAGGAATCCCCGGAGTATGAGCGCCACGTGCAGAAATCCCTGGAGTATGAGCGCCACGTGCAGAAATCCCCGGAGTATGAGCGACACATGCAGAAATCCCCGGAGTATGAGCGCCACATGCACAAATCCCCAGAGTATGAGCGCCACGTGCAGAAATCCCCGGAGTATGAGCGCCACATGCAGAAATCCCTGGAGTATGAGCGCCACGTGCAGAAATCCCTGGAGAATGAGCACCACGGGCAGGAATCCCCGGAGTATGAGCGCCACGTGCAGAAATCCCTGGAGTATGAGCGCCACGTGCAGAAATCCCCGGAGTATGAGCGACACATGCAGAAATCCCCGGAGTATGAGCGCCACATGCACAAATCCCCAGAGTATGAGCGCCACGTGCAGAAATCCCCGGAGTATGAGCGTCACGTGCAGAAATCCCCGGAGTATGAGCGTCACGTGCAGAAATCCCCAGAGTATGAGCGCCACAGGAAGAAATCCCCGGAGTATGAGCGCCACGTGCAGAAATCCCCGGAGTATGAGCGCCACGTGCAGAAATCCCCGGAGTATGAGCGCCACGTGCAGAAATCCCCAGAGTATGAGCGCCACATGCACAAATCCCTGGAGAATGAGCACCACGGGCAGGAATCCCCGGAGTATGAGCGCCACATGCAGAAATCCCTGGAGAATGAGCACCACGGGCAGGAATCCCCGGAGTATGAGCGCCACGTGCTGAAATCCCTGGAGAATGAGTTTCACGGGCAGAAATCCCCGGAGAATGAGCGCCACGGGCAGAAATCCCTGGAGAATGAGCGCCACGGGCAGAAATCCCCAGAGTATGAGCGCCACATGCAGAAATCCCCGGAGTATGAGCGCCACGTGCAGAAATCCCCGGAGTATGAGCGCCACATGCAGAAATCCCTGGAGAATGAGCGCCACGGGCAGAAATCCCCAGAGTATGAGCGCCACATGCAGAAATCCCCGGAGTATGAGCACCACATGCAGAAATCCCCGGAGTATGAGCGCCACATGCAGAAATCCCTGGAGTATGAGCGCCACGTGCAGAAATCCCTGGAGAATAAGCGCCACGGGCAGAAATCCCTGGAGAATGAGTGCCACGGGCAGAAATCCATGGAGAATGAGCGCCACGGGCAGAAATCCCAGGAGAATGAGCGCCACGTGCACAAATCCCCAGAGTATGAGCGCCACGTGCAGAAATCCCTGGAGAATGAGCGCCACATGCAGAAATCCCTGGAGAATGAGTGCCACGGGCAGAAATCCCCGGAGAATGAGCGCCACGGGCAGAAATCACTGGAGAATGAGCGCCACGGGCAGAAATCCCCGGAGAATGAGCGCCACGGGCAGAAATCCCTGGAGAATGAGCGCCACGTGCAGAAATCCCTAGAGAATGAGTGCCACATGCAGAAATCCCCAGAGTATGAGCGCCACATGCACAAATCCCCAGAGTATGAGCGCCACGTGCAGAAATCCCCGGAGTATGAGCGCCATGTGCAGAAATCCCCAGAGTATGAGCGCCACAGGAAGAGATCCCTGGAGTATGAACGCCACGTGCAGAAATTCCCGGAATATGAGCGCCACATGCAGAAATCCCCAAAGTATGAGCGCCACATGCAGAAATCCCCGGAGTATGAGCGCCACATGCAGAAATCCCTGGAGAATGAGTGCCACGGGCAGAAATCCCCAGAGTATGAGCGCCACATGCAGAAATCCCCGGAGTATGAGCACCACATGCAGAAATCCCCGGAGTATGAGCGCCACATGCAGAAATCCCTGGAGTATGAGCGCCACGTGCACAAATCCCTGGAGAATGAGCGCCACGGGCAGAAATCCCTGGAGAATGAGTGCCACGGGCAGAAATCCCTGGAGAATGAGCGCCACGGGCAGAAATCCCTGGAGAATGAGCGCCACGTGCAACAATCCCCAGAGTATGAGCGCCACGTGCAGAAATCCCTGGAGAATGAGCGCCACATGCAGAAATCCCTGGAGAATGAGTGCCACGGGCAGAAATCCCCGGAGAATGAGCGCCACGGGCAGAAATCCCCGGAGAATGAGCGCCACGGGCAGAAATCCCTGGAGAATGAGCACCATGTGCAGAAATCCCTAGAGAATGAGTGCCACATGCAGAAATCCCCAGAGTATGAGCGCGACATGCACAAATCCCCAGAGTATGAGCGCCACGTGCAGAAATCCCCGGAATATGAGCGCCATGTGCAGAAATCCCCAGAGTATGAGCGCCACAGGAAGAAATCCCTGGAGTATGAACGCCACGTGCAGAAATTCCCGGAGTATGAGCGCCACATGCAGAAATCCCCAGAGTATGAGCGCCACGTGCAGAAATCCCCGGAGTATGAGCGCCACATGCAGAAATCCCTGGAGAATGAGCGCCACGGGCAGAAATCCCCAGAGTATGAGCGCCACATGCAGAAATCCCCGGAGTATGAGCACCACATGCAGAAATCCCCGGAGTATGAGCGCCACATGCAGAAATCCCTGGAGTATGAGCGCCACGTGCAGAAATCCCTGGAGAATGAGCGCCACGGGCAGAAATCCCTGGAGAATGAGTGCCACGTGCAGAAATCCCTGGAGAATGAGCGCCACGGGCAGAAATCCCTGGAGAATGAGCGCCACGTGCAGAAATCCCCAGAGTATGAGCGCCACGTGCAGAAATCCCTGGAGAATGAGCGCCACATGCAGAAATCCCGGGAGAATGAGCGCCACGGGCAGAAATCCCTGGAGAATGAGTGCCATGGGCAGAAATCCCTGGAGAATGAGCGCCACGGGCAGAAATCCCTGGAGAATGAGCGCCACGTGCACAAATCCCCAGAGTATGAGCGCCACGTGCAGAAATCCCTGGAGAATGAGCGCCACATGCAGAAATCCCTGGAGAATGAGTGCCACGGGCAGAAATCCACGGAGAATGAGCGACACGGGCAGAAATCCCCGGAGAATGAGCGCCACGGGCAGAAATCCCTGGAGAATGAGCGCCACGTGCAGAAATCCCTAGAGAATGAGTGCCACATGCAGAAATCCCCAGAGTATGAGTGCCACATGCACAAATCCCCAGAGTATGAGCGCCACGTGCAGAAATCCCCGGAGTATGAGCGCCATGTGCAGAAATCCCCAGAGTATGAGCGCCACAGGAAGAAATCCCTGGAGTATGAACGCACGTGCAGAAATTCCTGGAGTATGAGCGCCACATGCAGAAATCCCCAGAGTATGAGCGCCACGTGCAGAAATCCCTGGAGAATGAGCGCCACGGGCAGAAATCCCCAGAGTATGAGCGCCACATGCAGAAATCCCCGGAGTATGAGCGCCACATGCAGAAATCCCTGGAGTATGAGCGCCACGTGCAGAAATCCCTGGAGAATGAGCGCCACGGGCAGAAATCCCTGGAGAATGAGTGCCACGGGCAGAAATCCCTGGAGAATGAGCGCCACGGGCAGAAATCCCTGGAGAATGAGCGCCACGTGCACAAATCCCCAGAGTATGAGCGCCACGTGCAGAAATCCCTGGAGAATGAGCGCCACGGGCAGAAATCCCTGGAGAATGAGTGCCACGGGCAGAAATCCCCGGAGAATGAGCGCCACGGGCAGAAATCCCCGGAGAATGAGCGCCACGGGCAGAAATCCCTGGAGAATGAGCGCCATGTGCAGAAATCCCTAGAGAATGAGTGCCACATACAGAAATCCCCAGAGTATGAGCGCCACATGCACAAATCCCCAGAGTATGAGCGCCACGTGCAGAAATCCCCGGAGTATGAGCGCCATGTGCAGAAATCCCCAGAGTATGAGCGCCACAGGAAGAAATCCCTGGAGTATGAACGCCACGTGCAGAAATTCCCGGAGTATGAGCGCCACATGCAGAAATCCCCAGAGTATGAGCGCCATGTGCAGAAATCCCCGGAGTATGAGCGCCACATGCAGAAATCCCTGGAGTATGAGCGCCACGTGCAGAAATCCCTGGAGAATGAGCACCACAGGCAGGAATCCCCGGAGTTTGAGCGCCACGTGCAGAAATCCCTGGAGAATGAGTTTCATGGGCAAAAATCCCCGGAGAATGAGCGCCACGGGCAGAAATCCCCGGAGAATGAGCGCCACGGGCAGAAATCCCCAGAGTATGAGCGCTACGTGCAGAAATCCCCGGAGTATGAGCGCCACATGCAGAAATCCCCGGAGTATGAGCGCCACGTGCAGAAACCCCTGGAGAATAAGTGCCACGGGCAGAAATCCCCGGAGAATGAGTGCCACGGGCAGAAATCCCCGGAGTATGCGTGCCATATGCAGAAATCCCTGGAGAATGAGCGCCACGGGCAGAAATCCCCAGAGTATGAGTGCCACATGCAGAAATCCCCGGAGTATGAGCGCCACATGCAGAAATCCCTGGAGTATGAGCGCCACGTGCAGAAATCCCTGGAGAATGAGCGCCACGGGCAGAAATCCCTGGAGAATGAGTGCCACGGGCAGAAATCCCTGGAGAATGAGCGCCACGGGCAGAAATCCCTGGAGAATGAGCGTCACGTGCACAAATCCCCAGAGTATGAGCGCCACGTGCAGAAATCCCCAGAGTATGAGCGACACATGCAGAAATCCCTGGAGTATGAGCGCCACGTGCAGAAATCCCTGGAGTATGAGCGCCACGTGCAGAAATCCCTGGAGAATGAGCGCCACATGCAGAAATCCCTGGAAAATGAGTGCCATGGGCAGAAATCCCCAGAGAATGAGCGCCACGGGCAGAAATCTCCGGAGAATGAGCGCCACGGGCAGAAATCCCTGGAGAATGAGCGCCACGGGCAGAAATCCCCGGAGAATGAGCTCCACGGGCAGAAATCCCTGGAGAATGAGCGCCATGTGCAGAAATCCCTGGAGAATGAGTGCCACATGCAGAAATCCCCAGAAAATGAGCACCACATGCAGAAATCCCCGGAGAATGAGCGCCACAGGCAGAAATCCCCGGAGTTTGAGCGCCACGTGCAGAAATCCCCGGAGAATGAGTGCCATGTGCAGAAATCCCCGGAGAATGAGCGCCACATGCAGAAATCCATGGAGAATGAGCGCCACGTGCAGAAATCCTTGGAGAATGAGTGCCACAGGCAGCAATTCCCGGAGTATGAGCGACACATGCAGAAATCCCCGGAGAATGAGTGCCACGGGCAGAAATCCCCAGAGTATGAGCGCCACGTGCAGAAATCCCTGGAGAATGAGCGCCACGGGCAGAAATCCCCACAGTATGAGCGCCACGTGCATAAACCCCTGGAGAATGAGTGCCACGGGCAGAAATCCCCAGAGAATGATTGCCACGGGCAGAAATCCCCGGAGTATGCGTGCCATATGCAGAAATCCCTGGAGAATGAGCGCCAAGGGCAGAAATCCCCAGAATATAAGCGCCATGTGCACAAATCCCCGGAGTATGAGCGCCACAGGCAGAAATCCCCGGAGTATGAGCGCCACATGAAGAAATCCCCGGAGTATGAGCGCCACATGCAGAAATCCCTGGAGAATGAGCGCCACGGGCAGAAATCCCCAGAGTATGAGCGCCACATGCAGAAATCCCTGGAGTATGAGCACCACGTGCAGAAATCCCCGGAGTATGAGCGCCACATGCAGAAATCCCTGGAGTATGAGCGCCACGTGCAGAAATCCCTGGAGAATGAGCGCCACGGGCAGAAATCCCTGGAGAATGAGTGCCACGGGCAGAAATCCCTGGAGAATGAGCGCCACGGGCAGAAATCCCTGAAGAATGAGCGCCACGTGCACAAATCCCCGGAGTATGAGCGCCACGTGCAGAAATCCCCAGAGTATGAGCGCCACATACAGAAATCTCTGGAGTATGAGCGCCACATGCAAAAATCCCTGGAGTATGAGCGCCACGTGCAGAAATCCCTGGAGTATGAGCGCCACGGGCAGAAATTCCTAGAGAATGAGCGCCACATGCAGAAATCCCTGGAGAATGAGTGCCACGGGCAGAAATCCCCGGAGAATGAGCGCCACGGGCAGAAATCCCTGGAGAATGAGCGCCACGGGCAGAAATCCCCGGAGAATGAGCACCACAGGCAGAAATCCCTGGAGAATGAGCGCCACGTGCAGGAATCCCTGGAGAATGAGTGCCACATGCAGAAATCCCCAGAGAATGAGCGCCACATGCAGAAATCCCTGGAGAATGAGCGCCACAGGCAGAAATCCCCGGAGTATGAGCGCCACGTGTAGAAATCCCCGGAGAATGAGTGCCATGTGCAGAAATCCCCGGAGAATGAGCGCCACATGCAGAAATCCACAGAGAATGAGCGCCACGTGCAGAAATCCCTGGAGAATAAGTGCCACATGCAGAAATCCCTGGAGAATGAGTGCCACGTGCAGAAATCCCCGGAGAATGAGCGCCACATGCAGAAATCCCCGGAGAATGAGCGCCACGTGCAGAAATCCTTGGAGAATGAGTGCCACAGGCAGCAATTCCCGGAGTATGAGCGACACGTGCAGAAATCCCCGGAGAATGAGCGACACGGGCAGAAATCCCCAGAGTATGAGCGCCACGTGAAGAAATCCCTGGAGAATGAGCGCCACATGCAGAAATCCCTGGAGAATGAGTGCCACGGGCAGAAATCCCCGGAGAATGAGCGGCACGGGCAGAAATCCCTGGAGAATGAGCGCCACGGGCAGAAATCCCCGGAGAATGAGCACCACAGGCAGAAATCCCTGGAGAATGAGCGCCACGTGCAGGAATCCCTGGAGAATGAGTGCCACATGCAGAAATCCCCAGAGAATGAGCGCCACATGCAGAAATCCCTGGAGAATGAGCGCCACGTGCAGAAATCCCCGGAGTATGAGCGCCACGTGTAGAAATCCCCGGAGAATGAGTGCCATGTGCAGAAATCCCCAGGAATGAGCGCCACATGCAGAAATCCACAGAGAATGAGCGCCACGTGCAGAAATCCCTGGAGAATAAGTGCCACATGCAGAAATCCCTGGAAAATGAGTGCCACGTGCAGAAATCCCCGGAGAATGAGCGCCACATGCAGAAATCCCCGGAGAATGAGCGCCACGTGCAGAAATCCTTGGAGAATGAGTGCCACAGGCAGCAATCCCCGGAGAATGAGCGACACGGGCAGAAATCCCCAGAGTATGAGCGCCACGTGCAGAAATCCCTGGAGAATGAGCGCCACGTGCATAAACCCCTGGAGAATGAGTGCCACGGGCAGAAATCCCCGGAGAATGAGTGCCACGGGCAGAAATCCCCGGAGTATGCGTGCCATATGCAGAAATCCCTGGAGAATGAGCGCCAAGGGCAGAAATCCCCAGAATATAAGTGCCATGTGCACAAATCCCCGGAGTATGAGCGCCACAGGCAGAAATCCCCGGAGTATGAGCGCCACGTGAAGAAATCTCCGGAGTATGAGCGCCACATGCAGAAATCCCTGGAGAATGAGCGCCACCGGCAGAAATCCCCAGAGTATGAGCGCCAAATGCAGAAATCCCCGGAGTATGAGCACCACATGCACAAATCCCCGGAGTGTGAGCGCCACATGCAGAAATCCGTGGAGTATGAGCGCCACGTGCAGAAATCCCTGGAGAATGAGCGCCACGGGCAGAAATCCCTGGAGGATGAGTGCCACGGGCAGAAATCCCTGGAGAAAGAGCGCCACGGGCAGAAATCCCTGGAGAATGAGCGCCACGTGCACAAATCCCCAGAGTATGAGCGCCACGTGCAGAAATCCCCAGAGTATGAGCGCCACATACAGAAATCCCTGGAGTATGAGCGCCACATGCAGAAATCCCTGGAGTATGAGCGCCACGTGCAGAAATCCCTGGAGAATGAGCGCCACATGCATAAATCCCTGGAGAATGAGTGCCATGGGCAGAAATCCCCGTAGAATGAGCGCCACAGGCAGAAATCCCTGGAGAATGAGCGCCACGGGCAGAAATCACCGGAGAATGAGCGCCACGGGCAGAAATCCCTGGAGAATGAGCGCCATGTGCAGAAATCCCTGGAGAATAAGTGCCACATGCAGAAATCCCCAGAGAATGAGCGCCACATGCAGAAATCCCTGGAGAATGAGTGCCACAGGCAGAAATCCCCGGATTATGAGCGCCACGTGCAGAAATCCCCGGAGAATGAGTGCCATGTGCAGAAATGCCCGGAGAATGAGCGCCACATGCAGAAATCCCCGGAGAATGAGCGCCACGTGCAGAAATCCCTGGAGAATAAGTGCCACGTGCAGAAATCCCTTGAGAATGAGTGCCACGTGCAGAAATCCCTGGAGAATGAGCGCCACATGCAGAAATCCCCGGAGAATGAGCGCCACGTGCAGAAATCCTTGGAGAATGAGTGCCACAGGCAGCAATCCCCGGAGTATGAGCACCACGTGCAGAAATCCCCGGAGAATGAGTGCCACGGGCAGAAATCCCCAGAGTATGAGCGCCACGTGCAGAAACCACTGGAGAATGAGTGCCACGGGCAGAAATCCCCGGAGAATGAGTGCCACGGGCAGAAATCCCCGGAGTATGTGTGCCATATGCAGAAATCCCTGGAGAATGAGCGCCAAGGGCAGAAATCCCCAGAATATAAGCGCCATGTGCACAAATCCCCGGAGTATGAGCGCCACGTGCAGAAATCCCCGGAGTATGAGCGCCACGTGCAGAAATCCCCAGAGTATGAGCGCCACAGGAAGAAATCCCCGGAGTATGAGCGCCACGTGCAGAAATCCCCAGAGTATGAGCGCCACGTGCAGAAATCCCCGGAGTATGAGCGCCACGTGCAGAAATCCCCGGAGTATGAGCGCCACATGCAGAAATCCCCAGAGTATGAGCGCCACATGCACAAATCCCCAGAGTATTAGCGCCACGTGCAGAAATCCCCGGAGTATGAGCGCCACGTGCAGAAATCCCCAGAGTATGAGCGCCACAGGAAGAAATCCCTGGAGTATGAGCGCCACGTGCAGAAATCCCCAGAGTATGAGCGCCACGTGTAGAAATCCCCGGAGTATGAGCGCCACATGCAGAAATCCCCGGAGTATGAGCGCTACATGCAGAAATCCCTGGAGTATGAGTGCCACATGCAGAAATCCCTGGAGAATGAGCACCACGGGCAGGAATCCCCGGAGTATGAGCGCCACGTGCAGAAATCCCTGGAGAATGAGTGCCACGGGCAGAAATCCCTGGAGAATGAGCGCCACGGGCAGAAATCCCCAGAGTATGAGCGCCACGTGCACAAATCCCCGGAGTATGAGCGCCACATGCAGAAATCCCTGGAGAATGAGCGCCACGGGCAGGAATCCCCGGAGTATGAGCGCCACGTGCAGAAATCCCCAGAGTATGAGCGCCACGTGCAGAAATCCCCGGAGTATGAGCGCCACGTGCAGAAATCCCCGGAGTATGAGCGCCACGTGCAGAAATCCCCGGAGTATGAGCGCCACATGCAGAAATCCCCAGAGTATGAGCGCCACATGCAGAAATCCCCGGAGTATGAGCGCCACGTGCAGAAATCCCCAGATTATGAGCGCCACGTGCAGAAATCCCCGGAGTATGAGCGCCACATGCAGAAATCCCCAGAGTATGAGCGCCACGTGCACAAATCCCCAGAGTATGAGCGCCACGTGCACAAATCCCCAGAGTATGAGCGCCACGTGCTGAAATCCCCAGAGTATGAGCGCCACGTGCTGAAATCCCCGGAGTATGAGCGCCACGTGCAGAAATCCCCGGAGTATGAGCGCCACGTGCAGAAATCCCCAGAGTATGAGCGCCAAAGGAAGAAATCCCTGGAGTATGAGCGCCACGTGCAGAAATCCCCAGAGTATGAGCGCCACATGCAGAAATCCCCGGAGTATGAGCGCCACATGCAGAAATCCCCGGAGTATGAGCGCCACATGCAGAAATCCCTGGAGTATGAGTGCCACGTGCAGAAATCCCTGGAGAATGAGCACCACGGGCAGGAATCCCCGGAGTATGTGCGCCACATGCAGAAATCCCTGGAGAATGAGTTTCACGGGCAGAAATCCTCGGAGAATGAGCGCCACGGGCAGAAATCCCCGGAGTATGAGCGCCACATGCAGAAATCCCCAGAGTATGAGCGCCACGTGCACAAATCCCCAGAGTATGAGCGCCACGTGCACAAATCCCCAGAGTATGAGCGCCACGTGCTGAAATCCCCGGAGTATGAGCGCCACGTGCTGAAATCCCCAGAGTATGAGCCCCACGTGCAGAAATCCCAAGATTATGAGCGCCACGTGCAGAAATCCCCGGAGTATGAGCGCCACATGCACAAATCCCCAGAGTATGAGCGCCACATGCACAATCCCCAGAGTATGAGCGCCACGTGCAGAAATCCCTGGAGAATGAGCGCCACGGGCAGAAATCCCCAGAGTATGAGCGCCACGTGCAGAAATCCCCGGAGTATGAGCGCCACATGCAGAAATCCCCGGAGTATGAGCTCCTCATGCCGAAATCCCTGGAGAATGAGCGCCACGGGCAGAAATCCCCAGAGTATGAGCGCCACATGCAGAAATCCCCCGAGTATGAGCACCACATGCAGAAATCCCCAGAGTATGAGCGCCACATGCAGAAATCCCTGGAGTATGAGCGCCACGTGCAAAAATCCCTGGAGAATGAGCGCCAAGGGCAGAAATCCCTGGAGAATGAGTGCCACGGGCAGAAATCCCTGGAGAATGAGCGCCATGGGCAGAAATCCCTGGAGAATGAGTGCCACGTGCAGAAATCCCTGGAGAATGAGTGCCACATGCAGAAATCCCCAGAGAATGAGCGCCACATGCAGAAATCCCTGGAGAATGAGCGCCACAGGCAGAAATCCCCGGAGTATGAGCGCCACGTGCAGAAATCCCCAGAGAATGAGTGCCACGTGTAGAAATCCCCGGAGAATGAGCGCCACGTGCAGAAATCCCCGGAGAATGAGCGCCACGTGCAGAAATCCCTGGAGAATGAGTGCCACAGGCAGCAATCCCCGGAGTATGAGCGCCACGGGCAGAAATCCCCGGAGAATGAGTGCCACGGGCAGAAATCTCTGGAGTATGAGCGCCACGTGCAGAAATCCCCGGAGAATGAGTGCCACGGGCAGAAATCCCCGGAGTATGCGTGCCATATGCAGAAATCCCTGGAGAATGAGCGCCAAGGGCAGAAATCCCCAGAATATAAGCGCCATGTGCACAAATCCCCGGAGTATGAGCGCCACAGGCAGAAATCCCCGGAGTATGAGCGCCACGTGAAGAAATCCCCGGAGTATGAGCGCCACATGCAGAAATCTCCAGAGTATGAGCGCCACGTGCAGAAATCCCTGGAGAATGAGTTTCACGGGCAGAAATCCCCGGAGAATGAGCGCCACGGGCAGAAATCCCTGGAGAATGAGTGCCACAGGCAGCAATCCCTGGAGTATGAGCGCCACGTGCAGAAATCCCCGGAGAATGAGTGCCATGGGCAGAAATCCCCAGAGTATGAGCGCCACGTGCACAAATCCCTGGAGAATGAGCGCCACGGGCAGAAATCCACAGAGTATGAGCGCCACATGCAGAAATCCCCGGAGAATGAGTGCCACGGGCAGAAATCTGGAGTATGAGCGCCACGTGCAGAAATCCCCGGAGAATGAGTGCCACGGGCAGAAATCCCCGGAGTATGCGTGCCATATGCAGAAATCCCTGGAGAATGAGCGCCAAGGGCAGAAATCCCCAGAATATAAGCGCCATGTGCACAAATCCCCGGAGTATGAGCGCCACAGGCAGAAATCCCCGGAGTATGAGCGCCACGTGAAGAAATCCCCGAAGTATGAGCGCCACATGCAGAAATCTCCAGAGTATGAGCGCCACGTGCAGAAATTCCCAGAGCATGAGTGCCACGGGCAGAAATCCCCAGAGTATGAGTGCCACATGCAGAAATCCCCAGAGCATGAGCGCCACATGCAGAAATCCCCAGAGTATGAGCGCCACGGGAAGAAATCCCCGCACTTACAGGTTTGGTTAATAGTGGTCGTCTGAGGAATGTTCTGCCGTGCTGAATGCAGTTGGACAAATTATCAAGATCCGATGCTGTGTAGTCGCTGTCCAATGACGTCCCAGATGTGCATGATGGGGGACAAGTCTGGGGTCCAGGGGGGCACACGAGCATCAGTGCAGCAGGCGGGTGCGTCCTGGAAGATGCAGGTGGACACGTAGCAAAGGCAAACTAAAAGTCTTAATAAAGTACTGGACACCGCAGGCATTACTGGAGCCGCAGACAAACAACTGAAGTCCTGGAGACCACTGACAGGTAGCGGGGTTCCTGGAAGCTGAAGACAAACAAGTGAAGTCCTGGAGAACACTGACAGATAGTGGCGTTACTGGAAGCCGCAGACAAAGAAGTGAAGTACTGGAGACTACTGACAGGTAGCAGGGTTTTACTGGAAGCTGCAGACAAACAAGTAAAGTCCTGGAGACCACAGACAGCAGAGTTACTGGAAGCCACAGACAAACTGGTGAAGTCCTGGAGACCACTAACTGGTAGCAGAGTTACTGGAGACCGCAAACAAACAGGTGAAGTCCTGGAAACTAATGACAGGTAGGAGAGTTACTGGAGGCCACAGAAAAACAGGTGAAGTCCTCCACTGATAGGGGCAGGTTTACTTGAAACCGCAGACAAACTGGTCAAGTCCTGGAGGTGACTGAAGACCACATACAGATTCCAGTAACTGAAGGCCTCAAACAGACTGGAGACGCAAGCACTGGAAACCGGAGGCAGCTAGGAGGCATAATGGAGACCGCAGACAAGTAGCAGACAAAACTCCGGAGTAACAAGAAAGTCCAAAAACCATGGAAGCCGCAGGCGGCTAGGAAATGTCTTGGAAACTGCCGGACACGTACCAGAGGTCCTAGAAGATCGGGAACAGGTAGCAGACAGAACACCGGAGTAACTAGAAAGCCTGAAAACTATGGAAGGCATAAGTAGATAGGAGATGTACAGGAGAATCTAGCTAGTTAGCAGTGGTACTGAAATCTGCAGACATATAACTCAGGGACTGGAAACCACAAGCGTCTTGGAGACTCTTGACGGGAACTGTGCACAGATAAACTAAAAGTCTTAATACCAAGACACAGGTGTGTATTTTGGAGGCCTTATATAGGCCTAGTAAATAAACACATGGGAGCACGCCGGGCTACTTGCAAAGCCCGATGTGGAGCACAAAAAAATTAAGCTTATTGGGGTAAGAGAAGCAAAGTGTTATGATCTGCAACAAGTACTAAGGAAAGAAGGGTGAAAGCTTTCCCTACAGTAAGACTAAGCTGAATCCCTACGATGTAGCAGGCTGCCTGTTCCTAGTGAACGGACCAGCCTTAGTCCTAGGCTAGTCTGAACGAAGACCTATAGAATAAAGGGAAGGGGTCCCTAAAAGAACTAAGGACTGGAACAAAAATGGGACACCTCCTGAACAGAGAAAGTTGTTGCAGAATACAAAAAGATAAACTGACAAAAAGGTACTAGAGGTCCCAGAAGGACCAAGCGAACTAACAGAGATAGGCACAGAAGCACCTGGCTAGCAAAACAGTCAAACAACACTGAAGTCCAGCACAGCCAAAAAGGCGGAGCTGGAATATAAAGGCAGATGGTCACGTGACCACAAAACACAAGATGGAAAAAACAAACAGGAGGGTTCTAACAGCACCCCCTCTTTTAAGAGGATCCTCCGGATCCTCCAGGCCCAGGCCTATCCGGAAACTTCTTGTGGAAAGCTCTGACAAGCCTAGGAGCAGAGACATCATCTGCCCTTACCCAGAAGTTGTCTTCGGGACCGAAACTCTTCCAGGAG
The DNA here is from genome assembly GCF_046119375.1 of Phyllobates terribilis. Classification (NCBI taxonomy): domain Eukaryota; kingdom Metazoa; phylum Chordata; class Amphibia; order Anura; family Dendrobatidae; genus Phyllobates; species Phyllobates terribilis. The sequence goes on along the minus strand of NW_027362767.1, from coordinate 70,104,198 downwards.
GTGAGATACTGTAATCTCCCTCTATGCCATCTAGAATTCAAGATACATGAAATTTCATATTCGCTGTCTTCCACCACAGGAGGAACTGTGACAGTGGCATCCCTATCTGATACATCCGCCTTTTTCAACAAGGAAACATGAAACACAGGATTAATCTTCCAGGAAGTAGGGACATCCAACCTAACCGCAGACGGGTTAACAACCTGAAGCACTTTAAATGGACCCACAAACTTAGGACCCAGTTTTTTAGAGGGAATCCTCAACCGCAGATTCCTTGAGGACAACCAAACCATGTCACCCACAGTAAACAAAACCTCCTTACGTTTCCTGTCAAAATACATCTTGAACTTCTTGTTAGCCTCTTGAAGGTTGCAACGTACATTAGTCCAAACTCTCTCCAAATCACCGGAAAAATTCTCCTCCTCCGGCACAGCCGACCACAATTTGGAGAACGAACCAAAAGACGGATGTCTCCCAGTACAACAAGAAAAAAGGAGAACACCCAGCTGAGGAGGATGTATGATTGTTAAGAGCAAATTCTGCGAGAGGCAGAAACTCAGACCACACCTCTTGATTGTCCGCTACAAAACATCGCAAAAACTGTTCTACATCCTGGTTCTTTCTTTCATTCTGTCCATTAGACTCAGGATGATACCCAGACGAAAATCACAAATGGACTCCCAACCTGTCACAAAAAGCACGCCAAAAGCGAGCCACAAACCGAGGTCCTCTATCAGAAACAATATGCGTGGGAACGCCATGAAGCTTGACAATCTCCTTAACAAATGTCTTAGCAAGTGTCTTGGCGCAGGGCAACTTAATGAATGGAACCAAATGACACATCTTACTAAAACGGTCCACGACCACCCAGATGATACTATAACCCTCGGACACAGGAAGATCAGTAATAAAATCCATTGTGAGATGCGTCCAAGGCTCACTAGGAACCTCCAGAGGGCAAAGCAACCCCGCAGCAGGAGTATGTAAAGTCTTTGACCTAGCACACACAGTACATTGACGCACCCACTTGATGACTTCTTTCTGCCATCCAGGCCACCAAAAACTGCGACTGATAAGTCTCTTAGTCTCAGAAATTCCTGGATGACCTGCCAACCGAGACTCATTACACTCCCCAAACAAATCTCTCCTAAAGGTTCTAGGCACGAACAACCTCCCATGGGGAGTGTTAGATGGAGCCTCATCTTGATCTTTTAGAATCCCATTCTCCAAAACGGAGTCCAATGCCGCCACCACAACTCTTTTCTGTAAAATGCTCTCCTCCTCTGTATAGATTTCAAACCTATAGGCCTAGGCCATTCCTGCACAGCCTGAACCTTCACCGGGTCCATCTCAAAGCCCTCGCTGGAGACAATGTAACCCAAAAAACTAATTTTCTGCACAGCGAACTCACATTTCTCCAGCTTAGCAAAGAGTGAATTATCACTCAATAACTGCAAAACTTCACGTACACTCTACCAATGGGACTCCAGATCTGGCGAATAAATCAAAATGTCATCCAAATACTCAACCATATTCTTACCAATCAAAGGTCTCAGGATGTCATTAATAAGGTTCTGAAAAAATGCAGGTGCATTGGTAAGACCAAAAGGCATCACCAGAGTCTCAAAATCATCTGACCCCTGATTCAAACGCCTGAGTTCTGCCTCAGCAGATGAGATTCGATCAGGATCATCATATAATAGACCCATAGCAGAAAAAAACTCTTCTACCGACCTCAAGCATGGATGATTATGTTGAAGAGAAAAGGCTCACCCTTGTGGTTCATTGCACAAAAGTGACATAATAAAACCAATGCGCTGTGATTCATTCCCAGAGGACCTGGGAGGACCAGAGGACGAAAATATAACAAACAAGCATTTTTAAAGGAAAAAAAATCTTGCTGTTTACCATAAAATTCATCCGGCAGTCCTACTTTGGGTTCCACAAAATGCGCTCCAGAACAGCTACTCACGTGTTGCTGGAGCTCGGCCACCTCCAGAGACAATCCCTGCAAGCGTTGAGCCAAAACTTGGATGGAAGCCATACTGATCCCCGAATTTCTTTCCTTTATTTTTTTTTGGGCTGGACTTACTGTTATGATCTGCAACATGTACTAAGGAAAGATAGGGGAAAGCTGTCCCTACAGTAAGACTAAGCTGAATCCCTACGATGTAGCGGGCTGCCTGTTCCTAGTGAACGGACCCGCCTTAGTCCTAGGCTAGTCTGAACGAAGACCTATAGAATAAAGGGAAGGGGTCCCTAAAAGAACTAAGGACTGGAACAAAAATGGGACACCTGCTGAACAGAGAAAGTTGTTGCAGAACACAAAAAGATAAACTGACAAAAAGGTACTAGAGGTCCCAGAAGGACCAAGCGAACTAACAGAGAACAGCACCAAAGCACCTGGCTAGCAAAACAGTCAAACAACACTGAAGTCCAGCATAGCCAAAGAGGCGGAGCTGGAATATAAAGGCAGATGGTCACGTGACCACAAAACACAAGATGGAAAAAACAAACAGGAAGGTTCTAACACAACGCACTGATCTGGGACAGATGCGTAACAGTCTGCAGGCCATGGTGGCACATTTGGGCCACGCAGACTGCTCACAATAGCACAAGCATCATGTGGCCTGGTGTGGTCATTTTTAAAAATAGCTCCTGGGACATCTTTGAGAAATTGTCTCTGCCAGAAATGATAACAGCTGATCAGTGGGGGTGCCGAAGGAGAGGTCTTCAATATCACTGTGGCGGATAATCTTTCTAAGACTTATACGGAGATTCAAAAGATATTGGGTTGTTTAGATTGAATCAGTTTATGTGCTGTACCGAGAGACATCTATGTGTTCACCGCACTGTGTGATTGGCGGCTTAAGGGCCCCATACACATTAGACTAATGCCAGTTGAACCCGCTGATATTGATGGGTTCGGCCAACAGTCTAATGTGTATGGGGGCACCGGCCGACTGGTGGTCGAGAGAGATTTTGATCAAACATGACTGATTTTGGACTGCCGATTGCATTACTGTCCCAGAGATATACCGCTGACTGATATGTCAGTACGCAGTTTTCTCATAGAGAACACAGGAGTGGTCAGCCAAGCAAGCAATCCTGAGTATCGGGTAGTTGGCTGACATGGCTGTTGGCCGAATGATCAGCCGAAACACGGATCGGCCAACAGCCATCTACTGTGTCAACATATGGAAGTCATCACCCCATTTCCCACTTGTTTGGAATGTTCATGTTTTACAATTTTGTATCTTTTAAGTACCGTGCACCTGAGAACCACTACAACTAACTGTACTGTGTCCGGAACATTCTGGGGGAAATAATCTTTCCACTGGCATTTTGCAATTTCAAAAAAAGGTATTGTGTAGGAGAAGGAGGTGGGCCAGACAGACACTCAAGGTCCCCATACTAAATAGATAAAAGCCTAACCTGTCAATTTCACAGGGATTGACTAACCATCTAATATGTATGGGAGCCTCCTGACTGCCCTCCGACAGAATATGTGCGGGAGAGAAGGATCCGTCATGTTGAGTTTCAACGGCCAATCCTTTTGCACTCCAACAAGATAAACCCCTGATAGAAGAGGCTGTGATGGGCTCTCTCATAGGGAACACAGGAGTGTTCTACCGAACCCAGGAGAAATAGCTGTTGAATGAACTTTTGTTCGGCCAACAGCTATCTAATCTATATGTGGGACTTTACCCTTTAAGTTACTGTTAACTTTACACATGCATGTTGAGGAAATCATTCCCTGGTCTACCTTGCTAGACACTGATAGTGTTTTAGTACTCCTTACGACAGTGTATTATAATATCCTGGCAAGTCATTAAGCAAATGGTGCAAAAAAAGTAGCACTGCAAAAATTAAGATTTTTATTAGATACAAGATTCCACATTTTTGTATTGTAACCTGCCTTAAACAATGGAGTAGGGTATCATCTGACAAGTCTCTTTAAAACCAGACATGGGAAGTACAATTGGAGCACATTTACAAGTCAATAGGCAGTCGTTAAGGGTGCTTTCACAATGCATTTAGTTACACGTTTGTGGGCCATAGACTATAATGGTGCTGGCAGAGTGAACGTGCGCACTGCCGTGCATCATTTTCGAGCGTGTATGCCTAATGGAGGTGGACACCCTGATGCAGTCTACTACATCTGGATGTCCGCCTCCAGTAGGCAGACACACACGAGAAATGATGCACGGCAAAACGCACGTTTGCTCTGTTTGCACCATTATAGTCTATGGCCCCTTCGGCGTATACGTCCGAATTCCGTTTTGGGTGGGATGGAGAGGTTCGGACGCCAACCCAGACTGGACCCACGAACGTGTAACTAAACGCAATGTGAAAGCACCCTTAGTGCCATGATTAAACAGGTCAACTAGATTTCTATGCTCGCAGAACGATCTTTAATTCTGATTAAAAATCTACACACCCAACAAATGAGCTTTTTCCTTGTTTGTCCGACGATTTCCATCCTATTTAGATAGGCCAATAAATGGTAACGACCATTCCTGCAAACTTTCATTTTCTGAAATGGGTCTTTAGTGTTTTTATTTTGGTAAAAAACAAATTTGATAATCTTTAGCCCTAAAAAGTAACTATTAAACCACCACTCCAGCAACTAATGTAAGTTCCCTGCACCTAGTATTATACTCATCAGCTGCCGGATTTATCTGTTACCGGTGCCGCTCCGGTCATCTCCTGTAGGTTGTGACCTACCGGATCGCTCCAGTGTTTGCTGGGTGAGCTGTAAGTCACAACTCAATATAAGTCTATGAGAGGCAGAAGAGACCAGAACAAGGCTCTCATACACTTACACTGAGAGCTTGTGACTGTTACCTCAGACTTCCAGTCGGTCTAAAGATGGCGGATCGGGACCAGAGCATTGCCGGGAAGAGTTGAAGATGGAGACATATAATACCCGGGTCAGGGACCTTACTTTAGTGGCACCACTCCAGCACTAAATAAAAAAACCTCTCTTATCCGATTTACACAATTGTAATCAGAAACCGTTTAATTTTTTATCTCTTTATTGCTTTATTTTGTTTGATAAATTATTGAGAGTTGCGGATGTTGGATTATCAGCTCATCTGCACTGTCAGCAAAAAAAAAAAGTGAGAGATTAACTGTTAACACTCAACAAAACAAAGGCAAATCTTAAAATCCTCTGTAAAAAAAAAATTAAAATGATATTAAAAATACATTTTTGAAGGTATTATGTAATCATTGTTTTCTATTTTTGCCTTTTTAATAAATGGAGAATGCCATTTTGAATTAAGCCAAAAGGGATTTTATTAGGACACCAACCCCTATCCACATTTCCGATAGGTTGAATTCAGACATGGTGGATTTGCTCTGTAGATTCCGCACTACAAAATACTGTATGATAGACATGAAATGCCATAGATTTCAATCACAGATTTAATCTCTTTAATGACTGTGGCTGAAATCCACAGTGAAATCTACATATAATACTTACAGATTTGCAACGGAACTGACGCAAAGTTGCGACAAAATCCACAATGAAGAAATTCTGGCATATATTGTCTTGCCCTATTAGAGCATAAGAACACTTCCTTCTATGCACCAGGATGGAAGGCTGCTCTTTAACGCCTTCCCAACATCTGCCGTACATAGGGGGTGATCACAACAAGCTAAATGTGGTAAGGAAATAGAGCTTTAATGACGGATGTTTAATTCTGGATTAGTGACAGTGTAATAAGATGCATGATAGGAGTAGTGGTGGGGGCAATGCACTAGTTCAATTGTAGACACCAGTCACACGAACTGGATTTATTATTTATTGAGATCATAATTAAAGAGAACCTGACACCAGGTTTTCCCCATATAAATAAGGCCAGCACCTGTAAGCCCTCTGTTACAGCATTCTAGAATACTGTATATTTGTCCCCAATCCACTCTGCAAGGTACCAAAAATAGCTTTTATTATACTGATAGACAGAGCGGACCAGTCCAATGGACGTCTCTGGTCTTGTTCCGTCGCCTCCTCTCTTCTTACAATCACTGTCCTCCTTCCCTGCTTAGTAAAGATGTCACGTCCTACATTATCCACACAGTGGCCTCCATTGCGCTCTTGCGCAGGCGCACTTCTCTCTGCCCTGCCGAAGACAGAGCAAAGTACTGTAGTTATATTCTCCTTGCAGCCTCTCGCTTCCAGTCACCGCTCACTATACTGTGAGCGTGGCTATAATCAGTCCCTGGCACTATGAATGACAGCTTGCACTGCACTCACACCATTAGCCGCTCCAATAAATGTGTTTATATCTGACTATTTTCAGCTGATTGATGGTGGTGCTGAGTGTTGGATCCCCACCAATTTGAAATTTTTGTCTGTCACAGATAACAGCAGGGGAGATCAAGCAGATCCCACTACTGCCACCAGTTTTTCAAGGCTAACACAGGGGAAAATCGCATATATCCCACCGCTGCCACCAGTTTGTTACAGAGACGCAAATCTGCCCCCTCGAATCGTCAGGACAATTACACAATTGATTGATGAGTGATGGACAAGGCCCTGGATGCTTCCACTATTAGAGCAGTTATTAGGGAACGCACAGTGAGCATATGGTATATACACCTCCAATTCCAACGCATGGATAAATATTGTAAGACAGTTAGCAGACATATAGTTTATGGGAGGTTTGTGTCACAGAGATAGTTGTCATCTGTGATGTAATCCTGGAGTGTTGCTCTAGTGCACATAGCACTAAGAGGATTGTTTGGTGCATCCGGGACCAGGTTTTATGGGCAGCCATGAGAGCCGGACGGGTCTGGCTACCCACATACCTCATCTCTGGGTTTGGTTAAGAGGTTAAAATGGAGTCCTTTGTTTGACACATGGTCTGTGAATGGAGGGAGAAGGCCTCCCATGTGTGTTTCTATCTGCAGACTGAGCCAGTGTACTGGACGCTATTAGTGTTGAGCGAGTATGTTCTGTTAACCCTTTCGCCAAGTATACTCGGGCGAGCACTGAGTAGTTACAGCTGCTCGGTGTTATGTTTAAATCACTCCCGCGTGCATGATTTGCAACTGTTTGACAGCTTTATTACATGTGAGGAATGCAAAAGTAACAATCATTCCTCACATGTATTAAAGCTGTCAAACAGTCGCAAATCATGCACGCGGGAGTGATTTAAACATAACACTGAGCAGCTGTAACTACTCGGTGCTTGCCCGAGCATACTCGGCGAAAGGGTTAACAGAACATACTCGCTCAACACTAGACGCTATCCAACCTGTGTGCCCACAGGCCTGGCTAACCAGAGACTTTGTCTAAAGGACTGATCACTTTGTTTTGCCTGCACTAAAGGCTGTTTGTTTTCCTTTTGCTTATGGTCGGTTTATGAGGCAATAAACCGACATGGACATTTAAATGAAAATGTTTCCTGTTTGCCTCCCAACGCACCCAAGTGAGTAGAAACCCCACAATATATGCAGTCATGGCCAAAAGTGTTGCCACTCTTGAAATTCTTCCAGAAAATAAAGTATTTCTCACAGAAAATTATTGCAATTATTGTAATTACACATATTTTGTTATACACATGTTTATTCCCATTGTGTGCAGAAAACAAAAAAAGCAGAGGAAAAAAAGGCAAATTGGACATTGTTTCACACAAACCCCCAAAAATGGGCCAGACAAAATTGTTGGCACTTTTCTAAAATTGTGGGTAAACAACTTTGTTTCAAGCATGTGATGCTCGTTCAAACTCACCAGTGGCAAGTAACAGGTGTGGGCAATATGAAAATCAAACCTAAAACCAGAAAAAAAGGGGAGAATCTCAATCTTTGCATTGCGTGTCTGTGTGTGCCACATTAAGCATTGAGAACAGAAAGATGATAAGAAAACTATCTGAGAACTTGAGAACCAAAATTGTTGAACAATATCAACAATCTGAACGTTACAAGTCCATTTTCACAGATCTTGATGTTCCTTTGTCCACAGCTTGCAACATAATCAAGAAGTTGATTACTACAGACTCTCTCATCTATCGGCATCACAGACTTGGACCTATCCTGGATCTCCTCATACCTAACAGACCGGACATTCAGTGTCTCCCACTCACACACCACCTCCTCATCTCGCCCCCTATCTGTCGGTGTCCTCCAAGGTTCAGTTCTAGGACCCCTGCTCTTCTCCATATACACCTTCGGCCTGGGACAGCTCATAGAGTCTCACGGCTTTCATTATCACCTCTCTGCTGATGACACACAGATCTACCTCTCTGGACCCGATATCACCACCTTACTAACCAAAATCCCACAATGTCTATCTGCGATTTCATCTTTCTTCTCTGCCAGATTTCTAAAACTTAACATGGACAAAACAGAATTCATCATCTTTCCGCCATCTCATTCAACCCCCCCAACTGACCTATCTATCAACTTCAATGGCTGCCCACTCTCCCCAGTCCCTCAAGCTCGCTGCCTTGGGGTAACCCTGGACTCGGAACTCTCCTTCAAACCACATATCCAAGCCCTTTCCACTTCCTGCCGACTCCAACTCAAAAATATCTCCCGGATCCGCACATTCCTAAACCATGTATCTGCTAAAACACTAGTGCACGCCCTCATCATCTCCCGCCTTGACTACTGTAACCTCCTGCTCTGTGGCCTCCCCTCTAACACTCTTGCACCTCTCCAATCTATCCTAAACTCTGCTGTTCGACTAATCAACCTGTCCCCCCGCTATTCCCCGGCCTCTCCTCTCTGTCAACCTCTTCACTGGCTCCCCATTGCTCAGAGACTCCAGTTCAAAACCCTAACCATAACATACAAAGCCATTCACAACCTGTCTCCTCCATATATCTCCGACCTAGTCTCCCGTTACATACCTGCACGCAACCTCCGATCCTCACAAGATCTCCTGCTCTACTCCCCTCTTATCTCCTCCTCCCACAACCGTATACAAGATTTCTCCCGTGCTTCCCCCCTTCTCTGGAACTCTCTACCCCAACGTATCAGACTCTCGCCTACCGTGGAAACCTTCAAAAGGAACCTGAAGACCCACCTCTTCCGACAAGCCTACAACCTGCAGTAACCACCGCTCCACCATACCGCTGCATGACCAGCTCTACCCTCACCTACTGTATCCTCACCCATCCCTTGTAGATTGTGAGCCCTCGCGGGCAGGGTCCTCGCTCCTCCTGTACCAGTCGCTGTCACATTGTGTTCAAGATTATTGTAATTATTCTTGTATTATACCCCTTTTTCACATGTAAAGCGCCATGGAATAAATGGCGCTATAATAATAAATAATAATAAGTTTACAACCCATGGCACTGTAGCTAATCTCCCTGGATGCTGACGGCAGAGAAAAATTGATGAAAGGTTGCAATGTAGGATAGTCCAGATGGTGGATAAGGAGCCCCAATCAAGTTCCAAAATTCAATCTGTCTTGCAGGCTTGGGGTGCATCACTGTCAACGCAAACTATCCATCGACATTTGAATGAAATGAAACGCTATGACAGAAAACCCAGGAGGACCCCACTGCTGACACAGAGACATAAAAAAGCTAGACTGCAGTTTGCCAAAATGTACCTGAGTTAGCCAAAATTCTTCTGGGAAAGTGTTTTGTGGACAGATGAGACTAAGATAAGCTTTTTGTTAAAGCACATCATTCTACTGTTTAACGAAGATGGAATGAGAAAAGAACACAGTACCTAAAGTCAGATATGGTGGAGGTTCAAAGATGTTTTGAGGTTGTTTTGCTGCCTCTGGTACTGGGTGCCTTGACTGTGTGCAAGGCATCATGAAATCTGAAGACCACCAAAGGATTTTGGGTCACATTGTAGTGCCCGGTGTCAGAAAACTGGGTTTGCTTCCTAGGTCATGGGGCTTCCAGCAGGACAATGACCCTAAACATACTTCAGAAAGCACTCCGAAATGGATTTAAACAAAGCGCTGGAGAGTTCTGAAGTGGCTGCAATGAGTCCGGATCTAAATCCCATTGAACACCTGTGAAGAGATCTTAAAATTGCTTTTGGGAGAAGGCACCTTCAAATATGAGAGACCTGGAGCAGTTTGCAAAAGAAGGGTAGTCCAAAATTGCAGTTGAAAGTTGTAAGTAGCTTGTTTATGGTTATAGGAAGCGATTGATTGCAGTTATTTATTGCAAAATATTAAGTTGAGGGTTCAAATACACACAAAGGAAATAAACATGTGTATAACAAAACATATGTAATTGCAATTATTTTCTGGGAGAAATACTTCATTTTCTGGAATGAGTGAGCTCATATGGGGGCTGGTTGTGGAATGTGCTAGGTATTTTAGAAGTTTATTAGATCCCCAACTTTCAGGATAGCTTCACCCCTGGAAGTCCCAGGTGATAGATATTGTTGTGATGTTTCCTACCGCTATTATACCTTTCTATAGAGATGAAACATGGCATGGATAGCATCTTTAATCAGACCAATATTAAATTTTAGGTGTTAGAATAGCACTACAATGATGTGAATGAATGCCCTATGTTCGTCCCTTCACTACAAAGCCCAAAATATTTCTCCTATAAATATCGGATCAATGCAAACCCCAATAATCATCACTGACAACTGGCTCCAAAAGGTCTGTGATCAGTGCTTTGAACAGAGGAAACTCTTGCCTTGGAAGTGTACTTCTCCACCTCTAAATACATAAATCCCAGGCTTAGTGTCTGGCTCTCAGAGCAGATCTCCTGTTGTAATGACCTGGTCACTGCAAGAGGTCCCTACTTAAATTGAGATTGAAGTGTCAGCCCTTTCTCACTTCCCCGGTTATAATTAATCCCATATGTTCAATGTGAGGTCCTACTTCAATCAAGGTTGACGTGTCAGCTCTTTCTTACTTCCCCAGTTATAATTACCGTATATACTCATGTATAAGCTGACTTTTTCAGCACATTTTTTATGCTGGAAAAGCCCCCCTCGGCTTATACTCGAGCATATACTGTACTTACTGTTATGCACACGCCCGGGCTGACTGGCTTGTGCATGATTTAGTGATTCCACTGTGCCATGAACCGGAGACTGCCTGGAGGGGCGTAACTAAGTATCTACCCAATCCGACCAAGGTCGCACGACGGCTAACGACGCCGTGCACCAGGGAGGAACCGAGCAGAGGGACCAGGTGCTACTCCAGGCCAGACCCCGGACACGGCTGTTGACCCACACCGGGGAGTGCAGGAACAGGCTGGTTAGGCTGGCACACAGACAGGTGGGTATTGGCAGGCACGGCTGGCATGCAGACAGGTGGGCACTAGCAGGCACGGCAGGAGTGCAGACAGGAGGATACTGGCAGGCACGGCTGGTATGCAGACAGGAGGGTACTGACAAGTATGGCTGGCGTGCAGATGGAGAGGTACTAGCTGGTTGGAGCACAGGCTGGATAGGGTCCAGTACAGACTGGGATTCAGGAACAGAACCGCAGATGCGGTAGACAAGCAGAGCAGAGAGGAACCGCCGGAGCAGTGGGCAAGGCGGAGCAGAGAGGTACCGCCGGAGCGGTGAACAAGCAGAGCAGGCAGTAACCGCTAGAGCGGTGAGCAAGGCAGAGCAGGCAGGAACCGCCGGAGCGGTGAGCAAGGCAGAGCAGGCAGGAACCGCCGGAGCGGTGAGCAAGGCAGAGCAGGCAGGAACCGCCGGAGCGGTGAGCAAGGCAGAGCAGGCAGGAACCGCCGGAGTGGTGAGCAAGGCAGAGCAGGCAGGAACCGCCAGAGCGGTGAGCAAGGCAGAGCGGGCCGAAACCGCCGGAGCGGTGAGCAAGGCAGAGCGGGCAGAAACCGCCGGAGCGGTGAGCAAGGCAGAGCCGAGATAAACCGCCGGAGCGGTGAGCAAGGCAGAGTGGGCAGAAACCGCCGGAGCGGTGAGCAAGGCAGAGCAGAGGGGACAGGGCTCTGTTTACACGGAACAGACTGGAAGGGAAAGGCAGAACCAGATACACAGAAGATACTTGCAATGAAGTAGCGAGTGGACTCTAAACTCACAAACGGAAGTACAGCAACAACGAGTAGGAGTTAGGTGCAGGTTCAGACGCTGCAGAAAAAGGGAAGGTACGGACATAGAGAAAAACAGGTAACAGACTAGGAGAGTGTTCAGACAGGAACTGAGTGTTCAGACAGGAACTGACACTGCAGCGAGATACAGGAGCGGGTCTGGGTATGCGGCCCACAGAAGGCGGGACGAACAGGCTAGGAGCGTGTTCAGACTGGCCTGGAAATACAGCCTTCAGGAAGGCGGACAGGCAAGAAAAACAGAACAGTACCTGGCAAATGAGCGGCAAGAAGCCCTCTGAAGATAATAGTTGCTCAGGCACCAGCTTCAAGGTGGAGCTGGTTTAAATATCCAGTGACAGACAGCAATACGCTGAGGACGCATTAGGGGTGTGCCCACAGCAGCTACAAGAACCAGGAAGTAACTGGGCCGCCACCCTAAGCAGTCAGAACAGAGACAAACAGACAGCATGAATAGAAGCCAGGCTAGCAGACTGGACTGAAGATCAAGTTTGCGATCTGGCATAGTGAGAGATGGTGCACCATGCAAGCCCACCACCAGGTATGCTACACTTACATTCTGGCTATGAGGGGGTTGCAGAGGAGGAGGAGCGGTGCACAGGCAGTAGCCGGCTGCTGCAGCTACCACGTGTGCCACTGCTAAAGAAAATTAAAATTCACTCTTCTCCACACCCATGGGCGTGGAGAAGAGTGAATATTCATTCTCTTTAGTAGCGGGCACAAGTGATCGCAGAGCCGCAGTAGGAAGCCAGCGGCTGCGGCTACAGTGTGCGCTATTGAAGAAAATGGATATTCACTCCTCTCCATGTCCATAGTCCCGGCGTGGAGTGAATATCCAAGCAGCTCACCTCAGCGTCTGAGGGCGCATGGCAGTAAAGTCATGCACTGCTCGGATGCTGAGATCAGCTGCTGGCAGAACAAGACGCCACTCTGGAGCAGAGGGAAAGAAGGTGAGTAGAAGTGTTTATTTTTTTATGTGTGCAGTAATGGGGGGCCATGCTTACCAGTATGGGGATGGGGGGCCATGCATACCAGGATTGGGGATGAGGGGGCCATGCATACCAGGATAGGAATGGCATGCATACCAGGATAGGGGTCCATGCATACCAGGATAGGGGTCCATGCATACCAGGATTGAGAATGTGGGTGCCATGCATACCAGGATTGGTGATGAGGGGGCCATGCATACCAGGATTGGTGATGAGGGAGCCATGGGTACCAGGATTGGGGATGATGGAGCCATGCATACCAAGATTCAGGATGAGGAGGCCATGCATACCAGGATTGGGGATGAGGGAGCCATGCATACCAGGATTGAGGATGAGGGGGACATACATATCAGGATTGGTGATGAGGGCGGCATGCATACCAGGATTGGTGATGAGGAGGCCATGCATACCGGGATTGGGTGTGAGGGGGCCATGCATACCAGGATTGGGGATGAGGGGCCATGCATACCAGGATTGGGGATGAGGGGGCCATACATATCAGGATAGGGGTCAATGCATACCAGGATTGGGTATGTGAGGGCCATGCATATCAGGATTGGGGATGAGGGGGCCATGCAAACCAGGCTTGGGTATGAGGGGACCATGCATACCAGGATTGGGGATGAGGGGGCCATCCATACCAGGATTAAGGATGAGGGAGCCATACATACCAGGATTGGTGATAAGTGAGCCATGCATACCAGGATTGATGATGAGGGGGCCATGCATACCAGGAATGGGGATGAGGGGGATATGCATACCAGGATTGGGGATGAAGGGGCCATGCATACCAGGATTGGGGACGAGGGGGCCATGCATACCAGGATTGGGGATGAGGGGGCCATGCATACCAGGATTGGGGATGAGGGGGCCATGCATACCAGGATTGGGGATGATATCAATTTTCTTGATACTCTTGTAAACCTTGAACAAGACGGCTTATTTAGCATGGATTTATACACTAAACCAACAGACCGTAACAGCTTATTACAATTTACCAGCTGTCATTCACACCATATTAAAAAATCACTTCCTAAATCACAATATCATAGAATTCATTCCATAGTATCCAATAAAATGCTATGTGAAGCTCATCAGGAAGAAATGAGTCAAAAATTGCGAATGAAAGGCTACCATGAATGAATCTTGAAATCTTGAGATTGAGACCACTAAAAGACTTACCTTCATCAGTATCTATCATCCTTTCACGCACAAGATTAACCAATGTGTGAAAAAACATTGGAAACTTCTAAGTACTGCTTATGCTAATATCTCAGAATACCAATCATCACTACTATAATGTAACAAAAGAGCCAACAATCTTAGAATCACTTAGTGAAAGCTGATGTGGGTCCAAAAAAACCCCAAATGTCCCAAAGTCTTCTTTTACAAAATGTAAAGTAACATTCCCCTGTTTGGGCTGTGCACAATGCTCAAATATCATTAAAGGCGATTTCTTTTGTCATCCATGGTCAGAAAAACGGTTTCCGATCAAAATTTTTTTACATGTGACTCGTCATTTGTAATATATTTAATTAAATGTCCTTGCTGTCTCAGATATGTTGGAGAGACTTCTCAACATATCCGACACCGCATCTCACAACACAAGTCTACTATACGTTGTAAACGCACAATGCTACCTATTCCTGCCCATTTTACTGATATGGGACACTCTATTACACATTTGAAATACCAGGTACTAGAACACATACCAATGGCCAGAAGAAACGCGTGGCCTTTTGGATCCATATCCTTCAAACATTGGATCCAAGTAAGTTTAATAGGGAGTATGAAATTGTATATTGATAAAATGATACATGTGACCAAGAGCCTGTGGTTTATTCTACTTCATTCTGTTGTACTTCATGTTTCTTTATTAGTGTTGAGCGAGTATGTTCTATTAACCCTTTCGCCGAGTATGCTCGGGCCGAGCTCCGAGTATTTACAGCTGCTCGGTGATATGGTTGAATCGCTCCATGATTTGCAACTGTTTGACAGTATTAATACATGTGAGGAATGTCTATTTCTTACACATTCCTCACATGTAATAAAGCTGTCAAACAGTTGCAAATCATGCACACGGGAGCGATTCAACCATATCACCGAGCAGCTGTAACTACTCGGTGCTCGGCCCGAGCATACTCGGACAGAACATACTCGCTCAACACTATTCTTTATTAATTTTCTTTTCCATCTCTAGTATTATTAATATTTCTTCTTAATATTGTATAGCATGCATACGTCCGGCCTTAGCTGATTCTTCATTTTTTTTATTTTCTCCCTCTTTTCTAGATCCAATAGGAGCTACAAACCGCATCCTCAGGCATAATCATCTATACTGACATCTATTCTTCTCATTCATCCATTTGCTTACTCTTTCTCTCCTTTTCCAATTTCCTCTATCATTCTCTTTCATTCTTTCTTTTGCTCTATTCTCTCTATGTTCCCCTTCTCTGTTTACTCCGCTATCCCATATGGTACATTCACTACTTTTTAACATACTACAGCGCTTTGATTTCTCTTCTGACCGTCACGCTGGACATGCACGCGCAGATCATCAGCCGGAAACAGGCCCACATCCTGCCTCTTCCCCATATTAGACGCGATATCCGGCACTGGTCAACCACTGCAGCACGACTAGGTCCTCAACGCCCACATTCCCATCTCTACATTCCATGTGCAGGTAAAATCGCTGATCTGTCCAGTCTGTCTCTCCATGAATTCAGGTGTCCATTATACATCTTACATACACCTGTTATATATCAGGTTCACAGCTCTTACTTCTTCTCTTTTTATATATCTATGGTCTTTCACTCCTACTTATTTCTCATTTTTTATTCTTTATGGACTTATTGCTTCCATTTTCTTTTTATTATGCTATATTTTCTTTCTTTTGCTATCCTTTTCTAATATTTCCTGGGACCATATTATTTCATATGGATTATTATTTTGATTTGTATCCACAGGCTCCTGACCCAATATGATCTTATTAAATGCCTTTGTATCACTACATTGTACGGCATCAGCAATTTTCATAACATTAGATATATATATCAATAAATCATTGATGTTGATCTGTTTATTGATTGTGACTTATTTCTTCTTGAAATTTTCTATACATGTACTGTATATAAATATTGATGTATGTGTGTGTGTAAATATACCTTATCTAGTATTCTTAATTTGAACATGTCCTTTTTTCTCAAATTTTCATTGTTATTATGCAGATAATACTTGATAAAGGCTTGACAGGACCGCAAGGTGGCTCAGTGGTTAGCACTGGGGTCCTGGGTTCAAATCCCACCAAGGACAACATCTGCAAGGAGTTTGTATGTTCTCCCCGTGTTTGCGTGGGTTTCCTCCGGGTTCTCCGGTTTCCTCCCACACTTTGAAGACATACTGATAAGGAATCTAGATTGTGAACCCCAATGGGGACAGTGATGACAATGTCTATAAAGCGCTGTGGAATTAATGGTGCTGTGTAAGTGAGTAAAATAAAATAAATAATAGGCTGAAACAAAATATATAAAACCAATTTCTGCAAATAAGAAATAAAGTATGATCAAGCATATTTCTGTGAACTGGAAATATATATTTTAAGAATTATTTCTGTGATTGAGAAAATTACCTCCTTAGAGTGCTGAAGATGATCTAAGATTATATCACCATACGGGCTCGTGCAGACAATTGTATTTTCGGTCCGAGTGTGACCCGACAAAACATTGGATCGCACTCGGACCAAGGTTAGTCTATGAGGTCTTCCACATATCATATGTTTTCCTCAGACCACGCTGGTCTAAAGAAAATATCACAGCATGTCCGAGTTTGATCGGATATTCAGATCGCACTCAGCCATGCAAGTCAATGAGTTTGTGGAAACCATCGGACTGCACTCGGATGACATCTGAGTGCAGACCGATTTCCACCGACTGACAGAATGGAGAAGATGGATATTTGTTTTTCTCCATCTCCTCATCCGAGAGAATCGGATCACACTACGATCACACTCTGATCAGCATAATCGGACCGATTCTCTCAGATGAGAGATTACACGGTTGTCTGCACCTGCCCTAAGAGGAGGTGGCCAACAGAAGGCACCACACAAAACACCATCCACGTAGAGCTGGCTACGGGAATACACTTCTACTCTGAGCTGAGGTGCAGTAAGGGACCACTGGAGTGGAGACCAAAAAAAAAAGAAGAAGCTTTCTTGTCCTGGACTCATTTGCTGCTAAAGGTGGTTATAAAAGACTGATGCTTCATGGTGTTTTGTTCCATCCCCGGTGAATACTTCATGGTGCTTACAATCTACATTTTGCTAATGGGCATGAAACAGGCATGAACCCAATACCAGTCTGAGGCCAGAATAGTTTCAGACTGCAGGGCAAGCTACGCAGAACCCCTGTGTATATTGGTAAAAGTACAAACCTTGTGCTGATGGTTTTTGCGCAGAATTGACTCTGGGGTTTCAATAGCATTTCCATAAAATAATAACCTGTATTTGGATATTGGGCAAAATGTTTAACCATGCCACCCACTACTTTACTAGTGAGATTCCTACTTTTACATAAAAATGAGAGTAATTACATTGATTTGTGTAAATTGTGCAAAATGCGTGAGCATTCACAACTGCAAACATAAGGGCTAGTGAACTAGATATCTAGGCCAGTAATAAACATTTGCCCCGGAGCTAAAAATCTGCCAGCATGCCCCAGCGTTGCCAAGCAGCAGGGTTTATTGACAGAGAAACTAGTATGGGTTCTCTGTGAACATCAAGGATGGTTTTGTCATGTAAAATAAGCACAGCTGATTAATGTCAAGCTTATAATAAAAATAATGGGCAGGAAATGTTATGGAAAATATAGTCTGGTTAATAGGATTAGAAATAAAATAAATTATAAAAGAGGGTTGATTATAAGAAAAGCTCCATGTAACAAGTGTATGCCGTAAAGTGGAACAATAGCTCGTCCAGAGCTGCATTCATAATTCTGCACTATAATACCCTATAACCTGGGATTAGAAGCAGATAAGTACTGTAAATCAATGCGTTTATAAAATCTCTTATTTTCATAGGTAGTTTATATGTTGTACTACATATGCTTTAAAGATATCGACACATTTGTAGAACCATGTATTTATGGCTAAAAAGAATTTGTGGAATAGGGTTTCTTTAAATATTTTGGACCAGAGTAGGAAGTGGAAGGACTTATATATATTGTCATGCTTATAATATATTTCTAAGAAATACCCAGTCATATAACAAATTTATGTATGATTTTTACGTTTATTTTCTGTTAACTACTTATAAAAATTTCAATAAAAAATTACAGTTGAAATTAAAAAAAAAAAAAAAATTTGGATCGTTAATAGCAGATTGTAAAAGAGTAAATCCATAAATTATCTGTTCTTTTTCCCTGGACTCTTATGAGCTGATTTTTGACCAAATAAAAGTTGAACTTGCATGTATGCCTTCAGTGTGAATGTACAATTTTCAAAGTAATGAAAATACAGAAAAATCTTTAAATGAGAAGGTGTGTCCAAACTTTTGGTCTGTACTGTATATATTTCTGGTCATGTTTTCCCACATTTTTCAGCAGTTCCCCCCTCTGTAGGCTCTATCTATTTCTATTTTTCAGTTGTTTCAGAGCTAGTTGGATACTAGCTGCTATCATGTCTCCCATACATACCACACAGAGACATGAGGGATTCCTGCTTGTCTATCTCAAAGGAGCACATGGTTAAGAACAGTAGCAGCATAGAGGACATTTTACAACAGAAGTGAGCAGTGTACCTGTGACTACAGCTCTGGGATATGATAAAAAGTTGCTAGAAAAAAAACAGCACTCTCTCTGCTTTTCTCTCACGCTGCTCCTTCTGGCTCTTGCCTTCTCTTTTTCCATTGACTTCAAAAGGCAACTGTAATCTGGTCTCTAAGTGAGCTCGCAGTCAACTGTAATCTGGTCTCTAAGTGAGCTCGCAGTCAACTGTAATCTGGTCTCTAAGTGAGCTCGCAGTCAACTGTAATCTGGTCTCTAAGTGAGCTCGCAGTCAACTGTAATCTGGTCTCTAAGTGAGCTCGCAGTCAACTGTAATCTGGTCTCTAAGTGAGCTCGCAGTCAACTGTAATCTGGTCTCTTAGTGAGCTCGCAGCCAACTGTAATCTGGTCTCTTAGTGAGCTCGCAGTCAACTGTAAACTGGTCTCTTAGTGAGCTCGCAGCCAACTGTAATCTGGTCTCTTAGTGAGCTTGCAGTCAACTGTAATCTGGTCTCTTAGTGAGCTCGCAGCCAACTGTAATCTGGTCTCTTAGTGAGCTTGCAGTCAACTGTAATCTGGTCTCTTAGTGAGCTCGCAGCCAACTGTAATCTGGTCTCTATGTGAGCTCGCAGTCAACTGTAATCTGGTCTCTTAGTGAGCTTGCAGTCAACTGTAATCTGGTCTCTTAGTGAGCTCGCAGCCAACTGTAATCTGGTCTCTTAGTGAGCTCGCAGCCAACTGTAATCTGGTCTCTTAGTGAGCTTGCAGTCAACTGTAATCTGGTCTCTTAGTGAGCTCGCAGCCAACTGTAATCTGGTCTCTAAGTGAGCTCGCAGTCCGACTTCTGTTGAACTAGACACATTTTAGCTGTATTTCTGATGAGTTCAGGATGCAAGGGTAGGAAAAGAAGTATCTCCTAAGTGGAGAAAGAAGCAGATTTCACTAATAAAATATGTTACAAAGTTTCTTACTGTAGCTTGTACTATCGAGTTAGGCAGTTTGTTGAAACAATAGCGAGAATTTCAGCAATTTCTTACATATATAAGGAAACCAGTAATTAAAGTATTTTTTATTGTTCATAACTAATTTTGACCATGTTTATGATATGTATTTTAGCTTGGTTAGATTGACAATGTATATCTGGATAAAAAAATAAGTGTTAAGAGTGCATTAATAATTTTTTTTAAAGGAAGATAATGCTTTTAATAAATTCTGCAGATTCTTGAAGGTTAGACCCTTCATTAGTTCATAGAGTTGAAATCTTTAACTTTGCATTCCTGCTATGTTGCTAGAGGCACATCACCTGCATCTACAACTAGAGATACTATATTCAATACTGTAATTATATTTTCTTCCTTTTTACAGGAAGACAATTTTTTTTGTTCATTCACTAAAACTCTCCATTTTACTTGTGT
This sequence comes from Phyllobates terribilis, assembly GCF_046119375.1. Classification (NCBI taxonomy): domain Eukaryota; kingdom Metazoa; phylum Chordata; class Amphibia; order Anura; family Dendrobatidae; genus Phyllobates; species Phyllobates terribilis. The sequence continues at coordinate 70,084,024 of NW_027362767.1, read as the reverse complement.
TTGTTATTCATCAACCTTGCACATTTTACAAACTACAGTTGCTCCTCATGTTTACACCAGGGATTAGGGGAGTGATCAGCATCTGACAGGGGTTCCTTGTTCTTACCATTGTACTCACTGGACATATTGTCAATAAGGTCTAGTAAGTTATGAGTCATCTCACCATCTCATCATCACTGGTGGGTCCGTCTACTGGAGGACCATCATTGTGGCAAAGCCTAGAAGAGGCCATGTGGGTTTTCTAGTGGCTCAGTTTGACCCTGGCAATGATAATTGTCCTTCTCTTCCCATCTTGTCTGGTAGGATTTCTGGTGGCTGCATCAAAGCTCATCTAGTAATGAAGGCCTATTTATTCCACATTCAGCTGAAATGTATTGCGGAGCAGAGACCCGCCAGGTCACTGCACTGCTATACACCCCGCCAGCTAATCAGATGCCAGTCACAAATGATACATAGCACTGACGTCATGCATCACCCATAGGAGACACGTCAAAGTCAGCTATTTTAAATGTGTTATAGAGAAGCGGCAGAATGGGGAACATTATTACAGTATGGGTCTAGGATGGGGACATTATTATTGGAAGATGACTGGATGGGGACATTATGCCAGGATTTGAGGACATTATACTAGAAAGCAGCCCAGGATGGGAGACATTATAACAGGAAGGGGCCCAGGATGTTGGACATTTTTACTGGAAGGGGCCCATGATGACAGACATATTTTGCTGGAAGGGGATAGGATGGGGACATTACACTAGGATGAGAGACATTATTACAAGAAGGTGCTCAGGGTGTGGGACATTATATCAGCAACAGTCCAAGAAGGATGGGGGACATTATTAATAGTAGGGGCCCAGGATGGGGGACATTATACCAGGAAGGGGCCTAGGATGGGGGACATTATACCAGGAAGGTGCCCAGGATGTGGGACATTATACCAGGAAGAGGCCCAGGATGGGGAACATATATTTCTTGAAGGGGCCAGGATGGAGACATTATACTATGATGAGAGACATTATTACTAGAAGGGGTTTAGGATGGGGGACATTATGCCAGGAAGAAGCCCAGAAGGATGGGGTAAATTATTAATGGTAGGGGCCCAGGATGGGGAACATTATACCAGGAAGGGTCCCAGGATATTGGACATTATTACTGCAAGGGGCCCAGGATAGGGAACATTATACCAGGAAGGGTCCCAGGATGTTGGACATTATTACTGCAAGGGGCCCAGGATGGGGGACATTATTACTGGGAGGGACATAGGATTGGTGGCATTATTACCAGAAGGGCCCTGGATGAAGAACATTATACCAAGAAGAGGCCCAGGATGGGTGACAATATTACATTATGGGGGGCACAACACATATGTCTTTATAGGATTTAAAACGCTACAAGGGCCCATGCATCTGACCAACATGCAGGTGGAGGCCCAGGTCCAAGTTTTGCATCTGGACCCATTGGACCCTAGTTACGCCATCGGATACTCGTATAATCACTGGGCATCCCTCCACTGACACCTTCTTAGCATGGGAGGTCTAACCTCACAATGTAAATGTAGTGTCTATGACACTGACCATAGCTGTAACACTGACAGAACAGCTATCTCCACCAGTACAATAAAATGTAGGATCTTTTCGGGGGGGGGGGGGGGGGAGGGGGGTGCGATTGCACATTATTATCTATCATGTGGTTGCTAAAATTAATTTACAAATATTTACCTTTAGAAAGTAATTTTTTTAAAAACTTTTAAACATCATATGCCTTGAGCTTAAGAATGTATTTTATGTTTCAATAAGTGAAATGATTTTCTGGCTTCCTCTTAAATATTATTAAACCTTTGATAGTATTGATGCACACATACTGTACATTCAGAAATGTTTCTGCCTTTTCCAACCTCTCTGATTTCATCATGTCTCTCGTCTATTTATAAGTAAGTGAGTCACCATATCAACATGTTCAAACAGACACATACATGCATGCTGGCATTGTCTGAAGTTTCAACACGTCCATCTACCTCCCTCACCAAGCTTGCTAATCCAGAATAGAGTATGCTGTATAGCAGTGCAGGAATACATACTGTATATTGCAATTACACAAAAAGACATGACATAGTATGACTCTCAGTTTGCATCTCAGTTAACTCCATAAGAACACAGACAATTTTAATTTTTGCTGTAGTGTTTTTTCCTCCTCTTGTTCCAAGAGCAATAACTGTTTTATTTTTCCGTCGACATAGCCGTATGAGAGCTTGATTTTTGCAGGACGAGTTGTAATTTTGAATTACACCATCCATTTTACCATCTAAAACTGAAAAACAGGAAAAAATCCAAGTGAGGTGAACTGGTGAAAAAAAAAAAAGAAACAATTCTGCCACCGTTTTTTTTTTTTTTTTAAGTTTAGTTTTTAAAGCGATGATTGTGCAGTAAAAATCCCTTGTCAGCATGACTCGCGAGAACAGTACTATTATAGAGATACCAAACTTATAGAGTTTTCTTATCATTTTAGTGGCTTGATTGACAGCTGTCGTTTGATTCATGCTGCCCAAGCCGCAGGCAGTATGAATCCGATCCTGGCTGCACGATTCCAGCCAGGTATACTGTATTTTATCCTGAAATGCACTGTCATTTAAGAGAAAGTGTAGTTAGAAGATCCACGGACATAGCCAGAGATGAGACTATTGCGAGGTCATCCCTGGCCGGTTATTCCCAGCACCGCTGGAGATGATTTGAAGATCTTGCTATGGGACAGACCTGTCAATCACCTCCAGAACCACTGTTAGGAGCCAGCAGGGGACGGCGCTGGACTAGTCTCGTCTCCAGCTATAGTCCCTGGACGGATCCTTAAAGTATACACCCTCTGAAATACCAGAACGTTTCAGGGTAAAATATACCTGGCTGTAGCCAAGATCTGATTGATGCTGCCTGAAGTTTGGGCAGCATGAATCAGATGACAAGTTCACTTTAAGTGGTTAAACAGCAGCAATCTGAGCTAGCTCCAGTCGCTGCTGTTAGGGGCGGGTGCTGGCCGTGTAACATAGCTGACATCATCCCCATGGCCTGCATGCCCTTCTGCTCTATTGAAACTCCTTCAGAACAGGGAGCTGGGGTTGTTGTATGTTCCAATGGTGGAAAACAAGCGATAATACAGTTATCATGTTTCTAAAAGTTTTTCAGGGGATAACCGTTTTAAAAGTGAAGATATTGTAAAGGGTTCCTTCAAGACATTATTGTCAAAATACAATGTCTGCTGCCCCTTTGGCTCTGCTTGACATTTTTACAGAAAATGCATGATTGGCCATGTAGTTACAGATTCTTGCTAGACTGTAATGCTTCATTTCCCCTATGGCGGCACTGTTTGAATCTTATCATAGGAGAAGTCTTAAAAAATTGTGCAAAGTGACTACCCCTTTAAACCTTTCATGACATGCGCCATACATGTCAGCTCGGCGCACAAAAAATAACCCCTCACCCGGCCACCGATGCAGAAAATTGGAGACGCTACGGGTCTCGGAAAATGGCAATTTTTTACTTATAACAAGTTTTGGATTTTTTTTTACTACTTAAATAAAAAAAAACTTAACATGTTTGGTATCTACAAACTCGTAATGACCTGGAAAATCATAATGGCAGGTCAGTTTTAGCAGTTAGTGAACATGGTTTAACAAAAAAAATAACTGTGGAGTTGCACTTTTTTTTGCAATTTTACGCACTTGGAATTTTTTTCCCGTTTTCCAGTACACGATATAATAAAATCAATGGTGTCGTTCAAAAGTACAACTCGTCCCACAACAAACAAGCCCTCACATGGCCATATTGACGGAAAAATAAAAAAGTTATGACTCTGGGAAGAAGGGGTGCAAAAAACAAAAGTGCAAAAACTAAAAAGGACCGCGGAATGAAGGGGTTAATCAAAGAGGACCAATCTAATCTCATAACATACCATATTTTTCGGACTATAAGATGTTATGATCTGCTACAGGGACTAAGGAAAGACAGGAGATCTGTCCCTACAATAGAACTAAACTAGATCCCTACGATGTAACGGGGAACCTGATCCTGCGATCAGACCCGCTAAAGTCCTCGGCTAGTCTGTACGAAGACCTATAGATGTGAGGGAGGGATCCCTACAAGAACTAGGGACTGGGATAAGTTGGACACCTCCTAGCAGAAATAGTAGCAGTCAAAGACAAACACACAACAAAAAGCATAGAGGTCAGAAGACCTAGCAAAACTAACAGAGAACGGCAACAGAGCACCAAGCTAGCTCAAGAGTAGTAAATACAATGAAGTCCAGCAAGGCCAGGAGGGCGGAGCCGGATTAAATAGGCAAAAATGGTCATGTGACCAGCAAACTAAAAAAAAACCTAACAGGAGAGTTCTAACATAAGACGCACTTTTTTACTCCAAAATTTTGGAGGAAAATGGGGGGTGCGTCTTATAGTCCGAATGTTGGGGGGGTGTATATATATATACAGGGTGTGGAGGGAGCGGTAGCGGTGGAGGAGCGGGGCACAGGAGGCAGCAGCTACCCCATGCTGCCTACACTGTCCCCGCTGCTAAAGAAAATGAATACTCACTGCTCCCCACGCCCATTGGACTATTCATGCTCCTCAATAGCGGCACACAGCGGAGCGCAGCGCGGCTCCTGCTGTTGCCGGAATCGCCTGTGCCCGCTGTTAAAGGGCATGAATATTCAACCTCTCTCCATTTTCATGGGCGTGGGGAGGGGGTGAATATTCCTGCCCTTTAATGAGCATGCACAGGAGATAGCGGCTTTGCTGTGTGCCGGCTATGGAGGAGAGTGAAGTTACTGCTCCCCGCGCACACAGTTTCGGGGCGAGGAGCAGTGACTTCCGGCAGCTGATCTCTCTCATTGTGAGCCGCGCATGGCAGTGACGTCATGCGCGACTCACATAGAGAGATCAGTGCAGGCAGACAGGACGCAGCGCTGGAGGAGAGAGAAGAGGTGAGTAGGAGTGTTTATTTTATTTTTTATGTGCAGCTTGATGGGGATTAGGGGGACCATGCATACTAGGATAAAGCTGAGGGGGCCATGCATACCAGGACAGGGATTAGGAGTGCCATGCATACCAGGACAGGGATGAGGGGTGCCATGCATACCAGGATTGGGGATGAGGGGTGCCATGCATACCAGGATGGAGGGGTGCCAGGCATACCAGGATGGGGATGGGGACCACGTACTACAGGAAGGGGGGGCATATATACCAGGATGGGGATATTGTCAGAATTGGGGGACATTACCCCTATACCAGTGTCAGCAGAAGACCCCCTCCCCCTTAAAAGTGCATCATGACCACATTTTTTGCTTAATTTTTTTTTTATTATTTTCCTCCTCTAAAACCTAGGTGCGTCTTATGGTCCGGTGCGTCTTATAGTCCGAAAAATACGGTACTTCTTTTTTAGTAAATACCTATATTGCACATTGCCAGAGCATCTTTTCTTAGAACTGAGCGAGAGCAATTCCACTCTTATACCCCCTGGAAATGTATGAATACGGTTAGGGCGACGTGTTGTGTTGCGCCACACTGAAATCGCAGCGACACATTGCAATATTGGATGTAATGATTTATTGTCAACTGGATAATTCTATTTCCTTTGTCAATAAACATTTTACCAATATTCAAACTCAGGTACTGGTATAATGTCCCACTTAGCACTATTGTGTACAGAAAAAAACAACAAAAAATGTGTGCTAGGACCAAAAATATTCACACAGAAGGTAATGAAGCATAAATGATCTTTATTAAACACAAAGATTAAAAATTCATAACATTTATATAAAAGGCATTCCAAGATACAAAAACATATATTGGTGGGTGAGCACTGTGGGAAACCCTGATCGTAAATATATAAATAGAAATTAAGTGACCAATAAATAACTGTATGAGAATATAAATCACTAATCACACATATCTAATATACGAAAATCCGTAAACAAATAGTTTGTGGATAGGTGCAAAAACATCCCAATTTCACAGGTCACTCATATAATTTAGGGTAGTAGAACAGCCCACAGGTTAATATAACAAGTATCAATAAGCAATATTGCATGCAACCATACTCACCCACCAACACCCAATGCACGTTTCACAAATTGAAAACAGAAATGGCAATGTCTTGTTATCACTTTATTCATCAATTTTCAGGAGGAATAACAGAGGATCAGCACAATGCAGAATGATAAAGAAATTTATGGACCAGTAATTACTAAAACAGACATGTTAATAGGGTTCGTCTGTCCCCTTTAAATGTACTTTCAGATTTAGCTATTATCTTTCATGATGCTTTGGCTCTAAGAAAAAGGCATCTGTTGGGGGTCCATGATCTAGGACCCACACAGATTACTAGAACAAGATCCTTGCTATGCTTTACCAAGTGCTGTGATCCTTTAGCCCACAGCTCAGAGTAATCTCATTGTCGCTGCACCTGCACTTTCATTCATCCCCATACTTTACAAGTCTTTTGGAAATATATATACCCCCTGTATAAGAAAACACTTTCTATAACTCATACTCATTGCATCACAGGATACGTGAGTTTTATCCTTTTGCAAATATTTATGTATTTCTTTAATAGAGTTGAAACATTTTTGTACTTTATTGGATATAATCTGGCAGCAGATGAATATAATCTTTTAATCCAATTTATATAATCACAGCTACAGCAGGCTGTGATCCTGCTACGTATAAAGGTACTTTCAGGACTGTGTCACGCTTTTCGCCTGGTGTTCCTAAGGGAAGGTATCACTTATATATGTGATTGTTTTTTTGCTAACTAAATATTTTTGGGCTGATAAATATTCTTTTTATTTATTTTTTTATTACATTTTCTGTAAAAGAAAAAAAAAAATGGGGATCAGTCATCTTGCCTGAGCTGCCAACATTATTTGAAGATATGTATGCTTTACAGCAGCCACATTGATCAAATGAAACAATAGTCTGGAGATGTCCATTGATTCCATTGGGAGAGTTCGATGGGAGGCACGGTCAACGCAGAGGTCATTGGGCAGGGACAAGAAGGAGGTGACTGTGATTGTCACCTACTGGTAGATCCTATATTTAAAGGCACTAAAATATACACCACATTCCTCACTTAAAGGGGTATTCCAAGGTTAAGGTGAATTTGGAACATCCCTTTAAGTAATGATCCTGATGTATATATGAGTCCTTTGACTCTAGGATATCATATTTGGGCCAATCAATTATAAATAACAACAATGATATTAAGGAGAACTACAAAAAGATAATGTATAAAAGGCCCTTTAAGGAACATTAAAAATGTGGCAACTGTTTTGATTGCATTGGAAGCGCTATGAATATTAATGAAGAACTGTTTCTGTAGTGGGGACACCATGACTGTTATATCCGGGACAGTAGATGTCATAAAAAACACTGTGACTTTAATGGGAAAACTAGCTATGATGGCAACCCTGTAAAACTAATACTTGAAACAAGGGGCAGTGTAGCTACAACTTTTTCTGACACATATATTAGTTTTAAGAAACTCTTGCCTGTGTCTTAATGAAGCTCCATTACTGAGAAATCAGCATTTGAATTTATATGCAAATAAGGCAGAAAGACTTTGGTAGATCTGAAGTCTCTGTCACTCCAGCTCTATTCCCCACCCAGCGCCGCCTCCTCCTGCTTGACCTCAAGCCTCTCTGCTGTGTGACTTCAGGCAAAGGAGCCTTCAGTCAAGAAGGAGGAGGTGGCACAAGACGGGGAATAGAGTTGGAGTGGCAAAGGCTTCAGATCTACCTTATTCCTTCAGCCTCATTTGTATATCAATTAAAAGGCTGATTTTACAGACTGGCCATATAAAGGTAGTGTCTTTTGATGAATTATCTTTGAAAGAGTTATGTGGGCTTATAAAGTAGTGTTCAAAATAATAGTAGCCCCATATGACTAACCGGATCAATCACTGTTTTTGGTATAAATTATATTACCACATGTCAAACAATTTACCAGTTCGTGCAGTAGATTCTAAGGAAACCAACACACATGATCTGCAGGTTTTTGAGTCTGTGTATTTGAATAATTAATTGAAAGGGGGGGGTGTTCAAAATAATAGCAGTGTGGAGTTCAATGAGTGAGGTCAATCATTCTTTGAAAAAACAGGTGTGAATCAGGTGACCCTTATTTAGGGGAGAAGCCAGCACATGTTGTACATGTTCTCCTCGAAAGCCTGCGAAATATGGGTCGTTCGAGACATTGTTCAGAAAAACAGCGTACTTTGATTAAAAAGTTGATTGGAGAGGGTAAAACTTATAAAGAAAAGAAGACAATGATAGGCTGTTCAGCTAAAATGATCTACAATGCTTTAAAATGGAAAGCAAAACCAGAGAGACGTGGAATAAAACGAGAAACTACCATTCGAATGGATCGAAGAATAGCCAGAATGGCAAAGGCTCAGCCAATGATCAGCTCCAGGATGATCAACAACAGTCTCAAGTTACCTGTGAGGACTGTGACAGTTAGAAGACGCCTGTGTGAAGCTAATCTCTTAGCAAGAAGTCCCCGCAAAGTCCCACTGTTAAAAAAAAGACATGTACAGAAGCCGATACAATTTGCCAAAGAACACATCAACTGACCTAAAGAGAAATGGAGAAACTTTTTGTGGACTGATGAAAATAAAATTGTTCTTTTTGGGTCCAAGTGCTGCAGACAGTTCATCAGACGACCCCCAAACTCTGCATTCAAGCCACAGTACACTCTGAAGACAGTGAAGCATGGTGGTGCAAGCATCATGATATGGGTATGTTTCTCTTACTATAGTGCCAGACCTATTTACTGCATACCAGGGATCATGGACCAGTTTTCATATATTAAAATACTCGAAGAGGTCATGTTGCCTTATGCTGAAGAGGATATGCCCTTGAAATGGGTGTTTCAACAAGACAGCGACCCTAAGTACACCACTAAACAAGCAAAATCTTGGTTCCAGTCCAGCAAAATTGAGGTTATGGAGTGGCCAGCCTAATCCCCGGACCTTATTCCGATAGAACACTTGTGGGGTGACATCAAAAATGCAGTTTCTGAGGCACAGCCAACAAATGCCAAAACAATTGCGGGATGTAGTCAAAGCATCCTGGGCTGGAATAACAGTTGACAGGTGCCAGAAGTTGGTTGACTCTATGCAACATAGATGTGAAGCAGTTCTGAAAAAAAAACCCTGTGGGTATACAACTAAATATTAGGTTAGTGATTCACAGGAATGCTAAATCCTCAAAAAAAGAAAGGACATATTGTGAGTTTGTAAAGACAAATGCAGACATTGATATTTTTTAGAACAACTCAATATTAATTTTTTGTTATTTTGTGTAAAGCAGTTAACAATTATATACATTTCTCTTCATGTTTTGAATTTGAAAACAGTGTGCAATGTTCCCAATGCATGGAAATTGTTACGGGTCCGGGTGGTGGAACCTATGTGCTTCAGTGCAAGGAGGGACCAGAGAGGCGTGACTAAGTGCCTACTCGGCCTGACCCAGGTCACACGGCGGCTTAGTCGACTCCGTGAACCAGGGAGGCACTGGGCAGGTGAACCAGGTGCCACTCTGGGAATGACTTCGTGTGAGAGCAGGCGACTCCCATGGGTCAGATGACAGGAGCTGACCGGTACAGTGGATGAGCACGGCAGGCAGGCTGGCGGGTGGTCAAGGTAGATAAGAAGGCAGGTACGACTGATAGCCAGACAGGCGCTCCGGGAAGGCAAGCAGGCGGGATCGACAGGTTACTTGCCAGGTGCTCCGGGTAGGCAAGCTGGCGGGGACGACAGGTTACTTGGTAGGTGCTCCGGGTTCGCATGCTGACGGGCACGGCAGGTAACTGACAGGTGCTGGCAGGTGCTCCAGGTAGGCAGGCTGGCGGGCACAGCAGGTAACTGGCAGACTGGCGGGCAGAACTATTAGACAGACTGGCGGGCTGGACTGTAGACAGACTGGTGGGCTGGACTGTTAGACAGACTGGCGGGCAGGACTGACAGACAGCGGGACCTGAGGGCTGAAGCAAGTGTTAGCACAACGGAACAACAACCTTGCACAGGCACCTCCATTTTGGAGCAGGTGCCATATATAGGGGAAGTCCTCCGGCCATTGGCCGGGGACTCTTTAGGAAGGCGCGCGCGGCCCCTTTAAGAGGGAGGGAGCGCGCGCGCCCTAAGCACAGCGCCTGGGAAGCTGCGCGCGGTGCGCGCCACAGCAGCAGTGAAGCAGGAAGACGCCGGACCAGGACCGTGGCGGTGAGGGGAACGGCGTCTCTGCCCGGCAGGAGACAGAGAAGCCGATGCTACAGTACCCCCCCCCCTTTACGCCCCCTCTTCTTTAGGCCCACAAGAATTTTTTTAAGAAGATCAGTGTTCTCCCTGGGTTCCCAGGACCTCTCCTCCGGGCCAAACCCCTTATAATCCACAAGAAAGAAAGTCTTTCCTCTTACCCTCTTGGTGGCCAAAATGTTTTCTACCTCAAAGACGTCCTCAGCGGAGACTGGAGCTGGAGTGGTACCTGGATCGTCAGAAAAGGAATTAAGGACAACAGGTTTGAGGAGGGATACATGAAAGGAGTTGGGAATCCATAAGGTGACCGGGAGTTTCAGCTTGTAAGCCACGGGATTGATTTGGTTTAGAACTTCGAACGGACCGATGAACCGCGGACCCAACTTATAAGAAGGTATCTTGAGACGGACATATTTGGAGGAAAGCCAGACCTTGTCTCCCGGACAGAATTGAGGCGGATCCAGACGTCTCTTATCAGCATGTTTCTTCATCTGCTCGGAGGACTGAAGAAGTGCAGATCTAGTGTCTTCCCAAATAGCCGAAAATTCGCTGACAAGAGACGCCGCGGCAGGATTGTCCACTGAAGAGGAGACGGGAAACAGAATCCGGGGGTGTCAACCGTAGACCACAAAGAACGGGGATATAGTAGAAGACTCGCTCTCATGGTTGTTATAGGAGAACTCGGCCCAGGGCAGGAGCTCAACCCAATCGTTATGGTGAGTGTTGACAAAGTGCAGAAGAAAGCCGGTAAGGATCTGGTTGATACGTTCCACTTGACCATTGGACTGAGGATGATAAGCAGAAGAGAAATCCAAAGAGACATCCAGCAGCTTGCACGTAGCTCTCCAGAAGTGCAAAGTGAACTGAACTCCGCGATCAGACACAATGTGGAGGGGTAGGCCGTGAAGACGGAAGATGTGATGGATGAAGTCCTTAGCCAGCACAGATGCAGACGGAAGACCAGCCAGAGGGATGAAGTGGGCCATTTTAGAAAAGCGGTCAGCGACCACCCAAGTGACAGTACAACCGGCAGAAACAGGGAGATCCGTGATGAAGTCCATTGCAATATGTTGCCATGGAGCGGAAGGCTTGGGAAGAGGAAGGAGATGGCCGAATGGAAAGTGCCTGGGTATCTTGTTACGGGCACAAGAGGCACAAGCCGCGACAAAAGTCCGCAACATTGTTGTGCAGGGAAGGCCACCAGTAATGTCAGGCGATGAGCAGAAAGGTCTTCCTCTGGCCAGCATGTCCAGCTAGTTTGGATGAATGACCCCAGAGTAGAACCTTCTTTCGATCCGGAACCGCTACAAAGGTCTTACCGGGTGGAAGATGAGACAGGTCAAACGGAGCAACAGTCATTACTTTGGAGGGGTCAATAATATGTAGAGGCCCCTTCTCTTGGTCGGAAGACAGGAATGTGCGGGATAGAGCGTCAGCTTTAATGTTCTTGTCCGCCGGGCGGTAATGCAGAGTGAAGCAGAATCGGGCAAAGAATAGAGACCACCTGGCCTAACGCGGATCTAGTCTTTGGGCGTTCTGCAAATAAGCGAGGTTTTTGTGGTCAGTGTAGATGACCACCGGGTGCAGAGCCCCCTCCAGCAAGTAGCGCCACTCCTCCAGCGCTAATTTGATGGCCAGCAGCTCACGATCTCCTATGGAGTAGTTGCGCTCGGGCGAGGAGAAGAGCTTGGAGAAGAAGCCGCAGGTCACCATTCTCCCGGACGAGGATTTCTGGGTGAGCACCACTCCGGCTCCGGAGGAGGAAGCATCAACCTCCAGGAAGAACTGCTTGTTGCAATCCAGACGGTGCAGCACAGGAGCAGAGGAGAAGGCTTGTTTAAGGGAGACGAAGGCCTCCTCCGCTTCGGAAGTCCATTCCCTGGGATTTGCTCCTTTGCGGGTGAGCGCGGAGATGGGAGCTGTCCGGGAGGAGAAATGAGGAATGAAGAGGCGGTAATAGTTTGCGAAGCCCAGGAATCGCTGAATCGCCTTCAACCCCTCCGGTCGGGTCCACCTTACGACGGCAGACACCTTTTCGGTATCCATCCGCAGACCAGTCTCGGAGATAATATAGTCCAGGAACGGCAGAGAGGTCTGCTCAAAAAGGCATTTCTTCAATTTTGCGTATAGGCGATTCTGATGGAGCCTTAGCAGAACCTGACGAACATCCCTCCGGTGTGAGGGCAAATCCGGAGAGAAAACCAAGATATCGTCCAGGTACACCACCACGCAAGAATACAGGAGATCACAGAAGATGTCGTTAACCAGCTCCTGGAAAACAGCTGGAGCATTACAGAGACCAAAGGGCATCATGCAGTATTCGTAGTGACCGTCCCGGGTGTTAAATGCCGTCTTCTACTCATCTCCCTGACGGATCCGGACCAAATTGTACGCCCCACGAAGATCGAGCTTGATGAAGATCTTCGCGCCTTTAAGGCGGTCAAACAGCTCCGAGATGAGAGGCAGGGGGTACTTATTTTTGATGGTAATCTGGTTAAGGCCCCTGTAATCGATACAGGGACGTAGAGAGCCGTCTTTCTTCTTGACGAAGAAGAATCCTGCTCCAGCCGGAGAGGTGGATTTCTGGATAAATCCCCTAGCAAGATTCTCCTCTATGTACTCAGACATGGCACGGGACTCAGCCAGCGACAAGGGGTAGATTCGCCCACGAGGAGGTGAAGCACCAGGTATTAGGTCGATGGGGCAATCATACGGCCTATGAGGTGGTAGTGTCTCCGCTTCCTTTTTGTCAAAGACGTCCGCATAGGACCAGTAGGGTGCCGGCAGACCAGGTAGTTTAGCCGGAGTAGACGGGGGTCGAGCAGGATGAACCGGAACCAGACAGGACTCATGGCATTCCTGACCCCAACGGAGCACCTCAGATCTCCAATTCAGGACGGGCTCATGTCTTTGTGTCCAGAGTAGACCAAGCAAGAGGGGGTGAGAGAGACCGGACAGCACATGAAAGGAGATCTTCTCCGAGTGCAGCATTCCCACCTTAAGGATTACAGGCTCTGTGACGAGCAAGATAGTCTCCGGAAGAAGCCTCCCATCCACGGAGGCAACCGCCAACAGTTCAGCCAGACGTACGGTGGGATTCTGGTACCGCTCCACAACAGCTTGTTGAATGAGATTCCTAGCGGCTCCGGAATCCAGATGGGCAGTCTCGAAGAAGCGGGACTCACCACTGGAAATATAAACAGACAGAGTCAAGGACGGAGAGGATTTACTCTTGCCTAGGACGACCTCTCCGAGCCGTCCTAGACACTGAAGTTTCCCGGCCTCACCGGGCAGGAACGGATGAGATGCTCTATACTGCCACAGTAGAAGCAACTTCCCTTGGCTCGGCGCGTCTCCAGGCGAGACTTGACCATCTTGGTTTGGTAAATTTGCATAGGCTCAGGCAAACATGCCCGGGAAATTGCTGGTTGCGAGGCTGGCCTTTGGAAAGTTGGAGCGAGATGCGGAAATCTTCTCTCCCGGGTAGTCTCCATAGCACGTTCCAGAAAATGGATGTCAATCCGGGTAGCTATAATGACACCAGGTCATCCAGGGTGGAAGGGATGTCACGACCGGCGAGCTCATCCTTGATTTTCCGGAAAGACCCTCCCAAAAGGTGGACACCAGGGCCTCATTGTTTCAGGCAAGTTCAGATGCGAGGGTTCGGAAACGTATGGCATACTGGCCCACAGTGAGACTCCCTTGGTGGAGACGGAGAAGTAGAAGATTTTCATCCAGGCTCATCGAAGACTTTCCGGAAGGTAGCGAGGAAAGCCAGAAGATCGGACACCAGGGGATCCCCTCTTTCCTACAGAGGGTTTAGCCATGCCAATGCCTCCCCGGTGAGGTGAGACATGATGAACGCCACCTTGGCCCGGTCGGAGGTGAACTGGTGTGCCAGGAGTTCAAATTGCAGCGTGCACTGATTTATGAAGCCCCGACATAAGACGGGATCACCATCAAAACGTGGAGGCGCAGAGAGCCGGGGTCAAAAGCCGGGTGCGTTGAGGTGCCGCCGGAGCTGGCGCTGCTCGGCAAGAGATGGACACAGACGAGGAGGACAGCGTGTCCAGGCGGGAGTTGACAGTCCGCAGAGAGGACAGGATCGTTTCCTGTTGGGATCTCTGACGTGAGACCTCCTGGTACAGGTCAGAGAGCGAAGGAGCCTGGGAGCCACCGGGTTCCATGGCCTGTGCAAACTGTTACGGGTCCAGGTGGTGGAACCTCTGTGCTTCGGTGCAAGGAGGGACCAGAGGGGCGTGACTAAGTGCCTACTCGGCCTGACCCAGGTCACACGGCGGCTTAGTCCTTGAACCAGGGAGGGACCGGGCAGGTGAACCAGGTGCTGCTCTGGGACTGACCTTGTGTGACAGCAGGCGACTCCCATGGGTCAGATGACAGGAGCTGACCGGTACAGTGGATGAGCAGGCTGGCGGGTGGTCCAAGTAGATAAGCAGGCAGGTACGGCTGATAGCCAGACAGGCGCTCCGGGAAGGCAAGCAGGCGGACTCGACAGGTTACTTGGCAGGTGCTCCGGGTAGGCAAGCTGGCGGGCACGACAGGTTACTTGGTAGGTGCTCCGGGTTGGCAGGCTGGTGGGCACAGCAGGTAACTGGCAGGTGCTCCAGGTAGGCAGGCTGGCGGGCACGGCAGGTAACTGGCAGACTGGCGGGCAGAACTATTAGACAGACTGGCGGGCTGGACTGTAGACAGATTGGCGGCCTGGACTGTTAGACAGACTGGCGTGCAGGACTGACAGGCAGCGGGACCTGAGGGCTGAAGCAAGTGTTAGCACACGGAACAACAACCTTGCACAGGCACCTCCATTTTGGAGGAGGTGCCTTATATAGGGGAAGTCCTCTGGCCATTGGCCAGGGACTCTTTAGGACGGTGCGCGGGTAGGCAGGCTGGCGGGCACGGCTAATAGACTGACTGGCGGGCAGGACTGTTAGACAGACTGGCGGGCAGGACTGTTTGACAGACTGGCGGACAAGACTGGCAGGCAGCAGGACCTGAGGGCTGAGGAAAGTGTTAGCACACAAAACAACAACCTTGCACAGGCACCTCCATTTTGGAGGAGTTGCCTTATATAGAAGTCCTCCGGCCATTGGCCAGGGACTCTTTAGGACGGCGCGCGTGGCCTCTTTAAGAGGGAGGGAGCGCGCGCGCCCTAAGCACAGTGCCCGGGAAGCTGCGCGTGGTGCGCGCCACAGCAGCAGGGAAGCAAGAAGATGCCGGACCAGGACCGCGGCGGTGAGGGGAACGGCATCTCTGCCCGGCAGGAGGCAGAGATGCCGACGCAATGGGCAGCACTTTGAACACATTTTAGAAGTGGTCATAGACTTGTAAAAAACTCATGAAAGAATAAAGTTACGTTAAAACCAAGCACACCATTGTTTTTCTTATGAAATTCTCACTGAGTTTGATGTGTCACATGACTCTCTTCTCATTGAAAAAAATAAAGCTGGATATAAAATGGCCGACTTCAAAATGGCCACCATGGTCACCACCCATCTGGAAAAGTTTTCCCCCTACCACATACTAATGTGCCACAAACAGGAAGTTGATATCACCAATCATTCCCATTTAATTTAGGTGTATCCATATAAATGGCCCACCCTGTATAATTGTGATGGGGGTCACTTTATGATGAAGGTATTCAAATTCCAGGCGGACATAAGGTCGGTGCAGCTGTACGAGGGCCTAGAGGTGGAGTGGGCGCTGTACAGGGATTGATTATAATGAGGGCAATCTGGCCTGTTGCTCTGGGGGGACCGTGGCCAGATTGCCCTTATCATTAGTGGCGCGTCGGGCAGGCAGCGCTCCTGCAGCTCTGCTGCCTACAGTAGAACATGGCAGCTGAGTGGCAAGAAACCATCCCAAGCTTTGCGTCTGGCGCATTCTCTATAATGCAGGCTTGTGAGTCATTTTGAAAGTACTCAGCCCGAGGAGGAAGGAAGCGATGCCGCGGGGGATCATCTACAGAGGTAAGTAATTATTTAAAAAAAAAATTTGAATGTGGTTTTGTCCTAATGAAGAAGTTTGTGAACTTTGAAACGCGTTGATTAATAAAACTGCAGTTCTCCACGTATCACCTTCCGGATTCCCCTTTTCATCATATTGTGTCTTCGGCAGCGCAGTTAAAGATAAATCCTCCATGGTTTTTATCTCCTTAAATTTTTTTTTAACATAGCATGATGGGGAGGAGAAGGAGGAGATAACGCTTTGTAATGAATTGAGGGGTAGGATAGGAGGTTATAGAAGGACTTATAATGAATTTGTGAGTAGGAGAGGATGCTATATGTAGCGTCGGCGTCCCTGCCCTCTGCTAGGCAGGGACGCTGTTCCCCTCACCTCTCTGCTCCGAGCCCGGCGTCCTCCTCCCGCTCTGCTGGCAGCGCGCGCTCCTTCCCGGCCACTGTGCTTAGGGCGCGCGCGCTCCCTCCCTCTTAAAGGGGCCGCGCGCGCTGTCCTAAGGAGTCCCCGGCCAATGGCCGGAGGACTTCACCATATATAAGGCACCTCCTCCAAAATGGAGGTGCCCGAGCAATGTTGTTGCACTGTTCACTACTCTGCTTCAGCCCTCAGGTCCCGTTGCCAGTTACCTGTCAGTTACCTGCCTGATTCCTGCCAGAGTCCTGCCAGTTTGCTGTCTGTTTCCTGCCTGATATTCCTGCTACCTGCTTGCTAGCCTGAGGTCCGACGGTCTGCCTTCCTACTCCTGTCAGTCTGTCTATGGACCAGCTTGGCCGCTCACCTGGGAGCGCACATCTGCTACCTGCCTGCTAGCCTACCTGGAGGCTCCGCCGTCACGTGCTGTGACCACCTGCTATTCCAGAGACTCCTGCCCGCTCACCTGGGAGCGCTCCTCCGTTACCTGCCTGCTTGCCTACCTGGAGGCTCCGCCGTCACGTGCTGTGACCACCTGCTATTCCAGAGACTCTTGCCCGCTCACCTGGGAGCGCTCCTCCGCTACCTGCCTGTTTGCCTACCTGGAAGATCCGCCGTCACATGCTGTGACCACCCGTTCATCCAGAGACTCTCGCTTGCTCACCTGGGAGCATACATCTTCCATCTGCCTGCTAGCCTACCTGGAGGTTCAGCCATCACAGGTCGTACCTACCCTTTACCCAGAGACTGCCCCGGTCACTTGCCGTGACCTCCAGCCCGTTCATCCAGAGACTGCCCCGGTCACGTGCCGTGACCTCCAGCCCGTTCTTCCAGAGACTGCCCCGGTCACTTGCCGTGACCTCCAGCCCGTTCATCCAGAGACTGCCCCGGTCATTTGCCGTGACCTCCTGCCCGTTCACCCAGAGACTGTCCCGGTCACCTGCTGTGACTGCCTGCCCGTCTTCCCTGGTCGCCACCCGCTCCCTTACAAGGACCGCCCCCTTGTATAGTAGCTCTGAGGTTCCGCCTCCCAGACTCGTTACACTATACAGGGATTTATAATGAAGTGGGTGATGGGGGAGGAAGCTATAGAAGGGCTTATAATGAATTAGGGGTGGGGAGGACGTTATCAGGAACTTATGAATTGGGGAGGACGCTATTAGGTACTTATAATGAATTGGGGGATGGAGGTGGATGCTATCAGGGACTTATAAAGAATTTGGGGAAGAGAGGACACAGGACAGAGACTTAGAATGAATTGGGGGGAATGTCACGCAAGGTGTGGGAAAGACTAAGTGCAACACGAAGGGAGGAGGGGGAGGAAGCCCAGACACCAGGAAAAGGGGGAGTGGAGACCCCTAGGCAGATCTAATATCACCCTGCCTACCCTTCCGTCCCTATATAGGCTCCACACCTATCGCCGAGCAGGACCCTTAGTCCTGGATGACCCTAGAGCTTGGTCCTAGATAGGGAAGGAAAGGGGTGAGCACTGGTCAGGCCCTACTACAAATTAAAGACAACAAGGTAGACAAACAAAGGGGATAAACTTAGCTTGAGCAGACAGCAGAGGAGTAACGCCAACTGTCCTCCAAGGGCACCAGAGGAGAAGCAAGCCGACTGCCAGTGCTTCAAGTCTGCACAAAGGTAGATAGAAGTATCACCTGCGATTCCCTGGAGCAAACTGAGTGTTCTTAACTCCCAGGCAAGGGTGTGTCAATCAGCAGCAGGAAGGAGGTCGCCACTGGGTCCTAAAGGCTGAAGGATTAAGAAGACGTCTGTAATGCCAAGCGCAGTGACCTTCTACAGCCAGATTCAGAGCAACTGTCTATTATACCTGACACACCCGTGACAGGGAGTTACAGTGACTGATTAATTTATATTTATTGGCCAGCAGAAATTATACAGTGCTGGCTTATCAATTTATATTCTGAATAATGTGTGGTTAATTGTATATTAATGGTGGGGTACATATTTGTATTCAAGGATGCAATGTGGGGGATTTTTTATTAAGGAGGCAGAGGTACAATATATGTGGCCTTGTTTTTTTCAGGGCTGCGGAGATCAGTGCAGCAAGACGAGTCATGGCTGAAATATGTCGACATGAAGTTCTGACCAGATGAAGAAGAAACAAAATAAAACGACTCTAATCAAATGAGACACCTCCGGTAAGTCACTAGATGTAAATATTTATTCTTTAACTATACCGCATGACTTGCAGAAATATTCATTTTTGTAAAACAACCTCCCTAAGGCTACAGTCACACATCCGTGTGAAATGTCCGTGTGCTGACAGATATTTTTTTATCAGACGACACATGTACCCGTAGAGTTTCATAATTCTATTCATACATCCATGAAAATCACATATGTGATAATAAGATACGTGAGACTCACTGCATGTCCTATTCTGATCTGATTTTGAGGATTAGAATAGGACATACACAAAGGGTCTGTGTGCTGTCTGAGAAAAAAATATTATGTATAGTACCATCCCTTAGTATATAGTGTACTCTCTTGTTATGTATAGCGCCATCCCTAAGTATGTAGTATACTTTTCTGTGTTACGTATAGAGTCGTCCCTTATCACATATTTCTCTCTCTTATTATATATAGCACCATCCTTATTATAAAGCATCCACTCATGTTGTATACAGCGCCATCCATTATTACGTGGCATCTTCTCTCGTTACTTATGGCGCTGTCCCTTACATAGCATATTTTCTTGATGTTTTTGTTATTCATAGTGCTCTCTCTATATTACTTAGAGATTAGGTATACTAATAGATAATACTAATTAGATATAAAATGACTGCTGATGGAGCAGCATCTGACCAGAAGACCAGTCCATCAGCATCCTCCATTAGAAAAGAAGCTTCCCCATATTCCATCATCAGTCATTTTATTTTATATTTAACAATAGAGGATACTATGAAATAGAGAGGACACTATGAGTGATAATAATAACAAGAGAATGTGCTCTGTAAGGGACGGTGCTATACATAACAAGAGATGATACCATGTAAAAATGGGTTGGCGTTATACGTAACAAGAGAGGACACTGTACTAAGGAATGGCGCCACGTATAACTAGAGAGAATGCTATTTAATAAGAGATGGTGCTATACATAAGAGAGGAAACCATGTAATATATATATACACACACAGTATATATAGCCTGTAGCTTTATTACCATAAAAGGAGAGGGAAGCGGACACATTTCCTGCTCAGGGGCCCCAAACTGTTAGTGTCCGCCCCTGATTCAAATAGTAGGATAAAGGATATTGCAGGGGTAATGGAGGCACTGTCACTATGATGACGATGTTCAGAAAGGAGGACTGTGCCTGTTAAAGTGTAGCTTGTAGTGAAATGAAGACACCACAACTACAAGGAGATACTTTCGCTGTGATGAGGCTCTTTGCCCAAAATGGGGCTACTGCAGTTTTAATGGAGTTACTGTACTTGTGTTAAATATCCCTCAAGTGTCCCTCTTATATAAATAGGCAGTTTCTACTTTTGACTCATGTCCATCTACCCCTTTTTGCTACTTAAAGGGAGTCTATCAGCACAAAATGAGTGTCCATACCAAGCACAGCGATTTTGTAGGGAGCATAGGCCATTACGTTACCACAACTGCCGCTAAAAATCCAAACTTGCAGAGTTTTTGGACACAGCTTGCATGCAACTTTGCCTTCATAGACTGCAATGCAACATGTCTGTGATTTGGTTGTTTTTTTACAGCCTAATATAGATGTAAAACGGTTGCGTACGTTTCGGACAAAACCGTAGAGATGCCGCACAAGCAAACTGGCAGCGTAGGCCTGTAATGGGGCTACTGTGGCTATGAAAGGAATTGTGGCTGTATTTATAACATGGCAAAATCGTGCTTCACAAGTCAAGAGGTCTGATGGGGACCATGCCAGAGGTAGTGACATAGGAATTAAAGGAGGCTTCAATGGTTTAATTTTGAGAAATTAAAATCTTTACTCACAAGAGGAAAACTGAAGCTTTATGGTTACAGGGCTCAGCACACAGAATCGCTTAATGTGAATGGTGATGGTTGCTACACACGTAGTTTAACATTTGCTCAATGTCCATACTTAACACTTTGCATCCTCTCACACTCGGGTACCTCAATCGTGGAAGCCCCTTCCTCAACCCCTGCAGCCATGCCAATGACAGTCTCTCACAGTAGGCTGCACAAGGTACTAGGCCTTAAGATGTCCATCAGGTCCCCATTTGGCTCTACAGTCTTCCACTGGAACCTTCTGACACTTGGCTACTACCACTTCAATCGGCAGTTCCAGTTTTTTCTATTTAATGCAAAGTTCCGGGCTCCTTATTATCTTTGAGTATCAATACAATCTGCACCATTAATGGGAATGGGAATCTGTCGCCAGGTTTTTGCTACCCCATTTGAGAGCAGCACAGTCTAGGAACAGAGACCCTGATTCCAGCGATGTATCACTTACTTTACCGGGTGCGACATGTTTGATTAAAAAATTTATTTATCTGCTGCAGATCTAGCAGTTCTCTGAATGCTAAGCCCCATATAACCACGCCCACACCTCTGATTGGCAGCTTTCAGTGGTGGGGGCGGGGTTGCATTACTTGGTAGTAGGCCAAGTAGTCCTGTAATGATAACCTCTTGCTGATAAAACAATGATTTTATAAAAAAAAAACCTACACTAAGCAGATCAGCAAGTGACACATTGCTGGAATCAGGGTCTCTGTCTACATTATGTTGCTCTCAGACAAAACACAGGTGACAGATTTCCTTAAAGGCTGCACTCATTATCCGTGTGGGTGTTACCATCCAAGAGAAACAGAATGATTTTTTCCACAGGTATCATCAGCTTCAGTTTTTTCTCATCCTTTTTTTTTCACTGAAGCAGGTAGACTGGACATTTTTTAACCATTGACCCAGAGGCGAACATAGGAATCATGGGGCCCCATAGCAGAAGTTCTAATTGAGCCCACCCCCCCAAAAAAAAAGTAAATAATTGTCGGGGTCACAGAAGATCAGATCTCACAACTTTCCAGCCTTTACATAGTATTTTTTTCTCCTGCTGAAGTCCCAGATTCCTTCTTCATTGCCCCATAAAGTGTGATGCCAACAAAAGTGCCCCCAATCACAGTATGATACCCCCATGGTGAATTCCTCCACATTCACAGTATAATGACCCTACTGTACCCCACCTCAACTCCCAAGGCAAAGTATGATGACCCCAACACAGTATGATCCCCCAACTGTGACCCCCACACAGCCCTCCATGCAGTATAATGGGCCTACATACAATATAATGGCCCCACACCTCTCCACACTCCACAGAATATAATGCACTCACCATGGCCCTCCACACAGTATAAGGCACTCGCCATGATCCTCCATACAGTATAAGGCACTCGCCATGGTCCTCCACACAGTATAATGCACTCGCCATGATCCTCCATACAGTATAATGCACTTGCCATGATCCTCCATACAGTATAATGCACTCACCATGGTCCTCCACTCAGTATAATGCACTCACCATGGTCCTCTACAAAGTATAATGCACTCGCCATGGTCCTCCACACAGTATAAGACACTCGCCATGGTCCTCCACACAGTATAAGACACTCGCCATGGTCCTCCACACAGTATAAGACACTCGCCATGGTCCTCAACACAGTATAATGCACTGGCCATGGTCCTCCACCCAGTATAATGCACTCGCCATGATCCTCCACACAGTATAATGCACTCCCTATGGTACTCCACACAGTATAATACACTCGCCATGGTCCTCCACACAGTATAATGCACTCGCCATGATCCTCCATACAGTATAATGCACTTGCCATGATCCTCCATATAGTATAATCCACTCACCACGGTCCTCTACAAAGTGTAATGCACTCGGCCTGTTCCTCCACACAGTATAAGACACTCGCCATGGTCCTCCACACAGTATAAGACACTCGCCATGGTCCTCAACACACTATAAGACACTCGCCATGGTCCTCAACACAGTATAATGCACTCGCCATGGTCCTCCACACAGTATAATGCACTCGCCATGGTCCTCCACGCAGTATAATGCACTCGCCATGGTCCTCCACGCAGTATAATGAACTCCCCATGGTCCTCCACGCAGTATAATGCTCTCCCCATGGTCCTGTATGCAGCATAATGCACTCGCCATGGTCCTCCATACAGTGTAATGCACTCGCCATGGTTCTGCACACAGTATAATGCACTCGCCATGGTCCTCCACACAGTATAATGCAATCGCCATGGGCCTCCACGCAGTATAATGCTCTCGCCATGGTCCTCCACGCAATATAATGAACTCCCCATGGTCCTCCACGCAGTATAATGCTCTCCCCATGGTCCTGTATGCAGTATAATGCACTCGCCATGGTCCTCCACACAGTGTAATGCACTCGCCATGGTCCTCCACACGGTATAAGACACTTGTCATGGTCCTCCACACGGTATAAGACACTCGTCATGGTCCTCAACACAGTATAATGCACTTGCCTTGGTCCTCCACGCAGTATAATGCACTCGCCATAGTCGTCTACGCAGTATAATGCTCTCTCCATGCTCCTGTATGCAGTATAATGCATTCGCCATGGTCCTCCATGCAATATAATGAACTCCCCATGGTCCTCCACGCAGTATAATGCTCTCCCCATGGTCCTGTATGCAGTATAATGCACTCGCCATGGTCCTCCACACAGTGTAATGCACTCGCCATGGTCCTCCACACGGTATAAGACACTTGTCATGGTCCTCCACACGGTATAAGACACTCGTCATGGTCCTCAACAAAGTATAATGCACTTGCCTTGGTCCTCCACGCAGTATAATGCACTCGCCATAGTCGTCTACGCAGTATAATGCTCTCTCCATGCTCCTGTATGCAGTATAATGCATTCGCCATGGTCCTCCACACAGTATAATGAACTCCCCATGGTCCTCCACACAGTATAATGCACTCCCCATGGTCCTCCACGCAGTATAATGCACTCCCAATGGTCCTCAACACAGTATAAAGCACCCCATGGTCCTGTACGCAGTATAATGCAGCCCCCCATAGGGTAAAATGCAGCTTCCCCCCACCATAGGGTAAAATGCAGCCCCCAATCCTCCAGTTTTATCGTACACACTGATTTATAAATAAATGCATACTTACCGCTCCTTGTTCCCCGCTGCTTCAGTCTCTGCAGCGCGTCTCTGTCATCACCTCAGCAGCTGACAGCTCCACTGTCTGACAGAGCGTGGAGCGTCATCACGCCGCTGCGTCAGACGCAGAGGAGGAATGATGGGAGAGAGAGTGTCACATGACGTTCCCTCCTCCATCATTGCTTTCAACCAGGGCCGACTCCAGGTTTTCGTGGGCCCCGGGCGAAAGAGTCTCAGTGGGGCCTTTAATACATACCAACATTCATGATGCACAGATACGGCGGAGAAATATAGGTATAGTACACAGGGCCCAGGCTGTCTCCTCATCCTTATGCAGACATGCACACGCACACACACAGTACGCAGACACGCACACACATTACACAGACACGCACACACACAGGACGCAGACACGTACACACACATTACACAGACACGCACACACACAGTACGCAGACACGTACACACACAGTACGCAGACATGCACACACAGTACGCAGACACGCACCCACACACAGTACACAGACATGCACACACACAGTATGCAGACACGCACACACACAGTACGCAGACACGCGCGCACACAGTACGCAGACACGCGCGCACACGGTACGCAGACACGCGCGCACACAGTACGCAGACACGCGCACACACAGTACGCAGACATGCGCACACACAGTACGCAGACATGCGCCCACAGTACGCAGACATGCACACACACAGTACGCAGACACTCACACACACACAGTACGCAGACATGCACACACACAGTATGCAGACATGCACACACACACAGTACGCAGACATGCACACACACAGTACGCAGACACTCACACACACACAGTACGCAGACATGCACACACACAGTATGCAGACATGCACACACACACAGTACGCAGACATGCACACACACACAGTATGCAGACATGCACACACAGTACGCAGACATGCACACACACACAGTACGCAGACACGCACACACACAGTACGCAGACATGCACACACACAGTACGCAGACATGCACACACACAGTACGCAGACACGCGCGCACACGGTACGCAGACACGCGTGCACACAGTACGCAGACACGCGCACACACAGTACGCAGACATGCGCACACACACAGTACGCAGACATGCGCGCACAGTACGCAGACATGCACACACACAGTACGCAGACACTCACACACACACAGTACGCAGACATGCACACACACAGTATGCAAACATGCACACACACAGTATGCAGACATGCACACACACACAGTACGCAGACATGCACACACAGTACGCAGACATGCGCACACACACAGTACGCAGACATGCACACACACAGTACGCAGACATGCACACACACAGTACGCAGACATGCACACACACACAGTATGCAGACATGCACACACACAGTATGCAAACATACACACACACAGTACGCAGACATGCACACACACACAGTACGCAGACATGCACACACAGTATGCAGACATGCACACACAGACGGTACGCAGACATGCACGCATATGGTACGCAGACATGCACGCACTTGGTACGCAAACATGCAAGCACACGGTAAGCAGACATGCACGCACCTTCATCAGTGCCCCTCTCGGGGCCTGCCTTCATCAGGGCCCCCCTCTGGGCCTTCCTTCATCAGGGCCTCCCTTCATCAGGACCCCTTTTTCATCGGGCCCCCCTCCTGCACCCCCTGCTCCGTTGTTTGATTGCCGCCGCTGCCCCCCGGCACTGTTTCCAGGCATGGCCGCGTGCAGTGCGCTGTGCTGCTGTATCTGCTAGTAATGACGGCAGGGGCGACACAAGCACAATTAAAGGCGCAGTGTCGCCCCTGCCGTGTCATTACTACAATACATAGCCGCCCAGCGCACTGCGCGCGGCCATGCCTGAAGACAGTGCCGGTGGGCGGCGGCGGCAATCAAGCAGCTGAGCGGGGAGTGCAGGAGGGGGGCGACGGCTATGGGGCCCCCCCAGCTCACGGGCCCCATAGCAGTCGCGTGGCCTGCCGCCATTGGCGGCACGCCACTGCATTAACCCATAAACAATGTATCAGTTTAAAACGGATGGACCTCTGAAGTAAAAAGTCTGTCTTCTGTATGTCGTCCATTTTATACGGATCCCTATAGACTTTAATGGCCAAGTCTGATCCACATAACTGATGATAATAATAGGACACACTCATGGACTCATGGACTCAGTCTCATGGACTGGAGAAATGGATTCGTCTTTTTAAAACAGATGTGTGTATGGATTAATAAAACTCTAAGTGTCTATGTGCTATCCGAGAAAAAAAAAGGACAGTCACACGAATGTGTAAATGTAGCCTAAGACTAACCTGCCTAAGTAAATGCAAAATATCAAAAACTTAATATTTTACATTGGCCATAAATAGATGTGACCAATCTAGGTTAATAAGGTAACAAAATAAAACCCACTATATTGCGTATAGCTTGTATTAAAAATCCAATGCACACTTGAAACATTCAAATTTGTGATGAATAGAAATGGGCATCTTAAAAGGTTTAACTTTGGATAATACCTAATTGTTAGTAAGGTTCCTTAACAATAAACAGATAAAATGTCCCCTCCTTAGATGGCAGTAAGTGTTCAATTTCCTTGCAGCAACACCAGAGGGGATATGAAGCATTAGACAGTACCCATTCAAATCAATGGTCGCCTGAGTAATGCAGGAAAGGACAGGCCCCCTAGAGCAAGGGGATACTATTTCTAATAGCTCTCCACTCTGGAAATGAGGATCCTGAATTCTGGGTTAATAGAAAACATCCTTTATTAACCAAGAATTCCCTAACAGTGTATATGAAAATGGGTTTGGTAAACTGGAGAACACATTTAGATGTTACCATAGGCATCAAACATATGCTTACAAATTCTACCAATTATCGTGCAACTTCCAAATTAAGTCATGTCTATTACCTACTATTTCATTAAAATTTATTAGTAGATGTCTGATTATTCCATCAAAACTACATATAGTTTATCACTTACAGCAAGCACTTAATAGCCTAAAAAGATTGACTGCTCTCAGTAGCAGAAACAAAATAATCTTGTAGTTATGAGACCTTTTAATGGCTAACAAATATAAAATAAGTGATGTTACAAAGAGCTTTTGAGACTACTAAGGTCTCTTAATCAGGCATGGCATAACAAAGTATCCAAAGAAACACAAATATACACACAAAATGAGGAGAGACATGGCATAATAAAGGACATAAAAAAAAACCCTGAGCTCAGAGAGTGAATCCTTAATTAGCTTAGATAAGTGGTGTGAACGTTTTATTGTCCCAATATTCATGTAAGATCAGAGACCTGATGTCCTTCTGTCTCTGGAGCAGATTCCTCAGATTTTGTAGTAGATCATAAATCTTTCTGACAGATTAAAGAGGTTGTCCACTACTTTTACATTGATGCGCTATCCTTAGGTTAGGTCATCAATGTCTGATCGGCCGGGTCTTACACCCGACACCCCCGCCTACCAGCTGTTATCAGTGGTGGTGGCGGCCGCTGGCCAGAAGTAGGGCTGCCACCAAGAATTTCAGGGCCCCATACTGGCAACATTTTCGGACCCCTTGAGACTCTGCCTCCACCCTAACCCCGCCTCCACCCCTCGAACCTTCCACAGTCTCACAGCCCACTCTTGTAAAAACTCCACTTCTGCACCACATCCTCTCCAATCACACAATAACAGTTCCCACCAAACACCATATCACATAGCCAGCAGCTTTTGTTTTGGCCAAAAGATTTTTTAAGCCGCCACCACGACAAGGTAGACTCTTCTGGCCGGGCCCTACTGTATTCTAACCTATTAAACATTTCTTAAAATATCCAGTACTCTATTTAGGTATATTTTTATTTCTTTTTCTTTAAGGGAATGAGTCACATAAATGTTTTAAAATGACCAATAATATTACATACTAGAGATAAACAGTGCCACACCATGATCAGACCACTTATTACCACCACATAGTGACCGAATAATACCACTTACAAGAAACAAATACCACCACACCATAACCAGACCACATATTACCATCACATAGTGACTGAATAATACCATATGCAAGGAACAAATACTGTCACACCATGGCTAGACCACATATTACCACCACATAGTGACCGAATAATAATACCACATACAAGGAACAAATACCTCCACACCATGACCAGATCACATATTATCACCACATAGTGACCGAATACTACAATACTGATCATTAATAAAAAAAAAAGAATACTAATATTACCATAAGTGGCATTATACACAGGAGCTCTGTACATAGTGTACAGTGTATAATGTCAGTGAACAGATAACACACTGACTCACCGGTGCTGTCACTAGTTGAAGTCCTTCATCTTCGCTTTTCCTCTTCATCCAGCGCA